>NW_023416291.1:50031602-51254801 GCF_014176215.1 Rousettus aegyptiacus | reverse complement strand
GGTAAGCAAGGAGGGGAGAATGCAAAGCGAAGGGGCAGGGAGGACAGGGGAGGCCACGGACGGTGAGGGCGCAGGTGAGAACACAGATGAGGTTTCTTCTTCTCCTGTTTTCGGTTGCCCCGCCACCTCCGCCCCCAACCTACGCATGCCGCCATCTCCTCCCAAGAACAGGATTCTGAAGGCAGGGCGTCTCCTCCCGCCTGCCCGCGGTGCGCGCCCGGGGCCTGGCACACACGGGCATGGTCCATGGCTCCACCCGGGACGTGACCCAGGACCCGCTGCGTGTAAAGCAGACGTGCCAGACACTACTCTGTGGAGCCACCCCCTCTTTCTTTCTTTCTTTCTTTTTTTTATTTTATTTTTTAAATTAAGTTTATTGGGGTAACATTAGTTAATACGATCATCTAATTTTCAGGTGTACATTATCATTTGACATCTAAATATTCTGTTGTGTGTTCGCCACCCAAAGTCCACTTTCCTTCAGCGACCATATGTTTGATCCCCTTTACCCACTTCACCCTTCCCTGACCCCCATATAGTTGACCCCCCTTTCACTGTCTACCTATCTCCTCACCCCCTACCCTCTGGTACCCTCTACTCCACTGTCCATGTCCATGGGTCTCTGTTTGTTTGTCTTGTTCATTTGTTGCTTTTAGGTTTACGTCCCACATATAAGTGATATCATGTGATTTTCAGCTTTTTCTGTCTGGCTTATTTTGCTTAGCATGATTATCTCGAGGTCCATCCATGTTGTCACAAATGGCAGTATTTCATCTCTTCTCATGGCTGAGTAATATTCCATTGTATATATGTGCCACAGCTTCTTTAGCCAATCATGTATTGTAGGACACTTCGGTTGCTTCCATGTCCTGGCCACTGTGAATAATGGTGCTGTGAACATCGGTTTGCAAATATCTTTTTAGATACGGGTTTTCAAGTCTTTGGGGTAAATACCCAGTAGAGGAATGGCTGGATCATATGGTAGATCAATTCTTAGTCTTTTGAGAAAGCTCCATATTGTTTTTCATAGTCACTGTACCAATTTGCAGTCCCGCCAGCAGTGTATGAGGGTTCCTTGTTCTCTGCGTCCTCTCCAACATTTGTTATCACTTGTCCTGTTGATTATAGTTATTCTAACAGGTGTGGGATGGTATCTCACTGTGGTTTTGATTTGCGTTTCCCTAATTGATAGCGATGCTGAGCATCTTTTCATATATTTGTTGGCCTTTTGTATGTCCTGTAGGGACAAGTGTCTGTTCAGGTCCTCTGCCCATTTTTTGATTGGATCATTTATCTTTTTGTTGTTATTGAGTCGTATGAGTTCTTTGTATATTCTGGATATTAGGCCCTTATCTAAAGCATTGCTTGCAAATATATTTTCCCATTCAGATGGTTCTCCTTACCTTGGTGATGATTTCTTTTGCTGAGCAGAAGCTTTTTACTTTGATGTAGTCCCATTCATTTATTTTAGCTTTCGCTTCCCTTCCCTTTGAGCTCAAATTCATAAAATCCTCTTTAAGTCCAAGGTCCTTGAGTTTAGTTCCTATGTTTTCTTCTATGTATTTTATTGTTTCAGGTCTTATATTCAGGTCCTTAATCCATTTTGAGTTAATTCTGGTGTGTGGTGATAGACAACAGTCTAGTTTCATTCTTTTGCAGGTGGCCTTCCAGTTTTCCCAGCACCACTTAGTGAAGAGGCTTTCCTTTCTCCACTGTCTGTTTTTGGCTTTTTTGTTGAAAATTATTTGTCCATATATATATATAGGTTTACTTCTGGACTCTGGATTCTGTCCTGCTGGTCCATATGTCTATTTTTCTGCCAATACCATGCCGTTTTGATTATTGTCGCTTTGCAGTATAATTTGAAGTCGAGCAGAGAGATGCCTCCAGCCTCGTTCCTCTTTCTCAGGATGGCTTCGGCGATTCAGGTCTTTTGAGCTCCCACACAAATCTAATGATTTTTTGTTTTATTTCTTTAAAAAATGCCGATGGGATTTTGATGGGGATCGCATTAAATCTGTATAATGCTTTAAGTACTATGGTCATTTGAACTATGTTGATTCTTCCAATCCAAGAACATGGAATATCTTTCCATTTTTTGTATCGTCTTTGATTTCTTCTAATAGAGTCTTGTAGTTTTCATTATATAGGTCCCTTACATGTTTCATTAAATTTATTTCTAGGTATTTTATTCTTTTTTTTTGGTGCAATTGCAAAAGGAATTATTTTTTCCACTTCTTTTTCTGACACTTCATTATTAGAGTATAGGAACACTATAGATTTTTGAACATTGATTTTGTATCCAGAATCTTTACTGTATTTGCTTATTGTTTCTAGTACTGTTCTTGTGGAGTCTTTAGAGAATTATGTCATCTGCAAATAGTGACAGTTCGATTTCTTCATTTCCTATTTGGATGCCTTTTATATCTTTCTCTTGTCCGATTGCACCTGCTGAGACCTTCAATGTTATATTGAATAACAGTGGCGTTAGTGGACAGCCTTGCCTTGTTCCTGATCTTAGAGGGAAGGTTTTTAGTTTTTCACCATGCGGTATAATGTTGGCTGAGAGTTTGTCATATATGGCCTTTATTAGGTTAAGGTACTTTCCTTCTATGTTATGTGTTTTGATCATAAATGTATCTTATTGAAGGCTTTTCCTGCATCTACTGACATGATCATATGGTTCTTATCTTTTAATTTATGTGGTGTACCACATTAATTGATTAACCATCCCTGTGTCTCTGGGATGAAGCCCTCTTGATCACGGTGTATAATCTTTTTAATATGTTGTTGTATTTGGTTTACTAATATCTTATTTAGGATTTTTGCATCTGTGTTCATGAGAGATACTGGTCTGTAGTTTTCTTTCTTTTTTCGTGTTATCTTTACTAGGTTTTGGCGTCCCCGTCGTGGGGAGCTCACCGCTTTCCCAGGCAGGGCTGTTCAGGGTGCTCTCCGCTCCTACTCCCCGCCCCCACCCCCCCAGGGAGCTCCAGTGGCAGCGAGGCAGCTTCTGGATTCTCCCCGGTCCACCGCCCACACCCGAGGTTCTGACCTGTGGTAGCTCGTACACGCGGACGGCGCACTCGGTCGTGCTGGGGTGCAGTTTGAGTGGTTTTTGTTCAGTTTGACATGTCCGCGTGTTGTTGTTTCAAGGGGAGAGATCTGAGGACATCTCTAACGCCTCCATGTTTTTCCATTGCCCCCCCCCATTTTTTTTCTTTTGAGGTTTCAGATAAGATTGGAGCTGAGATGCAGGTGAGGCAACTTGGCACCACAGCTGCCTCTCTCAATCTCTCTCTCTCTCTTCTCTCTCTCTCTCTCTCTCTCTCTCTCTCTCTCTCTCTCTCTCAAAGACCTCCAGTCTTTGGGAGACAAGTGAAATACAACAGAAGCTTTATTGGGGGGGACAGTGATGGGGGTCAGTTGGGACAGCCAAAGACCATCATGTTCTCAGAGAAGTTGGCCAGTTCATTGCACACTTTCTGGTTCTCCTCGTCTTGGCATTCTTCAGCATCGGGCCACAGCTCCACCCAGGTGTCCTTCCCAATGATATAGCTGATGCTAGTGGGAGACACGGAAGGCAGGTAAGGAAGGTGGGGGCCCGGGGAAGAGGGGCGGGCAAGCGGGGGCGGGGCAAGGGCGCGCATGCGCATCAGAGCTGCGCTCACTTGGGTTTCTCTCCCCACAGGTCCGAGGACAGGCCCCAGAAGAGGTACTGCTTCCCCTCCTGCAGCTGCAGGGCTGCTCTGCACTTGATGTGGCTGATGAACCTTCGCTCCTGACCCTCCTGCACCTCATCCGTGCCTGCAGGGGAAAGGAGGAGAAGCTGAGCCCGGGGAGTGGCGGGGGCACAAGGCAGGCAGGGCGCAGGGCGCAGGGCGCAGGGCTCACCTGACTTGATGAGCCGCGTGATGACCATTATGTACTCGTCGAAGTCATCCGACAGCTCTTTCTTGCGCAGCTTGGCCTTGTACACTGGGGCGGAGGACAGTGGGAGTCATGGGCAGGGCGGGCCGCGGGGCACCCGACCTCCCGGCGCACCTGGGCGTAGGGGTCCCCTCCAGCAGATCCGTGATACGTGTGGGATCCCAGCCAGTCTACAGTCCCTGCCTCGCCCGGTCACACATGCAGCCACATACGGTCACGCAGCTGCCGTCCCTCACAGCTGCACGCACAGCCGTGCGCACAATTCAGCCACTTGCAACTCATCGTACACGCGAGGACAGCTACTCCTATCCGATGTCACTGTCTCCCACAGTCATAGCCCTTCGCAGCGCGCACGCACACACACACGCATGCGCGCGCACACACCCACGCACGCACGCACACACAGCAGTCACCCACAGCCACAGCCTGAAGCGCGGCCACATGCAGCCCCAGCCACTCACACCGTCACACACACAAGCGTGACCACACCTGCCATTCCACGGGATCACTCGCACAACCGCAGCCACACGCGCTGATGCTTACATACAATCACACCTGGACACTCACCATAGTCCACCCCTGGCTCGCAGGCCTTGTCTAGCCTGTCGTCCAGGGTGACCTTGTCCTCCACCTGATGCAGGAAGCAGCTCTCTGTGGGGCGAGTGGGTGGGGGTATAAGTCCCATTTCTTGCCCAGGGCCCTCCACCCATGGCTGTGGCCAGCCCCAGGCCCATCCTTCTTGGTGTCCATTGGGTGTGGGTTTTGGGGGCCCCTCGGGTCACTCCTATGGACATGGAAGACCCAGCAGGTGTGGTCCACCACTTCCCGGTCCCTGGGAACCCACCCTCGGCACAGCGGCACATTTCATCGTGGCAGAGTTTGCTCAGCATTCCGTCCTCCTTCTCCGGGTGGTAGAACTTGGTGCACGTCTCATCTGTGGGCAGAGGGGGTGGGAAGGGTGAGAGGCCTGGGCCTCCACCCAGGACCATGCCTACGGGGTTCAGATTCCTGACTCCCGTCCCTCAGATTGGAGCTGCTAGGTCCCAAACCCTAGGACCCTTCCAGACCCCCAAGTCGTAGATCCCCGGGAACACCAGGCCCCCAAGTCGCAGATCCCCGGGACCACCAGGCCCCCAAGTCACAGATCCCTGGGACCCCCAGGCCCCCAAGTCACCGATCCCTGCGACCGTCAGACTCCAGGCCTCAGGTTGGTGCCTCACCCAGGTTGTAATAGGAGTACACCTTGACTGCCCCAGGCTGGACAAGCCCCACATCGAAGTACTGGTGGACTTTGAAGGACAGACAGTCTTCGGCTACATGCGAGATCTGGGGGGGGGGAGGAGGTTGGTCGGTGGGTGACAGGGGAGGAAGTCCAGCTTGGGGACGGGGGTTGGGGTGCTGGTGGAGAAATGGAAGAATCGAGGAGGGACCCGGGGGGAGCGTGGGGGGCAGGAAGTGGCAAAGATTTACGAGCAGTTCATCAAATCTATTTTCTTTTTCTCTAAAGCTCATGGCTAGGTTATATTTCTCAGCCTGTCTCTCCATGTGGTGCGGCTGTGCAACTAAATTCTGGTCAACAGATTGCTATCTGTGCTCATGTAAGCAACCCATGGTGATCAATACCTCACTGTATATTTGAAAGTTGCTAAGATTGCAAATCCTAAAAGTTCTCAACACACACACACACACACACATTGTAACGATATGACGTGATAGATGTCCTGACTAACCTCATTGTGGTGATCATTTCTGAATATATACATATATCAAATCATTACATCATACACCTTAAACTTACACAACGGTACATGTCAAGTATATAGCAATAAAGCTGGAAAAAATAAATGAGGAAGAAAAAAAGACAGACATGTGTATGTAATATGTGATAGACATGTATATTTAGAGAAAAATGCTAGCAATTAGTGAATCTGGGTAAAAGGCATATGGAACATTTTTATACTGCTCTACAATTTCTCTGTAAAGGTAGAAATTACATTTAAAAATTAAAAGCATGAAAACTGAAATACAAAAAAGTTAAAAAACCCATTTCATTCATAATCCTCTTTTCTTCTAGAAATTAGAAATAATAGATTCAGCAGAGGACTCTAAGACAAAGATCAGTGGAGTACTTGGCCAGCCAGGTACAGGCCAAGATCCCGGTGGAAGCCTTACCTTGTCCAGGTAGATGATGAGGGTGTTCTTATTGGAGACAGCCTTGTTCAGCTCATACTTAGAGATGTATCTGTCGACGCCACTGCTCAGCTGGAGAGGGCAGGGCGTGTGAGAGCCCCTCCTGGATCACATTCCCTCCCTCCAGCTTCCTCCGGACCCCAGGCTCCTTCCCACCTACCCAGCCCTCAAGCCCAAGACCTTCATACCTGCTTGAGATCATCAATGTCAGGAGAAAAGCCTGTCATCATGGATATATCCAGGATGGACATAGTGGCATCTTGGTCTCCCAAGTACCTGGATGGGGCAGGGAGACAGGGCTAGAGTCCCAGGTGGGGTCAGCCCTGGGGGTCACTACCTGGACAGGGGGTCTGATCAGGGACTGAGGCTTGGGGTTCCCACACAGCAGCACAGAGTGATGTTAGGTCTTACAAAACACTTCCCCAAGTGCAAGAAAGGAAAGGGAGCGTAATGGTCAAGGTGACGGATCGATCAGGCTTTGGAGCCCGACTTCATGGGTGCACGTTCGAGCTCTACGTGACATCTGATGAGTCACTTGACCTCTCCGTGCCTCAGTTCTTCTAGAAAATGAAGACGAGACTATGGGCAGGTCTCGCTTTGCACGATTCCGTCACGATGGTCTAACTCAATAACACTGGTCCCGCAGCAACGCGGTTCTAATTTTAGTACCACGGCATAGCAATGGCGAGTAATTGCCTAAAGGACAAACCTCGGTGCGAGCTCTTCAGTCCACCATCACAACTGATGGCCCATCATTTCACCTCTGTCTTGGTCTGTCAGTGACCGGTGACTGAGCATCCATCTTTCAGGTCATACACAGATAGCAAAGCATGTGGTTGTGATGCTTTCTTCTCTCCCAGTGAAAAACCCATGTGACACTTGACCAAAACGGTTCATTGGAAAGAAGGAACTGGCCGACAGAGATGAAAGTGTGGCAGAGAAAGGAAGAGAATGCCGAGAGCAGAGTTTCAACAGCACAGAAGTGGCGTCCAAGGGAGAAAGAGCAGAGTCTAGGAATGTGGGCCCCGGTGCCGTCGGAGGGGCCGTCCACGTGGCCAGAGGAACTCCGTGAAGGCAAGCGCACTGCCATACAGGAGGGAAACGGTTGTGCCCCCGAAACGAAGATGTCCCGCTACGGACAAACGTCATAGCAACGGAACTCTCAGATACCTCATGACGTTGAAAGCCCCGAAAATTAAATGTTGGAAGTTGACCCCAACTCAGGAGAGCACTTGACAATTCGAGGCACCACATAAGAGACGCTTGCTCCCCATTGTAAGTTACACAGAGAGAAGAGAGGAGGCTCTTTCAAATCCCAGCGCTTTGGGTAAGTGCTTTGCAAAACTAAAACAAAAACAGACCCAAACCACATCGATCTTCAGCGTTCTAGTTTTAAACTACAGTGCACGAAACAAATGGTCATCATGCTCTAGTTTTCATTTATACCTTTATAACTGGCAGTATGAGAGTTTGTAATGATGTGGTAAAAAACGAATTAAAAGTCCTGAAACAACTGTAATTCCCCTCGTGGATTATTAAGGTCAGCTCTTGTGGTCATGGCGAGTCTCACACTGCCATGCAAAGCAAGGACAGCCTGTGCTATCTATACCCTGGGGTGGGCTCTCGGCACCACGGCAGCC
This sequence comes from Rousettus aegyptiacus, assembly GCF_014176215.1. NCBI lineage: Eukaryota > Metazoa > Chordata > Mammalia > Chiroptera > Pteropodidae > Rousettus > Rousettus aegyptiacus. The sequence goes on along the minus strand of NW_023416291.1, from coordinate 51,247,041 downwards.
GTATGGTACACCTCCAGAAAGTACTAGGTACCACAGACATTATTTATAAGAAGTCTTGCTAGAGACAGAAGGGTGGCCAAGAAGAACCCCAGCGGCTCATCTCTTACTTGGCACAGAGATCGAGGAACATGGTGCTCTTAGCATCCTGAGGCTTCTTCACTGGAAACACAGAAGACAGAAGGGTGAGGTGGGCAGGAGGGTGGCAGACAGGGGAATGGCGGTGGCGGAAGGGCGACAGGCAGGAAGGGCCCTCATTGCTCCTACCTGTTGCAGGGGCTGGTCGTATGTTAACCCTGAGGTTGAACTTCTTGCAGGTCACTTTGCCTTTGACCTTGGCGTGGTACATTGTCACCACCTGGGGAGATGGGCGAGGAGACAAGGTGTCGGCTTGCCTAACTCAGGAAGGAGAGGGTCCCTTTTGGCAGTGAGCCGCGTAGGTGCAAGCTCCCTTCCTTACCGATAAAGTGCCTTGTCCTTTCCCTGACGCTGTGACCGTGAAGTCCTCGTTGGCCTTGGTCTGCAGGGAGCGGAGAGAGGAAAGAGAGCGTGCTGGGAACCAGGGTTCTCCCTGGCTGCGGCGGCCATCTGCGGGCCCGGGGAGCATGAGGATGAGAACGAGGAGGGTCTGTCCGGGCAGCTGTACCTCTTCTGATCGCAGGAGGCTGGCCGAGTCCCAGTGGATACGGTGCTCTATCGGAGCGCTGCGGCTGGGCAGGTTGATGGACACATCCAGATTCAGGTCTTCGTGGTCAGGGACATCCCTCTGGTACTGGGCCAAGGCTTGGAACACCATGAAGGTGGCCTAGAACCCGGGAGAGAGAAAGAGGCTGACCCGGGAGACTGAGAAAGTGGTTAGACCCCAAAGGGGGTGAAGAGGCTCAGATCAGAGCTGGGGCACGGACTGTGCCCTAGAACCCTCTGGACTTGGGTTTGGCGGATATGCAGGACGTGTTCTAGAACTCTCTGACCAGGGCTTGGTGATGCTAAAATTATGACCCAGAATCCACCAGAGAACACCAGGATGAGACTGGGTGTCACCGGACACTAAACACGTGTTCTGCAAGGGACAGAGACTTACACCAGAGCTTGGAGACACAGAAAGCACCTCTAGAACCCATCAGAAAGTGCGAGTGTAAGACTGAGGATCTAGCAATGTGAGAATGAGGGTAGTGTAAGATAAGGGTCCGGGAGCACTGAGGCTGTATCTGGAATCCACTTGTGAAAAAAGAACAACGTTGGAGCCTGGGGACACTAAGCAGATAATCTAGACCCCAACGGTGACACGGAGAGCGACTGGGACTCGAACAGCAGCCTGAGGTCGCTGAAGCTTGAGGGTGCTGGAAACAAGGCCTGGAACTCAGGAGGGAGACAGAGGCTTGGACAATGCCCTAGAATGACAGCCTATGGGGTGGAACCTGCAGTTAGACCAGTGCCACGGGGAGCCTGCTGGTCCGGAGAGCGTGGCCTAGAGTCCACCAGAGGGAGAGAGCCACTTGGTTGATTTCCTACAATAATTGAGAACCTGGTCCAGAACCCACTGGTGAGACAGGATAAATAAGGAGGGGGCCGGCAGAACCAGGAACACGGTCTAGAACCCACCAGGGAGAGGCTCCCGCCTCAGCCGGTGCCCGAGAACATGATCTAGACATCGGGAGGGAAGGAGGACTCGGAATACAGCCCGGGGCGTCCGGAAGGCAGTCCAGAACCCACAGGGAGATTCGCGACTAAGCAGAAGCTGATTTCTCAACTTCGTTCCGATTAGCTGCCTCTCTTGGTCTCAGCTTCCTGTCTGGGAGGCCATGGGAGGCCGGAGGAGGGAAGGGCACCGTTGCCTGGGGCATGTGGGACCACTTGCCTGGGTGGAGCCGTAGCCACCGCCGTAGTATCTCTGCTCATTGAGCCAGCGCACGACGGGAGGCACGGAGTCGAAGTCCTTGAGCTGCAGCAGGGCCAGCAGGGCATAGGATGTGGCCTCCACGTTGTAGAGCCTCTGGCCAGGCTCCTCCCAGCGGTTCCCCTCTGCAGAGAGAAGGCCAGCCCACGTGCTCACTGCTCTGTCCGGCCTGGCAACAGCTCAGAAGCAGCTTAGAGAAAAGATTCATGCTAGAGAGACTCTTGGGACTCAGGTCAGGAGAGGTCAGGTCCGGCATTCGAGGACCTCCACCTGCTGGTCCCTGCCTTGCTCTCCCCTCGTCATCGACCTTCACTCCTCCATTTCAGTTCTGACTATGGCTCCACCGATCTATGAGAGATTTCCTAAATTCGCCATGCCGTTCTTACCTCTGAGCCTTTGCGGATTCTGTTCTATTTGGAGCACCTTTTCTTCCCATCTGCTCCTGGCTAATTCTTTCCTACTGGGCACGATTCCAGTTAAGGGGTGCGCCAAGACAGAGTGGGGCCCTTCCTTCAGTCTCTTAGAGCATCCTGCGCTTCTCCCATCTTAGCGACATGATGCTCTACCGAAATCTGTTACCTCGTTCTTTCCTCAACCAGAGTGCCAGGCCATGATGGCGGGGGCTGTGCCATAGTCACTGTGATGCCCCAAGTGCCTGAGAAAGTCCTTTTGGCCGAGACCGTCACCAAGAATCATTTTCTCCTCTTCCTGGGCACACAGTGGACTCTATCTCTCAGATGCCTTTGTAGGTAGGTACGTCCACATGACGGAGCTCTGGCCAAAGGGGCCCCTTCCATGCCTGGCCTACCTCCGTGGACAGTCTTCCCGTGTCCCCTTCCGCTTAGACGGAAGGGTCCTGAAGCCCCGAGGCAGCAGAGCCATGAAAAGACGGAGCCTAGGCCACCGCATTGCTTATGGAGGAGAGCTGTCCACCGACTTGGGACAAGAGATCAACTTCTCTTGTTAAACCTCTTCGGTATACGTTCAGATGGGTTACATCAGTGAGTATAAACCTGACACGGTCTCATCGCCGAAGCTAATGATTGAGTGCTCACTCCGCGCCGCCCACTGCGCTAAAATCCCTATGCCATCGCCGTATCCAACCCTAATTACCCTCGAGGTAATGATGGCGTCAGTAACAATACTGAAGGCAATAACAGCATCGGCGATGGGTCTTTCGCCGTGCGCGAGACCTTCTGCCGGCATCACTCGGTTCATCTTCGCGATCACCCTGTGACGTCGGCGTCATGTTAAACACAAGGACCAGGCGGGTTACGTGCACCGCACGAGGTCTCGCAGTGAGAATGTGGCAGAACGGGGTTCGTTACAGCGAGTGCTCGACGCACGTTTGTGGAATGACGCAGTGGGTCTTCTCGAGTCACTTACAATGAGGACCTGTCACGCCTGCAGCCACCTGCCCCAGCTCAGCTTAGTGCCATCCTCCCGAGCTGAGCTTGGAGCTATCTGTCCACGCACAGCCGAGAGCCGTGCACCCCAGCTCCGGCCGGCCACCCTCAAACCTCAGCCGTGAGCCTCTCCTGACCCCCACGAGGCTGCCCCTCACCTGTGGCAGTGTTCAGAAATTTGTCCTGGAGGGGGCCATTCAGCTTGTCCAACTGGGCCAGGGCGTAGCCAGCAATGGCTACGCTGTATGGTCTCCGCAAGTTCAGGTAGTGGGCTGCAAGGAAGTCTCCTGCCTTCTGGATGCTGGCCCTCAGGCTCTACGAGAAAGAAGGTTGGCTGCTCTGGTGACGCGGGCACGGCTGTCACAAAGGGCCGGTAAGAGTCACATCAACACCACTTCCTAGGCTCAAGGTTGGTGTCCTTGGGACATTTCCGTTTCGGATCGTTTTAAGGCTTTCCCAGACACTTTGGCCGCCGTGAGCTGCTCTGCTGCTGAGTGTCTACTCTGGGCCTGGTGCAGTCTATATACCCAGTAATGTGCTGGTAAGTGTTTAACAACCAGTTCTCTCCTCCGTGGTGGGGCTGGTTTATCGATCGGTAATTGTTGCGGCGCAAACGCTCCCACCATGCTACCAACGTGCTGGACCCGGACACGGGGTGAGAAAGAGACACCTCGAACCGGCACCCGTGAGCTCGACTGAGCCGGCGTTCCCCTGGGAGCACCTCCTATCGAATCATCGCCGTCACCCTCATCACTGCCACCATCGGCATCACCAATCGCAGCTAGCACTGCGTGCCGGTCACGTATTCACTCGCTTAAGTCTTCCCAGGCGGGTACGATTTTCATCACCATGACTACCGCACAGGTGAGCAGAGTGAGACGCTGAGGGATGAGGGCTGGAGCCGGACGTGATTTGTAGGGTTTCCTGCCTTGCGTAGTGTAAACGCTACCAGGGCCAGTTTCGACCTACCAATGTGGCATCACTGAATGTAGAGTTTGGAAGAAATGGGTAATAGCACCGTATTACGTAGTATGCCCATCATACAGCTAGGACAGGTATAAATGACCTGGAGAGCCCCGATAATGATAAAAGTTAGTAAAATAAGAAGTGATGTGTTTTGAGTGTTTCTTATCTTTGTTTTACGTTTAATGTTTAGTCAAATTTATCTGAATTTATAATTTAATTTTTAATATTGATGCGTTTAATAACCAGCTTGAAAAGTTCCTGGAATAGGAACGATCATTTTTCTCAAGCACGTTCTAGCGCATTCTCGATCTGAACCTTAGCGGTCTGGTTCCACAGCCTATGCTACACCCTGTTATGAGGTTGCTATGCTGTAGTAGAAACTAATCCTTTTGGGCACCAGGCTCTCTCCTACACCCACCCCTGAATTTGTAGAAACCTCTCTTCCTGCCTTCCATTCACATGGCCACAGTGGGAGCAGCCATATTGCCCCAATAAGCCCTCCTTCTTGGTCTAAGCTGATTGGTTCAGAAGTGATCACCTGACTCAACCGAGGCAACCAGAATCCTTCCCTGGGAATCTGAAAACTCTAACCTCCCGTCTGGCTATTTCCCCACGGTAGGCTCGCCACGTTCTGCCAGGCTGGCTGAGTGGCAGGGAAAGCTGAATTTTTGTGCAAGAAGGATATGAAGGGCACCACCGTGAGGAACGAAGCATCCTGGACGAGTCCCCAAAACCACCTGCACTTTTGCTCTTGATAAATTCTTGGATCCTTAAAATAATTCTCCCATCAATTTTTGCCTAACCTAGGTCACACGTGTGTTACGTCTAGAACAAGGTAGAGTCCTAAACGATACAAAGTCATTATGCCCATTTTACAGATGCACACACTGAGGCCCAGCGAGGGGAAGTTCCTGAGAGTTAGGATCTCGGGTCAGATCTGCCTGACCCCACAGCCCGAGAGCTGCCTCGTCTCTACCAAAATTGCTTTCAGATCTGCAAGGTTTAAATCAGAAAGGTCTGGGTTCCTCTTTGCCACTCAAGGTAACGGCCTTCTCCCCGCCCTCTCTTTTCTGGGGTCCTGAGGAGGGAAAAGTAGCTGGCCGAAGGTGGGATCCCGGGGTTCCTCACTTACACGAGAAGCTAAAGGTCAAACACCCACTCTCAAAACCCCAAGACATGGGATGATTACAAAACCTCCAAAGTGGACGTGCCCCGGGTAGGAGAGAGGAGCGAGGGGACGCGGGACACTTACGTTGACCTGTTCCTCGCAAATATCGTTAGCCTCCTGAAGCGCGATGAGAACGAAGGCCGTGAGGGACACGTCTTTCTCCTCAGCATCTTTGAATCCACCCTGGGATGCGGAGCAGGAAGCAAGGGCGAGGTCACCGGTATGTCCCCACATGCCAACCAACGCCCCCTGCAGGATCGTTGAGTCAGAGCAGGGCTGGCTCTCTCCCCAGTGTCTCACAGGGGGGCCAAACTCCAGTTTTCATTCATTCATTCATTCATTCACTGATTCATTCTGCCAATGTTGTTGGTGCCATAGATAAAATGGTTGACAAAACCAGACACTGGTCCCAGCCCTCGTGGAGCTCCCTGTCCAGTAGGGGAGACGACCGTGAACCAGTCATCAGAGGTGTCATGACCACCTGCTGAGAGGAGAAATGGGTGTGCCAGTGACAATGGACAGTGGGAGTGTGGTTCAGCCAGGGAGGGTGGGAAGGGGGTCCCTGAAGGATGACAAGTGGGGCCACGATCTGAAGAACGAGTAGGATTTGGCACGCCAAGCCATGGGGACGGCATGTGCGAAGGCCCCGTGGCTGGACAGAGCGCGGCTCGAATGTGAAGATGTGGAAGCTCAGGCCGGGGCAGCAATTCTCCAACTTGAGCACACACCGAGGTCACCTGGAGCGATTCCTAGGCCCCTGAGCTAGTGCACCTAGGCTCCAGCTGGCGCTGCTGGCCTGGGGACCGCACCTGGAGAACCACAACTCTAAGGAGTTCTGGGATTATTTTCAAAGCAATGGGGAGCCAAGGAACTCTCATTGTGTACTGGACTCCACAGGTCTCCGGTTTTTGCAAAGCAGGAATGACTCTGACGACTACTTCCCTTCTCTGTTCCACCCCCTCCCTGCCCCCAACACAGTAAATTGGGCAAATGGCAGGGGGCATCCTTCCTCTTGTCCATTCCGCGACACGCAGGCCCCCCTCTCCCCGAGCCGGGCCTGAATTCCTGCCTCTTACAATCATTTCTTGGTGTATCACGGGTCCGTCCTCCTGGAATACTCCATCGGGTTTCTGCTTCTCCAGGATCAGCCATTTGACAGCCCCACAGAGGACTTCAGAGTCTATGGCGATGAGGTTGGCAGCTAGAGAGAAGACCTTGACCACGTAGGCCGTCAGCCTGGGGGTGGGCACAGAAAGTGAGCCAATTGGCTCTGGGATCCAGAGACTGCCATCCCGGGCAGCCAATGAGCAGAGAGGGGAAGGTCCCGCTGGGCGTGCCTTGTGTTGTATGCAGGAAGTGATTCACAACCGGTATACATCACTTCGCCAGTGGGTGCTTTGACTCTGGGGGTGGAGGGATCCCCCCCCACACACACACACTGCTGTGTTGGGGGGCGCAGTGCAGACCACCCCAAGCTGGGGATCCAGATCCCTTCCCAGAGGGGTGCAAGACGGAGGATGGGCGAGCTCACCAGGTGCTGGACGGCCGGCCCAGGAAGGCGGCGAAGGCTTTGTTGGGCTGTCTGAAGGACAGCTGCTGGGTGTACCCTGCAGGGAGGACAGAAGCGGCACCAGAGGAGCGGGAGCTCAGTGGGCATGGCGGCTGGTGCGTGCGTATCAGACAGGAGAGGGACGTAGAGAGGGGAAAGGAGGGAGAAAAGAGGAAGGAGGACGGGGAAGGATGTCTGGAGCGGGGTGGACCGGTGGGGAGCTTAAAGGGCAGAGGCACTCTCAGAGGGTGGGGGGACCAGAGAGAGGGGGTTCAGAGAGGCGGGGCTTCTCAAGTGGATTCAGGGGCAGGGGGCTCTTGGCGAGGGAGGGAGCCTAGAGAGCGGATCCCAGGGCTGAGGGGCCAGGGTCTCACAGAGGGGAGAGCAGGAGGCCCTATCCAAGGGGCAGGACCTTGAGAGGGGGTGCGGACTCAGGGGAGGAGAGAGCTCAGAGAGGGGCTCAGGGGACTCACCCTTCTTGATGAGATCCAGGGCCTCCTGCCGCTTCCCGAGGCCGAACTTGCCCCACTGCTCCGTCTGGTCCAGGTAGTGCACTGCGATGACCGTGGGGGTCATGCCGATCATGTTCTGCTCCCCGCAGCCCGAGGGCGTCACGATGAGGTGCGACAGCCGCTCCCCGTCGATGGCGTCCTCTGCCATCTGGGCCACTGGGGTCCCTGCAGCCAAAGGAAAGGACGGTGCTCAAGCGAGGAGACCCGCCCCGGGGTCAGGGGGGGCAGGGCTGCCCACGGTGTTCCCAGGCTCTCACCAGCCAGGGCCAGAGAGTCAGCGACAGCTGGGGCGCTGTCCCTGGGCCCCCTTGTTCTACCAGTGGTAAAATAATTCCAGGAACAATGTCATGGGTACTTATATGATGCTTGAAGCTATTTCCAAGCTCTGTCCTGAGAGAACACTGTATAGTACCTCATTGGATCTTCCCAACAATCCTTAGATATAGATCCCATTATTCACCTTCGTCACACATGAGGAAACCAAGAGCGTCCCCCCCAAACCTTACAGCTCACCAGGCCTCCATCCTAGGGAATTAGTTCCAGAATTTCTGCTCTTGAACTCTATTGCTTCTCATTTAAAGTTCCTTGTGAGTAAAGCTAGTTGCTGAACTGAATACTACCTACCAGGGGCCATCTACCGACAGACCAGGGAGAGACTCTTCTAGCTGAAGCAAAGGAGAGAGGCGCCACGGTTAAGCATTGCCATATTAGATGGAACCGGGCTCCCTTCTCGGGGCTCATGGTTCCCCTCACCTGACACCTTCCTAGGCCCCGTGGGGCAGGCCCGGGGGCCTCTCACCCTGAATGAGGATCTTGGTCTCCGACTCTGTGTCTGGGACTTGGTCGCTGAGGTCTGCAGCATGGACCTCCTCTCGCTGTACACCATCTGTGGGTCGAATGGGAGGCACCGATGGCACCTGCCCCCTCCTGCCCCCCCCACCCGCCCGCATGGCCCCCCTCCTGCCCCATCCCCGGGGCATCCCCCGGGCCTCGCGCTTCTCCTGCGGCTGACTCACTCTCGCCCAGCTGTTGTGGGTTCAGTGTGTGAACGGCCACAGTTTTGTTGACTCTGATTCCTTCCGGCTGGATGGTGTTGAGGAAAGGGCCAGATGGGCGAATAAAAGGACAGACGGACAGACAGCTGGTCAGCAGGGCACCGCTCTGGGGATTGCCGTAGTGCAGACCTGACAGCATCTGCCCGCTCTTAGCTGTGTGACTGGGAGCCAGCTAGTCAACCTCTCTGTGCCTCAGCTTCCTTCCTTAGAAGGAGGGAATACAAACGTCTACCGCACACCACTGTGCAAATCGACGACCGAATTCTAAATTAATAATAATGAAATAACGAAGCCTTCGGCAATCTTCCTATGTCCCTAGAAGTTTTCTTTATTCGGGTTAACTCATTTAATGTTCACAACAACCCACTGTGGTGGGTACCACTATTATTACTCTCATCTTCAGGTTGAGGAGTCTGGAGAACAGAGAGGGAAAGTAACTTGCCCAGAGTCACACGGCCAGCAGGACAGAACTGGGGTTCGAACCTGGTGGTCTGGGTCCAGAGTCTGTTTTCAACCCTGTGCCTCTCAGTGAGTTAAGCAAAATAAAAATAAGTTTTGGAAAGGAAAATTAAATTATAAAATAAAATATAAAAATGGAGATAACAAATGAAGTAAAATAACTACCAAATAGGAAAGAAAAAGAAAATACGTAAAAACAAAATTACATTTTAAGAGTCGATTTTTAAAATAAATGAGTGAAATAATAAATCTACAAAATAAAATAATAAAAAATAAATAATAGAGTAAAATAAAACATTGTGCATGAGTACTTGGCACCGTGTCCAGCACACAGTAGGGCGCTCAATTAAATCAGGAGCTATCGCAATACCAAAGGCTGACTCCAGGTCTCCTGCATCTCCAGGGAGACCTTTATCGTGGACAGAATCCATCCTCCTTTCACCTGGTAACAAGGCCCAGATTGTCCTTCGCAGACTGAGTGTCCTCTCATGGTGTGCTGGTAAATATCTAGCGACCAGCTCTCCAGGAAGAAAGAAATCCTGACTTATAGCACTGCCAGTTTCCTTGGTGTAAATGTCCTCACCTCGATGGGTTTCAGGTTACCCCTCTCAGCGAGCGCAGGATTGGGGAGACCCGGGCACAGCCGGCCACGAGGGCTCTGGTGCCCGACTGCGTCTTCTCCCTACCGGAGTCCACGCCGAGCCCTACTGGGGCCCGAGGTGAAAGAAAATATGTGTGCCCTACATCTATATTTCGATTTATTTTTAATGGTAATATTATCCTAGAACATCAAGTAGTTGAAAAAAGTAAGAGTGTCTTTTCATTAAAGCCAGGTACGAAAAGTGTTAATACATTCTGGTTTGGGTATAAATGAAACATTTCAACATAAAATCACACTGTCAGTTTTGACACATTTCCTTATAGTGTTTCAAAATTTTTTTCAACTACTTTATCAATTTTGGGAGAAATTACCCATAACATTACAGAGGCGTGTCTGAGGGGTCCTCATTTTTCCTTTCGCTTCAGGCTCCAATATTGCCCGGCTGGACACTCTTAGATCCCATCTCTATTTAAAATTTTGACGTTTTGTTCATCGCAGATTTTTTCAGCATTAATTTTGATTTCTCAAACTATTACATTAAAAATTAGTGGTCTTGTTTATGATTTCACATTTTGCTTTAAGATATTAATAAATGATAATAAAAGCCTTTTATCAATGATTCTATGATATTTGAAAGCCCTCCACACTGTGAGAAAGAGTAGAAATATCACTGTTAACGTATATTTTAAGAGCAAAAATCATAGGTAAAAATAGAACTTTTCTATGTTTTCGGATCATAAAATTTGGTCTTCGAAACTTGTTTTCCCAAGATTTTTAAAGTCGAAAGAAAACTCCTCTACGTAAATGTCTTACAAAATACCATATTTGGCATTAAAATATATTTAAATAAAAATATATTATTGACCTTTATTACTGAGGTTCGGGGCACCCCCTTAGAATTTCATGCCCGAGGAGAACGTCTCACTTGACTCACACTAATCGTGGCCCTGCTTTCGACCTCGAGGGCTCCTGAGCTGCCTCACCTGGACACAAGACCTTCCTAGTGTCTCAGAACCTGGGTCGTAAGACTGGGGTGATAGCACGAGGGGAGGAGCAGTCTGTCCCGAAGGACGACAGGGAGCAGGGACCCGAGAGACTCACCACGACCCTCAGCGTCTTCTTGACACCATCAGTGAGGAGGAACTCAAAGACGGTGGCCTTGACCTCCACCTCCTGCAGGCCGACCTTCAGCGGCACAATGACAAAAGGCACGGGCAAGGAGGACGTGGGATTGATGGTGAAAACCTGCTGGTGACGCTTCTTGGCAGTGGCCATGCTGCAGAAGGCGGGATTGTAGAGCAGTTCCACCCTCACCTGATGGGGAGAGCCTCAGGTCAGGGGCAGGTGCCACGGCCCCGCCCCCCAAGCCCCTCTCCAGTCCACACAGGCCCCAGGACCCACCCTGAGTTTTCTGGTCTCGTGGTAGTTGTAGAGGACAGCTCGGATCTCCACCTGCTCGTTGCGCACGACAGAGTAGGGCAGCCGCAGGTCGATGAAGAAATCTTGTACCACTGTGACTTCATAGGGGTCAGCCACACAGATCCCTGCCGGGCGGGGGAGGGGGGGGGGAAGGACAGAACGTGAGTGTCAAGGGCAGGGGGTGGGCAGGTGGGATAGGGTCCAAGTTCGGCTCCAAGTTCCTGCCGCTCCCTGCTGGGCGTCGTGTTAAAGGGCAGGCTGAGATTCAGTGGGTCAGGAGGGGGTGTCCTCAGAAAGTAAAATGATAATAAAATATATAAAATATAATTGATCACAAATAATGATGAAACAAAAATGATGATAGAGTATAATACATCCTGGCTTGGGTATGAAGAAATTATTTGCACTTAATGTTGTGAGTTTCGATACACCAGCTCTTCGACAAATTTAATGCTCTGGGACAAAATTAACCTTTAAAATGTATATAAAATTAACCTTAAAATGTATATAAAACCTGCACATGGAGCACACAGTTTTCCTGTCGCCTCGAATTCCAGTATGGCTCGCCATGGCTCTGGTCTCTATTTAATATTTGGATATTTTGTTCATCATGGATTTGTGTGTTTTTTTTGCATTCGCTTTGATTTTTTAAGAACGATTGCCCTAAAATATTATTTATCTTGATGACTGACATTTTCGACGCCCACTTCAATGTGCACTCCAAGTCAGTGCCTCCTCTTCCTCACCCAGCTCCCAGCCCCCCCTAAATGCTACCCACATTTAGCTCGTCCTCCTCGGGTCTGGTTGGCGGCCAGGGGACACATACGCCTTCTTGCCACGTTTCCCAAACTGACCACCCACGTTTCCATTCCCATTTCATCCTGCTTCCTCTTTCACCTTTCCTTAATTGCTTTACCCCCACTACTGTGTCGACGTCTCCTCTTTAAAGGTTTTATACGGTGGCAAATGATTCTGTGTGACAGTACCATAGTGAACGCGTCACGGTACGTTGGTCCAAATCCACAGAATGTACAACGTCGCATCGAGAGTGAGTGCCAATGTCAGCTACGAACTTGGGGCGCTGGTGACGCGTCAGTGTAAGTTCACTGACTGTAACAGAAGCACACTCTTGTGGGGATGTTGGCGGGGGGAGGTGGTGCACGGGGAGGCAGGGGGTACACAGGAAATCTCTGTATTTTCTGCGAAACTAAAACTACTCTAAAAATACAATCAATTAAAAGAGTAAAAAGCACTGACTGCATCACCCAGTAACCAGGGGGCAGCGTGTCAGTCACCAGGAAACAGAGGGTCACTTCCGGTGGGAAAATGCGCAGGCGCGCCGTGGGCGGGGCCTCCGGTGGGCGGGGCCGCCATGTCTCACCTTTCTTGTTGGACAAGCTCACAGCCAGAATCTCCCAGGTGGTGATGGAGTCCTTCAAAAACACGTTCACGGTCTTTGAGGAGATTCTGGAAGGAGGAGATGAGGGGGCGCGGGAGAGCAGGTTTGGAAGGGGCCAGGAGACAGACGGGGGGGAGCAGGGTGGCCACGTGGAGGAGCCCCACTCTCGGTTATGGGGTTCCACTGTATTCCAAAAAGAGAGGGGTGGGCGCATGCACATTTAATGGTCTTGTCTGGGGTGTCAGCAAGAAGTGGCCCAGGGGTGGCTTGAATGGCGGGGGTGGTTATCCCAGCCTCACCCATTTTTCTCTGGGTCTTTTAACTCCTCGATGGTCCACAGCCAGCTCTCAGGGAACTGGCTTCGGGAAATGATGTCTTCTTCTGGAATGATGTCCTCATCCAGGTCACCTGGGAAGGCGGGAAGCCAGCTGAGTCTAGAACAGGCCCGCTTCTCCTGCTGTTCCCTGGACACTCGCCTCTACAGGCCTGGAGGGGCCTCTAGCACGGAAACACCCCCATGGCCATGTGATGACTTTGGGTGGCCCGGGCACGTTTGTCTTTCGGGGCTCTTGCCTCCACAAAAACATGAAAAAATCCTATTTTACTACTGTGCTGGTATAAAGGAAAAAATCATCCAGGCTGGGTTATGTCCATTTCCCCCGCTCTGGTTTTCAAAGAAATGAAAGCCTTTTGTGAGCCTGTAATGGGCTCTATGTCACTGGCGTAGAAGGCAACATGCCTAGTTATTATAATTAGCAAAGCAATTAAAGTCCTTTGTTGGGAATCTTTGTGTCTTTTGAGGCAGGGCGTGGGATAGGGTGAAGGGGGCGCTGCCTGCATTCCGGCTGGAAGGACCGGGAAATATCTGTCCACTTTGGCAACAACTATCCTTGAGAGGTGGCTACTTATTTCTAACTCTGCCCCCCCCCCAAATAAAAGCACAAATGTGCACAAAAATTACATGTTATCATATAAGGCGTCCATCCATAACTGTTATGTTACTGGCTAAAGGAAAATTGATAGTTGGGGAAATCGTCTGGACTTAAATTTTAAAAGAAGTTTAGAAAGTAACTAAAGAGGAATAAAGAGGAACTTTGCAATGGGTGGTGGACACCCCCTTGATCAAGGAACCAGGCCTCCCATCACCGATAATGGGACAAACCAGTGTCACGTGCCTCCTGACGTGAAGCGCCCGAGGAGGACACGACCTCTCTACTGTGACAATCCTGCCAAAATGCAAAACCTAAATGCGATCACGAAGAAAGGTCAGACCCGAGTTGCCAGACTACCCTCAAAACGCCTGGCCTGTGTGTTCTTAGATGTCAAGAACCGAAAGTCATAGGAAGACCGAAGAGCTACCAGGGGTCGGACAGATACCGGACACAGGACACACGAATGTGCGATTCTGAGCTGAGTCCTTTTCCTATCAAGGACTGAAAACTGAAACAAACGAACAAATAAAAGACAAAAGAAAGAACAACAACAAAAAAAAAATGGCAAAACTTGAGCGAGGGCTGTGGATTAGACAGCGGGAATGACTCAACACTAACATCCTCATTCTGGTGGCCGCGCCGTGGATTTTAGGAGAATATCTCCTAAATGCAGGGCCGGTCAGGACCTCGGCGGGCCACTCCCGCGGGCAGGGCCCCCCAAAACCCAGAAATGCACTCTAAGCTGTTCGGGAGTCAGGGCAACAAACAGTACAAGGGGTAAACAGTTTTCAATCTGCACGACAGTTTTGCTGTAAGTTGGAGAATGTCGAAAGAAACAACGAAGATGATTTGCGTGTGTGTGTGTGTGTGTGTGTTTGCCGGCCTGCCGCTGTGAAAGTCTCCCCATCTTCCTTAGTTTTTAAGCAAAGGCATTCTTCTCTGTTACTTTTCGTCCTGGGGTTGATGGCATAATTTCTCTCGGTTTCCAGTGCCCAGTGTCAGGGGACAGCGGGGCGCGCGGGGACTTACTCCTGGCCAGCCCCAGCTCGTCGTCGCGGCTGAGCTCGGCCCGCAGCTTGGTGATGTGGTCGCAGCAGTCCAGGAAGGCGGCCACGCACGCCTGGCCTTGCAGGATGAACTGCGCGCGGCGCTGGCACGGGAACTGCATGGGGTTCTCGCGCATGCCGTCCTCGCAGCACCTGCGCAGCTCCTTGTCCGCGTACTGGCCGGCTGTGGGGGCGCAGGGCCGGTCAGGCCCTCGGCGGGCCACCCCCGCGGGCAGGGCCCCCCCAAACCCGGCCCTTCCCCTCCCGCTGCTTTGGCCGGGGTCCCGGACTGACGGACGAGATGCAAGGGCGGGTCGGGGGCCCCCACCTTTGTCCTTCCGCTTCTCCATCAGCTGCACCGAGCGGCGGCGCCGGGCGGCGGGCTTCGGGCACTCGGTATCTGAGGGGCAGGTGGACCGGGGGTGAGACGCGTGAAGCACCTACTGCGTGTGCTTCGTTCACGCCCCACGGCGGCCGCTGGGTGGGAGCGTGACCGCTCGCACTAGCGGGGAAACTGAGGCTCGCAGAGGAGAGCGGGGTGCTCGAGGGTGGTGGAGGCGGGACTGGACGCCGGGGCTCCCCGCTGGAAGCGCGGCCCCGCCCTGGCCGGCCGCCGGCCGCTCCTCACCTGTCCTCTGCTCGGTCTGCAGGCCTTTGTTCGTCTGGAAGGCCAGCCCCGCGTCCTTGAAGACCCCGGCGTAGTCCTTGCCGCTGCCCGGCGTGCAGCCGACGTCCGCCTTCTCCACCGTGTCCCAGATCTGCGGGGCGCGGCGCGGGGCGGTCAAGGCCGCTCACGCCAGGCCCGCGGCGGCGCCTGGGCCACTCGCCGGCGCACCCGTCAGCCGCGGTCCCCGGGCTCTCCCCGGGGGCCACCCGCAGTGCGCCGCTGCTGGACGCGCGCCCGCACCCTTTGCGTCCGCCACCCCGCACCCCCTCAGCGACGCGGGGGCGCACCTTACTCTGAGTCAGCTTGTTCTTCTTGTTCAGCACGAACACGCCTTTGTCCACGGCCACCAGCCCCACCCGGGCGCCCTGGTTGCCCTCGATCCTCAGGGCCATCTGCTGTCCAGGCACGTGGGGCTTTCCGTCCTTCTTGGCATTTTTCACCACCAACTGCGGGGAGGGTGGAGGGGTGCGAGGGGCAGGTCAGTCCCCGCAGACCCCGGCCTTGGCCAAGGGCACAGGCCGGCCTGGGCTGGTCTGCAAAGACAGGAAGGTGGCCGCCCGCAGGGAAGAAGGGAGAAGCGTGGAAACCGCATCGGCCAGAAAGTCAAGGGAAGTCGGAGAACTGGGGGCGAGGGAGACCCCGAGACCGGGACGGAGAGGGGAGCAAACGAGAAGGAAAAGGAGCAGACGCAGGACCAGGGCCGCTGCTCCCCAGGGAGAGAAAGGGCTTCGCAAGGCCGGAGAGGGGCGGGGCGGAGCCAGAGTCCCCGGACGCCCGCGGAGAGCCGCGGGGACGCTCACCGTGCCCACGCACAGGTCCTTGACGTCCACCCACACGGAGTCGGCCACCACCTCCCGCCCACTGGCGCCCATCATTGTGTAATAGGCCACCAGGCGGAAGGAAGGAATGAAGTCCGTGGTGATGGCCAGCGGCAGCACCACCAGGTTCTGGCCGGCCTCGCGCTTCTGCCGACCCACCTTCAGCAGCTTCCCCTTGTTCATGATCTGGGGGGTGGGGGGGACAGGCTGGCATCAGGATGGGGCAGCATGGGGGAGGGCTCCGGGGGTGCTGGGGAAGCGGGGCGGAGGGGGGCCTGGGGGTTCCGCGACGCCACAGACCAGGTAGGTGTAGTAATGGATCTTGGCGTCCACACCGGGGTCCGCTCGCAGGTGGAAGTTGACGTTGAGTGTGTCCCCTGGCTTCAGCTCCACGCGGGGCACGGACAGATGCAGGAAGTTGTTGGAGTTGCCCATGGTGTTGTAGGGCAGGGCCTGCATGGAGTTGGTGGCCTGTCGTGCCTTCGGAAGGCCCTCCTTCATGGTGCGTACCTGGCCGGGGACAGAGGGATGCATGTTACCCACCACCCCCAAGATGTCCCTGTCCTAATCCCTGGCGCCTGGGAGTTTGGTATATTAAACGACAAGAGGGACTCTGCAGACGGGATTGAGTTAAGGATCGGGAGACAGGGAGACTATTGTGGATTATTCAGGTGGGTCCGATGTCATCACAGGATCCTTATGAGACATATGTGCAGACGGCAGCGCCCCACCGTGTGGACAGGAACCCCTCTAGACGAATGAAAGACCTCTACGCGAACGGCGAGGCCCCCGTATGCAAATGAAGGACCCCACCATGCACGTGACAGGATCCCTATGCACAAAGCTCAGGACCTCACTATACAAATAGAGCCCCCCACGGTTCCCCGGCGTGGGGTCCCGTGGCCGGCCAGACTCACGGTGATGTCCAGTGGCTTCCGGTCTTTGTGTGTGTTGATGGTTAGCTTGACCACACCGTCGTCCTGGGTCAGGGACTGCACGTCCAGGGAGTCCTGAGTTGTCACGGGGACACGGCGGGCGGGGGAGCCGTCGGGGTTGGTGACGAACACCTGTGGGTGCAGGGGCGGGTGAAGGGGGTTCCGTAGACCCGGAGGGTGGCCAGGGCTCAGGAGCAGAGGAAGGGGCGTCTCACCGTGAGGTCGAAGGGCATGGCGGGCTTGAAGAACCTGGAGGTCTTGGTGAAGTGGATCTGATAGGGGGAAGTCACGATGGGGATCCCAGTGCGTTCTGCCTCCACCATGTCGCTGCCTGGGGGTGGAGGGGCAGCCGTGAGGGCAGGCTCCCGGGCCGCCCGTCAGGCTGGACCCAGCCTTCATGCTGGGCTCCCTCCTCGGACTGGGTCTCCACTTCGTCTGGGCCTCCCCGTCAGCCTGAGCCTTCCTCGTCACACCGAACCCCACCTTCACCTGGGCCCCCTCCTTCAGGCTGGGTGTCCCACCTCAGACTGGGCAAACCTGCTCAGACTGGACCGTTGGCGGCGCTGGGCCTCTGCCCTCAGGGCAGGCCTCACCTGAGTGTAGGATGACGGTGACGGACACATACAAGGACTTGCCCACCAGGGCATCCTCTCGGGAGGGCTGCACCCCATCCAGAAGCACCTCCCGGCTCAGCGTGGCCTCCCCGGTGCCGTCCTCTAACTGGGGGAGGAAACGACGGGTCTCAGCCAGGGGCAGGGGCTCCGGTGGGGAGGGGACTCAGAGAGGGAGAAGGAGGGCTTCAGAGCGGAGGAGGCTCAGCGAGGCCTCTGGCAAGTACCACAACGCGGGTGAGGGACTGGGCCAGCGAAATCCTCTGGTCACCATCCTGGACCCCAAAGATGACAAAGGCTGTTCCTTCCACATTCTTCCCGTACAAGAACCTGTGTGGTGAGGAGAGGCTCGGATTCTCCCCTGCTGAACAGCTGAGTGTATCCCCACACTTCCGCCGGCCATGTGAGGACCCAGAGCCCGTGGCCTCTCATCTCACCGTGACCTAGTCCTCGCCTGGCCCTCACCTGATCCTTTGCCTGGTCCTTGGCCTGGTCCTTCACCTGGTCCCCATCTGACCCCTCCCCCTTGGTCCCTCGCCCGGCCCCTCACCTGGCCCTCAACTGACCTCTCGCCTCTCCCCACCCCTCTCCCCTCACCTGGCCGTGATGGTGACCTCCAGGCCCCTTGGGTCATCAATGTAATAGAATTTCTCTTCAGGCTCCACTTGGACCTCGAAACTGGGCAGCACTGGGGGAGAGATGGCTCTGGTTGGGGGCTGGTGCGGGCTCCTGTGTGCGGGCCCCCTGCCCCGGCTCCCCGCTCCTCTTACCATACTCCTTCACCTCGAACTCCGCAGAGAAGACCTGCTGCGGCGAATCTTCATAGTAGGCTTGGATCTTCCACTGCCCCATGCTGTGGGGAATGCAGGCGGGTGAGCAGGCTGGGCCCGGCAGCTCCCCACTCCTCCCAGAACAGGGGAGCCCTGCACCCCCTCCTGGAGGGCCTGACATACTTGACCAGCTCCGGAATATTCCAAGACAATGGCAAGATGCCTATCTGGTTTTGAGAAGACAGAGTTTCCCGCTTGATGGGAACGCCTTCGGGTGTCTGTGGGGAGACAGGGAGAGGTGAGGCTCTTCAGAGACCAGGCCGCTAAGTTTCAATCTGCGTCTGGACACGCTTTGCGTCATGTCTACAGGGGCAGTGGTTAAAAACATGGACCTAAATCAGTCAGTCTGGGTTCAAAGCCCAACTGTGCTACCTATAAGCTGTGTGACCTTGGGCAAGTTACTTAACCTCTCTGTGCTCAACGTGCACCTCTAAAAACAGGAGAAAAACATCACCCCTAATTTACTGGCCTGAGACATGGCTCCTGTAGGCAGGAGCTCATTGGTATCGGCGCCCCCCGAATATTAATAATAACTACTATTATTACCTACTTTTGCGCCGCACCCTGAGCGTGCGTTTGATTTGTGCAGAGCCACACGCGAGTGCCGACATTTGACATCGTGACGTACACAAATAGCCGTTTCACGTGCCCGCATTTTATTGCCACTGTCGCCAGCAGTTAGACATCAGGAGACGTCGCATGCCAATATGGGTTTCTGGCTTCTCCGAGAAATCGGGGTGCCTCGGCGATGCTCTCCTGGCGACGCTGCATTTCCCTCCTTCCTTGAGCCTCCCTGCCTCCCTTCCCCCAGTAAGTTTTTGTGAAGCCCTGCTATGTGCCACGCACTTTGTTGGGTTCAGGAGATGAGGTCCCTGAACGAAATCATAAAACCCTTCCCCTAGGGAATTTGGGTTCCGTGGAGGATGGCGGAGAGGGCGATTAACGAAGAAATTAATCTAATTTAGAGGATGCCAAGGGGAGATGGCAGAAAGGGTGTGTGTGTGTGTGTGTGTGTGTGTGTGTGTGTGTGTGTGTGAGAGAGAGAGAGAGAGAATGTGTGTGTGTGTGGAGGAGGAGTTGCAATTTTACAAGTGCTCTGGGAGGCCTCGCTGTAAAACTGGGACATTAACAGTTGAGCAACGCCTTGAAGATGGTAAGGGGGCGAGTGGAGAGGATATTGGGAGGAGGAGGGTCTTCTGGGCAGCGGGAACAGCCACTGCGAAGGCCCCGGGCCTGGCGTGTTGGAGGAACAGCCAAGAGACTTGCGCGGCCGGAGCAGAGTGAATGAGGGGGAGAGAGGGAGGAGGGGACCCGGGCAGGTCGCGCAGGGCCTTGTGGGCTGCGGCCAGAATGTGGGCTTTTACCTCGGGCAGGTGGGAGCCTTGAGTCAGGTGCTCACAGGCGCCCCTTGGCTGCAGTAGGCGGAACAGACTACTACATAGAATTACGTCATTATCCCAGTCGTGAGGCGAGAAAACTGAGGCCCAGGAAGGTGAGCCGCCTGTCCAGAGTCACAGTCGCCAGGGGTTTCTCTGGAGCCGGAATGAATCCGTGGGCGCACGCACCCCTCCCCGCGGTCTCCCCGGGCCCTCGCCCATCTCCGGAACTCTCTGCGCCTCAATATATTTCTTTGCTTTTGGGTCTCTGCCGCTGGGCTTTTCTGGTTTCTCTTTCTCTGTCTCTCTATCTCTGTCTCTTCCCGATTCTCTGACCCGAGCACGTCTGGGCCCCCGGCTGGCTGGTACCTCAATGCTGACGACCACGGTCCGGCCCACCGGCAGCAGCGTGTCGTCGACAGTGAAGATCCGGTAGAGGACTGGACGTGGTGGGAGGGAAAGGGACAGCTCGGTGAGGCCCTGCCCCTCCCAATGCCCCCTGCCCTTGCCCGTGCAGCCACTCCCCAGCCCCCTGACCTGTGGAGCCTGGGGTGTAGATGGTCTTGTCTGTCTGGATGAAGAGGTAACCGCTTTGGAGGCTGACCAGCACCAATTTCTCCACGATGATGTTCCCGAACTGTGCCTGGACAGTCACGAACTTGTTCCCCTTCTCTGATCTTAATTCCTTGCTGGCCGGGATCTGGGCATGGACCAGGACATTAGAAGGGGTCTGCGCCAGGGCCCCTTGCGCACGGCGCAACCTCTCCGCCTTCGGCTGGGCCCACACCTGCCCGTCACTCCTGGCCTCCCTAGTTTGCTCGAGGTTGGGGAGAGGGGGGCCTCGGAGAGGGGGCACAGGCAAGGGAGGGGTAGTGGTCAGAGAGGACGCAGGAAGGCGGAATTAGACAGGGGTCTAGGAGGATGGGGGTGGGGAGGTGGGGGGGCCTCAGTATGGGAAGGGGGCTCAGGAAGTGGAGAAGGGGCTCAGAGAAGTGAGGGTCTCTGAAGGAAGAAAGGGCTTAGAGGAGGAGGGGCTCAGAAGGGGGAGGAGCTTGGGGCAGAAGGGGCGGGTCTTCACGAGGGGAGGGGCCTCAAAAGGGGAGGGACTTAGAGACACCAGGGACCTGAAGGGGAGGGGCTCCAGAGGCAAAGCTCAGGGACAGGGGTGTTGGGGGGGTGTGGGGAGTGGGGGTTGTGGGGTAGCGCCCAGAAGGGGTGTGGGGGCGCCCGCAGGGCCCGGCTCCAGAATGCGCCCACCTTGATGGTGACCGTACTCATGTGGCCGTTTTCTTTGGTCAGCGATGTTTTCTCTGTGGCCAGCACTTGCTTTTTGCCCGGGAAGTCTTGGACGGTGACCGTGACTTCTAGGATGTTGTCATTCACGTCGTGGGCCTCCAACACCACGGTCTCTTTGTTCTCCAGCCTCAGGACGTTGGGCGTGATCATCGAGAACCTGCGGGAGAGGGGCCCGGGGTCGTCCCGGGGGACCCCACATTCCAGCCCTCGCCGGGGTCAGCGCTCTGCCCCAGCCCCTGGTCCCGGAGGAGGGCCAGTGACCG
Organism: Rousettus aegyptiacus; assembly: GCF_014176215.1. Classification (NCBI taxonomy): domain Eukaryota; kingdom Metazoa; phylum Chordata; class Mammalia; order Chiroptera; family Pteropodidae; genus Rousettus; species Rousettus aegyptiacus. The sequence continues at coordinate 51,225,839 of NW_023416291.1, read as the reverse complement.
GCCGACGGCTCAGGAGCTGAGACTCTTCGACCTCGGAACCTCAACACCAGAACCGTCAGCTCCCCCAAGTCTCTAGACTTCCAAACCCGCAATCGGAGAACCCACATACGTACTCCTGAAGCCCTAACCTCTACAGTTTTAGAAACCCCAAGCTCAGATTCCCAAACTATACACACCCAAATGCATGCTCCAAAAAACCTTTAAACCCCCAATCCTGAACACCCCAAGCCTCTACCTAAACCTCTAGCACCCCAGGCCTGTAAATATAACCAAATCCATCCCCCAAGGATGAAAAGCCCACACCACATCTCTACAAACGCTGAACCCATAAGCCTTCTAACCACCAACTCCTCCCAAATCTTGTAAAGTCCAGCCCCCCCACCCCCCACGGAACCACTGAGTGCCGCTCACACCCTGAACCTACAGGCTCCCAGCTTCGCCAACAGCCAGCTCCCCCCGACACCCCACACACGGTGCCTGAGGAGTCCCTCATCTGCCCAGCCTGCAAACTCTCAGAGTCACAGGCAGCCCCAGCTGCTCACCTCTCCCCCACTGACCCTACAGGGACCCGAACCCTCAAATGCCCACTGCCCCCTCAGAAGTCACCTTGTATGGGGCGGGGTCGTGACTACTACTCACATGGGATCCCCCAGGGCCAGGGGGAGGCTGGTCAGCAGCACCAGCAGCAGGCTGGGACCTAAGGCAGGCCCCATGGTGCAGGGACAGTGGAGGGACCAAGGGACGGAGGGACAGAGGGATGGAGGGAGAGGACAGGGGGAGTGAGCAGAGGCCGCTGGAGGCTGCCTTTTATGGGACCTCCAGTTCTCCTCCTCAGCCCAGCCCTCAGCTCCACTCCCCGTGGCCTCTCCCCACCCCGGTACTGCCCCAGATTTCACAATAATATGGTTTTTTTTTTTCAATTCCTGTGGCCAGCTTTTCCTGGGGCAAGTAACCTGAGGACATGCCCTCCTCACACATGAGCATAATTGCCCCCATCCTGGCCTCCCTCAGGGTCAGGGCCTGCTGGTAAACATGGACCTTTCCTCCTTACACCCACTTTGTAGTGGAGGAACACTGAGGGCCAGGGAGCCCCCCACCCCAGATATCTGGGCTGCACTCAGTCCAGCTTTGCTCGTGAAACCCAGTTCCAGAGACTTTCACGCTGGGGTAGGAAACAGGGACCGCGTCCAGCAAAGACACCCCCAGCCCTCTGGAGTGTCCTCCCCAGTGGAGAAAAAGCACTCTGCTTCTCGTGGAGTCACGGAAGGCTTTGGAGGAGGGGACATTTTGGCTGGGCTTTCAAGTATGAGTAGAAGTTCACTGTCCAGGTGAGCATGTTTTCTCCATCAAGGAAGGCTTTGGCTCCCTTAAGGATGCCCGAATGGCTCTGATGGTTAAAAAATGTCATCGCTAAGCCAAGTCCCCAACACCAGCTTTTCTATCTGTCTTACATCAACATTGTCTTAGGATATTACTATTATCATTATTAAAATTATATTTAATTTTCATGTGTGAATAGGTAGCCTAGTCATATGGTTTAACACCTAAAAAGTACGAGTAGAAATACAGGGAAGAAGTGATTTTCCTCCTGTGTCTGTTGACATCCATTCAGGTCCCAGACATGACCGTGCAAACAAATCTCATGTGTTCCCCCAAAGATATCTTCTGCGTTTACGAATTTGCAAAAGCGATAAAAACAAATACTCGTGTGCTCCACAAAGTGTACCTCGGGGTCTCCCTGAGTCGCACCTTGCTTTTTCATAAATAATATGCCTTAGAGATCATGGGTTATCAGTGCACAGAGAACTTCTTTGTGCTTAAAAGGAACGGCCTCCTATGACACTGCGTAAGGCACCCGCCTCCAACCTGGGGGACAGACGGCCGGCCGCGGTTGCGAAACGTGCAGTCGCCGGCCACTTGTCCTGAGCCTGTGTCACTGTCCAGATCTGACCCACGTTAGTGGTATCGAGCTCCGGGGAACCACTCTGAGCCTCAGTTTTCCCATTAAAATGGGGTTATCAGAGCATCTGCTTCACTAGGTCGTTATTCTAAGGAAAAGTAGATAACCCGGATCAAAGTCTGTGTGCATTAGTAATCTCACTAGATAGCAGCCGAATTCCCCTCCTAACTGCACTAATTTACATACTGCCAGGCCTGCAGGAAACTGTCTGTTTCCCCCTCGCCCCCTCCCCGCCCCCCCACCATGAGGGGGTGTTGGCGAAGCTTCGAAGTTTTGGCTCAGTGTCATTTTTAACTTGCCTCTCTCTGACTGGAGCCAGCCCCCGGCTGACCATGTAGTGTGCGGCAGGCGGGGCGAGGATCCTGATTCCTGGAGGGCTGGCTGCAGGGGTTAACGGGGTGCCTGCTCGGAGTTCCCGTAAACCGTGGCTCTTGTCCAGGCCCTGCCCATGCCCGGAGTCCGGGACGTGCGGGGCAACAAAACAAACCTGGCCTCTGCTCCGATTGCGACACCCTTTCTTTAGAAGAAGAGATGGAGAGCAAACACCTGCTTATTCCTCAGAACTGGGATTCAGCTTCTGAACCTGGGGGCCGGGGGGCGCGTGCCTGTGAGGATCTCCCTGCTGCCCAGTACTTCCTCTCTTTTCCTCCTCTGCGGACCCCTAAACCCTCCACCCCATTTCCCGGTTTCATTATAGCCCTAGGCGGTCAGGCTCCGTGCTTTGCCAACCTTGAGAAGAAATTCCTGGCCTGGCCTCTGTCCCCTTGCAAGGCTTGGTGCCTCCTTGCTCAGAGCCTCAGTTAATCCATCTGGACAATGCGGCTGACGATACTTCCTGCCCTTTTGACAATTCAGGGAGCCCCAGGCGGAAGAGGAATGGAGGGGAAGAGGCAGCCAGGTGCAGCTGAGAGAGACAGTGGCGAAGGGAGGGATTCTTCGCGTTTGCCCGGGGCTGCGGGATGCGCCTTTGTGTCTGAAGTTTGGGAGGGGGATGGTGGGCAAGAGAAACGGGAAGAAAGGAGGGCGGGAAGGCTGCTTGCGGGGGACTTCCAGTTAGTGGCCCACCTAGCCCAGCGTTTAGGCTTCGAGGGCAGGAGAGGGAGGCTGCCTCAGCTGACGCTAAGTGGGTGGTCTGCAACATGCTTGTACTAACAAAGTGCCTGTTATTTATCTGAAATTTGAATTTAGCGGTGTGCCCTATATTTAGTCTGGCAACCGTAGCTGGGCTGCAAGCAGAGAGGAGGACGTGGAGAATAGGACTTCTGGGGGGGGGGGGGCTGGGTGCCCCGCCCCCACCCCATGCCTGTCTGGGTGCACTAATCTCTCTGCCACACCCCACTCTTTCCCCACAGAAGCTCTGCCAGGCTTGGGAACAGCAAGGAGCCCCACACTTCAAGGTTAAGGTCCTTCCTTGCTACACTGCTTTCTGAGAATTTCCCTCCAGGACCCACAGGGAAGGTCCCTTTCCTTCCACCACACAGCCTGGGTTCCCTCCCCACCCCCCACTCATTACTCATTAACTCATAGGCAACCTTGACCGAGGGGAATCAATCCATCTGCCCCCTGCATTCTCAGCAGAGGCTGGGGCACCGGGAACCGCATGCTGGAAGAATGCAGCAGGCGGAGGTCCTGATTCTAACTTTGTCTTCTCAGTTCCTGATCTATATACACTGGACGTTCACAGTCATGGGACTTTCCTCGAGTCTTGGGTGACAAGCCAGTGACATCCGTCAGGCAAACAGAATGCTTAGCCTGGCACCTTACATGTAGTGAGCGCTGATGTGCTTACCCGTATTATTATTTACTTTTTTTACTAACACCTGCTCCTTCCTCTTGCCTGATTTTAGCGACAGCCCCAGTAGGCCTCCCAGCCAGAGCGCCCCCTCCCCCCTGCCCCTGCCCTTCCGTCTAGCCCTCACCAGCCCCTGGATCCCCTCCCAGCCTGTCCCTCCTCTCTACTCCTGTGACCCGTCTTTCCTACTGCAGACTCACCTCCTCCAGTTCGTCTACTCGACAGCACCTGGGGATTTTTTCTAGAACACACCCTTGTATTTTTTATAAAGTTATATGACGCGTGAATGTGTGCAACCAACATGAATGTCTCCACGAGGCCCGCTCGCGGCATCCTGTGTCACGTGTCTGAGCTGGTTTATTCTTCATTCCATAGGTGCTATTTCTATTCCATTTTACAGATGCAGAAAATGAGGGCTTGACCACTCGACCAAGACCCCCTAGCTGGAAAGAAAGAGCTAACATTTGAGCCCGGGCAGGCAGACTCCAGAATTTATGCTCCTCAATCGCGTGAAGGTCTGACTACTGCTGTAACAATGACCAGAAGCATGGTGGCTTACAACAACACCCATTTATTTTCTCATGGTTCGGGAGGGCAGAAGTCTGCAATCGAGTTGTGGGCAGGGCTGGTTCCTTCTGGACGCCCTAGGGGAGAGTCTGTTCCTTGCCTTTCGCAGCTTCTGGAAGCCGCCTGCATTCCTTGGCTTGTGGCTCCTTCCTGCATCTTCCGAGTGCATCACCCCAGCCTGTTTCCATCATCACATCTCATTCTCTGGCCCTGACCCTTCTACCTCCCTCTTATAAGGACGCTTGCGATGACACTGGACCCACCTGAATAAGCAAAATAATCCCCCATTCTAAGAGCCTCAATTTAAACATAACTGCAAAGTGCCTTCTAGCATGTGATGCGACACATTCATAGGTTCTGGGGATGAGGATGTGGGCATCTTTGGGGAGCCACGACTCTCCCTACCCAGCATGCACGTGGATAAAACGTTGACCCTGTATGGCTGTTTCCCTCCGAGTTGTTCCTTGGTGTCCGTGGGCCCCAGCATGAAGTCCAAGTGTGTCTGTCTGCCTGTCGTTAGGCTTCGCCAGGTGCTCCTGCCCTCCCACTGGCCCCAGCCAGCCCTGTGGTGGAACTGGCAAGCTATTCTGGGCCTCTCCACCTTGCTCACACAACTTCCTCCATCTGCAACGCTTCCCACTTCCTTCTTTGTCTGGCCGGGCAATTTATTCATCTGGGCCCCAGCTACCCTTGTTTCTGCCTGCAGGAAACCTTGACTCCAGCCTGGCCCCCTACCCCTGTCCCACGCCTGTGGCTCCCACTGAGGAATATTTTTCAAAGCCGCAGAAGTGGTTCTGGGGGCTCTAGTTAAAGGGCGAGGTAAGGAGTGTGGGGGGACACGGCGCCCCTGGGGAGTCTGCCTACAGCTGCGTGAATAGTTGCGTCTCCAACTGAGGTCACTGAAGGTTCAGGGCAGCTCATGAATGTGTCAGGCTCTGCTGCTGGACATCACAGGGCCGGACGCTCAGCGTCACAGCTGATACTCGACAACCCACCTTTCACATGTGAGGAAATCAGAGGTTAAAGTCCTTATCCAGGGCCACACAGCAAATAACGGCAAGGTCGCCAGCGGTTTGAGTCCTGAGTCTCCCGCCAACTCCTTAGCTGTGTGACCTTGGGCAAGTTACTTAGTCTCTCTGTGCCTCCAAGTCTTTAATGAGTTATGGTCCACAGAAGCCTTAGGATAGGGTGTGGCCTACAGCAGTGGCAACATGTTAGCTACAGTTACTTATACTCTTCAGCCTGAGCCACTTGTGGGCTTTTCAAACATTTTTTTAAGGCTCCAGCCTTTGCACGTGCTTCTCATCTGGGCCTGCAAAACCCGCACTTCTCTATTCGCCTTTCCTGACTCCCAGGCTGAGTCAGGGCTCCGGGAAGGAACTGTCTGATGACATGTCCCCGTCCCTGTCCCTCTGCCAATCCTCCCTTCTGCCCACAGGGCAGTGAGCCCCTTGAGTGTTGGCTCTGGCTAGGTCTTGCTTACTGCTGTCCTCAGCACCCAGCATAGGGCCCACGCACAGCGGTTGCTCAATTGATATTTATTGTGTATATAAAGCAATGGATACCACAACCTCTCCCCACGCAAGGGAATACAGATTTCTAACTTGTAAACACCAACTCTGTGTTAGAACTCAACCCCCAGAAAGGCAAGAAACTAGGGTAGCAAAACAGCTGGGTCCTTACTGTACACTTGCAAGTGTGGGGGGCGGGGCGGTCCCGGGTAGGGACAGGGCTGCCCCACATTTGGAAGGGGAGGCCGTCTGTCCTCTTCTCAATGGGGCCTCGGAGCACGGCTCCTAGGGAGCTGGGCGCCTCTTGCGCGCCGGCCCCCCTCCCCCCACCCCCACGCTTTGGGACAGAAGCTACTGTGCGGAACGAGTGACCGGAGAAGGACGAAGGGGGCTGCAGCAGCCCTGTCGGAGGTGGCGGCAGGATCACAACAGTTCCCGCCCGCTGGCTGTTTTGTTGACTTTGGACAGGCCTTCTCTGAACCCAGCATCAGTCATTCTAGAGGTAGACAGCCAGGGGGTGGCGTCGGAGCCGAAGGGCGCCAGGCCCCGCCCTCTCGAAGCCACACGCCGAGCCTCTGACCCAGCCCCCCAACCCCCGCCCCCAGCTGCCCAGGTCCCACCCAGGGCCCGCGTGCCTCCCGCCCCGCCCCTGCCGCCCAGGCCCGGCCCACTTCACCCAGAACCCCGGCCCGCCCCGACCCGGACTCACACTTGCTCCGTCTGCACGTCCTCCTCGTCCTCCAGGGGCAGCTGCAGGTACGGGTTGTCACCTGCCGGCTGGAACTTGTAGCCCGTGAGCACGAAGAAGGTGAGGGTGGAACCTTCCACCAAGAGCTGGGGAGCGAGGGGTCGGAGCACAGAGTCAGGCGCACGCCCCGGCCCCCCACCTCCAGGGCCTGGCCCGCCCTCCCCTCGCCGCGCTCACCTGACACAGCCACTGCCATTGGAAGGGCACGGCCACCCGCAGCAGGATGGCGATGATGCGCGTGAAGTACACGTAGCAGATGATCTGCAGGGACAGGGGTGGGCGTGGGGCCCAGGGACCACCAGGGACGCCCGGCGCGGGGTGAGCTGCAGGACTCGGAGGTCCAGCAGGAGGGGCCGGGGAGGGTGCGCCGAGTGGCTGGTTGTCCCCGCTTCCCTCGAAACTCTGGTCATGAGTGAGAACAGGGTTCCTACCATGACGTAGTAATGACGAAACAGCTTCAGCTTGGCCAGGTTCACTGCCGCTGAGGAGCGGGCGCAGAGAGGAAGGGTCAGGGGATGGGGGCTGGGGGCAGGTCCAAGGGCGGGAGGGTGGTGGAGGTGGGCTGGGGACAGGGAGGGCATTTGGGGGGGGCGTGTCCACAGGGAAGTTACATCTGGAGGGGGCTGTCCAGGGGATGGGGAAAGGGGTGGAGGGGGGAGCAGTCAGAGGGAGGGAAGGGCCATCCAGGGGTCAGCATGAAGCGCTTGGAGCAGGCTGGGGGCTGGGAGGACGGCGGGGAGCAGGGCTCACCTTTCCCGTCTGTGCCAGACGCGTCCTGGAGATGGCGGATGGACCTGGGAGTGGAGCGGACCCCAGGGAGCGGTCAGCGCTGACTCCGTTGGTGTCTGCCCGGGAATGGGGGCGGAGTCTGCGCCAGGTACTGGTGGAGGTGGGGGGGGGCGGGTCAGGGTCCTCACCAGACCACAGGGAAGAGGATGGCGCCACAGCAGATAAGGTCCACCAGGAAGAGGATCTCCTTCCAGATTGCATAGTCGCTGGCGCCCTCCTCACGGGACTCGATGACGATGTAGGCCACGTTGGCCAGGACCTGCACGGCAGGTGGCGGGTGGGTGGGCAGCTCCGGGTGCGCCGAGCGCCTACCGGCCGCCCGCCCGGGGCCCCAGAGGCACCTGCAACGGGATCACGATTCCAAAGACGTTCTTCTCCTTGTCAGACAGCACGTACTTGACGAAGGCCCATCCGGAGCCGATCAAGGCGATGGTGATGAAGAGGAGGGCGCCCTTCAGCCTAGAGGACGGGGAGGCGGTGTGGTGAGGCGGCGGGCACCCCGCCCTCCTCCGCCGCCCGCTGCCCGCCACCGGCCCCGCAGGGATCACTCACAGGTGTGTGATGTAGTGCATGACAGCAAGGCCTTCGATGGGGTGGCCCTGGCTGTTGATGAAGTAGTAGTTGATCTGGAGGTGGATGGATGGACGGACAGTCGGACAGATGGACAGTGATTACAAGGAGGCGGATGGATGGTGGGGGTTTAGGAAGGGGGACAATCGCAGTCGAAGGAGGGGCTAGAAAGGTGACTGAACTGTTACAGCCAGGATGGTGAGAGGACTTGAGGGATGGACAGTCACGGCCACAACAATGGGGGGGGAGGTCACAGTCGATGGTTAGACAATGAGAGCTGGTCAGGTGGACAGTCACAGCGGGACCCAAGGACAGGCAGACGGACGCAGTGGGTGGACAGCTGGCCACAACAGTAAGACAGAGGGACACAAGGGTGGACGCGCGGAGCGGCCCGGGCTAGCGTCTGCAGAGACGTGGGGGGCGGGCTGTTCGGCTGAGCTTCCTTGACCCCGGGGCCCCAGCCTGACCTCCCTGCTCCAGACCCAGGCGCTCACGCTGTGGAGAAGGAGCGAGACGCTCTTGGTGAAAGCCAGCGCCGCCATGAGCCAGTGGATCTTGAAGACATTGTACCTGGCAGGGGGGTTAGGAACAGAAGCGGGTGCGGGGGCACCGTCAGGGACAGGGATGCGGGGGGGGGGGTGATGAGGGGAGAGGGGGACCCCCAAGGGCGAGGGCATTACGTGTTCTTGCAGAGGATGGACACCCAGATGATGCCAGCGGCCAGGAAGCAGGCGGACATGACCATGTAGAGCTTGAAAAGCGGAATTTCCGCTGCGGACAGGAAGCCATCAGGGTTCTTTTCCCGGATCATGACCTGGGAGGGGGCCGTGGGGGCAGTCGGGGTTGCGCGGGAGCTCTGGACTTGCAGTCTCCAGTGCTCTCACGCTAGCCGGCCGACCCCGCTCTCTGAGCCTCAGGCTTTCATTACACAGCTCGGCCGCTGGGGGGCCCTGGTGAGGCCAAGCTCAGTGCGGCTCGCGCGGCCGCACCGGGGCCTCGTCCGCCTGTACCGCTCACCGTGATGTCGAATGGTCGCTCCTGTCCCCGCAACAGGTTGTAGCAGTTGTGGAAACTGAGGCTGTACTGGCCTTCCTCCGCCCTCGAGCCGATCACCACGTGGAACTGGGTGGCGGGGGTGGAGAGAGGAGAGGGGGCCTCAGCTTGGGGGGCCCCACCCCAGCTCTGGGGAGCGGGGAGCGTGGGTAGGGGAGGCGCCGAGGGTGCTCGGACACTCACGCTGAAGTTGTAGGAATTGTTGCGATGGCCCAGGCCCAGCACCAGCTCCTGGTCCTTCCCCTGAGGGGACAGAGCGCCCCCATCAAGCATCGGCAGTACGGGGTCCCCATCCTCCCACCAAGGCCTGCCTTCCAACCTGCAGGTTTCCCTGTGATCCTGCAGGTTTTGACTTGGCCTCGTCGGGCACAATGGTGGTCCCTGGAGGGCAGGAGTGGATGAGTTTAGAGACAGATGGCCAGAGGGACAGCAGAATGACAGAATGACGGGGGGGGGGGGGGGGGGGGGGGGATGTGCAGAGCAGCCCTACCATCCCCTCGCCTCGACAGAGCCAGCCTGCCTCACCGTTGTCCCTGTTGGGGGTGGCCATGTGCTCTGGCTTCGGCAGTCCTGGTTCCGAGGGCGTTTCAGGGAGAAGCCCAGAGGAGATGAACAGCTTCTCCTGCTCCCCATACTTTCGTACCTGGACCCTGGGGCGAGGGTGGGGGCGAGGAGGAGATGCGGCTGGGAGGCTCAAGGCTCCCGTCAGGCATGACGCCTGTGTCAAGTGACTCGATGGGCCCCTGGGCCCACTGGGTCTCCCCTCTGGGGGTTGGCATTGGGCTGAATCAGTGGTCACAACGTTCTAGCATCTGGCTACCACCTATCAAGATGGCTGCCACGCCCACACACTGCCTGCACCAGCAAGGGTTTGACACTTCCTGCGACAATGACTCGCTCATTCTACCTTATTTGGCACCTTATTTAAAAACCACCGTACATATACACAGGCAACATCTCTGTATACACAGAGGAATCACTGGATCCTGGCGCCGGGCGCCTGGGTCCAGATCCCAGTTCTTGGGCCTCAGTTTTCCCGTCTTTACAGTGGGGATAATAAGGGCAGAAGGAGTCGGTGAGTAAAGCACAGCTGTCCCGTGCATAGAAAGCCTTCGACAAGTACGGATGGTTGCTGTGGATTCTCGCGACACCCTTTGGTGGCCAGACCTTCTGCCCTGAGACCCCGGCACTCCCCGGGGACCCCTCTGCTCCCTCCCTTGTCATAATCGGAAGGCTTGAAGGGGACATTAAAGAGCGAGTGGCTTTCTTTCTAAGAGCGGCAAAGTTCTTTTTTAGCTGGCTTCTCATCCCACCCGATCGGCTCCTGTGGGTACCGCACCCAGGAAAATACAAATGATGGGTCTTTAGGGGAGCCTCTGGCGCCCCAACTCACTGCAGGTCCTTGGTGTTGATAAGGAAGAGAACCAGGAGGTTGCTACTGTTTTTCTGGAGAGGACAGTCGTTGGGGTTCTGGGTCTGGGGAGTGGGTAAGAGAGAGCCTTGGTTCCCACCTCCCACCGACAGTCCCCCTGCCTCCTCCCTACCCGCTCTGCAAGGGAGGGTTTCTTCCTGTTCCCCACTCTGGAAAAGGCGCCTCGGGGCTCCTGGATGCAGAAACTGCCCCCCCCCCCCCGTCCCCGCCGCCGGCACCCTGGCCCTTCCTCACGCCCTGCCCACCACCCCCTGCACTCACTGAGGAGGGTCGAATGCTGCCAGATCGAACCCGGGTCAGGCTGAACCCCACCTGGGAGGCAGAAAGAAGAGGGGAATGTGAGGGGCTCCAGCAGGGACCCCCAAGCCACCCCTTTCAGTAGAAATAGAAACACGATCTCAAACTTATTGGACACTTACTATGTGCTAGATCCCACTTACTTAACGAATTCTCCTACGGCTCATCCTGCCCATACCTCTCAACCCACTTCCCTTAACTCCTACCCAACCTGGGGCATTCCGTTTGGTCGTCACTTCCAACTTGGGTGTCCCTTCATCAGGGAGACCTTAGCACATTCTCTGGACCTAGCCTACTTTATTTTCCCCAGTGAAAATGATGTTAAAAAAAAAAATTTTTAAAAAAAAAATCAAATAAAGTGTTTAGGGCTTCCTGCCTTGGGTTCTGGAATCCAGCACGCTTGGATTTCCCTACGGAGTCTGTGACTCCGAGCAAGCCACATACCTCCGAGCCTGTGTAAACACCTGTAAAATTGGCTTTACAGGTGTAACGTGTTTGAAGCATCCCTGAGAGGTGGCTACAAGGGAAAAGTCCCATGGATGTCGCTCTGCATGGTACCTGGAACTCAGTGGGCATTCAATGCTAGCTACTCATTCTGACTGCAGGAACCGGGGCTGCGGGAGGCCAGGATGTGAATCCGGACTGGCGGAAGGGGGGCCTGGACACTGTGCACCTCGCCTTCCTCCAGGAAACCTCCCCAAGCCCCTCACCAGCGGGGTCTTCTCTTTGGTCTCTTGCAGGCCCAGCCGCAGAAGGCTCAGGTCCACCTCCAGAGAGCCGTTGGTGTAGAAGCCGAAGCTGTTTAGCTGGATGTCTGGTCGCTTCTCCCCCTGCCGGTCACCAAGGAGGCAGAGGAAATTCAGAGTTTTTTCCACGGGCCCAGCCCTAGGGCTGCAGCATGAGGCTCCCCTAAGGACCTTGCCCCACTGCTGCCATGTCTTTATTTAGGACGGCTCTGTCCCCACACCAATCCCAGGCAGAGACAGGGTGGTTCCGGGTCCTCCAGCCACTGCTCTAAGTCCAGGAAGAGAAAGCCGGGGAAACCTAGAAGCACCTCCACTAAGTGAGTACCACCCTGGAAGCGAAGTTATTCATCTTGGTGTCTGGACCTCACCTGCTGGACAACTATTAGATCCCGAACTGAGCCCCCAAGATCCCAATGAATGTCCAGAGGACCACATTCTAGCATCCCCGGGGACTCCCCTGGGCGGTGCCAAGGGTCCTTAGCGCCCCAAAGCAATCCCCAAAAGTTAGACGGGTGTCGGTTGGGGAAAAGGGGAAGAAAGCGTCCCCAAAGATGAAGTCCCGCCTCGAGTAAGCACGGCACGACCCTAGCGTGGCCAGCCAGGCTACTCCATCCGGAGGACAGAGGGAGCTCCTCGGACGAGACCACTCCGGGCACGGAAGCAGGGGGGCATGGGGCGCCGGACCGCTCCATCCCACGTAAGGAGCGGGTGAAATTGGACGAGGCCACTCAAAGCCAGACGCTTCCCCGGGACAAAGCTGCGCCCCCCGCCTCCGACCGCTGCGCGGTGAGACTCACCGTCAGCGCCAGCCGGTGGATGCGCCCAGAGCAGCAGCCCAACAGCAGCAGCAGAAGTAGGTGCTGCCCCGACTCCACTGGGATCCCGCGGGCGAGCCCCCTCCTCTCGCTCACTGCCATCTCTGGAACCACCGCCTCCCCTGACACCGCCTCTGACGGCTCCAGGCCCGCCTACTGGAGAGCCAATCGCCCCACGGTGGGGGCCGACCTCTCGGCTTTTCCAGCCGGCCCGACCAGTCAACGATTGTCTTCTAGCAAACCCGCCCCTGTACGACACCAAATGGACAGCACCGCTCCGACTGGGAGAGCTGATATCGCTTAATCCCGCCTCCACGCTCATCAATCACTATAAAGATGATCCCGGATGTAATTTGATAAACAATCCATCTAACCAATTGTAATAGATTTGATATCCGGTCCTTAAAGCAGACTGTCTAACTGACATATCGGTCCAGGACTACAATACCCAGAATGCAGAGGGAGCAGGCAGCCCAATAAGCTATTAAGCAAACTACATTTCCCAGAATTCCCAATGGCGGACTTCCCCTTTCTTACCCTGGGGATGTGGCTCCCAGCCAGAGGCCCGGCTTTTGGTAAACAGGCGCATCTACTGAGCCCCGTCTTGTTCTAATCTTCTTGATTGATCCAGAGGTCTGAACCTGCCCCAGATTCAATCTTGACCCTAGAATGACCTATGACCCCAGGTTGAGTCCCAGCCTTCCGCAAAGCCTCCTATCCCAGAGTGAGGTAACTGGAGGCCCGCTTCCAGATCCCAGGCTGGACTTGACTATGGCTAAAGCTACTGAGCCCTTTCCCTGCAGCTGAGTCCGGATCTCAGCCTGAAACCCAAAGTCCCTCACATCCTTCTCACCCTTGACCTTATACTGAGCCTTCATCTTTGGTTAGGCCTCCTACCTAGACTGAGCTATGACCCCAGACAAGACAAACCCTGATCCCTGGACCCTAGTTTGAGTCCTAGACCCCCAACTGCTGACCCTCTGCTAAGCCTCTGACCTGTCTGAGATCCCACCTCAACTTTGGTCCCAACCTGGCAGAAGTCCCAGTTCTAATATGGAGTTATGACCCTAATCCCAGGCTGAGCTACTGAGTCCAGACTCCAGTCCTGAGCTCCTGATTCATCTGGTCCCCCAAACTGTGGAGCACAGCCCACTTTGCAACTTGAGGTTTTCTAGCTCAGAAGCCACCAGCAGGTGGGGCCAGGTCCCCGCAGAGCCATCTGGCCCAGTATGGGTTTCCTAGTGTACTGGGAGCCTGAGAGCTTAGGGCCTAACTTGTCCCTGGGGCCAGGGCCCCTAGCCGAGGGCATCTATCACCTCTGTAGTCACAGAGAAAGCACCAAAAGAGGAGAAGATGAGGGTGGGAGCTGCTGGGATCTCCCCACTTTTATCCCAGTGCCTCAAATAGATTAACAGCATATTAACAGACTTTTATGAGGGAGCCAAAAGACTTCCAAGCCCCAGGCCCCTGGTGTCTGAAGGAAGGGGCGGAGTCGAAATCCCCGAGTCCCTGATTGGGTCTCGATAAACGCTACTGTTAAATGGGCAGGTGCAAACACCAACCGGACGGGAGCCGGGGAAAGGCCTGGGCCTGGCTCTCCAAGGACAACTTGTCCCTCAGTTTCCCGGCGCTGATTTTAGGGGAAGAAAGGCAGGATGCGGTGGGGGCGGTAATGGACCCGGCCTTGGCGGAGGCACGTCCTGGACAGGATCGAAGTCCACCTATCCGCCCTGTGGCCGGAGGGACTAGACCATTAGTGGGACGAGCGTAGACGTCTGGAACTGGGCCGGCGCGCAAGAGCTGAGTGACCTCAGGTTCTCCCTGCGTAGGGATGGGGGGAGGACCTCTTGGGTGGGGTTTCCTTGATCCTTTAAGGAATGGTTGAAGATAAAGAGGAAAAGAAGCAGAGTCCGGGGTGGGGCAGGGATGGGGGAGATAAGCGGGGTCTGGGGAATTCGGAAAATGAGATGGGGTCTTTTAAGGGGTCTGTCTAGTGGCATCTGGCGGCAACGTTCCTTTAAGAGGGGCGGGGCGTCTGTTGGGCCTGCCTCCTTGGGGCCCCGCCTTCAGGGTGTCATTTTGGGGTTTCGCGCGGGCGGGGGGGCGTGACAAAGCTTGAAGGGGCGTGGCCTAGCCGTGAGTGGGCGGGGCCGGGCGCGCCGCCTTAGGCAGTCTCCCCGCGGCGGGTGGCTGGCGACGGCGACCGGGCGCGGCGGCCTCGGCGGGAGCAGCATGGATTGGGGCACCGAGCTGTGGGTGAGTTCAGTCGGCTTGGCTCCGCGTTCCTCCCTTACTGGGTTCAGACGCCCCATTTCGCCCCCGCAAGTACCTTAGCGGGGTCTCCACGCTTTCCCTTCCACGCATCACTGGAGTCCCCGCTCCGCCCTCTCTGAGTTTCCCGGGGCTCTCAGGACGCCCGGGAGCAAAGGGCGACCTTGCAGGTGCGGCGTAAGGAAACTGAGGCACGGGGTTCAGAGTGAGGTAGGACAGAAGAAGTCCTGGGACCAGGCCCGGACGGCCGGGCGAGGTCACCTATTTTGAGCGCCCTGGCTGGGCCGGCGGCTAATCTTACGGCCCCTGGGTCCCTGCCCGCCAGCCGCCTGTCCGGCTGGTAGGGGGGAGGGGACCCTCTGGCCACTTTCAACCCCACGTGGGACCCAGAAGTCCTGACCGCCCTTTCTGTCGCCTCCAATCAACACCTAGGGGCTTGGGACGCTCTAGTGGGGGAGGGGGCTGCGAGGCTCGGCCTCCTTCCCCGGCCGGTTCCAGGCACAGGGAGGGGCCGCCCCCAGACCGCCTCTAACCTCAGCTCTGGAAGCCCCAGGAATTTCCCCCTATCCTTGACGGGACCTCCGACCCCTCCTCTTTCTGGAAGTGGTGGCACCCCTGAGTTCCCCCGTGCAGCGGGGTAACTAGATCGGTCCCCTCCTCAACTCTGAGATTTCTGTTGGAGGTGCGGTGAAGTCAGTGGGGGAAACTGAGGCATCCATTGGGGTGCTCAGGGGGGCATGGCGACCCGGGGGACTTCGTTCCTGCGCCCTGACCGTTCCAGGGCCCCCCAAGCTGCGCGGAACCCTGCCCCTTTAGCCCTGACTCACGCCGGGCCGGCCGGATTTTCCGGAATCTGGGGGGGATTAGGGGAGTCGAAGCAAGGGGAGTGGCCCTGCCATGCTCTACACCCCTCTCGGCGGTCCAGAGACGGGGACCCTGTCGTCCGGCCGGGGCCCCGCCCCTGTTCCCTTGCCCTTCCCGGGAAGGGGAGGGGGTTCCCGCCGGTTTCCTGCCTTTCCCCGCGCCGGGGCGGGGCCGGGAAGTTACTCTTTCTCCGAGCTCGGATCTCCGAGGCTCCCTGGGTGTCTGGTCGCCTGGCCGTGTGCTCCCAAGATCTTGACCCCGGTCCTCCCCTGTCACTGCCTTGTCCAGGATCAATTTGAGGTGATCGAGCGGCACACGCAGTGGGGGCTGGACCTGTTGGACAGATATGTGAAGTTTGTGAAAGAGCGGACCGAGGTGGAGCAGGCTTATGCGAAGCAGCTGCGGTGAGACCCCAGGGTGCGCGGGCCCGGGGGCTGGGGCGTGTGGTCAGAGACCGGGGGCTCAGCTCTCCTGCCTCTGTCTCCCCTTAGAAGCCTGGTGAAAAAATATCTGCCCAAGAGACCTTCCAAAGATGACCCCGAATTCAAGTAAGGATGGTGAGGGGTACAGGGCTAGATCTGGGGGGCAGGAGGGCATCGGTCCTACTTTTTCTCCCTCAGCTGGGTCACTCAGGTCCCTCACCTCAGTTCCCACCTGCGCCGTGACAGCGCAGGTGGATGCAGGTGCACGCTCCAGGGCACCATTCCGCTGCTTTCCTGCTGGGCGGCTTGGGAAATTTCCGCGGTTCTCCGCCTCCGTTTTCGCCCCCATCTGTTAGATGCACGAGGCCCCAGCAGTTACTACATGACTGACTCTGGGCTAGTGGCTTAAGTTCGTGCCTCTGTTTTTCTTATCTGTGAAATGGGCATGATGACGATGAACTCGTAGGGCTCATGTGAAGGAGGCTCAGTCTCCTTCCCCGGCCGGTTCCAGGCACAGGGAGAGGCTGCCCCTAGACCTAGTCTAACCTCAGCTAATGTGTTAAAACAGTACTCAGCCCATATAGTATATAGGAGCGTTTCACTTTATTCTGGGTATCCTGTTCCAGAATCTAAGAAGTTCTAGAAATCAGAAGTTTTTCTGGTAACTTATGTAGAGGTAACCTCTGACCTTAAGTGACTTGACGTTGATCATGTTAATTATGGGCTTGGTTTTTATCCCGCATGTTGTGAATATTAATACTCCCCACTGCAAAAATGTTTCTAGTATTTGGTTATCGGATGTTTGGGGTGATGCACAAAAGGTGATTTAAGCATTGTACCTTCTTTTAAAACGTGAAAGAAGCTGAGGTCCGAAATGCATCCCACTCAAGGGTTAGGGGTACCGGCCAGAATTGGTCCATATGAGCTTCCAGGGTGAATGTCTCGGGCTTACCATTTTCCATGTGGAGGTGGGTCCTGAGGCACCTGGCTCCTGGGGGCCTGGCCCTTGGCTCCCTGCCCTCTCCCACCCCTCCCCAGGTTCAGCCAGCAACAGTCATTTGTGCAGATTCTGCAGGAGGTCAACGACTTTGCAGGCCAGCGCGAGCTGGTGGCCGAAAACCTCAGCATCCGCGTGTGTCTCGAGCTGGCCAAGTACTCGCAGGAGATGAAACAGGAGAGGAAGATGGTGAGTGGCCCCTGCCCTGGGTTTTTCGGAGGGTCTCTGGGTGCAGCCCAGGTGAGCCCATGCCCCTTCTTTCCACAGCACTTCCAGGAGGGCCGTCGGGCCCAGCAGCAGCTGGAAAGTGGCTTCAAACAGCTGGAGAATGTGAGTTCGTGGGTGCGGAGTGTGGCTCTGGTCCCGGGGAGCAGGGTGAATGTTGCTGACCTACAGAGCTGTCCCCTTTGTCTGGCCGGGACCCTCCCCCCTCCCCTGTGGGTTTCCCCCTGCATGCCCATTTACTGAGTGACTGACTTCCTGCCAGTCCCTGAATCTTGGTTTCCCATATCCCCCGCCATCAGGAACGGTGGCTTCTTCATTCCGGTTCTGTCCCCCACACAGAGTAAGCGTAAGTTTGAGCGGGACTGCCGGGAGGCGGAGAAGGCGGCCCAGACCGCGGAGCGCCTAGACCAGGATATCAACGCCACCAAGGCAGACGTGGAGAAGGTGCCTGTGGGCTGGGACAGGCTTGGGGGGGGTCAGGCTGGGATGGGGCCAGAACCTGCCGGTGACCCCCACCTCCATATTCCTCAGGCCAAGCAACAAGCCCACATTCGGAGTCACATGGCAGAGGAAAGCAAAAATGAGTATGCAGCCCAACTACAGCGTTTCAACCGAGACCAGGCCCACTTCTATTTTTCCCAAATGCCCCAGATATTTGATGTGAGTGCTCTAGCCCCAAGCCCCACCTTCCCGAAAACCCCCACCCCCCCACCCCGCCATGTTAATCATCTCCTACATGTTTGTCAGAACCCCAGCTGCACTGGCCCGAACTCTCAATCGAGAGGGAGTCAGAAGCAAAAACTGACAGTGAGCTCTGCCCGCACTCGGGCCGCGCTTTCTGCTGGGGATGTCTTTCCTTTTGAAACTCCTATTCATCACTCTAAGCTCCAGCTCTGACAACCCCTCTGAAAGGTCTTGAATTTCCCCCTCCTTTGTTTCAGCCTTATACTCCACCCTCTGTCCTGACCTTGGCATTGGCAGTATCTGTGCCAATAAAAGCAGTTTTTATCCAAAGCCCTGGCTCCATTGTCACCTCCTTAGAGAAGCCTTTCTTGATTTTCCAGGCAAGGGGGCGGGGTAGGAGGGAGCGATTCCTTAAAGTCCCCTCTGAAATCTCCCTGGCCCCGTGTCTCTCTCTTGACCACCCTGAGCTAGAAGTCGCTGTGCTCCGCCCCTCCATCAGCACCCCTGCCCTGTCCCTGTAGAAGCTGCAAGACATGGATGAGCGCCGGGCCACGCACCTGGGGGCCGGGTACGGGCTGTTGTCAGAGGCCGAGCTGCAGGTGGTGCCCATTATCGCCAAGTGTTTGGAGGGCATGAAGGTGGCAGCGGCGGCCGTGGACTCCAAGAACGTGGGTGCCTGGTCCTGGGCCAGCGGACTGCAGGGTGGGCAGGAGGACTCGAGGACTGGGCGCCTTGTCGCCCCTCACGGCCCGCCCCCCCCCCCCCCCCTATCGTGCCTTCTCTCCAGGACTCCCAGGTCCTGATCGAGCTGCACAAGTCAGGCTTCGCCCGCCCGGGCGATGTGGAATTTGAAGACTTCAGCCAGCCCATGAACCGCGCGCCCTCGGACAGCAGCCTGGGCACCCCCTCCGATGGACGGCCCGAGCTGCGAGGCCCAGCCCGCAGCGGCCGTGCCAAACGCTGGCCCTTCGGCAAGAAGAACAAGGTGGGGGCCGGAGCTCTTGGGCAGGGGGGCGTGAGTGAGCCGGGACAGCGGGGGCCCCGCTGAGTCAGCCCCAGCTGCCGGGACGCTGAGTCCCGGGCAGGAATTTTCCTCTTGGCTGCGGGCCCGGGCTGGAGGGAAGGAAGGCAGCCGGGTGATTGGCCTGGGAGTCCCCCGAGGCTGATGGGGGTGCCAGGAGGGGGGCCCGCGGAGTCTGTGTAGCTTCTCAGGATGCTGGGAGAAGACCTGCCTGCCCATGGGGCCCAGGGGTGGGTGAGGGCTGGGACACTAGCCCTGGAGACTCCCCCTGGGTCTCCTTCCTTCCCACTGTGGGTTTCTCGGCCCAGACCTTCAGGCTCTTCCGTTCTTGGGCGTTTCGGCTTGCAATGTCAAGCACACACCTGGGCGCCCGTGGTGTACACCTTCAGCACCTGCCCCCTCCCTAGTTCATACCTCTGACCCTTGGTACCTCTCTTCAATTTACACATGATGCCTCCCCCTGGCCGAACCCGCCCCCCCACACCTGTAACCCTCTGATGTTTCAAGCCTTTGACTCTTCTCTCCGCTTGCCCTTGACTTCTGTGGCTCTGTATCTGTGTGAGACCTTGAGTTGTGTATGCGTCTCCCTTGGCGTTCTAGACTGCGAGCCCAGAAAGCCGGGTGAGGGGGACAGAGACGCGGGCCTCCTCGCGCCCCCAGACCCCATTCTAGGTGCCGGATGTGGGATGCAGGGAAGGTGGGGGATCTGGGGGAGAGAGGGCTCTGGCCTTCCGGCTCACAGTCTAACGCCCTCCAGCCCTTATCCCAGGTTTTTATGTTGCTTTTTGCATGCGTTTTCTGTGTGTGATCGTGCATCTTGAGTTGTGGTTTTCTTACCGTTTTTTTTTCTTTTCTCCATTTTGTTTTTTCCTTTTTCCTTATTGCGTCCCTCCGTCCGTCCATCCGTCCTCGTTCTCTATATTCTCCCACCCCACCCCACCCCACCCCACCCCCCGACCTACACCCTCCACGGCCCCTGCCGGTAGCCGCGTCCCCCACCCCTCTCCCGCCTGGGGGGCCCCCTGCCCTCGCCATTGCCTAATGGACCCCCATCCCCCCGCTCCGGCCTCGACCCCTTGGCCATACTGAGTGAGATCAGTAAGTCGGTCAAACCGCGGCTAGCATCCTTCCGCAGCCTTCGAGGCAGCCGTGGGGTAAGTGAGGCCTCCGGGGGAGGTGGAGGGGGCGGCCCCAGCCCGCCCAGCGGCCGGGTGGCGGGACCCTGGGCTCGCTTCCTGCCGCCGGCCAGGCCCCCCCTCCAATACATTGCGCGGCCCGGACCTGCTTTGCTCTGTGCATGGCCTTGCGCCCACCCCCGAGAACCTTGGGTGGGGAGGAAGGTGGACTTGGTGCGTCTTAGGAGCGTCTTAGAGCCTGGAAGCTCAGACTCCACGAGGTCAGACTCAGTCGTCTTCCCGCCTTGCAGACGGTGGTGACGGAGGATTTCAGCCACTTGCCGCCGGAGCAGCAGAGGAAGCGGCTTCAGCAGCAGCTGGAGGACCGTAATCGTGAACTACAGAAGGAGGTTGACCAGAGGTAAGGTGAGAGGGAGGCAGGCAGAGAAGAAAGTAAAGGGATAAATGACAGATGCTCCTCGGCTTACGATGGGGTTACGTCCTGATGAATCTATCAAGTCAAAGGGCATTTACTGCTGCACTGTAGCGTATGGGTTGTTTGCCTTCATGATGATGGTCCAGGGGAAGCTGCGGCCCTCGGCTGCTGCCTGCGCCACTAGAGAGCATCACAGTGCATGTCGCTAGCGCTAAAAAAGATGAAAATTCGAAGTGTGGTTTCTTCTGAATGTGCATCCTTTTCGCACGGTTGCAAAGTTAAAACATTCTAAGTCAAACCATTGTAAGTGAGAGACTGTCTCTAGACACTGAAATGGTTCTCAAACATCTGCCAAGGAACCCCAGCCCCTGATGGAATCACCTGACTCCTACCTCACTTCCAGAAATACTTTCCTTCTTGTCTGCGTCATTCCAGCAAACAGGAAAAGAGCTCATTTCGGAGGCCGGTAGAATTTCGATTCCAAAATCAGTTAGCAAGAATTCAAGAAAATAAAATTATGGGCTCCTTTTGCTTCATTTGTGACCTTAGATGCAAAATCCTGCCCTAGCAAATCCAATGGTGTATTTTAAAACTAATGCATCGCATGATGGCGATGGTTGTACGACAGCATGAATGTCCTTTATGCCCTGGAACTAGACATTTAAAAATGGTTCAAATGGGAAATTTTGTTACGTATATTTTACCATAATAAAAAAAAAATTTTAGACTTAAAAAAAAATCGTGAGCAGTTTGGGGTTATCCCGCGATGCCAAGATGGTTCAATATCAAAAAATATCTCATTCGCCACAGTAATTGGCTAAAAGAGGAAAGAAAACAACATACGGTTATCTATTTACTAACTCAAGTGCTTAAAATATTAACAATAGAAAATCTGCCAGAAAAAATAAAATAAAATATTTACTCACTCTTTCCAAGCAGCAAGATCGTCTTCCCAGTTCTCTTGCATAATGGGAATGACGTCGGCCACTTCTGGCCCGGCAGCCAAATTATATTTTGTCATTTACACAAAATCTCTTGTATAAAACGGCTTTTATTGGTATGAACTTCCATTCAGAACTTTGTAGTTCCCGAGTTTATATGGTGTTGGGGGGGTCTAAGGGGTGTTATGTGGAGTCAAGACAGACCGGCCTTGAATTCCAGCTGTTTCGCCTCCCTGTGCCTCAGTTTCTGCATCTGTAACATGGGTCATATTAGGACTGGAGAGAAGTCGAACCCAGGTTTGACATGTTTCAGACATGCTTGCGACTACTGCCGTTTGTATATACAGTTGTGGAGGGAATAGGGACCGGGGACCCATGATAATGATAACACCGAGCATTCAGAGAGCGCGTACCGTGTGCCAGGCACTATTCCGAACGCTTTCCGTGGGTTCCCGGGAGCTCCGCGTGTTCACGAGAGACTGTGAGCAGAGGCGGGGTCTGTCCGATTTCGCACCGTATTTCTGATGCCCAGACCAGTGCCTGTGTGCGGAAGGTCCTCCACGTGTCTCGGAGTAAAGGTTACAGTTAATCTTCATAACCACTCACGTAAGATGTGTGTGTCATCCCCATGTTCAAGGTCAGCACACTGAAACAGGTTCAATAACGAGTAGCACTGACACAACGAGGAAGCGCCCCGCTGGGATGTGAACCCCAGGCAGAGAAGCACTAATATTTGAACTTTAACCACTGTCTTATCAGGCTAATTGCACCCTGAAACAAAGCCCTTTTTATTTTATTTTATTTTTTGCCTGTTAAATCACGTGGGGCTGTTCCTTCTCATCTGGTCCTAGGGAGGCCCTGAAGAAAATGAAGGATGTGTATGAGAAGACGCCGCAGATGGGGGACCCCGCCAGCCTGGAGCCGCGGATCACAGAAACCCTGAACAACATTGAACGGTTGAAACTGGAAGTGCAGAAGTATGAGGTCAGGAGAGACCCTGGGGAGGGGCGGGGGCTGGCTGGCCTCGCTGAGTCACCGCCGGGGGGACAGGGAGGTGGTGGTGGTGGTGGGGGGGGCTCCAGCTGTTTCTCATCACAGCCTTGGGTGTGCATGGGTGATCTCAGGAAACATCTGAGCCCAGAGTGGGCTGACCCCGGAGCCCTGCCCTGGAACTGACTGCGTGGTCCCCTCCTCTCAGGCTTGGCTGGCGGAAGCCGAGAGCCGGGTCCTGAGCAACCGGGGGGACAGCCTGAGCCGGCATGCCCGGCCTCCCGACCCCCCGGCCAGCGCCCCGCCGGACAGCAGCAGCAGCAGCAACAGCGGGTCACAGGACAACAAGGAGAGGTAAGCCGGGTGGCCAGAGCGGGCCTGGCGCCCACCCCCAGGCCCTCCGGCGTGGGGAGCCTGTCTTCACCTCTGTCGCTCTCCCCTGCCAGCTCCGAAGAGCCCCCCTCGGAGGAAAGCCAGGACGCCCCCATCTACACGGAGTTTGACGAGGATTTTGAGGAGGAGCCTGTGTCCCCTATAGGACACTGCGTGGCCATCTATCACTTTGAAGGTATCAGCTGCGCGGGTGGAGGAGGGGGTGCCGGGCTTGGCTCCGTTTAAACTCACCCGAAGCAGACCCAAGCCCACCGCCACCCTCATGACAGGGTCCAGCGAGGGCACCATCTCCATGGCCGAGGGTGAAGACCTGAGTCTCATGGAAGAGGACAAGGGCGACGGCTGGACTCGGGTCAGGCGGAAACAGGGAGGTGAAGGCTACGTGCCCACCTCCTACCTCCGAGTCACGCTCAACTGAGCCCCGCCTACCTGCTGCTGCTTCTGGGCCACGAGGGCCCCAGGACCTACGCACTTTATTTCCGCCCCCGGGGCTTCAGCTGAGACCTGTGTAACCTGCTGCCCCCCACCCCCACCCCACCTCTCACCTCGGACGGACCCGCTGTGCCTTCCACCATCGATGTACATACTCGTGTTTCAAATCTTTTCTTCCTGCCACTCGGCTAGGGCTGTGTTGTTTTATATAAAAAGAAAATGGTGTAAAGTTCTTGGAGTCCAGGCTTTATTTAGATACTGGGGCTGCGCATTCAGACGCTGTACTCCTCATAGGCCACACGGGTAACGGGCAAGGGGAGGTGAACTCGGGCACACCCTGGACACGCCCTGTCCCTGCCCGAGAGTTGGGTCCTGGTCTGTGACCAGTCTAGTGAGAAGGGCACCGAACATCACCCCTTCCGTGTTCGTGGTGGCTTACCGAGGACAGGTAGCATTTATCGAGCACCTACTGCATGCCAGGCATTCTCCACCCGTGATCTCATTTAAACATTAAGCTTTAATTCCCATGATAACCGCTAGGAAGTACAGTCACTTCCATGTTGAAGGTGGGCACACATAGGACAAGTGATCCGCTAAAAGTCACACAAGTTATAAAAGACCCCACGCGTGGGATGGGGTGGAGGTGGGGGTGGGGGAGCATGTAGGGCTTCGGGATCCCTGGGTCTTCCGGTGTGGGGGAGGAGGCTGCTCCTCGCCCCAGGATCCCTGTATATTTTTAGGGGGCAGGCTTAGTTCTTGCAAACCCGGCCCCCCCTCCCTTCAGTGAGTCAGGCTGCAGGTCCCCACCCTGTCTGGCTGGGTGAGCAAGGGATGACATCCTCGGTCTCCATCTGGACTCCCCGAAAGCCTGCGCGTCCCAGTGTGAAGGAGGGGGACTGCGTTCTCAGTGGTCAGGCTCCAGGCGATGCGACAAGACACTGAGGACGAGCTGGAACTTCTCCAAACGTGCGGCCCGCGGCGCCCCCTCGCCGCGGCTCCCCCAGAGCAGCCTCCGCATAAAGCCGGTGGTCAGGGCCTCGCTCAGCTCCGGGTTGGGCCTGAATCCTGGAGGCGGGGCCAGGTGCGCTAGGGGCGGGGCCCAAGGACCGCCTCACCCCTCCTCGCCCCTCCTCGCCCCTCCTCGCCCCACCTCACACTGCTTTCTCCCCTGGGACTTTGACCTCGCGTGGTGGGGGATGGGGGAGTAGGACGGGTGGGAGGGGTGGAGAATTTGGGGGTGAGAGGTTGGGAGGGAGGGGCTCCGTGGAAGCAGGCTCTGCTAGGGTGCATGGGGGCGCTCTGTTCGAACTGCTAAGGGGCCCCACCTTAGGGGCTGTGCCTAGAGACAGTGCCACCCCAGGGTCGGGATTTGGGGTCCAGGCCACCCTTGCACGACGAACTTGGGAGGAAGTGGGATCCCGTGGGCGTGACTCCGGGGGGCGGATCACTCCTTTTAGTTGGTTGCCATGGCAAGGGCTTGGTAGCCCCTGTGGGAAGCCGTCCCAGTTTGGGTGACATTCTGGAAGGCCTGGTGGGAGGCTCCGGTCTATGGCCCAGTTGATGTAGGGGCACCGGGTTAGAGCATATGGGGTGCTCCTGAAGTTGGGACCCCCGGCGGCCCGGCGCTCACCTCGCAGGCGCCGGGCCGCTGCCTCGCGGAATCGGGGCGCATCCCGGGCCACCTGGCGCGCCCGCTGCAGCGTGCGCAGCAGCTGCTCGCAGCTCTGGTCCAGCGGCCCCAGGATCTCTTCGCCCTCCAGCAGGCGCACCGCGGGAGCCACGTGAGGCAGAGCCACCTCGCCCGGGTCGCAGGGTCCTGTGGGGAGAAGGGTCTGGACTGGGCTTGGGACAGGTGGAGAGGGTGGGACATTGGGGCAAGCACCCTAGGACTGAAGTAACTGGCAAGCGTTCGGGTCAGACACAGGCTTGAGCCTAGCGCAGAGCTGGGCTGGACGGAGCCTGAGAGAGGGTGGGGCCCAGGGTGAGGGGCGGAGCCTGGGCGAAGGGGAGGAGCTGGGGACTTGGCCTCGGGCTGGAGCAGGATTCCGGTTTTGAGTTAGTTGATGCACCAGTCCAAATGATGCCACTCACCGGCGCCCTCCTCCAGCGCCCGCATCAGCGGCTTCAGCTCCTGCTCGAAGGCCCGCGCTGCCTCCATGTGGCTCCTTCGGAGCTGGCGCCACGTGCGTTCCAGCCGGGACACCTGGGGTCAGAACCTCGAGCGTGACTCCTCGTCCCTCTTTCCCATCGCTTGCACTCGGGCTTCATCCCCATCCCCGCTCCCCATGCACCTGGGGCATGAGCAGGGCGCCCATGACCGCGGCCAGTCCAGGCAGGTCCCCCGCCGCCCCTGGCCGCAGCTCCAGGGCCAGCTCCACCAGGCCCCTCAGGGCGGCCGCGCGCTCCTCCAGTGGCCCCGCGCAGCCCAGCACCGCCAGCGCGCCAGCCAGTACCAGCGCCTCGTGCCTGTGGAGGCGGAGGGCAGGGCTCTGGGGGCAGTGGAAGGCTGTGTATTTCGGGGTGAGGGAGGATGGGAAGGGGCACTGCCTGCCCCGTTCCCCCCACCAGGGGCCGCGAATGGGGGAGTGCTGGAGGTCTTGGGGGTTCCAGGTGGCTGGCTCACCTCTCCAGCAGTTCTGACCTCAAGCAATGGCCATGGGGAAGTGTGAGCAGTTCCAGGCCAGAGGCGACCCCCATGGCATCCCTCTGAGCCTTGGTCACTCCCAGGAGGCCTGTGGCCTGCGGATGAGGTTGAGGGGAGAGTGGGGAGGACAGGTGAGGACAGGTGTGAGGTGCAGCTGAGCCTTGCACCTGCCTGGCGGGTGACTGACCTGGCAGTCTGCCAACAGCAAGTGGCAGGCAGTGCTGGCAGAATGGTGCTCCAGGAACAGGCCGCGGAGAGTATGCAGGACCTTGGGCTCCAGGGGCCGATTCCGGGGGCCCAGCAGGCTGGAGGGGTTGTCAGCAGGGCAGAAAGAGACCCGTGCCTGCGGTCTTACAAAACATCGCTCGTCCTCCGCCTCCTCCTGCATCTCCCACCAGGGCGTCTCCGGCTCCGGGCAGCTGTGGCCAGAGGGTGTTCCCCGGGCACTGGGCACACGGAGCACCAGCTCACAGTACGTGGGGGGGCGTCCAGAGGCAGCGGGGGGCGCTAGTGGGGGTGTTCGAGGTGGCTTGCTTGGCACCTTGGCGTGAAGCTGCCCATCTGAAGCCCTGAGGCTGTCAGCAATGGAGCCCAGGGGGCCCGGGGTCTTCGGCAACACGGGGTCACTACCCATCCGACGCAGGGCAAACGCGGGCATGGCAGAGGCTCCTAGGGGTCACGGAGACAGGGTGCAGGAGGTACGCGGGTCCTGGCGGTGTCCCCTCGGTCAGTCTGTCCCCGGGTGCTCCGGCCCCTCCTACTGTGGCTTCGAACCTCCCCAGTGTCCCCAGTATAAATGCCTCACACTCACCAATGCTTTGAAAGTGAGCTTTCTTTGACACTTATGTCGTTTTGTGAATTCTGAACACCACCTTTTAAATCTGAATACTTTGTTTTTGTCCTTCTGATCGAAAATGGTAAAGCGTGGACGGTACCAAATAAACACAAAAATATGTATTAACCAAAATTCACAGAACTACCTCAGCGTCAAAGCAACAGAATTTACCAAACCTCCGAATGATGTCAGTTGTTAAATTTGTGGCATGTTTACTTCTGAGGTTATTAGAACTTTAAACGGCACCCAGACTTCTGACAGATTGCGTGTTTATGAAGCATTTCATTAGACCCTGTTATAGGAGCTTAACACCTCCCCCCCGGGGGGCCCAGCTCACTCTGTGGAGGGACCACAGTCCTCGCGTAGCCAAAAAAGACCTCGCGACCCGAGCCCCGAGCCCCGGATGTGTCTCTGCCTCTGCCGTCCCTCTCACTCCGCCCGCTTGGGCCACACTTACCTCCTTTTGGTGGAATGAATAATTCAGACTCCTGTTCTGGCCCAGGACCTTGGCAATGGCTATCCCTCCTGCCTGGGCCACTCTTGCCCCCCACTTATCCACATCCTCCCCCTTCTTTACCTCCTTAAAATCTTTTTCCACGGGGTCTTCAGATCTTCCTTCCTCTGTTGTACTTTTAATTTTTACCCCGAATCATACATAATTGACTTATTTTTATGGCTCTCGGTCCATTTTTCTCTAACAGGACATTGGGTCCACTTGTGCAGGGATCTTTGTCTCTCTTGTTCGTTGACATATCTCAGCACCTAGGATGGTCCCTGGCACCCGGGGAGGGCTCATGTTGCGTGGGGTGAGGGGTGGACAGGGCAGATGAGGAAGACCCAGCGGGCGGGAGGGCGCGACCTCCTTCAGGTAGGATGAACAGGGTGAGCTGCTTTGAGGCAGTCGGGTTAGGTGAGAAGCAGTCAGGAAAAGATTAGAGACATGGGCTTCCCCATGGCAGGAATGGCAAGTGCATAGGCCTTGAGGCAGGGACAACTCTGAAAGGTTCTGGTGACTGAAAGGACGGCTGTGTGACTAGTGAGCTGGGGAAGTGGCAGGCACCATTAGACAGGTCAGCCACGGTGCCAACATGTAGGGCTTCTGGGAATGATTGCAAAGCCTCATTTTAAGCACCGACACAGTTCCTATGTGTGTTTTGAATGCCATGACAGCTTCGAGAGCATCATCATCCCTGTTTTCCAAGAGGTCGAGTCGCCTGCCTAACATCACTCAGGGAGTGAGGGGCAGAGCAATCACCTGGTCCACAGTGGCCTTCTCTTGACCGCCCCACAAGCTCCAAACCTGCAGGCTGACTGTCACTCCACTTCCTAGCCCTGAGGGATAGAGATGGGGGAGAGGTGTAGCACCAGCCTGAGCTGGACAGCCCCCACCAATGCCCCCAGACCCCTTCCTCTAGTTGCTGGGGGCCTCTGGATCTCAACCAGGGTGCTCTACTCCCAGGGGACAGTTGTCAAGGTCAGGAGACATCTTTTGTTTGTTACGACGTAGGGTTGGGGTGGGGAGGATTCTACCGGCATCTAGTAGATAAGAGGCCAGGGATGCTCCTTAACATCCTACAGTGCACGGGATGGCCCCACAACCAAGAACGACCTGGACCCAAGTGAGTGTCAGTGCTGGCGAGGCGAGGGACCCCGGGGGTGTCGGTTGTTGCCGGGGCGGGATGGGGCCTGTGAGTACCTGAGCAGCTTTACCCGAGCTGGGCTGTCTAGGAGGGTGTCCTCACTAAGGCTGCGTGGAATGGGCTCTTGCCGTGTCACTGGCCTGGAGGCCACAGCCCCGGTGGCCTGGGTCAGCGGACGCTGGCCGCTCACGTAGCTGTGAACCAGGGCATGCAGGCTTGGGAAACGCTCCTCCTCTAGCTGAAAGAGGACTGCGGGCCGGCCTGGCCGCGGACGCAGGGCCACGCAGAGCACCTCGAAGTGTAAGGCCAAGCCCCGCCAGCGGCAGGAGATCACAGGGTGGCCCCCACGGGATCCAGATGCACGGACCAAGAAGTCCCCGTCTCGCCGAAGAAGAGCCTCCGCCTTCTGGGGATGGAGGACAGGAGGCAAGGGGTTTAGGCGTGAGCTCATACCAGTAGTTATCGGTGACTCGTCACGCTCACCCAAACAAAGCCATGCCAGAGACCGGGGAGTTTTGCACCAAATCGTTTCCCCCTCTTCTCATGGGCACACCTCTGGACTACATTTCCCAGGCTCTCTTGCAGTTAGAGCCATCATGTGATAAAATCTGGCCAATGGGATGAGGGCAGAAGTACAATAGAGACAGTCCATGCCTGGCCTATAAAATCCTCCTTCAGAACCCTACAGGATTTGTCCACTACCTTTCGGTTGATGTCCCCAAAGCCCTGGGGGAAGGCAGCGCCTCAAAATAGAAAGGGCCTGGGTTCTGACTGATTTCAGGAGCTCTGCAGCCCCATTCCTCAACCACCTCAGACTGTGGCGTGAACAAGCCCTTCAGCGTGTATTTTGTTTAGGCGATGACATCTTGGGAATGTTTGTCACAGCTGCTAGCCGATGCTGACCGACGCGACTTCCAAGTTGAGTGAATGCACTGGGCTTGCTACGCAAGTGTGGCTTCAAGATAAACCATTAGCTGGATCCTTTCAAACAGGGTGCAGCCCATACATCCGCCTTTATAAAAAATGTTAAGCTGTCTCATGCCAGCCATCGTGGCCGGTGTTACAACCGAGGCTGAGGGCTCTGACTCCGGAGAGGCGACGCAGAGCTGGTGGTGGGGGCTGGGGGCTGATCAATACATGCAGTGGACACACAGACAACTCATGGAGTCTATAACAACACATGCACGGCCCTTACATACGCCAGGTGCTGTTTCAGGTGTGAAATATATGAACTCACTTAATCCTTTCCCCCGGTTAAGTGGTAAGTACTATTATCTCCATTTTATAGGTGGGCAAACTGAGGCCCAGAGAGGCGAAATACCTTGGCCTGGGTCACACAGATTATAAATCGTGGGGCTGGGATGTAAATCCAGGATGTCTGGCTCCAGGGTATGGGATTTTAACCGCTAAACTATACTGCTTGTCATGATTTGATTGGATGCCCAGGGTCCCAGGACTCCTGATGGTAATGCCTGAGTTGGAGATGGGGGTGGGGAGCCTTGAATTGAGAGGGATATAGGGCCCTGGTGACCACAGGTGCCTGGGACCCACAGAGAGAGAGAGAGAGAGAGAGAGAGAGAGAGAGAGAGAGAGAGAGAGAGAGAGAAAGAGAGAGAGCGCCAAGCAGAGCCAAGCAGTGCTCTGGGGAGCTAGGGCCCTCTTCAATCTCCATTACCATCCCCAACACTATCCCAAAGAAAGTGACCCTTTAAATAGAGGGCGTGACATGCTATCCCAATCAAGTTTCAAGATAGTCCCCAGTCCCCCAGCCAGCCCTTCTGATAGACCTTAACCCCTTAACCCTAAATCCCTCATCCAGGACCCAGGAGTTCCCAGCAGGTCAAGGGTGGGAGGGGCTCCCGTCAGATGGTGCTGAGGGCCTGCAGGAGAAGCTACCTGGCGGGACAAGGGGCCGTGGTACCAGGGTTGGCTGGCAAAGTCCTCTCCATCCTGTGGCACCTGCATGGAGCTCTTGGGGGGCAGAGGAGCTGGGATGGAGTTCTGCGCTGTCAACGGGACTCAGGCTTCCATATCTGTAAAATGGGAATAATTATTCCTGCTCCCTGAGTGGCTGAGTCAACTGTTCCATGTCCTCGTAGTTTTGGAGAGAGCGGCCCACATCCTACCAAACCTTCAAACGCAGCTCTCTCTCTTTATGCATACATATATTATATAAATATGTATTATAGTCTAAATTAAACAAGTTACTTGTAATCAGATTATATCTATGTGGAAGAAATATGGATATGGAAATATGCCAGATGACAGCGAACCCTTGAACAAGGCAAGGGTTAGGGGCACTGACCGCACGCAATCGAAAATCTGTACACAACTTCTGACTTCCCCGAAACTAACTCCTAATATCCTGTGGCTGGAGGCCTTATCAATAATAATAATAAAAAAAAAACAGTTGAGTAGCGCATACTTTGTATGTTATATGTGTTATAGACTGTATTCTTAGGATAAACGAAGCCAGAGGAAAAAAAAATGTTATTAAGAAAGTCGTAACGAAGAGGAAACACATCGACTGCACCAAATATATTTACGGAAAAAAGTCCGCATATAAGTGGACCTGCACCGTTTAAGCCCGCGTTGTTCAAGGGTCAACTGTGTGTGCACACACACACACACATACACACACATGATTGGGCTATGAGTAACTTTAATTCAGAATTGGCCGTGACTTCACGGAAACAGCCATGCATTCACTCGGATTCTTGCAAAGGGAGATCAATGCGCTGCTTTCGAAAGTAATAGCGTTTTATGCGGATGACATAATGTTCCGTGCCGCAGAAGTTTAATTCCCTCAGACCAATATTTACGAGGCACCCACTGTGTGCCTGGTGCCGGGCTAGGCGCTTGAGACTCAGCAGTAAACAAAATAGATGGGAGACCCTGCCCTTGGGGAGCTGCCTTGGGGGATACGGCGATTGAGAAAATAAATGAGTGGATGAGGAAACAGTTAGGTCCAAGAGAGCTGAGCAGACAAATGTAACCTGGGATGGGATATGAAGATCCAAGTGGTGGAGTTAAGATTTTCTACCAGGTGGCCTGGGAAGGTCCCAGTTAGTAATGGCTGGAAGGGTTTTGAGGGAGTGGGCGGCATGGCCCTCAGGGTGAAAGAAAATTCTGGAGGTGATTTAAATTTCTAACATCCCATAGCTGCACGTGCAAGGATTCTTAGAAGGCAAGAAAATTTAACCCATACACGGCTTTCCCATGTAGCACCATATTTAAGGATGTTGGAAGGTCAGATTTTTGTAGCAATGTCAGCAAATACAATTTGGGAGCTGAAATATTTAGTTATTATTATGGTCGAATTTAGGTCTCCCACACTTTGGGACTCCCTTGATCATGGCACAGGACTGTCTAAATTATCTGGTAGAAAGAATCCGCCCAGGATGGGCGGGACGCAGGGGGTCTGTTCCTCACTGCCCCCACCCCTGAAGTTCTTCCGGGCCTGGCCAGGGGCTAAAGGAAAATAGGACCAGGATTCTTATACCCTGAGTCAGCTCTGCTGAGGGCCAGAAAGAGGCAGGAAGTTCTCACATGGGCCCTAGGTGGCTTTAGGGGCGGGGAGCTGGGCCCCTGGCTCCTGGCAGGCCCCTGCATACCTGAACGCCAGGTGTGTCTCCAGGATGTCTGTGCACTTCCTGTTTGTCACTTGGGCCAGGCCTGGCCTTGGTCTCAAGAGTCCCCTAACCCCTGGTTCCTCTATCTCATGCCCCCCTTAGTGGGCATTGAGGTGGGCCAGTGACAAAACTCTGGTTAGTTGGGGGTGGAGGGAGCTCAGGGTGGGCACGGGTCAGCCACAGGCTAAATCTTCCTCCTGCTTTGTGTCTTTTGGAAAAATTTTGGATATTTGGGCAGGGGAGAGAGGAAGGGTTAGAGGCTGAGGTAGGGACAAGTGCAGAGAAAGGGGGAAGGGGCATTCATACTCTACAGACCGCACATATATGTGTGTACACATTGCAGGTGGCGGCCGCCCGCACAAAGACACATGGATGCAGATGGACATGGGGACTCAAGCTAGACCCTGAGCAAACACCCACCGGTTGAGCGCTTACCGTACACTATTTTAGACCCTGGAGACACAGCGGTGAAAGAGATTTGCCCTGTGCCATCTGGTGGAAAAGACGGACAACAAACCGAGAATAAATTCTGAGAGTAACCGATGGGGGTGGTAAAACAGGGAGACTGGATAAAGATGGCTGGAGAGGGCAGGCTAGTTACACGTGCGTAGCACAGTCAGGAAGCTCTGTCCCAGACAGCGACACGGGTGCTGAGACCTCAGTGAAGGGAAGGAGACAGTCATGCAAAGATTTGGAGAAACAGCGGTCCGGTGGGGAGGGGTGGGGAGTTACAAGTGCCAAAGGTCTGGAGGTGAGATGGAGCTTGCTTTTTACGTCTGACACCATCCACCATGGGGGAGGCCAGGGTGGCTGGAATGCAGGGAGCAAAGGGCTAAGTGTAGATCAGTGACGTCAGCAGACGTGACACCTTGCAGGAACTGGTGGACCCTAAATTTTCATGTCAGTGGAATGGAATGAGAGCTACGGAACGGTTTTAAGTGAGGGAGGGGCACGATCCGGTTTGCGGTTTACAAAGATCGGTCAGGCAAGACTGGAAGGAGGGAGGCTGTCCGCGTTGCCCAGGAAACACGCGTAGAGGGGCACGCCCAGGTACGCCCAGGTACACGGATCCGGGTGACTTGCCGCTTGGCGGCCCCTTCTACGTCCGCGGACGCGCGTGGACAGACACTCAGATCCTCCCTGCGAGCCGGTGGCCCCACCTGGAGAGGAGAGGACTTCCCACCCCCATAATACCCTGGTTCTGGATCCTCTCGGGGCCCCTCACTCACCTGGGCGGGAACCTGCGGAGCTCCTACCGGGCTGGGGCCGGACCGAAGCCCGAGGCTCTGCGGCTCCGGGCCCCGCCCTCCCTGCCCGAGTCCTCACCTGGCCCCGCCCTCAAGGCCCCACCCCCTTCGGACCCCGCCCCCAACGGCAGGCGGTCCCTCTTTCGCCCCGCCCCTCGCTCGCGACCCGCCCCCTTAGAACTGTCTTTGCATTAACCACGCCCTCTTTGGGTAAAACCTCCTTCTTCGTAGAACACGCCCCTTTGGGAAACTCCGTCTGTCGCTTAAACTGGGCCAGTCCCTTAGACTGTCGCCCCGCCCTCCTCTGACTCGCCCACTCACCTCCCGGTCCCTCTCTTAGTCTCGCTCCTTAGAATCCGGCCCTTGCATTCCCCTCGGGCTGGACCCTAAGCATCCTGGTCCCTTGGGGCGCGGGAGCGGGGTGTCCCTCTCCTCCCCTCCTCCAGGGTTCCGGGCAGGGGCGGGGCGGCCCCTCTGGGCTTTCTCGCTCGGCAGGGGGAGGTGGCGGCTGTGACGTGGAGGGGTGCGCTTCCTCCAGCCCGTCCCCTTGGGTTTCCGGGTATGGAACCACAGCTGGGTGTCGGGTTTTTGTGGAGAGAGATGCAGGAAAACACGACAGCCTCCCCCAGTGACAGCGCGATGGAGTGGAGAGCTAGACTCTGGGGAGGCATGAGGGGGGGACATTGGGGTAGTTTCCTAGGTGGAAGGAGGTGGGGGGATCCGGAACAAGAGACAGAAGGCCCTGGCCACATTGCTGAAGGGGAAAAGAAGGAGGGAAGCCAAAGGAAAGAAGGGGAAGAAAGAAGGAAAGAGAGAAATGACAATAATTGCGACTAACATTCTCCGAGCGCCGACGGCCAGGACTGTGTGGCTTGCTCGACCTGCCTCGACGCGTTTGAGTTTTGCGTAGACCACCCAATGAGGCGGGTACTCCTCATCGCCCCCATTTTTCAGATGTGGAAACTGAGGCGCGGGGACAGCTAAGCCATGAGCCGGGTTGACCCGGTTTTTGAGAGCGGTCGGGCGGGGATTCAAACCCGGAGCCCTGGGGAGTCATCCTGTCGTCCTCGACGTCGTCTTCGGAGTCGCGCCATCTCCCATCCCTGGCATCATTCTAAACCGTCACCCCTTTTACAGATGAGGAAACTTGACGCGTAGAGGGCCCCAAGGATGCTTGGGGCTGAAAAGTGTTGGTACCCATAGGATCGCAAAGCTGGGAATTTCAAGGATGGCCCCCCCCCGCCCCCGCCGGGCAATGTGAAAGAGTCTCCAGTCTCGGGAGGGGCTCAGGGGACCGTCTTTGCCTCGACCCCCTCCCGCCTAGTTTCGGTTCAGTCAGAGGGTGGAGGGTATATCCAGGGAAGGGGCCTAGCGCCTCCTAGTGGTTGCGAGAATTAAAAAAGTGCAGGGGGTGCCGAGCGAGATGCAGCGGGGAGGGGAGGCTGCTCAGAGTCCAGCGGGGTGAAGGTAGGGCGAGAGACGCAGAGGCGAGGCGACTTCAGATGGTGATAAGGGCCATGGAGACAGTAAATGTTTGCCAAGCAAGTGAATTAACGAACGACACTGACGAAGTCTATAAGGAGAGCGTGGCCAGGGCCATGGGGATAAATGGATGGATTTGGGATAAGTATCGGAGGTAGAGCCGGTGGAGCCCTGGGCTGTTTGTTTATTTATATTCATTTATTCATTCATGCATTCATTCAATAAATATTTGTTTAGCATGTCACATAGGACGGGTGCTGGGGGGGGGTGGTTCCAGCATGGGGGAGGTTCCCACAGTGCACAAGAGACGCGCATTTCTAAATAGACGAAGAAATAAGTACAATAAAATATCAGGGTGGACGATGATCAGGGCTTGGAGAAGCGGGAGCGGGTGCGATAGGGCAGGGGAGAGGTCGTGATTTGAAACGGGGGGGTGTGGGAAGACTGCACGAGACCGTGACGTTGAGCAAGTGGTGAGCGAACTAGCCGTGAAGTCGCCCAAGGCAGAGGAAGAGCACGTGCAAACGCCCGGGGTCTGCGCGGCCGGGCGCGCGGGAGGCACCGCGGGAGGCCGGGGCGGGAGCGGGGGGCTGGAGCCAGGGGGCGCTGGGTGAAGGGGGAGTGGAGGAGGCGAGGACAGGGACGGGTGGGGAGGGCAGGTCATACAGGGCCTTGTGGGCCGCAGCGAGGACTTTTACCCCAACGAGGAAGATACGTGAGAAGAGGAGGCACATCCTGACTTGACTCAGGGGCTCCCATGCGCCCCCTGGCCGCTGCGGGAAGGATAAGCTTCGGGAGGAGAGGGCGGGAGCCGGGGCGCAGGGCGGAGGAGACCGCGCTGGTCCAGGCTGGCGGTGATGGGGCTGGACCAGGGTGGAGGCGAAGGGAGGCGTGAGCAGAGGGCGGATTTTGAGTCCTTTCAGGTGTTACGGTTCAAGAGCTGGGTGTGGAGGAAGGCAGCCGGCCTCGGTCTAGCCAGCCTGGCCCCGCGGGCAGCCCTTCTTCCCCTCCCCAGGTGCCCAGGTGTGGCGTTGGGGGGCGAGGTCCCGCGTGGAAGGGGCGGGGCGGGCCGGGCCGCAGGTGCTCCCCCGCCCCCACCCCCACGGCTCCTCCTCTTCCACCCCCTCTCCGGGCGACAGTTACAGGCAAAGAAGAGGAAGTGGTAGCTAGTAGCACCAGCAGGCGAGCAGGCGGGCGGCGGGGGACGCAGGGCGCGCGGGCCGGCGCGGGCGAGGCGCGGCCATGGAGCTGTGGCGCCAGTGCACCCACTGGCTGATCCAGTGCCGGGTGCTGCCGCCCAGCCACCGCGTGACCTGGGACGGGGCCCAGGTGTGCGAGCTGGCGCAGGCCCTTCGGGATGGGGTCCTTCTCTGTCAGCTGCTCAACAACCTGCTGCCCCACGCCATCAACTTACGCGAGGTCAACTTGCGCCCCCAGATGTCCCAGGTGAGCCCGCTGCGGGCTGGCGGGCGGAGGGTCGGAAGTGGGGGGCTTCCCAGGCCGCGGGAGTGCACTCCACCTCCGGGGCGGCATGGGAACGGGGCGGGGCGGGGGGGGGGATGTATGGGTGGTAACACAGAGATCCTGGGGTGACCCACCTCACCTTAGGAGGAATGCATTCCTAGGCTTGGAAGGAGCCCGGACCTAGGCTGAGAACTAGCAGGCTGGAGGGTAACCGCTCCCAAGCCCCAAGCCGACTCCAGTGGAATTCGGGCACCCAAACGCCAAGGTCTGGGAGTCTCGAGGGGTCGCCCAGGGACCCCCCTGGGTGGCCGACAGGGCGCCCGAGGTGTTCTTTGAAACCCCCTACCCCAGATTCTGGCTACAGGGGAGGGGGCCCCCCCTCCTTCCCCACATGTGTCTCCTCCTCCAATCGGGGCCCCTTCCTTCCCCTCACATCTCCTTCCCCTTGGCTTCCTGCCTGGGCCCGGGGCAGCGGAGCGTGGGTGGGGGGCTGTGTCCTAGGGCTCTGCTCGTCCTCGCTCCCTCCATCCCCACCGGGGACATTGAGGCAAGACCTGATCCTGAGCCCCTGAGATCGTCCTGGGTTTGGGGGCCTAGAAATAGCTGCTCTTTCTCGGGGGAGATTTCTGTTAGGGCAAAGGGTCCAGGGAGGAGGTGGATTTGACTGTAACCGCCCCCGGCTCAGGAAATGCATTCGAGTCCCTATTTGAATGCGGTCGGGGTGGGGGAGGTATCAGGACTGGATGCCTCTCTCTGTGGCACCTTCTCTGGTTCCCTACGGCTGCCTGGGTGCTAGATTCAAGTGGTATTCGCTGCTGCGTGGTGGCTGGGGCTGCCCGGCCTGCCACAGGGCTCCGAGGGGACACACCATTGGGGCCCTTAGGCTCTATGCAGGATGAAAGTCTTAGGGGCGGGGCCTCCCCGGGGAGGCGGGCCGAGCAGCTGGGGCCCCATCACCTCCTCTCTGGTCTGAGGTGCCATGTGCAGGTGGAGGAGGGGAAGTGACTGCTCAGGGGGTGGCGCCCTCAGGGGTCCCTGGGGGTACTTCCTGGGGACAAGGCCGTGGGTGGAGAGGGGTGGCTCACTCTTCCTAGCCCAGGCTGGGCTTCTTGACAAAGTGCGGGAGCCCCAGAGACCCCTTCCCGGCCCGGCCAGCCCCCTTCTGACCGCAGAGCACCCCGAGTTTGCCTGCATCTGCTTGTCTCCTTCTGGCTCCCAGCACACGAAGGAGGGACCCGTCAGGGCCCAGATCTGCGGGGAGGCGAGGTCCCCAGTGCGCCTTCAATATCAGCTAAGGGGAGGGTGGAGGGACTTACGGATGAGCTTCCAGACCTGCATGCATCTTGCCGAAAACTGGTCCTCTGATGAAAGGAAAGGGGGTGTGGCATTAGTCTCCCAGACGGCAGCTGTAGGGACTCCAGGGACCATCCTTGTTCTCTGTTCTGGAAAATGTCGAGAACCCCGGCCCAGGCCTGGCCCTCGAGGTGCTCCCGGATCGGCGGAGACAAAGCCAGACACCTCTAGCCGCCTCGTTGTCCGGACCGGGGTAGAGGGACAAACTTCTGGGCTGGGAGTCCTGGCGAGACACTGTCTGGGAGAGTCGGGCTTTCTGTGAGAGGGGTCGTTCGTGCTGTGCTCTGAAGGGGGAGAAGGAACGTTCTTATTTCTCTGGCTTCCCGAGCCCAGCTGTGTCAGGCCTGGGCAGGGGTGTTCCCCGTCCCCACCCAGAGGCTCCTGCCCACGTTGTCTCCATTCGAAGCCCAGTCCCATGCCCCCCCATTCGCAGTGGGGACACGTGCGTGGAGCTAAATGGTGTCGACCTGAAGCCAGCGGGAGGGGCCACATGAAAAACCTCCCTAGGTTTGCAGGTCCCTGTCAGTCAACAGATGCTGTCAACAAATGTGAGCGAGAGAGCAAAGGGAGGGTGCCCCCTCCCCCCACCCCGAGTTGCGGGCGGGGAGTGGAGGGGTCCTCGGCATAGACCAAGCTGCGGAGGCTGGAGTTAGGGCGCAGTTGGGGTGCTTCCCAGTTTCTCTCGCTTCCTTTCCACAGTTCTCCTGCTTTTGCTCCGTCGTTTCCAGGTTGGGAAGAGCAGGTTTAAAACGCTCGTTCGTTCGTTTGTTGGTTCACTCATCCATCGACAGTTACGCCGTGTGCCGGACCTCTGCCTGGTCCCCGGGCGGCGGGGGAGGACACGCGAAGCCCCCAGCTGCGAAGCCTGCGTTCTAGTGGGGAGCGAGCGAGGAAGCGTCCATCCAGGAGCCGAGGGGCTCGGGGGAAATCAACACAGGGCGGGGGCTCTGGACTGTGGGGGTCACGCTCTTATGGCCTCACTGATAGATAAGGTGACCGCTGAGCGGGTCCCGGGGGAAGTGCGGGAATGAGCCGTTCGGATGTGGGGAGACCTCGCTCGCTCGCGGCAGGGGTGCTGCCAATCAACCGAAGGCCTTGGGGTGCCCACCCCGCGCCCCCGCGGGCTGTGCTGTGCTGCAGGCCAGTGAGTGGCCTGGCTGGTGGGCGTGGTTCATGGGCGAGGTCAGATTGGAGGCGGTCTTCAAGCGGGGTGGTCCCTCAGATCTGGGGCTCCCGCAGAGAGGAGGATATTGTGACGGGTGGCCACGGTGACAACCAGACACCCCAACTCTCTTTCATTGCTTCTGTGGGGTTCCAAATTCTGGGTTGCAGAGATGACACTTTAAGGCCAAGGGAGAGGAAGAGACGAACGTGACAGTCATTGTGGGGAAAGACCCACCAGGACGTGGGCGCTGATTAGACTTGGGGCCAAGATGCTGTCACGGTCCCCAGCTCAGCGGGCGCTGGTGCGCCTGGCACAGTCAGAGAAGGGAGCGGGGAAGAGTGGAAGAGCAGCGTGGGCTGGGGGGTGCTGGTTTGCAGGAGCCAGTGCTTCTTGGATTTACCTCCCTGAGCCTCGGTTCTCCCATCTGTGAACTGTAGATAAAAAAAGGCACCTTTTCTTTGGTGGGCGGACTCTGATAAACCCTCACTAAGAAGTATTTTTAGGAAGAACGCGGAGTAGCGGGAGGGCGGGCAGCATAACATGCAGGTAGGAGGCGGGTTAGGAGAGTTTTTTCCAACCGGGGGAATTCGCTCCCCCAGGAGACATTTGCCAATGTCTGGAGACATTTCTGGTTGTCGTGTTTGGGAGATGCTGCTGGCATCTAGTGGATAGTGACCAGAGATGCTCCTCAGTATCCTACAAATGCCACCACACATAACAGAATTATCCTGTCCCGAATGTCAACAGTGCTGAGGTCAAGAAACCCATTGTCAGGTGACAGCCCAATAGACTCTTTAAATTGGTTAAATAACACATTCGTATCATTCAAGTATTAAAATGCATTTAAAGGCATACAGGGGAAAATGTTAACTTCCAGTCCTGTCCCTCAGACCCGGAGATACCCAGTTCCTACATTCCCCCATAAGTAACCACTTTTTTTTTTTTTTTAAGTTGACTGTATATTCTTCCAGAATCTCTTTATGCCAACATAAGGAAAAAGGAATTCAGGTTCTTGCTTACATGAAAGATGGCACATACCACCTGTTGCTTTTTACTCTCTTTCATCGCCTTAATAATCATCCTGGAAACTTTCCCCGATCAGTACGTATAGATTGTCCTCATTCCTTTCTGAAAATGGCTACGTGATGTTCCAGATAGTTCATTTCTTTAACAAACCACTTACATTGCGCAAACTGTGTTCCAGGCATTAGTCTGAACTAAAAGACCGCAAACTGCAGTTGGAGGGCCAAAGCTGGACCACAGTGAGTTT
The DNA here is from genome assembly GCF_014176215.1 of Rousettus aegyptiacus. NCBI lineage: Eukaryota > Metazoa > Chordata > Mammalia > Chiroptera > Pteropodidae > Rousettus > Rousettus aegyptiacus. The sequence continues at coordinate 51,186,036 of NW_023416291.1, read as the reverse complement.
TTACCAATAAAGTTTTATTGACACATGGCCACACCCCCTTCATTTCTGTACTGTGGAGGGCAGGTTTCCAGCTACAACTAGAGCCGGGTAGTAGTGACAGAGGCTGTCTAGCCTGAGGAGCTGAAGGTATTTGTTCTCCAGCCACACGTGGGAAAAGCTCCCTGATCCCTGGTCAGACGCTTTCTGTGCAATGATTCGTTTAATCTCCACAACGCTCTATGAGGTAGATAGTATCATTGTCCTCACTTTTCATAAGGAGAAGCTGAGCGCAGAGCCATTGTGTAACTTACTCGGGGCCCGCCCGAAAGTGGCAGAGCTGAGATTTGAACCCAGGAAGCCGGGTCCCAGGATCCTGACTCTTAACAATTACTCTAAACTGCCTCTACTTTGTTGCACAACTGGGGAATCGTGTATTTTACGCTCCCCACCCCTTCTCCCTCATCTGTGGACATCTGGATTGTGCCATGCTTTTATTCTGACGAGCTTACTGGTGTCAATAAACTTGACCATAAATCATTTTTTGGCTTCCGTTCTTTGTGACCTTGGGTATGTTACTTAACCTCTCTGTGCTTCGGTCTCGTCGTCTGTAAAAGGGAGTTAACGCATCTCCATCTTAAAGCATTTTTGTGAGAGATAAATGAGTTACGATAAAGAAGCTAGAAAAGTACCTGGCTATGTGTAAATGTCGCTGTTACTGCCATGCATCTGAGCAGGCATGTCCGTGGGATAACTTCTCGGAAGTGTTTGCTGATTCAGATCAATCGAGCCTGTGTTTTTCATACGAGCAAATTGTTGTCTACATGGGATTGTCCCCGTATGGTCGTTCCGATTACCCTGCCATTAGCAGAGAGACTGCTTGTTCTCCGCGGCCTTTCCAAAAGACTGTTCTATAGCCCAGCTCTTGGAGCTTTGCCATCTCGGCGGGGCATGCATGGAGGCTCATTATGGCTCGATTTGCATTTTCTCTTTTTCTGACCGAGATTGATTCTCTTTTCCTTTGTTTAAGAGGTATTTTTATTTTCTCTCGGGGAAATAATATTTGTTCATATCATTTGCCCATTTTTTTTTTTTTCTTCTAGGACTGTTGGCCTTTTTTTTTTTTCTTGTTGATTTTTCTGGAGCTCTTTATGTATTAGTCTGGTTCGAATTTCAAGCCAGATAGTTACTAGCTTTAGGTTCTTGGAGAAAAAAAAAAATTACTTAACCTATCTGAGCCCTGACTGTCTTGTCTATAAAATAGAGATGTGGATAGCACCTTTATTTGAGGGCTGTGTGAGGATTAAATGTGGTAAGGTAAGTTAGATTTCTATCATGGTGGTCGTGTGATTGACAGATGTAAAACAAAGTGCTACATTAATGGACGTCGCTCTCCTTGTCAATTTGGTTTCCGCGGGTCCGAGTCGGCTGAAGGATGTGGTATCAGTCAGGATATGTGACATTAGCCCCTGCAACAAACTGCGTTGCTTCACTGACAATAGGAATTTACTTCTTGCTCACATCACAATCCAGCTTGGGTCACCTGGGAGTCGGAGAGGGTGGCCTTTCTTTACGAGGTTCTTCCCGGTCCCAGGCTCCTTTCCATCGCAGGGCCTCGCCCTCCCGCAAGCCCTTGGGAGTTCTTTCTGCCCCTCCAGAGGATGAATGCGGGAAGGGGGACTGTGAAGGCTTTGCTGGGCCAGTACGGGACGGGGCGCCGTCACCGCCATTCTTGGTCCGCTGGCTACGTCTCGGTCCCACGGTCCCATCCCACCTCAAGAGAGACTGGGAACATAGTTTAGCTGGGAGCCAGGGAGGACAAGGACATGGTCTGGGCAGGTACAGAGAAGTTAATGCCACAGAACTCCGCGAGGAGGCCTGGCTAGCTTCAGAGATGCGGGTCTGGAAGGGGCCGGCTTGGAGGAAACCTTGGTGGGATGGGAAAGGAGGAGGACCTGAACCAAAGCCGGGGTTGCGGGCGGGGGAAGGGCTTCGGTTAGGGGTGCAGGGCCTGGGTGCAAGCAAATCTCAGCACAGCAGGCGAGGCCGCGTTGGTTGGAAAACTGCATCCCATCGTGTCCGCTACAGACAGGAGAAGCCTGGGCGGTTCAGGTGCTGTGCCTTCTTTTCCATGCCAGTCTGTTCACTGGCCTGGGTCCAGTTCTGGGAACTGCCGCCCTCGGGGTTTCACAGAGGACGCTGCAGGACCCTGTGCCCGCCCGGCTCCCAGCCCTCGCAGGGCTCACTGTTGCCCTTGGTGCGAGATACAGAGTGCCCGCCACGACCCCGAAAGGTTCGGCCTCTGTCCTCCTCCCGGCCCTCCCCTCCCCTCCTCCCTCTCTCCCTCCCTCTCACTCACTCTGCTCCGGCCACGTGGGCCTCCTCACTGTTCCGGGAACTCACCAGCTATGCTCCGGCCACAGGGCCTTTGCACGTGCTGTTCTTGCTCCACGGATCCCTCTTCCGCCAGCTTCTCACTGCGAGTGCCCCCTACCTGGAGTAGCGTCCTCATCGGAGAGGTCTTCCCTGGTTTCCTCCCGCAGGACCGCTCCCCGCCCCGGCCCCGTGCGCACGCGCCGTCATCCCCCGCCTTGTCTAATCCCCGCCCCCCATAGCTCTCAGCACCCTTGGACCTACCACGGATTTTACTCATTTGCTTATTATCTGCTTCCCCTGCGGGAAGGTCAGGGCGAGGCTTTTTGTCTGTTTGGTTCTCAAACTGTATCCCGAGTGCCTAGCACGTAGTAGGCACTCAGTAAATATTTATTAACTACTCATTCTTTCGTCGTCCATTTAACACAGGGGTCAGCACAGTGTGGCTCATGGGGGTGTCCGCCTCTTTTCGTCAAAACGGAATTTGGCTGCTACGTGGTCATGGCCATGTTCGACCATGCCGACATGCTGTCCATGGCTGGTTTCATGAGATGAGTAGTCGCCCTATGACTTGCGTGCCCACAAAATCATGACCCTGGCCCTTTGTAGAGAGAGCTCGCTGCTCTGGCCCCGACCCAGGCAACGTTCGTTGAGTGCTTGGTGACGATCGCGTCGTGGTAGCTGTTAGCAGTGGCGAGTGTGCACTGCCTAGTGCCAGCCCCGCCTCTACGGGTCCCTAGTTGTGTGACTTCGGGCAAGTCTCATCTAAAATGGGGAAAGGGATGATGATAATGGTGGTGATGATAATAATAATAGCGATAATACCACCCACCTCATAGACATTTCTTTGTAGTAGGCCACACGCCAGGTGGTGGAGAATTACATGATAAATGAGATATAGACCCTCATGCAGCTCATGGGAATAGATGAGGAAATAGGCAGGTACGATACTTTCAGTGATGGGTGGGTGGACCCCAGGGCATTGTGGGCGCAGAGGAGAGGGAATCTCCAGATGTAATCCGGGGAGGCTTCCTGGAGGAGGCAACATGCCAATTGAGTGTGTGTGTGTGTGTGTGTGTGTGTGTGTAGGGAGGTTGGGGCACATTCGAAGGGCCAAAAGGAGTTCCGTGTGTTTGCCTTGCTAATACTAATGGTGCCAGGAAGTGGACAGGCCCCTAGGGCATGCTGGGTGAGCACACCTGGTCTTCTAAAGATCTCTCCACAACGTGGAGAGGGACTGTCCCTCTTCGAGGTCAGGGAGGCATTCTGTGACCTGAGCGTTAGGAGGAACTGGTGAGTCAGTTCCCTCGGAAACAGAGGGATGAGTGAGGGACGTTCAGATGGAGAAGTTTAGGTTTGAGGAAATTCAGAGCTGAGTCTGTAGATGTTTTAACCAAGTGCCTTAGATCTTGTGACAATGCCCAGCCGAGGCTTGCTTAGTCAAAAAAGTACTTATTAGCTCACATAACTAAAAAGATTGGGAGAAAATGCCTTTAAGTCTGGCCGGATCCCGGGGCTCAGACACTGTCTCAGGGAGACCCCCCACACACACACACACACCCTTCACCTCTTCACTTTGCTGTTGTGGGTGTTTTCCTTCGTTCTCAGTCATTTTTTTTTTCCCTTCATGGAGGCGGACGAGATGACCAGCTGTTCAAAATTTGTATTTCCACAATTCTATGTCCAGTGGAAAACGGGAGGGTCGATTTAAAGGCCTCTCCAGCTGAAATCTGTCTTTCACTGGACATGATTTTCTTGGGCGGGCCACACGTCCACTCTTGTGTCTGGGAGAATGGGATGCTCTTGGTCAGGCGGAGGTCCCCTGCCCACTCCTGGAGCTGGGGGTGGAGTCATCTCTACCCAAAGGAGCTGGACTGAGACGGGGGAGGGGGGCGTTATGCAGGGAAAACTGGGGGCTGGGGGCTGTTAGCACAGGGGGGCGTAGATGTGGAGGGAGGCAACTCACGTCTATGTTGCACAAAGTACTAGGTTTGGTCCAAAGTGTCTCCATGTCAGCACTGCTGAAATTTGGGGCCAGGTTGTTCTCTGTCCTGGGGGCTGCCCTGCGCATTGGAAGGTGTTGAGCAGCATACCTGGTCTCCACCCACTTGATGCCATGACTCTCTTCCTCCAAGGGTCGTGACAACAAAATGTCCCTAGACCGTTGCCAAATGACCCTTGGGGGGCAGGGGCAGGACCCCCTCTGACTGAGAGAATCCCTGTTTTAGAGTGAGTGTCTAACTCAGGGAGCTCCAAATAACGTAAACACATAGACACTCGCTGGGATGGTGAAGCAGACATGGAGAGTGTCTTTGAGTTAGAATATTCATTTACATTGTTATGAGCAGCGGGTTCTGGGCTGATTGGTGGCTTATGGGAGAGAAGGCAGCAGGTTAACTCTCCGCCTGCCTGAGTTCATAGCCTCGTGGGGCACAAGGGAGTGTGTTTGTGGACCACGGACTGGGTGGCTGAAAACAGAGATGCGTTGTCTCACAGGTCCGGAGGCCAGAGGCCTGAATCAGGTGCTGGCCTCGCCCTGTTCCACCTGGAGGCTCTGGGGGAGAATCGATTCCTCGCTTCTTTCCGCTCCTGGTGGCTCCGGGCGTCCCCCCCGCTCGTGGCCGAGTCGCTGCAGCCTCTGCCTCCGCCTTCACACGGCGTCTCCTGTGAAAACGCTTGTCATTGGATGTAGGGCCCACCTGGATCGTCCAGAATGACTCATCTCGTGATCCTTAATGATTAATTCCATCTTGCAAAGTTCTTTTATTTTAAATAACATCACATTCACAGGGATTTGATGTGGACGTATTTTTTTTTTTTTTTGCGGGGGGTGGGGGGCACCATTCAACCCATGGCAGTAAACAGGCGAATCAGTGGAACATTGTAATAAATGCTGCAGACGAAATCGGGGCTCAGGATGGGGGAAAACACAGGGGCCTGCTTTCAGGAGGGTGGTCAGGGAGCGCTGGGAGCGGAAGCAGGGGCCAGCTCTGGGCAGGGAAGGGCCCTGTGGGGAGCATCCTCACGACGCACCTGCTGGCGGAAGGCCGGTGAGTCAAGGCAGCATGTCGGGGACTGAGGTTTGGGAGGAGGGGCCCTCGGGCGAGTGGCTGTGGCGTGCGTGCTGAGTTTACATGTGTTGGGAAGTCTTGGGTGGGTTTAAGCAGATCGATTGGTGGTTCAAAGCGGTTCCTCTGGCTGCTCGGTGGGGATCAGACTCTGGGGGCGATGGAGGTGGCAGCAAGGGGTCCTGGGGGAAACGTGTCCTAGTGAGAAGTGTTGGTGGCCTAGATGACGCGGAGCTGGGGACAGTGGATCCAGCTCACACTTTTGTTGCTCAGCTGACCAGACTTGCTGGCAGTCGAGGGGGAGGGGCGGGGTAAATGAAAGATTGTCAGATGAGGACTTCGTTTACAGCGTAGGGGCCTGTGTGAGTTGGGGTATCATTTGCTTAGAAGGGAAGGCTGGGAGGGAACAGGTTTTGGGGAGTTCTGACTGAGCCACGTGATAGTGGAGACGCAAGGTTGCTCAGAACAGTGGGGAGCCCAGTGGCTCCCGAAATGAAGCGAGCAACTAACTCTGTCTTCCCAGGGGACATTTGGCCAGGTGTGGAGACGTTTTTGGTTGTTACTGCAGGAGAGCGAGGTGTGCTGCTGGCGCCTAGTGGGTAGAGACCAGGACGCTGCCAAATATCCTGCGAGGCCCAGGACACCCCCCCCCCCCCAAATGTCAATAGTACCAAGGCTGAGAGATCTTATTTGCGGGACATAGAATCCAGTCGCATGGGGGTCTGAGTTCCAGTCCTGACTGTGGGATCTTGGGTGAGTTACCGGACCTCTCTGTAACTCCGTTTCCCCGTCTTTCGAATGGGGGGTAAGGACAGCCCCTCAAAGTGCTGTTACAAGAATTTAATGTGAGCGGTTGTAAAGCCGTGACCCACTGCAGGGGCAGTACCTGGTAGTGTTTGGGAAATAAACCTTTGGGAGCTGATGAGCTCATTCTGAGAGGGAGGAGAGAGAGAGAGAGAACAGGTCCTGAGGGCCGAGCAGCCGTTGGGGGTGAGGGAACGAAGGAAGAAGCCGCCACGAGTCAGAAGAGGAGAATTCAGTGACTTAGGAGGAAAAGCAGACGGTGTAGTGTCAAGAGGCCAAAAGAGGGAAATGAGTTCCCATGGAGGTCTGGCTGCCCTGAGCGGAGCGGTTTTGGTGAGGCGGACGGGAAAATTCAGAAGGCAGAAACGAGTAACCGTGGCAGACCTCTGTTCTGCATGTCGAGCACTCACTACGTGCAAATGTCGTTCTACGTACTGATTACTTATTAACTCATTTGATTTTCAAAACAAACCCTCCGAGTAGGTACCGTTATGCCTCAGTTATCCATTACAGCTGTGCCCCCTTATCTGAGGGGGATGTGTTTCAAGACCCTCAGTGGACGCCTGAAGCCATGGATAGCACTGAACCCTATTTATACTATACATACCGACCTATGATAAAGTTTAATCTATAAATTAGGCACAGTAAGACATTAAAAATAATAACTAAAATAAATACCACCATTATAACAACATACTGCAATAGAAGTTAAGTGAATGTGCTCTTTCTCTCAAAATATCTTATTGAGCTGTGTGTACAGTGTGGATATGCCAGACAAAGGGATGGTCCATGGGCCGGGCAGGACGGGGCAGACAGCATGAGCGTTCATCCCACTGCTCGGAATGGCTTGTCATTGGAAACGTATGAGTTGTTTACTTCTGGAATTCTCCGTTTAATATCTGTGGACCACAGCTGACCGCGAGTGACCGAAACCACAGAAAGCAAAATTGCGGATAAGGGAAACACTTGCAGTGTGTGACGCGAACCACCCCAAACATCGTGGTGTGAGGCGACAACTAGGTTATAATTCTCGCAGATTCCGTGAGGGATTCAGACCGGGTGTGGGATGGTGTGGTTCATCAGCTCCCTCATGAGAGACCTCGAGGTCTGGGGGCCGGGGTCCTCTGGCGGGGTCGTCCTCACACGCATGGCGGGTGCCTGGGCTGGGATGGCTCGGGGATGGCTCAAGGCCGTGCCCGGCTGGGGCCGTTAACTGGAGCACTGACTGGCGTGTGGCTGCTCCGTGTGGCTTGGGCTTCCTCACCATATGGCGTCTGGGTCTTGAGGAGGAATGAGGAGAGGAAGTGCTCCTCAAGAGACCGAGGCCAGAGCCGCGAGGTTTTTTTTTTAATGACCTATTCGGAGGTCACGCAGTGTCACTTCGTGGCAATCTTGGCAACAAGCAAGTCACCGAGACCAGCCCAGATTCAAAGGGAGGAGGAATCAGACCTCGCTTCTTGGTGGGAATGGGACGGGGGACCCTGCAGAGGCGTGTGCTGGACGGGAGGTCTCTTCGTGGCCACCTTTGGAAAGACAGCCTGTTATGTCTTATTATCCTAGTTTCGCAGATGAGGAAATAGAAACATGGAACGTTTACGGACGTTGCCTGAGTGAATAAGTATCTGTGCCGGGGTTCGAGCTCAAGTGTCTGGGCCCCCCAAACTTGTGGCCATAAGCACTGTGGGAACACGGCCTCTTTGAGGGGCCGCTGAGCCTCTCCCGTGGTTATGGAGCTAGCCTCGGATTCAGATTTCCAGCTCTCCCAGTCAGGACTCTGCTAGGAAAGGAGAAATAATCTGAGGTCTCTCAAAGAGAGAGGATTTAATTCAGAGACGTGGCCACTGGGTGATGAGGCAGCTGAGGAGACGGGTGGGCGTAGCACTGGACTGGGGGAAGAGTGGAAGGAGGTGGTGTGACCAGGGGCCGGGGCCATTCAGCGAGAGCTAGGACCTGGGGCGGGAACTGGTGTCCCGCCTCTGCCCCGATCACGCGAGGCAGAGCCCACCCTCGGGACCCCGCGCCGGCCTTTCCGCCACCCCGAGCCCCTGGACGGCTCCGTCCTCCCAGCCTTTGCTGCATCGAGGCTTCTCGCACCCCCTTATTTAGAATTGCTCTGCCTCCTGGCATTCCCGCCCTGCTTTCCCTGCCTATTTCTGTCCCTTACTAGTTACCACCTTCTCACAAGCCGCATTCATGTCCTTGTAACGCGTCGTTCTGCCTCCTTCTGCCGGGAGGTCCGCCTCACCGGGGCGGGGATGGGATGGGTCCCTCCTTTGCTCACAGCCGTATCTGCGGCCCTCGGCCCACAGCCTGGAGCGTCGTGGATGGATGCTCCGTGGCTGTTGGATCAGGGAAGGGGTGCTGGAACGAACAGAGCCCCCCTCGCATGTGCTTCCCTCTGCCCGGCGCACTCCCCATTCTGCTGATGGACGTTTGGGTCATTTCTACTGTTTTTGGCTTTTGCAGACGAAGCCGCTGCGAACGTCCCAGTGCAGGTTTCGAGATGAACGTTTGCTTTCGTTTCTCTTGGGGTAGATGCCTGGGGATGGGCTGGGTTGCACGGTTAGAGCATGATGGACTTTGGAAGAAACTGCCAAACGGTGCGCACCCTCGGATGTCCGCGGAGCAGCGCCCGCTGGTCGCCTGGGACGCGGCTCCCCTCCGGCGCCGTCCCTTAGTCTCCGCCAGATGTGTCTCCCGTTGGACCACATCCCATGGCTCTCTGTGCGGTTTTCATACTCCCCCATCGCTATGGTCATGGATCAATTATTGGCGTTACTATCTGCTCAGTACAGTCCCCAGCAGACTGCATCAGCTCCGTGGGGACCGGGGTCTGTGTTGGTCATCACCGGGTCCCAGGGCTTGGCACCCAGTAGGCACTGTGCATGCGCTTGCCGAGTGACTGCATGACCGTTCCGAGTGCTCCAGGTGGCGGAGGGGAGGTGTGGTTGGCATTTTCACTCCCAATGTGAAGATAAGGACGCCGAAGCACCGGAAGGTCCAGGGACCCATCGGAGGCCCCTCAGCCTGCAGCGGCAGGGCCGGGAGGCGAGCCGCGTCTGTCTGGAGGCCCTGTCCGTGTGGAGCCCCTCGGCTGACTGACTGGCTGACGCTGAGATGTGGGCTGGGCGCGTGCTGGGTGGGGGGCGGGGGAGGAAGAGAGACAGGCTGGCCCCCGGTGGGTTTTGATGGCCAGGAGTAGTGGACACTTGGCGTCTCTGCTTCCAGGCTTTGCAAAGGGCGCATAGCACGCCACCCTCTCTGATCTGCAAGATGAAGTCTTGGAGCCCCAAAATTATGGGGCTGCAAGGGCTGAACACGGAGGGCCCCCCTTCTCTGTCTCTCCAGCAAGCCCCGGCAACAGGCGTTTCCTGTTTCCGGCAGGCTCCCTGGGGCGGGGGTGGGGTGGGGGTGGGGGCGGGGGAGCTGACTGCAGCAGTTATGCCCAGCTTGGGGTTCCCTGGGCCCCAGAAGGGGTGTCTGTCCCTGCCCCGTGGCTCCCTGAGGGAGGGCGGCGAGCGAGCCCCTGCCAGCTCTCCCTCCCTCTGGGGCAGGGGCTGTAAGTTTGGGGGGCCTGCAGGCGAAGGGGAAGTGCCAGGGGCCTGATTTACATGAGGGTCAGATGCCAGCCCGACTCTGGTGTTCTGGTGGGTGGAGCAGGGAGCCACGGGGATTGTCCACACCCCCCCCCCCCCCCAGGCAGAGAGGAAGTGTCCCTACGCCCCTACATGCGCCTTGTTTAAAGGGCCTCCTGTCCTTTGCCACCTTCTCCCACACCGCAGGCTGCCAGGAAGTCCTTCTGGTGGTCTAACCTCAGTCTCTCCTGCTGTCTGAGGTCACCCCTCTGCGCCTTTCTGCCTTTGAGGTGTCACATGACTTGGGGGAAGGAGCCTCAAGGCCCAGTTGGGCCCTCCGAGGTCTGGAAGGAACTTGTTCGCCCAGGCCAGATGGGGCCATCTGCACTGTTGCCCTGGGCGACCTGCAAGCCCTGTTGGAGTCAGCCCGGACCCGCCCAGGCTGCGGGCCGCAGAGCGGTCCGTGCGCTTCCTGTCATGTGCCACACGCCCTGTCACGGGCCTGGGTGGCGCCGGGAGGCAGCTGGCCGTGGCTCGAGGAGGCAGAGCCGTGCCGTGGCGAGGGGCATGGCTCCGAGCCCAGAGACCGGTGTCTGGCGCCCCGTTCCTGCGTCCGTGGCCTCGGGCAGCGGACGCCTCCTCTCTGAGTCATAGTTGTCCCACCTGCCCAGCGCGATTCATTCATTCACTCACTCACTGACTTTTATTGAGCACCTACTACGCACCAGCCGTTGAACTAGGTGCCAAGGCCACAGCAGCGAACGAAACACAGGGCGAACCCCGCCCTCACGGCCTCGGTGCCCTGGCGCGCGGGGGAGGGCGGGGGAGGACGGACAGACAGGAGAGCGCGAGCTCCGCGGGGCGCGCGGTGCTCCAGGCCATCCGTTCTATGGGGAAAAGAGCGAGCGCCGGGGGCCTTGCGGCGAGCGTGCGGTGCAGTTTTCGCGTGGCCGAGAAGGCCTCACCGAGAAGCCGCATCTCATCCGAGGTGTGACAGGGACAAGGACGGGAGGTAGCAGGTTAATTGGGGAGCCGGGGGGAGGGGACATTCTAAGCAGAAGGGCACAGCCCATGCAAAGGCCCTGGGGCTGGACCTAGGAAGAGTGAGGAGACCCGCGGAGCCTGAGCAGCGTGAGCCTGGGCAGCGCGTGAACGCAGTCAGATGACACGAGAGTCTACGGGCAGAGTCCCAGCCTGTGCAGGGCGGCCCGGAAGTGCTGGGAAGTTAACGCCTGAGAGGCGGCCGCCGTCAGCCAGCGCTGGAGGGTTAACGGGGCACCCTATCTCAGAGGGACGGTTCTGCACGATGTCTGCCTCATCTCCCAGAGGTCCCCAGGGGATGGAGCTCCACTTTGCTTCTGCAGCATCTAATGACACCTCTTTCCCCTCCCTGTACCACTTCCCTGCTGCCCCGAGTCCTTCTTGGACCACTTCCCGGATAAATTACTTGTACCCCAAGTCCTCCTCTTAGGGGCTGCTTCCGCTGATCCAAACTAATATACGGATGGAACCTTAGTGTGCTATTCAATCTGTAGCATAAGAAACACCCCCAGACAACTGTAGCCAAAGAACAAATGTGAGGCCAGTGTATGTAATTTTAATCAACGTGTGGCATCGGTTGGCACCTGAGATGATTTTAGGCCAACTTTGGGAATACCACAAAGAATGTCAGTTCACACAGTTGATGGAGACCACCCTCTCTTTGGGTCTTTTCCAGGCCTAGTCTTAGCTTCATTCTATTGTGTTCCGTGTTTTTCCTCATGCGAAATCTATCAGCTATGCATGTGGGTGTGTGAGAAGGGTAAGAGACACGTAAAGAATGATAAAATGAACGCCGTACCCATCGCTCTGGTGAAGAATTAGAACTGACCACTTTTGGGGAATCCGTACCATGGTGTTTCTCAAGCTTTTGGGACTCTAACCAGAGCAGATGCATCTCCCCCCGTGACTCCTCAGCCCGCCGCCTCGGGGGCTCAAGGACATGAGGCAAGCGAGATGGAAGTCGAATGAATTCGTTCCTGCCTCGTCTACATCCCAAACAGTGCAATGTATTCCGTTCCTTCTAGTGGGATCTGCCGATTCCGTGACCCGCTGATGGGTCATGATGCACAGTGTGGAAAACGGTTTCGGGGCTCCCTGTGCGCCCCTCCCTGACGGCACGCATGCCCTTTCCTTTGCCCCGCCCCCCCAGAAGCCCTGAATTTTTAGTCGATCATTTCTTTGACATTTTTTTTACAGTTTTGCTGTATATCCGTAAACATCGTACTGCTCAATTTTGCCAATGTCTATACTTGATATAAATGGACTTATATGTATGAGAGTTGCTCTGTCAGCCAACATCATGTTTTTGACATTTATCCACGCCTATGTACGTGGCTGCAGTTAATCCTTTTGTAATGCAATGTGTCGTATTCCACTGTGTTAAATTACCATGATGTATTTATTCACTCAGCTCTCGATGGATATTTGGGGTGTTTCTATTTCTGGGTTTGTATTAGTTAGCTATTGCTGTGTAACAAATCACTCCAAGATTTAAGCGCAAATGAACATTTATCATCTCATAGGATTTCTGAGGGTCAAGGGTCTGGTTCGGGTTCAGGGTATCTCATGAGGTTCATCGAGGTGTTGGTCTGGGGCGCCATCATCAGGAGTTTGGGGATGGAAGATTAGTTTCCGAGATGGCTTACTCTCCTGTTGGCAAGACCTCTCAAGTCTGTGCCTTGTGGGCTTCTCCCTGGAGCCGCTTATAACATGGTTTCCCCTAGAGTGAGGAGGGAGAGAGGGAGAGGGGGTGAGGGGAGGTGGGAGAGGGAGAAGGGGAGGGAGAGGCTCTACACCACCTTTGTGAACCTAGTCTTTGAGTTCCATACGGTCATTACCGTCTAATTCTGCTCATTGGGAGCAAGTCAAGTCCTGCCCACACTCAGAGGCAGCCACACACAGCGGGACCCCGGGAGGCAGAGCCGCTGGGGCCATCCTGAGTGCTGGCTTCTGTGGGCTTCTTACCAGCATCCTTGCTCTGGGTACCCTTGTACATACATCTCTCTTGGTGCCTATGCAAGTTTTTCTTTATGATTTAAATCTAGAAATTTGGGGGCAAAGGGTAGATGATGACAAACTGTTTCCTGAGTTTCTAAACCAGTTCATGCTCCAGGAAGCCGTGAGATGGATTTCTGGGTCCTACCTCTTCGCCGGTACTCCGTATTTGCCTGACTTTAAAAATTTTGTGTATCTGGTGGGCAGGGAATTGTATTTTGTGATTTTAATTAGCATTTCTTTGGTAACTGCTGGGGTCAATCATCTCTTCATGGGCTTGGGGGCCAATGTAATTTCTCTTTGGTGAAAGCCTGTTTGTGTCTTGCCCACTTCTGATTAAATCATTTGTCTCTTATTGAATCATTAGGAGTTCTTTATGTATTTTGGGTATGAATGTGTAACAAATATCTATTTTCAACTCGTGGCTTGTCAAGAGACCCAGTGGGGCCAGCGATGCCCCTTATTCCTTGGGCTCGAAGAGTAGTCCTGTATTGTTACTTCTGCTATGCTCCTAGTCACACAGGGCCATCCTGAGTTCAGTGAGGGCAGGGGTTACAGACAGGGCATGAACGGTGGGACCCGGGGACCACGGGGGCCATCTTGGAGGCTAACTGCCATAGTCATGTTGTCTTAATTCCTGTGGATTTGTGATAGATCTTAATATCTGATAGAACCAGTACTCCCAGTTTCCTTTATAGACTTGTCTTGGCTGTTTGTGACTCTGCTTTTCCATACAAATTTTAACATTTACGTGTCACGCTCAATGAAAAACCCAACAAACCATAAATTATTAAACAAAGAAACAAGCAAAATCCTTAAGCTTCAGAATGAATGGATATGATCTGGCTTAGAATAAATCTTATTTTTAAAAAACACATTTGGGGATTTTAATTGAAGTCGCGTTGAATCTATAGCTCAATTTTAGAGAGGGCTGAAAATTTTAAAATATTGAGTCTTTCTGTATAAGAATTAGTATGCGTTTCACTCTATTAGATCTTTTTTCATGTCTTTTAATAGCATTTTATAATTTTCTCCATAAAGGATTTCTACTTCTTTTTGTCAGACTTGACGGAGATTACTAGCTTTTTAAAATTTGTTTGCTTGTTTGGTATTTTTTAGGCGAAGGTAAACAGTATCCTTTTTAAATGAAAGCCCTATTTTCGTGCTGTGAGATCTCTAGTCTTGAGTTTACCGGTCAGTCAGTTCTAGCCCGTGTGCGCCCCATGCAACCCACACCCTCATCCGTCCGTGCTCCGAACGTTTCCAGCACTTGTGGGATTTCTGAGTCAGTCTCCGCTGCCCTCCCCACACCAGAAGCAACCACTGAACTGATTTCTATCATCGTAGGTTAGTTTTGCTTATTCTAGATTCCGCAAATGTTATCTTACACAAACAAACAAACAAACATATTCTGATTGGTTGTTGCTGATGTACCAACACACGTATTCATCACCCCGAGAAGAAACCCCGTCCCCATTAGCCGTCCCTCCCATTCTCTCCCCTCCTCAGAACCCGGCAGCCACGAGTCCGCTCGCTCTCTGTCCCTACGGACGTACCTGTTCTGGACACTTCCCGTAGATGTCACGGTGCAGTACATGGCCTTTTGTATCTGGCTTCTCTCAGGGAGCCTCCTATTTGTGAGGGTCATCTACTTTGTAATGCGTGTCAGGACTTTGTCCCTCTTTATGGCATAGCAGTCCCTGTATGCATGCACCTTATTTTGCTTACCTGTTAGTGGGTGGACACAGGTAAACTCTGAGACAGAAAGCAGACGAGCGGACTCCAGGGAGAGGGGCCGGTGGGGAGCAGACGGGGCTGTTGCCTGCGGACGGGGCTTCCTCCCGGGAGATGAAAATGCCTGGGAACTGGCTGGCGCGGTGGCTGCGTGACGTGGTGGCCACTAAATGCCACTTTGAAATGATTTATGGTTAAAATGTCATTATGATGGACGATTCGTGCTTTTTTCATGTAAATAAAATTACGTAAGTATGTATTTTTATAAATATAAAGTTTATTATAAAAAACAAAGAACAGAAGTAAAATTATACTTTTCCATCTCTATATCAAGCATGTGATTTAATGGTTATATGCAAATAATTTTTCATTTTTCCCTGAATAGACCAGACATTTGCATATTAATGCATTGGATTTCATTATCTCAGTCTGAAATGTACGTAAAAGTTTTGTCAAGTTGGTCAAGTTGCTTGATGGTGTCGTTCAGTTTTTCTACACCCTACCAACTTTCTGTCCACTCGTATCAGCTACAGAGGGAGCCCTGTGGAAATCTCCAACTGTAACTGTGGGTTTCTCTATCACTTCTTGTGGTTATATTGGTATTTGCTCGATGTATTTTAAAGCTGTGTTAAAAGACATATAAACAAACAATGAGGATTATAATGGTCACATAACTTTTTTTATCATTAGAAAATGACTATTTCTGGTAATATTTTTTGCTCTAAAATATACTTTTGGTCAGTGCTTTGTTGGTGTGTGTGTGTATATATGTGTGTGTGTGTGTGTGTGTGTGTGTGTGTGTGAATACACACACACACACACACACATATATATATTTAAAATTAATTAATTTTTATGCTGACTCGGTTAACAAAATCCAATAAGTTTCAGCTGAACACTTTAACAGTAAGGAATATATATGTTGACACTGTGTGTTCACCTCCCGAGTTAGATTTCTTTCTGTCACCACATATTTGACCCCCTTTACCCTGTCCACCTCCCCACTCCCCCCACCCCTTATCTTCTGATAACTACTAGTCTATAGTCCATGTCCATGAGTCTCTGTTCATCCTGTTCATTTGTTGCTTTTAGGTTTATATCCCACATATAAGTGATATCATGTGATTTTCAGCTTTTTCTATCTGGCTTATTTTGCTTAGCATGATTATCTCAAGTTCCATCCATGTTGTCACAAATGGCAGTATTTCATCTCTTCTTATGGTTGAGTAATATTCCATTGTATATATGTGCCACAGCTTCTTTAGCCAATCGTGTATTGTAGGACACTTCGGTTGCTTCCATGTCCTGGCCACTGTGAATAATGGTGCTGTGAACATCGGTGTGCAAATATCTTTTTGGATACGGGTTTTCAAGTCTTTAGGGGTAAATACCCAGTAGAGGGATTGCTGGATCATATGGTAGATCAATTCTTAGTCTTTTGAGGAACCTCCATACAGTTTTCCATAGTGGCTGTAGCAATTTGCAGTCCCACCAGCAGTGTATGAGGGTTCCTATTTCTCTGCATCCTCGCCAACATTTGTTATTACTTGTCCCGTTGATTCTAGCGATTCTAACAGATGTGAGCTGGTATCTCACTGTGGTTTTGATTTGCCTTTTCCTAATAGCTAGTGAGGATGAGCATCTTTTCAAATATTTGTTGGCCATTTGTATGTCCTCTAGGGAGAAGTGTCTGTTCAGGTCCTCTGCCCATTTTTTGATTAGATCATTTGATTTTTTGTTGTTATTTAGTCGTATGAGTTCTTTGTATATTTTGGCTATTAGGGCCTTATTGGAGGCATTGCTTAAAAATATATCTTTCCATTCGGATGGTTGTCTATTTACCCTGTTGATGGTTTCTTTTGCTCAGTAGAAGTTTTTTAGTTGGATGTAATCCCATTCATTCATTTTAGCTTTTACTTCCCTTGCTTTTGAAGTGAAAGTCATAAAATCCTCTTTAAGTCCAAGGTCCTTGAGTTTAGTTCCTATGGTTTTTTTTAATGCATTTTATTGTTTTAGGTCTTATATTTATGTCCTTACTCCATTTTGAGTTAATTTTGGTGTGTGGTGACAGACACCAGTCTAGTTTCATTCCTTTGCAGGTAGCTTTCCAGTTTTCCCAGCACCATTTATTGAAGAGGCTTTCCTTTCTTCACTGTATGTTTTTGGCTTTTTTGTTGAAGATTATTTGTCCATATAATTATCAGTTTACTTCTGGACTCTCAATTCTGTTCCACTGGTCCGTGTGTCTGTTTTTTTTTTTTTTTTTTTTGCCAATACCATGCTGTTTTTGATTACTGTCACTTTGTAGTATAATTTGAAGTCGGGCTGAGTGATGCCTCCAGGCTCATTCTTTTTTCTCAGGATGGCTTTGGCTGTTTGGGGTCTTTTGTGCTTCTACACAAAGCTGATAATTTTTTGTTCTGCTTCTTTAAAAAATGCCAATGGGATTTCGATGAGGATTGCATTAAATCTGTATAATGCTTTAGGTAATATGGTCATTTTAACTATGTCAATTCTTCCAATCCAAGAGTACAGAGCATCTTTCTATTTCTTTGTATCTTCTTCAATTTCTTTTAATAGCGTTTTATAGTTTTCATCATATAGGTCCCTCACTGTTTCGTTAGATTTATTCCTAGGTATTTTTTTTCTTTTTGTTGCACTTGCAAAAGGAATTATTTTTTCCACTTCTTTTTCCGACACTTCATTGTTAGAATATAGGAACGCTATGGATTTTTGAATGTTGATTTTTTTATCCAGAGACTTTACTGTATTTGCTTATGGTTTCTAGTAGTTATGCTGATTTTGTTAAGTGTTTTGATCATAAACGGATGCTATATCTTGTCGAAGGCTTTTTCTGCATCAATTGATATGGTCATATGATTATTTTTTAATTTGTTTCTGTGGTATATCACATCAATCAATTTGCATATGTGGAACCATCCCAGTGCCCCTGGGATTAAGCTCATTCGATTGTGGCGTATAATCTTTTAAATATATTGCTGTATTCGGTTCGTTAGTATCTTATTTAGGATTTTTGCATCTGTGTTCATGAGAGATATTGTTCTGTAGTTTTCATTTTTTTTGTGTTATCTCTACCAGGTTTTGGCCTCATAAAATAAGTTGGGAATTATTGCCTACTCTTCGATATTTTGGAAGAATTTGAGGAGAATAGGTATTAAATCTTCTTGGAACGTTTAGTAGAATTTCCTGGTGAATCATTTGGTCCTGGACTTTTACTTTTTGGTAGGTTTTTGATTGTTTCAATTTCCATACTGCTGATTGGTCTATTTAGATTTTCCAGTTCTTCTTGATTCACTCTAGGAAGGTTGTATTTTTCTAAGTAGTAGTACTATTTTCTAAGTACTTAGTACTAGTACTAAGTACTATTAAATTTGGCGTTATATATTTTTTCATAGTATTGTATGATTTTTTGTATTTCTGTGATATCGGTTGTAATTTCCCCTCTTTCATTCCTGATTTTGTTTATTTGTGTCCTTTCTCTTTTTTCTTTAGTGAGTCTAACCAGGGGTTTGTCAATGTTCTTAATCTTCTCAAAGAACCAGCTTTTTGTTGCATTTCTTTCTTTCTTTATTTTTTCTGTTTTCGATTTCATTTATTTCTGCTCTAATTTTGATTATTTCTTTCCTTCTGACTTTAGGTCTCATTTGTTCTTTTCTAGTTTTTTTTTAAGATGAAGTGTTAGGTTGTTTATTCGGGCTCGTTCTGGTTTTTTGAGCTAGGCCTGTAATGATATGAGCTTTCCTCTTAAGACCGCCTTTGCTGTCTCCCAAAAGTTTTGATGTGTTATAGTATCATTATCATTCGTTTCTGTGTTTCTCTTGGTCTCTCTTTTTACTTCTTCTCTGGCCCAGTCATTCTTTAGGAGCATGTTGTTTCATCTCCTTGTATTTGTGGTTCTTCCTGATTTCTTTTTGCAGTCGATCCCTAGTTTCAAAGCATTATGATCAGAGAATACGGTTGGTGTGATTTCAACCCTCTTATACTTGTCGAGGCTGTCTCTGTGTCCCAGTATGTGTTCAATCCTCGAGACTGTTCCATGTGCACTAGAGAAGAATGTATAAGCAGCTGTTTGGGGATGAAAGGCTCTGTAAATGTCAATTATGTCCAGGTGGTCTAATGTGTTATCGAAGGATGTTTTTTCCTTATTGATTTTCTGTTTGGATGATCTGTCCATATCTGACAGTGGGGCATTTAGATTCCCTACTACGATAGTGTTTTGCTTGGTTTCTCCCTTTAGTTCTGTTAGTAATTGCTTTATATATTTTGGGGCCCCTTGATTGGGAGCATAGATATTAAGAAGTTTTACGTGCTCTCGGTATATGACTCCCTTATCACTACGAAGTGTTCCTCAGTATCTTTCTTTATCTTTTTTATTTTGAAGTCTACTTCTTTCGATATCAGTACCGCTACTCTCTGAATGCCATTTTCTTGAAATGTCATTTTCCACCCTTTCACTCTGAGTCTATTTTTGTCTTTGGAGCTGAGACGTGTCTCCTGGAGGCAGCATATGGTTGGGGTTTGTTTTTTGATCCATTCTGCAACCCTTTGTCTTTTTATTGGTGAGTTCAGTCCATTTACATTTAGGGTGATTATTGAAACATGAGGTTTTCCTCTAGCCATTTTATCTTTTGCTTCCTGGTAGCTCGGTGTTTCCATTGCTTCTTTGTCCTTGTGTTCCTGTTTTCTCTATTTTGGTTGGCTTTTGTGGGTTTTCCCTCTAGTTCTTCTTGTTTGATGGTATATACTTCAGTTCTGAATCTTTGGTGTGTGGTTCTTATTACGAGTATGTAAAGGATGGTTATGCATATGTAGTTGTCCATTTTCTTCTGTGTGTGCCTTATTTCCACCCCCTTTAAGAATCTGGATCTTTGAATTCTCCCCTTTTCAGTCATTGTTGTCTCAGTTTGTCCCTATGGATGCCGAACGTTCATTACTGTCTTGCTCCAGCAATTCTCTCCTTACTGTTGAAGCTTATAATGCCTTGTTCTTACTAAGGGTTGCGCTCCTCTGCTTCCATTTGCCTAATAGTCACCTTACTCCTAACTTTTTTTCCATTTTGTTTTAGGGGAGCTGACCCCTTTCAGTATTTTCTGTAGTGCAGGCCTCGTAGTGGAGAATTCCCTGAAATTTTGTATGTTTGGAAAGGTCTTAATTTCTCCTTCATATCTACAGGAGAGCTTAGTTGGATATGTTATTTTAGGCTGGTAGTTCCTTTCACTTAATAGTTTCAATATTGAATTCCACTTTTTTCTGGCTTATAAGGAGGTCTGTGCTGAGACGTCTGATGATAATCTAATGGGTTTTCCTTTATAAGTTACCGTTTTCTTCTCCTTGCCTACCCTGAGTATTCTGTGTTTTCGTTGATTTTTGATAACTTTAATACAATGTGGCCTAGTGAAGGCCTTTTTGGGTTGAGATAATTGGGTGTTCTGTTGACTTCTTGAATTCCAAGCTCCAGCTCATTCCTTAGGTTTGGGAAATTCTTGTCCACTATTTGTCTGAAAATGCTTTCTAGTCCCTGCTCCTTTTCCTTGCCTTCAATAATGTCCATTATTCTTATGTTTCCTCTCCTGATGGTATCAGCTAGTTCTTGAATTTCTCTTTCATTATTTTTCATTCTTCAGTTTCTCTCTTCTTTCTGATTTATTTTTAGATTTCTGTCTTCGATATTACTGATCCTTTCCTCCATTCGGTCGACTCTATTTCCCAAGCTTGCTATTTCATTTTTCAACTCTTGCAGTGTTTTTTTTTTTTTTTAATCTCCAGAAGATCTATTCTGTTCTTTTTGAGGGTTTCGATGTCTTTGCTAGACAACTCATTCTGCTCATCACGTTTCTGCAATTTCTGAAATTGTCGATATGACTCGTTTCAGAACTCACTGAGTTTTTTCAGAAGTACCAACCTGAATTCTCTGTCGTTTAGATTGCATATTTCCATGTCTATAAGCTTATTTTCTGGAGATTTTTCTCTTTCTTTCTGAGATGCCTTGTCACCTTGGTTGTTCATGGTGTTTAATGAACTATTTCTCTACCTGTATTAATGGAAGTGTATTCTGCTTTTTTGTTTTTTGTTTTTTTTCCCCAGAGAGAAGATTTATTATATAAAGGTCTCTCTTTAGCCTGTTGCAAAGAAGGTGCTTTTCTTCTGGTTTCCAGTAGGTAGCATCTAAGCTCTTGGATCTCTGCTTTACATAAAGCCTTAATAATGGTTTTTTTTTTCTTATAGATGTTTAATCTTGTTCACTACTCTTAGTCTTAGTCCCTGTTAATATTAGGGACAGAGTCGGCAGCATTCGTTCAGATTCCCCTGGGGCTCCGCGGTGATGGGTCTCGGAGGGTATGGGGGGAGGGGCCCTTTGGGTTGGGGGTTGGGGCTGCAGCTCAGTCTCAGTTTTGCAACCACTGTTGTTTCTCTGCTGTCCCGGTTTCTCTGCTTTCTGCCCTGATGACTGGGCCCCGCCGCCATCTGCATGGAGCTCACAGCTGTCCCAGGCAGGGGTGTTCAGGGAACTCGCAGTACCTTCTCCTCTCCTTCCCCTTCTACAGGGAGCTCCGGCTGGAACCCGGTGTTCTGACCTGTGGTAGCTCTTATGCGCAGATCCCACGCTTAGATGTGCTGGTGTGCAGTTTGGGTGCTTTTTGTTGAGTTTTAGATGTTTAGCTTATTGTCATTTCAAAGGGAGAGATCTGGGGACGTCTCTCACTCCACCATGTTTCTTCAAAACCCGGTGTTTTTTTTTAATCCTTTGACATTTAATCTGTTTGTGTTTTATATTTGAATACACTGCATTTGAAAAAGTATATTTGAATGCACTTTTTCTGCGCAACATATAATTGGGTCTCTCCTTTTCTAGTCTGAATATCTCTGCTTTTTAAGTAGTATTAAATACTATTTAGACTATATTTGGTATATGTATTGATATAATTGGGTTTAAATGGTCATCTTCCTATTTATTTTCCATTTTTTGCATCTTTTCCATTCTTTCCTTTTTCTTCCCTCTTTTGGAAAAAAAATATATTTATCACTGTAACCATTTGCGGGTAGGCAATTCAGCAGCATTAAGTATATCACAACATTGTGTAACCATTACTTCTAAATCCCAGACTTTCTCATCATCCCAAAGTGAAACTCTGTCCCCGTTAAACGCGGACTCCCCATCTCCTCCCTACCCATTCCGCTTTTTGCCTCTCTATATTTGCCTGTTCTAGAGACCTTGTATAGGTGGAATCATGCAATGTTTGTCCTTCTGTGTCTGGCTTATGTCCCTGAGCATAATGTGTTCAACGTTCAACCATGTTCACCATTCCTTTTTGATGGCTGAGTAATATTCCATCGTATGTTTATATCGCCTTGGTTATCGGTAAATGGGTAACTTTACGTTATATGAATTTTACCTCAGTAAAAAAAAATGAGGGGTGCAGCTTGATCTTCATCAGAAGAAGGTACGGTTCGCTGAGAAGAGGGGGGCCCTGCCTTCTTAATGCCCTTCTACGCCAGTCTCTCGGTCAGACTGCCTGGGGCTCAGCCTCTCCCCTGTCTCATTATGTTTCCAGCTCTAATTTCTACCTGTCTCCACAGTTCCTGTGCCTTAAGAATATCCGCACCTTCTTGTCTACCTGCTGTGAGAAGTTTGGCCTCAAGCGCAGCGAGCTCTTTGAGGCCTTCGACCTCTTCGATGTGCAGGATTTTGGGAAGGTGAGCTGTGGCTGAGCTGTCTGTGAGCTGGGCACATAAAGCCCAAAGGTTGGATTTCAGTTCACGTCCACGAACGTCTGCACTGGGCAAGCCAAGGGTTATCAAGGGAAGGACAGAGGGCCACACCCGGTCGGACACCAGATGCAAATAGCCAGGCTTAGGACAGCCAGAACTGGGTTTGAGTCCCTGCTCTACCACTTGGTGTGTGACCTCCGATACGTGGCCATGCCTTCCTGAGCCCTTGAGAATATCATCTCGTCCTCCCTGAGTGGTTACGAGGGTTAGATAGAACCATGGGAGCAAACGATGGGTGCTCAGTTGCGGGGATGCTGGCATGCTGGCGTGGGATGGGAAGGTGAAGACATCCTGAATTGGGCTCCCAGGAGCACAGGATCTGACCTCGGAGTCCAGCCTCAGCTGCTCAAAGTCCGTGGCTGTGTTCTGGCGTGGGGGTGGGCGAGGGGCTTGCCGAGCAAAGTGCGACCCTCCTCACAGGTCATCTACACTCTGTCTGCTCTGTCCTGGACCCCGATTGCCCAGAACAAGGGGATCATGTGAGTAACCACGGAGGCAACAGTTTCGGGCTGGTCTGGACCCCCCCTCTCCCCTTCCTGGGAGCCCCCTTCCCCACTGTACCCCCAGGCCTCTGGCTCAACCCATCCTGTCACCCCCCCCAGGCCCTTCCCCACTGAGGAGGAGAGTGTGGGCGATGAAGACATCTACAGTGGACTGTCCGACCAGATCGAGTGAGTGTCTGGGACCATGGCCCTTCTCTGGCTGTTCCGAGAGGGACATGGCCCTGTCCTGGGGGGCCTGAGGGGTACCTGGCCGGGAGGCTGCGGCGGCCCTGACTCAATGTCCCACAGTGACACAGTGGAGGAGGATGAGGACCTGTACGACTGCGTGGACAATGACGAGGCGGAGGGCGATGAGATCTACGAGGACCTCATGCGCACAGAGCCGGTGCCCATGCCGGTGCGTGGGGACGAAGGGCGGGGCTTAGGCAGGTGCACGCGCGGGAGGTGGGGGGTGCAGCCCCAGGCTCCCCAACACTGGCCTCTCCCCTCTGCGCTCAGCCCAAGATGACAGAGTATGACAAGAGGTGCTGCTGCCTGCGAGAGATCCAGCAAACGGAGGAGAAGTACACGGACACGCTAGGCTCCATCCAACAGGTGCGATGTCGCCGCCTCGCCACTGCCAGGCGTGTGCGCGGGACCAGCGGGCAGGTGCCCGCGCACCTGTCCGGCCGCCTCGGGGGCCACGCTCAGAGGCCCCATCTGTCCGCATTGCCTTGTGTGTCTTCGTCTCTCTCGGTCTTTATGTTTCTGCCCTTCCCCCACCTCCCCGTCTTGTCCGTCTCTACGTCTCTCCCTCTGCGTGTCTGTTTGTTCCTGTCGGAATCTTTTGTATCCTGGTCCGTCTGTCTCTGTTGTTGCCTCGGACCATTTTCTCTCTTTCCTTTGGCCATCGCTTTTTGAATAGCTTTACTGACATTTAGTTTATCCTATACACTTCACACATGTAGTGTATCCAGTCCGCTGGCTTTCGGTATACGCACAGAGTTGTGCAGCCATCACCACCATTTAATTCTAGAACATTTCGTCACTCCCCCAGAGAAACCCCGTGTCCCTTGTCCATCGCCCCCTAAACCCCCATTCTCTCCCAGGCCCTGGCAACCAATAATCTCTTTTGCATCTGTTCTGGACATGCCACACACATGGGGTCACGCACCGGACGGCCTTTCGTGTTTCTGGTTTCTCTCGCTGACCTTCGTGTGTTCAAGGTCCGTCCACGTTGTAGTCAATGTTAGTGCTTTGCTTCTGTTCATGGCTGAGTAATATTCCACTGCCTGGATGGACGACCTTTCGTGCTGCCGTTCATCCACTGACATCCACGTGGGTCGTCTCCACGCTTTGGCTGCTGCGAGGAACGGCCACGCGCAGGTTTTCGTCCTCCATCTCTCGTTCTCTGCCCGTCTTTGCTTCCTTGTCTCTGGCTCTGCGTCCTTGTCCCCCGTCTCTGCGGGACCGGGTGGGAGGGAGGGGTCTCACCTCCCCCCCCCCACCTCTCTTCTTTCTCCGCAGCACTTCATGAAGCCCCTGCAGCGGTTCCTCAAACCTGAAGACATAGAGATGATCTTCATCAACATCGAGGTGAGCAGGCCCATCCCCAGCCCTCCTGGGCCTCTGTTCAGTGGGGACCATCTCCTGGCCTCAGCGGTCCCTGGATCGTGGAGGCGGGGGTCGGGTGACATGGGCCGGTAGATGACCCTTTCTCCCGAGCCTCGGGTTCTGACCCCAGCCCTCACCCCTCCCTTCAACTAGGACCTGCTTCGTGTGCACACTCACTTTCTAAAGGAGATGAAGGAGGCCCTGGCCACCCCCAGTGGGCCCACCCTCTACCAGGTCTTCATCAAGTACAAGGAGAGGTGAGACCCAGTTGGCAAGTCTGGACCCCTGAAGGTCACCCTCCCCGGCCCGGGCTGGGCCTTTGGGAGACCTTGACCCCAGAGGCCACTGAACAAGGAGAGTTTTTCCCTCTTTGCTTCTGGGCAAGGGGCTACCCGTCTCTGGTTCAATCCCTAGCTTTTCCTCTTGTGAGCTATGTGGCTCTGGAGAGTCACTTAACCTTTCTGTGCTTCTGCTTCCGTATCTATAAAATCGGCATGGTACAGGAACGTACCTCCTGGGGTTGTGGCGAGGACCAAATAAACTGATGCCTAAGGTGCTTAGCACAGGGCCCGGTGCACCGTTAGGTGCTCAGTAAGTATTCGTTAAATGAATATTGGGCAGAGACGATATGCTAAGTGCTAAGAGCCCCTTATGCATTATCTCATTTAATGCTATAATAATCACAGGTGGGAGGTGCTGTTATGCCCATTTTATACATGGGGAGATGTGGTATCAACCGGTTGGGAAGCAGTGGGCCAGGCCTGGCGCCCAGATCTGTCTGACCTGGGTATCGGCTGCCATTACCTGGCCGGCCACTGCTGCCGGTCCTCTTCCCGCAGGTTCCTCGTCTATGGCCGCTACTGTAGCCAAGTGGAGTCGGCCAGCAAGCACCTGGACCGCGTGGCCAGTGCCCGGGAGGACGTGCAGATGAAGCTAGAGGTAGGGGTCAGGCCCCATCTGGGGGGCTTTCCCACTCCTTCCCGCGTCCTGGGGACCACGGGGAGGACACTGAGTTGCTGGCATTGCTTTCTGCAGCAGCCCAGCCAGGGGTCCTGGGGGGGGGGAGGTACTGGAGCAGGAGGGAGAGGACGGAAGCCCTGAGCCCTGATCCCAGCCGAACCCTGACTCTGGCTGAACCCCGATGCCAGGCTGAGGTCTGAACCCTAAATTGAACTCCGACTCCAAACTGAACCCCAGGCCTGGCTGAGCCCCAGCCCTGACTGTGCACCGAATCGGGCTGAGCTCCAAATTCATATTGAGTCCCCATCCTGGACCAAAGCCCAGCCTGGACCTGTGTGTCTGGTGGAGGCAGACGGGGCAGAGACAATGAGTGATGTGTGCGCTCTACCTCTGGCTTCTGTCCGCACAGTGGGGACACCCCCAGACCTGCCCTCCCCCTCTCCCGCCTCACTCAGCTGCCGCGTGCTGGACCCCCACCCCAGACAGCCTTCGGGCTGGGTCATTGACCACCCCTCGCCCCACGGTGTTCCTGGCATTCCTTTTTCCTTGTTTCTTCGGGGAGATAAGAGGCTTCCGGCTCTGGAAAGATCCACACCTGCCTCTGTCTCATCTCGTTTACCTGGTTCTCTGATCCCCCCAGGAATGTTCCCAGCGAGCAAACAACGGGAGGTTCACCTTGCGGGACCTGCTGATGGTGCCCATGCAGCGCGTGCTCAAGTACCACCTCCTTCTCCAGGTGCCCGAGTCGGGGCTCTGGGGGGCGGGGGCGGGGTGGTTGCGCAGATGGTGGGCGTGGCGCATCCACCTCCCCGTGTCCCGGGAGGGAGTGCCCGTGGGGGTCGCCGGCACCTTCTGGGAGGGGTCCCTGGGGCCTAGCTTCCGGGTGAGTGGGGGCTCTGGGCTAGGCTTGTTTGCAAGGCCCCCGGGGAGGACAGGACAGGACAGGCCTGGCTGACGCGCGTCTCTGGGTCGCACAGGAGTTGGTGAAACACACGCAGGACGCGATGGAGAAGGAGAACCTGCGGCTGGCCCTGGACGCCATGAGGGTGAGGGGTCACGCCCGGGGTGGGGGATGGGCGCACGGTCACGCCGTGGGCAAGCGCGCCCCCGCGGCGCAGTGACACACCTGTCTGCAGCACCCCCCTTGCGCACAGGGGCACGCTGTGGGCACCCTCCGTATGCCCCCTGGGCTGGGTGAGGTACCCAGACTGACTGACCCCCGTCCCGCCGCCAGGACTTGGCTCAGTGCGTGAACGAGGTCAAGCGGGACAACGAGACCCTGCGGCAGATCACCAACTTCCAGCTGTCCATCGAGAACCTGGTGAGCGGGCCGGGCGGGCCAGGGGCGTGGCCACAGGGGCGGGGGTTTCCTCTCCTCCTCGGCGGCCCCTCGCCAGCCCTGCTTTCCGCCGCCCAGGACCAGTCTCTGGCCCACTACGGCCGGCCCAAGATCGACGGCGAGCTCAAGATCACCACGGTGGAGCGGCGCTCGAAGATGGACCGGTGAGCGGGTGTGCGCGGGGCGGGCCGCGGCTTCCAGACGCGCAGGTGGGCGGAGCCAACAGGGATCTGGGGCGGAGCCTGGGCAGGGGCGGGGCCGAGCCCTCAGATGGGCAGGTAGGCATGGCCAAGTTGGCTGCAG
Organism: Rousettus aegyptiacus; assembly: GCF_014176215.1. Classification (NCBI taxonomy): domain Eukaryota; kingdom Metazoa; phylum Chordata; class Mammalia; order Chiroptera; family Pteropodidae; genus Rousettus; species Rousettus aegyptiacus. Next base: position 51,158,981 of record NW_023416291.1, on the reverse strand, counting down.
AGGGGGAGAAGGGCTGGAGTCCTAGGGGGACAGAAGGGTGAGGCCAGGAAGGTGGAAGGGAGCAGGCAGAGAGCTGGCGGGGCCTGGCGGGAGGAGCCAGACCGAGGCGCCTGACCCGGCCGCTCCCAGGTACGCCTTCCTGCTGGACAAAGCGCTGCTCATCTGCAAGCGCCGAGGGGACTCCTACGACCTCAAAGACTTTATCAACCTGCACAGCTTCCAGGTTCGGGACGACTCTTCTGGAGAGCGCGACAACAAGAAGGTGGGGTTGAGGCCAGACGCGGAGACTCCATGGCCGGGGAGCCCCAGTGGCCGAGACACCCCGCTTAGCCTTTGAGATGCCCGTGTGTGTGTGTGTGGGGGGGGCTCGGATGTGAGTGTTTACGTACGTGTGTGAGAATTTAGATTTGTGGGTGCGTCGTTGGTTCTCCTGAGCAGCCCTTTGCAGGGAGGGGTACATGCGTCGTTCTCCTTGGGGACGCCGGGGTGGGGGCGTTCCTGGCCTGTGGCTTTGCTCCTTGCAGGGCTGTGGGAGGCTTCATTCTGAACCCCGCTTCTCTGCAGTGGACTCACATGTTTCTCCTGATCGAGGACCAAGGTGCTCAGGGCTATGAGCTGTTCTTCAAGACGCGAGAACTGAAGAAGAAGTGGATGGAGCAGTTCGAGATGGCCATGTGAGACCCCCCTCTCCTTCTCCCCTTCCGTCCTCAGAGGACGCTGACGAGTGCGAGCGGGGCTGAGCTCCAGTCCCACCTCTGCTCTGACGCTCAGTCCAGGGGACCACTCTGAACTTCAGGGCCGTCGTCTGGGAAGTGGGAGGGACAGGCTCAGGCCGCCTGTGTCTCCAGAATGCCAAGGCTCTGCGGAGCTGTGGTCGCCCGCCTAGCATCCCTCCTGCCCACTCCTCTTTTTCCTTTTTCCCCTTAAGGCGAAATTCACATAGCCACACATTAGCCGCTTAAAAGTGGCATCCGGTGGCACTGAGCACATCACGATGTTTTATACCACCCGTAGTTCCGAAACACCCTCATCCCCCCAGAAGGAGACCTGCACCCACGAACAGTCACTCCCCATTTCCCTCCACCCCCCCCCCACAACCGTGAATCCGCTTTCTTCGTCTCCATCCATGTTCATAGCAGCACTATTTAAAAAAATATATTATTTTTCGATTAGAGTTGACATTCAAGATTCTTTCAAATTAGTTTCAGGTGTGCAGCGTAGTGATTAAAGATTTAGGTAATGTACAAAGCGATCCCCCCGGTTAGTGCCCACTGGACGCCATGCGTAGTCATTACGACATCGCTGGCTGTATTCCCGGTGCTGCCCTTCACACCCCCGTGGCTATTTTGTGACTACCAGTGTGTACTTCTTAATCCCTTCACTCTGTCTCCCAGCCCCCCCAAGCCCCACCCATCCGGCGACCATTAGATTGTTCTCTGTGTCCGCGAGTCTGTTTCTGTTTTGTTTATTGATTAATTTTGTCCTTTAGACTCCACATAGAAGTAAGATCGCATGGTATTTGTCTTTCTCTGTCTGACTTATTTCACTTAGCATAATACCCTCTAGGTCTATCTATGTTGCAAATGGTAAGATTTCATTTTTCTATTTATTTTATTTTATTTTTTTAGCATTTATTTTTCCGCTTCCCTCCTCCCGGATTTCATTTTTTATGGCTGAGTAATATTCCATCACACACACACACACACACACACATACACACACACACACACACACCCCATAACTTTTTTTTCTCGTCTATCGATGGGCATTTAGGTTGCTTCTGTATCTTAGCTATTGTAAATAGTGCTGCAGTGAACATAAGGTGCATGTATCTTTTTAAATGAGTGTTTTAGGGTTTTTTTTTTTTTTTTGATAAATACCCAGAAGTGGAATTGCTGGGCCATGTGGTAGTTCTATTTTTAATTTTTTTTGAGGAATCTCCATACTATTTTCTAGAGCAGCTGCACCAATTTGCAATCCCGCCAACAGTGCACGAGGGTTCCCTTTTCTCCACATCCTTGCCAACACCTGCTGTTTTTCGATTTATCGATGAAAGCCATTCTGACAGGTGTGAGGTGATACCTCACTGTGGTTTTAATTTGTATTTCTCTGATGGTTCGTGATCTTGAGCATCTTTTTATATGTCTGTTGGCCATCTGTATGCCCTCTTTGGAGAAATGTCTATTCAGGTCCTCTCTCCATTTTTTTTTTTTTTAAATTGGATTTTTATTTTTATTTTTTTTGGTGTGAGTTCTTTATAAATTTTGGATATTAACCCCTTATTGGTGAATATCTTCTCCCGTTCAGTAGACAGTTTCCTTGCCTGTGCAAAATCTTTTCAGTCTGATGTTTGTTTTTTCTTTCCTTTCCCTTGCCCAAGGAGATATATTTGAAAAAATATTACTCAGAGCAATGTCAGAGAGTTTCTTGCCTATGTTTTCTTCTAGGAGTTTTATGATTTCATGGGTCTTATATTTAAGTCTTTGATCCATTTTGAATACAGCAGCACCATTCACAGTGGCTAAAAAGTGGCAACAACCCAAATGTCCATCAGTGGACAAATGGATACACACATAGCCACTCAAGGAAGTGTTATTCAGCCATAAGAAGGAAGTACTGATACATCCAAACCGCCCCATGCATTGATACCTTGTTTCTTTTTATGGCTGAATCCCATTCCATTGCATGGAACCATCTTCCCTCCCCAGCTCGAACATCTACCCTGAGAATGCCGCTGCCAATGGGCATGACTTCCAGATGTTCTCCTTTGAGGAGACCACGTCCTGCAAGGCTTGCCAGATGCTGCTGAGGTGGGAGTCTGGGAAGATGGGCCTGGGCCCTGGGTTTGGTCAGCTCTTTCTCTTAAAAGGGGCTCCTCCAGCCGTCAGTCCCCCATTTGGGAGGCGGGAGGCTCTCCTTCGGTGTTCAGCTTCTCCATCTCTCTGATGCTCTAAAGGGAACCTAAGGGGGTGCCCTTCATGTTGTTGGCAAAATGATTGGCCGCGTTTGTGAACATTGCTGACTCTACTTTATCTCCTCCCCGCATCCCAGAGGCACCTTCTATCAGGGCTATCGCTGTCATCGGTGCCGGGCACCTGCACACAAGGAGTGTCTGGGGAGGGTCCCTCCCTGTGGCCGCCATGGGCAAGGTACTGATGAGAGAGAGGGCAGAGGTGGTCTCGGTTCTGAGTGCGGCATTTCCCATTCTAACTTTTCTTTTTCGTCTCATAGATTTTTCTGGAACTATGAAGAAGGTAAGACCCCATTCTCCTTTCTGTACCTGGAAAATCATGAGGAGTGATGAGGGGGGGGCGGCTCAGAAGACCCCCCGGTGGGCTTGGCTCTTAAAGTGCCGAGTGCTCAGATCGGGGCTGAGGAGACCCCGGGGTGGGGACAGTTGGCCATGCTGACTTTCTTGGCTCTCCCTCCAGGACAGGCTGCATCGCCGGGCTCAGGACAAAAAAAGAAATGAACTGGGTGAGTCAGCAGGGGGCGCTGTGTGGGGCAGGGGAGAATCTGGTCTTTGTTTCCGCCGTTCTGGCCCAGGGACCGATTTCAACAGGTATATTAATGACCACGTAACGAGCTGTTTGAAAAGCGTTCGTTCCAGTTCTAGACACCCGAAAGGGATTGAAGAATAACGAATTCAGATTCTTTGCCTGCTTCGCTCCCGCCTCTTGGAGGGGATCCATGAACACCTCCGGCGGTTCCCGTCCCGGCTCCTGCTGGTTCTGCATCACGAAACCGTGTCCTAGTACCGTGATTCCGGCACGGTCTCCTCCCCGAACTGAGCGGGAGCGACAGTGTGGCCAAGTCAGAATTTCTCTTCAGCCCAATGGCGGGGTCGGGGGAAGGGCTAGATTCAGTCACAGGTCAACAGTTTTTGTGACGTCGCTGCAGGGATGGGCAACTTTTATTCAGCAGCTATTGTATAAACCATTTGGGGGCAAATGACAGCTAAAACTGCCGCGCCACTTGCCCTCCGAGACCCCCAGGCCGGCCACGGGGACAGATTCTGCTCCAGGCGTGACAGTCGTGCAGGGTGAATTCCAAGGCTTTCCGGCCTGAGAATGGGGAACCTGATGACTCTGCGCCTTCAGGGAAGGCTTCTCAGAGGAGGAGGCACTTAGGTGGACACTGGAGGGAGGAGGAAGAGTCGAGGGCGGAGGGGGGGCAGGTATGTTCCAGGCAGAGGGGACAAAGGCCAGGAGGCTGGGGAGCAAGACGCTGCCAAGGACGTGGAAACAGTTGGCCGCGGCCGAGAGAAACAGCCCTGCGTTAACAGTCGCACAGAGTCAGCGGAAAGACTCAGTTTATTTACGTATCTATACGTATCTATAGATCGATTTAGGTAGAGATATTTCAGCTTTATTTGCAATGGTCAAAAATGAGAAACAACTCAGATGTTCTCAACGGGAGATATATATATATACACATATGTAATATTTCTATATAACATACTTTATATGAAAATGTATATATCAGCTTCATTTGTCAAAATCTAGAAACAATGCAAGTGTCTTCAATAGAAGGAAATATATACAACATTTATATATAGACTATGAACATATAAAAATCAGCTTTATTTGTTACAAATGTATATGTCATCTTTATTTGTCAAAAAACCCCAGAAATAACCCAAAGGTCCTCAATAGGAGCAACTATATATGCGTGTGTATATGTATGTGTATGTATCCATTATATATGCACACATATATGTCCTGTATATATGCTTATATGCATCGTACATATGGATACACATACGCTTATACACATCCAGCATATATATATATACTTCTTATTGAGATAGGAAATACCTATCGTAGGGTGTCTTCAGTGACCAAACCTTAACCGTGGGCTCGACGAATTTCTGCCCACGTAACCAACACTCGGCTCAAGGTATAGACCATTTCTGTTCACTGTAGACTGAAGTTCATTTAAATCGCCCTGAAGATCCTTTCACTAAGGTGTCACGCCTGGCACCTTTCGCGTGCTCGCCGGCCCGTGGCTGTAGCACACAGATCGCTGGACGTTTCCGTGACCACGGCCGGTGTGCGGGCCAGGGCCGGTGCTCACTCGCTCCGCCAGCCCGCGCCCGCCTTTCCCCCCAGGGCAAACCTCTGTCCGACTCCGTCACGAGAGGTCGGCTTTTCCTGTCCTCGAACTTCCTGAGAGTGAAACCCCTGCAGCATGCGCTCTTGCCGCATCGGCCTCCTTTATCCAGCACGCGCTGGCGAGATCCTCCGATGCGCTCGCTGGTGGCGGTGGCTCGTTCCTTCCCGTCACTGTGTTGTATTCTGTCGTACGACTGAGTACCTGGCGCCCGTGTATCCGTTGTATTGGGGACGTTGGGTTTGTTGCCAGTCTTGGCCGCCGTGGGTTCGGCGGCTGTGAACGTTCTTGCCTGTGACTTCCGGTGGATGTGTGTTTTTGTTTCTCTCGAAAAATTGCTGGATCGTAAGGTGGACATCTAGTTAGGAGCTCCCGCCGGACGGTTTTCCAAAATGGATCCCCGCCAGCGACAGAGGAGAGTCCCAGATGCTCCCTGTCCTGGCCGTCACGTGGAATCGTCAGTCTCTTTAATTTTGGCCGTCCTGGTGGGCGGCGAGACCCAGGGTTGGAACTCGCACTGTGCTACGGTCCGTCTTGCCTTCCAGGGCTGCCCAAGATGGAGGTGTGCCAGGAGTACTATGGGCTTCCCCCGCCCCCCGGAGCCTTTGGCCCTTTCCTGCGGCTCAGCCCTGGAGATATCGTGGAGCTCACCAAGGCCGAGGCCGAGCAGAACTGGTGGGAGGTACAGGCTGGGGCCGTCAGGGTGCTGGAGAAGCACCCGAGCGTGGGTTCATGGGCGTAGGTGGCTCGGGAGAGTGGGGTCATGGCCCCGCGGGACTCTGGCAAGGGAAGGCTTGTCTGGAGGAGGCCCCTAGGGAGGGCGGTGTAGGTAGAGATGTCTGGGGCTGGCCTGGTCCTTCCAAACTGTCATCTCCCCAGGAAGTTGATCCTGGTTGGCACCTCTTTAGACCATCCAGGCCACAGAGATAGAGATGGACAGGGAGAACGGCCAATGAGTGGAGAGATGGATACACACACACACACACACACACACACACACACACACACACACACACACGTGGCTGCCTGTAACCTCTCTGTCCATGTTTTTCCCTCCTGGCTTTTTAGGGCAGGAACACGGCTACCAATGAAGTTGGCTGGTTTCCTTGTAACAGGGTCAAGCCCTACGTGCACGTGAGTTCTCTGAGTCTGGACGGACCGGGGGCCAGAAGGTCCACAGGGGACTCCCGCCGGGGCAGGCGGGCTCGGGGAGACAGCCCCGAGAGAGTGACGGGGCTGCGCATTATGGCAAGGGGTTCTCAAGCTCAAGGTGCTGCTGACCGCCCGCTGTGCCCGTGAAACCCTCCCTCCCTCAGCCTCCGGCTCCCAACATCTACTTCCGGCCCCTCTGACTCTGGCTCGTCTGGGGGCCTCGTGTGACGGGGATCACACGGTGTCTCGTGTCCCTCCTCCTTCACGGAGCACGACGTCCTCAAGGTTCATCCGTGTAGTCGTGGGGATTGGAATCGCCTTCCTCTTAAGACCGAACGCTATTCCCGTCGTCTCGACGGGCCACCCTGGGTTCGTTCACCATCGGTTGGTCGGTCGGTAGACCCTGGTCGCTTCCGCCCTTTGGCTATCGTGACTAATGCCGCTGTGACCTGGGTGTGAACGTGGGTGTGCAGATATCGGAGTCCCTGCGTTCAATGCCTCTGGGTATGTGCCCAGAAGAGGAATTGCCTGCTCATATGGTAATTCTGTTTCTTGTTTTTCATTTTGAGGAAGTGCCGTCTGTTTTTATAGAGGCCGCACCAGTTTACATTCCTTCCGGTGATGCGGTGCCGGCTCCAATTTCTCCACACCCTCGCCCGCACTTCCTTTCTTCCTTTCTTTCCCTTTCTTCCTCCTTCCCTCCCTCCTTCCTTCTTTCCTTTTTCTCTTCTTTCTCGTCTCTCCCCTCACCCCTCTCCCTCTCTTTCCTTTCCGCCCTCTCTCTCTTTGTCGCCATCCTGATGGGTCTGAAGTGCTAGAAATGTACCTTTTCATATTTATTTAGATCAGGGACTGGCAAACTTTTTCCGTAGATAGACAGTAAACGTTTTCAGCTTTGCGGGCAAGATACTCTTTTGTGACTGCTCAACTCTGCCACAGTAGTGCCAAAGCAGCCGTCGGTGATCCGTAAATGAGGGACAGGACCTCGTTCCGATAAAACTAAATTTATGGACCCTGACATATGAATTTCATATCATCTTCTTATGCCAAGAAATATTGGTCTTTTTTTTTTTGGTCGGCCATTAAAAAATGTAAAAACAAATGGCTGGACGACCCCTGATTTGTTTGATATTTGGGGACCAGTCTCTCCCATCAGATTCTGGGACAGTATTCCCAGTGGACGGCGTGGTACTTGGCACATGATTGACATGCAGTAAATGGTAGTGGGGTGAATGAATGGATGAACAAATGAGGTGCCCCGCGGTCTGTTGCCAAGCTGTGCCCTTTGCTCCAAGTTTCAGTCTCTGTCTGTGTCCCCAGGGCCCCCCTCAGGACCTGTCCGTTCACCTCTGGTAAGTACCACCACCTCTATTACTTTCGGTTTGAGGCTCTTTGGGGTGCGGAGCGGGGTGGGTGCCTGGGCCGGGCATGGGAGGGGCCTCCAAGCCAATCCGTTATTCATTCTTTGAACCCTGGACGTTGAGGGCCGGGTCCAGGCTCATGATGGGGGCTGCTGAGGAGAGAGCGGACAAAGGAGGGCCCCCGACTTTTGGAGATTATGGTCTCACTGGCAGGAAAATGATGGTAGCGGTGGTAATTGTTTCCCCATTTTTTTTTTTTTTTTTGAGCACCTACTGCGTATAGAGCATCGAGGGGTGGAGGTTTACAGTGTCGCTTCCGGAAGCCCACTGACCTGGGTTCATAGCCTGACTCCGACATTTCCTAGCTGTGCGACCTTGCGCTAGTAACTCAGTTTCTCTGCGCTTCAGCCTTCCTCTCCGGAAATGGATTAATACCAATATTTACGTCGTAGGGTTATCATGAGGCTTCGCAGTGAGCACTTGACTCTCTGTTCTCATTACCACGAGCCATTATCACATTTCATCAATTCTGAAATGCATCTTTCCTCCCCGCACGTTTTAACATCTCTCTTGGAGTCTCAGTCGTCCACCTAATTTTATGGGTAGTAACTTTTATCGTGTAATGGCCCCATGAAAGAACGGTGCATTTTACGACGGTCGGCATCTCAGACGTGATGTCACACATAAGAACGGTCTTATGGCCAGTTGTCGGCACTCGAAGTAGGGCTCTTCGGAGGCCCCTTTTGGCAAAGGAGGAAACTGAGGCTCAGAGAGCGGAAGCGGGTTGTCCGATGTTACACCGTGAGGAGGCGGTGGGGACGGGGTTCTGGCCTGTTGCCCCGACTCCACGGCCTGACATCTTTGCCTCTCGAAGGTCATGGCACAGTGGGCTGACCGACACCCCCGTGTCCGCGTGGGAGATGCTTCCACGGCATTATTGCCTCTTGTCAGAAATCTTCCGTTGTGGTGGGTGGGTTTATCACCCTCCTTTTTATTAGAGGAAATGGAGGCTCGGAGTGCCAAAATCAGTTCCCGAAGTGGCAGAGCAGCAGCTCAGCGGCAGAGACAGGGCTGGAGCTGCGGTCGTGGTGGGCCGTGTGCGCCCTGCCCTCCCCTGCTGGGAAGTGGCCGCCAGGGCCGGAAGCGGGGGGAGGAGAGCGAGGCACTCGCTGTGTGTGCAGACTTGAAGGGGGCCCCCAAACACTCGGGCATGGAGGTCCATGACATTTTAACGAAATGTTTAAGAAAATCGAAAGCAAGCCAGCAATAATATATTGAGCAGACTATCAAAATTGTAACTAGAGATCAGGTACGACAAGGCTGGGAGTAGGAACAAGTGAATTGTGCTGAACCAGGCAAGTGCAGAACCGGATCTGGTCTTCGTTTAAAATTTTGACGTTTCGTTCATCGTAAAGTTTCTTTTGCATTCGTTTTTTAAATTGAAGTGAAAGTCACACACATAAATGATTTAAAGAGGAATTTGTATTAATATTTACATTTATATTACATATTTACATTTACATATAACATATAATTAATTATCTGAAATTAATATATATTTATGTTGTATGTTTATATCTGGAGCATATATTCATATTAACATATATCGTCTATAATTATATGTTATCCATAATTAACTTCTTTATGTTATATACTCACATTTAAAGCATAAATATATTTATATTCACATTTACATATTATCTATGTTATTTGTTACGTATTTACATTTACGGCATAAACATATTTATGTATCATCTATAATTATGGATTGTCTGTAATTAATGTGTATTATTTATGCTATGTATTTAAATTTGTGGCATACATTCACACTTATATGTCACCTATAATTACATATTATCTATAATTCCTATACACTATATATGTTTACGGCATCAATATATTCATAGCCACAGTTATATTCAGTGGCATTTAGTACATTCATAATAATGTGTATCCATCACCTCTGCCTTGCTCCAAAACACTCTCAACACCCGCAAAAGAAACCCCGTCCCCATTAGCAGGCACCCCCATCCCTCCCCCGCCCCTGACGACCAGGAATCCACTTCCTGTCTCTGCGGACGGTTCCTCTTCCTCTTGATGGCCTCCCGCGTCTGGCTTCAGTCGCTGAGCGCTGTGTTTTTAAGGTTCGTCCCGTTGTAGCGAGTGCCAACACTTCCTTCCTTCTTATGACTGCTTTTGGATTTTTAAAACGATCGCGTTAAAATTTAACTACTTATTTATTATTTATCTTGATGACCGAGGGTTTTGAAAAGCGTCCCCCCCCCCCCAAATTTGATACCGAAGGCTAGCGCCTCACCCTCCTCACCCCGTTTCTGTCCTGGCGACCGCGGAGCTGGGCAAACAGTGGACGCGGTAAATGCCGATTCAGGGATACCGAATTCCAGAGTAAGAGAAAAAAAATAACTTCTGTACTCACACTCTCAATCCTTCTGAAGCCAGATGCGTGGGATTTTTCCTCACACTGAACATTTATCCGGCTCTGAAATCAGCCGGGTGTCCTCTGACTCCGTTTGGTTCCGACACCGTCTGACAGCAGGCAGGTAGCAGCGTCAGACCCCGCAGGTGAAGGGCTCAGTCCCACAGGACTGCCCCCTACTTCAGATGCCAGCCACAGGTCTGGGCCTCTGGTACTTCCGCTCTGACCCACTCCGCGTGGGGGGTTCCTGCACCCCCTCCTCAGGTCGGGTAATTTGCTAACTGACTCTCAGGACTCAGAAAAACAATTTGCTCACTGGGTCCCCAGTTTCTTATGAAAGGATGTCACTCAGGGACAGCCGGATGGAAGAGGAGTGGTGGGCTCTCCAGGCCCACCACCCTCACTAACTCTCCACCAGCACGAGCTCTCCAAACCCCTTCCCTTAGGCTCTCCCCCCCCCCCCCAACTAGAGGCACCATTATGCAGGCCTGATTGACAAATCATTGGCCATTAGTGATTAACTCAACGTCAGGACTCTCCCCTCCCTGGAGGTGGGACAGTGGGCTGAAAGTTCCAGTCCTCTAATCACGTGGTGGTCCCTCTGGCCGCCAGGACCACTGACCGGGGCTGTCCAGAAGCCCCCAGGCATCTCATTAGCATACAAAAAGAGGCGCATTCCTTTGGGGGATCCTAAAGGTTTTAGGAGCTATGTGCCCGGAAATGGGAGCAGAGATCACATGGATCGTGTCTTTTTGTTACGTCAGGCAGTCCATGTGTCGAGCCTTGCATGGGACTTAGAAGTCGGGTTTTCACCGCCCACTTCTGGACTCTGGCCACCGGCTCCTCAGGGTGTCGTCAGCAGCTGGGCATGGGTGCCAACTCAATGCGCACGGGAATCCCCAATTCGGGGTGAAGAGGGCTTTAGTGCAGATGGCTCCATAGTGTTAGGGTCGAGTCATGCAGCAACAGGGCCGGGGGGGCAGCCTGGAGGTGGGGGGCCCTCTTCGGGCCAGACAGCTCTGCTGTGTGTGGGAGCCTCAGGTGTTTAAGCACCCCAGGAACCGGAGTGGAGGCGCTCAGACAGACAGAAGTCCCCTTCCCTGGTCCCTGATTGGTCTGCCCTCATGCACATGAGGACTCCGCATCCTCACAGGTCCTAAAGGCACTGTCCCGATTGGGCGGAATGGAGCCGCTCTGATGGGTTGGTGAAGTCGCGGGTAAACTACGATTCCAGGACCCCTGTTGCAACTGGCAGGCGCGCGGCGTAGGCAGACGGTTAGGCAGGCGGTTAGGTAGGCGGTTAGGCAGGCGGTTCGGTGCAGGCTTCTCTCTAAGCGCAGTTTGCCCCGTGTGGCAACGGCTGCTCGGCTCTGCTTTTAAAGTCAAGCCCAGGGAGGAGGAGCCTTCTTGGTAGGTTATCTTCCCTCTCAGGGCAGTGTCTAAGGGCTGTCGGACCCAGGCTGTCACCAACTTAAAAAAAAAAAAAAATCACAATGGTTGGAAGAAAGAGTGGCCTCCACGTCGCCGAGTGGGGGCCCGGGTGCGGGGACTCTGTGGACCTCCTTGATGTGTCTCGGCAGGTACGCTGGCCCCATGGAGCGTGCCGGAGCCGAGAGCATCCTCACCAACCGCTCAGACGGGACGTTCCTGGTGCGGCAGAGGGTGAAGGATGCCGCGGAGTTCGCCATCAGCATTAAGTAACTCGTCCCTCCCTGACTCGCCTCCCCTTGTGACCCGGGTGCCGCCTGGGAGGAAGGGGCTGTGGTCGCACCAAAGAGCCAGGCTTCCGAGGGAGGCTCCAGAAGGCAGAAGGAAGAGACAGGATGTCGTCCGAACCCACGTCTTGCAGACCGTCTCGTGCTTGCGTGTGCCCAGTGCAGCTTCTCGCTGGCGGCGGCTCGTCCTTGCCTTGCTGGCTCCCTAGTTTTGCCTGGCGTTCGTAAGCGGGCCTCCCCTCGCGGGGGTCATTTGCTGCCCGGCTGTGCAGAGATTTGGCATGCGTTGCTGTCGAATTCGTCAACGGGTTAATTCTTTAGTTTCTCAGACTACACAGGTGGTTTAAATCCAAACCCCTGAATAGTGGGATGGGGGGAAAAAAAAAAGGGAACAAACCTTGCTCAGAGAGTCGGGAGGCCGCTGGGGAAGTGGGGCCTCTGCACATCTGCACCCCAGTTCTCAGAGCTGCTGTGTAAGCTGCTGACCTGTTGCTGAAGTCAGCTCAAGGCCGAGGGGGGCACAGGCTTCCTGAACCACCACGGCTGCGTGGACATCTGTGGACTTGACCTCTGTGGACTTGACCCCCTCCTTGAAGTTTTCACCCCCCTCCTTTGCATACGGACCTCGGCAAGTCCTGTTACCCTAGCCGGCATCCCTTCCTTGGCGGGAAAGAACGCTTTGTGGCTTTCGCCTTTCTTCGCTCTCTCTGGAGCGCGAAGTTTGCTTGCTTCCTGAATGTGTGTCTCTGGGACTGCCGCCCTTCTGCTCGAACGAATGCCTTTCATTCTTCATTACGGCCTACACCCCTCCTTGTTTGACACCCCAAACCTACGTGAGGGCAGGCCGAGGTTACGAATGTGCAAGGGTGACTTTCCCGGTTTGGGGCTGAGACAGACAGACACCCCCTCTGTGCTGCCGGCTGGCATTTCCTGGCCCACCTCCTCTCCCGAAGGCAGCGGTGGGGGGGGGGCCTCAGGCCAACTCTCCGCCCTACGGGGACCTAGCAACTCCTTTTGTGTTTCTGTGATCATCCAGACATATGCATCTTAGTTCCTAAGATTAGGACACTCCTTAGGGTAACAGTTCATGCTGACTGCTTGGTTTTCAGTTTGGTCCTCATTTTTGACCTCTGGGAATTTCCCTTCCTTTTTTGAGAACTCAGCTCTCTCTTTTTTTTTTTTTTTTCTCAGCATTTTAGGGGTTTTCTGTTGAAGGAGGGTGTGCGGGTTATATTTAGTTCTCCATATTGCCGGAAGTGACTGTCTCTCCCATGTCTTTACTCTTCTGTGGTCTGACCCTGGTGGAAGTATAGATCGCGTCCTGTTCTAGAACATCGCTTTTGTTTCAAGGTCTCTCTGACTTATCGACAGCCCTGTGAGTCCAGCAGGCGACTCCCCGTATCTTAGGAAGACAAAAAGACAGAGGAAGAGGAGGAAATATGAGGCTTAGAGCAGTAAAAGCCCCGGGGCGGGCGGCTTGGGGGAGCAGGAGGCAGCTTCAGCCCTTGGGCTCCCATGGTTGCCCCCTCCTCGTCGGAGTCAAGATTGCTTCTTCCATGGTCAAGGGTGTATCCTGGGGCTGAGGATGGGGCTGGGTCCCCAGCCTCCAGGCCCAGTGACCATCTGGCCCTCTGTCTCTCTCACTGCTTCAGGTATAATGTTGAGGTCAAGCACATTAAAATCATGACAGCGGAAGGACTGTACCGGATTACAGAGAAGAAGGCTTTCCGGGGACTGGTGGTAAGGGCCACTCTCCCCCTAACTCCAGCCTCCCAGGGACTCCCTCCAAGGGTACTTGGGAGTAACTGGCCTCACACTCAATCCCCTAATGATCGATGATGACGACGATGATGATGATCAATAACCGCGGCGAGCATTTACAAAGCACGTATCGAGTGTCAGATACGTTACAGATAGACTCCAGTTAATGCCCTCGACTCACTCTCTGAGTTCCCATTTTACAGATGGGTGAAACTGAGGTGCAGTCCTTATCTAGTATTGCAGAAGAGCAGAGCCCCTGCTGCTGTCAGCCGTCGAGACTTATCTCCGCCCCATCTGTTTAATAATCGTTTGGCGGAGAAGTCACATGCCTTTCACGCCGTCTGCTTCTATTTGGCGCCCTGTAATTTCGGATCGTCTTTTAGACACTTGAAGGCCATTGCTCTAGGTCTGTGAATTCTTGCAATCAAGAAAATCTAGAATCTTGCACATATTAGCATCCTTTTGGGGGGGCGTCTCAGGTTTCACTTGATCCTCACAGCGATTCTTAATTCCCCAGAGGTTAGGGACTGTTAATTTACTCCATAAATATTTTTTCTTCCCCACACTTTTTATTCTGAAAAATTTCCCCCTTATACCCATTTTTTTTTTTTATTTCTGAAGAATTTCTGAAAAGTTACTGGAAGAGTCTAATGCACATTTGTAAACATCTCACCTGTATTTATTAATGATTAATATTCTGTGTTTTTTTTTGTTTTCTCCCTCTACACACACACACACACACACACACATTTATTCTGCACTGCTTAGGAGTAGGTTGTAGGAATCAAGATCCTTCACTCGTCAATACTTTCGCATGAGTATTCAAAGAGCCCAGACAGTCTCAGTCCTCACTACAGTATCATTGTCATATTCAGGAAGTTGAACATTGATGCAGAATTGTCGTCTACTGTCCAGTCCGTTGTCCAAGCTCCTTGATTTTTCCTCCAGGATATAATCGGGGACTTCACATTGCATTTAGTTTTTATCTCCTTCGTCTCCCTTAGTTTGCAGTAGTTCTCCAGGTATTTATTTATTCGTTTGGTCTTTCGTAATATTGGCAATTTCGGAGTCTGGAACCGTAAAACCCAAACGTTTTGTTTTACAGAAAGTCCCTTTGTTATGACGTGCCTGGGTTGTTTCCTTATTATCAGAATCGGCTTGAGCATTTGTGAAAGAAACGTTCATAAATGCCACAAACCTGGGACTTGGATTCCGCTCAGTCGTGTTTCAGAAGCCGGCTCTTACCTGCTCTACTCAGCTACCTCCCCTGGGGCTGAGTTCTTGACCCATCCTTTTCTTAGCCGTAGGACCCCGGACAAGGAACTTGGCTTCTCTATGACCCAGTTTCTCCATTTATAAAATGGGAGACTCAGGAATGTATTCACCTCTCAGGATGACTAGGATATATTGACGATGTGCAAATATCACTCCGGCCAACACGTGTTAGGTGCTGAATAAATGGCATTTATTATTAATTATTATTGTAATGATTAATTATAAAAATAAGGCAGCTGGCACCCACAGGGGAGCTGATTTTGGTGTCCCGGTTATTTGGCGAGTTGATTATTCGGTAAATTTCTCGTGAGGTGGATTGGGTATTAGGAGAACTGGCTTTAGGCCAAGTGGTCTCTTTCCCATCGGATGGTCTTGGCTGTAGAGAAGGGGAATGAGCCTCCCACCATGGGGAGTATTCAGGAGCCACTTGCCAGGGAGGCCGGAAGCGGGGCCTGCTTCCCGCGAGGAAGCGGACGTGGCCCCTGCCAGGTCGGCCCCCGCGGGGGGCTGGCCCGCTGGGGTAACATCCGTTCTGCTCTGCCCCCTCCAGGAGCTGGTGGAGTTTTACCAGAAGAACTCCCTAAAGGATTGCTTCAAGTCTCTGGACACCACCCTGCAGTTTCCCTTCAAGGAGCCCGAGAGGAGAGCCATCAGCAAACCAGCAGGTAGGCGGCCTCGGGTGGGGGGCCTGCGGCGCCAGCTCTGTTTCCTCATGGGAGGAAGGTTCGGGGGTACCTTGGACGTGCCTTGCAGCGGGCATGCAGAGGCCAGACCCGGGAATCAGCGGGAGCCCCTCCCACTCCCGTGGGTCCCTTTGCTCTTGGCTGGGTTGCGTACTCATTTGCTTGCATGGAAGGCAGGACAGGGGCTACTTTTGTACCTGGGAAGACGAAGACACCAGGAACCAGAAGCGTCCTCACCTGTGCCTTGTGAGCCTATGTTTTTGTATCAATGGCGAGGATTAGTTAGCATCCACAGCCTTCTTCCAGAAAAAGGGGAGCCCTTTCGTGCACTCTTTAATTCCCCTTTCCTTTGCATCTCTCACCCACCGTATCTGTGGACATTATATAAAATTTTGGATATAGTTTGCTACGAAGTAAAATGATTACGACGTGTATTTTAAGAATCCTTTCTTAGCGGTTGCATTTAGCTTCCCGTCTACAGTGTCGGGAATTATTTGGACCATCTAGCTTTCTTGTTTTCCATGTTTTTCTTAACTTTTTAAATTCCTTATCGTGATTCGAATTTCAGTTTCCTGGCGTGCATTCTGAAGTACATTTTTCAGAAAAGTCGTACGGGTTGCAGGCTGTCTGAACTTTTTTGTCCAAAAAAATTTTTAAGAGAAGTTTAAAAAGTAATTATCATTAAACTGTTATATTATCGGAAAAGCAAAACCGATAGAACATCAGGACCCTATGACAAAAATTACGTCTATTCTCATCACCCAGTCGAATAAACGTTTCTGTCTGCACGTTACTAATTTGTCCTGGCGTATATATGGCTGTTTGTAGACATACTACGAATTAATTCTACATCCTGCAACATTGCTTAATATCGTACCATGAAATATTTTCCGTGTCTTTCTCTCCTGCTTATCTTTCCTCTCATTCCCTCTCTTCTTCAACCCTTGGTCCTTCTTAAAATAATATGTAACAGCGTGTAATAGTTTTTTTCCCCTCAATCTTTACTATAAATGTTCCAATCATTTCAACATTTGTAAGTGGTATTATATTTTAAATTTGATTGCTGGTTGGGCCGGAAGGATGATTCTGGGAGCGTGGCTGTGTCCCCTCAGAGCACGGGGCTCCCCACCCTGAACCAGGAAGCGTCGAGACCCTTCTGGGTCCCGGTGCCATCCTCTGAGAGCCGTGCCCTGGTGGCGCCCCCGGCGGGCGGACAGGCGGCCACTCCGGGTCTCCCGCCTCATTCCGGTCTCCCCTCCACAGCAGGAAGCACCAAGTACTTTGGCACAGCCAAAGTCCGCTACGACTTCTGCGCCCGGGATCGATCGGAGCTGAACCTCAAGGAGGGGGACATCGTCAAGATTCTCAACAAGAAGGGGCAACAGGGCTGGTGGCGAGGGGAGATCTATGGCCGGGTGAGTCGGGGCGGGGGCGGGGGGAGCTTGGCAGCCCAGGCGAGGCTGCTGGGCTGCGCTGGCCTCCGTAAGCTTGTCAACCGATGGTCGTTGGTGCCCGCGCAGTTCCAGCAGGAACCCCCAGTTTGGGGCGTGGTGAAGAAGGAAGGACCCTTCAGCCGGTGCCAACAGCTCAGCTGTGAGGACCGCTCACAGTGTTACCGCTCAGTTAGCGAGCAGCGTGGCCGTGAGGAGTCCCCGAGGCGAGGTGGCCCTGCTCCAGGCCAGCCCGCTTGGCCCGCTCAGCGCTGTTCTACCTTATTTTTTTTTTTTTAAATTAGTTTCAGGTGTACAGCACATTTGGTTAGACTTTTACGTAGTTTACGAAGCTGTAGCCTTGGATCCAGGGGGCTCCAGGAGCATTATGAGGCGCATGATTGCCGGGCAGTGGGTGTGGCAGGCGCGAAGGCCCTGCAGAAGGAGGGGACCTGTCGGGCGTGTGGAGGAGCAGTGGGCGGGACAGTGTGGCGGCTGCCCTGATGGCTTGCTTATCTTTTCCCAGGTCGGCTGGTTCCCCTCCAACTACGTGGAGGAGGATTATTCTGAATACTGCTGAGCTCTGGCGCGCTGGCAGAGAGACAAGATGCTGCAGGTGGTGAGCCCAGGAGGAGCCGGCTGCCGGGTCCGGGGCTGCGACAGGTCCCCGCGGGCCGGGACTCCGAGACGGACTGTGGAGGGCCAGCGTCCAGCCGGCGGGACTCCTGGGGCGGTGCCCGGCCACGGTTAATTTATGACACACTGGTTTCCTCTTGAGGCCCCTTGGGGAGGCAGGGCTCAAGGCAACTGCATTTAATAAAACGATGAGTGGAGGAGCCGGTGTGGTTCAGAAGGATCTGGAAGGGGAAGGTGGGAGTGGCTCCGGGACACGGATCCAGGCCCGCCCACCAGACCCCGCCTTCTGCACGCATCCCCTCCTCTGCCACGGGAAAGAAGACGTGAAGAAGGACGTGGACCCCTGGGGAGCAGGAAATAGTTTTATGCTCACAGGTCCCGGGTCGCCGAAATGGAGCTCGTTTGCTTTTCTGTGCTAGAACGTCATCGTTATGCGGAGCCTCCCCTAGTTCTGTTGTGTGGTGGATGCTTCCTCCCGGCTGAGTCTGGTGCCTGGAGCCGGTTCTCCCCCAGCTCATGCTGACGTTTCAGGGGCGTTGGCCCCGGGGTGCCGGGGAGACCGCGGGCACCTGCTGGGTATCGTCTGTCACGCTGCCCCCTGCCGAGACGTCGCGGCTTGAGCCTCACCCATGGCTCCTCTGCATCTTCCACACCCATCTGGGCATGGGGCTGTTTTTCCTTCAGTGTCGGGTGGGACGGCTTTACACCCTGGACGACCCCGCGTGGCCCCGGCTAACGCCTGCCGTGGTTGGTCATTAGTCACAGTCCTTTTCATTCCTCGAGGCGATCGCCGTGTAGGTCGGGCATTTCCAGAAGCCGAGCCTGAGACGGGGTTTGGGGTGGGGGACGGTAAAATGTGTCTGGGGAGTGATCCCCGGAAGCATCCGGAAGGCAGTGGAGGAAGATGAGCAAGTGCAGGCGCCTGTGCGAGGAGCGTTGAGGAACAGGTGACAGCCACGGGCAGTGGGGGCCGCTCTTGCTGGGGACTGGGGTGTTGATTCCCCAGCTGCTATCGGCCATCGCCCGAGAGCCGCTTGCAGGTGGACCGCGCCTGCCCTGGCGGCCGTGGAACCGCAGGTGCTTTGGAGTCCGCACCGTGTGTGGACGTGGTCAGTGCCGTGGCACCGAGCGCGGTGCCGACCGGGTGTGCGCGCCCGATGGTGTGTGTGCCCGACAGGGTGTGCCCACACACCCCTTTGGGGACACTCTGCAGAGCTCGCTATAGCCTTGGATCCAGGGGGCTCCAGGAGCATTATTTCATACCGCCCTGGAGCCGTCTAGCTGGGGGGCGGGGCAGGTAGATAGGGTATGAGGATGCATCTGGGATTGCGGGATAGTTAGGGAGGGCTTCCCGGAAGAGGGGACATCTAAGGTGGCACCTGAACGATGAGCTGGAATTATTGAAAAATGGGGGAAATATTTTGAGAGGGCGGCACGAGGAAGGGAACGCCTTGCGGGTTCTGGGAAGCGCAAGGGGTTCGCTTTTCTTGGAGGAGAAGGGTGAGAGGGAGGGGCTGGAGAAGGCGGACCAAGCCCAGGAAGGCACGACACAGGACCTGCCCTCGGCATCCCCCAGAGGGCCCAGGAAGAGAGGGGGTGGCTGGCTGAAGGAGGCCCTTCTCGCCGGCGTGTCGGGGTGATGAGGGGCCTTCCTGTTACCTGGAGTGGCCTGCCGAGGGCCGGGCAATTGGGTTCGGTATGCTGGCACAGAGAGGCAGCCCTGCAATGCCCCGACTCGGAAGTTCTCTGACCCCGGCTGTCGGTTACATCTGGCTGCCTGGGGACGCAGTTCTGGAGGCCGGGAGTCCAAGATCAAAGGGTCGGCAGGGCCCTGTTGCCTCTGAAGACGCCAGAGAAAAGTCTGTCCCAGGCCTCACACGGCATCCGCCCCGTGTGCCCATCTGCGTCCAAATTTCTCCCTCTTATCAGGACACCAGTTATGGCGGATTTAGGGCCCACCCAGCTCCAGTGTGGCCTCAGACGATCTCATTATACCTGCAGAGACCCCACTTCCCAATAAGGTCCCCTTCTGAAGTGCTGAGGGTTAGGGATTCGGGATCCTGTTCGACCCACAGCACACAGGTAGTGCGTCCGAAGGTCCTCATTACGATACCCCATACCACAACAGGCAGGGCACACAGATTGGTATTAAGAAACACCCCCCGCCCCCAACCCCCAAACACAAACAAATGGGCAAATACACGAACGAGACTGGCAAACACAGAGGGACACAGGCCGGCAAAAGGTATTTGCCCATATCCAGTGAGCGCAGGCAGATAGCTCTGGGCACACACAGCTCAGCAATGCCGAGCCCTGCAGCAGGACAGCGGCCCCTCGACCCAAATACTCTCCCTGTAAACCCAAAACACCGAGAGTGAATGGGACCACACACGCACACACGCACACACACACACGCACAGATGCGAAAATGCCGCCCCACCCTTCGACAGGCAGCCGCGTGCACGGGCTGCACGTACGCACGCGAGGTCACCTCACACGGACACCGAGGCGCGTATCCGCCCGGCCGCAATGCAATGCTGCCGCCCCTCGCAACGGGCCTCCCCGAAATGGACAGACGACAGACGCACCCTGCCCGACAGACTCACTCCTGCGCCCCACTCTGGGGACGTGCGCACTCGGGCGAGGACGCCCATGTGGGAAGTCAGTGGTGGACGGACTTCACACGCAGGCCAGGCCGATGCACACCCACCGGGTCGGACACGTTTATGAACGCCGCAGAGACACACACATGGGAAGACTTTCCGAAGCAGGTAGCCGCAAATTAAAGCCACGCGCGAGCCCTGGGGGGTGGTAGTGTAGTATTCCAGCCTCGTAGGCTGGTACCTGGGTCCCTGCGTGGGGGAGGAGAGCGAGCAGAGGAAGAAGCGAGTGTGTGTGTGTGTGTGTGTGTGTGTGTAGGTTTGTTCACAAGCCTATCTACAGGAGCCCAGCGAAGAGATCCCGATGCTCTTAACTTCACCGCTGACACCGTCTTTCCGCTGCTTAGTGACGCCCCCAGCCGTCTGGTTCAGACCACAAGGGATGACCCGGCCAGAGGGATGCGCAGAGGCCTCGTTCCAGAATCTTGCTGGACACAAACACGGGGGGCCTTCTGAGGCCAGGAGAGGGCCAGAGGGAGAAACACAGAGCTGGACTAGCCTAGAGGGATGAGGGTTCTCTCAGAAGAGGAGGTTGGATCTGGGCCTTTGGGGGGTAAGTTCACGCTGACACTATTCAGAGGGTAGGGAAACATACTGCAGGCGGAGGGGCTCTCCCAGGGGCCTGTTTCTGGTCTGAAGCCTCTTCCCATCTCCTTACTCCCTTCCAGAGCCTTCCACGTGGGCTGTTGAGTCAGTACCCTGTATCTTCCGGAAGAGAAATGTTCACTCCAAAGGAATGACTCTCTAATGGTAGAATTTCAGGGACGTCAAGCACGGGACAGATTTTCTTTCCTTCTTTTTAAAATCAGTTTATTACGTATAATTGACATATAAAATCCATGCATAGTGAATATCTGTGTCGCAATGAGTCTGGGGTTAAGTGTTTACTGGTGAAACCATCATCACCACCACCAAGGCCACAAACATATCCATCGCCTCCCGGTTTCTTCCTGCCGAGGGTTGTCACATGGGGCCCATGATGCTTCACGGGGCCTGCTGACTCGAGGGAAGGCTGCCCTGAGGGGCGCGGCTTGCTGCGTTGCCCTGGTGTTTGAGACTGGGGTGCTCGGGCCCCCTGAGATCGGTCCCCCTCCCGGCTGCGTCTGCCCAGCACCCGCCTGACTCTGTGCTGCCCTCTGCTGGACATTGCTGCTTTGGCTTCAGCACCCGGAGCTTTCCGCGTACACTGTAAGAGGCTTGATGTGCGGCTCACGAGTGTGAGGAGGATGGAAGCCACGGGGGAGAGGGACTTAATTAGCGGGTGCGCCGACTTCTTGACGTAAAGACCCAGCACCCTTGATTTCAACTCATTAGTATCGTTGCCTCTCCTTCTCCAGTCTCCCTCATGCCCAGTTCGACCTGGGAGAAAACACAACCATCATCAGGCAGCCCAGGAAGCCGGGCTGACGGCTTCGTCCGGCCCGCGGAGGCTTATGTCGTTTGCATCTCCCGGTCTGTCCCGGGCCCCAGGCCCCCGCTGGAAACAGGAAGGAACCAGGGGAAAAGCTGAGTCGAGACGTGGCCTCAGCTCGAATTTACTTCGGGATTAGCTCTGTGGAGAAAAATAATGTAGAGTAGCAAGCAGGCTGGAGGGAGTCTGGAGGGCGGGGGGCGGTCGTGGTTGCTGGGCGGCCAGGGAAGGCCTCCCTGACCTGAGCGATTGGAGAGAATGCACCGTGGGAGAAGGCGGAGGAGAAAGGGCGTTTCAGGCAGAGGCCACCGCAAGGAACTGTTCAGTCGATCCCCTGTATTTCCTAGGCGGGAAATGCATTTATCCGAAGACATAACTCTCTAACAGTGGACTTTCAGGCAATGAAATCAGATATTGGACAGATTTCCCTTTCCGGAAACCTGCTTCGCCGAGGTCTGGGGAATGAGCTCCGGGAGATCAAGAGCGAGTAATGAGGTCAAAGTGGAGAGAGCGAGGTCAGAAGTAGGGAATGGGACTGGCCGGGACAGGCCGTGGTCAAGACTGTCATTTTCCAACCAAAACGAGAAGCCGGGACTTCTGTGCACAGCTGTGGCCTGTGCCTGGCTGAGGAGTAGGCGGGGCCCAAAGGTCACCCCGAGGCTACGCTGAGCACTCTGGGAGCAGAGCTGCATCTGCTGGGGGCAGGGACAGCTTTTCCTAATGCTCTCAGAGACTTTGCGAAGGTCAACAGTGGCTTCCACGGGAGCCCATTGGAGGGTTTGAAATAACTTTGTCATTTTTCTATTGTGGTAAAATATACATCAAATAAAGTCTACAGCGTTTACTGTGGCTAAGTCTGCAGGTGAGCAGCACTGAGCACATTCACATTGTCGAGCCACCGTCCCTACCATCCGTCGCCAGGACTCTCTCCTCTTCTCAAACTGACCCTCTGTCCCCAGGACACACTCACTCCCCTCCCCTCCCCCAGCCGCTCTCTGTCTCTATGAATCTGACTCCTCTGGGGTCCGCATACAAATGGAATCGTTTGGCATTTGTCCGTTTTATCTGGCGTATTCACTGAGCATCACGTCCTCCAGTTTCATCCATGTCGTAGCGGGCGTCAGACTTCCTTTTAAGGGCTGAATAATATTCCACTGTCTGGCCGGACCACGTAGGGTTTACCCAGTCATCTTCCGATGGACCCTTGGATGGCTTCCGCCTTTTGGCTGTGATGAATAATGCTGCTGCGAGCAGGGGTGTACAGATTTCTGTTTGAGTTCCTGCTTTCGATCCTTTTGGGTCTGTACCCCACAGTGGAATTTAGGGGTCCTGCGATAAGCCGAGGTTTAGTTTCTCGAGGAGCCGCCATGCTGCCTTCCACGGTGGCCGCACCATGTTCCACGCCCACCGGCGACGTACGAGGGCTCCGTTTTCTCCATCTTCTCACCAGAACTTGCGATTTTCTACTCATCGCTTTTGTCGTTGTTATATTGTCATCCTAACGGGCGTGGAGTGGCATCTCCTTGTGGCTTGATTCGCGTTTCCGTAACGATCGGTGATGTCGAATCGCCCTCCCCTGGACTGGAGCATGTCGTGAGAAGATTCGCATTCAAGAATGAAAGCAGTTGACGTGGAATTAGTATCGGGTTTGTCGCCTAGAGCTTCCAGGGATGGTCTTTGAAAACTAGGGGCAGAACGAATCTTTATACGTACGATGGGTTTCTGCACCTGCTCTGTCCCCTGTGATGTTTAAAACAATGCGAGTGGCATTGATTTTTGCAAGTCCTCTCCAACTCCGTGTCTAGTTCTTGGGGAGCTTGAATTCATCTTGGGTCTCACTCTCTCGTGGCGCTTTCTCTGCAGGAAAGGCAAAACGGAATCAATAGAATTTGAAAACGTTTGCCGTCTCAATTGTCTGCACCTGGCTCCCAGCGATGAGGGCCTCTCTTCTCGCACTCGGAACTTCGAAAGGTGCCGTTTCCTTCGTCAGTTCTTCTTGTAGGCTGCGGCCTCTCTAAAGCCTCCTTCTGGGCTCTCGTCACCCCTACGTCCTGGTCCCTGGCTGCCACCAACTTCCTGCTTGGTTTTCTCTCTACCTCCTGGCCAGTCTTTATCGATCCATCTCGCGACCCCGCCTCTCTGCTCCTGCGTCGTTGTAGAACTTCCTCTTTCTACAAGTACGTTGGGTAGAAAGTACTAGCTGCTGTAGCCATCAAGCCCTCCACCCCCAAAGACTTAACACGATAGACGTTTATTTCTCACTCCCTCAATGTCCCACGTGGGTGCTCTAGGTTGGGTGGCTCTCCTGGACAGCAAGCGTTCAGGGACCCAGCTTTCGCCCGTCTCACACCTCTGTCCTTCCTAGATGTCTTCTGTGCGATCCTGTCACTGATTTGCAGATGGGACAAGAGAGGAAGGGAGGTTTGGAAGGCTGGGTAGCAGGTGTCTATGGGTCATTCTTGAAAATGGTGGCCATCACTTCCCCCTGCATTCTCATTGGCCGGAGCTCAGTCACATGGCCATACCTGACTGCAAGTGAGGCTGGGAGGCGTGTGCAGCTGTGGCCCCTGAGGAGGAGGAGGAGTTTGCTGGAGGACCCCTGAGTCTCTGACCCACTAAGAGGTCTCCTTCACACCACGGCTACAATTCCTCTATGTGCGCTCTTCAAAGTTTTCCATCCCCAACACATTTCTGAGTCTAGATTTGGGCCTAATTAAATACGTCTTCCTCCTGGCTCAGGTGAGGGAGAGTCAAAGTCCAGGGGCCTGGGGGGAAGGAGAGAAGCTTTACTAACTAACGTTCAGTTAGCAGGTTCGTTCAGATTAACCAGTGGAGACAAGCAGTTCAGCTCATCATCTCTGAGGCAAAGAATGGGAATTTGGGGCGTGTGTCTTTACCTTGTCATAGGTACACAAAGGGACAGTCGTGAGTCATCATATATAAGATACACAGGAAACAGTGGTTCTTCGCAGTTTTTCAGAACACAAAGAATTCGCCTCATTCCCTGTTGTAAAGTGCACAATTCCGTGGCTTTTAGCACACGCACAGCATCTTACGACCACCACCTCTGTCTAGTTCTAGAACATTTTCACCACCGCAAAAGAAACCTTCGTGCCCGTTGACAGTCATGCCCAAGCTTCCCTCCCCTACAGATTTACCCATTCTGGTTATTTCACATAAATTGAATCCTACGACAGGTGACGCTTTGTGTCTGGCTTCTTCACTGAGCATCACGGTTTCCAGGTTCCTCCATGTTGTAGCAAGAGTCAGTCACTCCTTTTAACGGCTGAGACCTATTGCATTATATCCAGGGACCCACCGTGTTTATCCATTCCTCTGGGCTCTTTCTACTTGTCCATTCCTCTGGGCTCTTTGCACTTGGGAATAGTGCTTCTAACGAGCACTTTTTATATTTATGAATTGTGGAAGAAAATCCAACGAAGAATCAGATTCCATGCTATGTGAAAAGAATATAAAATCCGGATTTCGGTGTCCGTAGATCAAGTTTTATAGGCACGTGGCCACCCTGATTCATGCCACGGCTTTCACGCTTGAAGGATGGCGTTGAGGCTGAGACTGTGCCGCTTTCAAAACGGGGAATATTTTCTCCCTGGCTCTTTATAGCAAAAGTTGCTGGACCTTACGCTAAGAGGTCACAAGGCTGATTTTCGGCCATTTCCTTTGCAAACCCTACTTGGATGATATAATAAAACTTTGTTAGCGACATTTGTTGTCATGTTCTCTCAGATTTGGGGAGATGCAACCGCACCGAGAGAGAGCCGCATCGTAATATCCTGTAGAAATAATACGTGTATGTATTTCTATGTATGCGCGCGTAGTATATCATAATCAGGGTAGTAGCTGATGTCTATTTCCTGAGTCCTTGCTCCTCTGCTAAGTTATAATGAAGTGTATTACTTCATCGAGTTCTCATGATAGTTGTGTTAAGCAAATATGTAGTTTGTAGTAGATGAGAAAACTGAGGGGCATAGAGGCTCTCGCATCTTAAGGCCACATAGTAAGTAGTTGAAGCTGGAAGGTGAACGTTATGGGCCGAATGGTGTTCCCCCCAATCCATACGTTGAAGTCCTCACCCCCAGAACCTCAGAATGTGGCTGTATTGGGTGATTAAGTTGTTAAAGAGATAATCAAGATAAACATGTAAATATACTTAATGCCACTGAACTATACTCTTAAAAATGGTTAAGGTGGTAATTTTTTAATTTTTAAATTTATAATTATTTTTTTTTTATTATGGCGACATTGGTTAGCAAAATCCAATAAGTTTCAGGTGTGCGATACCACACCTTTGACCCCGTCACCCCCTCTAACGTCCTCCTTCTGCTCCCCACTCCTCTCTGGTAACTACTAGTCTATTGTCCCTGTCCCCGAATCTCTGCTTGTTTGTCCTGTTTGCTTGTTGCTTTTAGGTTTATGTCCCACATATAAGTGATATCATGTGATTTTCGACTTTTTCTGTCTGGCTTACTTCACTTCGCATGATTATCTCAAGGTCCAGCAGTGTTGTCGCAGATGGCAGTATTTCATCTCTTCTTATGGCTGAGTAGTATTCCATTTTAGATATGCACCACATCTTATTTATCTAATCATCTATCGTAGGACACTTCGGTTGCTTCCATGTCCTGGCCACTGTAAATAATGCTGCTGTGAACATCGGTGTGCAAATATCTTTTCGAATATGGGTTTTCAAGTCTCTGGGGGTAAATACCCAGTAGAGGGATTGCTGGATCATATGGTAGATCAATTCTTAGTCTTTTGAGGAACCTTCAAACTGTTTTCCATAGTGGCTGTAGCAATTTGCAGCCCCACCAGCAGTGTATGAGGGTTCCTTTTTCTCTGCATCTTCTGCAACATTTATTATTACTTGTTCTGTTGATTATAGTTATTCTAACAGATGTGGGATGGTATCTGATTGTGGTTTTGGTTTGCATTTCCCTAATAGCTAGTGATGTTGAACATCTTTTTAAATATTTTTTGGCCATTCGTATGTCCTCAAGGGAGAAGTGTCTGTTCAGGGCCTCTGCCCATTTTTTGATTGGATCGTTTTGTTGTTGTTGTTGTTGTTGTTGTTATTGAGTAGTATGATTTCTCTGTATATTTTGGATTTTAGGCCCTATTGGAAGCGTTGCTTGCAAGTATATTTTCCCATTTGGATGGTCGGCTCTTTATCTTGTTGCCAGTTTATTTTATTTTATTTTATTTTATTTTATTTTATTTTATTTTATTTTATTTTATTTATCTATCTATCTATCTATCTATCTATCTATCTATCTATCTATCATCTATCTATCTATCTATCTATCTATCTACTTACTTACTTACTTACTTACTTACTTACTTACTTACTTACTTTTGCTGTGCAGAAGCTTTTTAGTTTGATGTATCTCATTCATTTATTTTTGCTTTTACTTCCCTTGCCTTTGAGGTCAAATTTATAAAATCCTCAGTAAGTCCAAGGTCCATGAGTTTAGTTCCTATGTTTTCTTCTATGCATTTTATTGTTTCAGGTCTTACATTCAGGCCCTTAATCCATTTCGAGTTAATTCTGGTGTGTGGTGACAGACAACAGTCTAGTTTCATTCTTTTGCAGGTGGCCTTCCAGTTTTCTCAGCACCATTTATGGAAGAGGCCTTCTTTTCTCCACTATCTGTTTTTGGCTTTTTTGTCAAAAATTATTTGCCCATATAAATATGAGTTTATTTCTGGACTCTTGCTTCTGTTCCACTGGTCCGTGTGTCTGTTTTTCTGATACTACCGTGCCGTTTTGATTATTGTCGCTTTGTAGTATAATTTGAAGTCCGGCAGAGTGATGCCTCCAGCCTCATTCTTTTCTCTTAGGATGACTTAGTGGTTCGGAGTGTTTTGTGCGTCTGAAAAATCTGATGATTTCTGTTTTGTTCTATTTCTTTAAAAAATGTCAATGAGATTTTGATAAGGATTGCACTAAATCTGTATAATGCTTTAGATAGTAAGGTCATTGTAACTATGTTGATTCTTCCAATCCAAGGACATGGAATGTCTTTCCAATTGTTTGCATATTCTTTGATTTCTTTTAATAGAGTCTTATAGTTTTCATTATATAAGTCCTTCACATGTTTTGTTAGACTTATTTTATTCTTTTTGTGGCACTTACAAAAGGAATTATTTTTTCCACTTCCTTTTCTGGCAATTCATTATTAGAGTATAGGAACACTATGAATTTTTGAACATTGATTTTGTATCCAGAAACTTGACTTATTTACTTATGGTTTCTAGTAGTGTTCTTATGGAGTCTTTAGGGTTTTCTATATAGAGAATCATGTCATCCACAAATAGTGACAGTTTGACTTCTTCATTTCCTATTTAGATGCTTTTTATGTCTTTCTCTTGTCTGATTGCACTTACGAGGACCTCCAATGTTGTATTGAATAACAGTGGCTATAGTGGACAGCCTTGCCTTATACCTGATCTTAGAGGGAAGGTTTTTAGTTTTTCACCATTAGGTATAATGTTGGCTGAGGGTTTGTATTTATGGCCTTTAATATGTTAAGGTGCTTTCCTTCTATACCGATTTTGTTAAGTGTTTTGATCGCAAATGGATGCTGTGTCTTGTTGAAGGCTTTTTCTACATCTATTGACATGATTATATGATTCTTATTTTTTAATTTGTTTATGTGGTATATCACATTAATCGATTTGAGTATGTTGAACCATCCCTGTGCCCCTGGGATGAAGCCCACTTGATCGTGGTGTATAATCTTT
Organism: Rousettus aegyptiacus; assembly: GCF_014176215.1. Classification (NCBI taxonomy): domain Eukaryota; kingdom Metazoa; phylum Chordata; class Mammalia; order Chiroptera; family Pteropodidae; genus Rousettus; species Rousettus aegyptiacus. Next base: position 51,130,586 of record NW_023416291.1, on the reverse strand, counting down.
TAAATATGTTGCTGTATTCGGTTCGCCAGTATCTTATTTAGGATTTTCGCATCTGTGTTTATGAGATATATTAGTCTGTAGTTTTCTTCTTTTGTGTTATCTTTATCAAGTTTTGGTATCAGGGTAATGTTGGCCTCATAAAATGAGTTGGGAGGCATTGCCTATTCTTTGATTTTTTGGAAGAGTTTGAGGAGAATAGGTATTAAGTCTGAATGTTTGGTGGAATTCACTAGTGAAACCATCTGGTCCTGGACTTTTACTTTTTGGTAGGTTATTGATGATTGTTTCAATTTCCATACTTCTGATCAGTCTATTTAGATTTTCCAGATCTTCTTGATTCAATCTCGGAAGGTTGCATTTTTCTAAGTGCTGGTCCATTTCTTCTAGGTTATTTAATTTGGTGTCATATACTTTTTCATAGTATTTTTGTATTGTCCTTTGCATTTCTGTGATGTCAGTTGTAATTTCCCCTCTTTCGTCCCTGATTTTGTTTATTTGTGTCCTTCCTCTATTTTCTTTAGTGAGTCTAGCCAGGGGTTTTTTGATTTTCTTACCCTTCTCAAAGAACCAGCTCTTTGTTGCATTTATTTTTTCATTTTATTTATTTCTGCTCTAATTTTGATGATTTCTTTCCTTCTGTTGACTTTAGGCTTCATTTGTTCTTTCTTTTCTATTTTTTTTTTTTTTTTAAGATGAAGCATTAGGTTTTCTATTTGGGCTCATTCTTGTGTTTGGAGCTAGGCCTGCAATGATATGAATGTTTCTCTTGTGACCTCTGTTGCCATGTCCCAAAAGTTTTGATGTGTTATAGTATCATTATCATTCGTTTCTGTGTTTCTCTTGGTCTCTCTTTTTACTTCTTCTCTGGCCCAGTCATTCTTCAGGAGCATGTTGTTTCATCTCCATGTATTTGTGGTTCTTCCTGATTTCTTTTTGCAATTGATCCCTAGTTTCAAAGCATTATGATCAGAGAATACGGTTCATGTGATTTCAACCCTCTTATGTTTGTTGAGGCTGTCTCTGTGTCCCAGTATGTGGTTGATTCTTGAGAATGTTCCATGTGCACTAGAGGAGAATGTACAAGCAGCTGTTTGGGGATGGAAGGCTCTGTAAATGCCAATTATGTCCAGTTGGTCTAATGTGTTATTGAAGGATGTTTTTTCCTTATTGATTTTCTGTTTGGATGATCTGTCCATATCTGACAGTGGGGCATTTAGATTCCCTAATCGATAGTGTTTTGGTCGGTTTCTCGCTTTAGTTCTGTTAGTAATTGCTTTATATATTTTGGGGCCCCTTGATTGGGAGCATAGATATTAAGAAGTTTTACGTGCTCTCGGTATATGACTCCCTTATCACTACGAAGTGTTCCTCAGTATCTTTCTTCATCTTTTTTATTTCGAAGTCTACTTCTTTCGGTATCAGTACTGCTACTCCCGCTTTTCTCCGAATGCCATTTTCTTGAAATATCATTTTCCGCCCTTTCGCTTTGAGTCTATATTTGTCTTTGGAGCTGAGATGTGTCTCCTGGGGGCCGCGTATAGTTGGGGTTTGTTTTTTGATCCCTTCTGAAACTCTGTGCCTTGTTATTGTTGAGTTCAGTCCAGTTACATTTAGGGTGATTATTGAAACATGAGGTTTTCTTATAGCCATTTTATCTTTCACTTTTTGGTAGCTTGGTGTTTCCATTGCTTCCTTGTCCTTATGTCTTTTTTTTTTTTTTTTAAATTTTGGTTGAGTTCTGTGGATTTTCTCTCTTGTCCTTCTTGTTTTACGTTCTGAATCTTTGGTGTGTGATTCCCATTATGAATATGGTGAGTAAGAATGAATATAAGTAAGATGGTCCATTTTACGTTATGTGTATGTTACCACAATTGAACAACAACTGAGCAGGACAATTGATTATGGTAGTTAAAAAGCTGTTACGTAATTTAAAAAAAGGTAACATCGACTATGGAGAAAGACTGTAAGAAAAATGATCAGCCTTTTGATTAAATGCATGAAGAGAGAGACGAAACGAGGTCATTGCGGTGGGCTCTAGTCCCACATGACCGGCATCCTTACAAGATGAGGAGCTCGGGACACAGGTATGCAGAGTGACAACCATGTGAGGGAACCCGGGATCCACACTCCCAGGAGAGAGACCTCAGGAGAAACCCACCCTGTCAATACCGTGATCTTGGCCTTCCGGCCTCCGGAACTGCGAGACAATAAATGTCTGTCGTTTAAGCCACCGAGACTCTTCATTCTGTGCGGAGCCCCCGCAAATGAACACAATGAAACACATTCCGTCCACCGGAAAAGCCCGTCCTCTAAGCTCACGGAACATATTGCCCCTTACTTAGACTATAGACTCCTGGGGTCCCTCTCCTTCCAGAACCTTTCTCTTTCTCCGAGGCTTTGGCCTGAAGGCCCATTTCTTTCTTTAGATTTTCAGAGACCCACCTGCCTCAAACTCTATCACCTGTTTGCCCGGAGGCTCTGTGTTTGGGGAGCAAATATGATGATGGATTCTTTTTCTCTCAAAGCTTCTGCACGTGCACATCCTCTTCTGGCTCTTCTTCTGAGGTCCAGGGCAACAAACAGTTCCTCTCGCTGCTTCTTCTGCCCCGCGAGATGCAACGATGGCGAAAACCACGCAAGGAAGCAAGTTTCTGCGGAAATTTTGCAGAGGGAGAGCAGCGTTTGCAAACACCAGGGATCTGTTCCAAGAATGGAAAGGAAAAGATTAGGTGTTCACGCAATAGCGGGGGGCCGTGCAGGCTCAGAAGGGCTCGGCCCAGCTGCAGCCATCGATGAGGAAGGGTTTCCAAGAAGCGTTTCTTATCAGTCAGGGTGCGGTTGAGAAACTGTACCGGTTTTGTTATTTCATTTTTATATTCAAGAACGTATGGACTTAGATGGGTTTCTTAGCTTTTCAGGGCCAAAGGAATTCGTCATGGTCAAATGAGGTCGGCCCTCTACGGAGGCAAATTTAAGAGACCGCACTTCAAATGGAGAGACTCGAAAGGCGTGTAATTTGCTCCCTTTATGAAGCACAGAACCATTTGGTCCCTTAACGCCCCATAAAATGAGCAGAATGGTGGAGGTTCTTTGTTTCAAAGCCAATCTTCTCCACTTAGTTGAAGAATTATTTCTGTACTGCAACTGCAGTTGTGACCACCTCCGTCCCAGTCAGGGTACAGAGCATGTCCATCATCCTCCTTGATTTCCTCAGGCCCTGCCGTGATCTGTCCCTCCTCCGCCCCGGCCCTGGGCAACCACGGCAAGCCCGTGTCTGGTTCCCCCTGGACCACAACCCAGGCGCCACTCCCCTAAGTCAGCTGTGAGGACGACTATTCCTGGGGATGGTCCTAGGGGACGGTCCTAGGGGACAGTCCTAGGGCACTACCTCTGCTTGCCGTGAGTCTCAGGAGCCCAGGATAACTAGGAACCCCTCTGAGGAAGAAGAGGCTCTGCCCTCTCACTAACCGCTTCCCTCCCAGAACCCCCGTCCCTTCTCCTCAGCGGGAGGGCGGCTGCTGCTCCTCGCCGCCCTCTCAAATCCCTGGTCTTCTTTCTTGATGCAGAAGAGGGTCAGGAGATCAGGAGATTCATCAGTTTCTCTTTCTTCTTTGTCATTTGTTTTTTTGTTTTCTAGGATATGACAGGCAACAAAATTCTTTTCCTGCCCTAGGACACTCCCAGTCTTTGGAAGGAAATGAACATTCAAACGAGTGTAGATCGATTGTAGATCGTAGTGTTGAGTGTCGATGTCGGGGAGCACAGAGGAGGTCCGTTACCCTGGAATGAGAGCCAAGGAAGGCTTCCTGGTGGAGGTGATTTTACACTGGAAGGATGCATAAAATTTAAGGTGATTGCCCGTGGCACACTTGGGGTCAGGCTCAGTGCTTAAGGGCTGGGAGGAGTTCTTAGTCACTCTGGAAAAAGACCTTGTCATGAGGATTGTTGGGGGCAGCGTTTATGGCAGGAGGGTGTTTAGCAGCAAAGAGTGAGGGAGGCAGGGAGGGGCAGAGATGGGAGGAGCTCGGCTTCTCCCAGCCCTGGAGCCTGAACGATGCCACTGAGCTGAGCTCCGCCTGGAGCAAGGGCTGGCCTTTTGTCCTCTGTGCTCATCTGTTACTGGCCCTGGGCGGGGTCTGAGGGCGTGTGCCACGGTTCGGCTGTTCCCTGGGGAGGGAAAGCTGTGAGCTGTTAGCAGGCAATGCTCACAGCTGCTGGGGGATGGGTGCTCTGGTTCTAACGGGTGGCTGGACAGGGCCCACGAGAGAGTCTTCGGTTAGTCCAGGATGACTGGGGCTTTTGGGGGTGGGCTGGGGAGCAATGTGGCCAGAGGGGGAGACCAGTGTAAGACTAGGCAGGGTCTCCAGTGATATATTCATGAGCCTGGACTCATTAACTCCCTAAGGTCATGGGGAGCCACGGGGGGGGGGGGGTTAGAGCATGGAGGAACATGGTCGAGGTGGGTAGCACTGCCCTGGAATTCCCCTACGTTCGGTGTGACGAGGAACGATGTCTATGGGGCTCCTTCGGCCTGACTTTTTCCATCTGGAGCAGACGAGATTTCCCCTGTGCCAGGAACGAAACGAGCTGGTGAGGATTCGGCAAGCAACCGTGTTTCCTCTACCACGTTTCTTCTCCTCCTTCTGCCCTTCTGCCCGTCCTTGTCCCTTCAAGATCTCTGCTGAAAAGATTTGATAGCCTTGGTCACCTCTTCTGGGTTTGAAGGGTGATTGGCATCAGGACCCCATCCCCCACCTGTGGTAGGTAAAACTGTCCACACCCTAAGCCCCAGTACTGACGAATATGCGACCCTACATGGTGAAAGGATAGGATTAAGGATCTGGAGCTGGGGAGATGATCCGGGGTTATTTAAGTGGGTCTAAAGCCATCGCAAGAGTCTTTTTAAGAGGAAGGAAGGAGGATCGGAGAGAGAGAGAGAGAATGAGAGAGAAAAAATGAGGGAGCGAGAGAAAGAATGAGAGAGAGAGAAATACAGAGGGTGAGGACAGGAAAGGTTGATGGAGATATCTATTATCTATCTATTATCTATCAATACCTCTATCGATCGTCTATCAATTACTTATCAACTATCTATCATATATCATCTATCTATCAATTATCTATCAATCATCTTTCTATCATCTATCTCTATCTGTCTATATCATTATCTAGCTATCAAAATAATGACAGAGAGTGGGGGAGAGAGGGGAAGAGGCCGCAATGCCGGCTTCGCGGGTGAGGACAGGCCCTGAGCTGAGGAATGTGGGCGCCTCTACAAGCTGGAGAAGACAATGGATTTTTCGCTGGAGCCTCCAGCAGTAACACGACCCCGTTGTTATCCTGATTTCAGCCCTATCAGACTCGTTTGGGACTCTGACCTCCAGATCTGTAATAGAATAAATATAATAAAATAAATATAATAAATTTGTGTTGCTTTAAGCCCCTAAGTTTGCGGCTTCCCCTGTGAGTAGCCATGACTATTTCGCATAGTGGATAATAATAATGATGACGACAATAATCACTAAAACCATCGGACGCTTAATTTATGCCAGGCAGGATCTTATGATTTTTAGCAGTTCAACCTCAAGCCCTATGAATTATTATTCTCGTTTTACTGACGGGGACGATGGCTTTTGGTGTGTTAGCTATCTCTCGCTAAGTCACGAATTCTTCCGAAAACTTAATGGCTTTAAACGACAATAAAAAAATATTTCCTATAGAGTCTGAGGGTCAGGAATCTGGAGGTGGCCGAGCTGGACGGTTCTGTTTCAAGGTCCCTCGTGAGGCGGCGGTGAAGCTGCTGTCCGGAGACCTCGGGTCCCCCTCGGGAATCCTTACAACATGGTGACTGGCTCCCTGCAGGCCTGTGGGTGATCCCGGGAAGCGAGAGCAAGGAGGAAGCCACAGCGACCCTTATGACCTCAGATGTCCCGGATGCCACAGTCTCAGATGCGTCATGACATCACGCTTGTCCTCTACTCTTTACCGAGAGCAAGTGACAAGTCCAGCCTGCACTGGAGGAGAGAGGACCTGGATTTCCCCTCTCGAAGGGAGGAGGGTCAAAGAATTCGTGGACATATGTTGAAATTACTGCGTTGGTCTGTCTGCCTCGAGGGTCCTCGCCCTCGGACGCACTGAGCAAGGGTTCCGGAAGAAAGTAAAGCCCCGACAGCCCCTCCCGGCATTGTGTCCCCTCTACAGTGATCCTTCAGGGCACGACTTATCGTTACGTCCATTCTCCAGATGAAGAAACTGAGGCCCAGAGAGGCGAGTCACCTCCCAAGGTCACTTCGGTAATGCCTCGCAGAGTCAGGATTCGCTCCCAGGTTCATCTGATCCCAGAATAGCCAACACGTGGAAGTTTCCTGCGCGCCGGGCTCTGCTCTGGGCCCCGCACACTCGCACACTGCTCGGTGTCAGCCGGTCCCAGGAAGCGGACCCGGCTGGTCGCTGAGCCCACTCTACAGATGAGAGTGTGGAGGCCGGGAGGGGTTAAGAACTCAGCCAGGACCCCACGTGGCTAGCAAGCAGTGGAGACGGGATTCTGCTCTTACTCCAGAGTCTGCATTCACCCTCCGGCGCTTCTCCTCCTCCTTATCCTCTCTTTATCCTCCTCCTTGATGCATCTCGCTCTATTTTCACACCGGCTCTTAACGGCATCTTCACCAGGCAGGTCCCTTGGCGCACGAACGCGGGTCCCTGATGAAATCTTCAGTGGTCGTAACTCCAAGGTGGGTATTTTGCCTTGCGCAGAGCAAAAGGGAAAAGGCAAGATAAAAAACAGTTGGGAATTTTCTTTCTAAGAGCTTGGGGGGGCTGGACGCGCACCCCTCGGTTGGGAGAACTCTAAAGAGTGTGCTCTGGGCTGCTCTCCGGAGGTCCCCAGTGAGGTTAGTTACCCTTCGGGTTCTCACAGGGTCACTTGCTTGATAACACGCCCGCCGTGGGAACTTGTTCCCTGCCCTGCCTCACGCCCCTCCCCACCCCCGCCCCAGCTGAAGTCTTCCTGGGTCACCTCCTTGAGAAACTGCTCTCACTAGAATCCTGGTCTCGGTGTCTGCTTCTGGGGGACCCACATGGAGGCATTCCTAGGCCTCCACATGAATGCGATTGTGTGCGCGTGTGCGCGTGTGTGCGTGTGTGTGCTTTGGGTCGGGGAGCCGTGAATGGGGTGGGAGTGTTGCTTTGCATGGCGGTGATGAGGGCCAGGCGATTGGAGACCGTGGAGAGCCGGAGGAAGAAGAGATGGTTGAATCGTCAGAACTAGGCGGAGGATTCCGGATTCAAATCCCGGGTCCTCTAAGTCATCTCGGACACATCGCACCTCCTCTCCAAGCCTCGATTTCCTTTTTAAATTTTGATTTCTACTCTATGATGTCGACTTGAGAATGTCATTAAATTTCGTTAGCCACGTGTCTCGCACAGGGCCTGGCGCGCGATGGCACGGATGGCTGTTTTCTGTGGGGCAGGCCGTGAGGAGGCCCTCGAGCTCGGGGCTCGCTTCACGGGGCACAGGTGTGGTGGACGCTCCCTTATTCCCGGGCGCCGCGAAAGCAGGTGATGGGAAATGGGAGGCAGATGTCGGTGGGGAGAGAGGAAAGGGACCGGAAGAGAGGAGAGAGGCAGAGAGAGAGAGAGGCCCAGTGGCTGGACCAGCTCCGCCCCGTGGAGAAAGGGGAAAGCTAGGAGCCTGTCGCAGAGTCCTCACTCCGCGGCAGCAACTCAGCACAAAGGTCCGTGGTGCTGGTCAGCGATTGAGCAACTCTGGCTCCTCCCCTCCTCGTCCCCTGCACCCTGCTGATTGAAAGCCCTGTGAGCGAAGAGGGTTCTGCTCTTGGACAGAAGCTGTGCGATGTGGCGTTTCGGCTTGCTCCTCTTCTGCGGTGAGTGCGAGGCGGGATGGGGGACAGCTGGGGGGCGGCCTGCTCTGGAAAGAGGCTGTCGGGGCAAGGGAGGGCCACCGAGAGATCCCGCGTCCAGCCGAGAGATCGGGGTTCGGGGCTGGACACCTTCGCTGAGGGACCTTGGACCAAAACCACTCATCTCCAGAAATTTCACCTGTCGGGGCAGAATTTCCTTGCAGTCATTCGTTTGACAGGTCTTTCCTAAGCACCTTCGATGTGCCAGGTACTATTCTAGGCACTGAAGACAGCACCCGACAGACAGACAGACAGACAGACGAGGCTCCCCTGGTCAGAGGGCTGATGTCCTCGTTGGAGGTCACAGGCAGAAAAGAAGCCACTAACGGTTACAAGCAACCGCCCACTCGGGCTCGATCTGAGTTCCTCTAATAGAGAACACAGTCGGTCTTCGAGAAATTCCTCTGATAGTGGGGTCTTTAATAGCCCCGTTTTACGAAGGCGAACACCGAGGCCGAAAAGGTTACATCTTGTGCGCAAGACCACTTAGCTGGTCAGGGGCTGAGCCAGGATGTGAAAGCAGGAGGTCTGCCCCAGAGTGTACGCACTTAGTCACTGTTCCACGATGCCCCAAATGACGCACGGACTAAGGTGTTTGGGGCAGCGTACGTGCTCTGGAAGGGGTCAGAGAGTGCGCCCGGGGGGCGAGGTCGAGGGGGGAGGCCGGGGAGGACGCGCCGAGGCCCGAGCGAGGAGCCGTGGGCACCTTCCGGCCCGTTCTCTCATTTCTCCTTCTTTAGGAGTCAGTTTGACTCGACTTTGTTTATCTTGTGTGCTGTGCTTCAAATACCTTGTGAGTTCGGGTCATTGGTTCCCATCTTAAAAACGGGGGACCTTTGCTCAGGGACAAAGGTGGGTCTTCACGGCGGTCAGGCCGCGGACCTGTGTCCTGTGTTTTCCGGAGGGGCATGCAGACACAGAGATCAGTAAGACGCACTGTGAGGTGCAAAAACACAAGTAGTGAGAGAACTTTCCACGATGACGAAAACATCCTAGGCCTATGGCGGCCTCTAGTCCCCTGAAATATGGCTCCTGTGACTGAGGAGAGGAATGCTCCGTTTTATTTGATTTTAATAGACTGAAGTGTAAATAGCCCTACATACTTAGTAGCCACCATGTTGGAAGGCACAGTATACCGTGTATTGCACGATCGCATGCGTGTTAAGACAATCACGTGAACGTATACATTTATTTCTGTTCATTACTGCATTTCCATGATCGGATTTATGAACAGGACCTAGCCCTGAAAGAGTCACTCTAAGCTTTGGATAGTGGTGGCTGCTGTGGGGCAGGGGGGAAATCGTCACTCTTAATTTTATATACTGCATCGCTGGAATTTTTTTTTTTTTTTTTAACAATGAGCAATTATTACCGTTTTAAACAAAGACGACAACGAAACAAAAATACATAGAAATGAGGGTAACCATCTGCGCTGGGCTAGTTTCTCAAGAACTCGGAAGGCCCTGAAGTCAGGAGAGGCTCTGGCAGGCGAGGCAGGGAGACAGATAGATATGAGCCGGCAGAAGGGGGACGATGAGGGGTTGGCGAGGCCCCAAGACCGGTTTAGCGCTAAGACCTCCAAGACGGCCTACCTGACGGCTTTGGGCGACGACCTCATTTTCTAGGGCCCAGAGCGGGGAGGCGCAGGGGCTTCCCCTCCTTCGAGATAGAGGGACAGACGGAGGACGAAGGAGTCCTCCTGCCCGCAGCCGCCCCGACCCTCAGTTTCTCCGCGCCCCCCGATTCTCCCGTTGAACCTCCCGCGTGGACCTCCTCCCAGGTGTGCTGGGCGTGATTAATAAAATCGCGTCTGCTCGCTGCCCTGCGCCTGCTCTGCCTTCTCCAAGTGTCAGACCTCCACGCGCATCTTCGCGGGGGGTCCGAGGACCGAGCCCGGACTCAGGTGACGCAGGTGCCCAAGAGCCGGTGACGGCTCCACACCGCCCGGCCCACGGGGAGCTCTGGGCTGAGTGGTGCCGGAGAGGTTGACCTGCTCAGAGGCGAGGCGACGAGCTGGGCTGTGGTCCCGCTGCACCTGCAGAGCAGCTTGGGGGTGGGTGTGTCCACCAGGTGTGGCCGTGCCAGGAGTGGCTGCCATCCCTCCGCCCTGTCCCGGCCAGGCGTGAGGAACTCACGAGCCTCTGTAGGTAGACAGACTCCTGGGAAGCGACTGTGTCTTCCTCTTCGCATACACACTCCTGCTTCTGTTATTAGCCGCCGCCCTCGCTGGCACCCGGGGAAAGATGGGGACCCGCTGGGTGTTAGGGCCGCCCCCGGCTGGCTCCCCAAGGCCTCCTCTGATGACTTCTCTTCTTTGTTTAAAGGTTGGCTGCCCTGGTCGATGCAGGGAAAATCTGGTAAGAGACTTCGCAGGATTACAAGCAGCGACGTCTTGGGCAAGCCCCTCTGGCTGTCTGTTTTGTCATGTGATCGATCAGTGGGTATCATGATGCCCCCCCCACCCCCCGAGGGGGTGAGTTGAGAGCGCGCAACTCCACGCGGAGACCTTACAAGCCGGGCTCGGGCATCACGCTTTCCGAGCCGGAATCCTGGTTCCGGTGCTCACTGGATTTCCGTTTCTGTGAAAATGAGGGTGACGGGAATGCGTCCTGCAGGGTTTGGATGGGCCTCCCCTCCCCTCCCCTCCTCCCCTCCTCCCCTCTCCTCCTCCTCTCCCCCTCCTCCCCTCCCCCACCTCTTCTTCCCCTCCTCCTCTTCCTCGTCTTCTCTCTCCTTTCTCTCTCCTTCTTCTCCTCCTTAGAGAAACAAATTCTGTGGTTCTTATTGGCTGGGCTGCCACTGAGCCAAAGCTGGTAGCCAGTTAAGGGGCATAGTTAGGAAAATGGCCAAGCGCCCTGGACTTCCCGCTGGTGGTCATCCACTCCACAACTTTACGTCTGCAAAACAGAGTCATGGCAGTTACCTCGAAGCGGGGTGGCCAGCCGTCGTGGCTCGCCCCCCGACCGGTGGGCGTGGGGTGGATTTCTGGGATGCTGAGCTTTGAGTGCTGGAACCAGGAAGGCCCTAGGAAAACTAGGATGACCTGGTCACACTGCCTTGAAGCATCGTCACGGGGACTGCAGAAAATGCTTGAAAAGGGCCTACGAAATGGAAGTTTTAATTATATTTTAAAAAGTCCCTTTGCCTCTCCGAGTCTCGTTTTCTACTTGGGTCAATTAAGTGGCCATCTGTTAACTCGTTTTGCTCACGATTGAGCGTCACGGGTGCGATTCAGAGGGACCATTGAAGTGGCCTCTTCCCTGGCGTCCTAGCTCCTTGCCCTTCCAGCCGCCGCCAGAGGTCGCTCGTGAGCACCCAAGTGGGGTCCAGCCCCTCCGCTGCCCACAGCCCTCCTGGGCTCCCGCCTCCCTTGGGGTAAAAGCCCAAGTCCTCGCCACAGCCCCAAAGACCCTGGACGACCTGCCCCATCGCCTCCCGCCCTCACCCTGCCCTCTCTGCCCCTCACTCACTCTGCTCCAGCCGCAAAGGCGTCCTTGTCCCTTCAACGCGTCAGGCGCGGTCCTGCCTCAGGGCCTTTGCACGTGGCACACGCTGTGCGTTCTGCCTGGAATGCTCTTGCCCTGCATACATACATACGTGGCTCCTCCCCTCATCTTTTCATGTTTCGGCTCATGTGTCATCTTCTCAGCGACGACCCTGTTTTTGACATCATGTTCCTCACCCCCAGCTGTTTAGGCTGTGAGCTCAGTGAAGGTGGGGAATTTTGTGTGTCTTGTTCTACTTCTGACTTCGCCATGCCTAGAAGAGTCCTGGAATACAGTATGTGTTTATATTAGGGTTTTCTAGAATCAACGGGGTGGTTATATCTATTACCTACATCCATCTATCTATTATCTATATCTATCTATCTATCTATCTATCTATCTATCTATCCATCCATCCTCTATCTATCTATCTATCTATCTATCTATCTATCATCTATCAGCTATCTATTTATCTATTATCTATCATCTATCTATTTATCTATTATCTATTTCTCATCTACCATCTATCTATATGTATTCATGTATATAAAGATTTATTATAAGAAATTGGTTTATATGATTATGGAGGGTGGGAAGTCCCAGGACCTGCAGGGTGAGGTACAAAGTCCTGAGACAGGAAAGGATCTAAGGAACTGAGCAATGGTGAGCATGGCTCATGGGACAAGGCAGGAGATGAGCTTGGCAGGTGCCCAGTCACAGGGAAGTGGGTGGCGATTCTGGTTTGGGGTGGACTTGAGCTATGGGAGATTGAGCTAGAGGAAGACAGTATTGGGAAGTTCAGAACCGGGAGACCGCAAGTACTAATATGCCGGAAATCTGCAGAGTGAAATGTTGCCTTTGCAGATGAAAGAGGAAGCTAGAAATGAGAAGAAAGATATTATCTGAGGGCAGGGAAGGGAATTAAACAAGACGTTCATAAGAGGCAAAAAGCCTGACTCTCAAGGCTCTAGTCCTTATGACAACCCATCTCATGCTTTTAAAGCACTTGTCATAAGGAGCTTCCCCATGGTACCCGTCCTACCAACTGACACTGGCGATGTCATTAACTCCTTTTTTTCTCCTTCACCATGCGATCCATTAGGAAATCCTGTTCACGTTCCATTCAGAATAAATCCAGAATTTCACGCTTTCCACTGTGCCCGCCTGGGCAGCACCCACCGTTAGCACTCGCCCGGACAAGCGCAGGTGCTTCCCCCTTGTCATCCTGCCTCTGGCCGCCCGGGGGTCACCTTTCCCACCAGACGGCCTCTGTTAACCCTCCCATGGCTCCCGTCTCTCTCCGATAAAAAGCAGAAGTCTTACAATGGTCTAGCAGATCCTACGTGGTCTGGTCATATTACCTCCCCTGGCCCTTCCCTCGTCCACTCCGCTCCAACCGCGCCAGCCTGAAGACACGAGGCGACGTCTTCAGGGACTTCGACTTTCTATTTCCTCTGCCTTAAACAGCCTCCAGTCTTTCCTCACAGGTGACCTTCTCAGCGAGGTCTTTGTGACTGAACAATAACTATGCTTCCTACTGCTGCTGTAACCAATGCCCGCGAATGTCGTGGCTCACGTCAACGACGACATTATCCCACGGTTCCGGAGGTCGCAAGTCCGGAACGGGTCCCCTTGGGCTGACGTCAAGGTGTCGGCAGGGCAGGGTTCTTTCTAGGCGTTCTGGGGAGAACCTGTTTTCTGGCGTTTTCCAGCTCCTAGAGGCTAGCCAGGGTCCTTGGCTTGTGTCTCTCTCTTCCTCCGTCTCCCCATCCAGCAATGGCGGGTTGAGTCTTTTGTGCATTGCGTTACTCCGACTCTGCCTTCTCTGGCTTCATCTCTCACTTATAAAGACCCTTTCGGTTACATTGGCTCCTCCTGGAAAATCCTGCATGACCTCTCCACCTCAAGGTCAGCTGATTAACAATCTTAATTCTACTTGAAACCTGAATTCCCCCTTTCCATATAACATATTCACATGGTCCCGGGATTGAGCCCTGGCCATCTTTGGAGGAGCTGTTATTCTATTGAACATAGGAGCGGTGGGATCCAATGAGTGTCTTCCTTAGCCTCTGTGAACCTGCTTCCACTTGTGGCTTTGTCCCCCTGGAGCTCACGGTGTGGTGGAGGAGATGATCACTGCAGAGCTAATCACACAAATAATCGAGCAGTTATAATTGTGACGCGTGTCACAAAGGAGCACAGGAAGCTACGGGGAAGTCAAGGAAGGCTTCTCGGAGGAGGCGACATTTGAGCAAGACCTGAGGAATGAATGAGTAGGAGCTGGCCAGGCAAAGCAGAGGACAGCACATGCCGGGCCCTGTGGCGAGAAGGCTAGAAATGGAGACTGAAGTGAGATGAGGCTTAAAGATGTGGCTGGGTCTGGTCCCGGGGCTTTTTGGGTCGTGCTCAGTGATTCAGACTCTAACTCTGAGCGCAACGGGGCAGGTTATGTGAAGGAATGGGGGCAGATGCTCGAATCTGCATTTAGAGATGTTTGCAGGGCGGAACGGGTCTAGAGGAATGTAAATCCGGAGGAAGATCTGTGCCAAGCGCAACCGTGGAGGTGGCGAGAAGTGGGTAGATGTCGAATGACATCATGGAGGGAGACTCGATGGGGCCACAACTCACCGGCTGTGAGGGCGAGGGCCAAACAGGTAAACTGAGGTACAGAGAGGCGAAACCGCCAGTCCCGAGGGCAGGATGGGCTAGGATGTCCCTCCCCAGACCTGCTGAAAATCACCATCTGATTTTCTGAGCTCTCCTGGGAATCCCAGGCGAGGCAGAGGTGACCGGTTCGCAGGCCACCGTCGGAGCAGGAGGGGCCGGCTTCCAGGGCCCGCGGATCACCTGAGGGTCTTGTTAACATGCGGTTTCTGATCCCGTCGTAGATCGGGCGCAGGGCCCGAGGTTGCGTTTCTGCCGATGCCGCTGGCCGGGGGCCTGCTCTTTGAGGACGATGGCTTTAGGGTCTGCGAGGTCCTCCACGAGCAGCGTCAGCGTCCGAGGGCTGCTACAATGAATTAAACAGAGGTTTATCCGCCAGAGGCCTAAAGTCAAGGCGCTTTCTCTACGGGCGCGCGGGGAGGATCTGCCCTGCGCCTCCTCCGGCTTCCGGCGCTGCCGACGATCCTAGGTGTTCCTTAGCTTATGGCCTCACCGCGGTCCCTGTCTCCGTCCTCACGTGGTCTCTGCCCATGTCTCGGAACCTCTCCTGCTTTCCTTGCGAGGACGCCAGTCCTACCAAAGGAAGGGCCCCCTCCTCCCGTGTGACCTCCCCTTGACTTACATCACAACGTGGTCTACACTGTTTCTAGATAAGGCCGCATTCTCTGGGTTTAGGCCTTCAACATACCTTTGTGTGTGTGTGGGGAGGGGGCGGCGAAATTCAAGCCGCGGCAATCACCTCCACCCCCTCCGCCTGGCTCCCTCTGGAGCCCCGCTGTGGCATGCTCCCCCCAAGTCCTTCCTCCTGTGCTGCCTAGGTGTGGACGAGTGCGCTGACAGCTCCATCTGCCCGTCTCGCGCCACCTGCATCGACACCCCGGACAGTTACTACTGCACCTGCAAACGAGGCTTCCAGTCCAGCAGCGGACTGGACCAGTTCACGGACCCGGGAGTGAAATGCAATGGTGAGTTCACACCCCCTCAGCATCCCCCGGCGTTTGGTAGGAAATTACGTGGAAGCTGGTAGACGAAGGTTCTTGTCTTTTTACCCAAACACAATTCCCTCTTCCCCCTCCTTCCCTCCCCCTACCTTTCTTTCTCTCTCCTGCTTTCTTACCTGCCTGCCTTCCTTCTTCCTTCCTTCCTTCCTTCCTTCTTTCCTTCCTTCCTCCTCCCTCCCTCCCTCCCTTCCTTCCTTCCTTCCTTCCTTCCTTCCTTCCTTCCTTCCTTCTTTCCTTCCCTTCCTTCTTCCCTCCCTTCCTCCTTCTCTTTATCTCCTTCCTTTCTTTCTATCATGAAATTGATTTCTGGTCACTGACATTTCCAACGATTAGACACTAGCATCCAATGAAAATAAAAATAAAAATCATGCTATCTGTCAATATCCAGAAACAGGTGGTGGGCTGCATTTGACGGAGTGGCTGTAGTTTGCTGAATAAGATAAATCATTCCTATCATTGTAATTCCCGGGGAGCCCCAAACATCCTTCTTCGGGCTACAGTCCATAGGTTACTCAGCGAACTCAGTAGTGCTGTTGGGCCCTGGATTTTAAATTTGGGGTGAAATTAACATTCCCCATATATAAAATGACGGGCTCTGCCCGATCTAGGTCTTTGCTTCCCAGTAAGTGCTGTTCCTGATACCTTATGAGTATTCCATAGATATGTGTTGAATGAAGGAACATGTCACCTCATTCTTTATGTCAACTCCAGATTTAATCAACGTGTTATGGACAGACACTGAGGTTGTTTCTAACATCTGGCAGCTTCAGAGCCGGAATGAACGACCTCGCGACCTTATCTCGGTGATCAGCGGCAGCTCCGAGTTTCTCTTTAAGAGAGGTGCAGTCTGCTGGGAGAGAGCTATAGAAGACTTGTCTCGAAGTTTTATTTGTGTGGCAAGCACATAGCCAGTGTTTACTTAGGGCAGCTCGACAGAACAGGGCTGAAGGAGACTTGGCACCACAACCGTACCATTCTCTGGGTGCCTCAGGAGTAGATTCCTAGAGATGGCTTTGCAAGATGTTCTTTACCGGGTAATAAAGCCCCTGCACGCTTGGTGCACAAAACAACCACCACCATTTATTTATTTTTTTCTCATGAACACATCTGCAATCTGGGCTGAGTCTGGCGAGGGTGGCTTGTTTCTGTTCCGCACGATGTCGGCTGAGTTGCCGCTTTGTAGAGGGCTCGCTCACAAGGCTGGCGAGCGGGCTGCCGTCTGGCTATCCTGCCAGGGCTCTGGGCTGCAGGTCTTAGTTCTTCTCCAGTGGGCCGGTTGGGCTTTCTCACGGCATGGTGGCTAAGCTCTAAGAGTGAGCATCTCAGGAGAACTAGGCGGAAGTGCATGACATTTTTACGACATAGCATCGTGTGTTTATGACCTAGTGTCACTTCTACCACGGTCACAAACGGGCTTAGATTCAAGGGGAGGACATAGACCCTGCTGCTGGATGAATTCGCCTCGAATGAAGGGCGTATGGAATGGAAGACATTGTTGCAACCGACTTTGGAAAATGCTGTCTTTTATACAAGATGAGACAAATTTGTGACTCTGACTCTTTCTCTGTCCAGATGTAGACGAATGTTCTCTAAACGCCTCACAATGTGGCCCTAACGCGATCTGCACAAACATGCTGGGGAGATACAAGTGTAGCTGCTTCCCTGGCTTCTCCTCTTCCACGGGTGATAACTGGAGCCCGGGCAAGCCCGGTCATTTCCTTTGCAAAGGTAATACTCACAGGTTCCGCGTGGGTCTTCGGTGGACGGCTACCACTGAGCTGGGCACATGTGTTTTTAACCTTAGACAGTCTTACGTGTGTTTACTCTCCTCCGTTGCTCCTCGGACACCTCAGACATTGGTGAATGCCTCGACGCTACGCTCTGCCCAGAGCGTGCTGAGCGTATCAGCTCTTCGGGAGGCTACCATTGCAGGGGTCGGGATGGATTCATTCCTATCAAATCCCTTTGTAAAGATATGGGTCCCCTGTTCTTTATTTACCTACTTGATGAAGAATCACCTCCTTTGGTGACCTTGTGAGGTAGTAATGAGGAGCCTCCTTTTAGAAATGAGACAATTGAGGACCAGAGGGATGAAGTCACTTGCTCAAGGACACACAGCTATTAAGGTGGAAGAACTTGGATTGGAATTCCTGTTGAGAACCTATTGCTTGAGAGCGTGGAGGGGGGAGGGGTCTCTAGAGTGGTCTTCTCCCCAGGGGACGTGGGCCATGCCCAGAAACATTTTTGGTGGTCACAGCTGGTGGTGGTGGCGGGATTATGTGTACTGCCGTCATCTAGTGGTCAGAGGCCAGAGATGCTGCTCCATCCCCTACAATGCACGGAACGGTCTCCCCACAAGGAGCAAAAATTTTGTCTGAAGGCGGGGCAAAGGCATAATAAAGTATCTTCAGATGGAAGAACTATGCGGGCAGCTCCATAGAACAGAACAAATGCATGGCAGTGTAATTTACTTACAGGACGATCGGGTCGGAGCGGAACAGATGACCCGGCAGGCTGCAGATACCGGACCCCGGTTACAGTACTTTTCAATAGCATAGCTCGAATACTATTGATTGACAAGACACAGGGACAGAGAATACAGCAGCACCAGGGGTCTTGTGACCAGGGATGGCTTATGATTGATACTATCATCAGTTCACTATTTATCTCAGTTGTCACGCCATTCCGGCTGTTACTAACAAAAATATAGACGGCTGCATTTTAAGGACACGGGAGGCTCGTGAATTAGAAGGCTTTGACGTCCTTGGTAAGCACGGCGAGGTTCTTCACAGCGTAGGCATTAAAAAAATGCAATGAAATCTGGGACGTGGAAGGGAGTTGGTTTTGTTCAGATCTACATCTGTCTGAAAATGATCCTATCCCATATGTGAGTCGTTCCAAGGCAGAGAAACTCGGTCCTCGGGACGCCCAAACCTTGAGCGTTCTCCTAAAAGGTATTCGAATTAAGACCTGAGACAGCTCCTTCCACATCAAGTCAGTCATCATGCCTTGGGGACTCGACCTGCTAAATAGATCTCGAATCTCTCCGTTCTCTTCCGTCTTTGGTCCAAGCACCACGATCGTTGCATTGGCCTCTCTCTTTCTTCAGTCTTGCCCGATCGAGTCCATCCTCCACACTGCAGGCGGAGTATTCTCACCGAGAGACAGGACTCCATCTCTTGGTTACATTTTATACCCATTTTAGAGGTTAGGAGACAGAGCCTCCATTGTGGTGGGATCACTCTCCCAAAGCCGAATAGACAGGACGTGGGAAAGGCGGGTTCAGGACTGTGTGTGGGTGCGATGTCACACCCCATCCTCCCAAGCGGTGTGCTGCCTTGAAGTCAGGCTGCAGCCTCTGGCCACTCAGAACGGGCATGGATTCGCCAAATTCCTCACCATATTTCCATACTCCAAGACCCAAGAAAGCCTGTGAAGCTGTTATCTAAACATTCCAGAGTCAGGCAGAACCTGGATTTTTTTTTTTTTTAAATTAAGTTTATTGGGGTAGCATTGCTTAATACAATTATATAATTTTCAGGCGTATGTTATAATTTGGCATCTGTATATTCTATTGTGTGTTTACCACCCACTTCGCCCTCCCCCGACTCCCTTTGTCGAGCAAGAAGCAGAATGGATAGGTGAGCGGAGAGTCGTCTGGACCTCACGGGAAAAAGTATCTCCTTGTTCCTGTGGGGTGGTTGATATTCTCGATTACTTTGCAGATATTGATGAGTGTGTCCAAGATCCGTCGCTGTGTGGCCCCGATTCTGTCTGCACCAATACCCTGGGCTCCTACAGCTGCGACTGCGCCGTGGGCTTCCGTCCCAATTTGGGAGGCTCCTGGAAATATGGCAACTTTAGCTGCAAACGTAATAATTTCCTTCTGCGTCTCGGCAGTGGCGTCCGTGTCTTGCTTCGGTTGTGAAATCTTCGCTGTACCCCACCTCTGGACCCTCTTCTTTTCCCTCATCCTCAAGTTCCCTCTGTGTTCATTAATTCGCTCATTCGATAAATTATCGTTAGAGCATCTATTAGTTCCTTAATTCGTCAAACAGGCCCCTGCCCTCGGTGCCGAGGATTCGGTCCTAGGTTTGGGGGAAATGATGCATGTCCTCACGTCTGGGGAAGGAAGTAGAAAGCACACACGCGTGTATTTAGTGACGCCGTGAGCGCGACCATTGAAAAATCACAGCTTGCTTTGGGACGACTCGTGGGATGTTTCATACACTCTGAGCAAGTGACATTTAAGGCGGAGCTTGTTGGAGGAGTGGGGGTTAACCAGGTGAAGGGTGGCGATCACAGAGTGCCGGGTTACAGCCTCGAGGCCAGGGCAGAGAGAGGGCACGGGGAAACAGCCTTCCTGCCTCCGCGGTCGCGGGCAGGGGTCGCATTCTGCAGGACGTCGCGAGCTGTGCGGAGGACGCGTAACCGCGAGAGGTCTAAATTTTTTAAACGATCGGGTATTTGAGACGCTACACACGCAGGTAACTGACACGGAGGCAATAAAACGAGGCCCTCGCCGCCACCGTGAGGAGCAGAACGTCGTCAGCGTCCTTGGGAGCCCTGCACGCTCTTCCATACCCCTGTTCCCTCCCCAGAAGGAACTGCTTGGAACTTTGCGTTTGTAATTTATAATTCCCTACGTAAAAAATCACGCCTTCCCCGTATGCACCCCTACATAATACCTTGCTTGGCTTCGTTTGCTTTGAAGCTTTAGACAACATCTCAGAGTCTCTGATGTTCGTGGTGGTATTTCTACCCTTGTATATTATGGCAAGGGATGAATTTCGAGCAGCGGGTAATGAGGTGATGAAATCAGGCTTGCTTTTCATGGTATTGTGCTGTGGTTAAGTTTGATTCGGTTGCTTTTGTTTTCTTCCTAGCGGCTCCTTTCAAGTGTAAAGAAGACATTATACCCAACAACAAACAGGTCCTGCAATGCCGAGCAAATGCAGCACTGGGGGCTGAATACGTAAGTATTTTTCAGGTTTCTATAGCTCTTGGGTTTTTCCTAGAAGCCACTTAAGTAGAACGTTGTTTGCATCTCTAACAAAGGCGAAAATAAGAGGAGCCTAAACCAGACAGCAGTTTACTTCTCTCTTTGCGCGTAAGCTGCCGAGCGCGGATGTGCCGCTTGGCCATCCTTAGCACTGGATTGCCTCGCCGTGCCTCAGAACGGCTGCTGCAGCCCCGGCCATCGCCCCTGCGTTCCAGCTGGTGGGCGGGGAGAAAGGGAAGTGAAAGGCAGTGCCCTTCTCTTTAAGAGTAGAACCCAGTATCACTTCGCTTATACCTCGTTGGCCAGAATTTAGTGGCATGGTCACACCCAGCTGCAGGGAGAGCTGAGAAGGGAGGACGTTCACCTCTTTAAAACTTGGGGGTTCTCTTACTGAAAGAAGGAAGGACGCCGAAGTCTCGCTACCAGTGCAGGTGTTGGTGCTGCGTGTGTGTGACATGGGACAGGTGGTATGCAGCTCCCAGGCCAGGCGAGGAAGACTGTAGACATCCCGATTCTCCGATGAAGCTGTCACAGGGAGCCAGGTCTCCACGAGCACCTTCAAGAAATGATGTCCCCGTTTTAAATCTGAGTTGACGAATTAGCGTCGGAATTCCCATGGACTTTGGACCAACTGTTGTTTGTTGTTGTTTTTTTTTTTAAATCGTGGTGAAATAAACGTAAAAAACCCTCACCATTTTAGCCATTGTAAAGTGCCCAGTTGTTAGGTAAAATCATTCTTGGCACGTCACGTGACCCATGCCATCTCCCAAAGCAAGCTGAGCACCAAGGCACTCCGAGAGTGGTGGGCCCATATCACCTAAAAGGAATGTTCTTGCCCAGATAAGAGGGCCCGCTAAGTTGTTTCCTGCTTTGGATTATACAGCATTTTACAATCCCATGCCACATGGCTGCAAGCCATCTGCATTAGCCCGTGGCGCTTGGCTATAAGCCACCTGCTTAGCAAGCACTGGCTACAAGCCACCTGTGTCATTGCAGGCTGAATGCATCAAACTCCATCCCTTTTTGGTGCTGAGATCTAGCACCTTGCTGCTGCCGCCCACAGGCGGTGCTTCTGTCTGTAAGTTACCTTAACGAACTCTTGTTGACCTTCCGGAGTTGTTGGCCTCTTTCGGTCCCTTGGCCCCAGAAAATTTGTGCAACAATGGCGAGCCAGCCTGGAGACCTGGAACATGGGAAAGGGGAAAGAGACTTCCTGGGGTACACCCTCTATGTGGGGAGGGGTAGCCCCTATGTTGGGTGCTTCTGGCCCACAGCATGGGTACAGGGGTCCCTGAAAATGCAGGCTGGTTGGGAGCGTCTGCTTGCCAAGTGTCATCTGCCTTATTGCGGTAAGGCGGGGCTCTGTACAAGGGACTTTAATAATCGGAGAATACCTCCTGGCTGGATTGCTAGATGTTGTGGCTAAGTTTCAACAAAAGCTGCAAGAAAGCCTTGCATCTTGGATGGTGAGGCTTTGGGGCATGGGGGCCGATAGGATCTCTTTCTGCCATCCTGAAGGAGAGAAAATGAGTGAGATCACCACTCGCCTGGCCCCGAGGCCTCATCTACATGGCCAGCCCCAAGGAGATCATTATTTAATGGTCTGGACAATAATGGGATGCTGGGAGCCCGGCCAGATGAGGGAGACCTACCAGGACCTGCCAGTTCCTGGAAGTCCACAGAGGAAGTTCAAGTTTTGTTGCCAGAAGTAAGAATGAGACAGGCTATCTGTGCCAAGGCGTTTCAGGGGCCCACAAAGCCGTGTTTTCTGCTGGTGGGAAAAAAACCGCCTTTGGCAGGCAGCCCCCCAAAGTGGTGTAGCCCATCGATTTCCTTTTAAGTCCGATAATCAGACCAGAGGTGTGAGGTGGGGGAACCCATGGCCGTTTTAGGCGATACAGAGCAGGGCTGAGATTGGGGCAGTCCCTCCTGCAAATTGCAGTTGCTTGTTCTCCGCATCCTCTCCAGCATTTGTTGTTACTTGTCCTGCTGATTCTAGCTATTCTAACAGGTGCGGGATGGTATCTCACTGTGGTTTTGATGTGCATTTCCCTAACAGCTAGTGATGTTGAGCATCTTTTCAAACATTTGTTGGACATTTGAATGTCCTCTAGGGAGAAGTGTCTGTTCAGGTCCTCTGCCCTTTTTTTTTTGATTGGATCATATGTTTTGTTGTTGTTGTTGTTATTGAGTCGTATGAGTTCTTTGTATATTTTGGATATTAGGCCCTTATTGGAGGCATTGCTTGAAAATATATTTTCCCATTTGGATGGTTGTCCTTTTACTTTGTGGATGATTTCTTTTGCCGAGCAGAAGCTTTTTACTTTGATGTAGTCCCATTCATTTATTTTAGCTTTTTCTTCTCTTGCCTTTGATGTCAAATCCATAAAGTCCTCTTTAAGTCCAAGGTCCTCGAGTTTAGTTCCTATTTTTTCTTCTATGCATTTTATTGTTTCAGGTCTTACATTCAGGCCCTTAATCCATTTCGAGTTAATTCTGGTGTGTGGTGACAGACAACAGTCTAGTTTCATTCTTTTGCAGGTGGCCTTCCAGTTTTCTCAGCACCATTTATGGAAGAGGCCTTCCTTTCTCCACTGTCTGTTTTTGGCTTTTTTGTCAAAAATTATTTGCCCATATAAATATGAGTTTATTTCTGGACTCTTGCTTCTGTTCCCCTGGTCCGTGTGTCTGTTTTTTTGATACTACCGTGCCGTTTTGATTATTGTCTCTTTGTAGTAAACTTTGAAGTTGAGTAGAGTGATGCCTCCAGCCTCATTCTTTTTTTCTCAGGATGGCTTTGGCAATTCGGGGTCTTTTGTGCTTCCATAGAAATTTGATGATTTTTTTTGTTCTATTTCTTTAAAAAATGCTGATGAGATTTTGATAGAGACTGCATTAAATCTGTATAATGCTTTAGGTAATATAGTCATTTTAACTATGATGATTCTTCCAAACTAAGAACACAAAATATCTTTCCATTTCTTTGTATCTCCTTTGATTTCTTTTAATAGGGTCTTATAGTTTTTATTATATAGGTCCTTCACATGTTTCATTAAATTTATTCCTAGGTATTTTATTCTTTTTTGGTGCAATTGCTAAAGGTATTATTTTTTCCACTTCTTTTTCTAATGCTTCATTATTAGAGCATAAGAAAGCTATGGATTTTTGAACGTTGATTTTGTATCCAGAGACTTTACTGTGTTTGCTTATTCTTTCTAGCAGTGTTCTTGTGGAGTCTTTAGGGTTTTCTGTATAGATAATCATGTCATCCACAAATAGTGACAGTTTGACTTCTTTGTTTCCTATCTGGATGCCTTTTTTTATCTTTCTCTTGTCTGATTGCACCTGCTAGAACCTTCAATGTTATATTGAATAACAGTGGTGATAGTGGACGGCCTCGCCTTGTTCCTGATCTTAGAAGGAAGGTTTTTAGTTTTTTCACCATTCAGTATGATGTTGGCTGAGGGTCTGTCATATGTGGCCTTTATTAGGTTAAGGTACTTTCCTTCTGTACCGATTTTGCTAAGTGTTTTGATATAAATAGATGCTGCATCTTGTCGAAGGCTTTTTCTGCATCTATTGATGTGATCATATGATTCTTATTTTTTAATTTGTTTATGTGGTAAATCTCATTAATCGATTTGCATATGTTAAACCATCCCTGTGTCCCTGGGATGAAACCCTCTTGATCGTGGTGTATAATCTTTTTAATATGTCATTGTATTCGGTTTGCTAATCTCTTATTTAGGATTTTCGCATCTGTGTTTATGAGATATATTAGTCTTTAGTTTTTGCGTGTGTGTGTTATCTTTACCAGGTTTTGGTATCAGAGTAATATTGACCTCATAAAATGAGTTGGGAAGCATTGCCTATTCTTTGATTATTTGGAAGAGTTTGAGGAGAATAGGCGTTAAGTTTTTGAATGTTTGGTAGAATTCACTGGTGAAACCATCTGGTTCTGGACTTTTACATTTTGGTAGGTTATTGATGATTATTTTAATGTCCATACTGCTGATCTGTCTATTTAGATTTTCCAGATCTTCTTGATTCAGTCTAGGAAGGTTGCATTTTTCTAAGTACTGGTGTCCATTTCTTCTAGGTTATTAAATTTGGTGTTATATACTTTTTCATAGTATTTTTGTATTGTCCTTTGCATTTCTGTGATGTCAGTCGTAATCTGCTCTCTTTCGTCCCTGATTTTGTTTATTTGTGTCCTTCCCCTATTTTCTTTAGTGAGTCTAGCCAGGGCTTTTTCGATTTTCTTAACCTTCTCTAAGAACCAGCTGTTTGTTGCATTCATTTTTTCTATTTTTTGTTTGTTTGTTTGTTTCGTTTTTGTTTTCAACTTCATTCATTCCTGCTCTCATTTTGATGATTTCTTTCCTTCTGCTGACTTTAGGCCTCATTTGTTCTTCCTTTTCTAGTTTTTTTTTTTTTTTTTTTAAAGATAAAGTGTTAGGTTGTTTATTTGGGCTCGTTCTGGTTTTTTGAGCTAGGCCTGTAATGACATGAGCTTTCCTCTTAAGACCGCCTTTGCCGTCTCCCAAAAGTTTTGATATGCTGTACTGTCATTATCATTCGTTTCTATGTATCTCTTGGTCTCTCTTTTTACTTCTTCTCTGGCCCAGTCATTCTTCAGGAGGATGTTGTTTCATCTCCATGTATTTGTGGTTCTTCCTGATTTCTTTTTGCAGTTGATCTCTAGTTTCAAAGCATTATGATCAGAGAATATGGTTCGTATGATTTCAACCCTCTTGTTGAGGCTGTCTCTGTGTCCCAGTATGTGTTCAATCCTCGAGAATGTTCCATGTGCACTAGAGGAGAATGTATAAGCAGCTGTTTTGTGATGGAAGGCTCTGTAAATGTCAATTATGTCCAGTTGGTTTAATGTGTTATCGAAGGATGTTTTTTCCTTATTGATTTTCTGTTTGGATGACCTGTCCATATCCGACAGTGGGGTACATAGTTCCCCTACTCTGATAGTGTTTTGGTCGGTTTCTCCCTTTAGTTCTGTTAGTAGGTGCTTTACATATTTTGGGGCTCCTCGATTGGGAGCATAGATTATAATAAGTGTTAAGTCTTCTTGGTGCATGATTCCCTTTATCATTATGAAGTGTCCCTCAGCATCTTTCTTTACCTTTTTCATTTGGAAGTCTGTTTCGTCTGATATCAGTACCGCTACTCCCGCTTTTCTCTGAATGCCATTTACTTGAAATATCACTTTTTACCCTTTCACTTTGAGTCTGTATTTGTCTTTGGAGCTGAGATGTGTCTCCTGGAGGCAGCATGGTTAGGTTTCGTTTTTCGATCCATTCTGCACCTCTGTGCCTTTTTATTAGCGAGTTCAGTCCATTTACATTTAGGGTGAATATTGAAACATGAGGTTTTCCTCTAGCCGTTTTATCTTTTGCTTTCTGGTAGCTCGGTGTTTCCATTGCGTCCTTGTCCTTCTGTTTTTGTTTTCTTTATTTTGTTCGGCTTTTGTCTCTGGTTCTTGTTTTATGTTATATACTTCATTCTGACTCTATGGTGTGTGGTTACCATTACAAGTATGAAAAAGGTAATTATATATATGTATATATATGTATATATACACATAGACACACATATGTATGTGTGTATATATTCGTTTCTTTTTGAGAGTTTCTCTCTTCTTGTGAAACAACTCATTCTGCTTATCTAGTTGTTTTTTTTCAATTCCTGAAATTGTTGACCTGGTTCGTTTCAGATCTCCTTGAGTTTTTTCAGAATTAACATCTAGAATTTTCTGTCATTTAAGTCACATATTTCTATGTCTGTAAGCATATTTTCTGAAGATTTTTCTCTCTTTTTTTTTTTCCTGAGATTTTTTGTCATTTTGGTTGTCTTCTGTTGAGTTTTAGATGTTCAGCTTGTTGTTTGTTGTTTCAAGGGGAGAGGTCTGGGGACGTCGGTCGCTCTGCCACATTTCTGACATCGCTTGAAGCGAGTCTCTCGTAGGCAGCCTATGTGAGGGTCTTGTTTTTTCATCTCTTCCGCCACCCTATCTTTCGATTGCAGCATTTAATCCATTTACATTTTAAGCAGTTGTTGCTGTATACGTAGTTTTTGCCATTTTATTATTCATATTAAAATTTTTTTCCCCCTTTTCCTTCTACTTAATGAAGCCCCTCTCACATTTCCTATTGTTTGTACTGGCTCGGTGGTGATGAACTCCATTAGTTTCGGTTTTTATTTATTTATTTTTTCTGAGAAGCTCTATTTGTCTTTCGATTTTTTTTTTTGACTTTATACTTTTTATTCCATAAGAAGCACGAATATCTTTACACACAGAGTCCTAAACCTATGGAATTGCTTTAGGTGTTTGGCTTTCACTGTTTCTGTGTCTGTCGGCATCTTCTTCACACAAACACCTGGGGCTGTCCGGCGCTAGCTGCTGCAGTACGTTCTGCCCATACCCAGGCCAGGACATTGACAACCCCCGGATAGTCCCCGACCAGGGATGAGTAGGGGCTAAATACTTGTTTCCTTCCCCTCCATCTCCCAGGTATCTCAGCGGTATTGAGCTCGTTACCCAGTGGGAACCGGCTCGCTGACCTTGAACCGACTTTACCTTCCCAGTTTTACTTTTCCAACACACCACTCGGTGCTTTCTAGAGTCATCTGCCAAAGAAACTGCTTTCATTTAGTTCTAGTATTGAGATCTACTTTGGGGAGAAACCAAATCTTAGACAGTAATGTATTCATTTTCCTGTCACTGGGCTTCCAGGTTGTTTTTAGTTTTTCGCTATTACAAACAAGGCTGTGACATATTTCTACGAATCTCTTGATATATATATGTAGGCTTTCTCTTGGTATTTATTCGAGTGGAACTGCCGGGCCAAAGATATGTGCATCTTCATTCTTAATAAACACTGTCAACATTTTAAGAGGCTGACAGTGTTAAGCGTGTCCAAGAAGGCCACATCTGATGCGTGTGGAATGGCACCTTACTGTAGTCTAATTTGTGTTTCTCCATTTACTAGTGGGAATGTGCGTCTTTGCGTGTACTTATGGCATTTGAATGCCCCCTTCTTTTTACATGGCTTACTTTTTTATCTTATTAGTATCCGAGTTTCAGAAATTCTGGATACTGCTAGTTTTCTGGTTATGGTCCTTCTGGAGAGCTTCACTGTTTTCTTGTGGTTTGGAAATCCACGCAGTATTGGTTTTCTTCTTCTGTGTAATCGGGATTTTTTTTTCCCCCTTCTATGAAAGGTTTTTGGAAATTCCCTTTCCACTCCTGACGTTCCATATCCTAATTTTCCTGCTGAACATAAAGGTTTCAGTTTATTGTCTCAAGTGGTTTTGCATGAAAATAAGCACACTTCGAAAAATCTGATCACAATAGACATCCCTAATGCATAGAACGACACACCCAACTCTGATGCTGTAAACAGTTTACAGCATACTTTTGTCTACATGTTAAAAATTTTGGAAGCTGTACACAATTTGCTTCTTTCCCTTAGCAGTCTTTCACATTTTGGGGGTCTGTACTCCATTCTTTTAAACTGCTGTAGAATATTAACTTTTATAGGCATGTTGGTTAGTTATTTCTTTCTTGATTGACGGTTGGGCTGTTTCCAAGTTTAAAAAAATGGTGCGACAAACATTCTTGGGTCTGTCTCTGTTCAGCATTAGTTTCTAGAAATGGAAGTTCCGAGTCCAAACCCAGCATATTTTGAATTTAAATTAATATTGCTAACTTATACTCTAAAAAGTTTGTACCAATTTACAAGCCAGAAAATACTATTTCTTCGGATGGCTAAACATCCAAATAGTTGCTGCCACGATGGGTAAAACATCTTTTAATTTGTAGTTTTTAATTATGCGAAGTTTTTCCAGCTTACTAATTTTGGCTGCTAGCAACATCCATTCTCTTTGAATGTTTAAAAAATTGATTAAATTTTTTTAATGGTGACATTGGTTAACAAAACGTCCTTTGATTCTAAATGATGGCTTTGCTGGGTAGAGTTATCTTGGTTGT
The DNA here is from genome assembly GCF_014176215.1 of Rousettus aegyptiacus. Taxonomy (NCBI): domain Eukaryota; kingdom Metazoa; phylum Chordata; class Mammalia; order Chiroptera; family Pteropodidae; genus Rousettus; species Rousettus aegyptiacus. The sequence goes on along the minus strand of NW_023416291.1, from coordinate 51,102,510 downwards.
AGGTCCTTACTTTTCATCACTTCGAATATTTCCCGCTTGTCCTTTCCGGTCCTCAAAGTTTCTGCTGAGAAATCAGCGCACCGTCTTATGGGAGCTCCCTTGAGGGCAGCTAACTGCTTTTCTCTTGCTGCTTTTAAGATCATCCCTTTGTCTTTAACTTTTGGCGTTTTAATTATGATGCGTCTTGGCGGGGGCCTCTTTGCGGTCCTCTTTCTTGGGGCTCTCTGCTGCACTTCCTAGGTATGGGTTCCTCTTTCTCGGTATGTATGTCTCTTTGCTTCACCAGATTAGAGAAGTTTTCCATCCTGATTTCTTGAAATAGGGTTCGACTCCTTGATCTCTCTCTTCTTCTGGTACCCCGTGATGCGAATGTTGGTGTCCTTAAACTCTCCTCATTTTTTTTTTTGGATTCTTTTTTTTCTTTTTGCTATTTTGATTGGGCATTTTCTGCTCCCTTATCTTCTAAATCACTGACTCGATCCTCTGCCTCATATAACCTACTGTTAATTCCTCCTAAGGGAGTCTTCATTTCAGTTCTTGTATTCTTCATTTCTGACTGGTTCTTTTTAATGTTTTCTATCTCTGCTGTTACATTTTCCAACTCTTTGTTAATGTTCTCACTGAGTTCATCTACTCTTCTCCTGAGTTCATCGAGCATCCTTATAATAAATGCTTTAATCTCTGCCTCTGGTAGATTGCTTTTCTCCATTTCGTCTAGTTCTTTTATGAGAGCTTTGTTCTGTTCTTTCATGTGGGACGTGTTTCTCTGTCTTCCCACTTTGGCTGCATACTTGAGTGCGTTTCTGTGTATTGGGTAGGGCTCCTATGTCTCCCAGTCTTCGTAGAGTGGCCTTATGTAGTAGGTGTGCTGTGGGTCCTAGTGGCGCAGCCTTACCTGGTCACTTGAGTCAGGGGTCCCAGGTATGTCCTTTGTATGAGTTGTAGGTGTGTTCTCCTGTTGTAGTTGAGCCTTGGTAGCTGTCTGCTCATAAATGGGAGGGATTGACTCTCAGGCTGGTTGGGTTTGATGACTGACTGTGGCCAGTGGAGAAGCCCTTGTACAGGGGCTGACCCTGCAGAGTGCTAGTCACTTTAACAGGGCTCTAGTGCCTGTCCTGCATGTCCTTTGGGTGCGTTGTCCCCAGATGTGACCCCAGGTGGTACTCTAGCTGAGACTGAAGCTGGCCACCAGGCGTGTAGGCCAAGGCATCCTGGGATGGGCCCTGCTGAAGGCCAAGTTCAGCTGCAGCCTGTTCCTTGCCTAGGGGCACCTGGCCAGGGTCACCAAGCAATCTGCAGGTGGCCGCCACCCACGCTGGGCTTGGAAGTGCCTTGAGAGGCCGAGCTGCAAACCAAGGTTGGCTGTGCTTGTGCTGAGTTTGGGGCTGCTCAGCAAGAGGTGTGGGGGCGCACTGAGGCCAGATGCTCCCTGTTTAGTTTTTGTGAACCTTTGAGAGATTTTAGGAATGTCCACAGGATGAGCCAAGACAGGCCGTTCGTATGAAAAATCCACTGGAAGAGGCTTGGGCAGGCCCTCAAGTTGGGAGGGGCAGGAGTCTCAGGGTAGGATGGCCAGTGTGAGCTACGTTGACGGAGACTCAGGTATGGCGGCCTCCTGGGTCTGCAAGCTGGGTGGGGGAGGGCTCAACAAATAAACAATGGCGTCTGCCAGCACTTCTGTCTGTGGGAGCGCTGTCCCTCCAGCCCTCACCCTGGAGCCAGACAACTCAGTTCCTCCCCGTGTGTCCCTGGTGACTGTTGAGCTGCTGCCCCAGTGGTGGAGCTCAGAGTGAGCGAGTCCGTCGCCAAGCATGTCCATGCACAGGCTCTTCACGAGGGTCACCGGGATTCCCCCCGGCTCTTTGTCTCCCTCAGCCACAGTCTCTGCTGGTTTTCACAGGCTGAAAGTGTGCGGACTTCTCTGTCTGGCACTGGAACCCTGGGCTGGGGAGCGTGGTGTGAGGTCAGACCCCTCGCTCTTCTGGAGGGGAGGAGGGGACCTCTGCCGCTGAGATATTTCTCTTGATCCTCAACCACCACATGTGGGAGTGGGACCAGCCCATCTCTTATCTCTGCCCCTTCCACTCGTCTCAACGTGGCCTCGTCTGTGCATCCCCAGTTGTAGGACTTCTGTTCAGCCGGACCTCAGACGACTCCCAGTGATGGCCGTTTTGTAGTTTCGTTGTAATTTTGATGCGGTTGTGAGAGGAGGCAAGCGCAGCGTTGACCTACTCTGCCGTCTTGACCGGAACTAAAAGGGTTCATTTTTATGTCCCCGAGAATTCTAGAGTCTTAGGACACCTCTGGAATTCAGGGCCACCCCACGTAGTGGGCTCGGAGGCCCAATTGTACATTGCATGCTTGAGGGAGAGAGAAACCAATGCTCCTCACTGCTGTTCCCTGGGGCGCAGGTTCCATTCTGTGCGCTGATGAACGCCACCTTCAGCATCCTGGACGAGGCCTGCAGAGACGCGACCACCACCGTCATTTCCCTGCAGGTAACCGCGACGTCTTCGTCATCGTATTTCAGGTTTTGAACGGCTTGGGGGGAAACCTCGGGTGCAGAAAGTGCTCTTTATAATTAACGAGTTGTGATTCAGCATTTAATGTATGACAGTTGTGAAGTTTTACACATTAACATACAGTAAAATTACCCCTTTCCGTACAATTTTATGAGTTTTACCGCCGCCTGAGCAGATTGGCGTAACTACCACCGCAGTGAGAAGACGTAGCGGGTCCATGTCCCCCCAGTCTCCCTGGCACTTCCCTTGGGAGTCACGTACTCCCGCCACATCTGGTCCCTGTAAATCTCTGATCCGTTCTGTCATTGCGATTGTGCCTCTGAAAGAACATTAATTAAATGGAATCGCACAGTACGTGGCCCTGGGAGTCTGGCTTCTTTCCCTCAGAATCATGCCTTTGAGAGTCGTCAGCGTTGTGTTTATCAATAATCTCATGACTTTTTTTTTTTTTAGTAACATTAGCGACATTTAGCACATTCACAGTGTTGAGCAGCCATCGCCCTTGTAGGTACAGAACATTCTCACCACCCCAAAAGGAAACTACGTAAGGAGCTCTCCTTAGTCTTCCCTCCTCCAGCCCCGGCAATGACAAATCCACTCTCTATCTTTGTGGATTTGCCCGTTCTGGACATTTCCCACAAAAGGCATCACACACCACGTGGCCTTTCGTGTCTGGCTTCTCTCGCTGAGCATCGTGTGCTCAAGGTTCATCTCTTGGTGCTCCTTTCCTTTTCATGGCTGAGTAATATTCCATTGATGGATGGACCGCAGGTGGCTTAAGCATCATCTTTGAAGGATATTTGAAGTGTTTCCGCCTGAACAGCATCTCTTCATCCCCCACCCCCATCCTGGCTCTTGGCAATTATCAGTAGAGTTGCTACTAACACCCATGTGCAGTGTGTGTGTGAACCTGAATTTTTATTTCTCTAGGTATGTACCTAGGAGTGGGATTCCTAGGTCCCTATAACTGTAAATTTAAAACGTAGTTTTTAAGTCTTTATATTGTCATGTTATTTACAAATATTTTTTTTTGTACGAAAAGAAGACTAACACTTTCATTTGTAATTTGATTCATTTAAAAGTAATTTATTCATATCAAACATTTGTTCATGAAGTGTACATGCGTTCGTAGGGTTTTTAGATTAAACTTTCATAAATGATTACCGTTTTTAGAAATTTAAATTTCCTCAAACATTTTATACTACATTTACAAATATTCTTATTTCCCCCCAAATGTCAAGTACCTAATGAAGAAAATTGCAAACCTAAAAGGCAAGGTCACTAGGCCCTTAAGGGCTTCACAAATCCAGTCGATCAAATGTGTAAATATAAAAATTCAGATTTTTAAAATGTTTATAAACAGCTGTGCTTTTCTCAGGATGGTTCTAGCTCAGATTTTTCTGCTAAGTAGATGCAGAGGGACACCAAATTCCTGCCTTTCAGATGGAAGTGTTTATAGAGCACAGTGCACCCTATTTCTCCTGAACAAACATCTCTCAAGTTTTACCCTAACTCAGTTTTTGTTGATTTTTTTTTCCATCTTTTTATCACCTCATTTGGATAAATAGAAATTAGTATTCCTGCTAAGGTTTCAGTTAACTTCCTTCACTGTCTGACTGGATTCAATCAATTTCTTCCTTGCATTTATTAGTTTATGACTTCTTTTCATATATATTTTTTCATTGGGGTCAGAGTCACATTTTATAGTTAATTTATTGACAGCAATCAATAATAGGAATGGTATCAACATTATTATTACTATTATTGTGATTGCTATTTTTTTCTTAACTCTATTCCTCAGACATAATCATTGTTAGCATTTAGATGTGTATCTTTCCATACGTTTTTGCTTTGTGAGTTCATGTATCACAGACATACAAACACACACACACACACACATATTGAAGTCATTTATCGAGCACCTACTATGACAGATTTAGAGCAGTGGTTAAGGATTCAGCCTCTGATTCCAGACCCCCAAAGTTCAAAGCTTGGTTCTGCAAGATGTATCTGTGTTTTCCCACCCAAAAATGGAAAAAATCATAGCCTATACCTCACAGATCTCTTCTTAAAATTAAGTAAGTTAATATATACCAGGCTCAGACTGTTAGTTATTTTGTTTTATGTACCAGAAACATAATTTTAAAGTAGTTGTTTTTAAACTAAATGAGATAATATATACATGTCATTCTGTAATGCGCTTTACTTAGCAATAGCTCTTGGACCTTTTTGCTTGTTAAATCATGTAGATGTACTATATTGTGCTTTTACCAATATCTGCAGACTGTCCTACGATTTCATGTCATCATTTACTTAACTAATCTGTCGGCCATTAAGGCTCTCTGACTTCTTGCTATCACAAACCATACTGAAATGAACATCACTGAACAAGAACCTTGCACAATTTTTAGGTATTTCTGAGAAGATTAATTCCTGGAAGGGAAGTTTCTGGGTCAAAGGATATGTGCACTTTACGCCGTTATAGGGGCTGATTTTTTTTCATGCTGCGAAGGACACACCAACTTGCCTTCCTAACGGGGCCTCTTGAATCGGGAAAAAGAGGCCGAGTGGACGTCTTTTTAATTCTTCATTGGTCTAGACTGCCAACCCACTTCCTTGGAGAGAGAGAGGACAGCTGCTATTCACTGATGAGGGACAGAGAGTGGAGGGGCAGGGCAGAAACCCACTCAGAAAGAAAGAGACAGAGACAGAGAGCTGGAGACAGAGAGGGAGAAGCAGAAATACAAAGAGAGAGACAGAGGCAGAAAGAGAGAGAGAGAGAGAGAGAGAGAGAGAGAGAGATAGAGAGAGAGAGACAGAGACAGAGAGAGACAGAGAGACAGACAGAGAGAGAGACAGAGAGACAGACAGAGAGAGAGACAGAGAGAGAGAGAGATAGAGAGATAGAGAGACAGAGAGAGAGACAGAGAGAGAGAGAGAGAGAGAGAGAGAGAGAGAGAATGAGAACAAGAGAGCGAGCGAGCAAACCTCTTTCTTTGCAGAGAATGGCTGAGAAATTTTCCCCTGTGCTTGAAAAACTGTCCAACGGGTCCAGCCTCACCAAAGCCGAGACAGCCGCCCTGGGCACGATCTTACTCGAGAGCGTGGGAAGCACCGTGTTGGCAGCTTTCCTGAGTCCCTCAGCGAATGGCAGCCAGACTATTCGGACGGAACGCTTGGGTAGGACACATCCTTCACGTCAAGGTCACCCTGGGGACTGATTTTGAGGGGGCGAATTTGGCGATGTGATTCTCCAAGGCTTTTCCATCTACGATTTGCCCTCAATGCTTCAAACCTCTGAGCTCAGAGCAGAGCCAAGTCGAGCATTAACAACATCTCCCAGGTTTTGAGTGTCTGGCTCCGTGTTCAGAGTGTGTTGCCAGGCGCTGCGTTTGGAGTGAGTCTTTAATTCACTCCACGAATATTCGTTGACTCTATGCCAGGTGTTAAGGGATGATGGTCATTTGCTGTGTTCGAATATTTCCAGCCCTGTCTTCTGGGCCCACAGTAGGCACTTCCTGGCTTGGAGTCAGGAGGAATTTTGTGACTAGTTCCAGGTAATGCATTGCGAAGGGAATAGTTGCCAGGGTGGGACCTTCCAGAGAGTTCTTTCCCTTTGTCCTAGCGATAGGCTCTGTTTCGGATTGCCGTTTCTCCGTCTGTGTGGGTCCCAGGGCAAGGAAACACAGAACGCAGTTCCTAATCAATGTGTTAGTGGGAAATAACTATTATTTTAACCTTCTAAGATGTGGGCTCGTTTGTTGCTGCTGCATGACTGACCCTCTCCTGACTGACACAGCCCTGGCCGCGCCACCCTGAACATGCATGACCTGTGACCACCTGGGGGTCTCGGGCGCTGTAGACCTTCTACGGCTTCTATGGCAGCATGTACTCCTGGCACTAGTTACAGTAGGAGTCACATAACCTTAGGAAGTTCCATCTCGATTGGTGCCCAGGAGGCCAAAAGGTAGAAATAGAGTATTTGGTGGACTGCCTCCAGCAGTGAACAAGACTGGCCGAATTCATGAGTCTTTTATTTTAGTCAGTTGACTAAGACAATAAACAGACATCTGGTATACCAGATAAAGCTAGTGCTATTGGGGAAAAACAGCAGGCCGAGGAGGCTAGAGAGGGTCAGGATTAGGGGGAGCGTTGGTTATCTCGCGATGTGGTACGGGGATGTCTCAGTGGGGCAGGGACCTGAGGGAAGGGAGCCCTGTAGATAACTGGGGAAGAAGCAGGTGTGGGAATACTTGGTGAATTCAGAGAGCGGTGAGGAGGCCAAAGTGGCCGAACGGGAGCAGGAGACAGTGAAATCTGTAGGGGAAGGAGTTGGAAGAGAAAAGGAGAGGAAGATGTTGTAGACGAATGTAAGGGCACAGGATTTTGTGTGAAGTGCGGCGGGGGCAGGACTGGAGAGTCCGAGAACGGGCCTGGCGTTGCCTGGCGTATGTTTTCAAAGGGCACCTCTGTTCCCAGCATCCGCTGTGTTTTAATGAACGAGGAGTTTTGTAATTAAGGCCATGTTACAGGTGATGCTCAGAGCGCTTGAGACAGTGCCAAAGTCTGCAGGGCTGGTGCGTGGCAGAGCGCGGGCCTCATCCGGCTGCAGAACGTGAGCCCTTGTCCGCTGCGCTGGGTTTGTCCCGGCCCCTTACGCTTTCCTTTGGCTTCGGACCTCTGCTTTATTTTTGGAGTTGCCAGAGGGCCACGGACGGCTCTGTCACCTGCCATCACTGTGGACGTCAACCCCGTCGTTCACTGATGGATGCGGCTCCCTCGTAAATCTCCGACCGGGTTTCCCATTTTTAGGGGCTACCATCCACCTCTCATTCATGAAGGGGCTCACGGTCACTCCCAGGACGAATGGCCCTTTCCAGTCTTTCTCGGGCTCGCAGCCTGTGTCAGACTGCAGCCAAAACTCAGGACCCACGTTCCGAGTGACATTGTGCAAAGTCTCCATTTCTCCTTTTAGATATCGAGAGCAGAGTTATCAAGGACGAATGCGCTGAAGAGAACATGGTCTTTCATGTGAAAGCTGGAGGGAGCGAGATGAAGATCGGCTGTTCCACAGTTAAGGAATCTGAATCCGCAGGTACGGACTCGCTCCTGAGAATCACGGAGCGCGGCTTGGGCAAATTCCGCCGGAAGTCTTAACTGATCACCTCCTGGGTACCAAGACCTGTGCCAGGTGGTGAGGGAATCCACAATGATGGAGGCAGAAATCAATAGCCCGTGACCACAGGGAGCTTCCCATGTGCTAGGGAAGTCACACTTTGAATAAATCCTCTCACGATACTGGAGTAGCAAGACTTTCCCTGTCCAATTCAGCAGCCACTGGCCCTATTTGCTCACTGAACACTTGAGATGCGGCTAGGTTGTAAGTGTAAAATCCATACTGGATTCCAGAGGTTTGAGGCAAAAAACACAGGGCTCAAGACAGCTCGTTAACAATTTTTAATACTGATGCCGTGTCGACATGATAATATTTTGCGTGTGAGTTAACATTATTAAAATGTACCTGTTTCTGCTTTTCTAAAATACTGCTGCGAGAAAATTTCAAGTTACGTACGTGGCTCATACCGTGTATACGTGGCTCATACTGTGTTTCCGCTGGACCACGCTACTCTGTATGAGGCTTGGCGAGCTTTTCCTGTAGAGGGCAGATTAGTACATATTTTAGGCACCGAGAGCAATGCAGCCTCTGTCACAGCTGTTCAGCTCTGCCATCAAAGTGCAAAAGTGTTCATAGATAATATGTAAATGAATGCATGTGGCTATGTCCTATAACTTTTGTTTCTAAAAAAAAAAAAAAAAGAGAGAAACAAAATAGGCAAAGGCCCAATTGGTTAGGAGGCCATTGTTTGACTCCCCCTGACCCTCGTGGTCTCTGGAGCACAGGGTGCGGGGTTAGGACCTCCTCCCAGAGACCACCCCACCCTGAAAGGGGAGGTGTGCCCAAGAGACTGAATGAGACCAGAAATGTGGGAGGGGAACTCAGTTCCCGCGGCTGAGTCAATATCTCTTAGAAAGACAAATTCAAATTTATTTTTAAATGCAGTCCAGATTTCTCCAGGGGACAGCACCTCAGGGTTTCTTTTTTTTTACGGTTCTACTGAGGGTCACTCACCTGGAAGTCCACCGGTGTTTCAGTCTTCAGAGCAGACCGGCGAAGGTGCAGAGATGCATGAGACGTTCAAGTATGCATGTGTGTTTATATGCTGGGTCATCGGTAATAACTACCAAGCAAACGATTCCTTCTTCTTCTTCTTCTTTTTTGGCACTTGGGGGATTCACAGGGACCACTGGGGTAGCTTTCGTCTCCTTTGCAAGTCTGGAGTCTGTTTTAGATGAGAGCTTCTTCCAAGACCCTCAGAATCCCTTGGCCAACTCCAGGAGGAAGCTGAAGATGAATTCTCGTGTCGTTGCGGGCATCATGACAGGGGTGAAGAAAGGCGGGTTCTCTGACCCAGTCATCTACACTGTGGAAAACATCGAGGTTTGTGGTGTCTCCGCTGGGCCCCCATCTGCCTATTGACAATCCCGTCCCCGAGTAGGCTTAACTCTCATTTCTGATGAGGACCTGTTGAGGCAGCAAGCAGTCCACACTTTCTAGCAACTCCAGCCAATCCTAGAAGAACGAGCTCTTCTACTTTTGTGTGGTATCCTTTCACTCCTTGATGGCAAGATTTAGGTTAGATTAGCAACATTGATGTGGGGGAAAGACGTGAATTTTATTCACACTAGCAATGACCAAGTCAGTGGTAGAGATAGGTCTGACATTCAAGACATTTCTGGTCATCACTGCATGTTGAAATATCAGCATTTGCCTCCATTCCCCTACAGAACATTACATACCCACATCTTCTTGCCTCAAATGCCTCCTGAGTGGTCACATTGAATCCATTCAAGAGAGACTCTCAGGTAACCAGGGCCTTTGAATTTTCAGCCAAAGCAGAAGTCGGAGAGGCCCATCTGTGCTTCCTGGAGCGCAGATGTGGGGGGCGGGAGGTGGACGTCGTCTGGCTGCGTGGTCCGTAAAGTCTCTGAGACCTCTACTGAATGCAGCTGCAATCGGATGGTGAACCTGGCCATCATCATGGCTTCTGGGCCGCTCACGGTCAGTACTGATGTTCTGTGCTCTGGTTCTCCAGATTAGAGGGGAAGATGTCGACTCGACATCCCGTTATGTGCCTCTCATGGTGTCGTGTGTTATGGGAGGGATTCACGGGGACGGAGATGGTATGCTCCATGCCTCAGCCCTTGGGGAATTCATGGTCTGGTTGGGAAACTGTGGCAGTCACATATCCAATGAGAAATGAGCCTAAACAGGTGCGGGCAGAATACCAATCATAGATTCTATTGAATGAGCCACTACTATGTACTGGACCCTTTATTCTAAGTTCAGTGTTTTCTAGGTCCACTTTATAGGATGGGAAACTGAGGCTCAGTAACCTGCCTACTCATGAAGCTAGTAATTGGTGGAGGTGGGATTTGAACCCAGGATAGTCTGGCTCCACAGGTCACTTTCTACTAAGCCAGAGTCTGTACTGCAGGGATTCAAAGGTGTTTCAGTGACAGCTGGTGCTAGATCAGGAAGGAAACATAGTTTTGAGCGGGCCTTGGTGAGTGGGTAGATTTGGCAGAGAGAAAAGACATCCTCATCAATGCTGTGGCGAGCATCCTTGCCAATCATGCCGATCTGAGGCTCGGTTTCCTGCCAGGAGGGTCTAAGTGCTGTTTCGAGGAATGGAAGGCTTAGGACTTAGGAAAATCGGATCCGGAAAAAGACCGATGCAGTTTCAAGTCCCATCTCTATCACTTTTTAGCCATGCTTCCTTAGTCACGTCACTCAGTTCCTCTGATCCTGAGCCCAGTTTGTAGAGAGGCACTCATAAGGTGATGCCTGGCATATCTGTAATATATCTTTAACGCACAGAAAGCATTCAAGTCAGGTTAAAATTAGTTAAAAATTAGCTATGAATAATGGTGGAGGGGAAGCTCTCAGCTCATCATTTTCACTCCCCAAAGCCGGGTGTCTCTGAACGCCTGTGTATCAGGCCCAGTTCAGTGCAGGAAACAGGAACCACTCTAGGTAGTTCAAGCAGGATGGGATTCAACACAGGGAACTGGGTGCTCCCAAAATCACTGGAAGGGGTGGAGGACCTGAAGTCACGGGGCTGCCCCCCCGGATGTTGCCGTCAGCATCACCCCTCTGCGGTATAATCCAGAAGTCAGAAATCGCAGCTGTCAGGCCACCCCACATTCACGGAATGAACGACGGGACAGTTGGAAGGCGGAGTCCAGCCGCGGCTCACTCCTCGTATCCGCCTCCATGCTGCCTTTCCAAACTTTCACGCATACCTCTGCTTGGAGAACCTGCAGGACATCCGGGACCTTAGCTCCAAACGAGCAAATGTAGTTTGCAGACAGCTTGCCCTGGTAACAGATGGGGGTGGAAATGGGTGCCGTGTCAAAAGACGCCCAGGAATGGTGGCAGACAGCATGTCGTTTACTCTGAGCGAGACTCGTGCCCAAGCCAGGAGTCAGGGCGGTTCCTCTTCCCGCCTGGGGAGGCATGGGCCCCTGAGTGGCGTCCCTCTCTGCCGACAGATGGAGTCCTCCTTGTACATCCTCAGCCACATGGGCCTGATCATCTCCCTGCTGTGCCTCGCGGTGGCCATCGCCACCTTCCTGCTGTGCCGCGCCATCCGTAACCACAACACCTACCTCCACCTGCACCTCTGCGTGTGCCTCTTCCTGGCCGAGAGTCTCTTCCTCACCGGCGCAGACAAGACCGACAACCAGGTCTCCCCTCCCGCGCACTGCGCCCCCAGCCAGCCGCGTTGTCTGCCCACCCGCCTTTGCTTGTCCCTGCGACTCCCTGCCGAGCTCCCGCTTAGGGACTTCTGAATGTGTTCCGCCCTCTTTCCATAATACTGATCCCCCGAGCCTCGCCCGGTTGACTCCCTTTTCGTGATGGGCCTCCGTTGAAAACCATCCCCCTGATCATGTGATATACACAGCGATGGTCCTTCCTGCTCCTCTTTAAACCATTGGTTCTCCCTTGGGATGATTTTTCCCTCCCCTCAGGGGACACTATTTGGAGGTATTACTGGTTATTACCACTAGCGAGGGGGGCTGCTGGCCTATAGTGAGCGGGTGGAGGCCGGGGATGCTGCTCAACATCCTACAGGGGTCCCCAACCCCTTTGGAATCAGGGACCGCGCTCCTGTGAGAACCTAACGCCTGAGGATGTGAGGCGGAGCTGAGGCGGTTTTGCTGGTGCTGAGGAGCGGCTGCAGATGCTCCCCCATCTCTCACCTCCTGTCGTGCACCCTGGTTCCTAACAGGACCAGTACAGGTCCATGCTCGGGGTTGGGGACCCCTGTTCTACGACAACCCCCGCCCCCCCGCCCCGTGACAGAAAATAATCTGGCCATTGTGCTCCCACTGTCAGAACCACCGCAGCTGAGAAACTCTGCTTATGCCTCCGTTTTGCGTTCATTCCCAGCACTTACTTGAAACTGTGTTGACCATTTGTGGTTTAACCTGGGTCTCTACTTTTGGCACTAGGCTGTGGGCCCTGGGAGAGCAAGAACTTTGGTCCGTTTACCCCTAGAACTGTACCAGAAACAGAGTGGGCTCTCAGGGTTTTTCCGAAGGGGGCACTATTGACATGTCGGGTGGGGCGACCATTCTCTGTGCAGAACCGCCTCTCCCACATGGGAGGTTTCGCTTCCCAGACCCTTTGAGAAATGCTAGCAGTGCGCTCCACGTCCATCCTCTGGCCAGGGCTGGGCAAACTTCTTCCGTAAAGACACAGAAGTAAATATTTACGGCTTCGCAGACTCTGTAGTCTCCGTGGCAAATACTCAACTCTGTAGTGTTCACATGAAAAAATGCCTTAGAGAACACATAAGTGGGCGTGGCTGTGTGGCCACGAAACGTTACTTACAAAACATGCAGCCACACCAGTGGCTGTAGTTTGTGTGGACTCTCCAACCCCCACATCTTCAAACATCTCCTAAAGCAGAGTTGCTATCTACCCATACCCTGCCCCATCCCAATTGTCCCAGGTTTAGTATCGACAGCCACACGTGCAGGGAAGACTAAGTCCCAGGCAAACCACGACAGTTGTCCACCCTACCAGAAAGACCTGCTGTGAAGAACATCTCCATAGAGTGGTGTGGAATGAATGATTGAATGGACTGTGTCTGAGGAATGCTGATCGAAGCGGTCCCTCCCCCGCCCTCTTCCTCTGCACCTTCTCCTGGGCGAGGGTCGGGGTGAGGATCCTGAGCGCACGTGCTTCTCCCCTCCAGACCGTCTGCGCCCTCATCGCAGGCTTTCTTCACTACCTCTTCCTCGCCTGCTTCTTCTGGATGCTGGTGGAGGCTGCGATGCTCTTCCTTATGGTCAGGAACCTGAAGGTGGTGAATTACTTCAGCTCGCGCAACATCAAGATGCTGCACCTCTGTGTCTTTGCCTACGGGACCCCTGCGCTGGTGGTGGCTGTCTCTGCTAGCGTGCAGCCAAAGGGCTACGGGATGCATGATCGGTGAGCGACACCCCCTTCTCTCCCCGAAGACCCTGCTGCAATGGTGGTCGTGCGGCTCCCATTTACTGAGCTCTTACTTTATGTGCTAGTGGTCTCAGGGCTGCCGTGTGTAGTAGCACAGGTTGGACCTTGCAGAAATCCAGGAGCTACTGTTTACACCCTAACCTAGGCCAACGGTGGTGACGTGAACAGTAAACTCGATTGTGCAGTTCCAAAATCATGGATTCTGGAGCCGAGCCCTGCTTGGGTTTGAGTCTTGGCTTCTGGTTTTTGTCTTCTGGTTTTTCCACCTTGGATAAGTTACTTAACTTCTGTACACTTCCACGTCCTCATCGATAAAATGGGGGCTAATAACAATGCTTGCATCATAGTGTTCTGAGGGTTAAATTAGTTATTATCTGCAAAGCTTTTAGAACAGTGTCTGGTGCAGAGTAAAGCATTATGCATGTCATCATTATCGCTATTATTATTATTGTCCGTTTTAAAGTGAGATGTGTTTGTCACGTGTTTCCGTGTGAAATGATTTTGGGTAGTATGCTGGTAAGTACTAATTTAAAAAAATATTTTTGTATTTTATAGGGAATTAGAAAAGTATTGCCAGCATACCAAATTCATGATTTCACAGACGTGATTCCATTATATAAGTAAAAAAAAAAAAAAAAAAAAAGGCAGCAAGCTCTGCTAAAAGGGACCAGAAATGAAGGACAGTGTATTTAGGTAGGGACAGTCAGCAGTGGCTTTTCTGAAGAGATGACATTGAGTTGAGATTTGAGTGATAAGGTGTGCCAGGGGAGAAGGAGGGAAAAGGGATTACGAAGGTTGTAAACTGAGCATGGGCTCTACCCAGGGCACTAAGTGAATCTCCAGGAACATTTACTCAGGAATAAGGTCAGAAGGAGGGTTTGCTAGGGTCCAACGAGAGCTGAAACGCAGCCAGTCCCATCACGAGCATTTTCACTTCGGTCTCCTTTCCCAGCATTGTTCTGCATTCGTGCATGGCACGGAGCAGGAGTAGCTCCAAGGTCAAGACTCTGAGACAAACAATGACTTCTGTTTCCATAGCTGCTGGCTGAACACGGAGACAGGGTTCGTCTGGAGTTTCCTGGGGCCTGTGTGCACAATCATAATGGTAAGCAAACTGCTCGGTGTCTTGGGTTCTGGAGCAGAGACCTGACCTAAGGGGTTCAGGAAATGCCAGTGGAAGTTGCACACCTGAGCTCACTTATTCCTCTCAAACCTTCTTCCTTCTGATTCTTGGTTCCTGAGCTTTCCGAGTTTAAGTGTCATTTCTTTGAGTCTTGATTTTTTTTTTTAATGCAACATGCACATCCCCTGGGAGGGACTATAATTTTCTTCTTCCTTTGTGTTTCAGTAAGAATGGGTCCATCAACCTCTGACTGAGAGAAAAGAGAGATTTATTTTTAGCTTTATCGAGGTATAATTGACAAATCAAAATAAGTACGTTTAAGGTGAACAACTTTTGATATATGTTATATTATGAAGTGATCGTCACCATCAAACTAATGAACATTTCCACCACCTCACACTGTCATATTTTTTTAAAAGTTAAATTTATTGAGGTATCATTGGTTAGCAGCATTATATAAATTTCACGTGTACAACATTGTAATACAACATTTGTTTACTCTATTGTGTGCTCACCACCAGAAGTCTGTATTTTCCTCCTGTTTTCATATATTTGACCTCCTTTACCTAGTTTACCCTCTAGGAAGCACCATTCTGTTGTCTGTGTGGGAGAGTTGATTCTTGTTGTTTTGTTAGTTTGTTACTTGTTGTTTTAAACTGGATCATGAGCAAAATCATAGGGTTCTTGTCCTTTTCTATCTATTTCATTAGTATAATACCATAATATCTACCCTGTGGAAAATGGCAGGTAAGAACACTTAAGATATACCCGTTCAGCAAATTTCAAAAATACGACATAGTATTGTGAACTGTAGTCACCACACTTTACCTTAGCTCTCCAGAACTTCCTCATCTTGCATAGCGGAAACTTTGTAACCTTAGACCAGCATCCCCAACCCCCACCCCCGTGTCCTCTCCCCCAGCCCCTGGTAAGCATCTAGTCAGTCCACACAGACCTTTAAGAGGAAAGTCTGCAACCCTAGCTGCCCTCCATCTCACTCAATCATTATTTCCACTGGTTTCACAGCCAGAAATCATGGGGATTTCTCTTCATGACATTGGGACCCCGGGCTGGGGAGCCTGGTATAGGGATGGGACCCCTTGATCCTTAGGGGGAACTTTCACAGCCAAAATATCCTTCCCGATTCTCAACCTTTCCACGTCTCTGTCCCTCCTACCAGTCTCAAGGTGACTTGCTCTGTATGTCCCAGTTGTAGGACTTCTGTTCAGCTAGACTTCAGGCAACTCCCAATGATTGTTGTTCTTTTTATAGTTGTAATTTTAATGTAGTTGTGCAAAGAGGTAAGCACAGCATTTACCCACTTCACCATCTTGACCAGAAAACTCTCAGAGTTCTGTTTTTAAAGACAGTTTGGCCATTATCAGTTTTGCCAAACAAAATTAATTTTAGACTGTAGTAAAGCATTTATTAGGGCAAAAGGACCTGCATCCTAAGAGACAGATTCCTGTAGCAACCTGAGTTGTGGTCCAAGGGAGAAGAAGGCATGGCAGGGTTTGTAAAGGAAAAATCTATGAAGAGTAAGTCTTTCCTGTAAATGAAGGTTGCTGGCTAGGTTAACAGGGCTTGATTAGTTCCCATATGCAGTCAAGGGAGGTGAAAACTATGAGTGCCCTCGTAGCAATTATTCAAGGGTGTTTACAGCTCAGCCTTGAGTTGAGTTTAGCAACAGGTTAGCAGTTTAGTAGCAGCTCTGAGTACTGAGGCACAAAATGTATAGAGGCTCCCACTTCCTTCATTGCCTCCTGACTCTATTTTAAGTGGCTGTCTTAACAAGCCTTGTTCCATTGTATTTCTTCTCCTAATAGTTTGTATATCCAACCTCTCAATCCTCTTTGCTTGATTTTGTAGATCAATTTCATTCTCCTGACTTGGACATTATGGATCCTGAAGCAGAAGCTTTCGAGTGTCAATGCGGAAGTCTCAACGCTCAAAGACTCCAGGTGCACCACCTTCTCCCTTTTCTCTCCTCTTCTGATCTCCCTTCCTTCTTCCCATAAATGTTCCCTGAGTACCTTTCATATGCCTGGTCCTGTGCCCCAGACAGGGAAACACAGTGCCTACATCTGGGAGCTCAAACCCAGCTCTGCCACTTACAAGCCGTGTGACCTTAGGCAAGTTGCATAGCCTCTCTGAAATTTGGTTTCCTCATCCGTGGAATGGGGATATTAATATTGTTCATTTCATGTGGCTTCTGAAGCATTTAGTGAAGAGTATTTCGTATATTGAACATGTTAATATTTTTTCAGTCCTTTGCATACATATGTGTGCATATTTACAAAAGAAGAATCATATGATCTATTTTACTTTCAGTACCATTTTTCTCTAACATATCATGAATTTTTTTTTATCTAATTAGAAATTCATCGACAATCTTTTTTTTTTTTTTTTTGCATAGGATTTCAATGTAAGGATGTAGCACAACTTAAATCATCCCTTATTTATGGCTATTTAGTTGTTTTGAATGTCCCATTAGATATTTTTCAACATCTGGGGTTATTTAATCAAACAGTTAGCATGAAATTGCCCAAATTAAAGGATAGGTTGGATTGTAACACTTTTAGTATATATTGCAAATGGTTTTCCAGAAAATTTGTTTCCATTTATAAGAGTGCTTGTTTACCTGCAGCTTTGCCAGCACTGGGACTTGTCATTTTTTGTGGTGTTGTTTTTGCAGATTTGATGGGTGAAATATACTTTCATTAGTTTTATATATATTATCTTACAGATGTGGGGCTTTTCAAAAAATATTCTTATAGACCTGTCAACCAATAAAGATATGAGGCTGTAAGACAATCTAAAAGTGTAGGGGTCTTAAAGGATTTGAACCTGGAAACCCTGAACCGTGCGGCAGATATAACAAAGGCGAGGTTTTGCCTTTACAAAGCCAACCAAAAAGCGTAACTTTTTTTTCCCCATAGAAATGAAGGGTTGCTGGCCAGGTTAACAGGGTGTAATTAGTTCTAATATGCAAACGAGGGAGGCAAAAACTACAAGGGGGCGGTCAAGTCCCCGAGTATTCAAGTAGCAGTTGTTCCAGGATGTTTATGGCTCGGCCTTGAGCCGAGTTTAGTAACAGGTTAGCAGCTTAACAGCAGCTCTGCGGACTGAGGCACGAGATGTGCAGAGGACCCACTTCCGTCACAGCCTCCCGACTCTGTTCTAAGTGACTCTCTTAGCGCGCTTCCATGGTATTTCCCCCTCCATTATCAGGCCATCACTCAGCTAAGGTTTAAGGACCCGCCCACCCATACCAGACATCGTGTAGGATTCGTGGTCGGTAACCTGATGATGTCCTTTGCTTGTTTTCCTGTCGGCGTCTAATCACCTCATTAATCTTAAATATTTTTTCCTAAAATTTGTTTTAAAATATGGATGCAGAAAGTTTAGGGTTAATACATCCAGTGGTAAGAAAAACTAAGCAGTGTCAAAGGGAACACTTGAAAAGTATTTCCCCTTCTCTTCCCTGTCCCCTGCCCTTCAGGTCCCCAGGCTTCTCCCATCTCAAGCAACCATTATCCCTTGAATCGAGCTTTCTTCCAGAATGTCCTATGCTGATGTATCTACCTCTTCTTACATAGATGACAGGATATTTTACATATCATTCTACACTTTGTTTTTTCCACATAGAGTGTAGTTCATTTCCTATCGATACTTAAGGTTAAAAACTACGAATGAAAAGCTTATTTTTTGTGTGTCAGATACTGTTCTGAGTACTTTTAGGATCTTGCCATCTTATAATTTAATCTGTAGAACAAGCAATGCTGCTGTGTAGCTATCGTATTATTATCTCTGTATGCATTCGAGCATCAGTTTGAGGAAACTGCAGCACAGTGAGGTTAAGCAACTTACTAAGACCTGTCAAAGGATGGTCCTGGGTGCTAATTCAATGCTGTGAAGAAGGCAACTTTATTCAGTGTAAACAGCTCAATCGTGATAGAGCACAAAGATGTCTTTGGTTTTATCTTCAGTATTTCAGTTCCAGCCAGGGAAACACGATCTTCGGTGGAAAAGGGAAGTGCATTCCTGGAGCCAGTGGGAAGCTGACTTATATAAAGAGAAGTCTCCAAATCCTCGCAGTTTGATTGGTCCATAAGGCACTGACCTGATTGGTCAGAATGGAGCTTCTCTGATTGGTCAGTGAAGATGCTGAGCTATAGCTGTGCAGCTCTGATTGGATGGGGAAAGCCTCGATCCTACTTGTTGAAATCCAATTCCAGGTACTTCTTTGCAAGGGCTGGATCCGATGGCAGGAACACAGGGCAAGCGGGCAGGCAGTGCAGGCTTCTCCCTGAGTGTGGAAGTGGCCGCTAGGCTCTGCTTTTAAAGTTGAGCCCAGTCAGACACCAGGAGCCCTTCTTGGTAGGCGTCGTCTTTCTCAGGGTCCACAGGTCACACGATAATGAATGGAAAAGTCAGAATTTATTTGCAGACAGTCCGGTTCAGAGCCTCAACCCTTATTCCCTGTAGTGTATTGTCACTCTCGTCTCATTTTAAGAAACGATTTTGTGATATCCTTTCTGTCTCTGTGGATTGGCCTGTTTTAGGCATTTCCGATAAGTGGAATCGCACACCCCGTGGCCTTTTGCGACTGTTTTCTTTCAACGAGCATCATGTTTTCAAGGTCCATCCATTTCGCAGTGTGTGTCAAGCGCTTCACTACTTTTGCGGTTGAATAAATATTCTGTTGCATGGAGGGCGCCATGTTTTGTTTTCTGTTCACCTGTTAATGGACATTTGGGTTGTTTCTAGTCGGGGGAGGAGAATGGAGAATGACTGCTTAATAGGTGTGGGGTTTTCTTTTGGGAGTGATAAAAACGTCTTGGAACTGGATACTGGTGATGTTTGTATGACATGGTGAACATGCTAAATACCACCGAGTCACACACTTTAAGTGGTTAAAATGGTAATTTTTTTTTTTTTGAGTGTTACCTCAAAAAAGGGCCTAAGTATTTCACAGTTATTTAACGGGTCCGGAATTCATGGAATGTGGATCCTTCTAGCTTTTAATTGCGATAGACAATGTTGCATTAAATGCACGCTTCTTGCGCCCATGTGCGTCTGCAGATACACTGCTTTTTAAGGGCTTGTAGAAGTTCATCTTGCTGTCTCTAGGCTTGGAAACTCTGTTCTGCGTTTATTCCCATCCATTGGCAGGTCACAGGGTGGCTTCCTCAGACCACTCTGGGTAGTACGGCTCACAGGGATAATAGCCACTTCCCAGTACCTTATCTTCTGCAAATCTTCCCTCCCCCGCCCCCAGATTGCTGACGTTGAAGGCCTTTGCCCAGCTCTTCATCTTGGGGTGCTCCTGGGTATTCGGCATTTTCCAGATTGGACCTGTGGCCAGTGTCATGGCCTACCTGTTCACCGTCATCAACAGCCTGCAGGGGGCCTTCATCTTCATTATTCACTGTCTGCTCAGCCGCCAGGTACAAAGCTTTTGCCCCGCCTGTCCCCGACGCCCCCTGCTTCCAGGGGACATGCCCGCAAAGCGCACTTCCTGCATCTGGGAGCGACCCCTCTCCCCGTGTTGTCTCCACCCCCAGGTCCGTGAAGAATACAGGAGGTGGTTCAGCAGGAAGACCAAACCCAGCTCCCAGTCCCAGACCTCGAGGGTCTTTCTGTCATCGATGCCCTCCACTTCCAAAACGGTGAGGGCCTGCGCATCTGAAGCAGGTTCTGACGGGACGGAATGCCTGCTTCTTATCAACACTAAACACTGCCGTGTGCTGAGTGCCTGCTGGGAGCTAAGCGTGTCCATGTGCATTGGCCCATTTGATACGCTGTGGGGTTCAGGAGTCAGGCTGCCTAGGTTTAAATCACAGCTTATACGGATATAAAATGAGCATATATTAAGGACTTTATTCTATTCACTAATCAGTGAGGGAACCAGGCAGATGTTATAACTGGCTCAAAAGAGAAAGTACAGACATGTATGTGTATTATGTAATATATATTATGTGTATATATAGCATATATTATATGTGTATTACATATTATATACATATCATATAATATATTATAAATTGTATACATCACATATATCGTATGTAATACATATGTCTGAGTTTTGCATTTTTTGAGCCAGTTATAACATCTACCTGGTTACCTCATTGATAATTATGTATAGTATGTAATATTACACAATTATATGTTATAGAATTATACATATAGTTATAAATATACATAAAATGATATGTAATTTCATGTATATTACGTGCATTACATGTATGTATATATGAATTATAATACATATATAATTTTGGAAATATTTAAATTAATGTGCGAATGGAGGTAAAACTGGTTTTCCCACAGAATATTTTCCATTGCAGTCAGTTATTTAAAGTTTAGAGTTGTCAAATAGCTCTCACGCGGATAGGGATGTCGTGTAAGAACGCATTGCTTTTCCCCGAAGTACGCATTTTTCTCTACACAGTGGATCTCTTCTAGTCTCCTGGCTCTAAATGCTATTTTTTATTGGAGACTCCCAAATTTAAAATAACGTGCAGTCCAGGCTCCTCTCCTGAATTCTAGACTTAGATAGCCAATCACCTGCCGAATGCTTCTACTCAGATGTCTAATCGATGCCCCACGTTTATCATGTTCCAAACGGAGCTTCTGATCCCCCCCCCCTTCCCCTTTCCGGGGAGGGCCCTCTCTCCTTCTGTTCCGCATGACGCTGCGGAGTGATCCTTTTTTTTTTCACCCATCAAGCCCAACCCATCGGTAAATCCTGTGGCCTCCGACTCAAAACGTACCCAGAATCTCACCACTTCTCTTTTCCTTCGCCGCTTCTATTTCTGGTTCGAGTCCTGTTGTTTTTAGGCAGGATATGGAAAGAGCCTCCTGAGGGGTCTCCCTGCTTCCCCTCTTGTCCCTTCCCTTCCCCACCCTTGGTCCGTTCTCCCTGCAGCAGCCAGAGGGCCCCAGTGAGCACCTGAGTTGGGTTTCCTCTCTTCTCTGCCTACAATACTCCACGGCTCTCACGTTCCTCGGAGTGAAAGCCAAAGTCCTCCTGGTGGCCCCAAAGCCCTGTCTGATCTGACTCTCTTTTCCTCCCTGACCTCCTCTTCTGTTAATCTACCCCTCCCACTCACTTCACTCAGCTCCACTCGCATAGCCTGCTCGGTATTCTTCAAACACACCAGGCTCGCCTCATCCTTAGAAACTCCGGGCTGGAAGCTCACTCTGTGTTGAACGTTCTTGTCTTGATACTCACAGGGCCAATCCCCCACCTTCCTCACTTCTTTAAAATCTTTGTTCCAATCATTTCCGATCGATGGAGTTTCCTCAGACGCCTTTATTTTGCCCTGCCTCCTCTTCTGCCACCCGACCCCTTGTCCTGACTTTCTGTTCATAGCACTTCCCACTTTTGAACATACTATGACTTTCTTACTTAGTTTATTAGTCATGGTCTTCCGTCCCCTACTAGACTGTCTTATTTTTTCCACCGACATATTCAAAGCGTAAGTAACCGAGATCCAGCTGCTTGATTAAATAAAGAATTGTTTTTCCTGTAAGAACAGGAAGCCCGGGCTTAGTTTGCTGATAGTGGTTTTGTTGCTCGGTGGTATTGTAAAGAATACAGATGTTCCCTAATTTTTCGTTTCCCTAGCAGCACGTTGACTTTTCATCAAATTATGTTCACGGTTGCAAGACGGCTGCCATAGCCACAGCCATTGCAATCAATCATGTTCAGGAACAGTCCTCTCCCTCCAATAGGAAACAAAACTTCCCAGAAACCCCTCAGCAGATTTGGTCAGAACCACATCACATGACCACTCCTAGTTACACGAGAATTTGACAACTCAAGCTTCTGGCTTCTAGAGTAGGAGCTATCATTGGTAGAGGGGTTGAGAATGGCTCTTGAATTTGCCAATGGTGCCTGCCACACTAGGGATAATCCCTGTTAACATTTTTAGTGTTTATTTTTGTAGTATTTGTTGTCATATTTAACTCTGTATTTATAAGACCCATGCCCCCTGTAGATATGACCCCTGTAATCATATTTGTACAAATCCTGTCGCTGATTCTGATTTCTCTCTCACAGGGTTAAAGCCCTTTCTCGCTTTTCAAATATGCCGTGGAGCAATGTTCGAGGCGAGCAGGTGCCCGCAGGAGCCTACGGTGGAGTCTTTTCTTTCTGGCTTAATGCGAAAATACAGGATCCCACTAGCCCCAGAACTCTCTGGGCAATCTGGAGCATGGATGGGAGAGGCAGCCTTCCCAGGGTTTTGTGCACTGGGGAGAAAAAAAAGAAATTTTTTTCTGAAGGACTATTTCATCTTCCATGTTTTACAACTCTGAGTTTTGTGAAAATCACAGAGCTTTGTGCAATGGCGTGGGCAAGATCGCCTGGCTACCATTTCGTTTTGTTTTGTTTTGTTTTGTTTTGTTTTGTTTTCTGAATTCATTGGCGCAGGTCTCTAGGCATGCCTCTCCCGTGCCTCTTACGTGCCCGATATAGCAACACTTGGTTAATAATGTGTCTTCTGACTGACTGGCTTACCCTTCCCCAAAAAACTCCTCTTGCTTTAAAAAAAAAAAAAAAGGTCAGTAAAACTAATGAGAGCCCCAGTGGGGAAAATCAAGCACACAGACATATAGGCTATAGGCTACTTGGGCACAGATGCTGGAGAGCTGTTTGTACGTAGGGCGGTTGGTGGAGCAGGACTCTAGTGTTTCCCGGAGGGTCGAAGCGCTTGATGACAAACACCTTTGGAAAGCGTCCGGATTTTCTGGGAACTTTCAAGGAAAGCATCTTCCTTCCTTCCTTCCTTCCTTCCTTCCTTCCTTCCTTCCTTCCTTCCTTCCTTCCTTCCTTCCAGAAACTGTTTTATGACTTGGCTAAGATTTGTCCTACTGACAAAGTAATTTCCCTTCTGCCTCGCTCTCTACTCCCCATGAAATCTTGGGCGCCAGGAAGAGGACATGGAAATTTAGAATGCAGATATCTTCCCTCTGACACCTCCCTACGCAAAGTGTGGTTTGCGGATCAGGACGATCAGGATCGCCTCGTCAGAAAGGCAGGCTCTCGGGTCCCACCCCAGATCTGCTGAACCAGACCTTGAATTTTAATGAGAGCCCTAGGGAAATTATGTTGTACCCGTGAATGGATGTCCTAGAATAGTCTAGAATAGTCTTCCGTTTGCCATGCTGATAGCCCAACTCGTCTTTAGAACCAGCAAGGAAACATTTTGAGTTTGAGATGTGTACCTGCTGTTCCCTCTTTGTAGGATGCCTTTCCTGAAAATCCCAACCAATTTCTACCCATGCTTTGTGTCTCAGCTTAGTCATCGCTTCCACCAGGAAGCATTCTTTGAATCTCCCGAAGTAGGATCAGATGTCACTTCTGTGAGTCCCTTAAGGCTTCATGGTCTCTAGTCCTACGTTATAATTCCTCTTTTTCTTGGGTGTCTCCAACTTAGACTGTAAGCTCCATAGGTACAAAGAACTGTATTTAGTAGATTATCCATAAATACGTTGAATGAATGATTACTTTTTATTTTAAAGACGGAAAAAACCTGAGGCTCAGAGAGGTTAAGTAACTTCCTAAGCATCACACAGCTGTAGGCGGCCGAGCGGGATTTTGAGCTTTTAACCATGGATCTCCTCTTCCGGACCCCTTGTCCCTCCCCTTCTCTTCCTTTGACTCCAGAAATTCTTAGTTTGGGGATGCAGAGAAAAGACTAATTATTTACTTTGAGTCAAATTACCGCTTAGGATTCCGTTAGTTCCATAGTGGTCATGTGTTGGACAAGTTCATGACACACGGAAGTTGGCTGATGGAGGCTCGGCCTTGGTTATTTGTGGCAGCCGCAGCTTGGGAGGGAAACGGATACAAACGTTGATGTATGATCTGTGGGTCTTCAATGCTTGGCTTGTCTGGAATGTTCAGTACAGAGGTGACGGTTTTAAGGGATATTGAAGCAAGAAATGGCATGACTTTTACTCATAGGCAATTGTGGTATGTTGATTGCATCTGTGGCCCCAAGAACGGTCTCCATCTCTCCCCACCCCTTTCTCTGTAACTTTGTATCTTATCTTTGTTCTGACCCTGGCTTGGCCTTGAGACTCGCTCTGGCCAAGGGATTGCTGGTGAACATGACTCAAAGACGGAGGTTCCAAAATTGGCTGTGCGTTCCTTCTTGTTTTGTACACGGTTGCTCTCACTTGCTCTTGTACTCCCGTCTCCACCATGAGAACACGCCCAGGCTAATCTGCTAGAGGGATTTGAGAAATATTTGGAGGAGAGCTAAGCTGTCCCATTATAGCAGCTGATACTGTACTTAACCAGCCACTTAACCAACTTGCAGCTGACTGCAGTCATATGAGCGAGCCACACCAAGATCAGCACCTGCCTAGCCAACCCATGGTCCCTGGATCAACAATCAAGTATCATTGTTTTGAGGCACTGAATTTCAGGAGTGGTTTGCTATGAAGCATTTCTTTGTGGCAGTTGCTAACTGATACAGTGACCAATGGATTGTCAACATTTTGCATTTGATTGCAACAATTTGGAGTGTACAGAGAAGTGTTGACTCTTCACTTCTCGGCTTTCGGGATCTGTAAATCCGTAACTCTTGAATAAAGTTTCTTCTGATGGAAGACTGGCACAGGGTTTTGTCTCTAAACATGTTACATGTTGGTCTAAAATACAGTTTCCTTAAGGAACCCTATATTTCTGAGGTAAGTGGATGAAGTTGTGACCTCTACACTGGGGATTTTTCTTACTATAACACCAAGCCACACTGGTGAGTTCCTTTACCTCTGTGGCCCCAGAATAAAAACCGCATGGTTCTCAAATTCTGCATATATATAGTGAAATAGTTTTGCCTTTTATAATCCAAATCTATGGTGTCCCAAAAAAAGCCAGATCCGTTCTCTCAAGAGATATTTATCGACTATCTATAATGTCCTTCTCCCGAATGTTAAAGTAGTTGGAAAAATTAAAAACTCGAAAACAAAAATATTAGAACTTAAAATCTTATTTTAAATTTAAATATTTTATTTGTCCCCAGCCCAGAATTTATTAAAATTTGACTTTCTTGGTTTGAATGGAAGCAAACTCATCAATAATATTTTCAAAATCAACTTCTAGAAAAAAATTAACCATTTCAGATATACTGAGAATTGATCTACCATATGATCCACCAATCTCTCTACTGGGTATTTACCCCAAAGACTTGAAAACATATATCCGAAAAGATATTTGCACACTAATGTTCATAGCAGCATTATTCACAGTGGCCAGGACATGGAAGCAACCCAAGCACTCTACAATAGACGGCTGGCTAAAGGAGCTGTGGCACATATATACAATGAAATATCACTCAGCCATAAGATGAGATGAAACACGGCCATTCGTGACAGTGTGGATGGGCCTTGAGATAATCATGCTAAGCAAAATGAGCCAGACAGAAAAAGCTGAAAATCACATGATGTCACTTGCATGTGGGATCTAAACCTAAAAGCAATGAACAATTAGGACAAACGAACAGAGACTCATGGACTTGGACAACAGAAAAGTGGTTACCAGAGGGGAGGGGGCAGGCAGGAGATGGGAGGAAATGGGGCGAAGAGGGTCAAATATGTGGTGACAGAAAGACATCTAACTGTGGGTGGTGAACACAGTGCAATGTCTATGTGCCTTACTGTTGAACTGTACACCTGAAATGCACTGGATTTCGTTAACCAATGCCACCAAACTAAAAATAAATAGATAAATGAAATTAATTAAAACAAAAACAAAAACGTTTATATATATATATATATAGAGAAAATGATTGTCAATTCCATTATGACCCGGCATGACACCATTAGACCTTGCATTTGGATATTTTACTAAGCATGAATTTTTTTGCATTGCATTTGATTTCTTTTAAAATATTGCATTGACATAGAATTTATCTTTAAACATTTTTTTACAGCTTTATTAAAACATAATAGATAATTAGTTGCTCATACTTACATTGTACAATTCAATGACTTTTTAAACATAGTTGGTGACGATAATATATTTAGTTTCAGTTACGCAGCATAGTGATTGGAGATTTACTCACGTACCTCGCAAAGTGATCACCCTACTGAACGTAGCACCTTCTGCCCCCTTGCCTCTGGCCCTCGCTCCCCCCAAACTCAGCGTCCCCCTAGAAGTCCCTGGTGCCCCCGGAGCAGCCGACCTGGTGCTGGTGCTCGGAGCGGGCAGGTCAGGCACCACGGAGACCTGGTCGCGGACACAGCCCCTGCTGCGGCCTCTGTCCCACTCAGCCACTCTGGACCAAGCGGCCTCGCCTCTTTGCCCCTCCCCACCTCCAGCGGTGGCAGGGCGATGTCGTGTTTATCCCCCTAGCTGTGGGGCTTCCCTTCGTCATTTTTTAGTCGTGTGCTGCCTTTCCTTGTGGTGGGAGGTGGTAGCAGCTCCTGTTTGGCTGAGGCCAGTCTTCCGGAGAAGGGACATCCGGCCTCCAGAGAGAGTTAAAGATAGTCATCAATAATATTGACGCTGCACCATCTCCATGACCACTAAATACGAGGAAAAAAAAAAAGGTCATATTAATCACTTAGATGCTTGTTTGAAGCTTATTGTAATGAAATTTTGAACTGCGTTTAAAAATATGTGTCTCGAACAATGCTGCAAATTTAGATATTTCGATAAAGCCTTCCTCTTGCTAAAAGGTCTTAGAGCGTGCTTACCACGTGGCTTTACTGAGCCTAGAATTCAATGGCTTTTATATTTGCAAATATATGTTTAGTAAAGTTCTTTCACCTTTAAAAATATGAAAAGCATCAGAAGGAGACTTTTTTTTTTAGTTTTTCTCAGTTTATTTAGATTTTTTAAATGGTCATTAGTTAAAGAAATCCGGTGTTTCAGGCATGCAATTCGACAGTAAGGCATATAGACATTGCATTGAGTGTTCGCGGCCCATAGTTAGATTTCTTTCTGTCACCTCATATTTGACCCTTTTTATGCCATTTACCTCCCCTGCCCCCTCTCTGGTAACCACTAGTCTATTGTCCATGAATCTCTGTTCATTTGTCCTAATTGCTTGTTGCTTTTAGGTTTATATCCCACATGTAAGTGATATCATGTCATTTACAACTTTTTCTGTCTGGCTCATTTTGCTTAGCATGATTATCTCAAGGCCCATCCACACTGTCACGAATGGCCGTGTTTCATCTCATCTTATGGCTGAGTAGTATTCCATTTTATATATGCACCACATCTTATTTATCTAATCAGCCGTCTATTGTAGGACACTTGAGTTGCTTCCACGTCCCGGCCACCGTGAATAATGCTGCTATGAACATTAGTGTGCAAATATCTTTTTCGATATGTTTTCAAGTCTTTGGGGTGACCTCTAAGTACCCAATAGTACTTACCATCTCCCCTTGATTATTAGCTCCATAATAAATGATTACTTGTAATCAATATTTGATGTGTTATGTCCCACTTCCGTGAACTTGCTTTGTAAGCAATTCCCAATGGTGATAAAATTATCCGCTTCATGTGTAATTTGAAACTCGAGCGGCCTCTGCCCGCTGCAGAGGTGGGCTCAGTATTCTACCCACAGCATCTCAGACTATCTTCCTTCCTCTTCCCTATTTCTCAGAAAGACTTCTTTTCAGGAGCTTGTGGGTGTTGCTGAGGTAACATGTGGTCTGTATCTGCCATCTTTCTCTACTTCCTCGCCGAAGTCGCTCGCATGCCTTCCCCCCAGATCTGCCCAACTCCGTGCAGGGGTCTCTACCTGTGGCCAGGTAAGTCCACAGAACGCAGAAATTCATCCTGACCCACATGTGCTTTAAGAAGCAGGTTTTCTCCACAGCTTGGGGTTGCCATTGTCTCCTGGGCCCCAAAGCTGCTGTACTGGGGCACAGAGTCACCTCTGACTCCTAAACACCACGGCACCATCTCTCATTCTAACCGTTCACTTCAGGTGCCTCCCAGGAGCTACTTAGGTCTACCGGACACACGGATTCTCCACCCTTCTGTCTTCTTTCTCTTTTCCTTCTGGCGGAATCTTCTCAAATTTTTTATGTACTTCAACTTGTATAGGTAAGGTGTTTTGGAGGTGTTAGAAGGGTGGGTACCCATCATTTGCGAGAGGTGTCTAAATTCTACCTCCAGTCTAGCCCAAGCTCCCTGCAACACATAGAAAAGAAAATCCAGGAGACTTGGAGATGTTAAAGAATTGTTGCAAAGTCATTTATCCATCCTACGAATATTGATTAATTATCTACTCTCTAGAACCTGGGGCTATGATACTATGTAAGACATACAAAGTCTTTCCTGTCCTGGAACTTACATTCTAATGGCGGGGCAGACCCAACAACAAGTAAATAAATATCCAAGTGGGCTGGATGTCTTCTGTGGACCCCTCTAAATCCACGCAGATGTCTGCCTAGAGTGCTGACATCTTTGAGTATAACTAAGGATTTTCTTGGCCTCTGGCTTCCAGCTGGTTTTGGCCAATGGGAAACACCAACGAGATATTAGAAGAAGAGAAGAGAGTGAGATCAGAGTATTCGTTTTCTTGGCGCCGTCCCTGTGGGCCGCCTTGCGTGAAGTCCACAGCCCCATGATCCGGTACTCCAGGTCTTATTAATTTACAGTTTCTTACTTTTTGTCCATTCTGTTGTTTTCTCAATAGCGTTGCATGTAATTCCTAAACATCTGTAGCCTATCCTGTGATTTCATTTCTACATAAAATAAAAAGAAAGTTTAAAAAGTTTCGATTATGAAATTTTTTGGAATTAACGTACATATATTTTTGCATGAATTGCAACACGCCCTGCTCTTCCCACCAGCATTTTGCTTATTGTGGTAACTACATGATCACCACAGGCCAATAGCCAGTGTCATCTGAATTTCTCGGAAAATGACATCAAGCAAAGCCCACGGGTAAGGGATAGAATTTCGCCCCAATCCAAACAAGTCAACCAAGTTCCTTGTTTAAGCCTGTGTAAGATCAATCATGTATTCATTATTTCTTTATTCTTTATTGAGATGAAAGTCACAGAGCACGAAATTCACCATCTTAACCGTTTTAAAGTGTGCAACAGAGTGGCTGTGAGAACAGTCAAAATGTGCCATCATGACTTTAGTGTTTATTTAAAATTAAAAAATGAAAACCACTTTTATTTATTTAAAATTAAAAAATAATAACCACTTTTATTTATTTAAAATTAAAAAAATAATACCATCGAAGTTATTAGGGTAACCCAAGTTCTATAAGTTTCGGGTGCCTAAGATTATGATTCGACGTCTGTGAGTTCTGTTGCTCCCCCTCCCCCCCCGGAAGTCTGGTCCCCGTCTACCGACCACCACGTGTTTGCCCCCCTTTACCGCTCACCCTCTCTCCGCCCTCTTCCCTCTTTGGGAACCGTCATTCTGTTGCCTGTATCTATGAGTTTATTTTTGTTGGTTTTATTAGTTTGTTATTATTATTATTATTTTTTTGTTATCTTCCACCTGTGAACGAAATCATAGAGTTCCTGTTCTTGTCCGTCTGACTTATTTCACTGAGCGCGATGTTCTCCAGAGCCATCCATGTGGCTGCCGATGGCAATATTTCGTATTTTTTTTTTTTTAATGGCTGAGTAGCATTCCATTGTGTGCATTTACCACATCTTGATCCCATCATCCATGAACGGACATTTAGGTTGTTTCCAATTCTTGGCTTTTATAAATAACGCTGCAGTGAACACGGGGGTGCGCATATCTTTAAGAATACATATTTTTGTATTTTTTTGGGGGGAGAGGAATTGCTAGGTTGTGTGGTAGTTCTATTCTTCACTTTTTGGGAAACGTCCATACTGCTTTACATAGTGGCTACACTAATTTACATCCAGTGGGCTCATGTGTTAAACCAACTCAGGCACAAAGGACGTTTGACTTCAAAGGGTTGTTTGAAACAAAAGTGACCGCGTATTCTAAAGGCAAGAGTCAGCTGGTTTCCAGTGAGCCAGCAGGTGAGAAAAGACATGTGTGCACTGCTTACGAGCACCATTTCGGCATCGATTCTAGGCTACCGTCCTGATATGGTGCAGATACTGGGCTCTGCTTGATTCTCGTGTCCTGGTCTGACCGGGCGGAACAGCTCCACCGTATTTCCAGCCAATCCTCCTGTGGAATGCCGCCATTTATTGGAATACAATAATAGCGAACTGAGTAATAAGTACGTGGATGCACAGACTCGTTTCCACACTCTGGCCTTCGACTCTTTCACTGAGAAGTTCACCAACCTAAAGGAGCATCCTTCAGGTTGGATCGTTTTCTTGGTGTATGTGGAAGTTGGTTCCACTCGCTACTACCTGGTTTTGCCCGTTGGACACCATCACCATTTCCAAGTTCATTTTCTGAGGCACTTTAATATGGTCCATCCCGACAACGTACTACTTAAATGACTGAAATGAAAAGAGAACTAATGGACTATGCATTATGCAAACTCCCCAACTAACACCCCCAGCCGTCTCCTCTACCCACAAGAATCTTTGAGAAACTAGAGCTCAAGAGGACGAGTGATATGCTTCCTTTTTTTTTTTTTTTTTAGCTCTAAGAAGCTGCCAGACTGAGTGATACGCAAGAACTTTTCATTTCGTGGGTAAGTAGGAACCTGTTTGGTATCTTTCTATAGAAAATAAATGTTTCTTGTGTGATATTTGGTCTAGAAAAATGTTTTGGTACTGGGGAAAAATTCAAGGAGACATTACCTGTCTCGTTGCTTTATTTCTTGAAAGCTGCTGTAGGGGCATCTGTCTCATGTTTCTGCGCCTGCTTCTGCCTGGGTAAGGATTGTGTGTATTAGATGGTCGTGTGAAAAAATCTGAGTTGCTTTAACACACTCCAAAGAGACGACGAGTTGTGAATTCATGAGCTTCAGGCAAACTAAAATAAGAAAGACGCGAGACGCGCAGTCTGACTCAGATGTAGCAGATAACCAATTAGTTATTAAAAATGAGAAGACAGGATCTAAAAGTATGAGTGAGTTTATTGAGCCCCATGGGGAATTACTTAGCTTTTTCATACTTCACACACCTCACCTCCATAAGAAACACACCAGCACGGTTCATGCCAGGCTTACAGTGAAAGGCTTGTGTATTTTGTTTATGGCCAAAGTAACTCTAGGCTGGTGTTTTCTCGGCCACTTACTTGTGACCCAGTGTTGGAGCTGGGGTCATGCAACCAACTTACTGGGTTCCAACTAGCATTTTAAAAGGAATTAAAGGACTAGAGCTGTGAAATATTGGATGCTGCCTATGGTGAATATTGATTTGTGAAACTTGGTTCATTTCTATTTCTTTCTCTCTCTGTCTCTCTGGCGTAAAATGTATTTCTTACAGTAGGTCATGGCCAGAATTCTCTGCACATTAGCCTTGATGTGTATGTGAAATCAGCCAGGGACAGAAGGAAAAATACGGTATGAGCTCGCGTATCTGCGGAAGCTACGGTAGCGAAACTCGTAGAAGCAGAGAGTAGAATGGTGGGTGCCAGAGCCTAGGTTGTGGGGAGAAAAAAAAAAACAAAACAAGAGGCAATGGCTAGAAGGTATAGAGTTTCGATTATGCGAGATGCATAAGTTCTGGAGAGCTACTATACAGCACAGTGCCTGTACACAACAATACTGCATTGTGTACTTAGAATTTGCCAAGGGGATAGATCTTATGTGGTATGTTCTTAACACACACACACACACACACGCACACACGCACACACACACAATTCTCAAAAAGGGGACGGGAGGAACCTTTGAGGGGCAATGGACATGCTCATGGCTTTGATGGGAGGGATGGTTTCGCAGAGGGATATTTATCTCCAAACTCATCAAGTTGTGTCCATTAAATATGCACAGCTTTTTGCATGCTAACCATACCTCATTAAAGTGGTTAACCCTTCCCCACAGAACAAAGCCAGCATTGCTGGAGGTCTCAGCTGTTCTGAAAGACATTACCTACACTTTCACATAAAAGACTCCCTTACGCTGGTTTCGAGTGAGGCCTGAGAGAAAGAATGGTTCTTCTCTAGACAGGGTTCCTCACGCTGGGAATTGCCACGGTCTATGTCGGAGCAAGTTTTTGGGAAGGAAAGAGAAAAAGGACCCCAAAAGGGAAACAATTGTTGAGAGAAGAGAAGGCACCTGGGAAGTTACCGAGTATAATTCCTTGAACATGAGACGGAATTTGATCTTCAATCGGGAAGTATTGTCTCCTGCAGAGGCTGCAAGCTGGGGGCCCACTGGTTCTGCATTTAAGGAAAAAGTGGATTTGAATGTCTTTAGGTAGAGCCCATGGTCTTCAGTTCTCCGTAGTCCCTATTGCCCCCCTCAAATGGCCTCACTTATTTATAATCCATGATTAGCTCCTGGGAAGCGTTGAGATTCAAGGTCTTGGTGAGACAATGGCGTTGGGTTCAGACCGACTTTGTCCAAATCTTAGTTTGGCATTTTTATAGCAGCATAACTTTGAGTAAGTGATGAATCTCTTTGAGTCTCAATTTCTTCATCTGAGAAGTGGAGGATCGTGACAGGATCTACATCATAGCTTCGTTGTGAGCTTTCAGCGAGCTGAGTGTCGAAGCTTCCAGTAAGCTCTCGGCCTGTCGTAGAAATTTCATGAATGTTTTTAGGAAAGGGAAGAGCTAGGAGAAGCATCCACAGCAGAATTTGATTCACGAGCTCGATGTCACTGCATGATGTGTGACCGGCCTGTTCAGGGCCACCAGGAACGAGGGACTTTCTGGAATGGGCCGCCTTCGACCACGTCTTTGGCCCTGTGGAGCCTTCACAGGACCTTGTTAATTCTCTCCTCGACCAGGTGCTGGATCAGTCTTTAGCACGAAAAGCCACGGTTATAATTGGCGTCATGGAAGGGGCAGGAGAGGTGTCCGTGACCACTGCTGTCACTACCGCCATCCTCACGCCCACCACCATCACCACCATCACTGCTGTCACCAAAGCCACTCCCTCCGCCGGCACTATGACCGCGCACGCCATACGCGTCCGCCAGTGCCATCGTCACCGTCATGGCCACGTCCACATAAGAATGTGCAGACCCGCAGGGAATTTTTAGAGGAGTTTATGTGGACCAAACAGAGGACGTGTCTGGAAGCGAGATCTCAACAGACTGGCTTCCCAGAACGACAGTTTGCAGTGTCTTTTATACATTTAAAATTAAAAAGGGAACGGAAGGACGATTACGAGAACCTGGTAAGCAAGGCAGGGATGGCTATGTAATCGGATTTCAGGATAGTTAACAAGATTACGGGCTCTCCTGAGGGTGATTATGCTTCCGAGCAGTCTGAAAAAGCAGCATTTCAAAGGTGTGTTAACCTAGATGTACACCAACGGTAGACAGGGCTTACTTAAGGTGAAGACAAACCTGTTATAGGCCTGGGGTACGACTACGCACCACGAATCACACAGTTAGGAGGTTATGATCAAGTCGCCCTGTGCGGTCGCTTTTGGTTAGATTTATTACAGAGCCCCCTTGTGTGCGATGCCCGCCCCCCACCACCCCCCCAGCCACCATTATCACCTTCACCGCCATTTCCGGTATTGTCACCACCACTGGCGTGACAACCTGTCCTCCTCACAGGTCCCTTTCCTGAGCACCTGCCGTGCGCCGGGCAGGGGCCACGTGCTAGGAGTGGATGTCTCACGGAGTGAGCACCACGACCCTATTGGGGGTATTCTTTTTCTTAGCTCGGTTTTACCGATGAGAAAACTAAAGCTCAGAGGGAAAGTGGCCGCCCCAGAGTCACTGACCTGGCCACTGCGGACTGCGATTCAAACGCAGGTGGTCCTGGGGTTGATGTCCGCTAACTGCCTGTGGCCGGCACCTGATGGTGGACGAGACCCTAAAAGAGAACCGCTCCACGGGCAGGCCCCAAAGGGCTTCAGACGCAAAGACAAAGCAGAACAGGTATCCCAGAGGAGGGGTGGAGCCGATTGGAAAAATATATACTTTGTTTAGCCGTTTCGTTTCCTCTTCTATTAAAACATTTCATTGCTATGATTTTCTTATTGCTAAAATAACGTATCCAATTTAGAATTAGTTAAATTTAAAATCGCCGCAAATGGCGTTCCTTTGACACTTTGAATTCCCTTATACGTGATACGCTGTACTCTGCTCTATTACCTGCTTTTATCTGGATGCTGTATCACGACTGCTTTCCACGTTACTTCGATAGCCTCCTCCGGCGCTATTTTATTTATAATACTGGATTATTCGCATTGCGCGTATTTAAATGCTGCCTTTCTTTCTGCTGACATTTTCTGAAACCATTCCTTCCAAATCTCGCGCTGTATCTTCCCTGTTCGTGTCTTTATCATCGCTTTCGGGGTGGCTTCACTGATTTCTGGGCGGTATTACCTTTGCTAACGTGCGCTGCCTCGGCGTGACTCGACAACAGTATTTCTTGGACTTAAAGAGATGCTCATCTGGCAAACGCTGCTGCATTGTTTTTTAAAGTCTCCTTTGAAAGGCTCATTCATACAGAGGTCTAGTCCCTCCCTCAGTTCCTACTCTGGAGCAACTTCTAAAGAGCGTGGGTAGAATGCAAGCACCCGCTTTATGTCATCGGGAGTAAATAAAAGTTTCTGCTCAGATCTTCGGCCTTAACAAATGTTAGGTTACCAGGAAAAAAAAAAAGGAGTGATATCTGTTTTGAATATGAAATACCTTCACTTGGTTCAAAATTCAAATTTCGAAAGGGTGACATGTGAGGTCTCCTTGCTCCTGGAGACACTTTTATCTTTAGCCACTCAGTTTTCTGTGAATTTCTTAAGCATTTTCCAGAAATCTTTTTGGCAAATACAAACTCGTAAGACACATATACGTGCATTTGATGCATTCGTGTGTTCACGCACACACACATGCGTAATCATGTAGAGAATAGCTAACATTTGTGTAAAATAGAGGAGGTAAATGTCTCTGTTATAGAGACATAGTTTAAATATATGTGCACAAATTTCTCATTGTGTATAGTATGTTAGCATTGTGCGTACTTAAATGCTGCCTTATCGCCTCCCCCATTTTACACAAACACTAACGTACAAACTTCTGCCCCTTTATCAACTTGTTCCTCCTGGTCCAAAGCCAGTGCACCCAGCATTTCGAAAGGCCAAAACTCAAAATATGAGAAAGGAAGGGGAAATGGGAGGGGCTGGTTTTGTAAACCTCGAGCAGAAAGCAGAACTCCTCTACTGACTAGCACTGTCTATATGCCAGACTGCGTGCAATCTATTGGCCCGAAGGCCATTGGGACTAAGCAGGCTTGAACGAAATGGAGTCAAAGAGAGGCCCAGCATTTCGCTCTGTTACCATCCCCTGCCCCCAACACCTTTCTTGTCCGTTCTTTAATCTCGAGGGAAATAGAGCAACTGGGTCCAGGTTCAGTTAAGAAGGAGGATTACCTTGTAAGGTGGAGTCCGATTTGTGTGCCCATCGTTCCCTCTTATCTGCTCTTATGATCTCACAGGCCCACCTCATCCATCTTCGAGGGGCGTTGTGGGTGTTTAGGGGCGTTGTGGGTGTTTAATTTACTAGCAGAGGCCACGGCGACAATAGAAGCAGGTATAGGCCGGGATACCTGTATGTTAATGTGAGATGAAGGATAAAGAGTAGCTTTTGTTTTCATGTCCCCCAGGGCTAAAAGCGTGACGAGTTGGCCACTGTGCAAACACTTCTCGGTTCACCTAGCAAGTAGTCTAACGTGACCCTACTGTCTGAGGCCCCATGAGCGAAGGACTCTAAGGTGGTCTCCTGGAGTCTTAGAGCTTGAGCAGTAGCACGGGCCAAATGGCTGACTGTAGGAGTTAAATTCCATGCCATCAACATTTGATAACATTTATGAAAACAAAAGAAAAAAAAAAGGTTCATGATCAGAGCAAGTTATAAACCAGTTTCTGAGTCTGTAAGGCTGTCAGTCAAGACGATTTCTAGATGTAAGCTCAGAGCTTCACTTACGACATGGATGTGTCTCGAGATTATGATGCTAAGCGAAATAAGTCAGATGGAAAAAGCTGAGAACCATATGATTTCACTTATATATGGGATCTAAATCTGAAAGCAACAAGCAAACAAGACACACAAAAAGAGACTCATGGACATGGCCAGCAGTTTAGTGGTTACCAGGGAAGGGGGGAGGTAGCTAAGGATAAGGAGGTCAAATCTATGGTGGTGGGAAAAAATTTAACTTTGAGCGGTAAACTCGCAATGCAATCAAGGTACAGATGATGTATTATAGAATTGTACACTTGAAATCTACATGATTTTATTGACCGATGTCACCGCAATAAATTTAATACAAAAATAAAGCCAAGATAAAATAGACAGTGACAATCTGATAGATTCTCTTGGTCTGTGGTCTCGGTATCTCTGATGATGTCAGAGAAACTTTCTGTGGCTCGCACAGCCTCAGTCACTGAGATGACTTAAGCATGACCTGTCGTGATGATTTCTCTCAAGTTTATGCCATGTTGTCTAGCTGCAATTTGTAATTACAAGGCTCAGGGGAAAAAAAAAAGAACAAAGCAGTTTTAGTCCTTAATAATTCCAAGTCAAAGGATAGGAGAAAAGTGAAATGTAAGTTTGGAGGGTTACAGCCAAATATTTAAGAAAAATGAAAAAATTCAGGATCCAGTCCAGTTAAAAAGTAACTTTAATGACAATGAACTGAACTAGAATCTAATATCCACAGGTGTGTACTATAGTTTCTATTGAAACACAATTTTATCTCTAAAATCACCCTCATTTTTATCAAAAGTAGTCAAATTAAGACTAATTTACTACATGTCTACTTTCGATAAATCTGGCCTGATTATTTGATTCTTGTTTATCCTCATCCTTTGCCCGCCTTGTCTGAGTCCAGTTATTCTTTAGAGTTCTATAAATCTTTGTCTAGTGTAAGGTTTCTGACAATTTTTTTTCTCAGAAACCTGTACTTTAGAATAAGTCAGAGTCCTCTCCATGGATCTATAATATGAAACACTTAGCAAAAGCATCAGGCCAGTGAGATTTAGAAAAGAGCTATTAAAGGTATGTTTTAGCAAGGCAAAGCACGCCCCCAAGGTGCACGTGGTTTTAGAGGTGAGAGCTGTGACTGAGCGCTGTATTAACAACCACAATAACCAACACAAAAGGACCCAGAAGTGTGAACGTCCGCATTATGTTAGGGCCCTGACGGGTGGTTCCAAAGACATTCCTAGGTGATTGGCAAGGGAGGTCATTTCGAAGGACATTTAGCTGCTATATAACTCTTTGCCTAGTGTGCATGTGTGTACCTAGAAACCTATCACCATTGTGGGGTTCTTTGGGTGGTCTCTAGGCCGGGCCCCTATGACTAAGCTACCTAACAATTTGATTAAATTAGATCATAAGTCATTAAAAAGCAATACTTAATTATCTGCTTAACCGAAGTGGCAATAGAACATTTTAATCACGAATAAAGAAACTTACGTAACTAACTATTAGCAAAACTTAGTTCTTACTATTGAGGAGACTCAGTTTTCTTAAGTAATTAAGGGACCTGATTAAGACAACATAAAACACAGAAAATTATTTTGATAAAACAGAATCTTTGCTTTCTAGACAGAAAATTTTTTCACAATAGCAGTAGCAGGCCAGTAGTTCAAGAAACGTTGTCCTTTTTAGCAGAGAGAAAACCCAACTCTAATTTTGCGTTACCTTACTTTTGAGTTCAGTTATTCCATTAATTTTAATCTTAATAAGTTTGGCCTCATACAAAACTCTTTCTTGTAATTATTTAGATATTTAATAAATACCCATGATTGAATTTAGCTAACAAAACTTTATTTTTATTTATTTTTAAAGGCAATGAATTTATTCATTCATTTATTAGTCTAACAGTTCTGCCCTGTATTTCTTAGTCACCATTATAAAATAGCCTATTATAACATTTATTGCACTGCAAGTCAAATTTCATTTCCTACAGACTCAGTGTAGTATAGTACAATAAGTCGACTAATTGGTGTTCAACTTGTCCCCAAAGCCAACACTATGCAGTAGGTTCTACAGTCATTACACAGATCTGGCAAATTCTAGACCAAATCTCAATGTCTAGCTTCATATGTAATCGTTACAGATAGCTGGAAGAATATAGGCATTTGTCTGAATCAGTGCACTAAGAATTCTATAGTCCTTATACCATTTCTCAAATCATGTATTCATCTTTTATAAGAAAAAAATATTGTTAATGAAAATTGTATCTAGCCCATCAACAGTGGATTGAAAAAAGAAGTTATGGTTCACGTACACAATGGAATATATTCAGCCATTAAAAACATGAAATCCTACCATTTACAACAATATGGATGGACCAAGAGGTTATTATGCTGAGTGAAACAAGTCAGCCAGAGAAAGATAAATACCATATGATTTCACTTTTATGCAGAATCTAAGGGACAAAAAGAACAAACTGATCAGAAACAGACTCACCAATATAGAGGACAACCTGGTGATGGCTGGAGGGCGGGGGGTGGGTGGGTTGAGGGGCTGGGAGAAAGGGGTGAAGGGGTTAAAGTTAGTAGTCGATAGATGGTCACGGGGATGGGGAGCACGGCACAGGGAATGCAGTTAGCCCAGGATGTGACTGCCTGCACTGACCTGCTTTTCAGTTAAAAATGTGAATGTTCAGACCGTTCCCTGTGGTTCCTCCCGGTCCCTGAGTTTGCAAGGCCCGCCATGGTGGCCTCCCCTGAGCGTGCCGGGTTTAGTATGTGGCCCCTTTTTCGCTCATTCTGTCAAGGGTGCTCCCTAAGGTGGACTCGAAGGCTGACACAAACAACAGAAGCAAAGGGCGTACGATAACGTTGGAGAGCTCAGAGGTAAACAGGGAGGCTTCAGAGCGTCTGAATTTCAAGGGCGGATTTTCCCTGGAGGAAGGCGGTGTGAGAACGGAGGCTGAGCGCAGGATGGTGAGGCCACGCGTCTGGAGGCGGAGAAGATGGGGGAGGGGAAAAGCAGACACAAACCCCAGACCCCAGAGCGACACCCAAATGGCGCTCGAGACCATAGCTTGAGCACACTGTCCTCATGCCGCCACAGATGCCGAAGGGAAGTTGCAAATTTCACATTCAAATGACCAAATAAGTGAATGCAAACGATCCGATTCCCAAATCAGGTACAAGTCTCACAACTCTTTCCCTCTCCCATAGGCCAGCCCAAACACATGCAAAATCGATCAGCTCAGCCCAAGGGAAAAGCCCAAAGGCAGGGGAGGAGCTGAAGTTCCAGTCCTACGTGCAGGGTGAAATCACCCCACTTCCAAACCTAGCCTGTCTGCGCTCGGGCACAGAACTGCAGACAAACAAGTGGGTACGGTTTAGCAGTCCTGATCCTGCTCCCGGGCGGCAGGCCCCTGAATGCAGACGGCTCTGTCCCCGAGAGGAAGCTGACACGAAGAGGGAGAATTCCTGCGCCCCGTGCCAGAGTGACCTACCCCACAGACAAAACCGATGGTAGACCGAGGTCCCAAGACCTTTCCGTACTCCAAAGGAGCGTGTGCCAAGGGCAGCCAGCGCCCGCCGGGGGAAAGTCCCTCCTGAGTCCCCATGTGGCCTGAGCAGCCGCTCGGGGCTCGTGGAGGGGAACCCCGGCCAGCGTCGGTCTCCCACAGGCACTAGCTCCTGGCCAGGGCTTGCCAAGTTGTTACCGGTCCAAAGCCTGTGTGCTCATTGCTTCGAAAGACCAAAATTCAAAACGTTAGGAAAAGTTTGTTGATCAGTTGAGAAGGTGGGAGCCCTATAGAACCTCAAATCCATCTTACAAAAGTAAAGAGTTCAGGCTTTTTTTTTTTTTTTTTTTTTAATGGCCAAGGAAGGGTACATGGGAAGGGCGGTTTTTGTAAATTTGCATGTCTGCAAGGAAGGCTAGGCAGAAGCCCTTAGCTTGAGGGTCAAAGCAGGCTTGCGCAAGATGGAGTCCAGCATCTCATGCTGCTACATATCTACTTAACAGTGCACCTCTAAGACAATCTCTTCTCTCTCTCTTTATACATAAACAATGTAGCGATGATAACATCATGACCCCCACAGACCCTTAACCCAGCTTTAAAAATGACCACCTCCCTGGCCAGTCTCATTTCATTAATCTCATACATTCTACACATCACATTACTTCACCTGCAAAAATTTTAGTACATTTCTCTAAAAGATCAGGACTCTTTAAACATAGCCCTTATATCATACTTCTAGCTTCCTTTTGGACCTGACATCTGAGTTGACAAGAGAGGAAACCGAGTGAATTATCAAACCTATAAAAAATGAATAATCATTCTTTAATGTTACTACAGCTCTAGGCTTTAACCTATTAAAAATGATTCGTTTGATTTGGGGTCCAGTAAGACACTGCCATTTGTTGATATGTTTCCAAGTCTCTTCAATCTAGGTACCTTATGTGTTTTTTACCTTAAAAAAACATTTTTTTTTGAGTGAAAAAAGTGGTTAGTTTGTCCTGTGTAGTTTCCCACAGTCTGGATGTTGCCGATTGCAATAGATCAGGATGTTAAATTCCAGCAGAATAGTCCATCGGGTGTATCATGCATTCCCCATTTATTGGATTGCAAGTGTGTTTCTTATAAGCTATTCTGCTGTGATCATTCTCTCAGGATCCTTTCCTTGAGAAAATTTCCCAAAGAGCGAAACTGTTGGGTCAAAAGATAGGTAGAAATAAAGGGACTTTGATAAATATTGGCCACCTGTCTTCTAAACATTGTGACCATCAGAACTTGATTTTCGTAGGGCTTATTCATTCGAGGACCCCTTGCCGCATCCTGCTGGAGAGATCATCCTTCTTGGTATCTCAGTGCTATGGGAAGCAGGTGCCTGCCCCTGCTCTCAGGTAAGTAGAACAAAGAATCCCCCGGCCTTCTCCCCATGGCCCTATATGCTAGCTTTCATTCCTTCCCCCAGATTTGGCTCTTTGTCCAGGAATGACTGTGTGCGTGCTTGTCTTATTAGAAACTCTTGAGTCTCTTAGTCATTCTCCGCCAAAGCAGAACTGAGATGAAGACTTGGGTGTAAGGACTTCCTTTGGGGGCAGATCCCAGGAGGCACATGGGAGGGAGCGAGAGCTATCAGAGAGGAAAGAGAGAAGAGCAAAGGAAGGGTGTGCGAGTGAGAAGTTACCCCTGCAGGTAATTGGCCCTCAATCTGTCGGAGACCCTCCAAGAGGCTTTCTGTTATGTGCCTTCGAAGGGCAATAAGTCTGGGCTATTTATCCTCACTGCTTACCGCTTGACAGCCATGCCTAGAGTAACCCCCTAACACACTTCTGGCTTGCCCCCGACCCCCACAGGCTGCAGAAAAATATCCTTTTACCGAGAGAGACAGTACGTTATATGCATGCATAGGAACCCCCTCTAGGGTAGGACAGTGGAACACATCAAGTATTTGCTACACTGATGACCACCTAGTAGGTCCACGCTCAGAGTACCTTAGCTCAGCATGTCACAACAACCTGGATCTCCCTAATCTTCTGCTACAGATTTTTGAATGTGGATTTCGTATCCAGAGACTTCACTGTATTTGCGTATTGTTTCTGGCAGTGTTCTTGTGGAGTCTTTAGAGAATTATGTCATCTGCAAATAGTGACAGTTTGATTTCTTCGTTTCCTATTTGGATGCCTTTTATATCTTTCTCTTGTCTGATTGCACTGGCTTGGACCTCCAAGGTTATATTGAATAACGGTGGCGATGAAGAACAGCCTTGCCTTGTTTCTGATCTTAGAGAAAAGGTTTTCAGTTTTTCACCATTAAGTATAATGTTGGCTGAGGGTTTGTCATTTATGGCCTTTAATATGTTAAAGGCC
This sequence comes from Rousettus aegyptiacus, assembly GCF_014176215.1. Lineage (NCBI taxonomy): Eukaryota > Metazoa > Chordata > Mammalia > Chiroptera > Pteropodidae > Rousettus > Rousettus aegyptiacus. Next base: position 51,060,428 of record NW_023416291.1, on the reverse strand, counting down.
TTCTATACCGATTCCTTCTATACCAATTCTGTTAAGTGTTCTGATCATAAATGGATGCTGTATCTTGTCGAAGGCTTTTTCTGCATCTATTGATATGAGCATATGATTCTTATTTTTTAATTTGTTTATGTGGTGAATCACATTAATCGATTTGTGTATGTTGAACCTTCCTTGTGCCTCTGGGTTGAAGCCCATTTGATCGTGGTGTGTAATCTTTTAAATATGTTGCTGTATTTGGTTCACTCTTATGTTATTTAGGATTTTTGCATCTATGCTCATGAAAGATTGATCTGTAGTTGTGTGTGTGTGTTATCTTTACCAGGTTTTGGTATCAGGATGATATTGGCCTCATAAAATAAATTGGGAAGTATTGCCTCCTTTTGATTATTTGGAAGAATTTGAGGAGGATAGGTAGAATTCACTGGTGAAGCCATCTGGTCCTGGACTTTTACTTTTTAATAGGTTTTTGATGATCGTTTCAATTTCCATACAGCTGATCGGTCTATTTAGATTTTTCAGTTCTTCTTGACTCAATCTAGGATGATTGTATTTTTCTAAGTACTGGTCCATTTCTTTTAGGTTATTAAATTTGGCGTTATATATTTTTCATAGTATTCTTGTATGATTCTTTGTATTTCTGCAATATCAGTCTTAATTTCTCCTCTTTCATCCCTGACTTTGTTTATTTGTGTCCTTTCTCTTTTTTCTTTAGTGAGTCTAGCCAGAGGTTTGTCAATTTTAATAATCTTCTTGAAGAACCAGCTCTTTGTCGCATTTATTTTTTTGTTTGTTTGTTTTTTCATTTTCAATTTTATTTATTTCTGCTCTAATTTCGATGATTTCTTTCCTTCTGCTGACTTTAGGCTCCATCTGTTCTTCCTTTTAATGTTTTTAAGATGAAGCATTAGAGTGTTTATTCGGGCTCGTTCTTGTTTTTGGAGGTAGGCCTGTAATGATATGAACTTTCCTTTTATGACCATTTTTGCCATGTCCCAAAAGTTTTGATATGTTGTAGTATCATTATCATTCGTTTCCATGTATCTCTTGGTCTCTCTTTTTATTTCTTCTCTGACCTAGTTATTCTTCAGGAGCATGTCGTTTCATCTCCACGTATTTGTGGTTCTTCCTGTTTTCTTTCTGCAGTAGATCTCTAGTTTCTAAGCATTGTGATCAGAGAATATGATCAGTAGGATTTCAACCCTCTTATATATGTTGGGGCTCTCTCTGTGTCCCTGCATGTGGTCGATTCCTGAGAATGTTCCATGTGCACTAGAGAAGAATGTATAAGCAGCTGCTTTGGGATAGAAGGCTCTGTAAATGCCAATTATGTCCAGTTGGTTTAATGTGTCATTTAAAGATGTTATTTCCTCATTGATTTTCTGTTTGGATGATCTGCCCATATCTGACAGTGGGGTATTTAGTTCCCCTACTCTGATAGTGTTTTGGTCGGTTTCTCCCTTTAGTTCTGTTAGTAGGTGCTTTATATATTTTGGGGCTCCTTGATTGGGAGCATAGATTATACGTGTTAAATCTTCTTGGTGCATGATTCCCTTTATTATTATGAAGTGTCCGTCGGTATCCTTCTTTACCTTTTTTATTTGAAAGTCTATTTCATCTGATATTAGTACCACTACTCTCACTTTTGTCCGAATGCCATTTGCTTGAAACATCATTTTCCACCCTATATTTGTCTTTGGAGCTGAGATGTGTCTCCTGGAGGCAGCATAGGGTTGGGTTTTGTTTTTTGATTTAATCTGCAACCCTGTGTCTTTTTATTGGTGAGTTCAGGCCATTTACATTTAGGGTCATTATGGAAATACGAGGTTTTCCTCTAGCCATTTTATCTTTTGCCTTCTGGTAGCTCAGTGTTTCCATTGCTTCCTCGTCCTTGTGTTTCTGTTTTCTTTATTTTGTTTGGCTTTTGTGGGTTTCCCCCTGGTCCTTCTCGTTTTATGTATTTACTTCGATTCTGACTCTTTGGCGTGTGGTTACCGTTATGAATTGTATTTACTTCGATTCTGACTCTGGCGTGTGGTTACCATTATGAATATGTAAAGGATAGTTATAGATATACAGTGGTCCATTTTCTTCTGTGCATGCCTTATCTCTATTCCCCTTTGCTGATTTGGATGTTTGAATCTCCCCTTTTCAGTCATCGTTATCTCAATCTGTTCCTATGTATACTGAACGTTCATCACTATCTCATTATAACAATTCTCTTCTTATTATTTAACTTACAATGCCCTGTTCTTAGTAAGGGTTGTACTCCTCTGCTTCCATTTGCCTGATAGTCACTTTACTCATAATTATGTATATTTTTTTGGTTGTTATTTTGTTTTAGGTGAACTGACTCCTTTCAGTATTGCCTGTAGTGCAATCCTCGTAGTGGAGAAGTCCCTCAATTTTTGTGTTTCTGGAAACGTCTTAATTTCTCCTTCATACCTAAAGGAGAGCTTAGCTGGATAAATTATTCTAGTCTGGAAGTTCGTTTCACTTAATAGCTTACATATTTGATTCCATTCCTTTCTGTCTTGTAAGGTTTGCGCAGAGCAGTCTGAGGATAATCTAATGTGTTTACCTTCATAAATTACCTTTTTTTTTCCTCCCCGGCTGCCTTGAGAATTCTGTCTATGTCATTGATTTTTGATAATTTTAATACAATGTGTCTTGGTGAAGGCCTTTTTGGGTTGAGATAAATCTGTGTTTGTTCACTTCTTGAATTCCAAACTCCAGCTCATTCCGTAGATTTGGGAAATTCTTGTCCACTATTCGTCTGAAAATGCTTTCTAATCCCTGCTCCTTTTCCTCACCTTTGATAATGCCCATTATTCCTATGTTTCCTCTCCTGACGGTATCAGCTAGTTCTTGAATTTCTCTTTCATTATTTTTCATCCTTTGGCTTCTCTGTTCTTTTTTTCTGATTTATTTCTAGATTTCTGTCTTCGATATCGCTGATCCTTTCCTCCATTTGGTCGACTCTATTTCCGAAGCTTGCTATTTCATTTTTCAACGCTTGCAGTGTGTTCTTCATCTCCAGAAGTTTTATTTGGTTCTTTTTGAGTGGTTCGGCCTCCTTGGTCTGCTCATCTAGTTGTTTTTTCAATTCCTGAAATTGTCGATTTGAGTTGTTTTGGATCTCACTGAGTTTTTTCAAAAGTACCATTCTGAATTTTCTGTCATTTAATTGTATATTTCTATGTCTGTAAGCTTATTTTCTGGAGATTTTTCTCTTTCTTTCTGAGATGCCTTGTCACCTTGGTTTTTCATGGTGTTTAATGGGCTATTTCTCCACCAGAGCGTTAATGGCAATGTATTCTGCTTTTTCCAGAAAGATTTATTATATAAAGGTCTCTCTTTAGCTTGTTGCAAAGAAGGTACTTTCCTCTTGGTTTCCAGTAGGTGGCATCTCAACCTCTTGGATCCCTACTTTATATGAAGTTTTAAAAATGCTTTTTAATTTTCTGCTAGATATTTAATCACGCTCACTACCCTCAGTTTTAGTCTCTATCAGTGTTAGCAACAGTTTTGGTAGTGTTTGCTGAGATTCCTTTGGGTCTCTGCAGTGTTCCTTCTTGGAGGGTCTGTGGGGAGGGCCCCTCTGTGCTGGGAGTTGGGGGCTGAAGCCCAGCCTTGGGTTTGCAACCATAGTCAGTAAAAATCAACTATTGTTTCTCTGCCAGCTGCTTCTCTGCTTTCTGCCCTGATGACTGGGCCCTGTAGCCAGCCGGTCATGAGGGAGCTCATAACTTTCCCAGGCTCGGCTGTTCAGGGAACTTGCCGCACCTTCTCGCCTTCTCCTCCTCCTGCAGGGAGCTCTGGTGGCTGGAAGAGGCAGCTTCTTTGTCTCCCAGTCCACTGCCCGACACTCGGGGTTCTGACCTGTGGTAGCTCTTATGCACAGATCCCACACTCAGACTTGCCGGTGTGCAGTTTGGGTGTTTTTTTGTTAAGTTTTAGATGTTCAGCTTATTGTTGTTTCAAGGGGAGAGATCTGGGGACGTCTCTCACTCCGCCATGTTTTTTCTTGTCTGATTTCATCTTCAACTTTAACATGAAGTGCTCTCTGATCTTATTATGGTAGACATTTTTAGGTCATCCTCAAAATAGATCACCCTGAAAACACCCGTATCCGTTCCAAATTTGCCACAGTCTTGGACTCCTGCGATTATGGTCTGTGCTATTCTGATCTCCCCTTATTCCAGAGAAACCCCTGGTTATTACGAGGTTGGGCCTGTGCTGTCCAGTACTGTAGCCACCAGCCATTCGTAGCACTGAACCAGTCGAAATGCAAACTGGATGTCAAAGGCTTAATACATGCAGCAATGTGTACAGTACTATATGCATAATTTGCTTTATATTGATTGTGTGTTAAAATGATGACATCTTGGTTAGAGTGGGCTAAGCAAATTATATTATCGAAATTACTTTCACTTGCTTCTCTTTGCCTTTAAAAACAAGTGGAGCTAGAAGCTAGGTATTGCGCTCGGTGAGACAAGTCAGACAGAGAAAGACAAATACTATATGGGCTCATTTATATGTGGAATACAAAAAAAAAAAAAAGAAACAAATGAATGAACAAAGCAAAATAGAAACAGACCCATAGATTCAAAGAACGAGCTGATGGTTGCCAAAGGGGGGCAGGTGGACGGATGAGACTAAAAAGATGTTTACTAGAAAACTTGAAAGGAACTATGTGGCTTGCATGATATTTCTATCAACCAGTGTGGGGTTAGAGATCTGAACTGGTCAAGCTTGACTGTTGCAAACTTGGCCTTTTGGTGGTAGACTTGGAGGAAAAAATATGAGAAAAAATTGGGACACACAGTTTGTGATATTATGATTTATAATAAGAAATATATGTATTTGATCTTTATGACTGTTTCTGGCACAGAGCTCCTACACCCTTGGAATTTCCTGTGATAAGGCAATAAAGTTGTCTCTTATTATATTAATGAGGTGACTTTTGGAACTCACCTAAGGACGGGGGCTGGCTGGCAGTGGAGACAACCGTGTTGAAACTTGCGGTTTCACTCTCTGATTTCTAGGGAAGGGAAAGGCGCTAGTGGTCGAATTGATCATCAATGGCCATTGCGTTAATGGTGCCTGTGTAATGACGCCTCCATGAAAACACAAAACGATGAAGCTCGGGGAACTTCAGGGTTGGTGACCCCCTGAAGATTTGGGAAGGTGGAGCCCAGAGAGAGTATGGGGGCTCCGTTCTCCTTTCCACACCCACCTGGCTCTGTGCATCCCTTCCACGTGGTGGTTTCTGAGTTGTATTCTTTTACAACACATAGGTGATCTAATAAGGAACATGTTTCTCTGAGTTCCGTGAGCCGCCCTAGCAGATTAATCAAACCCAAGGAGGGGACGATGGAACCTCCAACCCATAGCCCTTAACCTGCGGAATCTGATGCTATCTCTGGGGAGAGTGTCAGAATTGAGTTGAATTGTAGGACACCCAACGGGCATCCGAGAATTTCTTGCTGGTGTGGGAACACCACCCACTCCCCCACCACACACACATGTTAGAATTGGGGGTAGAACCTCTTACAGATGCAATCAGGTATCCTTTCATGCGCCAGTAGTATATGATGCCATTTGAGACCCTTGTGTTTATAGTTTACCTGGGAGAGTCTATAGTGAAGTTAGCCTGTGTATGGCTGGGCAGTGGGAGAAAAAGACTCTACTTTACCCAGGCTTTAGCCAAGTTGAGCCCAGGGTACCCCCCATCTGAACTGTCCCCTTCTCTCCCTCTTCTAGGTTTCAGTGTCCTGCTGGCTCTGTTAGGATCAGAAGCAAAGAATCCTGGAAGTGAGTCTACAACTGCCAAAGGCCAGGGGAAAGGAAATTGGGGACTGGAACCTGCCTCCAGAGGAGGAGAGGAGACCCTTTTAAGGGAGAGAATATTAATCCCCGATGCCTTCTGCCCAGCCCTCGGCGTTCCCAAGGACTGTTCCCCATTCTCCATCATCACCGTTGCCACCTCCATTAGTCAGCTCTTGCATTGCTCCAGGGCTAAGCAAATGGCACACTCCATCTCGTTTAATTCTCATGACATTGCTGCAAAGGTTTTGATATTATCCCCGCTTGACCCCCTAGAGAAATAGCTGGCTCAAGGTCCCACAGCTAGTGGACTCTGGATTCTGCCCTTTCTTTTCCCCAAAACCTGTGTCCCGAGTCCTGTCTGGAGATAGTGTTGCCTTTGTGCTTTATCTTGGGTTGGGTTCACCTAGAGGCAGACCATGAGATTAGGACTTGAAAGTGAGACATTTATATGGGAGGTGATCCCGGGAAGCGCCTGCTGGACGGGGGAAGTCAGGTGGGGCAGCAAGGAGGCAATGGAGGGTTCATTGTCCAGCCGGTTACACGTGGGCAGCGGGAGCTTGGCCCCCGGGGACTGTTAGACTTAATACGAAACATGCATCTTGGAGCTGTTCCTCCTGGTGGGTAAGGAAGCTATTTTCCTCTTATTTATTTATTTTTTTAAAATTGTGGTAAAATATTCATAACAAAATTTATGAACTTATCTATTTGTAAGTGCGTAGTTCAGTGGCATTAAGTACATTCACATTGTTGTACAACCATCACCACCATCCATCCAGAGAACATTTTTCCTCTCGTAAAACGGAAACTCTGTCTCCATTAAACAACAACTCCCCACTTTCTCTCCAACTAGCCCCTGAAAACCACCATTCTGCTTTGCGTTTTATGAATTTGACTACTCTAGGGACCTCATGAGTGGAATCATGTATCATTTGTCCTTTTGTGATGAGCTTAATTTACTTATCAAAATGTCTTCATGGTTCATCTATGTTGCAGCATGTGTTGGAATTTCCTTTTTTATTTTCATGCTGAACAATATTCTATTGTCTGAGTGGACTACATTTTGTTTATCCATCATCCATTGATAGCTTCTGTTTTTTTAGTTATTATGAATAATGCTGCTATAAAGACAGGTATACAAATATCTCTTCAAGACTCTGCTTTTAATTCTTTCAGATATATACCCATTAATAGAATTGCTAGATCCTATGGTAATTTGGTAATTCTAATTTTTATTTTTTATTTTAGAAATTGCCATATGGTTTTCCGCAATAGCTACACCATTTTACATTTTTACCAGGAGTGGGCTAGGATTATAATTTGTCCACATTCTACCAACACTTGTTAGTCTCTGTTTGTTTTTGATAACGAGGAACCTAGGTTTTTTAATATATTGACTCTTGTCAGTCACTGATTGAGGAAACTGCTCCTTGGGGGAGAAAAATTGCTAACCTGTTATGTGACGAGCGAAAAAGAACTCCAGGGGCCAAAGAAATCTCTCGGGTAAAGAAGTAAAGAAACTTAGATGGTGACAGAGAATTTCTACTGTCAGGCAAAAGTGGTGTTGGTGGCAGAGGTGGGACACAGGTGAGGGACTTCGAGCATCTGTGTTCAGTAGTGAGATGGGTACGAAAAGGATGCGAACAGAGCTCTTTCCAAGAGCACGTTCTGTCGACTACAAGGCTTGGTACATCATAGATGCTCAATGAATATTTTTTTCTTTGGAATAAGTGAATAAGCAGATGAATGAAAGGATCTTGTGTTTCCTATAGCTTTCTGTCCCTCATGCCCTGAACATGCCAGCTGTTTTAACAGCACCCACTGCGCTTGCAAAGATGGATTTCAGTCTGAGCCTGGGAAGAGGCACTTCATCGGGCCTCATGGGAAATGTGAAGGTAGGATGCAATCCACGCTCATCTGGAAGTCGGGAGGGGGCTGGGACCTTCTTCTATGCCTCAAACACTGTGCTGCAGAGGCGTCGGTCATACTGCAAAGATGCAAGACTATTATGAAGTAGAAAATGTCAGGGCTGTCTCGATGCCCTTCGAGAACTCTCTACGCCTTGTGCTTCTCACACGCCCATCTGATGCCAGCTCGATGGTTTTCGTTTTTTCTTTAGGAGGAGGTAAACTTCCCAGGGTTAAAGCACAAGTGTTTTTGTTTGTTGCTTTGCCTGAGAACTTCGCAAGGACAGGGATCATCTCTGTTTGTTCATTGCCGTAGGCCTAGAACAGAGAATGATGTTGTCACATACAGATGCCCAATAAAAGCGTGTCGACCAAGAGGACACGTGAATGAATGCATGGGTATCTTTGGCACTTGATAGCCTCCATGCTCCGGCCCCAATTTAGTATTTCCGTTCTGCTTTTCACTACTGGTGGGCCATCTCCTTCAGGCAAAATCCTTTCCCATTCCCACAAATTCTAAAGGTCGATTTGAATATTAAAGAAAATAGCACTCCTGAACGTCTGATGGGCGGAACTGAGTATCTTATTGACGGAGTCGTAGAGTCCATTTAGAAGGTGAAGTAGAAACTTGTAGCTTATTTAGGATTTGTGTTATTTTATCGTGGCAGAACATCCATAACATGAGATTTAGCGTTTTAACCATGTTTTCGGCGTATCTTTCAGTGGTGTTGATACGTTCACAGTGTTGCGTAACCATCGCCACCATCTATTCCCAGGACTTTTCCATCTTCTCCAACTGAAAAAGCTCTGTCTCCATTAAACAATAACTCCCCTTCCTCCGCCAGCCCCTGCCACTCACCATTGTTAATCCGACTCCTCTAGGAACCTCACATGAGTGGAATCACACAACACTGGTTGTATCTATTTTTTTAAACTTTCACTTTGACACAGTTTTAGGCCTAAAGAAAACTGCAAAACGGCACAGTGAATTCTTTATTTCCTTCACCCAGTTCCGGTAAGGTTAACTAAGGACGTGACCGTAAGTCATGTTAACCAGGAAATGATATTAACGGAACCGCAGCCTTTATCCAAATGTCGCTAGTTTTCCCCCCAATGCCTTTTTTTTTCTGTCCCAAGAGCCATCTCAGGATCCCACATTGCCTGTAATCGTCATGACCCTGAGTCTCGTGTGATCTGTGATGGATCCTCAATCTTTCCTTGTTTTCTGCGACTTTAACACTTTTTTTCAGACACTGCAGAAGTGCTTTTACACTTCGCTTTTTTCGTTTAAATTTATCCTAGAAATCACTCCAAATCGATTCTTAGAGATCATCCTCATTCTCTTTTTGTACAGCAGTGAAACGAACCATAGTTTATTCGACCCTCTCTTATATATGGGTATTTAAGTTGTTTTTGATATTTAGGCCATTGCCAATATTTGTGGAAGTGTGTGTTTAAGGTACAGCCCTAGAAGTGAGGTGGCTGAGCCAGGAGGTAAAATTCATGCAGCTTGATTAGATATTCCAAATTTAATTCCAGGAAAGTTGTACCAATTCGCTCTCTCGCCAGCAAGGTGCCTGTCTTCTCATGATCTTGCCAGCAGAACATGTTTCCCAGTCATCATCACACGACCGTTGCCATGTTCTAAAGCTCTATAGGTACCTGGGTCTATTTCTGGACCTTTCGTCTATTTCACTAGTCTATTCATGTACCAGCATCTCATTGTTTTATCACGACTTTGTAGTTTGTTTTAATGTCTGACCAGGCTAGTCCCCACCCCACAGTTTTTACGGCCACTTTTTGCATGACAGCATCAACTCATCTCCATTAAATACGTGTAGATATTTTTTATTGGGATCATATTGGATTTATACATTAACTTACGGAGAACTGTCATCATTACAATATTGAGTCATTTTATTCAAGACTGGATGTTGTTTTGGGTGCATTTATGAGTGATGCTGGGTGCTAGAGATTCCATGGGCAAGAGAAATGGCATAGCTCTATGAGAATGAAAAACCGTATTTTCTCTCACTTCACAGATATCGACGAGTGTAAGGCTGGGCTGGCAAAGTGCAAGGAGGTGTCATACTGCAGAAATGAAATTGGAAGTTACTACTGCAGCTGCATCCCAAATATCCCTATCTTAAACTGGGTGGCTGGTTTTGTTAAATTAGATTATTCAGAATGTTATGGTAAGAACCTACAATATTCTTTCCAGTGTGAACACGGAGGGGCGGGAGCGGATTTTCAGAGTTCCTCCAGCGTCAAGCCGGTGTAGGAGAGCAGAGGCCTGTCCCAGCCCTTGACCTTCCTCCTCGGTAATCTCTTCTCAGAAGGCCTCATGCAGGCTTATGGTCTCATCCACCATCTCTGTGCCACGGCCTTACAAATTTATGTCTCTTTTCTGGGTTTCCAAAATGATGTCTCTCATTTTCTACTACATTCCTCTACTCGTTTCTCTCTTACTGACTTTGAATTCAAGTTCTGTGTCTGTCTGTCTGTCTGAATACTAAAACCCATGAGTTCACGCTGATAGCTCCAGTTCAAATCTCACACCAGGGCTTGGTCTAGCCTTCCTGACTTGTAACTTCTTTCTTCAACGCTGAAAATCCTGGCTCTCACTATCACAAACTATTGACTTATTTTGCTCATTCATAGCATAATTCCATGTTTTGATTTAGACCGTTGGATTTGATTTCTGGCACTACCACTTACCAGTGAACTTTTGGGTAGTGACTAGCTTCTACATGCCTCATCTACAAGTGGGAAGAGTAATAACATCTATTCTATTAGTCATGTGTTGCCATCCCACGAAATGCCCCAATGTTCATGGCTCAAAACAACACACATTGCTTGTCTCATGGTCTGTATAGGCTGGGAATCGAGACATGGCTTACTTGGTCCTTCGCTTCGTGGTTAATCAAAGTATTGGTCAGGGATGCAGTTTTAGCCAAAGGTTCATCTGCTTGCAAGCTCACCAACATGGTTGCTGGCAGGATTCAGTTCTTCGGAAGCTATTGGACTGAAGGTCTCAGTTCCTTTCCGGTGGTTGGCGAGAGGCCGGCCGCCTTTCATTCTTAGCTGTGTCGGCCTCTCCATCTTGCTTTATTGTAACAAGCACATGAGACTAGCCAGAAAGAGATCGCGAAGGAAACAGAAATCACAGACCTTCGTCACCTAACCTCGGAAGTGACGTCCCGTCACTTTTGCTGTAATCCGTTCGCTAGAAATGAGTCGCTGAGTTCAGTTAGGGGGAAGAGCGAACTCACAAACAAGGGCATGAATAGAGGGAGGTGGGGGGGGGTCACCGAGAGTCGTCCGAGAAACCCGCTCGCCTCACGTACTGGGTGCAACACCATCTCCCCGAACCGACGTCCGCTCATGGGACCTGTGAACGTGCTCTTATTGGGAAATACGGGATTTGCATATATAACCAAATTGAGATGAGGTCGCACTAGATTAGGGCAGGCCCTTAATTCAGTATGACTGGTGTTTTTATTAGAAGAGGGAAATTTGGACATCGGGATATGCACACAGAGGATCATGTAGAGACAGAAGCATAGGTCTGAGTTAGGCTGCCATAAACCAGGGACCGTCAAAGATTCCTGGCAACCGCCAGAAGCAGCAAAGAGCGATGGATCATCCTTAGAGCCTTTGGAGGGACCATGGCCTTGATTTTGGACTTTTAGCTTCCAGAACCATGAGAAAAATAAATTTTCATTGTTTTAAGCCTTTGCTGCTCCCCACCTATGCTGAGGCCTCTTCTGTATATACTGCAAAGTCATCTTTTTCTCTTTAGTAATATCTTGGACTCTTGCAATCACTGAATTATCTATTCGTCATTATTGGCTTAGTGATTTTCCCAGCAGGCTGCGAACTCTGCAAAGAATTCCCTTTGCCTCCTTATCAGTAAGGTTTTGCATTATGTCTGGCTTTTAGTAATTACTCAATAAATACTATTGACTGAATGACTGAGCTGGAAGCCCCATCCTAAGTCCCTTTATTCTACTCTAAATGACATTTGGGACTTAGTGGGAAACGAAGATAGGATGTGGAAGTATCAGTGAAAGACCCAACTCGAGGGTATTTGGAAGATGGGATGTGAGCCGGGGTGTTATCGCCCATATTTGCCTAAACAACTGCCTTCTCCCCCCCAGAGGACAATGGTGCGGAGACACAGTTATCGCCAGTCATTCAGGTGAGTAAGGTGAAGGTAGGTTTGGGGAAGAGCTGATTAGTCTTAGCATGTCATTCTCCTGCTCAAATACTACCACGGCTCCCTATGACTTTTAGGACCCAGCACTTCTTATGCGATGATTATTTTGTCCTCTCCCAGGGGACCACGTCTGGGGACATTTTTGGTTGGCACAACTAGAGTGCTACTAACATCTCATGGGTAGACAGTAGGGACGCTACCGAACATCTTATAACGCCCTCCTGCAACTACCACCTGGTATCAAACGTTAATTGAGAAGATTGAAAAGCCCCGGGAAAGGGTTTACATGTCGCAGTGGTCGTTTAGAGACCTGCATCAAGCATAGGGCAGTCCCCAACCTTTCGGGCATTAGAGACCGGTTCTCCTATGAGACTCTAACACCCGATGATCTGAGATGGAGCTGAGGCGGTGATGCTAGCGCTGGGGAGCGGCTGTGAATGTGCATGAAGTTTTGCTTGATTGCCCGCTGCTCACCAGAGGTGTCCAGAGAAGTTGTTATCGCATTGAAGCCTAAAAAGGCAATGGAGGGATGAGTGTTGTTGATCGCGGTGAAGCCAGTGCCTAACAGGTCATAGGCCTGTACCAGCCCAGGGCCCAGGGGTTGGGGACCCCAGATCCGGAGGCTCATTCCACTCCCTCACCACGTCCTATTCCCTATCTTCTTCCGAAAGGCACTCTTGGTAGTTTCCAGATATCTTGTCTTTTAAGCCTTCGTGTTCTCATAAATACAATGTTTATGTATTGATCACACAGCTGTGTGTGGTAAATGAGAACGTTTACAGGCTGATAACACAGAGCCCAGTAGCACCTTAATAAATGTTATTGTCTTCGGGACTCACCCAAACACACTCATGTAGATTCCTACTTCCTTTCGTTTTTGTAAGAGTCTACCTAATCAGCTTTATTTTTTTTTTTGAAAGACAATTCTAAAGAACAATGGAAGCAAAGAGAACATTGCAAAAAAGGCTACCCAGCTACTTCAAAGCATCGAATTAACCATCTGGAATAAGAGTTTTGCTTCTCCTGGAAAGTTTGAAAATTCTGCGCTCGATATAGGTAAGAAACACTGAGCGTTTTCCTTACGACCAAGAAAATGTATGAGGGTGATCCTTTATCAGACTTTTGCGTTTACATGAGGCAAGCAGGATTAATTTTCTCAATGTTTCCAGTCTATGAGGTCAAGAAGTGCGATGAGACAAGTGAGAAGACTGTTCTGGAAGCCGGAAATAACACGCTGGATCTTGACTGCAGTGACGTTTTCAAAGGAACCACAGGAGGTACTGGGTCCACGATGGATTCTCTGGACCTTCAAATTCTAGGTCGTGTTGTCTCATTTCTAGGTGACAGGGCCAGGGGGTGTAGACGTAACAAAAGTTTCAATTCCGACTCACCCAACTGGATATCCCCTGTAAAATACTTTCCGTCCTGTTTTCTCAGAGAGGAATGCAGTTGCACTCATCACTTACCAGGGTCTTGGGGATATTCTGAACGGATCCTTCTTCAGCGACGTGAGGGGGGCAGTGGGAGTGGAGCTGAACTCTCGCATTGTGAGCGGCACCATCGGGATAAAGGAAAGAGTGTATCTGTCTAGACCCGTGTTCCTGACCTTCCGACATACTCAGGTGAGCAGAATGCAGGGCTGGTTCTCTGCACAGTCCCTGAAAGGGCTGTATTATTAGGATCCAGGCAGGGAACCGAATCCAACTCTTATCATTCAGGGTTAAGAGAACCTACAGGAAAGACTGAGGTGTCCAGAGAAGCTGTTATTACATTTAAGCCTGAAAAGGCAATGGAAGGATGGGTATTATTGATTCCAGTGAAGGCTGGAGGCAGGAAGGAGGAGTGCGTCCCTGGAGATGGAGAGAGCCTGGAGCGGAAAAGGAGTCTGGAAGAAATATCCCGCTCTCTTCTAAAGCTCTCTCGCCAGTTCCTCTCACTGGTTCCACCAATGGCAAGCAGTATGGGGCACGCAGTTCATAAGGGCCGGTTCCTGGGGCTCTGAGATGACTAGAGCAGGGAAGAATCAGTGAAGAATAAAGCTCACGGCAGGTGTGGCATCAAACTCTTCCCCAAAAGCGTTCCAGGTGATGGGGTTTTCTCAATCCAGTTTCTAACCCAGTGCATCCCTGACCCACCTATGAGGTTGAGACGGTTAAACCAGAAAGAGAACCACTTTCATGCTGTTCCCTTTCCAGCCTGGCGGTGTGAGAAGAAAATACTTGTGTGTCTACTGGGAAGGATCGGAGGAGGGAGGCAGCTGGTCGACCGAGGGCTGCGCTCACGTGAGCAGCAATGATTCTTACACCACGTGCAAGTGCTTCCACCTTTCCAGTTTTGCTGTCCTCATGGCTCTCGGTCCGAAGGTACCAAAATTCACGGTTCCCTCCTGTGAATCTAACTATGTCCAGGAAGCGGGGAGGTCATCCTGTCCATGTCTTCGTTCGACACTATTGAATAGTACACTGGAAACGTCTTTGATTTTATTAAGCATGGTCACTCCGATAATTTTTAATTAAAAAAAAAAAAAAGATACTGAGTCAAGTGGAAGGAGCTTACTAGAGAGATTAGGGGACCCGGGAAATGATATGGGGAAAGGAGAGAGGCCATGCAGAGAGAGCATCACTGGCGGTTAGCCCTGGGATAACTGGAGCGGATTTCCCTGGAGGATTCTGCGAGTCAATATAGTTCATTCTAACTGAATGGCAAGAAAGCTGGGGTATTTATACACCACCTCCCTTCAGTCGTTAGTTGAAGGCTGTATCCAGGGGACGATGAATTCTCTGACACTTCCATGGGCGTGGACAGAATGAGCTCAAGCTAGTAGAGGAAGCTCTCAGACATTGAGCGATTGGATTGGCAGCCCTGACCGTGGAAAAGTCTAAGGTGATTTGGGATCAAAAACATCTGTTCCTCTGCAAGACAGAGCTACAGCTAAATCTTCCTGGTCCGACCAGAGGAAGGCAACTGATTGTCACCAATAAAAAAGCACAGTTCCCTGAACTTCTCTGGTCCCAACCATGTCTAGGATAGTTCAGGTTTAAAAAAATTGTACCTAACTTCTTCCCCTATTTCTTTTTAGTTCTTGTTTATCGAATATGTACTATATGACAATGATTATGTTGCTCATTTCATTGTACGGCCTCATTTTATTCATTCAACAAGTTCGTATATGAGTGCCTAATGTATGTCAGATACCGTCTTAGGCACTGCAGATACATCAGGGAACAAGACGGATAAAGAAATTCTGGCCTTTGTGGAGACTACTGTGTCATCCAAAAGGGTCACCAGTCGGCTGGTCACATGTGGGTAGTGAGCACTTGAAATGTAGCTAGTGTAACTGAGGAACCAAATTCTTATTTTTATTTAATTTTAATGTATTTAAATGAAGAAGCAGTGTAAAACAGTTTCCCATCAAACACAACTTCATGTCTCGGTAGGACAACATTTCACATTCATTGAAAATATAGCATCTGTAAGTAACACAAGCAAATATGATGTTGTAAAATATACACTGGATTTCAAAGACAATATGGAAAAAAAGGAGCATCAAATATCTCATTAATAATTGTTTTACACTGATTATAATCTGAACAGATAACATTTTTATTATCTTATTATAGTGACTATATTATATTTAACATGTTGAATTAAAAATATTTCGAATATATACTATTAAATTAATTTGACCAGTTTCTTTTTACATATAAAAATATGGCTACTAGAAAAATTAAATTACACACGTAGCTCACATACTTCTCTTGCACAGCACTCGTCTAGTGGTTTGAGTTTTCAACAGCCCTGTGTGGGAAATGATCTTACGTCCCCATTTTCAAGATGGAAGCACCAAGTTTCAGAGAGGTTAAGTCACTTATGCACGGGGCTGAAGTGAGAAGCCTCTCGGACTTCCAGTCAGGAAGGTAAGTGCAGAGCCGGAGACTATAACGGATTCCTCCTTTGGTGCTTCGTAGGTGGATCCCGTTCTGGATGCGATCACCTACCTGGGACTGAGTCTCTCTCTGCTGTGCCTCTTCCTGGCAGCCCTCACCTTCCTCCTGTGCCGACCCATCCAGAACACGAGCACCTCCCTCCACCTGCAGCTCTGCATCTGCCTCTTTCTGGCCCACCTCCTCTTCCTCACGGCGATCGATCAAACTGAGCCGGAGGTAGGCGATCGCACCAAACCACCTCATTGACATAGTCAGATCTAGCCATCACGTCTTGAGGAAATCACAGCAGGAAAAAAAGCGAGAGTTCCCATTTCCGCTGTCTTCCTGTATGCCCGTGAATATGAAAAGGATAGTTATATAGAGAGAGTCGTCTATTTTCTTCTGCTCCGTTATCTCCTCATCTCCATTCCCCATTTGCGAACTTGGACCTTCGAATCCTTCCCTTTTCAGTCAGTGTTGTCTCAGTTTTTCCCTAAATATGCGGAACGTTCATTACTATCTCTCTATAGCAATTCTCTTCTGATTGTTGAAGCTCATAATGCCCTGTTCTTAGTAAGGATTTCACTCCTCTGCTTCTATTTGCCTGATTGTCACCTTCCTCCTCATTATGTTTTTGTTTTTTTTTTTAATTTTGTTTTAGATAAACTGGCTCCTTAGTGCAGGCCTCATGGTGGAGAATTCCCTCAATTTTTGTTTGTCTGGAAAAATCTTAATTTCTCCTTTATATCTAAAGGAGAGACTAGCTAGATACATTATTCTAGGCTGGTAGTTCTTCTCACTTAATTTTTCAATATTTGATTCCTCTCCTTTCAGGCTCGTAAGGTTTGTGCTGAGAATTCCGATGATAATCTATTGGGTTTTCTTTTATAAGCTACCATTTTCTTCTCCCTGGCTACCCTGAGAATTTTGCCCTTGTCGTTGACTTTTGATAATTTTAATACGATGTGGCCTGGTGAAGGCCTTTGTGAGTTGAGATAATTGGGTGTTCTGTTGACTTCTTGAATTCCAAGCTCTAGCTCATTCCTTAGATTTGGGAAATTCTCATTAATTATTTGTCTGAAAATGCTTTCTAGTCCCTGCTCCTTTTCCTCACTTTTGAGGATGCCTATTATTCTTATGTTTCTTCTCCTGATGGGATCAGCTCATACTTGTATTTCTTTTTAGTTATTTTTTATTTTTCAGTTTCTCTCTTCTTCCTTCTGATTTATTTCTAGATTTCCGTCTTCGATATCGCCGATCCTTTCCTCCATTTGGTCGACTCTATGTCCCGAGCTTGCGATTTCATTTTTCAGCTCTTGCAGGGTGTTCTTCATCTCCAGAAGTTCTATCTGGTTCTTTTTGAGGATTTCAATCTCCTTGCTCTGCTCATCTAGTTGTTTTTTTTCAATTCCTGAAATTGTTGGTATCACTCGTTTTGGCAGTCGCTAAGTTTTTTCAGAAGTACTATCGTGAATTCTCTGTCCGTAAGCTTTTTTTCTGGAGATTTTCCTCTTTCTTTCTGAGATGCCTTGGCACCTTGGTTTTTCATGGTGTTTAATGGAATATTTCTTTACCTGGACATTAATGGAAGCGTTGTTTCTCTTTAGCCTGTTGCAAAGAAGGCACTTTTCTTTTGGATTCTATTAGGCGGCGTCTAAGCTTCTCAGATCCCTGCCTTCTATAAAGCCTTAATAATGCCTTTTTTTCCCTTATAGGTGTTTATTCGTGCTCACTTCTCTCAGCCTCAGTCCCTGTCATTCTTAGCGACAGTTTTCGGTAGCATTTACTCAGATTCCCCTGGGCTTCCAAGGTGTTCGGTCTTGGACGGTATGGGGGGAGGGGCCCTCTGGGTTGGGAGTCTGGGACTGCGGTTCATCCTCAGTTTTGCAACCATGGCAGGTAAAAGTCAACTGTTGTTCCTCTGCCATCCCACTTCTCTGCTTTCCGCTCTGATGACTGGGCGCTGCTGTTCGCTGCATGGAGCTCACAGCACCCCAGACATGACTGTTCAGGGAACTTGCCACACCTTTTCCCCGCCCGCTCCCCCTATAGTGAGCTCAGGCTGCTAGAGGCGGCTTCTTTATTTCTCCCACCCCACCGCCTGACACCCCACCTGGGGTTCTGGCTTGTGGTAACTCTAATGCGCAGATCCCACACTCAGACATGCTGGTGTGCAGTTTGGGTGTTTTGTTTGTTTGTTTGTTTTAGATGTTCAGCTTATTGTTGTTTCAAGGGGAGAGATCTGGGGCTGTCTCTCACTCCACCATGTTTCTCCAGATTCCTCTACTTGTTTCTGTAAATAAAATTTTATTGGAACCGTGACTGCCAGCGTCCAAGGTCTAGAGAAGATGGAGATCCCAGCTCCAGCAGAGCAAGGAAATTCTTCCATTCTCCAACTTTTCATTCCTTTCAGGCCCTTCATAGATTTGACAATGCTGACCCTTCCTGGTGCGGGCAATCTTCCTTATTCACCTACCGATTTAGGTGCTAATCTCTTCCACAAACACCCTCGCGAACACGAACACGCCCAGGAATGATGTTTCACCAGCTCTCTGGACATCCCTTAGCCCATCCAAAAGGCAAGAGCGGCGGAGTGTTTAATCACCAACACTCACCCGTCGTGGATGCGAGGGCTGCTCGCCGGGCGTTCATTCTGTGGCACTTCTGGCCTGTCCTGATGTCAGCAGATTTCAATGGCCCGTAAAGGCCTCCAGGAAATGTGTTGCCTCTGGAAAAAAAAAACCAAAAAAACAAAAAAAAAAAAAAAAAAAAAAACAAAAAAAACCAAAAAAAAACAATCACTGGTGTTGGAAACGAAGTCCCAGGCCAGCACCCAGGAAGCGCTCAGTGCCGAGGGTGCGATCAGGGGCAGAGGGCGCTAATACCGCATCCGTATCCCTCCCCTCCCCTCCAGGTGCTGTGCTCCGTCGTCGCCGGGGTGCTGCACTACCTCTACCTGGCCTCCTTCACCTGGATGTTCCTCGAAGGGCTGTACCTCTTTCTCACGGTCAGGAACCTCAGGGTGGCCAACTATACCAGTGCAGGCAGATTCAAGAAGAGGTTCACGTACACTTTAGGCTATGGGATCCCGGCTCTGATCGTGGCCGTGTCTGCAGCAGTGGGACACAGAAATTACGGAACCTATACCCAGTAAGCAGGATGAGTGTGTTTACGGTGGAAGCAGCGTCCCGGGCCCATGTATGATATGAAATCCAAACACATTTAAAAAGAAGATTCTTTTCCAATTGTAAATCATACTTTGAACCGGTCCTTCCTTGAGCCTGAATTCCATTTTCTCTTGGAGCTGTGGTCCTTAAAATCTTTGGGGTTGGATCCTTTTGAGGATTTTGGTGAAACCTGGGGCTTATTTTCCTAGACAGATGTACGTACACACAGAATTTTTAAATACTACTTCATGAAATTCAGGGACAAGGAAGTAAATTCATGACCCATCATTAAGAATCTGTGGGATCTTTTTTCTGAAAGAGTAAGTTGAGTAGGTTGAGGTTAATCTCCAAAATGTAAAGAATAACAATAGCGACAAATCCTGAAGTCCTGCGATGCATCAGAGGCAGTGATTTCTAGATGCAGTATTTCATCTCCTCCCATGAAGCTGGCAATATTTATCACCTTATGCACAGGACTCCTGGGCCTTTGTGTATCTAATAAACTTTCTGAAGGTTGCATCTAAAAGGAGAGTAAGTCAGAATTTCCAAGGCAGCGTTATTGATAGCCACATTTTCCTTCCTCACCAAAGAATTTTGCAGAGCTCTGCAAAGTTAGTTGAAGAAGTTAGTCTTTTGCCAATGGGGCTTCGGTTAGGAAGCATGTGTGCATGTGCCACAACTAAATGAGGAGGATGTCCCTCTTGAAGTCAAAGAGATGCCCCATCTCCAAGCTTGAACCCTACTGTCCTGCCAGAATGATTCTGGAGATGGTAGGGTAGATCAGGAGTTGGCCCTTTCTATAAAGGGTTAGAGAGTAGCTATTTTTATCTTTGCAGGCCATACAGTCATTGTGGCAATGACTGAACATTACCCTTGAGGTATGAAAGCAGCTAAGTCATAGGCAGTATGTGAATGAATGGGTATAGTGCCAGGTCCCTTTCCAGAAGAAGTTACACTACCTTTGATAACATGGTCATGACAGAACACAAAGTCTTTTGGCAATAGAATACTTGTTACATGGAATATGCCTACTTAGCACTGGTACTTTTTATAGCTGTAGTTACATTATTATTTTTACTCTCTTATTATAGTAATCATTGTTATTAGGATACCTACATTTATTGAGACTTAACCCTTTGCCAGGAACTGTATCCAAAAACCGCGTGTACATTACCTCATTTAATCTTTCCTATAAGATGTGAAAGAAATCAAAGAAGAGTCAAATAAATGAAGATAGTCCATGTTCATGGATAGGAAGACTCTATATTGTTAAGAAGTTAGTTCTTCCCAACTTGATCTTTAGGTTCAACACATTCACAATTAAAATCCCAGGAAATCATTTTTTGGGGTATTGACAAAGTGATTCTAATGTTTAGCGGAAGACCTGGAATCACTAACACAGTATTGAAGGAGAAGAATAAAGTCAGGTGATTGATCACACCTGACTTCAGGACTTGGAAAAGCGACAAAGCCGTCATTGAACCTTTTCAATGCATCTGTTAGCCCCTCTTTACACTTGGGAAAACAGAGGCTCAGAGCATACAGCTTGCGTCAGATAAGGCCCCATGTCTGATTCCATCGAAAACCTAGGTCAGAACTAAACCGTTCCTGGTACTGCTCAGATCTTGCCACAGGAGCCTGAATTAAAAGTCCTTTGTTTGGAGGAAAAAAATGGCGTAGATGATAGAGGCTCTGTTTATCCCCCTGGCGACCAAAACAAAGTTGTGACAAAAACAAGGAGCAGCAGCAAGGACAAATTGCCTGGGATCTGGATGAACAAGCCACACAACCAGGGAGAAGTACAAGAAATCATCCTTCAGTAGCAGAAGGTCAGACAGGGCGAGGACATGGGGCTGCCAGGTCTCAAGAGTCTGAGAGGGATGGAGGCTGCGGCAGCGGCAGCTGCAGAAGCCTCTTTAAAAGGCCACGTCTACAGGTGGATTTTCACGGTGACAAACCTGCTCCCTCTGAGCACCAGTTCCGATTCGGCCGAGCGCAGGGGGCACCAGGGACTTACAGGGAGACGTTGTCAGAGTGAGGGCTGAGGTGAGACTCACTCTGGACAGAAGTATTGGTGGTATATATTGTTCCCTGTTGAGCCCTCCCCCTCCCAGTGCGTGAACACAGTGCTGCCATAGCCCCAACATCATCAAACTGGATAACAAAGGTCGCTCCGCCCAGAGGATTCCCTGAAGCCCCGCCTCCCCCAACTCTGGGCCCCACCCAAGCCACATCCAGGTGTAGCCTCAGAGAGTCAGGTGCTCCTTGCCGAGCAGCACCTAGACTCACACTGGAGGTAGCGGGCCTCGGCTTCTGGTGTGGCCTTTGGAGGAAACTATAAGCACAGAGTCTGTGGTGGCCCCAGAGGGGTAGAGGCTGGGGCTAAGTTTGGCCTGCAGCTGAACCCCACTCAGGACTGTGCTACTGCACACCTATTTCACATGTCCACACTAAGAAGATGGGGAGACTTAGGGAGCTTTGCTTAGTACATAGAAACAGTTGTAGAAAGGCAGCAAAAAATGGTAAGACAAGCAGAAATCATACGAGAGAACAGACCAGAGATCTAGGAATAATGGAGTCAAGCAATCTATCAATGCAGAGGTCAAGACACTGGTTATAAAGATGCTCAATGAACCTTTGGGAAGTGTAGATAAATCCAATGAAAACTTCAACAAAGAGATAAAAATCATAAAAACGGAAATGGAAATTATAAAAGGGAACCAGTCTGAAATGAAGAACACTTTATCTGAGATGAGAAGTATGTTAAATGGAATAAACAATGGCATAAACAAAGTGAATAAAGAAAAGTATCAAACGCCCTCTCTGGAGGATGGGAAAGCCAAGGACATGCAATCAGAATGGCAAGAGATAAGATGCCAAGACTATAAAAATAATTTAAGGAGCATACGGGACACTATTAAGGGTCCAAATATCAGTCTCATAGGTGTAACTGACGAAAATCAAGGTGTTGAACAGCTGTTTGAGAAATAATGATGGAAAGCTTCCCCAACCTGGTGAAGGAAATGGACATACAACCCAAAGAAGCTCAGAGAATTCCAAAAATCAGGGATTCAAAGAGGGCCCCACCAAGGCACATCAAAATTAAAATGCCAAAGATTAAATACAAAGAAAGAATATTAAAAGAAGCAAGAGGAAAACAGATCGTTACTTATAAGGAAAAACCCATAAGACAGGCGGCTGATTTACCGAAAGAAACTATGTAGGAGAGAAGGGCTTGGCACAAAATAGTCAATGTGATGAAAACCCAGGATCTACAACCAAGGATACTTTATCCAGCAAAACTATCATTTAGAGTCGAAGGACAGATAAAGGGCTTCCCCGATGAAAATAAGCTAAAGGAATTTATCACCACCAAGCCAGTGTTACAGGAAATGTTGGAGGGGCTTCTTTGGGTTTCATTAACCAATGTCACCATGAAAAAAATAAGTAAGTAAATAAATAAATAAATAAAGTGAAGCCAATATTTATCTTAAAAAAAGAGAGAAAGAAAAAGAAGGAAAAGAAGGAAGGAAGGAAGGAAGGAAGGAAGGAAGGAAGGAAGGAAGGAAGGAAGGAAGAAAAAATACCAAAGACTCACTTTAGGTTAAAAGACACACAGAGACTAAAAGGAAGATGGAAATTGATATTGCTTTGATGGACCTGGAAGGTATTTAAGTCAGACAGAGAAAGATAAACACTGTATGATTTCATGTATATGAGGAATCTAGAGAATAAAAAAACAGACTCATCCAAAACAGACTCACAAATACAGCGGACAGTTTGGTGATGGACAGAGGGGAGGGATTTGGGGAATTGGATAATGGGGTGAAGGGCTAAAGAAGTACAAATTAGCAGCTGATGGATGGTCACGGGGATGGGGAGCATGGCATAGGGAATGCAATTAGCATTAATATGTTGGCTAGGTGGAGGGTTGGGGGAGGGTGGGAGCAAACGGAGGGATTGTTTTATGAACTATATAGATGTCTAACCAATGTACTGTATATTTGAGACCAATTAAAATAAACAAATTTTAATAAGTCCTTTGTCTTGTGAGAAACAAGCAGCTAACCTTTCTTTTTCTCTCAACAGCTGCTGGCTCAAGCTTGATAAAGGGTTCATCTGGAGCTTTATGGGTCCCGTGGCCATCATTATCTTGGTAGGTGACCATTGGTGGGTATCTATTGGGGTGCCCTCCCTGGGCTAGCCAAGCACAGGGAAGAGTGTTTCTTACCTATTAAAGTGGAAATGAAATAAAGATAAGAAAACAGTCCAATGTGATTAAGCCCTCTTATTGGAGGTTCTGCTGCGTGTGTATTTCCCTGGCTCATTGGTCGATCTGATATAGTACAACCCTCAACTGGACATTCCTTTAAAAATTCTACACTCATTTATTCAACAAATATTTAGCGAGTGTCTGCTCTGCATAGAGTGACATGTTTTCTCTTTGGCCAGGTACTTTGCATTTCCATTCATTGTCCCGGAGTAGATATTGAAAGTTTTCACTTTCAAGGTGTCCTGGTTTGAGATAGTCACCCTGATCAAACACCAAGTGCCGTAGGTTATGTACCGTGTGATACTTAGACCAGAGCATATGTCCACACTGTATTTATGAATCCTGTGTCTTTGGGGAAAAGATTCTTAGGGATACCTCAAGTTGGGTTGTATGACATGGCTTCCAAATAAAATTCCAAGTAAATTTCCCGTGCCGTTTACACAGATAAACTTGGTGTTCTACTTCCAAATTCTGTGGATTTTGAGAAGCAAACTTTCCTCCCTCAATAAAGAAGTTTCCACCATTCAGGACACCAGGTAAGATGATATCAGAACAGTGATATCCATGGATTTTCCTACAGGACCACTCTGCCTGGGAAAGAAAAACCTGTACGAGAATATATAAAATTTCCTGGTACTAGATAAAGAGAATACGAGAGACAACTTATAGAACCAGTAAAAACTGTAACTTTCAGGTAATTTAATGTACTCCCTCGTCTTTTTACCCAGCACACAGTCACCGGGTGCCTCTTCTGGACAGCATATGCTTTATGCAAAATTAATTCCAAGAGAATCAACATTATCCCTTTTGCCACCTAAGAGCCCATGCACTTCCGGACTCCATTCTCCTTGGTTGTGGAAACTCAATTCTCACCAGTGCTGATCTAAATTATTAAAAGTAATAATGGTGACAATTAATATTAACTAGAAGTTGACGGATGCTGGGGCTTTTTGAAGATTATTTCATTGAATGCTCATGCCTCTACCCTCCGCACGGGCACTGCCACTATCCCCACTGATAAGGGGAAGGAACTGCTCATCTTACTAAAGAATGGGTAAAAACCTTGCATTAGTGAGTCACGTGGACGAAAAGGAATTTTTGCCCAACTTCAAACCCTGGCTTTGATCTCATCTACTTATGAGACCAATCGAACATCTTTTAGCCTCAGTTTCTTGGATTCTGGAGTGTCAGAGTGTCTCCGTTTTTGGCGCTTTCCCATACCTGGTCACGTGCGTGCACACACACACACACACACACACACACACACACAGATGCACACCCACATACATTCACGTACATTAGCTCTCCCAGCCTGTGGCCATCAACAACCTCACTCCGGACACAGTTTTTGGTCAAAGAAATCCAACACCGGGTTATGTTCTGAAACCATGATATCATCAGCCACGTTTTTCAATACAAATTTCTAGAAGGGACTTCCCCAAGATCTTTTAATAAGTCCGTGAGAAATACTTGACAGGTAAGTCATTTCCAAGAGTAGGATAAAGTGTTATTCTCAGAGGCGGTGATTGAAAAAATGGATCCTGCCCCATCCTCAGGCTACGTAACTTTGTGGAAGCCACATAAAAACATGAGGTTTTATCGAGCTTTGACAATGCGGTGGGTGCACAGCATTGAGCACAGTGCTTAATAGGCAGGGGTCCCTGATAAATGGTAGCATTACTTTTTTTTTCCTTTCCAGAGTCATGACCTTTAAAGCCATTGCTCAGCTGTTTACCCTGGGCTGCTCTTGGGGACTTGGATTTTTTATGGTTAATGAAGTTGGGAAGACAATCGGATTAATCATTGCCTACATGTTCACCATCATCAACGTCCTGCAAGGTGTTTTGCTCTTTGTGGTACACTGCCTCCTTAATCGCCAGGTAAAACTGATCATTTTGTCTCCGAACCTTATTGAATGGTTTGTTCATTTCTCATCCTTCTCTGGCCGTTTATATTTTGAAGCCGTTCTGATTCTGGGAAGAAAGTTTAGGTGCCACTTGGGTTTGCCGCGTGGTCTGGGTTTTACTCACATTCTACCATTTAGCATTTGATCAAATCTCTCAAGAGCACGCATTCGTTTCCTTGGGTTGGTGTAACAAAGTAACAGAGGCCATGTGGCTTCCACGACAGAAGTTTATCTTGCAATGTTGGAGGCTGGAATTCTGAGACCAGGGTGCTTTTGTGATTGCTTTCTAGTGCGGCGTTTATATCTTTAGTCTCTTATTTTAGGGTTCTTTCTTCTGAACCAAGCTCCGGCTGTAACACGATTCTCTACATTTCTTCCAGGTGCGAATGGAATACAAGAGATGGTTTGGTAGGATGCAGAAAGGGGTCGACATGGACAGCACTGAGGTCTCTCCCTCCACTATCCACACCAAAGTGGTAAGGCCGGCTTCTCAGCAAGGCCTGGTGCTTGCCTGAGTCCAGCATCTCATGCATGCTACCAGGAACTTCCCGGGTCCTTGCTCTGAATGAAGAGAAATTGCTTTAGGTTCCTGCATTGTGCAGGTGAAGTTTCTGGGTTTTGAAACCAAAACCGGAAGAGCTAGCTATTCTTTCTCTCTCCCTCTCTCTCTTCCCTTTCCCCTTCTCTCCTTCCCTCCCTCCCTCCCTTCCCTTTCCCATTCTCGACAAAGCACCAAGAGCGGCAGGTAAATGTGCGAATCAAGTTACTTTACTTACCTGCTTAAACCTTTGGCTGCTCATCACCTTTGGAATCAAATCGGACTTCCTTGCCATCCCTTAAATCCGACTCAGCACTCCTACCCAGTTATGGCGGCAAATTTTCAGTTGCTCGGAGTTTCCCGGGCTCATCCCCTCTCAGGGCCTTTGCATCAGCCCTTTTCTCTCGTCTTGCCAGGTTGTCTCATTAACGGTCACACCTTAGCTAGAATATCACCCCCTCAAAAAGGTTTTCTCTAACTACGCATTGATGATAGTCTCTGCTCACTCTCTATCACTATATTCTATTTTAATTCTTCGCATGATTTGCCTCATTGATATTTATATTAAAACATCAAAGTGTTTGCTTTAGGTCAGTCTCCACCCTCTGTAAGTTTCATTGTTTTGCCGCTATATCCTTTTGCCTAGAGCAATGTCTGGCCCACGGAAATTGGGCACTTAATTTGTTGAGTGTCTAAATTTTGTGTTTCAGGATGAGAAAACTTAAGATGGAAAAGCTCGAGCAGTTTGCTCAAAGCTATTCAACCGGTCAGAGGAATTTGAACCTGTTAGGTCTATTTCCCCCCCAAAGCGGACAACTTTCCTTGTGTGTCACCAGAGTTGCTTGTCACTTCAGATCGACAACTTTTGGGACCACCTGTTCATAGCACGTGCAGTTTTACACCAAGGGCAATTTTGATCATGCCCTAACATTATGCCGTTTTCACAGTGTATACCACTGGTCACCACGTGACCAAAATCACCTGTGGCCAAAGGATATGTCCACCTGAACTGTGTAAATAAACTATCCCAACACATATGGTCACCAAAAACGTGTCGCCTGGTAGAATTCATAGTACGGATTCTGGGGCTCACCAGATCTGAATTTGAATCTCGACTCTTTCCTGTAGATGCTGGGCAAGTAGCTAACCCTCTCTGAGCCTTGATTCGCTCATCACTGAAATGCGTGATTGGTCGAGGATCAAAGTAATGTACACAGAACATTTTGTTCTACTCTGAACCATGTCAATATTCCTTTTTATTCATTCCAAATGATCAAGAGTCAACTATATAAATGACCTCGGAGATAATTATAATCTCTTATCTTTGAACAGCACATTATATTCTAAAAGACACACACTTCAGCCTTAAAATCTTCATTAATCCTCTCTGGCATTTAAGGGATCTGTCGCTGTTGTGTTTAAATGTAGCCAAAGTTCCTGGGTTCAAACCCCGACTCCACCACTCCCAGGCTGTGTGACCTTGCAAAAGTCACTTAAAATCTCTGTGCTTCAGTTTCTCATCTGTAAAATGGGGATGAGGACAGTATCTCTCTCATCATGAGAATTAAATGAGGTCATAGGTGTTAAGTGCTTAGAATGCCACCTGGCACACAGTGAACGCACTGCAAATGTTTGTGAAAAGATTAAATTAAAGAAAAGACCATCTACGATGGCTGAGGGAGCTGCAGAGTCACATAGTAGGACCTCTTTGTTCAGCTTCGGCCCTTACGAGAAGTCCAGTTTGTCAGCTCCTTTTGGTTAATTTCTGAGGTGTTAATTTCTCATCGACTTTTTCTCCATTTCATCTCCCCCAGTAGGAGGAACCCGGGAAGTCATCAGAATTCTGTCTCAGAAGAGAAACTACATTCGTCCAACCACAGCCTGAGATTCATCTTGTCACCCCTCTGTGATCACATACGGATAGGACAAATTGCACTATCTGTATCTGTCCTGTGAAAATGAATTCTGACACTCTTGAATTTCGGCTTCTATCTCCATAGAAAGAAAGGGGCATAGGGGAGGATTCTTAGACCTAGAATCCAGTGTTATATGTAATGTACAATTCATTTTAGGGATCCTTTTTAATGAGGAAGGAAAAGTGTAGATTTTTTTTCTTCTGGCAATTGCCACCTTGCCTAACTGTGAGTTCAGCTCACAATTCAATCCCTCTGGCTTCTCTGTTGAAATTTATGCTTATGAAGTTTTTTGCATCGCTCGACATCTGCATAATTCGAAAGTTCTTACGTGAAGAAATATACAAAGGGAGTTACATTCTCACCATGCAGAAACTCACCACCATCCCTGCTTCTGGTGCGTTGCCACGGGGGAGGAGTTCATGGTCAGGATATCAGCACTTTCCTGTGTTCTTTGCCTGATGATTTCTTTAAATCTACTTGTATACCCAGGTTAAAAATAATTTAGTTTGCTTAGTGTCACCTCGAACATCTCCTAGTGTAAATTGTCATAAAACAGCACGATGTATTGCAGCGATTGTTTGGCCTCGTTTGTTTTGTGTTACCCCTTCCGAATCTTTTCCAAAGTTAGTGGATTTTTAGGAGTGTTTTTCAGCAGTAGAATTAATAAATGAATGGATGGCTTTGTCCCTCGAAAACGTTTTAAAAGCAATTTTGAATTATAATGATGGCACATGTGTAAACAGCAGCCAAGAGTCACCAAGATTCATTTGAAGAGCTTTCGTGTGTGGTTTTAGGTCGAGGACAAAGAGTCATGTCCCTTTTCTGCTCCAACGCTTTCTCCACAAAACAGCACTGTAACCAGAGTGTATGATTCACTCCACCTGCTGGTTTTGAAACTGTCCTATTCCATTCGAAAAGTTAAAATTGAGGGAGACTCATGTGGGTTTCTACATTGTGCAATTTAAAATTTACAGAAATAAAACACATGAAAACACAATTTGGCACTAACTCTTCAAATCGACTTTTATTTAAAAATTCCATCGCTAGGAATTTATCCCAGGGATATGGTGATAAGTGTAATTTATCAATGCAGGGTGATCTGGTCTGTACATTCAGGGTGATGCGACGTATTCCATCGCCTTGAATTATTGGCTGTGATAGGCTGGACAGAGGAAAAGGGACATTTTGTATGAAAAACGTAACTTTAGACCTGCAAATACATTTACAAGTCCGTGAAGCTGTCACACTCAACGAGAAGACAAGCCAGCACGGCTTATTCCTGCCTGCCACCAAACACTGGAGAACCGTAACAGCGTTAGTCTCCCTGAGCCTCTCCTGAGCATACTGGACCATTTCATGGATGTCACGAAGTCACTGTGACTCCCTTCGATGAAGTCGCCGCTTCGATAAAGAACATTCGGGAGCAAAGGTTCGCTCTGATGCAGCAGTTGGGAGCCAGTAGTGGCAAAGGGCCAAAGAAAGACTGACCAAATCCTGGGAATAAGGTTCCACTTCGTTGCACTGCTGCTTAATGGTTCCACTCGCTGATCGTTTACTCACTTGTTGGATGAGAGAATACGTGTGTGTGGCAAGAAAGGAGTGGCTCCGTTTCCTCGGTGGTCGGTGCCAATTCCATGCCGACGGGAATCCCTAATTTGAGGTGTGGTGGAGGAGGAAACTGTATTCCATGCAAATGGCTCAGTGATGAAGCAACAGGGCTGCGAGGTACGTCTACAGTGTTTGCTCTGTTCTGGAAAGGCTGCTTTGGCGTTTCAGGGCAGACCTCTCCGTGGCAAAGGAAAGTGCGCTCCCTGAGCCACAGGCGAGCTGACAGAAAAACAGAGAAGTCCCTGCCCCTGGTCTCTGATTGGTCTGTCCTCATGCAAATAAGGGCTCTGAGTCCTCACAGTGTGATTGGTCCCACTGGTCAGAATGGAACCCCCCTGATTGGCTGGTGAACACGAGGCTCTAGCTGCACAGCTCTGATGACTGGCTAGGAAAGACCTCAGTGCTATTGGTTGAAATATAATTCCCAGGTCTGCTTCATCAGGGCTGGCTCAGATGGCAGGAACACAGTGCAGGCAGGCGGTTGGGTGGGGGCACAGGAAGCTTGGCGCAGGCTTCCCCCTGAAGCAGGATGTGAGAGGCACTTGTTTAGAAACAGGCTGCTGGGCTCTGTTTGCTTGTTTGTTTTTTTTTAAATTATTTGATCCCAGTTAGACACCAGGAGCCCTTCTTGCCAGGTATTTCCTTTCTTAGGGTCCACACTTGCCTCTTCATATTGACATTTTCGAACTGGCTCTTTGCTATCAACCAAGCCAAACAACTAAAGAGCGCTCTCACATACAATAACTGGCGTTGGGTTTAAAGGGAATAGTCGCACTCACAGGAGCTCCCAGACACGTTTACGCAGTACTTTCCATTCACTGTTTCTATTCCATTGTTTGTAATGGGAACATGGAGTCGGTCCATCAGCACCGTTTCGATAATTATGGTACAGCCATAGAATGTAATAGGTAAATACGTAAAGCAGTTACTAACAGAACTAAAGGGAGAAACAGGCAAAAACACTCTCATAGTAGGGGACTAAATACCCCCACCGTCTGATATGGACAGATCGTCCAAACAGAAAATTGATAAGGAGATAACATCCTTAAATGACATGTTAGACCAACTGGACATAAATGACATTTACAGAGCCTCCTGTCCCAAAACAGCTGCTTATACATTCTCTAGTGCACACGGAACAGTCTCGAGGATTGACTGCCAGAGACACAGAGACAGCCTCGACTTATGGAAGAGGGTTGAAATCACACCAACCGTGTTCTCTGATCATAATGCTTGAACACTAGAGATCAACGGTGAAAAGAAGGTGGGAAGAATCTCAGATACATGGGGATTAGACAACCTGGTACTGAAGAACAACTGGGTCAGAGAAGAAATAAAAAGACAGGTGGACGGGTACTTAGGAATGAATGATAATGATAGTACAACATGTCGAAACTTTTGGGACATGGCAAAAGGGGTCCTAAGAGGAAAGTGCGTATCATTACAGGCCTAGCTCCAAAAACAAGGACCGGCCCACATAAACAACCTGACGCTTCATCTTGGAAAACGAGAAAAGGAAGAGCAAATGGAGTCAAGTCAGCAGAAGGAAAGACATCATTAAAATTCGAGCAGAAATAAATAAAATTGAAAATGAAAAAAAAAAACAACAACAATAGAAAAAGTAAATGCAACAAAGAGCTGGTTCTTTGAGAAGGGTACTAAAATGGGCAAACCTCTGGTTAGACTCACTAAAGAAAAAAGAGAAAGGGCACAAATAAAATCGGGACTGAAAGAGGGGAAATTATGACACAGCGCAGAAATTCGAAGGATCATACAAGAATACTATGAAAAATATATCACACCAAATTTAATAACCTAGGAGAAACGGACTAGTACTTAGAAAAATACATTTCTCAGCTTTTAACTTTCTAATTACTTTCTTCTCTGCAAAAATTCTCTTATACATCTTAAAACATAATTTACTTTGTGCAATATAATTATTTAAGGAATTATAAATCAAGTGGATGTTTATTGTCTTATTACATAAATGTTTACCATTTAATGACATGTAAATCTTATCCAGTTGGGCCATGTAGGATAGCATGAATATATTGCCTTTGCATTTTTTTTCTTTTAATCTTTGACATGGTAAAAATTCCATTTTCTTCCTATCAATTTATCACTGGTTCACTTGTCTGCACCAGAAATATAAATCTTTCTTCAGTAGATCCAGATGCATGAGACAATTCACTAGTTTCAATATTTCCTTGGAAACGTGCACAAAAAATGAAAAGTCCTAAACACGGGCTTGTCGCTCTATTAGGCTTTGTGAGGCTGGGTCGACGTGGAGGAAAGATCGAAGACGAGCTGTTTGTTTCGCATCCTGCCATCTGCACAATCTACGGTCCAGGGAAAAGTGCCGCCTCCAGGCCTCCTCTAGGGGTGACCTCCTCCCGCTGTCCAGCTCGCAGAGACGATTCCAGCCGCGTCTCCGCCTTACCCACCCCTGGAATTGAACTCCGCCCACCTCCCCGCCCTTCTGCTCCAGCTCCGCCCCCTCGAGCTGGCCCCACCCCCGAGCTGGCCCCACCCCCGGAGCTGGCCACACCCCAAAGCTGGCCCCACCCCAAACCCCGCCCTCTGTGCCCGGAAGCCCCGCATCCTGGCCCCCGCCCAACGCCCCTCGCGGTAAATCGGTCTCCCGCGGCCCCCCGGTCAGATCGCCTCCTCCGCCTCTAGGCCCCGGGGGTGCCGCTCTCCGCGGCGGACCGCCCGCGACCGGAAGCCGCCGGCCGGGACCGGAAGTGGGGCGGCGGGGGCGGCTGCTGCGCAGCGCGCGCTGGCGTCCCGGGCGGGGCCTCCGCGTTCGCGTGGTGCGTCTGGCCGCGGTGCGAGGGGACCTTGTCCCGGGCTCTGGCAGGGGTGCGGGCCGGGGGTGGGGCTCGGGCCGAGGGCGCCCGGGTCGCGGCTGGGCGACCCCGCGCGCCTCCCGGGACCCCCGCTCCTCCGCTGGGCTGGTCTCGGTGGGCGTCCGGAAGCTGCTGTTACCCCCCAGCTCTGGACGCAGCGGTCCCCTCCTCACAGCGTCCATCCGTCATCCTCACCCGGCGTGGTTTCTGCCGCGAGGGGACTTTGAGGTGGTCTGCGGTCGTTGTTTGGGTTGTTACTAACGGAGGGATTGCCCCGGGCAACGAGAGGGCGGAGGTCAGGGATGGCGCTCCAGGCCCGCGGTGCACAGGACGGCCCATGCCGAGCCACCGGGCCCCGGACGTCAGTGGTGCTGAGGTTTAGGGCATCCTGCTCCAAGGCCTTAAAATCTCAGAGACCCTGAATGAACTGTTTAAAGTCAGCCGAGTTACTTACTGGGTCCCCAGTGAGGAGCCATGTTTAGAGTGTCTGCGGTCACCAAAAACACTGGCCAGCGAAATGGGTTGAGCATGCATGAAACTGCTTTCTCCCACTCGGGGAGCAGATGGCTGGATGGGAATTGGGAAAATCCGGTTACAGCCAACAGTTACAGATTCACTAGTGAATACAGAAAAGAAACGTGCATAGGGTGGCCTTTCCGTTTAACAATCGTACTATGCCCGGTAAAAAGCCTCAAAAGCAATCTTTGTGCCTTTTTATTCTTCCTCAGACAAGAAAAGCATTTCTGGACCTCAGCTTTGATTCGAAACCAGCCTCAAGGCTCCCCTTTGCTTGCTGACTGAAGATTTCTGTGTGACCAGGTGAGGACTGTGTAGCCTGTGACGACAGGCTCCGGGCGCCTCCACCGTGCGGAAGAACTACTCACGGGCTTTCCTGAGCTCGGTCTGTGAACACAAGGGATCGCTAAGTGAGAGAATCTTAAGAGAAATTATTTATGTTTGATGAAATAGATTCAGGGGAAAGAGAGTAAGGTGTGTGTAATTTTGTGTGTGTAACTAATTCAGTAAATATGCAAATAAGGACACATGTAAATAACTACATATGTGCAACAGTTTAGAAATACATATTTACTTGCATTCCATAATACTGAAACTTTTAGGATTTCATATATAAGTGTGACAGTATAATTTTCTTACATGTATACAAGTCTTCCCACCAGCAGACCTCCTTAGCAGCATTCCTCAGGATGCTCAGTTTGACCTCTGAAGTTCTGTAAAATCTCCACAAAGATTCAGATTGTACAGGCATTGGAGGGCAGAAGTGATTTGAACTTTTTTATGCTAGTAACAGATTTAAAATTAAATTGACCAGCAACCAGATGTATTTAGAGCCAGTGGATTTTAATTTTTTTCTTAACGAGATTTAAAATTATGTGGAAGAATGTTAAGCAACAGCTTGTAGATCAAAAGATGGGGCATTAGTTTCTAAAGATTGGCCTCCACAACTTGTCTTCTAATAGAAATTAACTTTGTCCCTTAAAACTTTTTTGAAATAAGTCTGATGATTCATATTGCAGAGAAGCATATTAAATAATTTTATATTTAATTGTTGGGTTTTATTCAGCGTGTGTGTGTATGTGTACATGTGCGCATGCCTTTTTTACTGACTTTCCTATAACATTCTTGAGAGGAATATTTGCTTGTCATGCAATAGATATTCTTTGAGTGCACGATTTAGGGCGACCAGCCATTCTCATTATTTAGGACTGAGGATTTGCCAGGAAACAAGACACTTACTGTTCAAACAAGAATCGTTATAGACGAACCAGAATAATTCATCATCTCTATAAGCCAGGCCCTGGGACAGGTGCATAGGGACCCTGTAGAACCAACCAGGCCTTGTCCTTCCTCTCTGGAGTTTACATTCTAACAGGGAAGGTGAATTGTAAACAGCTGATTGTGCAAGTGATGTGGGAGCTTGGCGCGGAGGACCCAACCTGAGGGGACAGGGACGCCCTCTTGAGAAGGACCGATGCTTAGCTTGAGAGCTAAGGTTGGCACTGGGTTTAGCCGGTCATAGGACTCGCCTGGAGCGAAAGCGTGGGGGTATGTTTAAGAGAGCATTTCAGGCAGAGAGAGCTGCATGAGAACAGTCCCTAAGGCAGGAGAGCCTGGTGTACTGTGAACTTGGGAGGATGGGGACAGCTGGAGCCAGGACAACAAAGTCGGGAAGGGGTGCGAGCTAACTGGACAGGTGGGCAGGTGGGACCAGATCAGGCATCACTTTGGGCTGTATTTTAAGGCCAGTGGGCACTCATCGAACAGATGTGAGCAGGATGATGTGGTTAGCATTTGATTTTTGCGCGTGAGTTAAAATGGACTTCAGAATTAAGAATGAGGGCTTATGAGGGAAGATAGGAGGTATTAGGAAGAAGTTTAGAAATAAGACGGTTGTTCCCTAGGCCTGGATAGTGGCTGTGGAGGAGGAAAGAAGCCGGAATAAGAGGCCTTAGAGTTGAGAACTAAGGTAACATAACGGTGCTCGCATTCACGCGTGCACTTGTCCGACGGCACGGAGCACGCGCTGTGCTCCTAGCTCCTGTCCTTGCTGACGTGTGGGCAGTGTCCTCTCCCAGGTCCCTGTTCCGCCACGCTTTGCCACTCACAGGCCCCTTCCTCCACTTCTTAGGAAGTCAGGCTTGAGTATGTCTCCTCCACGACGGTGGCCATTAGCCACATGTAATCGTTTCATTTAAACCAATGAGAAATTACAATTAAAATACAATTAAACACTCATTTTCTCAGTCCCACTGGCCACATTTCAGGTGCTGAGTAGCCACACGTGGCTCGTGGCTGCCGTACTGGACAGAGCAGAGTTACGGAACATTCTGTTGTCACTGATGGTTCTGTTGGGCAGCACTGGGGTTGAGTGGCCCTTTCTCTGTGACCCTCCCAGCACCAGCATATCTAAGAGGGTTCAGGAGTCTCTGAATCTTTAACCTGAGCAGCGCCCCCTCCTGTCCTCATGTGAGACTTTAGCTGTCTGAAGACCCCGAAGGCGTACATGTGGCCTGACAGTGTGCCCGGCACCTTCTCAGCTTCCTCTCCTCCTGGGGCTCTGTGAGCTGGCTGGCCTTCCCTCGCCACTTAGCTCAGTGACTGGCTGTTCCTAACTGCACATGCGGTCCCTGGCGGGGAGAAAGATGTGATCCTCCACCTGCAGCAGGTAGGAAACTTCCGTGGGTCTGCTGGACGTACACCGAGGCTCTGAGGGTTTGATGTGAAAGGCCATGTTAGTTTCCTATATCTGCGGTAGTGACTTGCCATCAGCTTTGTGGCTCAAAACACTGCACATTTATTTTCCTGCAGTTTTGAAGTTCAGAAATCTTAACTAGGTAGGCAAGGCTGTGTTTCTTCCGGAGGCCGTGGAGGAGAATCCGTCCCCTGGCCTTTTCATGCAGAGGCCACCCGCATGGCTGACGGCTCCTCTTCTCATCCGCAGAGCCAGCGGTGTAGCATCTTCCAGTCCCTCCGTCTTGCTGTCTGACATTGCCATCATCGCGTCTCCTTCGCTGACCCTGACGCTCCCGCCGCCCTTCGTAAGGACCCTCGTGATGACGCTGGGCACACCTGATGATCCAGGATCATCCTCCGGTCTTAAGTTCTCTACCTGCAGCATATCTGCAGGTCTCTTTGCCACGTAAGTAACACATTCCCAGGTTCTGAGGGGTAGGACGTGGGCATCTTTGGGGCGGGGCATCCATCTGCACACCACGCAGCCCCGGAGTCATGCTTTGTACCTCGATTCATTTTTTCATTTACATTCATTGGAGAAAAGAATCACTGTCAATACTTAGAAGTCTTCTCTTTCATTTTTCAGCTATACATTTCTTCATGACGTGGGTAGCCTATAAGTTATTGAACTGATTCCCTGTTCATGGCCATTTCTGTTGTTTCCAATCCTTTGGTATCATAAATAGGCCACGGTGAATACTCTCACTGTTTCGTGTTGGTCTCAGCATGTTAGTAACCAGTGTGGCTGGAGTGGCCCTTGTGGCTCTGGTGAGACTGTGAGATGCCCTTCACCAGGAGCCATCAGGACGCTGAAAGATACGGGTTTGTTACTTACAAGACCTGGAAAGCATACCTTATTCAGGCCACACACAGAGGTCACAGGTAGAGAGAGCGCGTATGGGCCTGGGGTTCTGCTTTTATTGGGGTATAGGGTAGGGGTCTAAGGGTTCATGGGTCTACTCTTTCTAGGTGAATTTAAAACGTAAGAGCAGGAGTTTAAAGTGCAGGAAGAGAAAGCAAACAGGCAGTCCAAATGGTCAGTTATGGAAATTAACCAAGGTCTCTAAAATAAAGAGCCTCTGTGGGTGAGGTGGCCTGGCTCTCTTATCTAGCCCTGAGGCTGCCGATGTGTTTATTAGAGCTAGATGTCTCTTTGAAATGGATGCTGTCTTGGCAACCAGAACTTAAGCCAGGCACTTACATTCCAAATAAAAAAAAAAAAAAATGTCCGGGCTTACCCTAAACTCACCGTCTTTTAGTATTTGCGTGTCTTTGAGATAGATTCCTAGAAGTAGATTGACAGGGGAAGAGTCAATGTTTTTGCATTTTGCTTTATATTGACAAATTCCTTCCGCAGGAGTGGTACTCCGGCAGTGGGTCAGGGTGCCTTTCCGTGCAGCCAGTAAAAGGTGGTCCGCCCCGTCTCTGTTGATCGGACTGATACATGATAGATGTGCAGTTGCAGCCTACTTCTCTGCGAATAAGTTTGCTGGTTCTATCCACTCGAATTAGTAGTGGTGGAAACACATTACACTGTGTTGCTGAGCGGGACGTGAAGGAAGGAGAGGCAGCCTGAAAACGGGCGTGATGAGGGGGCGGGACTGGGGAGTAACCGGAAGGAAACCGGCTGTTAGGGGAGGTTTACTCCACTGCTGAAGATGCTGCGCTGGTTACCTGGCGTGAGGGCTTGGCTGGCAGAGGGGGAGAGTTTCAAGGAGAGGGTAGACAGGCAGCTGATGGTGCGCAGCGCCCGGAGGCAGGCGGGATGGGGCAGGACGAAGCCTCCGTGCCGGGGTGGCCGGCCTTGTAGAGAAGGGGACGCAGCTCCTGGTTCGTAACAGAGGAGAGGGAGGAAGCTGGGTTCAGATCGTCGTTTTGGTGGTAAGGTAGGAAGGGAAATTTCTCTCACGGTCATTTTGAGAAGTAGGATTCAGGGCCATCTGCTGAAAGTGAGGGTGTTTTTGATATCTACTGCGGCATAACAAATTATCTCTAATCTTAGTCACTTAACACAATAATAGTCATTTCCTGTCTCTCACAGTTTCTGTAGCTCATAAATTCAGCTTAGCTTGAAGGATCTGGCTCGGGAACTTTCCTGATTTCTTAGCTGGAGGTCGGCTGGGATCACAGTCACCTGAAGGCGGCTCGGCTGTGCCGGAGGATTCACTTCCAGGGCGGGTCACTCACAGGCCGGCGCGTTGGAGGGGAGCCTCCGTTTCCTGCCCAGCAGCTCTCTCCACGGGCTGCCGGACCTTTCCCGCGGCGTCGTCTGCCCAGGTGCTGCCACGGAGCAGGCAGATTGCTGTGGTCGGAGTCGGGCTGGGCCACTGAAGGGGGCGGGGCGACGAGGAGCTTGTGGAAATGAGGGACGTTGCAATCCCAGCTGCGGAAGCGTGAAAGGAGGGAAGGTGGCCGACGGAGAGCAGGACAGCAGGGCAGTAGGTGGACCGAGTTCTTCACGTGGTAGAAGAAACAAATAGTGAAAGAAAAATGATGAGTCGAGCAAGGTAGACGTTGAGGAGGCGGTGTCAGAGAGTGGAACTTCCGAAGTGTTGTCTGGATGGTGACGACAGAGCCCGGGGCGGCGCCCATGGAAACGCGCGGCTTAAAGGGAGTGGAGCTCACTCATGGCGCAGAGTCCGACGCGTCCACGCGAGCTGGGGCTGGAAGCCCAAAGCCTAAGGGGAGCCTGGTGCCAGCGCCTCGCGTGAACAGGGGTTGTCGCTTGTGATAGCCACGTGTGTGGGGAGACCGTGCCCTGAAACTAAGTGAAGCGAGGATTTTAAATGTGCTGGTCATACCCTGGTGGACAGGAGTTAAGTTTCGCCATCACGTGACCCTGAGTCCATCACCTGCTAGGCAGAAGAAAGGCCCAATGGCAAAGGCGTTGCATTTTGGAGGAGGCCACGATGGGCAGGCTCAGGTAGATTGGTCCTCAGTAACCTGGAGGGGGAGAAAGGCTGTGAGTTTCTCCTGTTTTCCCATTCGTTCCAGAGCCTCGTCCTGAGTGCGCTGTGGGAGTGAGAGGGGGAGCCTCCTGGTCCCCCCTCTGCGCCGTCGTTCAGGAAGACTTACTGTCCGGATCGCAGGACTGTGGCCATGGTTCTGTTCCCCACCCGCGGTGAGTTGTGGGGTCCGCGCCGCTCTCACAGTCCAAGCGTTAGAGGCCCGTGGGGAGGGGGAGGAGGAGCAGCGGGTGGGGCAGGAATGGCCCCCAGTCACTGGTGCCTAACCGGGTGGTTTTGGGTATTTGGGGCTTCTGTGGTTTGACTGTCTGTGCAGATGTCACCTGTGCAGTGAATGGGCAGGAGCTTTTGAATTTTAGCTCTTCTTCTGTTTATAAACTTGATAAAATAACGACGATGTCCCTTAGATTTTCAGTTTCCTCTTCTGCAAAATGGGAAGAGTCTGTTCCTCAAGCACAGTGTAACCCCGAGCCCTGTCTGCTGGCTCTGCCTGAGCCAGGGCTCTACTCTGGTTTCTGTTTTTTCATACGTATTTATATTTTTACAGTTTTCAGTTATGATCGACATACAATATCATATCAGTTTCAGGTGCACAACACAGTGATTAGACATCATTTCTGTAACTTTTGAAGTGATCACCTCAGTAAATCCTGTACTCGTCTGACACCATGCGTAGCCATGACAGTGCTCCTGACTCTGTTCCCCAGGCCGTACTCTGCATCCCCGTGACCGTTTTGTAACTACCAGTGTGCGCCTCATCCTCCCCCCTCCCCTGAGCTGTCCCCAGCTCCCCAATCTGACAACCTTCGAGACGCTCTCTGTATAGGAGCTCGCTTCTGCTGTTTGTTTAGCCTGTTCTCTGGATGCCACATCTGACGTTTCTCTGTCTCTTTGACTTACTCCCCTCAGTACAATACCCTCTAGGTCCATCCATGTTGCAGCTGGCGAGATTTCGTTCTTTTTTTATGCCTGAGTCACGTTCCGTTGCATATATGTGCATTTATCCATTCATTCATTGACAGGCAGCCAGGTTGCCTTGGCTACTGTAAATAATGCTGCAATTAACATATGGATTCACAGGTCCCTTCAGAGTAGCACTTTGGGTTTCTTCAGGTAAATACCCGGAAGTGGGATCACTGGGTCCTTTTTTGTCTCTTGTTGCAGCTTTTGATTGAAAGTATCGCTGCTCCGGCTTCTCTGTTTGTTTGTTTCCATGTTCACGAAGCATCTTTTTCCATCCCTTGGCTTTTAGTGTGTCTTTCGATCTGAAGTGAGCTCTCGTAGGCAGCATATGTAAGGGTCTTGTTTTCTTATCCATTCAGACACCCTATCTTTTGATTAGCGTATTTAATCCATCAACACTTAAAGTAATTGTTGATAGATATGTAGTTATTGCCATTTTATTCATAGTTTTGATCTTTTTTTTCTTCTTTAAGAGTCCCTCCAATAATTCCTGTGATGCTGGCTTGGCGATGAACTCCTTTAGCTTCTTCTCATCTGTGAAGCCCTTTATCTGTCCCTTGACTCTAAATGATAGCTTTGCTGGGTAGAGTAATCTTAGCTGTAGGTCCCTGCTTTTCATCACTTTGAATATTGCTTGCCAGTCCCTTCTGGCCTGCAATTTCTGTTGAGAAATCAGCCGACAGTCTTATGGGAGCTCCCTTGTAGACAACTAATTGCTTTTTCTTGCTGCTTTTAAGATTCTCTCTTTGCCTTTAACCTTTGGCATTTTAATTATGATGTATCTTGGTGTGGGCCTTTGGGGTTCATCTTTTCTGGGTCTCTGTGCTACCTGGGCTTGTATGTCTATTTCCTTCACCAGATTAGGGGAGTTTTCAGTCATTATTTCTTCAAGTATATTTTCAATTCCTTGCTTTCTTTCTTCTCCTTCTGATACCCCTATGAAGAGAATGTTGGTATGCTTGATACTGTCCCAGAGGCCTCTTAAATTCTCTTCATTTTTTGGATTCCTTTTCCTTGTTGCAGTTCTGATGGGGTGTTTTCTGCTACCTTATCATTAAATCACTGATCTGATCTTCTGCTTCATCTAATTTACTCTTGATTCCTCTCAAGGTATTCTTCATTTCATTTCCTGTATTCTTCATTTCTGATTGGCTCTTTTTATGTTTTCTCTTTCTTTGTTAAAGTTCTCACTGAGTTCATCTGCTCTGCCCCTAGGTTTATTGAGCATCTTCTAACGGGTGTTTTGAACTCTGCGTCTGGTAGATTGCTTGTCTCCATTTTGTTTATTCTTTTTCTGGAGCTTTGTTCTATTCTTTCACATGGGACGTGTTTCTTTGTCTTCCCATTTTAGCTGCTTACGTGAGTGTGTTTTTGTGTATTAGGGCTGCAATGTCTCCCGGTCTCAGTAGAGTGGCCTTACGTAGTAGGTGTGCTGTGGGTCCCAGTGGCACAGTCTTCCCTGGTCCTCTGAGCCAGGTGCTCCAGGTATGTTTCTTGTGTGGGTTGTGTGTGCCCTCCTGTTGTAGTTGAGCCTTGGTTGCTGTTTGTTCATTATGGGAGGGATCGACCCTTGGATTGACTGGTTGTGGTGACCGGCCATGACTACAGTGGAGGAGCTGTTGTGTGGGGACTGACCCTATAGAGCAGGATTCATTCTAGCTGGTCTGTGGTGCCTTCCCTGTCCGCCTTTTGGGTCTTTTGTCCTCAGATGTGACCACAGGTGGTGCTCTGGCTCAGGCCCAAGCTGGCCACTGGGCCTGCAGGCCGGATTCTTCTAAGAGGGGCCCTGCTGAAGGCCAAGATCAGCTGTAGCCTGTGCCCTGCCTTAGACCACCTGGCTTGAGCCAACACACAATCTTCAGATGGCCACCACCCACACTGGGCTTGGAAGTGCCTGAGAGGCCAAGCCATAAACCACAGTCAGCTGCGCTAGTGCCGGGCTTGGGGCTGCGCAGCAAGGGGTTACAGAGCATGTCAAGGCCAGATGCTGTTTGTTTACGTTTTATGTGGGGCCGGGATCCCTCACTTTTCCGGGGGTGTCTCCACAGCCGAGATATTTTTCCCAATCATCAACTGCCACACTTGGATCTGGAACCAACCCATTTCGTGTCTCTGCCCCTCTCCTATCAGTCTCGAGGTGGCCTCTTCTATGTGTCCCTAGTTGTAGGAGTTCTGTTCATCTTGGCTTCAGGTGACTTCCAGTAACAGCTATTCCATAGTTCAGTTGTAACTTTTATGTGGTTGTGAGAGGAGGCAGACACAGTGTTTACCTACTTCGCCGTCTTGACTAGAAGCTCTCCGCTTCGGTTTGTTAATGAAAGCTGTGTGTGTGTGTGTGTGTGTGTGTGTACACACAGACTGGGGTAGGGCCATTCCCAGGGTGGTGGGAAAGCCTCCAGATGTGTGAGTGCTAGAATATAGAGCATACTTGGATTCTTGTGACTCATTTAGGACTCATTTCTTCTTCTCCAGTTCCGTCTCCCCTGTACCCAACATCTCAGAAAGGATGCACAGAGGAGGAAGGGTTTGTTAATGGTTTCCTGACAAGCTGGTTCCTGGTGAGTCACATGTTTTTTCTATATCATTATTCCTTTGGCCAAAAGTTGGACATGTCATTTTTCAGTAACCTGGAGCTTCACAGCCAAACCAGGTCTTCAGGCACCTCAGGATCTTTGGGCGTCTGATGGAGGGTGAGGGGCCACCCAAACAGAGTCAGTGTGTGTCAGTATTTAGTGCATTGCAAGGCTTCCTGCAAGGTCGCCTCCTGCATCATCCTGCTGATAGTTTTAAATGGAAGCTGCATAAAGACATGCTCATTTTCTGAATTCAAGCCATTGACGGTGGCCATCAGGAACTCATTCATACATTCACCAAGTGTTTCTCTGATTTTCACAATGTCCCCGGCCTGTGCCCCTTTGAGATTGAGGGCTGAGCCCAGTAGCAACGAGAGCAGAGCTCAGAACTCTGCTGTACAGAGTACACCTGCTTCGGGTTCTCTGTCCTTGTGCCTGCCGTCCTTGGCCCTTTTCTGATGTGACCTTGGTGGGGGTGGTCCTCGGCTAGGCCATGTTTCTGATGATTTTAGGACTTGGTGACCTTCGAGGATGTGGCCGTTGAGTTTACCCAGGAAGAGTGGGCTTTGCTGGACCCTTCCCAGAGGAAGCTGTACAGAGATGTGATGCTGGAGACCTGCAGGAACCTGGCCTCGCTCGGTAAAGCTGGAGTCACTCCCGCGTCTGTTTAATGCACAGACAAGTCTCTTGTTCTTTTTCTGTTAATCGAGGCAGCATTCACACAACACACAATTCGCGTTCTTAAATTTGTTTTAAAGTGCGCGGTCCAGCGGCTTTGATGTACTCCGCGCCGCGCCCCCGTCAGCACTGTCCAACTGCAGAACGTCGCCGTGGCCCTCAGAAGGGGCCCGTTCCCGCTGAGCGGTCGGCGCCCGTCGCACCCCACCCCAGCCGCTGGCTGGCGCCGATTCGCTTTCTGTCTTGTTTCCTGTGCCTGTTTAGAACATTTCGTATCATCGGATCATGAAACACGTGATCTCTCGTACCTGGCCTTCAGGCAGCGTAGTAAAGTTCTAGCTATGTTGTAGCAGGTGTCAGTTCTTTATTCCTTGTTATGACTGATATTCCATTTTATGGATATACTACATTTTGTTTATCCATTTATTGGTCAGTAAACATTTAGGTTGTTTCCACATACTGGCTATTATAAATAGTGCTCCTACGAATAGTTGTGTATAAGTTTTTATTAAACCTATGCTTTTAGTTTTCTTGGGTATATATCTAGGAGTCGAATGCTGGGTCACATATTACTGTTTAGCTTTTTCAGAAGCTGCCAGCCTTGTTTTCCATGGCATCTGCACCAAAGTATGAGGGCTCCGATTTCTCCACATCTTCCCCAACGTTTGTTTTTTATTTTATTATAGCCATTCACCTGGGTATGAAGTGGTACCTCATTGTTACATATAACGTATCATTGGATTCTTTTTTTTATTCACCCTGCCAAAATCTGCCTTTTAATTGGACATAGATTAATCTTACATTTAAGGTAATTACTGATAAAGAAGGACCTATTTATTCCATTTTGTTACTTGTTTTCCATTTGATCCTCAGTTTCTTCATTATCATTTACTTTTGTGTTCAGCGTTTGCCATTTAAATCCCCTTCTCATACCTTTTTGTTTCTCAGTGTTTTTCTTTTTCCTTCAGTGGCGGTCCTGGGGAGTGCAGTTAGCATTTTAATGCATAATACGCTATTTGGGTTTAACACCAGCTTTGCTCAGCAGCATGCA
This sequence comes from Rousettus aegyptiacus, assembly GCF_014176215.1. Lineage (NCBI taxonomy): Eukaryota > Metazoa > Chordata > Mammalia > Chiroptera > Pteropodidae > Rousettus > Rousettus aegyptiacus. The sequence goes on along the minus strand of NW_023416291.1, from coordinate 51,016,810 downwards.
GAATTTCTGCTCCTATAGAGCCACGTGTCCCCACACCCCCCCTTCTGCTTGAACTGCTTTGTCACAGATTATATCTGTATACATGGCGTGACCATTAACATGGATTTATAATTGTTTTAGCCATTTCTCTTTTAAATTATATAGAAAAAAAAGAGGAACGTAAACCTAAAATAAAGAGCCAATTATTATTGACATTACCTGTGCATTTTCCTTTATCAGTGTTCTTTATTTTTTTATGTGGATGTGAGTCGATATACGTTGTCCTTTTATTTCCGTCTGAGTTCTCCATCAGCATTTCTTGTAGGTAGGCACAGTAGTGATCCGTATCTCCTTCCGCTTCACCTGTTTGGGCTTCGTCGATGTCCTTGGCTGTGTACATTTGTGTTTTCCCATCAAATTCAGTAAAATTTGTAGCCATTATTTCTTCAGATGTTCTTTCTACCTCATTCTCTTTTCTACTTAAGGAACCTCCATCATGCGTATGTTAGTATGTTCGATGATACCCCACAGGTCTTTCAGTCTCTGCTCAAATATTTTTTTCATTTTTTTCTTTCTGTTCTTCAGACTAGGTGATAGAAATTATTCTGTCTCATGGTCATTAATTCCTTATTCTGCCTACTCAGATCTTCTGTGAAACTCTAAGTTTGTGTTATGTATTTTGTAACTCCAAAAAATCCGTGTAGTTATTTTTGAATAATTTCTATCTCTGACATGTTTTCTGCTTGATCAGAGTTTGTTCTTCCTATTTCCTTTAGGTCTTTGAGGATATTTAAAATAGTTGTTTTAAATTCTTTATCTAGTAAGTTCAGTATTTAGGCTTCCTCAGGTACAGTTTTTACTATTTTTTTTCCACCGTAACAGGCCATACATTTGTTTCTTTCCTTCATAATTTTATTTGTTGAAAACTGCGTATTTGGGATAGTATAATATGGCCATTCTGGAGTCTGATTTGCGCATCCCCAGGGTTTCGGCGTTGCTCGTTGTAGTGGTGTTGTGCATATGTTGAGCGATGTTTCTTGTTAATTTTGTGACGTATGCTTTTGTCGTGTATGGCCACTGAGGCTCTGCTGTGCTAGCTTAGTGGTTACCTGGTGGCTTGTCAGAGACTCTCGTGAACGCGTGGAACACCACCACCACCACCACCAGCAGCAGCAACAGCCCTGGTCGTCCCTGCAGATGGGCTCCGCGTGTGTAAGGGAGGAATCGCTTTCGGAATCGGCCAGGCGGTTACAGCCCCGCCACAGCCTTCGCGTCCTGCTGGTGGAGAGCCTCGGGTCAGCCAGTGTGGGGGACCGATGCCTCCTCGGGCCTTTTCTGAGCACGTGCCCGACCTGGGTATTCATGAGGCTTCCTGGATTCAAAGTGTCGACGTAACAGATACCCAAAACCTGTAAAGAATTTTTATAAGAGTTTATTCAAGCAGAACCGACAGTTGCCTTCCCCATGAAATGAATATGTCTGTTTCTTTTCTGACCTTTGTCTCTCTATGGTTAAAAGCTTTAAAACTTCTGAAATATGTATTTAAACCTTGGCATGGGCTTTAGGACTACAGCTGGCCTTTGAATAACATGGGTTTGAACTGTGTGGGTCCACTTTTATGTTGATTTTCTTTGAGGAATGTACACTTGGACCTTCGTATCCCAGGATTCACATTGCGGATTCAACCAACCACAGACTGAAAATAGTATTTTCAGTTCTTAGTGGGGAATCCGTGAATGCAGAGGGCCGATGGTGTGCATGGCTCTATGCCATTTTATATAAGGGACTTGAACACCTGTGGATTTGGGTGTTCACAGGAGACTCTGGAACAACACGTTTTGGGGCAGTCAGAAGTTATATGCAGACTTTTGACTGTGCAGGTATTTGGCAGCTCCAACCCTCTGGTTTTTCAACAGTTAAATGTATTTTATGTCCTGTCACCCAGATACCGAGTGACGATGCTTGTATTGTTGTTCCTTGAGAGTTACAGTGTTGATTAGAATTTAAGTGTAATTATTCCACTGCTCCGCAAGTCACACTTGGCCATCTTAACTGTTGGCTTCGGGTCACGGAGTCGCTTGCCATCCGCACAGAGCCCCTTCAGCATGTCTTTCTCCGTGATTAGGGCATCATGTTAATGAACCCAGCCTCATCCCTCATTTGGAGCAAGAAGGCAAGGTGGTGACAGAGCAGAGAGGACTTCTCCCAGGCACCTGTCCAGGTGAGCGCCAGGTGGATATTGGTCCTTATGAGGAACGTCCGTGCTGGCGGTTTGGGACGCGGGCATATGACAGCAGGAGATGCAGTCAGGGGACTTTGCAGAATGTCCTTGCTGGTGGAGATGGCTTAGAACATTTGGTGGAGCTTCCTCATCTACCTTGTTTTCCTTTTTTAATTTCCGTTCAGCATCTCCTACTTTACTTTGGACTCGGGGAGGGAGGAAAGGTGTCTCTTTAAAAAATATTTAAGATCCAGATGAGCTTTTTATTCACTTACTTCCTACTTAACGTCCCCGATAATTTTTTTCTTTCGTGAATCTCTGGTAAATCTTAATCCTTTTAGAATTCCTTTTTTAATACCTACAGTTTGCATACTCACATCCTTTTCTTTGCAAAACTCCTCAAAAACCCTACATCCTTAGTCTACTTTTACACATGGTGCATTTTACTGTTTCTTTTCTCCGTCAACTTAAATTTCTTTTCATTGTGTTTCAGATTTGGAGACTGTACTTAAAGACAAATGGGTAACTCCTAAGAAGCATGTTTTTAGAAAAAAACGTTCTAGTGGTATAAAAGCGGTAAGACTCACATGGGGTAATTCTTGGTTTTTCACAATAGGGAATTTCATAAGTCAGAAAAGCCACAAAACAAACAGGAGAGTCTCATTCACACATGAGAAAATGGTGTCTCTGGAGAGAGGCTGTGAAGTAGTTGTGAATTTTGAGGAAATTATAAGTTAGCTTCAAACTTGTTTCTCCACAGAGTTTCCACGAGTAAATGTTTCCTTAAATTTGACTGTTGAATCGTAACATGGTCTTAAAATTATTTTTAAAATGCTCTGTGAATATGATCAGGCCTCGCGTTGTGTATCTTACGGAACCTCTAAGAGCTCAGACTGGGCAGAAGTCGTATGCCAGCACTGAGGACAGTGGAAACATCACTTACTAATAATGTCGCAGTTTCTGGGAGAGAGGGTTTGTGCGAATACTAAAAACGTTATAAATCATAGCTGCCCTTCATCTCTTAATGGACAGGAGAGAAATCATCTTGGCGTGAAACTCAACGAATGTAATCAGTGCTTCAAGGTCTTCAGCACAAAGTCGAACCTTACTCAGCACAAGAGGACGCACACCGGAGAGAAGCCCTACGACTGCAGCCAGTGCGGCAAGTGCTTCAGCAGCAGGTCCTACCTCACCATCCACAGGAGGATCCATAACGGGGAGAAGCCGTACGGATGCGGCGACTGCGGGAAGACCTTCAGCGACCCCTCCTCCCTCCGGCTGCACGTGAGGATTCACACCGGAGAAAAGCCCTACGAGTGTAACCAGTGCTTCCACGTCTTTCGCACGAGCTGCAACCTCAAAAGCCACAAGAGAACCCACACGAGGGAGAACCATCACGAGTGTCGTCAGTGCGGGAAGGCCTTCAGCACCAGGTCCTCCCTCACCGGCCACAACAGCATCCACACTGGGGAGAAGCCGTACGAGTGCCCCGACTGCGGCAAGACGTTCCGGAAGAGCTCGTACCTGACGCAGCACACGAGGACGCACACCGGAGAGAAGCCCTACGTGTGCGGGCAGTGCGGCAAGTCCTTCAGCAGCAGCTTCTCCCTGACCGTGCACAAGAGGATCCACACTGGCGAGAAGCCCTACGAATGCAGCAGCTGTGGCAAGGCCTTTAACAACCTCTCCGCTGTGAAGAAACACGTGAGAACTCACACTGGGGAGAAACCCTACGAGTGTAGTCACTGCGGGAAGTCTTTCACCACGAACTCTTACCTTTCTGTGCATAAGAGAATACATAACAGGTGGATATGAATGCCGTGGTCACTGGGAACGCTTTCGTCGAGCCTTAGTCCTCAGACAACCTGCGGGAAGTCATGCTAGCTGTGTGAGGCATCCGTTGCTACGTAACAAATTTTCCTCAGAAACGTAGTGGCTTCAAACAACAGACGTCATCTCACAATCTCTGTGGGTCAGGAGTTCAGAAATGGCTTAATTTTGTGCCTGGCGCAGGATCTCATGAGGATGCAGTCAGGATGGTCACCAGGGGCCACAGTCGTCTGCGTTTTTACGGCCGATGGACGTCCTTCCAGAGTGCCTTCCTCACGGGCTGGGCCAGCCAGTGCTGGATGCGAGGGGGGAGCTTCTACTTGCCTGCCGCATAAGACTCTCCACAGGCCTAAGTATATCTGTGATGTAGCAGCAGGTTCCCCAAAAGCATGCGACCTCAGGCAGAGCTAGTGCAGAGGCCAGGTCGTCTTTTAATACCTAGCCTCGGAAGGACACGTTATCACTTCTTCCATGTTGTATTGGACACACAGACCGATTCTGATACGGTGGGAGGAGACTACACAGGTGTGGATAGCAGGAGATCGCTGGGAAGCACCCGGGAAGCTCGCCATGAAATCCGTGAAGAAAGGCCTTCAGCCTTTCAGTCTGTTTGATGTGGAGTACTCACTAACTCTCATGTTTATTCACTCCAGAGAAAAGCCTCATGAATGTGACCTGTGATAAGCTTTCGGTGCGGACTCAGTCAGGTGCCCAGAAGATTCCGCGTTGGGGAGAAGCCTAGGGCGTGTGGTTGCTGCAGCACGGCCTTCAGTGATCTCTGAGGGGTCGTGTGACAGTTCACACTAAGGGGGCAGTCATACACCAGGATACAGAAGCCTTCGGGCGTACTCGTCCCTCAGAACACGTGCAAGCAGGCGCCACAGAGGAGCACTCAGGTGAGGGGCGTGAAAACCCCGCATTACTGAGCGGAACACGATGAGATGTTCAGACTGTATCGGGAAACCTTAAATGTTCCCTCAATTTTTAAGAGATGCGAGGGTCCATTCTGGAGACCAAGTCCCGTTAAATATCACCAGTATTGGAAAGTCTTCCATTGTTTGCCCATTCCCGAGGAAACAGCTCACTGCGAAGAAACCCATGGACGGAAAGGACGGGGGGCGTCTTCAGCGGTGCCTCTCGCCGCAGAGGAGGCACGAAACCCTTCCCCGGACGTGAACCCTGGGCACGCGTTAGCTTCGGAAGATCGTTCAGTGATTCCTTGTCGGCTTGTGAGAACTCACATGAGAGGGGGACCCTAGGGATGTAATCGATGCAGACAAGCCTCAGCTTCACCTCTTCACTGAGTGGCCACAGAGTAATTTAAACTGGAAATGAAAATTGTCAATGTGATGCATGTACTGTGTCCTTTAACAGTACCTAATCCTTAGGTGACCCATTCGCTCATTGATTTTCAGTTTTGTTTTAGTATAAACACTTACGTGTATAGCTACACCCTAAAATAAACCTGAAATTATGTTCCATGGTTTTGTTTGTAACATGTTTGTTATCTACTTTTTCAAATGTCAGTACATACTCAAAAAGGTATTTCTGAATATCTCCTGAGTGACTTAAACATAGTGAAAGTTAGACTGTATGTACTGTATGCTTCTCTCTCATTTAATGGCGATTTTGTCAAGTGCACTCCGTGATGTCGATTCTTTATCTTTCTGGTATCGAATTTGCTTTTAGCTTCTTTCCCAATGTCCATTCTCCCCCACTTAGTTACTTTAAAGAACACGAACCGTTCCATGTAGGTCGTCGACGAGCAGCGTTGACCGCACTCAGCACTGAAGGCTTTCCCGGAGCCCAGGCCGGCCACGAGGCGTGGCGGAAGCCACTGGGCGGACGTCATCAGTCTTCTTTGCCTCGCCTGTATTTGAAAGTGGGCTTGGCCTGGACTTGGACGAGTTATATTTTGATTATGATGACAAAAAATGTAGCAAAACATCACAAAGATGGGGGCTCCCCAAAAGCTGTGATTGGCTGTGTGAACTCCGGACTGCTTAGTCTCTCACACTTTTCCTTACATGATGAAACGTAACCTCTAAGAGAGAGCCAAAGTGATTTTGGGGGTTTATTTTTCAGGTGGCGTTTTGTTCATATCCAGCTGAATGCAGTATCTAACTGGTAAACCTATTGGTCAAACTTTATAAAGGTTCTATTTGTTTGAAAACATTGTATATTCTGTAATTTGTGAATCTAGGCTATATGTGCCTATTAAATCAAGCTAATTGTGTTTTCTGATGTAGTATGCACAGAGTTTTTCCTCAAACTTAATTTAGTGATGGTCTTCCATTTTGGTTATAAATTAACAGATTCATTTTTGTGATTTTGTCCTTTTTTTGTATATGTTTTGATGTGATGTAACTAAACACATGCAGGATTAGTTTTTCTCTTGTGAATTGTTTCTTTTATGTAGGGGCCCTATTTTTATAGCCACATATTTCAATACATTAATAAATAAGCATTTATATAGCCCTTCCATATACTGGACACTTCCGAATGCCTTATGACTATTAAATTTGACTATTCAATAAAAGCTTACGAAATATGTGTCGTTAATATCCTGCTTTTACAGAGAGAAAACTCTGTACACTTAGCTACATGCCTGAGTCCATTGACTAGTCAGTGGTGGCGCCCAGATTTGAGTTTAGACAGCGTGCACTTAACTACCAGCCTCTTCATTTGAACACATTCTAAAAGGCAAACACTGTTTGAGGCACTGGTGTGTGTAGCAATGAATGAAACTCATATTTTGCCACTGAGGCATTTATGTTCTACTGGGGGAAGGACAGATAATAGAAAAATCAAGAAAATATTGTGAGTGTTATGTGGAAAATTCAAGTACTGTAAGATAGTTAAGGGGGATTTGGATCTTGCTATTTTATATGGAATAGGAAAGGAAAGCCTCTTAGGGGACACTTGAACAGAGACCTTAACGAGGTGGGACAGCGAGTCATACGCATCTGGCAGGCAGGAGCGGGGTTGACATGCCGAGGCCCACCACGTGGAGGTCAGTATCGGTGAAGCAGAAGCGATCGGGGATGTCGAAATTGGTAGGCGATAAGGTGGGCAGACTTAGAAGATCGCTATCGTAAGGGTTTCGTGGGTCCTTGTTAGGGCTTCTCCTTATCCTTCCAGTGAGTTGGCATATTAAGAGTCCTAGCAGGAAACAGCTGACTTGGACAGTTTGAGTAGAGTTTTCTTAACATTTATTGGGAATTATTTTTCTCAGTAGCACTTACTATCATATAAACAACTCTCTTTGTTTGCCTAGTATGTTCCATCCCAAATCCCACCAGGCTGTAAACACCATGCAGACAAAGCCTGTATTTGATTCATCGCTGTGGCTCTTGCGTCGCACACCAGTGCAGAGTGGTGCTCCAGAGTGGTGCTCCACAGCGGTGCTCCACAGCATGGCGATGAAGAGTGTTTGCTTTGGGGAGAGACTGGGCCCAAGTCCAGACTCTGCCACTCAATAGCCTGGTTCTTTCGGGCGAGCAACAAACTCTTTGTAAAATGGGAAAGGGGGTGCCTGATTCATAGACTAGTACCGAGAGTTTAGTAAGTTCATATGTGTGAAGCACTTATGAGACTTCCTGGTGTATAGGAAACATGTTTTTCCTCTTTTATTATGAATTAAGATTTATTGTGGGATTGCACCAAGCAAAATAAGATACGCACAGAGGAGTAACTGTAATACGATTCTATTGGTATGAATTTCAGGGACAGGCAAAAAGTAATCTGTGATAGGGAAAACTTGGAACAGCGGTTGAAGACGCACGCTCAGGTTGTGGGGGTGGCGTGAGGTGAGAGCAGGAACTCTATGGAGTGAGGAGAGTGTTCCATATTTTGAAAGGCGTGTAGGTCACATACTCCGAATGACGCTCACAGCCTGGCGGCCCTTACGGACCCCAGTGACCATGGGGAATCCAAGTGTCCCAGCAGCCCTCGGTCCCTGGAAGACCCCAGGAGTGCTGTCTGCAGGAGATCTCCTTCAGATCAGCTGCCACACACAGTCTGAAAGTTAAGGGAAAGAAAAAGATACGTCACTCAAACGGCAGTAAGAAAAAGCTGCGGTACCAATGCTCGTATCAGACAAAATAGACTTTAAAACAAAGGCTAAAATAACAGTAAAGAAGGGCATAGCAACTAGAGGCATCACTATCACAAGGGAATACAACCTTTGTAAACATATACACTCCCAATATAGAAGTGCGTGTGTGTGTGTGTGCGTGTATACATACATACGTGCATACATACATGCATACATGCATACAGCACTTATTGACCAACATAAAGGTAGAGATCAACAGTAATACACTCAGTGTAAGACTTTAATACCCCATTGACACCAAAGGACAGATCATTCAGACAGAAACTTGATAAGAAATCAATAGCCTTAGATGAAACACTGTATAAAATGGACTTAATTGATATTTTCAGTGTTTTCGCCCCAAAGCAGCAAAATATACATTTTTCTCATGTGCACATGGAACATTTTCCAGGATAGGCCAAATGTTAGGCCACAAAATGAGTGATATGAAACAAGAAATGAACTACAAAAAAACAAAACCTGAAAAATACACAAACCATGGAGATAAACAATAAGCTACTAAACAATGAATGGGTTTATAATGAGAGTAAGAAAAATCAAAAGATACCTAGAGATAAAGAAAAATGACAAAATCTTGGGACACTAAGAGGGATATTCATACAACGCAGGCTACCTCAAAAAAACAAGAAAAATTTCAAATAAAGAATATAACCTTATTTAAAAGAATGAGAAAAAGAACAGCAAACAAAACCCTGAATGTGTAGAAGGAAGGAAATTATAAAGATCAGAGTGGAAATAAACAATATAGAGTCTAGAAAAGCAATACATAAGTTCAATGAAACAAAGTGCTAGTCATATAAAAGAATAAACAAAATGGATAAACTTTTAGTCAAACTCATCAAGAAACAAAGAGGATCCAAACAAATAAAACCAGAAATGAGAGAGGATAATTAAGTACAGAGCTCACAGAAATAGAATGAATTCTAAGAAAGTACTATGAGCAGTTGTATGCCAATAAATTGGAGAATATAGAAGAAATAGATGCATTTCTGGAAACATAAAATCTCCCAAGACCAACTCAAGAAAACAGAAACTATGAACCGAATGGTTACCGTCAATGAAATCAAACCGGTAATCAAAAGACTTCAAAAAAACAAAAGTCCTGGGCCATGTCTTAATAAAGCCACAACAGATGCAGACTTTACTTGTTTTACAGGATACTGACCAATATTGACAGCCCTACGAGGTAGATGCTCTCAGGAAACAGAAACAGTCAAGATGCAAATGATCGCTCACCAGCATGGGTACTTAATCCACCATTTTAACAGCGAAACTCTGAAGGGAAAAACGAGTTTCCATTGCTATCATCTTTCTCTTACCTTTGTGAAATTTCAGCACGCCATCACTCATAGCTAGTTTCCTGCCAAAGCCAGAAACCCACACTATAAAAATTGCCAGTACAAATTACAATGGGTCCAGAAGAGATCATTTTGATTACTTATATCTATGGAAATACATTCGCTTCTTTGAGCCTCCAAGAGCCCTCCTCTGAACAGGTGTAAGGGAATCCAGGTGAGAAACGGCTCACTTCCCGTGAAGGAAGGAGAGGCAAGGTCGGTGATCTTAGGCACCTTGCCTTGCCTCTATTATTCATCATCGGAAGAGCTAACGTTATATGGCACGTCTGAAGAAGCTGCTTGAGGTCTGGCAAGGCCATGATCGCCGCAAGCTGTTTGGAGAGCTCTGCGCGGAGGCTGGCGTTCTCACGGAGCTTGGGTGGGCCTGGGAGTTAAAGTGAACTCAAACGTGCCTCTCCTACGGTGACTCCTCCTTTCCCCAAACCAAACAGAATCTCCGTTGATATCGGATTATTATGTGCTTTCACTGTTACATGTGGACTGGAAAAGCATCCCCTTGTTATAAAATAGCTTCCCTTTAAGTTTCTAAATCTCTGGGTTCACGTTCACGTGGAACTTTTTTACAGAAATTCCGCACGGTGGACCCAAGACGCCGACCAGAGAAAGCGATTCGAATAAGAAGTTGAACAGCAACACAACAACAACAACGACAACAGCAAACGCGGAACTCTGACCCGGGTACGGCAGAAGCACGCCGACACCGCGGGTGTCCCGAGGGCCGAGCCCGCGCCGTGCGACCGGCGACCTCGCGCGCGCCGCGCGCGCGCCCCGCACGCGCGCTCGGCGACCGGGCGCTTTGCACCTGCACAAAGCGAGCGCGCAAGTCCAGCGGCTTTGTCTGCGACAAAGGTCCGCCCCGCGGCCGTCGGGCTCCCCTCGGGGCCCCGGCCCCGCCCCGCGCGCCCCTCGAAGCCCGGCCGGGCGCGGCCCGCCCCCCGCGGGAGGCGCGCGCCCGGGGCGGGGCGGGCCGGGCCGGGGCGGCCGCGCGCCCCCCGCAGGAGGCGGCGGGCAGCGCGCGCGGCGGCGGCGGCTCCGGCTCAGGCTCGGCCGCCCGCGGCCCCGGCGCCGAGCAGGTCCCCGGCCGCAGCGGCCCCGCCGCGATGGCCCCGCCGCCGCCCCCGGCCGCGCGCTGAGCCGCGCGCCCCGCGAGCGCCATGGCCCCGACGCTGCTGCAGCGGCTGTTCAGCAAGAAGGGCGGCGGCGGCGGCGGCGGCGGCGGCCCCGCGGCGCCCGCGGCCCCGGCCAGGGCGCCCCGCGACGCGCCCGCCTGCAGGTAAGGGGGCCCCGGGCGCGCGCGCCGGGCGCGCCGGGCTGCCCGCGACGTCGCCGGCATCGCGGACGCGCCGGGTCCCGGTGCTGGGGCGGGGGTGGGGGGTGCAGGGGGGGGTGCCCCAAAACCTCCGCGCGCGGGAGCCCCCCCCGCCCCCCCCCCGCTCCTTCCCTCTCTTTCCCGACTCCGCTCAGGGTCCCTTCCTCCGGCGAGAGAGTTGGGTCCCCCCCCCCCACCCCGGGCGTGCGCTTGCTGGGCTGCGGAGATGGGGGCGATTCGCGGGGAACGGGGACGAACCCCTTCCCGGCGCCGCCGCCGGGGCGCCTCTGCGGGCGCCGCGAAGCCGTGAGCTGTCATTGTGCGCGCAGCGCCGACCTATTGTGTACGTGACGGCATCTCGAAGTTGCGAAGGAGCAAAGCACAGTACCGAGAAAGGCGGCGTCCTTCTTGCTCGCTGCACAGGACAAGCTCGCAGACGGGCGAATGGAAGTGTGCAATTTGCACGTCACTGCGAAGGCCGGTGCCGCATGATGTGCGCGCAGGGGCAGTGCCATCCATGCTTTGATGCAACGGCTGGGGTTGCAGCTTCAAGAAGCGGATGCATGCGCTTAATAGGTCCGACTTCCGAACACACACCTTGGAGCAATCCTAGCTAGCATTCGCGGAGCGTGTGAGACCTTAAATGCTCATTCATTGCTCTCACAGCCCTGTAAGATCGGCGCTGTTATCATTCCCATTTTACAGATGGGGAAGCCCCCGCCAAGAACTCGCTTCGACAGATCCACAGCCACACGGGGCACAGCCTTCATTTTGACCTAAACAAACGGGTTGACCACAGAACCTAATCTTTAAAAGATTCGCTCTTCTGCCTTCAAGGGGTATCTCTTAAAAGATGCTTTAAGATGCTCTGTATTGCCTTTGAGCACACTGAAGTTGGGAAGTTCATTTATTTATCTTGAACCGGTTTTATTCCCCAGCAAAATTTTTAATTAAACATCTACTTCCAACTCTAACACTGCTAGGTGCTTTTTGGCAAAAAACGTCTTGCAAAAGCAATTTATAATTAAACAAGTATAGACCCAGTATAATAAACCTTTTAAAAGTTTCCAGTGAGACTTCGCATACATTTTGGATTAAGTTTTACGTTCTAGAGTTTGCTTTTCTTGAACTCCATTCCTTTAAAAGACACAGCCCCTCACTGCATTTATGTGAACATTAAATACAAATGTTTCCTATGTGGTGTTTGGAAGGTAAATTGTGAGGACTTTCAACTCCCTAGTTAAATTCTCCTATTTCCTTTCGGCTAACTGAGTCCTTATAATAATTTGAGTAGGGAATTCTATTCCTTTCGCGGCTTTGAGGACCAGTGGGGCTGGGCTCCTCCTCAGCATGGTTAGAATTACTTCAGACCCAGGGTGTGTAATTTCTTCTTCCCTCCCGGTAACCCAGACTTCATCAAGGGAGCCAAGCCTGCGGAGAAAAGGGCACGCGCCTTACAGGTGTCTTTGCTTTGGCAGCCGTTTGTCAAGGACGTTTAAAGCCGTTTCGATGCTGGCGGAGATAGTTGAGTTACATTGTCACTGTTTCCTGTGCTCTCTGCCCGGTTGCCCACCACCATCACTTCCTCCTTCCACACATTTAACTGAGTGTATTTTGAACAAAACGCGGCTATATTTAGGCCTTGGCCATATTAGGGAAATTGATTCCCATGTGGTGGGAACATTTTCAGTAGACCGTTCTAACTTTCCATCGGTGTCCCGTGAAGAACACAAAATTATGCCAAGGACTGCGTTTTTTTTTTTGTTTTTTGTCTTTTTGTTTTGTCATTTTTTTTTTGTTGTTTTAAATAGACCCGATTAGGATTTTGTACAAGTTTCTGAAGTATATGTCTTTGGGAGAAATAGAGATCTCTTTCAAACAGCTCACCTGAACATCTCACCTGACAGCCCTGCTCGGGGGTCCCCTGGAAAAATAAGTGAAGTAGCAAACCTCAGTAAAGACCCGGGAAGATGGGGACAAGTCAGCCAGCGCACATCAGATCAACCAAGAACCGCCAAGCGAGACTTTCCTCCTGCTCTCTTCCCCTGACTTTGAGATGCTGTGTAGCCTTCCGGGAAAAACCTCCCAGAAACTCTCTTTCTTGCCCTGCAAAATATGACCCTCTGTTTCATCTTATCCAGATTTAACCAAATAGGAGCTAGCATGTGCTTTCTGACGAAGGGGGTGTCTCATATAAGTGATCCGCCGCCCTTGCGAGCCTACTTTATGGTCGAATAGATTTTGAGAAGTTAAGGTAAATCCTTAGGTTAAAAAATCTAGTATTCCTAATATGAGTTTGAATTTGTATTCTTAAAGTGCATTTAAATATAGTAACTAACTTGTAGATCTTGAGAATAAAAGGTCTCCTGAAGATTCGGGGTGACTGGCAATTTCGTATCATATATTGCCATGTATTTGTGGGGGGTGGGTGGGAATTAAGTAAAAATAAGATCCAACTTTTTATTAATATCATCACAGTCAGGATTCCTTCTCAAGTGTATTTCTTGTAGGATCTTGACAAAAAATCCTTTTCATAATTTTCAGAGAAGGGGTTGCTAGGAAAACAGAAAAGGAATCAAAAGATTGAATTTACATGTTTGGGAGAAGTAGTTAGGATCACTATATGATTATGGTATTTGAATTGTAAGTTCTATTTAAAGTTATAAAATTGCTTGTCTTCAGAATGCTTTCACTTTTAATTAAGTGATACATAAATATATATTTGAATAACCCTTTGTTTCAGAGGATAAGTTAGAATAAAAATAGATTATTTGTCTGGAGGCTCAAGTCAAAAGTAGAAATGGGTTCTTGGTTCCCTTGGTTTTAAGGTCACCGTGTTCATTTACAAAATTTTTAAAGCCACGATATGCTCAGGGACATAAATGTCTCTGGTAAATGAGCGGGCTAGTTTCCCCCTAAAATGTGTGTGCGACAGGAAGGTAAAAAAGATTGCGGGTTATCGAGTGTTAGATGAAGCGAGTAAGCATGTATACCGCTCGAGACGGGAGGAGCATGTGCAAGCATTCTGGCTGCTCGGTGGCCCGCGGGAAGCGTAGGCTCCACTCCTCCCCGCCAGTCCTGAGTGGCCTAGTTAGTGCTAATCCACACTGTTCTGCTGGAACAACTTTAAGTAATCTGTTACTGGGTTAGTATAAACATGATCTAATCCACTTATCAGCATCATCAAATAGCATCTGAGGCCCATGCGCTCGTGGCTTGGTGCTCCAGTTGGTACCGTCCGAGATAGGACACGCTTAGTCCCACCTACTGGAGTTTGCAGTCCAGAGGACAGCAGACTTTACGCCAGGAAGAATAAACAGCATGGACCCCATTGGAAACCGTGACAAGAAGATAAAGTAAATCTTTATGTTAAGTACCACCTTAAGAACCCACAGTTCTCATCCTTGGTATGACTGAGGTTGGGGCGGGGACTTCCCTGTTCCCTCGCACAGAGGGAAATCACGCAGAGGTGCGTCCGGCGCTCAGGACACGAGCGTTTCTAATGAGACTTTTCCGGGGTAGGGTGGAGAATCTTCTGGAAAAAATCCAGTTTAGTTCCACGAGGGTCATATTTTTAATCCCTGTGACGTAAGATGTGTAACACGTAAATAACAGTTTTCGATTTATGTGTAACTGCTTTCTAAAAGCGTCCCTGGTTGTCGCCTTGCCTGATGCTTCGGATTTATCGGCTCACTCATTGTATCACATCTCTCTGTCGTGAAACATGACATGCACCCTGGGGAGCTTTTAGAGATTTTCGTCAGAGGTAAAGAAGGGACTGTTCCATCTAATGAAGTGGGTTCTGTTGACAGCACTTGGGGGACAGATCGAGGAGACTGTCGATTTCGGCCAGCCTCAGGTACCGAGTGAGACCAAGCAAGTCTCTTCGTTTCTCTGGTCCTCGGCTCAGTCATTGGTAAAGTGGCAGTCCTATATAAAATAAGGTTGTGGTGAGGAGGTAACATAACGAGTTTGAAAAGCTTTTGAAAAGATAAAATGCAATACAAAGTAATTTAAGTATTACCAAGAGCCTTTGAAGTCATGGAGTTCGGGGTTATTCACATTGAGGCTTTCCTAAAATCGAACCATTTTTCAGAGATCTTTTTCTTTCTGTCGATAGGAGACTTGAGACAGAACCGAAGTGACGTGTTTTTATTTACTTATTTTTTCACCTTGATTTTTCACCTTTCGTCCGTGATGAAACAGAGACCTTAAACCTTCAGAATCAAGGCACTTAGCAGGCTGTAACTCAGACCTGGATGGAGGTGACCGGGAGGTCAGGAATATGCTTAGGAGTCTGGCATATTTGTATTCAGAATTATTTATAAGGTTTTATTATCAAGAGTAAAATCTTATTTAGCTGGAGGGTAAAATTTGTTAAAAATAATGATATTTAAAAAATGATATAGGTGCTTAATGGATGATATTCTGCATGATACTCTTAATTTACATATACATATGTTATACATGTATACATATCACATACACACATGCACGTGTACATACATGTGTATATGTGTACATATACAGACAGGGAAATGTGTTTTCAATAGACAAAGTAAAAACAAGATATAAATTTGTGTGAATAATATTTAAAAATAGGCGTACGTAATTGATTATGCATATGTGGATAAGGCTCGGGACAGTGGTTGCCAAGGGGCAGGTGAAAATTTTATTTTACTCTTTCGTGTTTTATTTTTCATGGGCATTTTGGATTTTGCTCTAATGAATCTGTGTTACTTTTGTGATTTAAATTATTTCAGACGTTAAATAGTCTTTCGGATATTTTACACCATGAGCATAACATTTGTGGAGAAACCTGATTTGAATAAAATCTCTATAGAATTTTTCCTCATTGGTAAAATAACTATTGGTCCCTGTTATTAAATGTAATATACTGTGAATTTCAACGTAGTTTAAACCTAAGTACATGATGAGCCTTAAGAGGTCAGTTTAATTGGTGATGTGGGGAATGGTCTGGTCTTCACCTACGCAGATCTCAAGTTTGTGACTGAGAAAGAGCTAATTAAGATGTATTTGAAATATATATATATCTTTTAAAAAAGTGACACAATCTTTTAGATACTGGGAAAACTTGGATAAGTTAAGGGGATCAGATTACATGTTTTTAGAAGCCAAGACATGCATTGTCATTTTAAGTTCTGAAATGTGAATTGGTCACGTTACCCATTGTCATTTGCCTTAGTAGGTGGTCCTGGGGGTGGGCTAGGCATGTGCTCTTGTACTGAGCATAGCTCTAGAGAGAGCATTGGTTTGTGTGGTAGCTTTAGGTTGTGTTTCTCAAGGTTTGTTTGTGAGGTCATCTTAAGGAAGCCAATTTGCCATTGTGTCTCATTGGCAAAGGAAGTTGTAAAAAGATTCTCCTAGCATTCATGAAGTGCCCTGGCTGCCAGCGTGAACTCCTGGTGGGTGAATCTGATTTGCACACTGGTCCTGTGATTATTTCTCCAGCCACTGTTTTTCTTAGTGTGGGCGAAAAGGAACAAACGTTTTAAAACCCTGATTGTCCAAGTCCCTCGCCTCGTGTGAGTTGCTAGGCCCGCACCATGAGGTCAGGGTCTTGGCCGTCCGAGTCGGTCTTTCCCTTTTGCGTGTAAGAGCGCTGAAATATTTGGTGAGTTCCTCCTTGTGGAACATTCTTCATTTCAGGTGTGTGAGAAATGATTATTATGTAAAAGAGGAAAAACAGGATGGACTTTTCCAGCTAACTGGGCACGAAACAGTGATTTCCCGCAACTCCACCCCGTCTGTAAATGGAACATCCATGAGTCACTTCTCGGGGTCACACAGGCACTTTTGTACCCAGCGCTTGAATGGGAGGGTGGGATGGGACGGAGGGGGATGGGCCGGCGTCTCACTTGTGTTCAGTCCGAATCTGTCCGGCTGCCGTTATGATGGACTGCTGAAGAGGACAGTGCGTCTTCACGCACATCAAGCCACACATTTTTTTTCCCCCTTATTGCACTTTCTGTTTGTGCCAAAGTAATACAGTATATTAAGCACAATAAATGTAGCCATTCATACATAATGCTGCAGATGAGTACTGTGTAGCAGAGGGCTCTTTCTGTTACATGAGATTTTAACGTTAGTTTGAGTATGGGGCCCTGACTGTCATATTTCTCTCTGTATGCCTTTCATTCTTTCATATAGTTAGACTATTTTCCTAGTTAGTTGTCCCTGGGTTGTGCTTAATTTCTAAATCGTACTCTAGAATAAATGCCAAGCAGAGTGTTGTTATAAAGAGATATGCGTGCTGCTTTATAACAATGATTTTTGTCACCACACCTAAAACTTTTTAATCATAAATAAGAGCATTTCTGTATTTGGTAAACCGCATCTTTCAGTGAACGATCGTTGATGTTTGTTTATCCACGGACGTCTGATTGAAAATGACCACCAGCTCATGCAGTCGTCCAAATGAGAGTGGTCATTGGGGCCGTAGAAATTCATCCCCAGGAGCCGATGGGGTGGACTGAGACCCCGCATATCTGGTGAGGCCCTCAGTGTGGTTCCCAGTAAAGATAGTTTAATTATGCAGCATAGGTCAACAACCTTAACTCCGTATTTACGACAGAAATATTTTTCTAGGAAAATGGATAGTCTACTTATTTGAATGTACACTAGGTTGCATTGTATATACAGATAGCAGCAGATATTAAACATGTATAACATGACATTTTAACACAATTTAAGAAATATACTAACTTTAGGAGTATCTGCTTTTCCTTGATTAAGGTATACTCAGGGCCCTGTAATACTAAATGCAGCATCACCAAGATTTCATGGTCAAACAGTTATTGTTTAATTTTTTGTATTTTGGCCTACTCTGACCAAAAGGGGTGTGTGTTTAATATTTTATTCATGAAATATTTTCACAGAACACATTAACGTTTACTTTGACAGCTTTGCAAACGGAAACCTAGAATTTGCTTACAAGTGCATATATATCAGCCAAATGAAACTGAGTGGATTTTTGCATTTCTTTGGATAAAGTCTAACTAAACTTTCATTCAGTTGTCATGGCAACTCTATTTCTTCACAAGTCGAGGACAAGTTAGATGTTAACCTGCACATTCCTCAAGAGATGAAACAGGTGTTGATTTAGGATGTGTTAGAAGCAACAAAATCAGCAGTCTAATCAGTTCTGCCTTTAACACCTTATAAATACCTCACTCTGTCTCTCTGGTGTACCCAGAAAAATCAGACGTTTTCTTTTTTTCTCTCTTACGGTTGGAAACTTTGGGATGATGGAAAAAAAAAAAAAGTTCGTTAGCATTTCGGCTCTTAATCATCTTCATTCGAGCTATTTTATAAAATATGGTTGAGAAAGAGTGACGGTGTTTTTTTAAATTTGCTACTTTAAAGCATAGGTTTAAAAGCAATTGAATGAAGCAAGAAAATGTACAAGTTGTGGTTGGAGCATGGGTGTGGGAGTTCTTCTAAATCCTAGCCCTGCCTTTGTGGCTTAGTGTAGAACTTGGCAGGAAGTGGCATTTAATAAAGACCTGTTGAATGAATGACTGTAAGAGTTTATAACTGATCTGTTGTTAACTGATGATCGTTAAAGATCCTTGGTATTCTAGAATCAGATCTCTTGAAATACTAATGTTTTTTTTTTTTTTTAGTAGAAAAGTGCCTTTCTTAATGTGTCTGGCGTGCATTGCGACATTTTTTAAAGGAATCTGTTATAGACAACTCAGTTTCCTTCTTCCATTAATATTAAAGAATCGTTTTTCTGGTGTAAAATTCAGAAGTTATATATTCTGAAGGGACCTACTCCCTCCTCAAAAAAAAGCGAACAGAAAGTAAAAAAGACCCTTAAGTGTAACGTATCTGAGATCCAGTTTTAAAGTCCCATAGCCATGGAATGTGACCTACTGAAAAAATATTTAACTTACATGTCTGCAAACCTCTGAAATTAGTAGCTGCGCGTCGATAAATGTAAAACCGTTCTAGACTTTTTAGGTTTATTTGACTTCTTGAGTACCTTGGAAAAATTGAAATTGTAGAATGCAATCCAATTGGTTCTTTCAAATTTAAGATCTAGCACACTTATTTATGAAAACAGTGTTGTTATTCTGAACTCTGCAGAGACCGTTTGCATGTTATATGAGGTAAGTGCTCTAGAAAAAAAAAGATGGACTCATCTCTGCTTTCCATGTATGATTTTTTCCACTTGACAAACTAACTTAAAAATGAGCGTATACATCTGACATGTTCTTTAAGAAGAAGATAGCCCAGGCCAACATATCGTTAATGATGACCTACGCTGCGTGAGCAAGTGAACCCTGAGTAAACAGTTTCCCCAAGCCTATCAGGCGATGATTGTTTGCTTTAGAATGGTACATTGAATAAGTCAGTTGCTAGGGCCGAAGGAGGTAGCGGGAGCTACTGTCTCTGCCCACAGGGCAAAGAACAGCCCTTGGTAGCTGCTTGGTTCTTCCCGAGTACGCAGGGCCCCACGGGGACCCTGTGAACGCCGGTACCTGCGACTTGCCGTGGGATACCGTACGTTGCTTAGTGCCATGTGTTTCTGAAAAACTGTTTACAAATTAAATTGCGATTTTATTTCGTTCAAAAGTATTAATTTTTAAACGCCCCTCATTAAAAATCAAGCAGAATAAAACGATACATATCGAAATGCAAGCCTTTCGCTTCGCACTGCCGATCCTTCTCCCCAAAGGCTACCGTGAGTATACCAGTTTCTGTTATATTCTTCCAGAAAGACTGTATGCAAATACAAGGAAAAAAGAGATATTTTCCTTCCTTCACACAAAGTGGTGGTTGCCGTGTATCCGCTTTTTGCTAATAGTTGCCTGGTAAGTCCATTGAATGAACAAACGCATGTATCATACTTTATTTAAACCGGTGGTTCTCAAGTCTGGCTGGGCGTTTAAGTCACCTGGAGAGATCTAAATGCCCAGACCGCTCTCTCAGAGAGCGCGATGTAATCGCTCCGGCTTGGGGCCGACACGTCTGTCTTGATGAAACCCTCCCCAGATAATTTTCATGTGCAGCCAGGCACGTCGATTTGAACCCCGTCCCCTATTGATGGATATGTAGATCGTTTTCAGGACTTGGTTGTTGTTGTTGTCGTTAGAGATGGTGAAATTCCAGCTCATTCGATCCTTATGTAGAAGCTCAAGTATATGTCTAGGACGAGGACCCCCCGGGTGGAGTTTCTGCCAGATGGCTTCTCGGGGATGTCGCACCCCTTTATCCGCCTGCCAACAGCGCGGCGGCTGCTGAGTGGAGATGATTTAAAGTACCGTAAGGAGGCGGTGCTGGTGGAGTGGAGGCGTGACTCGGTCCCCAGCTCGGGGTGGTTCCTGACCCCCTGCCCAGTGTCCATGTCCCTTGTTTTCAGCTCGTTGGCAATCCCGTTTGGCAGGACTGTCTATAGACATACAAAGGCTGGTACTTTTTTTTTTTTTTCCTGACCCCGATGATTTAAAAGGAAAAAGTTCTCCGTGTGAAGATGTTTGAAAGAAACTCGTGCGTGAAGATGTTCTTTAGACATCGTCATTATAATGATAAAAATCTAAAAGGAATCAAAATAGTTGCCTAACAACAGGAAAGTGGCTAAATTGTGACGTTAGCTTTATGGGATAGTATATGATGGCTAACTGATGATGAGGATTGTACCGATATAATCAAATTGTATATTTAATATGTAATATTAACATGATATAATTTAACATAACATAATATAATTATATATAATTATCAGTATATTATAACTAACATTTCAGTATTGCATCATGTTAACATAGTCAAATGTTTGATATGTTCAATGAGAAAAACAAAACCAATTGGTACATACGAGATGAATATCTTAGCAAAACATGCACAAGGATAACAAAAATATAATAGATGACGTGATGCAGTAATGAACTTGTGGGTGAATATCCTTCAACAAATCCCTGTATTATAAACTTAGGGGAGGGGGCAAAACATAAAATTAGGAGAAAATTTGTTTTATAATGCAAATAGCCATTTACGGTTTTAAAGATGTGTTTTCATATCGTAAACCTTGTTAACTAGTGGACATATTACGGAATATGTACGTAAATGACTTCTCTGAAATCTTTTAAGATGCCTGTAGATACCTGCTTCCCAAGAATTATAACGGCGACCCCTCTAATAGCTGTAGAAAATAAAGCTGTTTACCATGTGCTGGGCTCTGTGCCGAGTTGCTTTAACTTACTCATCTCACTTGTGCCTCTCAGTTACCCTTTGAGGGTAGATATTAGTAGCTAATTTATAGATTATAAGGTTATACTATTTTATGGATGAAAAATCGAGGCTCGCTGGAGATTGCCGAGTGGTTAACTAGCGATGCTGGGAATTCAGTCTCAAGTCAGGGAGTTCTTTCCTAAGGAAAGATTTGTCATCCCTCTCTGCAGATTACTATCTCGAGTACCTAGGAGTTTTAAAGTTCTGCAGAGTTGATAAGGAAGTATGAAGTCTAAATGTCATCTTAAGGAATCAATAACACAAAGCAGTAATTTCAGACCAAGTCTGTAAAGTCAGATGGCAGGTACCAGGAAGGAGTGAGCGCCCTTTAGTCTGACCGGTTAGGGGAGGCCTGACCGCAGAGCTGGGATCTGATGCGTGGAATTCAAAGAGCCAAGGAGCAGGAGGACTTTTCCCCTCGGAGGGCTTCCTGGGTTCCCGAACGTACCAGTTCTTCGAAATACCAGTGCTGCCCATGCGGCGAGATCCACTGGGACCAGATGGTGCAGGGCCTCGCGAGCACCGTTCATTCCGAGTTTTAAACTTAGGTGACCGACCGCCAAGCGTAGACGGGGGTCTTCAGTCTATACTTCGAGGGTTAATAAAAAAAGAGTAGGGACTTTCTGGTGGCTTTGTATTCTTGAGTTCAAACCCGCCTCCCACGCTTCATGGTGGAGGGCACATCCTTCTCTCGAAGTTTTCTCACCTGTAAAATGGGTGGAAAAGTCACGTTTCTCGCAAGGTTGTTTTGAAGGCTAAAGATTACCTACGTCAGTCATGCCTGGCGCACAGTGCTTGGCGCCTGTGATGCATTCGATAAACGGTACCTTTTCTGGCTCGAAGGGGCTGAAATGCCTGCCGCTCCCTGCAGCTCTCCCAGCTCCGTCCCCGTACTGATCCCATCTCAGGATCGCAGGGACATAGCAAGTAGCTTATCCCCATCAAAAGGTGGCGTGCCCTCTCCCAAGGCCACTGTCCCTTTGAGGAGAGGACTGGTTGGAGCGGCTTGCTCAGTACCGGTCCCTGAACTTAAACTGGGGCGCTGGGATCCAGCCTCGTGTTCTATGAGTTTGAACAAATGCGTAATGAATTAGATGCATCATCATAATGTCGTACAGAGTGTCTTCACTGTCTTAAAAATCCTGTGTGTTCTGCCTGCCGATCCCTCTCCCTCCGCCCCTAGAACCTCTGTTTCTATCTCAGGAGCTCCTTTTTTTTTTTTTCTAAGGAGTTTCCCAACATTGCTGCGACTCGTATTGATTAATTGTTCAAGCATTTGTGAAGAGCTGGTCGTGGCTGCATCCTAAGATTTCATACCGAAGCCAAGGAGAGGAGTGTGTGTTTGGAGACTGACTAATTCGGTTACTCACAATAGCTAGATTTGTACAAACAGAAAAAGGAGAGAAGGGAAAGGAGAGGAAGCTGTTTATCTCAGATGCTAGAAAAAGGGAAAAAAGTTCCAGTTGTCTAGGAATCTTACCCTGCTGAAGTGCTGAGTACTGCCCCTCACTGCAGGGGGGAGGTGCTGGCTTAGATAACCACGCCACGAAAACATTATCGAAATTTTTGCTGCAAGTGAAGCCGTTCGCAAGCAGCCCGGTTCCAGCAGGTGCGAACCCACGCTAATCCGTTCACCATCCGGTCCAGTCATCCTCTTGCCTTCAGACTCAGGTCGGGTGGGACGTGGCTCTGACGGCGGGTGGCTGAGCTGGCTGCTTTTCAGATTGACTCTCAGCGAGTGCCCAGTGAGTGCTGAATTTTACAGCACCGGGGTCAAGGTCAATATTGTGCAAGCGCTGTGAGTTGTTGTGAGATTGCCTTGACCCAGGAGCGTGTTAAGTAGCTTGTAAGAGGAAGGTTCTTTTTGGAAGTATGTCAAAATTAGCACTCGATCTTCGCATTAGTGCAGGTTCAATCAGCAGACCACAGTACGTACCTTCCCTGGGGTTAAGTAGTGTCCGAATGTGGCTTTCCCGTCGTGAGGAACCTTTATGTGCAAGGCGCTGGGCCTTCAGTGCCCCAGAGGTATTTTTTTAGGGGGGGGGCGGGGAGGTGGGGCATGGTTATCTTCAGGGGTCAAATAACAGGGGCTCACCTCTCCTTCCAAACAAACCCCAAAGTATCCTTATCTCCTCTCTGTTTAGAAGACTTTCCTTTTCTTCCCATCCTAGAAATATTCGGGATGCGGGACCTTGACCAACTCTGCCCTAAGCATTGGGGCAAACAGGCTTCATTCTTTCTTTCTTGCTCGCTTTCTTTTTTGCTCACTGACATTCGTTCTCAGTAAAAGTCCATCAGATGAGTTCCTGTGTGGCCTTGGGCGGCGGGGGACGGGGCGGGCAGAGGAAGAGGTCGTTCGATCTACCTTGGTTTAGGCTCTGGGTGGCCCAAAATCCTCACAGCTGGAATTCTCCATCTGGTCCCATCCAGTCCAGAGACTGGCCCAGTGTAGTTTACTAGGATTTTGAGGCTGAGCTTTGGCATCAAAACTCAGCAGGTCATTAAGGGTTTATATCTCTTCCATTGCTTTCTCCGAATGTCGAATGTCGTTGCCTTGGGGACCTAGCTGGCCCGCATGGAGGGATGTGCGTGAGGCACATTTCAGAGGAAAACGGAGACTCGATGTGAAAGCCAGGAAGAGAGGGCATTGGTAACAAAACGAGTAATTTTGAAACCCTAGCGATGTATAAAAACAACCTCAGGGTTTCGAGCCTGAGTAACCTGGGAGAATCACGTCCTCATTAATGGAAATGACACAGTTATAAGGAGAAGTGACTCTTAAAAAGGGGATCTGCGTGTTTGCTTTTGCTCGTCCTGGGTCCGAGCTGCCGCCGGGCGGGCGCTCCCCGTCGGGATGTTGACGAGGCCGTGGTTGTCAGCGGAGATGTTCAGCCAGCGTTCGCCAGCGGGCCCAGGAAGGCCCTACTTTGCTTTTAAGACTTTCCTTGTTCTGGTCCCTCCCTCAGCATTTCTTCTGTCGAAATCCCCTCTGTTCCCACAGCCTCGGTTCAGATGCCGGCTCTCTCCGACTGTCTTTGCCGATTGCCCACCCACCCTGCCCCCCCGATGGGCAAACCTCCTGGACTCCAGAACTCGGTGCTGTGTTTCCGTAACATTCTGCCGGCTGCCGGCGGATTATCCGGAGCGCGGGGAAGCATTCCATGTGGGTCCCCGTCAAGCGTCGTGGAGCACGGAACACCTTCAGAGATCAAAAACGGTTACATAGATCTATTTGAACCTGTTTCATCTTCAGCTAGTATCTATCACTCCTTAGAAAACTATGAATTTATTAGCCGTTGCGTAAAGCTCCTTTAGAAGTTTTGCACAGAGCTGCCTCCTTGTACCTTTGAGAACGGCTCCTGGGGCTTCTTTCAGAATTTAACCCACAGGTGTTTCTCTCCTGTTCATGCCTCTTTGTATATTCACCTCCGTTTATAGTTCTTTCTCTTTTAGCTATAAGGTTATGTCTTTTTTTTTTTTTTTTTAACCTCAGAGATTCTTCTCTATAGGTTGTTTTATTTATTTTTTTTCCGTTCCAGTTCCGGTCTAGATTTCTGAGGTTCGCCACTAAGAAACGTGTGACTTATTCTATGAAGAAGATACTTTTTTTTTTTTTTCAGGGCTTTGGTCTGCCGCAAGAATAGCTTGAACACCACCTTTACCAAAACCGACGCGGCCTTCGCCTAAACTGAAACTCATTTGCCACTTACTTATCTGTTCCGAATCCCCTGAAAGATCTCACTGTGTGTCCTCTGACCTTGGTAGTGTCCTGGTACAAGTGCCGAGTGCCATTTGTAAGTGTGGCCCTATCTCTGGCCAGCCTGGTACTCAGATCTGTTACGAAATGTTAAGTTCGGTCTTCACACCCATCACTGAAAGAGACCGTTCTGTTTCTACTTCTCCTTCAAGAGAATCGGTTGTTTATTCCCACTTTTGTTTTCTGGTCCTAATCCAGTTCTCTGTCCAAGATAAATATTCTGCTGGCTTCACGCTGTGTTAGCCTCATGAAAATGAGTGACCAGGTAGGTACCTGTGTACTGATGCAGTTCATGTAGTAAAAAACGTTTGGAAGATGAGATTCAGATGAGTAAAGGAATACTTGTTTTGGTTTCTCATGGCCATAGTTAAAAAAAATCTAAGTTTACTACTGCAGAAATTACATGCTATTACAGCTTCAAGGGGCTATCCAAAAGTTTTGTTCCTCCCATGTAAATTTTTTGGATATCAGTTTTGAACGGAGCGGACTGACTAGGTCCTGGAAGTGTTTATTTTACCCGTAAATTGTGGCTGTCCTCAAACAGTAATGAGAATTGACAGTGGTTTTTATTTTCCAAAGAACACAGCTTAGTGTGGGAAGAAGCTCTGATAGTCACTCTCTGTAACCTTCATCTGGTGAGATTCTTGCTCTCCGTTTCCTGAAAAAGCAGCGACAAATTAACCAGACTCGAAGGGATCACAATTTGGCCCTGAGGGTTCTTTTAGTGATTTGAATTTTACATCTGAGACAAAAGGGGGGTGCTGTCCTCTCCCGGTGTCTGGGGAGGGGGACCCTCAGGGATAGAGGGTCTTATACTTGGATGTTGTTGAGAAAGTTAGGAATATTCTCTACCCTCCATGAGCGCCATTAGCCAAAGGCTCTCTAAATCAAATCATTTCTTTTCCTCGGCGAAGACAAAGAAAGATTTGTTCGGCCTATGAAATGCAGTGGGGATGGTTGCAAAGCAGAAACAAGCCGTGTTGGAGGCTTAGGTTGCTGAAATCAGGAATTACACGTCAGGCAAACCGCTTTTTTCCCCCATGGTTTTCTTTTCTGTAAATCGCGGTGAAAGAGGTACGCACCAGTTAAATGTGCTGTTGTCTATTAAAGACCAGTTTTTCAGAGCAAGCATAACGGACGAAATGGACTGAGCCGTAATAACTCACACTGACACGGGCTGTATCTTCCAAAGTGGTTTAATCTATTTTATAGAATGGGAAGCAGGTCCATGGGCCAAGGTCACAGGTTGGGTCGGATCTGGAATGCAGACCCCTTGATTCCTGCGCCGGCCTTCGCCAAATCATGGTCCTGTCGGTGTGGCAAGTTCTCGTGTCTTGCCCTCGTTCAAAGTCGTCATGACTTTGTAGCTGAAAATTACTATTTTTTTTTTGTTTTGGTTCGCGATGATCCTAAATCCGCATTCGTTTGTGCGTTGCTGAATCTTGCGTCGTGCTCGTCGGGTAGGTAGGCGTGGGCCCCCGAGGGTACTGCCGTGCTCGGAGCCGTGCACGTAACTGTGCACGTAACTCCAAAGCATCTACTCCACGCTCCTGCACGTGGCCGGCCCTGTGTCATTTCTCATCGCCCTTCCCCTCGCGCTCATGATACCAGTCAAAGTGAACGTCTCTCAGTTCCTCAAACAGTTTCGAGTTTTCTCTTCATAAAGATCTCTTTGCTTGGAACCCGCCTCCTCCCTTCCGCCCTGAACCTGCTGACTGCTACCTAGCGTGGTGGTTGGGAGCGGGTGTGGGTTCTGCGACCAGACCGCAGGCTTCCCATCCTGACGCCCTCACTCAAGAGCCGTCTGATGTGTGTGAGCTGCTGAAGTGGGGGGGCGGGGGGGCCCTGTCTTCTTGCTCGTTCCCTGGGAAGAATGGTCACCGCCTCCAGGCGTGGTGGTTAGGAGATTTCGGTGGGTTCGTTCTTGCAAAGTCGGGACCGAGCCCGGCGGCTGGAAGCCTTGGCCGTTGGGGCTCGGTGGCCCTGCCCTTTGTGATGGTCCTCGCTGCACCTGGCACCCTGTCCTGCTGCAGTGTAATGGCCTCTGCGCGAGTGCGCCGTGCCACGTCTGTGTCGGTCCCTCTGGGAGACGGCACTGGGCACCTGGACAGGTGCTCGGGAAGCGTCTGAATCGGTGGGAAAGCGAAGGACCCGTTAGCTCCCGTGGCGAGCTTTTAATATCCTCGCCCTCAGCTTTTCCTTTCCTTCAGGGAAGGTCTCTTTAGCTTTCGTGTGGGGCTTTTGACGGGGATCATTTTAGGAAGAGGGAGATAGGAAAGATCTTCTGGTTCGACCTAGGTCTCTCCGTGGAAGCTTTCGGCGTTGCGACATGTCAGTGCTTAGTGTGAGATGCTGTACTTATGATGATGGACAGGCCTCTTGAGAAGTCGCTGTGTTCTTTAAGAGAAGGTTAAAGTGGGTTCCACAGAAAAATCGGGTGGACTCCCAGGGAACACCCACCCGGCCATGTTGACCACAGTCTGGATTTAACCGAATAACTGTCCCAGCCTGCCTGTCCCCAGCTCCTAAACACACACTCACAGGATTTCCCAGCATTCAGCTTTTGTTGGCAATCAAGTGTGCTGCTGGCCGTGATGTGGCCATAGAAGTCACGTGACTTTTTCCCCCTCACATGCTCTGTCCTTAGTCAAGAATAAAAACAATGTAAAAGGAAAAGCTTATGCAAGAGTAGAATAGTTTCTGGTCGAACGTAAGGAGAAGTTTTGTTCTGCCCAAGGCGTGGTGGTGATCTGGCTTAGTCCTGGCAGGTGCTCAGGTGGTGCGGATGTTCTAGGTGAAAATAATGCCTTACGTAAGGGAAAGGGGGGCGAAGGGAGGAGGAGGGGGTGAGCTGCACTGCTGTGATTCCTTCGTTTAGAGCCAGGAAAGGGTCTGAGTCCTGGAAGAGTGAGACCAGCAATTAGTGGCTGTAGAGTCTGTCGGATTTTCGAGGGGCGGTAGTGAAAAGCAAAGACTAACCCAAACTGGACTTTGACAGCAGTATAATGTCAAAAACAAGTTCCGTTTCTTGAGCTTGATCCTGCCTTCCTACATCTGCCCCAATAGGATAATGATAATAATCATACTTAGGGAGCAATGACTGTGTATATAGACACTGTTCTAAGTACTTTCCATAGGGAGCCAATGTATATATAATGTTCAATATTTATAGTTTCTTTATAGATAGCTTTTCTTTTCAAAGAAAGTCAGGCAGGATGCATGGCAGTTAAAAAGTGTGTGTCAGATTAAAATGCCACCTCTTCTTACCAGCTGTGTGATCTTGGGCGAATTTCTTTCTGTCTCATATTCCATAGCTGTACATCGAAGTAGAGTTCCTCTTTGATGGGGTAGGAGACTGCGAGGTACTGCGCGAGGCTCGTAGTAAGACGCTCAGTTGTTTTAGCTAAATAAGCAATTTGTCACGTTGTCTTCTCCTGGGTGCGGGCTTAGAGTGTGGTTGGCATCCCGAGAAATTTATGAAAAACTTCAGAGCAGTTTCGACTATGGTCCCGTCTGGGAAGTTTATTTGGTGCCCCGATCAGTGCTTCTGATCATGTGACCATCATCTGCCGAGGCAGGGCGAGACCATGGCTTGTCACCTCTACCCTGGCTTACCCAACCTTTCCTGACGTCCAGTCATACCTTGTCACTGGTCCTTTATTTCTTTGCAGAGACTGACGAAGTTAGAGCAGTGTTTCTCCAGGAAGTGGGGGTGCCTCATTGAACCACTCAGTCTGTTTCCCAGAGCAAGAGGGGACCCCAGAAGTTCACGGTGTCTCAGCGACTTCAGATTACTCTTCTTTAAGCCATCGCTGCTGCCTCTTCGAAAATCCTTCAGGAACTACTCCTCACCCGCTTGGTTTTTGAGCAGGGCCCTGGCACCCTCCCCTACCCTCAGAGCCTGCTCTTTTAAGAGCAGGATTGGTGTGTGCGTGTGTGTGTGAGAGAGAGAGAGAGAGAGAGAGAGAGAGAGAGAGAAATAGCAGGCCCTTACCACCTCGAAGGCATTTTCTCATAGTTAAGATGTTAAAGATACTATTATGTTATGAAGGACACTTAGTTCATTTATTTATTCGAACAATGGCTATATTATAGGTTAACCTGGTTTTTGTAGGAGACCCAGGTCCTCTGACCACCCTTTATAATGTTTCACAGGTATGTTCTGAACTTTAACAGTAAACGTATGGATGAACCTAAAAGACTCCGTACAATAAATCTTCGTGCAAAAGCATCTGTTGGACATCAGCCATATTCCAGTTACAGTGAATCGGTAAAATACAAGAATTAATAAAGTACCTCCCTGCCCTCGAGCAGCTCAGTGCACGAAGGCCTGGTCCGCGCTTGGTCTGTCGTGACCTGGGTGACGGGAGCTAACAGTATACCGAAAGGTAGAGCTCAGAACTGAACAGCAGCACTCGAAAAGGTTCGTTAAATGACTGAGGTCTCTAAGCCGTCACTTAGGTTTTTATCTTTGATTCGGAGCGTTAGATACTAGGTGTATATATATATTTAAGTCATTTTCATATTCGAGCTCATGATTTTTTAAATTCTGGTCATCTTTCCATTTTATCGACACACGATTTTCCGAACAGAAAGACCAGGTCATCGCGATGAGAGCTGGTCGACTCGTTTTCTGAAGACCTAACCCGATGGGAGGGACAGGAGGGGCTGGAGGTTTCCGATGGGAATCCGTGGTTTCTCGCTCAGCGCCCTCAGCCCCTTCCGTAGCGGCGTGTTCGTTTTCAGGGTCCACCGATGCTCCCGGCGTTAGGCGTTCCTTCTGTAGTGAGGACCCTCAGGATGTTGCATGTTGGTACGTGGGTCGCACCGGGAATTCTACGCGCCGTGACCTGCCGCCGTTAACATGCGTCTGCTTGCGGAGTCACGCCTCCCTGCCCCAGCCGTCGCCACGGACCATCTGCGATGGCCCTGTGTGTTTTATTTTCCACACCTTCTCTTCGTCGCGTAGAATTTTTACAAGGGCCGTATGAATCAGTAAGCAACCTTGAGAGCATCACGTGCCACGTACAGAAGGGTCGGAGGTAGGTAAAAGGTGGAGGCGGAGGGGCAGCCGGGGGGACAGTGTCCCCCGGGCAGATGAGA
This sequence comes from Rousettus aegyptiacus, assembly GCF_014176215.1. NCBI lineage: Eukaryota > Metazoa > Chordata > Mammalia > Chiroptera > Pteropodidae > Rousettus > Rousettus aegyptiacus. The sequence continues at coordinate 50,986,879 of NW_023416291.1, read as the reverse complement.
GAAGCGAGAGCCAGAGATCGGGGTCTGTCTCGCCTTTTTCTTAGACCAGAAGAAGCAGAACGTTTTCCCATGGAAGGCGGCGAAGGTAAATGTGGGGGAAAGTTCCGGTTAACGGACGTCGATCGAGTGTCTTCCATAACCCAAGCACTGTGCTCGTCTCTGGGCACAAACGGGCCGCCAAAGCAGGCTCTGCTTTCAGGGAGCTTACGGTTTAGTAGAGGAGATGGTCCCAGAAAACCACGGCAGGTGCCGAGGACGGCCACTCTTCGTAATTCACGGACTCCATGTGTGTGGATTTGCCTACTCGCTAAAATTTGTTGATAACCCCAAAGTCAATGTTTGTGGTGCTTTTAAGGCCATTAAGGGATGTGGGCAGATCGGCGGACTGTTTGTCGACGGTACCGGATGCGCACACTGCCCGCTGAGGTCACCCTCTGCCTCGTCTGTCAGCCCTCGTTCTGTAAACAGCGTCCTTGTCACAGTCCGTTTAGCATTGAGGTGGTTTATTTCTGTTTTTTGGTGTGTTTTTGTTTGTTTGTTTGTTTTTTGCATTTTTGTGCTTTTCGTTGGTGATTTTGCTGCTTAAAGTGGCCCCCAGATGATAGTACTGAAATGCTGGTCTAATGTGCTTCAGGCAAGAAGGCTGGGATGTGCCGTACAAAGAAATTACATGTTTGATGAGCTTCGCTTGGGCATGAGTTACAGAGCTGCCGGCTGCGGTTTCAATGTTTCGAAGCAACAATCAGCATGTATTCGGCAAAGCATCTTTAAACAGAAACACACATAAAACACGGTCACGTGTTAATCATTTGTCGAAAATGTGGTGGCCAGAGGCTTGCAGGAACCTAACCCCGGGTTTCCGCTAAAAGCCATGGCTCACTGTTGACTAATCCAGTGTTCCCAGGGACTTTGTAGAACGTACATACCGTGGATACCAAGAATCGGATGTGCAGCCTTAGAGTGGAGAAGGTAAGTGGCCAGCTGACCCCAGCGTAAGTTTCGAGGGCCGTTCCCGCCGAAGGGGAGACGTGGTCGGCAATCGAAGCGATGACTTCGCAGGGCTTGAGAGGTAACGAAGTAAAGCCAGCATGGGACCCTGGAAGAGGAGGTCAAGTCGGAGGGCAGCCCCGGAGGGAGGGAGGTGGCCGCCAGAAGGCGGGGCCGTAGTCCGAGCCGTCCTGGAACGTGGGCGAGGGGAGACATGGAGGCTGCGAACGAGGACGGGGCGGCAGGTGCACAGAACGCCGGGCTCCGAGGGGCGGAGCAGTGACAGGTCGGGGGGCTGAGCGCTCGCAGAACGATTTCGGCGCCCGCCGAGCGCAGCTCCGTGCGTGTTTCTAGGGACGTGATCCAGGAACCTTCCTAAGTAAAAGCCCAGGGATAAGGCAGGTGTAAAGAGGCGGAGCCAAGCGTCAGGTGAGCGGCAGGGGCCTTCCCTGCACAGGATGCCGTGTATCTTTTGGTGACCAAGCCCACCCCCGTCGTACCGTGGGAAGGACCTGGAGGAAGAATCAACAAGATTGCGTATTGATCAGCCTGAGGGAGAGGCGGGACAGAGAAGAGTTAATGGTCAAGAGTCGCCCCAGAGTGCTGACCGATTGTCATGAGACGCTTTCGCTTCCGAGAGCTAGACTGATGTTGTGCTTCCAGAACCTTCATTGTTATCTTTCGGTGCCGGTGACGCTTCAACTTTCTGTTCCCTCGTCATGTGATTTTCACTATTACGGCGTCTGGGGCTGGTCAGTGTCTGTGCGCTTGGTTCGGTAAATAGAGGAGGTCACGGTTCCTCTCGGCTCCGTGTGCGCGAGGGGCAGGGAGAGGGCTCAAAGCGTTCGCTCAGGCCTTCGGACGCCGTCGCCAGCCTCCTCGGCCTTCCCACGGCCCGCGGGGTTAGGTTTTAGGCCTTTTCTCATTGGCCGTTATGATGGCGTTCGGGCGTGGAGGGGAGCCCGGTCACACCCGTACACTGGGCCCTGGCCGCATGTGGCCTGTGGGTGCTTGAAACGTGTCAAGGTTTGTCTGAAGCCGTATAGGTTTTCCGAGGGCTTTTCACAGGCTCACACTTAACATTTCAAACGCTCTTCTAAGACCAGGGGAATGAGCGTCGTCTTCACCCACGAAGCTGTGAGGCCAAGGAAGGCTGTGTGATTGGCAGGGCCAGAGCCAGGCAGAGCGCTTGCCGTCTGCCCCAGGGACCCTTTGCCTCGCACGCCGCCCCCCGTCAGCGGGGACTCTGCTGGCCGGGGCTGCGTCAGGTCGCGCTCGTCCCCCGAGTTCCTGGGGCTCAGCCTTGTCATGAGGAACTGACTCAGGGAAACGAGAGTCCGCGGATTCAGAGCTGCATGTCCTCCCCCCCGCCTCTCAGGGCCCAGCTTTCTCTTCCCACGAACCGACCTCTGGCTCCTGCCCAGCGGCTTCCTGAGTCTTCGGAGCTCTTAAACCTCTCCAAGCCCTCGAAGAGCCTTTTTCACTTCATTGGCCAGCGATGCACATAGTCTGCGAGAAGCTTTTGGTTTTAGCCAGATCGTGGTAGTAAGCACTCCCATCACCGGTCAAACCGAATCTGACCGAGAGCAAAAGAGAAGCATCTCCCGTCATCCCCGACTTAACCTCTTGACCTCCGCACGGACTCTCTTGAACGCCTCGTGACTTTATTCTGCTGTGTGTATTGACTGTCCAGTGAATGGGTTTGTCACGGGCCAAAATGAGTGGGATCCCTGTGAGGGGGCCGTCGTGAGAACCCGGACAAAGCGTGGGGCTCGGATCGGGGTGAGGGCAGTGGGCGTTGTGATGTGGGCTGCCGTGTCCCCACAGGCAGGGGTCCGGGGGGAGCCGGGAGGGCGCCACACCCCACGGCACACTTCCTCCCCTTCTCCAACCCTCACGTCGCCGGTGGCGAGAGAAGAGAGGGTGTTCGTGCTCTGGGTGCTTCTGGTAAGAGACCCCCTCCCATCCGGCCCCCACAACACCGACGGGGACAGGAAGTGCACTCAGTCCAGTGTCCTGAACGGGGCCTGGCGCACGGGATATTTGAAAGGATGGGTGGATGGAGTCCCAAGTCTTTGGGTGGTAGCACGTCTTAAAGGCAGGTTTGTAAATCGTTCTGCAAAACCGGTGACGTTCCTTTACAACATTGCAGAAGAGTGTCAGATGCTTTTTATTGTGTTTCATGCCATTCGGTGGCGTATTGAGTCATAGCACCCACGAAGAAGTAACTCCCAGTACTTCCGGAATTGTCCCAACGGCTACCTATAATAGTTACGATAATAACGTCGTTTGTATAACGCCACTTATTAGCAATTCGATCGAAGTATTCCTCTGTGGATGAAGAGTTGTATCCCCACATGACAAATGTGGGAAAAAAAATTAATAAATGCTTACGCACATTTTTAAACTGTCATACGTATAAGAGAGAAGGGGAGAGAAAGGCATTTTGACAGCAAAACTCTTCTCCAGGAAGACGCGGGGACCAGTCGGGTGGGTGTGTAGCTTACCTGCGCGGAGCAAGGGGTATGAGACGGTGCTCGGCAACGAGAAGGCTCGTCGCAGGGGGTCTCCGTGACACCTCAGCTGTGGCTTGCGCGCGGGAGCTGCTGTCCCTGCACACCGACGGCGTTTCAGGGTGCGATTTCGCCTGTGCAGCTCTGCATCGCACGGAGTAATCCAGGCGGCGTCTGTCTCCGACCATCAACAGGATTGATCGTGTCAGAGCCGTACGCCCAAGTGGAAGGAAGATGGAGACAGCAGAGTCTCACGAGGTGTTTCTTTTTTTTTTGAAATATGCTTCTCATGAATTATACAATTTCGATACGAATTAGGACGGTTTCGATGAGGAGGGTGGGTGCACCGAAACCCAGCAGTACCGCAGAGCTGTCTTTGTTCAGAGGTCGCGCGAGCAGGTGTGTCCGACAGGAATCTCCGCAATGACTCTTCGAGGCAGCTTCCACTTTTCTTCTGTAAGTGTGTGTCCTGGTCACATGCCTTGTGGAGAACAGGACACCTGTGAGTGATTCCAGAGACGATGGTCCCCACCCAGTGAGGAGCTCAGCTCCCAAGGCCTTCAGCAGATCCGGACGACTGATACTCGCACTAAGAATCCGGACGCTGGCCACAGCCTGGCTGGAAATCAGGAGTCACACTTTCAACCTTATGTGATATCTTGTCGCTAATATGTTCCTAACTTCTGGAAGTCTTGACAAGAATGGTATGGTTGTTACTAAGTTCAGTGGGACATGGGCGTGGGTTGTAAAAATCATACATGGGGAAAACGGAAGTACAGACTGAGCTCTGATAATGGACTTTTAAAAAGTGAAGAAAGTTAAGCCGGTTATCTAGCTATTCCAGAAAGGGTGAATCATCTTACTGAGTCAAAAAAGATAACTCTCCACCTTGCTGTAGGTAGAGAGTTACACTATAGAGCCCTGGAACCTTGGCTTCGGTGGCCTGGTCCGGCCACCTTTCCTTCTCGCCAAAGGTTAGATATCAGAGAGTTACAGCCACACTTTTATTGTAACTGCCCTTCTCAGGGCCACAGTTTCCTTAATCAGGTCGGGAATCTACTGCAGTCTTATCTTTCTTTTTGTTATCTCTGTCGTGAGCATGCTGGTTAGAGAGCCTCTGAGTAGCACTTTTTCAATACAGGTGTCATGGGCATAGCTTAAAAATCCTCTCGTTAGCTAGTTCATGTCATTGTACTGTGGCTAGGTACTCAACCGAGTCTCCAAGTAAAAGGGAATTGGGGAGTTTTGTTTTCAGTTAGGTATTTTTAAAAGAGCGTATAGCTGCAGCTAGATACTTTTATTGGCTTACACGAATAGTCATGATCGCAATCATGGTGAAGAAAAAACAGCGTGAGTAGAACTGCACTCTTACGGGGCGAGTGCTTTGCCTTTGCTGTCTTTCGGCTGTCCGAAATTGTTTTGACTCTGGTAATTCCCTTTACAATAAGGCCCGCAGAATTGTTACAGAGAAGTCAAGTGATCGTATCGGCTTGGCTGCAAGAATTCTAAAAAAAACGAAGTCGTTCCTTCCGTCGTTTGTAAATAACGCATACCTGTTGTCGAAAAATGGGAAATGAAGAAGGCTAAAAAAGCATTCTTTGTCTCTTTACTCAGACATGCCGATGTTTCTTTTGAGTTCTCTTTCCCGCGTTGGGTTTTTTAGAGGCATATGCAATTTCGTGTCCTGTCCTTTTCATTTAACTTTATCACGTAAGAATTTTTCGGTGTTTCGCAGATTTCATAATGACGTGCCGCTCATTCATTCATTCATTCTTTCAGTCATTCATTCTTCCAGTCATCGAGTGCCTTTCGTGTGCTGGTGCCAAATGCTGTACGTATTCTTCAGAGTATGGGCCTAAGACGGTAGAAGATCATCCGGATTGCAGTTAGGAACTATGGCTTATCCTGAATTTCCATGTCACTTTTATCTGAATCTAAAAGCTGAATTACCTCTCCGGTAGTTCCTCACTTGAAGTCGAAGCAGGAGTTGATCTGGTTGATCTTACTGTGCATTTAACCTAGCGTCGTATTGATCAGAAAAATCGGTCTGCGTCAGAGTTTGCCCCTCAGCTGTGGCGCTGGCCTGGGCAGGGTCGGGAGAGGAGGGCAGAGCAGGCATCCTGCGGGGTGGGGTGGCTGCCGTGTTTGGCTCCAGCACAGGGATTGTTTACCAGGGAGCAGGGTGGGGTTCATGGCAAGGTGCCTTAGTCACCCACGGTGCACGTGACTCGTCCTCAACAGAGGGCTAAATGAGGGAGAATCTCAACATAGCTAGCAGTCTGGGGTTCAAGACGTAAAAGAAAGGATTGGGCTTAGCGCGCGGTGGTCGCCATCGGCCTCCTCCTCGGGCACCTCGTCCCAAAGCCGTGGTCGACGGGAAGTGCAGGAGTGCGGCCGAGAGCGGGGGCGGGCGGCGTGGCTCCGCGGGGCGAGACGCCCGCATGTCAGCCCTGCCCCTGCCTCTGACGGACCACGCCGTCCGGACGAGCCCCTCATCCTTTCTGGGCTCCCTTCCCGTCTGCTAAAAAGAAGAGATCGGTGCCACCAACCCACCGTGGTCACGCGAAACCCTGGTAGCATGACACCTCGGCACCCAGAATCAACCCTCGATCCATCGAGCTGGTTATTATCTACTTCGAATGCCCGAGTCCGCACGTATTGCCAAATTTCCCGAGCGCTGACCTTGTTGCAGGATTCAGATGGCATTCGGGCAGGGGCGTTATCTTCTGATTGCACGCCGAACTGGTATTACGGGGCCAGGCTGCTGCTTAGACATTCGTGACCATGCTTCTGAAAACAGCCGAGTAGCGACAGACTTAGTCTCCATCCCGGATCTGTCTCCAGAGCCCGTTCCCTGAAGTCACGCTGCTCAGGGACCCTTCTCACCTCCTTACCTCCGTCCATTGCTCTAGGCTTGCACGAGCACCTTTCTTTGTTTATTTTTTTTTAACTTTGTATCGAACTGTGATATCACAGACAGAAAAGTGTCCGTGTTCTGCGTGTGTTCACAGCAACAGTGCCCAGATCAACAGACGGTAGGTAGTTTGCCCGCACGCCATGGCCTTTCGGTATCACCTCCTGGGGACGACACTTTGAAAATCGCTGGCAGAAAGGCGTATCCATCAGTCGTTCGCGGGCACGTGGAAAAGGCATCATTGGAAGAGAGGGAATTACAGTCGTCCGCTTATCCACAGCCTCGCTTTCGGTGGTTTCAGTGACCTGGGGGTCGGCGGCAGTCCGAGTATATTAAATGGAAAGCTCCAGAAACAGACAGTACGCAAGTTGTAAACGGCGCCCTGTGCCGAGCGAGGCGTACGGCGAAAGGTCGCTCCATGGCACGACGTCCCAGCCGCGGTGTGAATCGTCCCTTCCGCCCTGCGTCTTCGCGCGGTAGATGCTCCCGGACTCAGCCACCGAGTGGCCGTCCCGGCGGGTGGCTCGACCGTCGTGGCAGCGCAGTGCCCGTGCTCAAATGGCTTTTCTTTTACTTACAAACGGCCTCCCGCGTGCAAGGGGCGCGGCGCCGGCCGTCGGAGCGCGCGTGCCGAAGAGGAGCCGTGGAGGGCTTCGGCTCGGGGCGCAGGTGGACGTGCTCAGGTGTGTGAGCAGAGGGAAGAGACGCGAACGCCGAGGTTGCCAAGATCCCTGGCAAGGACGGAGCCCCTGCGAGGTCGCGGAGGATTTCACGGTCTGCCGTCTCAGCTCAGACTGCGAAAGTGAGGGCCGCCGTGGGCCACAGACGCCCAGTCGAGGCGACACGTCCATGGGTGGGGGCTCAGGGACCCTCCTCCTGTCCTTTCCTCGGAAGAGCGGCAGTCGCCTGATGCCGCATCGTGACCTCACTCCGTCTCGTCAGGGAGACGTGGTCTCATCTCCCATCCGCGCGCGAAGAAGAAGAAGAAACGCAATGCCACGAGACGTTTCGAGGGGGGCCCTTCATGTCGCTTTCATGACAGTATCTCGTTATAACTGTTCTGTTTTATTACTAGCGACTATCCGTCTCTGACCGTGCCTAATTTATAAATAAATAAACCGCCGTAGGGATGTACGCGTAGAAAAAAACACAGATCCACAGGGTTTGGAACTCTCCACGGTTCAGGCGTCCGCTGGGTGTCTGAGAACTTATCCCCCATGGAGAAGGGGCTGCTGTGCCCCCCAAAAGGGGGGGCATCGTGATGGCCGTTGATCACGAGCTGCCTTACCTCCTCTCCATTTAGTCTTCCTTCTTTCTCATTAAGGTAATGTGACTAGGCAGGACAATAGATTTTGATAGAGAGATTCATTAGATAAGAATAGTTAGGATGGATTTTGGAGAACTGAGTTAGGCCTTCGTGTTTTTTTAATTTTTTTCTCCCTTCAAACTCATCTCCTTCATTTAATACATCGATCACTATTTTTTGTTAATCACTCAAAGAGTGTGAGGTCAAGTGAATGCAGAATTGGATGAATACTTACCTTGAAGCTTTCCTGATTGTAATTCTCCCAATACTAACGCAGTCAACGGGATTGGATTTTTTTTTTTTTTCTCGGATGCCAAATATTTCGGATTAGAGGTGAGTCCCCAGGACGCCGCCCGCGTCGGGAGGAATGGGAAGGAGTCTGGGTGCGGCGGGAAGCGCTGTCGTGGCCGATCGGAGAGTTCGGTTAGAGGCTGGGCCGGTGTCTCGAGTCCCTGGGATTCACCTCGTCTGGTCTACACGATACTTCGTAGGTTTCGCCCTCTCTTCTAGGACCACTCGGGACCTGGGCGGTGAGATTGGAAGCAGAACAAACGCAGCTTAAAGGATCGAGCCGTGGTCTCTCTCTCTCTTGCATAGGTCACGTGGGTTCGTGCGCCTTCCATACCTCTCTGAGCCTCCCTCTCGGCGCTGCATAAAGTTGACCTGTATTGCGAAAGCACCTGTGGAGGCAGCAGCAGGTCGGGGCATCGTGTCGAGCTGCAGGTGGAGTGTGGGGGTGCAGTCAGGGGTTCCAGGTCCTTTTCCAAACGTGTAAACACAGCTGAACCGTGTGAAGGAAATAAGAGAGCTTTACCATGAGTCAGTTTATAGATCGGGCCGCTGATACATGTTAATAGGCACATGACTTCATACTAAGAGCGAAGTATCCAGCATGCTCATGAGTGATGGTGTCAGTACTATGTAAGAGTATGACTCCATTTTGGGAAGAAGATTGAGAAAAAGGGAGATTAGATTGAGGTAAAGGACAGAATTTGGGGTATCCCCTGAAGACCAAAACACACCTCTCTTAGCTACTCTGTGACCTGCTCTACTATCTCAGAAGCATGGTTTTGACGATACCTAATTTGACTTGTTTTTTTCATTTACTGATGAAAATTAAAACTTTCATTTAAATATTAAGAAAATTGGGGCTATAGAGTGTATAATGTTCGAGACTTTGATGTACAGCTCTGCTTGATTATATGGTACCAGATTTTGAACTGTGGAATTATGGGTTATTAAGAGGAGGAACAAAGGAAATTGTACTTTCACTTCTTAAAAGTCTTAAAGGCCTTTCTGTTAAGATAACACACGAGTCACCTTGATCAGAGAGAACACACGATGTTAAAACTCCTAAAGGAACTTGTACTATAGTTGTGGGAGATGTTTCCCCTCTTTCCTATTTATCGTTCTTTTGGTCGGTCTAATATATTGACATGAAACAAGTTAATGTGTGAGAATAACCGAATTTGTTACAAACGTGCATACAGGGGTTCCATAAGAATAAGGGATCTGAGAATAAATCAGGCAATTGAAGCTTATAGTCCATCTTCAGCTAAGGAGAACGGGGGTTCAGGTAGTGGTTTGGATTTCAAAGGGAAGGCAGGCAATTCACACGTCGAAGGGGCAAACATTTGATAACCGAATTCTTGCCAGCCACCCAGAAACAATGGGACTCAGAAGAGAGTCTAATAAACGTTGCTAGATTTTTCCCTGTCTGCCACGCTTAGTTCATAACATGTTAAGGTGATAACTCCCTTTCTTAAAGCAAGGTTTTCTCTCTGAATTCCTTTCAGCAGGCAAGGGAGAGGTAAAAGGCTCCTCTTGAGTCTTTTATTTCTTAAAAGTAACCAGCTTAAAATAATCAAAAGGCATATGTTGGGGCGGCCATCTCTGCTCCCACTCATAATAAATGAGAGAAAGAAAAAAATGTGTGTGTTCGATCGCAAGCCTGGTCAGCGTGTATGCATAAGATGCACACTCTTTGTTGCACTAGAATCATATCATAGTTTTAATGTAAATATCCATTGGCATTAAACCAATCGAAAGGTTATCTGTTGAGCATCTACGTATAAGACCCGTATGGGGTACAGAGATGAATGTCAAGACCCAGTTCTTATACTCGGAGAATTTATGATCTAGCTAGGATCATAGGACGTGCACACTATGATGAGACAATTGCGTTAAGTGGTGAAAGTGTGCTTTAAAAGCGTTACAGAGGAATTCAAGAAAGAAAAGGATCTTCCGGCCTCGGGAGGCTTTATCGGGGGGAGCGGGGAGATGGGATTATGACCGAGGAAGTGGTTGTCACACGTGTGGATCCTCGGCCAGCAGCAGCAGCACCCTGGGAACGTGTCGCAAATGTAAATCCTCACTCAGTCTCCACCCCAGGATTGCTGAATCAGACACGCCGGGAGGAGGCCCAGCAATTTGCGCTCACAAGCATGCCGAGATGTTAGCACCACCCCCCCCCCAAGGAAATGAGGCCTGAAACGTGTGTTGACTGCGTCGAGGGAGAAGCAACTGCGACTGGCCCAGAGGAAGTGTTTAGTTAACGATGGCCGGCCGAATGGAGAAAACGCAGAAGGGGTTTAGAGTTTCCTGTGCCGTTCGGGTTCTGTGTAAGCGATTTTTTTTTTCCCCAATGCAATTTGACCTTCATTTCATCCAAATATCCTTTGTAACCACGTCGTTTCCCCCTCTTATTATTCTGATCCTCGGAAGTGTTTGCATCATCACAGTGTTCGAAGGCTTTGGAAAATGCGAAATATCAGAATTGTGGAACAGCTCTGTGGCTGTGAGGGAAACGCACCTCCAGAATACGTGTTTTAAGAGAGTTTCGTGCGCTTTTATCAAGTCCTAGACGAATACCTTTTAGAGATTTAGGTTTTAAAATGAAAGTCCATTTATATACGTAAAAGTGGGTTGTGTTCCCCCGGGGTTTCCTCGACGTATTTTATAAAATTCGGTCACTTCGGCGTTTTCAAGGTCTCGTCCCATCAACACTGAGCTGCCTTTTCGTTTCTCCTACGATTGAGACCAGGTGAACCCTAGGCGAGTTGAAGACTCCGATTTGGGGCCTCGCTTGGGCCATTGGTCGGGTGCTTCTGGTGACAGCGAAAGGCTTTGCTTTGCTCACTGAGCGGCCCTGTGCCTGCCATGGAAAAATTAGAGTGCTCGCGTCAGTGACCTTCTGATGCTTTATTAAAAAGAGAAAGGGGTTTTAAAGACAGGTCGGGGGGAAGAGGAAGACCCAAGGCTCTCACTGTGGCCGTGCGGGGAAGCTTTCCTGTGCGGTCCGTCCTTGGAAGAGTGGACTCAGTTTCTCCTCGCCTGGTTTTACCTCGCCACCCTCTCCCCAGCACGTGCCTCGGGGAAGCCTGGTCACTGTTGTCACAGGTGTGTTGTGATCTTTATGTCTGAGAGGAGGATACGTAAGACCTTTTGTTCGTGGGCTTGGTTGCGGAGGAACTTTAGGGGTCACGCATAATAAAATCTTAAGGTGATCGAGACCTCTGCCTTGATACCATGAGATTTCCTCCCCCTTGGGGAGCGGATGGTGTGGCCGCCGCGAATCTGTTTAAAACCTTCTGAAACTAAAGACCCAGACAAGCGTTCGTCAGATTTTAGGGATCTGTTAACATTTTCTTCAGCCAGGTTCGAAAATGAAGATGAGGGGAAGGTTTTGGGACAATCCGTTGCCGTTTCTGTATCAAGATTTGGCCTCCATTTTAGGGGCCTATGCTTTTTATTTCTTCTAAAAGAAAAGTTTTTTGGTTGTTTTTTTTTTTTTTTCTGTGAGCGCACGAGACCGTGGAAAAATCATATCGATTCTGTGACATTACTCTCATTGTACAAATGAAATGTACATTAGTGTCAGAAGTCAAAAGAGAACTTTCTTTGCCTTTGGATTCTGATGGTTCAGGGCTTTCTTGGCTTGTGTGTGCCCGGGAATCAAGAATTCAGTGCAGGAGTTTTGGAGGTTTATGGCTTCTCCCCTATTATTATTTTTATTACTAATCCATCTGTGTCTTCGTAGATATACATATACGATATATATAATCTATATGCGCGCACACACACATGCACACACATTCGTTGACTGTCTGTAGCTGGTGTTAAAGCAGGATGTGTCCCCAGTCTTTCCAATGTCACTTTCGGTACGCTGAGCCCTGCGTTCGCGTGTTCTGGGTAACCATCTCCCTCATTTGCCACAGGCAGAATTTTGCAAGGCTGCAGAGTGGGACCTGTCAGCTGACGCTCGCTCACATGAGAGCCATTAAGAGTGTGGCGTGGCCAGTGTCAGAGCCGCCCTTGCCGCTGACGGCAAGTCGCCACGTTCGCCCAGAGCCCTGCGGACAGGTCTTGTGATCAGTTGTTTGCCTGCACCACATAATCTCCGGCAGCGGAGCTCGGAGGGGGGTGAGTCAGTCCAAGCCGCTCGACCTGTTCGGTGGTTTTTTTCTTTCTCGCTGAGACAGGAGCACAGGCTTCGGGGCCGAAGTGGGAAGAGGAATCTGGACTTGTCTGTTTGTCATGGGTCTGCTGAGAGCCGGTTTTATAACACGGTGGATGCGCCTGACTTCCTAAAATCATTGGCGGGCTTCATTTACATAACAGATGAATGTTCCCTTTTTTTTTTTTTTTTTAAAAAAAAAAAAAACCCTTTTAAAAGGGGAAATTATCAGGCTGCTGCCGAGTAGCTTGTCTCACCTACTGTGTAGGGAGTACAGCGATCACTGAGGGTGGCCGGTCGCTGCAGAACATCCCTCGGAGGACAAAGGATCCTCACTCAGCGTTTGCATCCAAGTCCATGTTGATCGTCAGGATCCACCGGGAGACGGCGAGGCGGCCGGGGCCATGTGTGGCGGCACCACGAAGACCGCGCACCGGCCGGGCGGCCGGCAGGATGCCGCCCGCTGCGTGAGTGATGCTGTGCGCGGTGCTGGGAGGACCCACGAGACCCTCGTGCGCGCGAAGGTCCGGAAACGTGCCCGAGCGGGATGGGACACCGGCCTCACGGGACTCGGCAACAGGTCGGGCACCTCGGTTCCGATTCAGAGTCGAAGCGAACGTTGTGTTCAGTTCACTGGGCCGCGAGCAGGTGAAATCGTGTCGTTCCGTACGCCGGTTTCCGAGAGCACGTCTAAGTGGGGGTCGGTGTGGGGAATGGTTGGTTCGTGTGCAGAAGTGAGCCCCCCCTTTTTTTTTTTTTTTGTAGAAAAGGTGTAGTCACGGGTATTTGTTTGCGACTGTTGTAATTCCGTCTGCTTTCTCAACCTGTCACCACCTCCGCCTGGAGCCAGTGTGCAGGACACACTCACGTCCTTGTCCTGTACTGCGGCGTGAACTGTATGCCATTCACGGTGGTTATCAGGAAAAAGAGTCGCAGTCCGGAGCAGGTCCATGGTCACAGCTTGAAAGGCAGGTGGACGGACGGTTGCGCTTTTCCGGCGGGAGGCTTCGCAGTGAGGGGGAGCCTAGCCTTCCTCTTCTGGAAGGATGGGATTTCGATGAAGTAATCTTAATAAGGGAGCTTATCCAGAAAGAAAAGGCTGCTTGCTATATTCTTTCATTTCATTTCATTTTGGAAGAAGTCATTAATTTTATTAGTAGCGACTCTTAATTTAAACGTCCTTTGTAAAGGATTTTGGCGCATGTCAGCGAAAAGGAAAAATCCTTTGACAATTGCATTTCATTTCAAAATCGTTTGTAGATAGATAGTGAGGAGAGCCAAAGGTTAACCGTTGGTTCTAATAATTAGTATAAAGGTTTCTACATTTGCTTAAATGTTTTTTTTTTTCCTTATAGATGTTTTCTCTCAAAATGAACACGCCTCATACATTTTTTATCCCGTAGTTCTATTTCTTGGTTGGTTAAAAATAACCAAGGTATAGTTTCTGTCATATAAGTCTTTGTCTTTCTTTAGTAGAAATTTAATAAAATAGCATATAGCTCACTCTGGTATGAAAGGGCAGTCGATTGGAGAGTTAGGGGGAAGTGTGGAAATCATATTATGAGTGTGGAGTCACATGCTGTCCACTCGATTCAAGAGGTATATTTGTAGAGGAAGACGTAATGAATGGTGTGGGACATTAGAAAAATATGTTCTCCATGGCCAGATAAGAATTCCTATCTGTTTTTAATCTGTTTCTTATCAAGAAAGGATAGCCGAGAGAAAGGAAAGACTAATTAATGATCGACACTCCCTCTATCTGGTTCCCGATCTGGATCCCCGGGTGCCTGGTAACACTGAGTTTGTCTCTTGGCTTTTCTGGGTCTCGCTCTCAACTGTGAAGCTTGTCGCTGGTTTGGGCTATTTTAAAAGTTCTTTCCTCCTCTGAGAGCCTAAGATGTAGCATCGGGACTTTCTGTGGGGGAGGCGCCCACATAAGAAAATAATATGTTGGGGGCCACACCTACGTTCTTAAAAAAAATTCCTCAAGTTTTTGGTACGCACCTCTGGTTCTCTCGCTCCCAGTAAACTTACTATTCCTCGGTGAATCCTAATTATTTAAACAATACAAAACTTAACAAACCATGTTCAGATCCGTGATCTCCTTTCCTTATTTTAACTTCTGTGGATTTACTTCTCCGATGCTGAGATTTTTTTTTTTTTTTTTTTAAGAATTCTAATAAAGCTGTGACACACGCTCGTCGATTCATCAGAATCCATCCCTAGTGGGAGCAGTTGTCTTGGTAACCCTCCCCCACTTTCTCTTCCCCTTCCTACAGCCTGGAAGCCTTATTCATTATTTGCAGCGTCGTGTTTGGCTTCCAGAATCTCTTTAGACTTGGGTCCGTCTCGAGGGTGGAGTGAATTATTGACAGGAGTTGGCACTGTAAGGATCTGGCTCCAGAATGCTCACGAGTTATCTGTTTGTCCAAGTCAGGTGGCAGGTAGGTTCGACCTCTAACTCCTTCTTTGCTCTGAGATGTCTTAAATCAGCAGTTTCAGGCGGCCTTTTGAGCGGAGTGCACTAAATATATTTTCGATTCATGATCGCGAGTCCCCATATGCAGAGGGGCTAACTTAAGTTCACTGCGGATTTTAAACTGTGCTGGTGGTCAGCTGCCTATCCCTACATTATTCGAAGGTCAACAGTCGTTTTTCTTCCTCTCTCTCTTTGTAACTTTCCAGTCATTCAAAGGTGAAGAGAAAGATTCCACAAATACTGTAGAGTCATGTCGGACACCTAACAGTTGTCCACAGTGTAAAACTGACACAGTTCAGCACAGAAAGAAACATTTTCATCTTCCAGTTGTGGTTTACGTGGAATGAAACATTTCAGTATAGAAGTTTGTCCTCTGTATCTTTACTTCCATCTTCCTTCATATCTAGAATGACAGATATCGGGGTTCAGTTTATTTCACAAAAATACCAGAATCAACAAAAACCTAGAATTCGATGCAGCATCTTGAAATGGCTGATCCAAAAAAAAATTGTTAAAACTCAGTTCACATCTGATAACTCTGAAATATGATGCGGGGTGTATCGTATAGCCTTCAAATAATCGCCTCCAGTCTTTTCTTAAAATATCAGCCACAGCAAAGCTACCAGTATGTTGATTTTCTAAACTTTCCCAGCCCATTAGGTAAGTCCCCAGGGCTGTTTATTTATATAAGGAGCGTGGGAGTGCTCGCCGGATGTATCTGCGAATCGTCGCTTCTCTGAATGGCGAGAGAAAATGTGAAAGGACCTTGTCTGAAAGAGCCCACGCTCAACGCGCGTTGAAGAGGAACCGAAACAAAGCACTTCAGAGTCAATCGTGCTTCAAGTTTCATAGCTTGAAATTTGGAAGAGATTCTCTGGGCTGCTTCGGAGTCGCCAGGGTGGAAGGGGCGGAGGAACCAATGAGTGTAGATATTTGACTTATCTACGGTTCAGATGAAGTGATTCTACTAAAAAGAGCCATAGGTTGTTGGTGGTGTTTGCTGAGCAAGTACAGACCCCAGGGTGTGTTTCACCCCTAGTAAACTGGTCCACAGAGACGAGCCGACCTTGATTTTACTAGTCTTTTTATTTGCGGTCGTTAGGATCACTGGCTGGAAAACGCAAAAGCAGTCACAGATTCAGAGAGAGGTGCACGCTGGGGCCACCGACCCACGAATTCCGAAGAATGTCGGGACAGAGTGTTAAAAGAAAGTCTGACGCAGGTCGTCGGGGTGGCGAGAATGTGTCAAACACTGAGTGAGAAGCGCTCCGCGTGGACACGACTTAGGGAACCCGCCGGGGGCCAGGTGGGGTGAAGTGGGTAGCCGGAGGAGGCCAGCCCTGGTCAGCTGACAGTCTCGTGCTCCCCGACGGCCTCAGAGGGAGGCCGCAAATCGCTGGGCGCGTCTCCTTCAGATGCACTGGGCGTTGCTGTCACAAGCTCTTCCTCCGCCCTGCCCTGATCCGAGGCGCCATGAGGAGTTTTCTTCGGCTCGTTAGCAGAGCATGGCCACCAGTCGCTGGTTGGGATTTCGAGGCGTTGTTCGAGGACGACCGAGGGCGTCGGGGGAGGAGTGCAGTGGAGGCCGAGGCGGCTGCGAAGTCGTGAGCGAGTTAGGGTTGAAGAACGTTTTTCTTTTCCATCGGAGGCCGCATCTCTCCTCGGGACTCAGTCAGGGCAGTCTTCATGGGGGAGCTTTGTTCGCTCGTTTGTCTTATTAGTTTCAGGAATATAGGAACATTGGTCAGACATTTATGGGCTTTATAAAACGATCCCCCCCCCCCGAGGGCTCTTTCCCCCCTCCGGCTCTCCTCCTTGCCTTGCATGACTGCGGACTGCGTCCAGAGCTCCCCATCCCTAAATGGAGCGGGAACTCGCTTCGCAGACGGTGACAACCGACGCCCACCTTTGTCTGGGCAGACAGGACAGGGTGAGGCGCTCGTTTGGTCGTGGCCGTGACGGCGTCCAGAACGACAGCGTTCCGGGCAGAAGGCACGGCGAGCTGCTGCAGGGCGGGTCCAGGGCCAGTCGCGGGCCAGGCATCGGAAGCCCTTTCCTTCAGGGGCCTGCCCAGCCGTCTGCTGGGCCGGAACACGCCCCGGGCCAGCCCACCAGCCCACGGTCCCCTGTCCTCTTGCCGTGACTCCTGCTGTGCGGCAGGTGTGGCTTAGCCCTGCCCTTTTATTGTCATAGTCACAGAAGCTGAATAACTGCTGAACAATGATGTAGCAGGCCCCTGGGGGGAGGGAGCAGTCATTGCCTGCGACTCAGCTAAGACTGTAGCCGCCCGTCAGAGCCCAGCGCGGGGCGCCCAGCCTGTGGGCTCTAGAGTCACCGAAGTTCCTGGCCATTTCCTTCGCCTTCAGTGGGATCCCAAGTGTGTATGGGATGTTGAGTGTCGCGTGGTCATCCGTCCACAGCGATAACCTGAAGGGTTTAATCCTTCTCTTATCAATTTAGAAAGGTTTTAGGAAAAAAAACTACTCCCGGGTCCTCACAGAACAGATGTGAATTAACATCCCGTTGATTTTCTCACTGTGTGATTGATTTCCCTTCACTTCTGTTCCATAGCCTGCCCTAAGGCAAAAGTAAAAAAGGAAAAAGTGAGAGAGAGAAAGAGAGAGAGAGAGAGAAGGAAAGAAGGAAAAAAGGAAAGAAAGAGAAGAAAGAAATAAAGAAAGAAAAAGAAAGAAGAAAGAAAGAAAGAAAGAAAGAAAACTACTTTGTAGAGCTAGGTTAATTTTTCCACTTACCAGTTTTTTTTTTGTTGTTGTTGTTTTGT
The DNA here is from genome assembly GCF_014176215.1 of Rousettus aegyptiacus. Lineage (NCBI taxonomy): Eukaryota > Metazoa > Chordata > Mammalia > Chiroptera > Pteropodidae > Rousettus > Rousettus aegyptiacus. Next base: position 50,969,442 of record NW_023416291.1, on the reverse strand, counting down.
TTTGTTTTGTTTTGTTTTTAATTCAGCGCTCTCAAGTACGAACTCAGACCGCAGCACCAGGTATGGCAGAAGCATTTTTAATCTGAGCATCCTCTCCACCTTCACGATCTCATGAGCTGAGGGTTCCTCTCTGCCCTGAGCTCACTGTGCCTTTGGGAACGTTGCCCATCTCTCTGTGTATCTCTTTTCTTTTCTGTAAAAAGATAAAGGGAAGTGGTGGATCGGGTCCGTGATCCCCGCATATGGGAAGCGTTTTTAAAAATGTGGATTTCCGAGCTTCGTTTCAGAGCCATCGAACCCGAATTCCTGGCGGTGGAGCCTGCGAAGCTTTGTCGATTAAACAAACAAACGAACAAATGCAGAGAGTTTCTGGGGGTGATTCTAATGATGAGTCAAGTCCGGGAACCTCCAGAGAGGTGGCATGTAACTGTCCGGGCGACCGATGAGACCCAAAGATGTTAGAGGAATGTGAAGACCTTGGGCGGTCGGGGGAGTCAGGGCCATGTCAGGGCTGTGAGAAGTCAGTTAAGTACGTCTGAAGATCTAATCGGCTTTACCGGGCGATTCATGAATCAGGCAGCATTTCATCTAGCCACTAGACAGGAACCCCCAAAGCTGTACAAACACGACAGGTTTTTATAGGCAGAAACTGGGCAGGACAAGAAAGCGATTATCCAAAGAGAAGAAAGGAGCTTGTCAGGCCAGGTTCCTGTCCATCGCGGGGGAGGTGTCTTGTCAGATAGATGGCCTCAGCATCCTTCAGAAGGAGGGTGGAGGGCGCCCACGTGGGAGATTACCTCATCGGGACTGACCAGGGAATTCCAGACTGACCGATTCAGGCTGCATTCCCGGAGAAGGCTGAAACTGCATTCGGGTGCGGCGTGAAGTCTGGGCTCAGTGTGTGGGCGGTAGCACGAGTGACCCCATGCTGGACTTGTGGTTTTGTCGTGAGCAGTGGCAATCTTTTCCCGTGAGGGAGCGAGCCACGTGGATATTTGAGGAAGCATGTTTTCAGCAGGAGGAAGAACACGTACCGAAAGCCCAGGGCGGGAACAGGCTCGGTGTGCGCCTGTAGGGGAGGAAAAAGGTTTTTCCTTCTGCCCTTCTGAATTCCGGCTGGCCACATAATTCAAATGACGCACAGCGCATTAATAGGAGAAAATCCGATTTTAATAGGTAGGCACACGGGAAAGTCACCCCAACATGAAAATGCTAGGCATTTAAGGAAAATGAGGTATATGTCATTCAAAATTCAGGGGGAAATAAGGCAGTTCTCAGGGAGATGAATGGTATTCGTGTTCAGGAAGCAGATGCGGATCGGCCGTCATGAAAGAGGACTTTGGTCAAACGGCCTTTGCTAGGTTCTTGCCTACTACACCTAGGTCCTGGTGAAACAGAGCTGTCCGTGATGATCGCCCCCTTCCCGGACCAAGTCCTTTGTCTAAGTTCTCTTCGATAGCGAGAGGAGAAGGTCAAAGGTTTTTCCTGAGTCTTTCACTTCTTAAAAGTAACCAGCTTAAAATAATATCCCAAAGAGGCGTATTTTTGGGGTGACAAACTCCGTTCCCCCCCCACACCCGAAAAAGAGAAATGTCGCCTCAGGACAAAGATGATTCGGATGCAGAGACTAAATGGTCCTTTGTGGAAATGTGAGTGGGGCCGAGGTGTGTCAGCAGACAGGGCTATCACGTGGGGTCCTGAGAGGGACGTAGAAGTCGCCTGTCCCCGATGGCTCTCCCTCTGGCCCTTGCTTGCCAACGAAAATTCCTGTTCTTAGAACCTCATGGCTTTGTACTCGAGCCTCGTTCTCTCTGGGCTGTAAATGGTACCTTAGTGAGAACTCAGAGAGCGCTTGTCCCGCCGTCGGGAAGAAGGATGGCACCTGAGAGGCCTGGGCATGCGCCGTGGGGCGCGCGGGAGGCCCGGTCTCATCCTTTGCAGCCGAGTGGACGGGGCTAAGGGGAGCTGGCCTGTGACTCTGCTGAACAGGGACGCGGACTTGGGGTGTCCCAAAGCTCAGATAATGCTTCCTTGGTTCCCATCTTCAGGGCTAGCACTGATTACTGGAAGGTTCTATATTTTACAAGTTCCCTGGAAAAATTGAAATATTGTTTTCCTTTTAAATGGACTTGTATTATTATTATTATTATTATTATTTTTTTTTTTTAGAGCAGTTTCAGGTCCACAGCAAAACCGAGCAGAGAACGCAGAGTTCCTGTCTCCTCCCTGTCAACATCCCACGCCAAAGTGCCGCCCTCCCGCATCGACACATCGTTATCACCAAAGACCATGGTTACATTAGGGTTCCTTCTTGGCCTTGTACATTCTGTGGGTTTTGACCATGAAATGTATCCATCGACATAGTGTCACAGAGCGTCATTTCCCGGCCTTGAAACTCCTCTGCGCTCCGCCCGCCTATTCGGGCCTCCCTCGCTCCGGGCAACTACTGATCTTTTTTTTACTGTCTCTCTAGGTTTGCCTTTTATAGATGCCCTTTGGTTGGAATCACGCAACATGTAGCCTTTTCTGATTTGCTTCTTTCCCTTCGTGACATGCACTAAAGGTTCCCACATGTCTTTTTGTGGCTTAATAACTCATTTCTGTTTGGCACCGAATAATATTCCACAGTCCATGTATCCATCCACCTACCGAAGGACATCTGGGTTGCTCTGAAGTTTTGACAGTTAGGAATAAAGCTGTGTAAACCTCCCTGTGCAGGTCTTTGTGTGGACCTGAGTTTTACTTCTTGAGTGTAATGGCTGGATCCCAAGATAAGAGCTTGTTTCATTTTGTAAGAAACTGCCAAATACTCCAAAGTGGCTGTGCTGTTTCTGCTTTCCTGTCTGCAATGAAAGACAATCCTCTTTAGTCCACATTCTTGTCGGTATTTGGTTTTGTCAGTATTCTGGATTTTGGTCATTCTAATAGGTGTGTAGTGGTATCTCGCTGTTTTGATGTGCATTTCTCTAATGACGTATGATGTGCGACATCTTTTTTAAATACTTACTTACCATCTATGTATCTCTTTTTCTGAGGTGTCCGTTCAGACCTTTTCCCCATTTTTTAATGGATTGTTCTTTTTCTTACCGTCGAGTTTTATGATTTCTTTACGTATTTCGAACACCAGTCTTTTATGTCTTTTCCGAATATTTTCTCCCAGTGTGTGGGTGTCTTCTCATTCTTCTAGCGCTGTCTTTCACAGAGCGAAACTTTTTAATTTTAATGGAGCCCAGCTTATCAATGATTTCTTTCCCGGCCTGAAACTTTGGTGTTATCATCAGCAAAGAGCACCTGGATTTCCCCCTATGTTATGTTCTTGGGGTTTTATAGTTTGGCATTTTACATTTAGGCCACTGATCCATTCTGAGTTAACTTTTTGTGAAGGATTTCTGGTTTGTGTTGAGATTCCTGTCTTTCCCTTCCTTCCTTCCTTCCTTCCTTCCTTCCTTCCTTCCTTCCTTCCTTCCTTCCTTCCTTCCTTCCTTCCTTCCTTCTTTCTTTCTTTCTTTCTTTCTTTCTTTCTTTTCTTTTGTTGTTGTTGCAGTACTGTTTGTTGACTATGTGAATCTGTTTCTTTTAAGTGAATCTCTGTTCTTTTCTGCAGACCCGCATTCTTTCGGCAAAACCACGTTGCGTTGCCTACTGTGACTTTATTGTAAGTCCTGAAGCTGGGTAGGTTCAGTCTTCCAGCTTTGCTCGCTGCTTCTTCGGTATTGTGGCTGGTGGCTGTTCTGGTCCTTGTCCTCTCCAGATAAACTTTAGAATCAGTTTGCTGATATTCTCAAAATAGCTTGCTGGGATTTTTGACTGTGATCGCGTTGAAGCTATCGATCAAGGTAGGAAGAAGTGATAGCTTGAGCCTTTCTATCCGTGAACCTGGGCTGTTTCTCCATTTATTCACTCTTTTGTTTTTTTTAATCATGGTTTTGTAGTTTTCCTCATACAGCTCTTGTACACATTTTGTTAGATTTATATTAAAGCATTTTTGGGGGCGCTAATAGGAATGATATCGTGTTTTTAATTTTAAATTCCGTTTGTTAATTCCTGGTATATGAAATATTTTAAATATATATTAACAGGTTTTTTTTTTTCAAAGCATGGCTGCATCATGTCAAGCAAGCTACTTTCCCCTTTTCTTTTTAAATACCTCCATTTTTTATATTATTACTAAACTTGTTTTTAAGATTTCTCTTAAATATTTTTTTTTTTGATTATCAAGATGATACCATTTTATTACAAAATTTTTGGAAAATGCAAGCATGTATAAAATAGAAATGAAAACCCGAATCACCCATAATGCTGTCATACAAATTTTACTGCCGTTATGAACACTTTCGTTGATTTCCTTGCAGTCCTTTTTTGGTACGTGGATATTAGCTGCATTGTATTAACTGAATTATTTGTACATCAAGCTATAGAAAATGCCTTTTCACTCAGTATAATACCGTAATGTTTTCCCTATGTCATTAAATTGTTTTTGAAAACAATTTTTAATGATTTTGCAGTATTTCCTTAAATGGCTTCAAACATTAGGGTGTGTTCTGCCAGTAAGTAGGTATTCAGGTTTTCAGTTATAATGCTGTTGGGATGTAGAGAATAAAATCTAATTTTTGTTCACATCTCTCCGTCTTCTTCGGAGGGAATTTTCCTTGTAGGAAATTTGAAGGAGACCCATTTTTCTTCCCCAACGGACTTTGACAATTGAGAGATAGAAATTGGTCAGGTAGCTGTAACCACAAGGAGCCTAATAACCTCAAAATTAGACCAGTTCACGCACCTCGTCTCAGCTGCCGAGGACCCCCCACGGGCCTGGCCACAGGAGGGGCTTGTCCCTGTAAACGTCGATGTTGAGGAGCTGAGGAGGATGAGATCGGAATGTGTGTGTTCCGCAGACAGAGAAACGCCCACAAACACAGGGAAATTTGCCCATCAGAACTCATTCTTTGGGTGTTAACACTCATCAGGATTGTGCCTCTGCTTGTTGGAGACCGGAAGCAAAGGTAAGGAGGCCCCAGCTCTTAATACCTTTCATAGTTTAGATTGCCTCCTAAAAAAATATGATCAGGAGAGATTTTTTTCTTAACAGTGAGGTGTAGCATCTTATCACGTGTTTTTTTTTTTTTTTTTTTTCTGTGAACTCTCTGAATCCATTGTCCACTTTTCCCTGGGCTTGCCAAGTCTTTTTCTTTATCGATTTCTGGTTGCTCTTGATGTATTAGGAAGATTAATTCTTTGTGTTATGAGCTGCGAAATTTTCGTGAACTTTTTAAAAAGTGGTTGATCACTTTTTTTGGATAGTTGAGGCCACGCTGTTTGCATAATTTGGTGCTCCGCTTTTCAGTCTTAACATTATATCACCAGAATTTTTTTTTTTTTTTCCCTAACGCGGCCTGTTTTTTACATGTCAGAAGGATACGCAGAGGGAGGTTCCTGGAATGCAGAGGGTGTCAGCCTCACTCTGTTTGCTAGTCGTGTTCAGGGGACAGTGTGGGGAGAGTCTGAAGAGCACAGAGTCAGGAGACATTGGTCTGAGTCCTGACTTCGCCGCTTACTGGTTATAACCTAACCTAACCTCACCTCACCTCCGTGTGAAGCCGATTGTGTAATGCTGGCTCTCACAGGACATTTCAGGTCAACTCAGGTGAATTCTGTAAAAGCGTTTGGTAGACTCCAAAACGTCAGGCAATTAATCATTGGTATAGGTGCAGTGCAGCAGTGATAACCGTCACCTTTCTCCAGCAAACATCAGACCTTCTGGAACTAGTGTCTCTAGGCTCTGTGAGATTATGCAGTTAAAAAAAAAAAGGGCGGTTATTTCATATGATGGAAATCAGGTTTGCTACAGTACTAGGACAGCAATAACAAACTCAAAGCCATCAGTAGGTTCAATAAATGAGAAGAGGGATTTTTTTTTTTTTTTTTAGGAACTTTGTCCTGTCTTTGGGTGAGGCAGGGAATGAAGAAGGGCAGGAAAATGGGGGTAGATCCAGAGAAAAAAGAAAGCTCAGTAAATGTCATTGTCTAAAGCCAAAACTACATATTTGAGACCGAATCTGAATTCCTTGAATTCATTAAGGTGGTTCCTCTGTAGGAGTTCACCCACGGCCTCAGGCTTCAGCTACCAAGAAGCCTCTTAAAGCAGACAGTCATTAAGGTTGTTTGTTTTTAAGACAAGAATAGACTCTCTGATGGATTAAAAAAATATATATAGGGTGGTCCTGTCGTATTCCTGTTCCATTGTTTATTTTTATTTTTAATATGTACTGTATATTACATGTTGGTAAATATTTTAATAAGAGGACAGTCATATAGTTCAGTACTCAAAAGACACAAAGCCTTAGTTAGTACTGACGGCACTCTGTGTGCCTGGCTCTATGGTAAGCATTTTACATTTAATCCTTAAAACAAGGCTTGGGAGACAGGGACTGTTTATTATCCCCGTTTTCCAGATGAGAATGCCAAGGAACAAAGAGTTTGGGTAGCTCAGCGAAGCCGGGCCTTGACTCCCGTGTGCCTGGCTACAGGGTCTAGACTCTCCCTCACCATGCCGTTCCGTCAGAGGTGCGTTAGGCGGCGTGGAGAAGGCCCTTCTCCGTGCCCCGCGAAGGATGCGGAGCGCAGTCTGCTCACGTCTCTTCCTCTGCGACCCAGCCTCCTACTCCGGAGACAACCGGTCTTACCGCTTCCTGCTGCCGTATCTTTCTGGAGAGACTTCGTGCATACATCACAAAACCCGGGATGGTCTCCTTTTGCAAATGCACGTGGGAGCCTGCCAGCACGGCGTTCCGCACCTCCTCCCCGTTAAAAGCGCGCACTAGGGCTCACGCCATCATGACATAAAGCGCTCCCTCGTTTGCCGGGGGAGCCACGCAGCGCTCCTCTGTGTGTTAGGACCAGAAGGTGTTTAACCATCTCGCGTTGACAGGTGCTTCCAGGCCTTTTCTGTTCCCAGCGGGGCGGCAGGGAATACCTTTTTTGTACGTTATCCCTCTGGACCCGTGCAAACGGATGCGTAGGATGAGTTCCTGCAGGTAGCATTGCTGGGTCAAACACTGTGTGTGTGTCTGTGTGTGTGTGTGTCTGTGTGTGCGTGTGTGTCTGTCGGTGTGTGTCTGTGTGCGTGTGTGTCTGTCGGTGTGTGTCTGTGTGCGTGTGTGTCTGTCGGTGTGTGTCTGTGTGCGTGTGTGTCTGTCGGTGTGTGTGCGTGTGCGTGTGTGTCGGTGTGTGTGTGTGTGTGTCTGTGTGCGTGTGTGTCTGTCGGTGTGTGTCTGTGTGCGTGTGTGTCTGTCGGTGTGTGTGTGTCTGTGTGTGTCCTGGTGTGCGGTGTGTGGTACTGTACGGTGTGGTCGTCTGTGTGGCTTCGGGTCGGTGTGTGTGTGTCTGTGTGTGCGTGTGTGTCTGTCGGTGTGTGTGTGTGTGTGTCGGTGTGTGTGTGTGTGTGTCTGTGTGCGTGTGTGTCTGTCAGTGTGTGTCTGTGTGCGTGTGTGTCTGTCGGTGTGTGTCGGTGTGTGCGTGTGTGTCGTGTGTGTGTGTGTCTGTGTGTGCGTGCGTGTCTGTCGGTGTGTGTGTGTGTGCGCGTGTGGCACTTTGCGTATTTCGTTTCATTCCCGCAGCCTCTCCGCAGGGTGGGCACGGACGTTGCCGCCCTGCTGGTGGAGAAGTCGAAGCTTAACAATCCAGTTACACTGGCTCTCAGTTTTACAGTCTGCTTCCCTCGTCTAATCATCCACTCTCCATCCTCTTCCGGCGGCCGCGAAGCAGTGAGCACCCCTCTCCGCCTCGGGCACCCACCCAGGCCGCCACGAACTCTCATCACTCCGGCCCCTGAACACCCTGCAGAGTGCCTCACCTCTCCTCCACCTCCGCCACCCTCACCGCAGCCTGCCCCACGAAGGGCCTGAACACAGAATGCGCTCTCTGCCAACATCCTGCTTCCCGTCTTAATCTGTCCCCTGTTTTCTTTAGAGCAGCCACAGTGAGCTTTTAAGAAGAGTTTAGACCTGAGTTTATCAACCTGTGTTTACCTTGGCTTCTCCTTGCGCTTAGGGCATGATCCCGGCCCCTGCCTGCCTTCCTGGCTGCCTTCGGAGCTCTCTCTTTCTCTCAACCTCAGGCTATTTTTTTTTTCCCTCTGACACATCGGTCTTAGATCTTACCACGTCCCCCACCCCTTCCTATTGCGCTCTTATTTCTTTAACTCTTCCTTCTTCAAGTTCTGTTTAAATATCACTTCCTTAAGTCCTTAGGGATTTCCTTTTCTCACTAGGATAGTCTGGAGTTAGGCATTTATTTGTGATTATCGGCCCAGCATTCACCACACGGGTGTGGGGACCAAGTCCGTTGAGTTCATTAAACTGCTGAATCTTCTAACGCCAACCGCAGTTCTTGGAACATAGTAGGCGCTCCAATACGTGTCGAATGGATGGACAGAGTAATAGCTGAGTACGTCGGAAGCCGTGCATTTTAAACGAGCGCCCTTTCTGCGGCTCTCACGTTCCGATTTCCTTTATTACTCGGGATCCAGCCTGTGTTTACAGCAGTTTGATCCCGGCGGCTTTCGGTTTCCTTGACGCACGAGCCACCTTCCTTCAGGTCTTCTAGCCGTTCAGACGCCGTGTAGTGATGCGGTTGGTTTTCAAAACACCTGTATCAGAGCCAGCCTTCATAGAAGGCAACACTGCATTTTAAGATAGTTCATTCCTCTCCGTTGGACCTGAGCTTGGCCGGGTGGGAAAGGAGGAGACAAGGCTCTATTGACTTGCTCCGGATGGTTCCCTGCCCAGCGACCCTCCTTGACCAGAACCCAGACATCCAAACGTAGCTCTCCCCACACTCCCCTGCGATTTCTGGCTGTCTTCCTTGGCCAAGGTAGCTTCGGAAGGAGCAGCTTTCTCCGCAGTGATTTATTATTCAAAGTGGTCTTCCCGACCTTTGTCCTGGACGCTGGTTGTATTGGTGTGGCCTATGGGAGTCCAAAGACGAGGCCGTCCGCCCCGGGTCCGAAGGGACCACCGTCTGCACCTCTGTGATCTTCCGAAGGTGCCTACGGGCCCCGCGGCTGGGGAACTCCTCTCACGGTGTCTCAGGGCTCGTAACTTCTCTCTCCCTTTCTGATCCGCAGTTGGTCCTGTTCAGAGTTTGACCTGGACGAGATTCGCCTGATAGTTTACCAGGACTGTGAAAGGAGAGGCAGACAAGTCTTGTTCGATTCTAAAGCCGTTCACACGATGGAAGAGGTGGCGACTCAGGTACGAAATCCGGACTCGCTCTCGTCTTTTTTGTTCGTTTGTCTGTCTGTTTGGGCCTTTTTAAGCACCCGTCTGATCAATCACGTATTGCTCCGTAATTGTCTCTTTGCGCTCCATCGTGCACTGCCATGAGCAGTGCAGAAGGGGCGCACGCACCCTCGCCGGTGAGGCCGTTGGCACGCCGTCGTGACGAGCGCTGAGCAGGCACCGTAAACCCTGCTGGAGGCGAGTGTGTGGGTCGGCGCATGGCTATCTGGCGCGACTTTGTCGCCAGACACGCGCCATGTCACGGGGAATCCGAGGATACTACATTCATAAAGCGCTGGCCCAGAGGGAAGCGGACAGATCGTTCCGTCTCATATTTCCTTACAGGTCGTATTGCCGAGCACTGGGTTAAACGGGATTCCGGCGTGTTCCTCAGAGTCGGGCTTCGGGATGCTGACGCCCAGTGCCATCTTCAGGAGGGAGTGCTTCTCGAAGCCGTCTGGCCAAGGAAGCTTTGGCTTACTTCCTTTCCTCAGCGGACGGCAGGGGGGTGGTGGAGGCGTTGTGGGGTGAGGTTTGGGGGACAGTGTCCGTGAGGACGGAGCAGATCTCGATGTCTTGGAGCCAGCAGAGGAACAGCAACGTGACGTGTCAGGCGCGGAGCAGAGTCTGGGCCTGTCTGAGGCTTCTGGACGTCCGTCCGGGGCACTTTGAGTTGTTACCTGTAGGCCTTTCATCGTTCTCTTTTCTATCGTTATTTGGCTGTCTGGAAATTAAAGAAATCCATGCATATCAACTCTTTTTATGTTCCATAAGTTTGCGTCCTATACTGACCAAACTCTGGCACTTTACGTAATGTGTAGCTAAGTATAAAGTCAGTGAATAGTTTGTATCGTGGTCTTTGTCCCATCGGAGCCAATGGGCTGTTTTCCTGCTTTTGATAAGGATTGTTCTGCAGGAAGGAAGTCTTTGGTGAGAGGCAGGGATGCTGGGTGGATTCCAGGGTTCTTGAAAGTGGAAGTCTGCCAGGTAGCTAATCATTACAGTACTTGCTGGGCTTGCTAGGTAGGTTGGGGGGTGGGGGGGCCATGGAGACTTGACATCTCAGGTGATTCATCTGTGGGCTCTAACGGTAGATGCGTAGTGAGGTTTAGGTGAGCCGACACCTGACCCTTTGTTCGGTGGACAGGACGTGACCTCTCTTTATCTCCCACATCATTTCCTGCTTCCCCGAAGGCCTCGCACAGATGGTTTAGGGGAACACCCACACTCCATCCGCGAGGGCCCCTGATGGTAGAAACAGGTGGAGAGGAAAAACTTCTCACCGGTTTCAAAATGCAGCCGGGAGCGTTAGTACATCAGAGTCTTGATGGTACTGGAGTCTGGAACGTAAGTTTCTCTGAAGCTCTCACTTCATCCAAAAGGCATCGCGGTCCAGGGGGCTTTGCAACCTGTCCAAGGCTACAGAAGGAGTCCGGTCGGGGCTCTACCGACTGTACCAGGCGCTGTCTCCAATTACAGGCTGCCGAGAATGTGGTACCCCCGCCCACGGGTCTTAGCCGTCTGTGACGCAGGTGCGGACTTCACGTCACTTTGGGCTCTCTGCGGGGCTGTGTTTCCGGCGTAAGTGGGATGAAGTAACAGCTCGATCTGAAGAGGGTGTGAAGGGGTCGCCACGTGCTCGGGAATCACCGCGTAGCCCTTTGAAAGCCGTCGCTGCAGGGAGGACCGTCATGGGCCCGCCCAGTTTGCGTTTTCCTTGCATTCTTTACCCATTTTCAGCCCTCCCCACCCCCACCCCCACCCCCTTGGCAAGCACAAAGCACCATGAGTTTGTATCGAGCACATGACCCGCAGGCACTGGCCTTCGACCGCCAGTGTGACTGTCACATTGGAGATTAGATAAGCCGCGGTTGCATTCACGTTTTCCCAAGCCGAAGCTGCACACAGAGAAAGAAAAGCAGATGAGACTTGCGGCAGCAACAGATGAGTGCAGAGGACACAGGCTGCTTCCGTGGGAGGAAGGGAGAAATCACCGCAGGTGTACCTGTGTACCTGTATGTCATAAGCATTAGCAGGGAGCTCTACTCGGGGCCCGTGCCGCAGATCACTTTCTGTTACCCGTAACCTCTGCAGGGCCAGTTTCCGTCACATGCTGTGTGATTTGCTGTAAGCTCCTGTTTCCGAGCTTGGGCTTCCTCTTTCGCAAACCTAAACTCGTGATTTTCTTCCCCGTTGTCTTGCGAAGGGAGATCGGAAGGGGAGGTGTGTCATGAACAAGGCAAGCCCGGGGTTTTTGTTTTGTTTTTTCCGCATCAGGAGCTTTGCTTTCCTAGTTTCATGTACTTGGTAAACGTTTAGGGTCGAAGCAATGTTTTTCTCATCAGTTTTAGAGATCACGCCTAGATAGTGCTAAACGTCTTCTAATAATGAAAACAGATCAGAGCTCATCGATGATTTTAAAACGTGAATGGAGATGTAAATAGCAGTCGCATCGTTTAAGGAGAATAAAGTGTTCACGTGTGACTCCCCACCTCCTTCCTCGTTCTCTTCTTCGGCATTCTCCCCGCCCCCGCAATGTTATACACTCTCGGGGACCACATTTTTTGTCCCCATTGAAAGAAAAATAAAAGCTTCTGGCTTCCTGTGCTACTTGGGCACAGCGTGACACGTGTTTTCATAAAGGACCCGTATCGAGGAGGCCTGATGCATTTAGCAGGACTTTACCTTGCCCGTTTCTTTTAACCCAGGAAACAGAGGATGTCCCTGTTAAAATGTCAGCCAAGTGCCGTCAGGCAAGCAGTAGCAGCAGCGACAGCAGCATCTCTTCCCATAGTTCCTCTGGGGGATCGTTACCTCACGCCAAGGATCAGCTTCCTAAGTACCAGGTAAGACCTTCCGTGTGGAACACCCCGGAGGGCTGAGGTCGTTGACTGTAATTTCTTTCCGAGGAATAAAGCCTGCGAGGGGGTTCTTCTACTCCAGGAATCCGAGAATACGTCTTATAGAACGTGCTCTTAAATGCTTCCTGTCAGTGCCGGCCTCACACTGTGGCTTTGATCTCTTGGTAAAAACTATAATCGAGCAGAGACGATCCAGTATAATACATAGCAAACGAGGAAGGAATATTGCCCATACGGCGAACTGTCTTGTGCTGCCTTCGAGGTCAGAAGCAGATTAATTAACATGTATTTTTCAGTTTTGTTATCAACACGTATTTTTTGATTTTGTCATGAGAAGAACTCTTAAGGATTCCAGGAATGTATGTGGGCATCCTGAGAAAATAGCCCTTATCAGCAGAGGAGGAAGAAATCCTTGTGTAGAAGAAAGAAACGGCAAGACCTAACTTGAGTGTGAAGAATGGAGGGCTGGTAGCATTTTTTATGCTGTGCGTGTGTGTGTGTGTGTGCGTGTGTGTGTGTGTGTGTGTGTGTGTAAGGTCACAGAGGATAGGAATTAGGGTCGTTGAGACATATTAGCTAAGTAGATACAAGAGAATAAATGTTTCATAAATGTTGACTAGCAGAAGAGTTACTAATCGATGGAGGACATATCAACATTTTTCTTTTGGACCCATGTAGAATTTTTTCTGTCATGGTGCTTGAAAAACAAAGGCAAGGAAATGACCAGCGACCCCGGATCTATGGAACTTTGTTAATTTCCTGGCCAGGATCTGTGCTCCCAGCCTTAAAGCAGTTTGTGGGTCAAAAAAAAAAAAAAAAAAAGCATAGAGTGAAATCGTCAGCTAGTTGAGAATCATAGTTGGTATGTGGACCTTGGACCCCACATAAAAGCAGGATGAGGCATGGAGCGGGGGAAGTTATCGGTAAGGACCGTGAAGGCTGGTTGGCTTTTTTTGTCTGCGTTTGGTGAGAGAAGGTCGGTGTGAGCTGGGACCACAGAAGAGAGCTCGGTACATGAGGGTGAGAGATTCGTGTGTCTTCGCTCCTCTGCAAACACGTGCCAGTGAGTGTGCGTGCGTGTGTCTTTGGAGTTGAAAAATTGAGACGCGAATGTTAAGGATGATTCCCATGTTTCTGCTTGGCCGTGAAGCCGACTAGCAGAGAGTCTTGGCCGGTGGGCCGGGTCACAGGGCGGTGCTTGTTTTGTTTCGGTCAAGCCGTGCGGGGGTGGTAGGCAGCCTGCTAGTCAGTGTGTCGCCGGCGCGCAGAACAGGTGCTTAGAATCCTGCATCCAGTGTCCCCGTCCACTGGTCACCGCACGTGCGTGGCATTCAAATGTCATGACGTGTGAGTGGGTGCATTTAGATACAGGACGCCAGACGTCCAGGAGAGGTCCAGGCCCGGCGATCGAGATGTGGGGGTCACGTCTGTGCAAAGAATAACCAAAGTCAGAGGGTTGGAGAATGCGGACAGGGGTACGGGAGCCCTCTGAGGACCAGCCCTTGTTCAAGGGATGATGTGGGAAAGGAGAGATTCGGAAGGAGGGTGATGAAGAGCGTCAGATAGTCTTAGAGACCTGTAAGAAAGCAAACCGGAAAGCGCCCTTTGGATTGACAGGGAGGCAGAGGTCATCCGAGAGAGAGAGAGAGAGAGAGAGAGAGAGAGACAGAGAGAGACAGAGACAGAGAGACAGAGAGACAGAGACAGAGAGACAGAGACAGAGAGAGACAGAGAGATGGTGGGCGGGCAGTGCACCCTTTTGGACGACAGAAGGGGTGAGAAAGACTGGTCAGAAGCTAGGATTGTCCAATATTGTTAAAATATTTTTGTGAAACTTTAGTGGCACCAGATTGTCCGTTACCGTTTGGACCCTCGCAAACCCCTGCCTGCACGAACTGGCGTTTTGTTCAGCAGCGTTCATTATTGGCTTGAATGCTACCCGAGCATATTTTTTTTTTCCCCCTTAAGATGCGTTCTTAGTCGCAAGAGAATAGTTAGTTACCCCGTTTCTTTCAGAACCTATTCTTTCTATCCAGAGTTTATAAACGAAGATCATGAAAATGTTTGTTTCTCATGACAAAGATTGAAAGTGAACTCTGAGGAGACACTTGGATCCTGTACGAAGAGGTTGTGTGTAAAGAGGTTGTGAACATTAGTAATCATTCGGGGAAAAGTAGGCAATCGCCCATATAGATTAAGATGGTAAAAGGATCAATGGCTGCTTTGAAAAATAGTTTTAATTACCCACTAAGCGAAGGAGAGGCCCCGAGACTCATAAATACCGTTTTCTATTGCATTGGGCATCGTGTCGTGTGCCACACGCTAACTTCGATTGCGGTTTATTTCACGTGGGGCAGTACACGAGACCAGCTTCCGACGTCAACATGCTTGGGGAGATGATGTTCGGCTCAGTCGCGATGAGTTACAAAGGCTCCACCTTGAAGATACATTACATACGGTGAGTTCGGGCTTCCTTCTCTACTCCTCGTGAGAAATGGGCCGGCGATGCTGACTCTCCGATTCAAAAATGCGTTTCTCCCTCTTCTTTCCCTCCTTCCAGGTCTCCTCCCCAGCTCATGATTAGTAAAGTCTTCTCCGCGAGAATGGGCAGCTTCTGTGGGAGCACGAATAAGTAAGTGTGGGGCTTCCCACCCGCCCCCCATTTTTACAAGTGGCTGTTTCTAGACAGAGTAAGTCTTGGAGGGCCGTGGCGCGTTTCGAAGGGAGACGCGAGATGAGTCCACGTTGACAAAAGGACCCTAAAAGTGGCCCTTGTTCTATTCGCAGTGAGCGTGAGGAGGCCTTCGACTTTATCAGGTGGCCTCGGAGGCGACCGAATGACTGCTTCTCGGGGTCGCCGGGCCTCGCTCTGTTCCCCGCCTTTTCTTAATGCCGTCCCCACGATTTCCTCTCTCGGGAATCAAAATGAAGGCGGAGGGGGAAAAAGGAGGGGCCGCGGTAGTGCATTTATGGTGCTTAATATCGTTTCATCCTTTACAAGAACTGAAAACTTAATGCTTGTCAGTTCGTTTATTTTTAAAGGGATGGAGTCCAGTGAGCTTTTCCAGGCCGCTGAGGGCCCGCGAGGCAGGATGGACGGTCTCGGTCACTGTAGCGTCTGTGATCGGTCGGTGCTTGGGCCGTGCAGGATTTTGAGTTTTGCTCCTGAGTTTTTTCTCCCTCTAATTTTATACTTCTGTGTAGACTAAGGATACCGACGTCTCTAACTTAACTTTCATGCTGGCACGTATTCATTGATGTATTTTGAACTTTGCAAACAGAAATAGTTCATATATTTCTTTTCTCGAATAAACTAACGAGACATTTGTTACACGTTAGTAAGTTTGAAAGAAATTGTTTGCAATAAATTAAAAGAACGTTCTTAGTGCTCAAGAGAAGGCTATTTTTTAAAATAATATTGGTAAATTAAATATATATTCCTTTGTAGGTTTGGGTACCATTTTGAGTCAGTCTGCTTATAGTAAATATAATAAATTATTAAAATCTGTTTCCTGCACATTCGTGTTTATGAGAATTCTCACCTCAGGTGTTTTAAACTTGAACTCTTCTAGAATTATTATCAATTTCTTTTATGACCTCCTCACGAAAAAAGGTGTCAAATTGCTCTTAGATGTTAACTACGAGTCCAAAGTAATTTCACTTTGGAGGTTTTTGTAAAATTATAGTAACATCTTGGGGGTCAGTCGCTAAAGCAAAACTTAGAGATTAATTGCAAGATCCTAGGTGTCAGGCACTGAATCAAAATGTGTGGACTTTGGTATCCCATTACGCAATGTGAAACTGTCCGGAAAGCTCTGTTGACTTTTATAGGTTGAACTACCCCCCACAAGCTTCTCTTGTCTTTTTCTCCAACAAATCCCCCTCCAGGGTAATTCCCTCTGGTAGGGAAGATGTGAGGCTGTATTTGTGTATAAAGAAATGACTGAATGCATAACGAGCAACCGATAAGCTGTCTGTGTCGGAGAGTCCGTTAGGAATACAGCTTTATTCATCTCTCGACATTTTTCTTCTCTCTCCTCATTCCTTCCCCGCTCTGGATTTAGCTTGCAAGACAGCTTTGAGTACATCAACCAGGATCCCAATCTGGGGAGACTGAACACAAACCAGAATAACCTGGGTCCTTGTCGCACTGGAAGTAACCTAGGTAACGTGGCCACACGAATGGGCTCTTTCCTTCTGAATGCCTCTGTCGCTGGTGTACGCTTTGCTTTATTTGAGCTTGTTGTGTTGTTTTGTGTGGGTTTTTTTTTGTTTTATTTCGCATTATCTTTAATCCGTGTTTATTTTTTTTTTTTCGTGTGTGTGTGTACGTTGTCCGCCCTCCTCCGTGTGTGTCTGTCCCTAGGTCTGCTGCAGGCTTGCAGCAGCAAGCTGCAGGGGCTGGCGGAAGGAGGACCTCTCCGGCTCACCCGGAGCGCTTCCTTCTTCGCAGGTTTGTGTGGAATGCTGAGTGCGGTGTGACCCCCACACACGTTAATAAATCCTGTGCTGGTTCTTAGAAAAAAAAAAAATCCTATTTGGTGCCTCGCTAGAAATCCAAGGGGCTCTGGAGATAGGAGTTTCAAATGCAGCCAAGTTCCTGGTGTTTTGAATATCCCAACGAGGAACCTCTATTGTAAATGTCTTTGATAATGCCCCAGGGTAAGCTGATTTTGGTCTGCAATGAGCCCTTAGTGTTTCTAAGAGGATTATACTTTCTGGTTTTCCTAGGCCTCTTCTGCTGCTATGAACCTTTTCCCTTTGCCATGGTTTCATTCATCAATTTATTCACCTGCATCCTACCTGCACAGCTTCTTCAAAAGTCACTCTAACGAGAGCATGGAAAACACACACCTGTAATCTCTCTCTCTCTCTCTCTCTCTCTCTCTCTCTCTCTCTCTCTCTGTTAAGTAGTTTAAATGCAGTTTCTAGGTTCTTTACAGGTGTAATCATCTCGGTCCCTCTGGGCAGGTAACATCTGATGTTTAATTGGCTTTCTGGCTAAGGCTATTGAATGTCTCCTGTGGCCTGGCATGACTAACAAGTGCGGGGACCCCGCATCACTAACATTACGGGTGGCGTTTACGGCAGATGGCATTCTGTTCGTCTTTGTGGCCTGAAATGTGCTGAGCGCCACGGTTAACTGATACCCTAATGAAAATGACACCCTCCCCCGCTCCTTAAGAGTGAGGATAGCATGTTTCTATGTGCTCCTTAAAATCGTGAGAATGAGCATGCTTCAAGAAGTAGCTGGCAAGCGTAATCATCAGGCGGGGCCCTGGGCTTCAAGCTGACATAGCAAAATGTCATCTGTCCTCTGGCTCAATAAGTACACAGTGTAGATCAATCTGAAACATTCTTGAAAGTCTGTAATACTTTAGCGTTTTCTGAAATTCATGCCAGGACATGAGTTTTTCTCTAAGTAACTCTACAATAACATGTGTGTCTATGGAAAAGAAGTGGAGGAAAAAATATTCGAAAATGATCATGAGTGTTTTGTATCTGCCAAGAGAGTAGATTATAAGCAGAGAAACAATGTTTAAATTCGTGCAATGGTTTTCAAGTACTTCTCTTTCCCGAGTTGCCAGTATTACTACTAAAAGTGACTATACGGCATTTTGAAAATACCGTGCTATTTAAATACTATTAATAATGACGAAAGTGGCTAAAAGCATCTGCCTGAGAATGTCTATCCGTTGCATCGACTGCATGATTTGTTGATTATTCACATTTTTAGAGACGCGCATCCCTCAAAAGAGTTTATATGCTACAGCGGGATCGTTAAGGCAGATAGTTACTTGGTCGCTTTCTTCCGACTCTCACCATCGTCTTTTTATTTGTATTTAATTCCGATTCCGAGCGAATCGCTCTCTAAGTTTTAGCAGTAGTCGACTTTGAAACGTAAAGACAGTTGCAGCCCTTTGTAAACAGCTCGTTCGTCAAAGAGCCCGATAACGCGGTGGTTGTTTTTTGTTTTCTGTTTTTTGCCTTCGTCGCAGCGCACAGCACTCCGGTCGACATGCCAAGCAGAGGACAGAATGAGGACAGGGACAGCGGCATCGCCCGATCAGGTACTTGTCTTTCCCTGTCCTGGGTCAGCTAGCGGAGCGAGCGGCCGGTCGTCCGCCACGGCGAGGTACTCGGGCCTCACCGTCTTCCAGGTCTCTCCTCTTCGTCTCAGCGTGCTGAGATGACCTCACAAGTCTCAAGGTCTAGACGCGGGGTGTGCCGTGTGGAGCGATTGTGCAACGCGGACGGGCAAGTCCGTTCCCGTACCCAAACGCGTCTGAGACGCATGTATCTTGAGAGATTTCTTTTTGGAGTGAACCCGATTGTACTGGGAATTGGCTTGCGGCGCGTTGGGCGTGAAGCCGGAGGAAGGAAAGCGTGTGCGCACGTCAGTCGGCCTGTGACTCGGGGAGGGCTGGCCGGCTGACTCGGTCGCCCTTTCTTCTGTCACACCGTTCTGGATTTTATCTCCGGTGCCCCTCCTCTCCTTACCCGAAGACTTGAATTCTTCTATTACCGCTTTTAAGATGTCTTGGTTTCTGCTTTAGTACAACGATCGTGCTGTCGATTTTCGATCTGTGATGCTGAGTGGAGGTGGCTTCGAGAGGCAGTGAACTTGGGGAGGCGGGGCGGGGGCGTGGGGCTGGCCTGAGGAGCACACACTGTGCACACAGCCTCCAGCTGCTGTCACAGACGGGGGGCACCCTGCTGGCGTACCCAGGCCTCGGCGCCTCCCTCCCGACGCCGCTCGGAGGAGCCCTCGAGGTGCCGCTGTGTAGTACCCGAGCCCCTCCCCCTGCACGGTGCCCTCGGCTCCCAAGTCGTGAGAGGCAGCGTGTCCCTGAATCCCCCCGTTCGGTGTGTGGATGTCACGCGACGTAAAGTACACAGAGTGTTTTTTTTTTTTTTTTTTTTTTATGGTCAAATAAAAATGGTCGAGTCATCGGGTTCTACCTAAAACTATTTGGAGTTCTTCTGCAATTTCACACCTGCCCCCAGGAGGAGTCACATGGAAACCAGGAGTTAAAGTACAGCGTGATAAATACCGCTTCACGAAATGCGCCTTACCTTATGCTCAGATCCTCGACCCTATCGAAATGTCCACATCGTTAACAAGAGAAACATGTTCTTCGTTCTCTATAAAACTGCATTTCCTCTGTTCGTAGCAGTAGTGAAATAAGCCGATCAATGTGAAGACCATCTGATATAACCTTGCAAACATTTTTATGTGTTTCGAGGCCTGGTCTTGCATTTGAGCGTTGTAACTGTATTGCCTCCTAGAGTATCTGATTTATGATATATACCACAGTACTTTTCCATTAAAATCTTATTCAGTAATATTAAAATAATTTTGATGAAAAAAAAATGCTGGTTACACTACGTACTTTAGCTTACTATTTCATTTATTATAAAATGATGAGTAAAAATTATTCACCATTTTATAACGAGAAAAGGAATATTTTCTTCTCTTTTTTATTATTTTGATTTTTCGCCTTGCCTTTTCATGTCTCTATTACAAGTCCTAGGTTCTTTTTATAGTTAACTAATCAGAATTAATAACCTTTTAGTACCTTGAAATGTCTTATTTAGCCCACCTTTTCCAAGAATTAGCAGAGAGAGAGAGTGAATAGCTAACACTATTGATTGGGGCACTGGGCTAAGCGTTGTACATGTATTGATTTGTTTAGTCTTCACCGAAACCTTAGGAGATCGATCGGCATTTCTCAGAGTTTTCTGTTGTCTGCAGCCTATTTTTTTAATGCATTTTTTTTTTGTCAAGATCCAGTAACCAAACATCTTTATATAGAACAAAAGCTTCATCGATTAATATTAACACTGCACTGGATTTCGTCATCTTCTTTTTTAAATGTCGGTTTCGATCCGGTAAACTATCCATAACCCGCGAGCAGATCGCAGCTCTCGGGAGAAATACTGAGGTGCGGCACTCTCCGGTCCCCGTTTCGCAGCGGAGAAAGCTGACGGGCTCAGTAAGCCACGCCAGTGTCACACTGAGCTACACAGCAGTAACATTTCCAGAAAAAAACTGGACTTCCAGGTCATCTCCATCCTGCTTCTGTGATGGGAGAAAAAAAAAAATGTTCATAGTTCAGGTACTATGCCTCAACTATGTTCTCCACCCGCCAAAAAGAAGTTGATTTGCTCAGCATAAGCCAGGGAGAGGGACAAGGGGCCCTGAAGATTTGGGAATAGGGCGCAGGGGTCTTTTGGGTCGTACAGGGGACTTGGAGAACTTAGGGGTGGAACAGAAATGTCTAGTCAGGATTTTTTTTTTTTATTAAGTCATTTTGTGTGACTTTGAGGAAAAACTTTCTCCCATCTCCTTTGAAGGTTCTCAGTAAAATTCCCCGCTCACTGTGATTTGAAATGCGGGTTTGACGTTGGAGGTTTAAGCGTAACCTCGAGACTGAAACCAGGTCAGAACAGAGGCCACCTGCTGGGCCAGCCGCGTCCGGGTAGCTTCTCAGCGAGGAGGTGCTGAACTTCAGTAGACTTGTATCGTCCGTGGTGTTCAGGGCACTGTCCCGGGCTCAGGGCATGCAAAGGTGGTTGCGATTTACCAAACACACTTTCCGTGAGTATCGTCTAGAGTGGAAGAAAAGCATTTCATAGACCTCTGCTGTAGAAAGAAGCCTGAGGCGTCACACGTCTCGAGTTTGTACCCCGGGAAGCTCAGCAACATTCTTGTAGACTTGAGGGTCCACGAGGGCAGATGGGTGTGTGTCTCGCCCACCCCGCGTCACAGTCGCCTGGCACACCACCTGGCACGTTGCGGACATTCAGCATCTGTTTATTGATTATCGGGCAATAGACAAGTAACTCTGGTAGGATTGAAGAACGCAGGTCAGAGTCAGGTTATTTCTATCTGCCTGTAGAAGTGTCAATAAAACACTAATTTTTTAAATAAAACATCTAATTTTTTAGCCCCAGGAAAGGGAAAGGAGAAAAAGTCTGTCTCCACCTTCCATTCTTTCAAACCAGTAGACACCCACCAAGCTGCTGGGATTTCAAAGAAAGCTTTCGCCTACCTGAGTAGGACCAAGCCCTCCCTGCCTGTTAGAGAAGTCTGGGCTACTGTGTCATCTCAGACCACTCCAAGTCCAAGTTCAGGCATCTAACATTATCCAGCAGGAGGAAGCAGAGACGCTCGGAGGCAAATAAGTGATCCAAGCAGAAAACATAAATTTAAGACTTGAGGTTTCTCCTTTACCTCAGATGGAGTGGCAGGGGAGCTGGAGAGGAGGGGCAGGTTCTGTATATTTGGAGGTGAGGAGCAGGAGAGAAGATTTTATGTAGGACAGCTACTTACTTACCTAGATTTCACCTCCACATATGGAGCGAAGTAGCCAAGAGGAAGCAACAGGTGTAAATACACATTGTGTGTACTTTGCGTAAGTGTACCTTGGTAACCAGGTAGCAATATAAACAGTTATGTGGATTATTTTATCAGATGTCTGCAGCATTCCGTTAAATAATAATTATTATTTTGCTTTTGTAATATGGAGCCTGGTAATTGACACATTGGCTATGTCTGGAATCTCTGTATCTTTTCGCTTGGTTTTCTTCGCGGTACAGAAGTCTTTAGTAACAGAGAAGTTATAGTCTCCCCCTGCTGGCCCTGACTGGTAGAACCTGGAAATTTTGGTTACTCGGAATGAGTGCTCATCGGCCTCAACTATTTCACCTTTCAAATTTTCTTCCCCGCAGCCTCACTCAGCAGCCTTTTGATCACCCCTTTCCCGTCTCCGAGCTCCTCTGCCTCATCTTCCAGCAGTTACCAGCGCCGCTGGCTTCGAAGTCAGACGACAAGTTTGGAGAATGGCATCTTCCCGAGGAGGTGAGCGCTGCGGTTCCCTCTTGCTGAGGAAGGTACTGGTGTAGGTAGCGTGATGAGAAGGGCAAGACCTCACTCACCTGTCGTCAAGGGAAAGAGAGAGCCGGAACTCTTAGAGGAGCCTCAGGGTAGCTTGAGTCTAGAAGTTAGAAGTTTCCTGGAAAGAATACCAAATAAACAACAACAACAACAACAACAAAACCACCTGGTTTGGAAGACACTGGAAATATCCGGGTAGTTGTGCCGTGAATGAGCTAAATAGGTTTGGTGTTCATTGAAAACGAGTGATACGCTCTCCCTTTTAGCTGATTCCCTCCCAGAGGCAGCTCTCGCGAGCTGGGAGGGTAGAGTAAATCTCTTCCTTGGCTTACGGTGACGCCAACGTGGGCTTCGAACATATATGAACTCAGTGATGGTGACATAACGTCTCTTTGTAAAACTTAAATTCTTAAACTGGACAGTGTAAGAATCAGATTATGAATAAGATGGCATTAAGGTACTTTCTGCCCGTATTTCAGTTGCTTTTTAGATCTAAAGTTTAGTTCTGTGCAAAATGTACGTTTTCGGCTTCCAGGGATGTTATTTATATCAGTGGCTTCCAACCAGTTTTATCCTACAACACAAAAACTTAAAAGGGAATTGAGATGGGTCGTACGTACAGACATTCACATGTAAACCGGTCAGTTTAACAAGTGGACTAGTCATCACTGTGTGTTGGGGTCCGTGCAGGTGTAAAGATGATTCAGCTACCTGTCTGCAGTTCAGTAGCTTACAGAGATGTACAGCCTACGTAGCGATATGCAGATGTTAAATGGCTGTAGAGAGGCATGAAGTGCTTTGGGACTCAGAGAAGGAGGCAGGCACCTGCTGGTGGCCACGGGGACAACTGGGGAGCTTTTCACGGACGAGATGGTGCCGAGAGACAAGGTCGAGGTGCGTGTGCAGTGCATGCTGGGCGGCTCGCCTCCCTCCTGTGGCTCCCACAGTCCTGGGAAGCTCGACGGAGGGAAGGTTCCCGTGCGTCGCTCACTGAGGAACGGGCTCTTGGCTGGTGGACTTAGCGTAGGACGGTTACACTTGGGATTCGGGGCGGGACACGTCCTAGCGCACTAGGTGACTGTGGGAACAAGCGAACCTGTATTCTAAGGCTTTCTTCCTCACCTGCAACGTGATCATGCGAGCACCTGTCTCGCCATGTTGGTGGGAGACTTACAGGAGCTGTAGCAAGTTCAGTCAGGCTCGGACGAGATACGGCGAGTCAAATATTGACTTATTTACTGTCATGATTGTCGTCATCATCATTGTTATTACTGCGGCTGTCGGGGGGAGGTATCCTGCCATCCTTACTGTCATTTCGGCAGAAGAAGCAGATGGTCCTGCATGCCTCCCCCTTCAGCTATCTCCCCTTTACTAAAAATGCTTTTGCTATCCTTCAGATTTGAATGCAGAGTTAAGTAGCATTCCTCAAACCAGTCCTCCGAAACACTTCAAAAACTCTCATTTGAATTGAGACCTGGCATTGGGGTCTCTAGGGAACTTATACCTAAAATAAGTATTTTAGGCTCAAGATAAAAGTGCCGGGCTCCCCGTTCAAAAAGCAGGAAAACGTGAGGGTCCTAAAATGTGAATTTTTTCTTTAAGGATAGTTTACTTACAAAATGTGATAGGAATAATAGAGACACATGAATAATAACATAAATTTATAAATGGCAGAAAAGTAATGCATTAGGGTCATAGTTCTGTGTAATATGATAAATAGTAATAATGTAGTACCTCGATTTATAATAAGATTTTTCTGTCTTACATTTCTGCAAATTCATTTGTTCAGGTCATTCAAATTTCTACATCAATCGATGTCATTAAAAGTGGTGTCACTCGCTCCTGGCAAATGCAAGATGGCAAATGTTTTCGATTTTTTTTTTGGGAGGGGAGGGGGAAAGATCTTTCTGCTGATGCAGCCGCTACTGGAACTTTGTAGGTTATGACAGCATCGAGATACACTTCTGGTGAACTTTTAGCATGTAAATGTCAGTTCATCCGAATCAGATGAAGGAGATGTGCTCACAGAACAGTTTTTCTAAAAAAGATTTAATTCTAGCTTCGCACAGTGGCAGCATCGTAGCCAGTGAGGCTTGTCTGAGGCGCCTTCATGGCTAATTAAAAAGGCTTAATTCTTCTCATAAATGAATTTTGCGTTAAGTCCGAATTTAATTTTAAATGTGAATTTATACAAGGTTTTTTTTTAATGTTTCCTCTGACATTATCAGAGGTCCTAGAAGAAACTGAAAGAGTCTTCCTGAGCTGTATGTAATTTAAAATACCTTATGCGTTCTATGATTGCATCTTCCGTTATCGGGAAAATTAATTTTAAACTGGGCTTTCTTGTTAATAATTTATCTGAGGCTTCATATGAAAATAATGTTTTGGTTTTTTTTTTTTTCTGTCCAATACAACAGTCTTTCCATTTACTTTCTGTTTCTACGCCTGTGGATTTTTGATTTTACAATGTTGCTGCAGTTTTCAAAACCAGAGATCATAAATTCTTTGAAGAATTTGAATCACTCCCTAACATGCTTTATTGCAGCGTCTCATTTTGTGGTTATTTACTGTTCCGGGGCTCAGGTTCAAGGGGTAAATATTTGTGTAGACTCCAGAGGCATGGACTCTGGTGAGGGATGGACAAGCTGGCTTCCCACGTGGGTCCTGCCCAAATCCTTCCCCTCACGGCCACCAGTCTGGGCCCAGTTCCCAGTCTTGCCGTGTTGGACTGCCCGGACGAGGCTGTGTGCCCGACCCCCAGGCTAGGCGTGCCCTGTCGGGGTGGCGTGCCCGCAGGCCCAAGCCCCCCGGCGGCTCTGCGGCCCGCTGCCTTTACTGCTCACACACATGCTTCCCCCTCCCATCAGCCTTCACTTACAGATTCAGAGATAAAATTACTACGAATTCAAGACAGCGACCGCATCACATTAAACCAAACCTAGGGCCGGTCCGAGAGCAGGAGGCCGTGTGAGCGAGAGGCATGCCCGTGGGGCCCGCCCTGGACCCAGGACTGTTTAACGTGGGGGATGGAAAGGACGTTTGGACCCGCCCCCCTGTGCCTGTGAAAAGCCCTTCACTTAAAGGACCTTGGCATCGAGCTCTCCTTTTGGGCTGGTGTATGCGTAGGAAAGCTAATACTTTGTGCTAGACAGGAGAACAGTGAGTCCTGAAAATGGGATTTCCTCTGGCTTTGAGGAAAAAAAAAAATTCACAGTAGTCAAAAACTCTCTCCCTAAGAGTTAAAGGGAGTCCGGGAGGACACTCACAGCCCTTCTCGGGGTTTCGTGGGCAGCGTCACACCCATGCCTCGAGGCCCCCTTCTGTGCCAGATGGTAAACTTTGCTTCCTGGACAGGGAGTCAGGCTTGGGCGTGTGGCAGCTGGTCCAGAAAGACTGCCTGCCGTGGGAGGAAGGCAGCAGAGATTTCATTCCCTAGCGAGGCTATCGAAACCCTAAAGAAGCACACGCCGTATAAAACTGCCAACGGGATGTTCTTTAACCCATAGAAATGGCAGTTTCACTTGGTTCCAGCGTATCCATAGATCCAGCATGAGTTCAAAGCCAACATAAACAATTAGACTCTGCAGTGCTGATACCTAGTTTAAGTCACGGAGACGTACTTAAGTAATTATTGTTTTTGCTTTATTTTGTGATGTCGAGATACGCGTAACGTGTGCAAATGCTTGTTTGCGTCAACAGAATTCTATTTGACTTTTTTACAAGGAGAAAACGTGAGTGAGCCGCGGTAGTCTTTCCTTAACTTGAAGGCCTGTCGGCCGATAGGATTGCTCCCATCTGTGTCCCCCCAGTGCCCAGCTGTCACGGTGCATCTGACCACACGGACACCAGCAGGCGGGTCACACGTGAGGGCAGAGTCCCCGGTCACTTCCAGTGTCCAAGAAATGAGCCTAGACTAGAAGACAGAAACCCTGGGTTCTAACTCTAGTATTGTCACCAAGAAGTTTTCTGTTCCTGAAGCAAGTCGATTCATCGCTCTGCCTCAGTTTCCACATTTGCAAGACGGTCTGTGGTACCTCACTCGTAGGCGGCTTACTGGTAAAGATACCACGGAGCATTTGGATACATACCTGAAGCCTTTCACCGTGGAATAATTTTAAAAACATAACTAAAATATCGCACGCCCTAATTTATTCCAGTTCGCATGGTTGATCCAAGATTGCAGAATGAAAGCTCATCTGCTTTAGAATTAATTCAGTGGAGAGACCCAGGGAAGCAAGTGAGAGCTAGCCGCTCGGTCGTAGGTGTGTAAGATTTTCAGACGTTCAGCAGGTGGCGCTCTCTGCCGCGTTAGAGCGGACTTGGTTACGGGTCGTCGGGGAGAGATGGAGCTGATAAGTCCGCATGAGGTTCAGTGTTTATTGCGATGCGATTGGTAGAGACGACGTCGGCCGAAGGCGAATGAATGACTGGACTGGCATGGCCATTGTACTTTCGAAAAAGAAGGGATGGGAGATGAAGAAGAAAGGATGGCGAGAGAGTGTCGGTGTCAGACGGGCGTAGAATCTCCTCTGCAGAATAGAAACGCACCGGCGCAGGTAGACAAAGTTGCAGTGCAGGTAGACAAAGTTGCAGTGCAGGTAGACAAAGTTGCAGCACAGGTCCTGTGGAAAGGAAGAGTGTGCGCCACGTGAAACGGAGGATAATTCTAAGAGAGCTCCAAGAAGTTTTTCTTTGCGTGAGCAGATGATTAGGATCTAGGAGTTTCTCAGAGAAGACAGTTGGTGGTTATTGACGCATAGCATTTCAGCGGCACCCGGGGACTGTGTCCTGCCTGCCAGGGGCCTCGTCTCTCAGTGAGAGCCTTTTACTGGTTTGTCAGCCGCACTGACATCCCCGGCGTCTGGCTTGACGTCGAGGGAAACAGTAACCTCTCTCTCTCTCTCTCTCTGAGGTCAGAACAAAATGTCTTTCTCCTTTCCCTGAGAAATAAAAGTAGCTTTCCTGACCATAAAACTTCTGGTGTGTGTGTGTTTTTGAAAATGTGGGTGTGTGTTAAAATCACAGGCACGTGATAGACCACGGGTAGAGCACGAAATCCGAAATTTAAGGCCGAGAGTAAGTGGCTAACTGCCTCGAATTCTGCCGAGATAAGTAATCGTCGCGTTGTGATTTGTAGTAAAGAACGTGGAGGAAGTCGCGTTCCTCCCGTATTTGGCAGGGATTTGAGACTACGTGGTGCAGTCGACGAGGAAGAAAACTTACTGCGTAACTGCCACGTGCCAGGCTAGGTACTTTCCTTGGCAATATTATGTCCTTTGCTTTGATGTCTTTATAGGGTGGGGGGAAGGGGGGACCCAATTCTGTTTTTTTCATTCTTGTCAGTAGTTAAGTCGTTAATTTATGCTGTTCTTTTTTTCCCAGAATAGTTAAATAAGAGACATGATCAGACCATATTGTGAGACGTTCCTCTTAAAACAAATTGAACATGTGTTCAGAATGTATCGGCCTCTCTTAAAAGAATCTCGTTTTTTTTTTTTTTTTTTTTGAGAATTTGACTGTACCAGAAGAGAGAGGTGGCTCTTTCTGGCTGGGGGATGATGTCCCAGAGGGCTTAATGATCCCATGGCATGGTGTGACCTGAGCATCACTTCGCCTAACGGGGGAAGCCTCAGGAAAGAGCCTCAGCTACCGGGAAGTATCCAACGTGACCCTCGACCACGCTGAATACCGCACAGGACCCTTTCTCTTCCCATGTCGTTATCATTTGGTGTCTGTCAACCAAAGCAAAGGGCCCAGGTGTTGAGTGAACAGATGTTTCACAGCCCTTCTTAAATACCACCGATCCAACCCAAAATAGTCCAAGGGAAATGAAAACTCAGTTTTCATTTAAGTTCCTTTTCAGGTTAGGGTGATACCGTGTGGCAAGCTGGTATTTTCATGGCAGAATTGGAGAAGAGAATGAATGAGACGGTGAGGTAGACAGACTCTTAGATGAGCGTGTTCGGGTCAGCCGTCTTGAGTGTTGCGCCCGGGCACTGAGAGTTCATCTTCAGTGTGCTTTGTTGACGCGACTCTTCAAACTTGCTTTTCCCCAAGGTCAACTGATGAGACGTTCAGCTTGGCGGAAGAAACCTGTAGTTCTAACCCGGCCATGGTTCGCAGGAAGAAAATTGCCATCAGCATCATCTTTTCCCTGTGTGAGAAGGAAGAGGCCCAGAGAAACTTCCAGGACTTCTTTTTCTCTCATTTCCCCCTGTTCGAGTCTCACATGAACAGGCTGAAGAGTGCAATCGAAAAGGTAATGAGAATGGGATCCCGGGGGTCAAACAGAGAAGCGATTATGGGGCGTCCAAGGTGGTAGAACCTCAGGTCACTTTCCTAGGGAACGGGACTCGTCCGCAGCAGGCATAGGTCCTCATCGCTTTCTGAAAGGAAATCACTGCTTCCCGACGACGTCCATGACGATTACCTGACTGTTTCGATTACCGTCTTGTCTTTTATTAATAAAGCCTAACAGACAGCGATAAAGCCGTTTCTCCTCAGAGGGTGATTTGGCTTGTGTCTCTCTCTTGAAGGCCATGGTCTCCTGTAGGAAGGTAGCAGAATCGAGCCTCCGCGTCCAGGTTTACGTCACCCGTCTGATGGAAGCTTTGGGAGAATTCAGGTAAATTGGCAAAGTTTGTCAGATCTAACGGGAAATTCATGAGTCGTGGCCGCTGGGGATACGTGGAAGCTGTGACTTGGAAGAATCGGCGGCTGCCGGTTCTAGCTCCTGCCTTCAAGATTGAAACTAAGACCAAAGAAGCAAAAAAAATTTGAGTTACCTGGCACCAACTACTCCTCTCTACTCCCACCTGGCAGACGGACCTCCGGGTGATTATCTTTCGCAGGGTGAATGGGGAAAACTGACAATCGGGTGTGTCTCATAAGCCTGTTCGTGATTTCGTGTCATGCTCACAAAAGTCCTAAGGGTAAGCGCTGTTACCGCGTGTTACAGATGTGGACGCGAGTTCGAAGCCTCGATGGGGAGACTGTGCCTGCCAGGGAGACACACACGGCCCTTTGCCGGGACAAGCCTGGTTCATGCCCAGTGTCCTCCCCTCAGCGGCATGGCCTGCGGTTATCTGAGCATCCTCGTGGGCCTTCATCGTTAGTTTCTAACGCACGGCCTCGGTATGCCAGACACCAGATTTCTGGAGCCCTTGCCCCTAAACGTCTGGGTGGAAAAGTAACCTGCTCGATATTTTATATCAAGGGCCGATACTCCTTTTCTGTAAAAGGATCTCCGTCATAGCCATTCAACTTTGCCATCGGGCAGCAGCGTCGACAGAGAAATGGAAATGAACGGGCGTGGCGTGTTCCAGGAAAACGTTATTCGCAGAAGGTGGCAGTCAGAGGCGGCCCGTGGGTTATAGTTTGCTGGCCCCTGTGTTATGTAGTCTGCTTGAATCCACCATAGATCCAGATGATCGTTTTTGTCTTTACTCCTTTATATGAAGATCGCCCAAGAATAACATCTGTGACAGTCTCGTGTGTCCTGTCTCCTTTCCGCAGAGGGACCATCTGGAACTTGTATTCTGTCCCGAGGATCGCGGAACCCGTATGGCTCACCATGATGTCCAGCACTTTGGAAAAAACCCAGCTTTGCCAGCGTTTTCTCAAGGAGTTTACACTTCTCATAGAACAGATCAACAAAAACCAGTGAGTCCCCCTCGTTGGAGCCTCGCCCGCCAGTTCCGTGGCCCGGGTGCGCTCTGTGGACGACGTGCCTTGTCCTGCGTCGACTCGCTGGCTTGTCTTTTCTCCTACTTCTCCCAGGTTTTTTGCTGCCTTACTGACTGCGGTGTTGACCTACCACCTGGCCTGGGTGCCGACGGTCATGCCAGTTGACCACCCTCCCATTAAAGCCTTCTCGGAGAAGCGCACCTCGCAGTCCGTGAACACACTGGCCAAAACCCATCCGTACAACCCTCTCTGGGCGCAGCTGGGTTAGTACCTGATTTGACGCTTCAGAGACTATATGTGGGATGGAATAGGGAAAATGCTGGGATTTTTAGTCGGTCTTAACTGTCGGACCCGGTAATGCAGGGGCTGGGAGACTGGCCCACAGATTGTAATGTGAGGCTCCCCCGGTCCTGGCCCTCCCCCGCTAGCAGCTTCGATCTGCTCTTTTTGAAGCCGTGTGGGGCAACCGTGCTCCCCGACACCACGCGGCGGTTCACCCTAGAGCGGAGCGTCTCAGCCTGGGCATAGTCACTTTTTGGATCGGGCCGTTCTTCGAGGGGTGGGCGTTGGGAGCTGTCGCGTGGGGCAGCGTTGCTAAGCAACACCACCGGCCTCTGTTCACTAGTTCCCAGGGAAAACGCCCCTCTGAAGCTGTGATGATCAAAAAGTTCTCCAGGCATTGCTGAGTGTCCCCTGGGGGCCAAGACACCCGCCCCCCACCCCGGGGGCGGAGAACCACTGCCCCAGAGGATGGACGGGATAGAATAATGAGACAAGAAAGTAGCGCATTATACCTTCAGCACCTTTTTAATTTCAGCTTCGGTCAGGAACCTTTATCTTGCTCCGCACTGCGTCCTCGCACTTAGCTGGTGGCTTTTCTTTCCCCCAAAGCGTCATGCCGAGGCCTGCCATAGCAGTAGGCACCGTTGGGGACAGAGTTTGGGATTTACAGGACCCGCTTTGCTCGCTTTGGGTTCGCGTCGAGGGGAGGCATGCTCTAGGACCTCTCACTCAGCAAACGTTTAGAGGGTATAACTGAAACTTGCACACTCACTCCATCCCAGGCCCTGGGCTAGGCGGACGTCAGTCAGGGATGTGGCGTTGAACAGCGTGGGCTGCTCCGCCTCAGGAAGCCAGCCGCCTCACGGAGGAGGCTCGTTTGTGTTAGGATGATCGCAAGGCGTCCCGATTCCTCCTTTGATGGGGGTTGTGCAAAAAAAGGATGCGAGAGAGAGAGAGAAACCGTGTAGCGTAGAGGTTCAGAGCGCGGGTACCACTGCCCAGGTCATGGCCAGTCTTCACGGGCAGGGGACCTTACCTCTCCGTGCTTCGGTTTCTTCGCTTGTAAAATGGAATGAAATTAGTTCATGGTTACCGTGGGAATTAAATAAGTTATACGTAAAGAAGCATCTTTGTTACTGACGCTGCCAACGAAAAGACCGATATTAGAGGGGCACCGAGAATGAGGGGGTTGGGGGTGGATGGAGTTTTCAAGGATGGATGCTTGAGGAGATTTTAAAATGGCATTTTCCAGAAAAAGAATCACAGACCGGGGAAAGCACTTTAATCTTAGAAAACAGCATGTGATCATAACCATGATGAGATCTGTCACTGTGAGCTGAGCACGTGTTAAGTGCTTTTTTTTACATGTGAGAATTAATTAGATTCTCGGTCCAGGCCGATTACTGTTGCCCTCATTTTATAGATAATAAAGACGTCTTGCCTCGTGCGCTACGTCTTGAGACGTGTCAGGAAAGAGAATGCCTGCTTCGCCATTAGGGGGAGGATAGGTCACGCGAAGTGAATTCATAAAGGATGTATGGAGGGTAACATGGGTCTAATGCAACCGATCAGTACTGCGCTCAGGAAAGGACTCAGAGTGTGCCCGGCTCACTGGGTCATCGGTGCTCCCTGGGGAGGACAGAGCATCGTTGTTTGTGTTACAGAGCAGTACTCTTGGAGGAAGGTGGCGTCGTTCGGTGGCGAAGGGAAGGATATTGAGGTGTTTCGTGCTGCCCGGTCACCCATTGAAGAACAATGCTAATCGAGCATCGTGCGGTTGATTAGATGAATGTATTTATAAATAGACATGATTCTCATTTGAAAGTTAACTACCTGCGACCCGTTAATGCCCTGTGTTCAGCATAACAAGGCCAAGTCCCTCCCAGTGAGCTCACAGTCCCTTTGGGAAGGACATCATGTCACCCTCCCCTCCCCCAGAGGACCCAGCAGCAGTGGCTGTTGACAAGAGCGGTGAGAGGAGGGGGTGTGAGGAGGGGGTGTGAGGAGGGGGTGTGAGGAGGGGGTGCGGCCCAGGCCCGGGGTCACTGGATAACTTCGTGTGAACGATGGCCGAGTTTCCACTATTATAAGACATCGAGGGGGTTCAATAATTTGACAGGGGAAGACACTTATTTCCAATTATTATTATTATTATTAGTAGTATTATATTTTTATTAACTATTCACCAAGTCACATAAACAGGACAAAATTAATTTCCAGAAAGGTGCACCGATGCAGATGTCATTTTAATCCAGGTTCTCGAGTAATAGCAAAGATTCTCTCCCGCATCGTTCGAAAGGCACGTCCGAGAGCTTGCCAGGGCAGGTGCCTCTGCCGCGCCCACTTCTGCCCGGTTTCCCTGTCTCCTTCCCTCCCTCCCTCCCTCCCTCCTTCCCCCACCTCTCTCTGGCCCCCCTCTCTCTCTCTCTTACCTACAAACGCGCACTGCATCTCACCTGTTTTTTTCTGTCTTCTCTTTTCTCCCTTTTTCTTTAAATTTATGTTTGTATTTTAAGTGATGGTTAAAAAAAAAGCACAGAACATAACATCGGTCCCCTTAACCAACGTTTCTAAGTGTACAGTTCTGTCGTGTGACATCTGTTGGGATAGTTGTGCAACTCGCCTCCGTTTTGCGAAATCGTACGCATGAGAACAAAAGAATCTACTCTAGATTCGTAGCTCCGTCAATCCGGGACTCAAAAAAAACTTGTCTTCGCGTTCAAGATCCAGTAAAGCTTTCCTTTTACAGGTCTGTTACTTTAATGCTGCGCTATTTTATGAAATTTGGCCCTATAGTACAGGCGCTGTTTCCGCACACGTTGTTCTCATTACTTTATATCGTTTAAATTATTTTTTATACAGTTCAAGTTATTATAAGTTGGATTTGTAATAGCCTCTTTGTTTTACTTTTTTCCCATTTACGACCGAGTTATTAAACTGTACACGCACGAAAGTTAAATTCATTGCTGAAAAATAAGACTGTCATTCTGAGTGGCTTTTTCCTCCGTGGTTTTTTTTCATAGCGGGTTTTGGATATGTAATGCTTATCTTTGTTAACACTGAGACCGAGTTCACAGAAGAGTCCCATGAATTCCTGACATAACTGTGACACCCTGTAGCCCTGGACGTGTGTAATCTCAGAGCAGCGACGGTACCGAGTTCTCAGCCAAGAAAGTTTTCTCCAATAGGAGTGAGACTCCTGGCCTCAGACTACAATTCTCGGTTATTCTTTTGAATTCTTGGATGATTTCTTGGTTGCCAAACCCTCAGAGACAAAGCTCTATTAGCTTGTAATTTAGTCTTTTCCTAGAGAGGATTGTTTAATATCAGTTTTTGGTGCCCTTGAAACCTTCTTAGGTGCAGTATCCTCACACTGGGGGTCACTTGCCTGAGGGGGTCCGTCCTGATGCTTCCCAGGGAAGTACTTCCGGGTGGTGCCCACCACTTTTCCCTCCGTCCTTAGCAATTTAATTAGTCTTACGTACTCCATGCCTCGTGAATGCCTTCCCTCCTCTTTCTAGATGCAGCCTTCAGATGAGTTCTAATTTCCTGAGTACTTATTAGTTAATAGGTACCTATTACCACACATCTCCTCTCCTTTGTTCAGCATCTTTTCAAGTTTGATTTATTCCAACATTTCGTTTCTTTCTAAATCGAATGGTTTCTACATCAGGGTTGGTTATGCAGAGATAGAAACGAGATAAATCCATGTGCCCACGCAGGCTGTAATTGTTGGCTTTTTGTAGTAATCGTCACTATTATTACCAGAATGTCAAAGATAGAACTTAGCAAATGTAATCATCAGGTTATCAAATGCAGTAATTTTGATAGTTAGGCAGTTGACTGGTACTTTTTTTGTTTTTGTTTTTTTTGTTCTTCTTTTTTAGGGGAGGCAACCCTTGGTTGACCTCACAGATTGCAAGGAACTTGTCAGCTCACAATCCCTTATTTTTGTATTCTTTACGCCTACAGCACCTGGTCTTCCTAGGTGGTCTCCCATCCAAGTACTGCTGGGACTTTTTGATGAAAGCTTACGCTGCTAGGTTTGTTCACACAGTTGCCCTTTTCCTTCTACCTTCAAAAGCCAGATGTTCCTGGTTCATTAGCCAATTTTTAATCAACTTGTCAGGAGGAACCTTGTGGGACATATATTTTTTTTTCCCCAGTAGAATGTTCATGCAGAGTGATAGAAATATTCAGATTCATTCATATTCAAAATCATATTATTCGTGACTAAGTGATTTTCTTCTTGTTAATTAAGTTGGTTCTGCTTGGGGCTGTGTGTGTGTGTGTGTATTGAGATAATTCTGAGCAGGCCATTTCATTCAGTATTTTGAATTGATTCACTGTATCTCAGTTCAGAGAACCCTGAATTTGGATTTCACCCTAAGGCCTATTGTCCGGGGGTTCTTCTAAAAAAAAAAAAAAAAAAAGTCTCGTTATTCTAGTTTCCAAAATACAGTATTGGATTTGGTCACGTGTTCAAGACTCTGGCTTTAGCCTTCTGGGGGGCAGGGTTTGGGGCGGGGCTTGGGGCGGGGCTAGCCGGAGGGCGGGGCTAGCCAGAGGGCGGGGCTAGCCGGCCAGCGAGCTGCGTGAGAAGTCCTAACAAGCACAGCGCGGGGCTGTGTCCACCGGCACTGTCCCCATGCACCCAGAGGCCTGTGCCAGGTCTTTCCAGGTAGGCTTTCCACTCTGGAGGCAAAGCTAAAACACCATCATTCCTGGGAATTACCTCTCTGCTTCAGTCAGGTGTGTGCAGAAGTGATTCCCGTTTGGGAGTACGTTGTTCTCGTAAAGGCTGACGTGTCCGTGACACACTCACCCCAGACGACTTTGTCTTTGTGTCCCCTTTGCCCCGTAGGCGATCTCTACGGGGCCATCGGCTCTCCCGTGAGGCTGACGCGCACCGTGGTCCTGGGGAAGCAGAAGGCTCTGGTCCAGCGCATCCTTTACGTCCTGACCTACTTTCTCCGCTGCTCGGAGCTGCAGGAGAACCAGCTGACGTGGAGCGGGGGTCAGGGCGACGCCGGCCAGGTGCTGGACGGCAGCAGCATCACCACGGCCTTGGAGAGGGGGGAGGTGGAGGAGTCCGAGTACGTGGTCGTCACGGTGAGAAGCGAGCCTGCTCTCCTGCCCCCCGCCCTGCCACCGGCCACGACCCCTGAGGGACGGAGCCCCAGGCCTGAGGGTTTGGCCGGGACCCCCGAGGGCAGCGATGTTAGCGACCTGTATCCCAGGCCTGGCAAAGACGGAAGCGAGAGTTCTGGGGCCTGCGGCCGGGGATGCCCAGAGCTGGCCCTGGGCAGCTCTTGGAAACCTCAGAACGCGTTTTCCGGGGAGGATGAAAATCACCACGAGGCACCAGGAGACGGCTGCTCGGGGTTCCCCGGCTGCGAAGGTCTGGGGGTGCGACCCAAGGTCAGCGAGGAGACCAAAGGGGAGAAGCCTAAGACGCGCCCAGCCAGGTCAGCCGCCTGGCCTTGCCCTGACGCACGTTCCCGGGAGGAGCCGCCCTTAGAAAAGGTCACTTTCCACATCGGAAGCTCCGCATCGCCAGAGTCTGACTTTGAAAGCCGCGCCCCCAAAATGAAGGAACTGCTACGGGCCTGCGCACGACACCCCGAGTTGGCCAGGCGTGCCTCCGCCGAGCCCCGGGGGACCGCGGACGAGGCTCTGGACCAGCGGCCCCCAGGGCGCGCCACCCCGCCGGGCTCCCCAAAGGTCCGCTGCGCTCCGCATCGGCCGTCGTCGGAGGGGGACGGAGGCGAGCCCGACCGCGGCCACTCGGGGGGCCGGGAGGCTGCGGATGCGCCCCGGGGGCTCACCCCGCCTGCCGGCTCATTTGCACCTGATGCAGGTGTGTCGGGGGCTGGGCAGGGCACGCCAGAGGGACCCCGGGGTGCGCGCGGTGCGCGCTCGCAGGACGAGGAGGGGCCTTGGCGGCCGCCGGACCCCGGCATCCTGGCCGCCCCCCGCGGGCACGCGGACCGGAAGGCGGACTGCAGGAGGGAAGGGGACATCCCCAGGAACGACAGCTTGGACAGCGCGCTCGGGGACAGCGACGACGACGCCTGCGCGCTGCGTCCCGGCCGCAGCAGCGACGCGCCCGACGGCGCGTTGGAGGTGGAGCTGCCTCTGCCCAGGTGAGGCGGGCGCGCGGGGGGCAGGGGCGCGGGGCGCAGGGCGCGGAGACCCGCCGAGCCCCTGCCCCGCGAGCCCGGGTGGTGCCGGCTGCTGCGGGCGTTTCGGGTCCGGCCGCGCCTGCCTGTCTGTCTGTCTGTCTGTTAAGCTGAGATGTTCTCAGACTGGTCCAGCCGGTCTCCAGCCCGCTCTTCCTCCGGGGGTGACCGCCGCCCGGGTGCATCCGAGCCCCCTGAGCGGGGCCCTTGCAACGCTTGTGAGATTTTGGGGGGGAGGGAAACGAGGGGCCCGATGGGGGTGCCGGTGGGAGCGGGGAGTGTCACGTTCTGTGGTCTAGACGCAGGTCACACGGCGGGGAGCAGAAGCCGCGCGTCGGGGGCGGTGGAGTCTACACCCGCGGGCGGGCGGTGGAGTCTACACCCGCGGGCGGCTTCTCCGCTGCATGTGGGAGCCGGGGAAGTGGCTGGGGACAGCAGCTCCGCCCCCAGCCTGCAGTAGGGCCGCCGTGACCGAAGGCCGTGATCACAGCCGGCCGTCTGTCCGTCCGTCCCTGCCGTCTGTCGCGCTGCGGCGGGGACCACCCTGCACGGATGCCACAGGCTCCCGCAGCCAGGCCGTGGGCACGCGCCCCCCTCAGGGGACAGTCTCCTTCTTCACTCTCTGGTCGCACAACTGCCTCGCGGATGCTCCACGTGAGATCCAAGAGCAGACGTGTAACCAGCCACGGAAAAACTGTCTTTTTCCATTAAAAACAAAAAAGAGAGAGGGAAAACTCCTTTTTCTCTCGCAGCCTCCTCCCTGGGCCCGCGCCGGGGATCCGCTCCCTGGAGGACCGGCGGGGCGGACCGCCCTGCACCGGCTCCTCGCACGCGCCACGAGGGGTCCGTCGTCGACCGCGTGTTCTAAAGGACCCATGTCATTGCAGGTCCCAGAGCATCAGCAACCCGCACGTGAGGAACTTCGGCCGCTCCCTTCTGGCGGGGTACTGCCCCACCTACATGCCCGACCTGGCGCTGCACGGGACGGGCAGCGACGAGAGACTGAAGCAGTGTCTGACCGCCGACCTGCTCCACACGGTCCGCGTAAGTGACCCCCGCCGGGGCCCCCGGCTGCTGACCGCGTCCCGGCCGGGGCCCTGGCCAGCCACAGGTGCCCAGACCGTCTTAGCCTGGAGAGAGCGTGGCGAGGGGGTTCTTTACAGAGGTGCGAGCAGGGTTGCGGAAACGAACAGGGGCTGAGCGAGACCCCCTGAGCGACGTCTCTGTCCTCCGGCCTCCGGGCTCTGCTGGCGCCCCCCGCCCCCCGCCCGCCCCTTGACTGGGCCTGGCTGGAAACCAGAGAGAAGCTCATAATAGCTGAGGCACGTGCGCAGAGGTCGGCCTTTTGGGGCCCACACAGGACAGAGAAGGGCAGAGAGTGGCCCCGGGGGCAGGCGGGGGCGTAGAGGCAGAGGGTGACAATTCTGTGCCGTGGCAGGGAGGACTTGAAGAGATGTCACATGTGGTTTGGTTTTTTTCTAATCCAATACGTACAAGTTTCTAAGAGCAATTTATGTTAACTGATTTGTCGTTACGTGTCCTTGGACGGCTGCCTGCGGATGACTGTGTAGAGATTAACGAGTCTTGGTGGAAACTCGCCTCGCGGCCGCCCGTGAACCGCCCCTCTGCCGTGTGCGGCGTGGTGGGAACCACGCGGCGAAGGTGGCCGGGTCAGCCTGCCGGGCCTGTTTCTCGCTGACCTGCTGTCGGGCAGATGCGCCCAAGCGGAGATTTTGCTTTGGAAACATACTGTATTTTGTTGCAACACGGAAAGTCCTGAGAACGTTGGACTTGGGCTTCTTGCCCGACAAGTGTTTTCCGGAAGGTATGACAGAGGCACTGTGTGTCGTCTTTGGCCTTGAGCATCTGTCTCCTCGTCGAAGACTAAACACGCATCAGGCTCAGGGTAGACAGGCTGGAGGTTTGTGGGCAATGAGAAGAAACAGCGCAGGAGGAACACAGATGTCCCTGTAGGTGCCCCGGATGCGGAGGGAGAAGGAGAGAGGAGGCGCCGGCTGGAGCTGAGGGGCCGTCCCTCACGCTGCCCTGCTCTGCAGGGGGACAGCAGCCCTCACCGGGGCGTCTCCTGGAAGGAGAAGCCGTGACGTTGCTTTGTCTCTGTAAGGAGTGTCCCATGGTTTTACTTTCAGAGTTGTCACGCGCACTGCAGACTTGTCTGGCATTTCAGAGGTCCAGGTATCAGTGACCTTAGAAAAGAACAGAGCCCGCATTGTGGGATACCGTCTCTCTGGGTTGTCTTCAGCCACGCACGCAGCCTCGGTGACGTTAGAGACTCGCGCACGTCGGTGGCCATCCGCAGCATCATGGCAGGGCGTGCGGGGCCCCCTCTTTCTCTTTCTCTCTGCAACTTGCGTTTGTATCCATACGTGCAAACCCCGTGGGGGTTTCTCTTTCTGCTCCGCTAGCGGTTTGAGTCGCGAGGACATTGGGGTGGCCTGTCGGACCCCTCTCGCACGGAGCCCCGTGTCCTGCTTCTGACAGAGGAGCCCAGAGAGGGCGTGTGAACCAACGGGCTTGTCTTCAGAGCCGACGGTTTTACCAACCGGGACGTGCCGCCCGGATGGCTCAGCGTTGCTCGCTGACCACTGTGGCACTAGAATCTGTTGGTCGAAAACTGTCCTTGAACTTAAATGCAAAGCGATTCGTGACTTTTTTTTTTTTTTTTATGTTTTCCACAGGCTTGGCAAGTTGCGATGAGCATAGGCTGGTGTTCAGGGCGACCGTCTAGCTCCGTAATTGTTACGTGTGAAAAAACAGAACGACGTTTCCTCTATTTGTATTCTTAAAAGATTGTCCATATATCATTTCCACGTCCTTTCACACTGTAGCTTTCCTCATTTCTTGAGACTAGGCAATCACCCTGAGAGATCAACAGTTATTAAGCAGAATAATCCATATTGTGTCCCCTTGCGGGACCATCCGAAGTACAGCCATGCTCGGTCGGGTCTTCCTGGAAAATTGCGAAGGGTTCGTAAAAATACCTTCAGAAGTTTAATGCATTTAGAATGTATCCAATTAGCACTAATGGATTTCTAATTTCACTTGGCACATTCATCATAATGAATTTTCCTTCTCAGGTAGCGTTCCGTTTAAACTGCCTCTCAGACTGGGGCTCTGGTCTACGGCCATGTTTTCTTTTTTTTTTTCACAGAAAGAAAAAAGCCTTACTTTCAAATGCCATTTACAAATTTTTGTTGAAAAATAAATGAGGAGCGTGTTTTCTAACATTATATTGAATTTACTGCTTCGTAAAGCCCACTAATTATTTAAATCCTTGAGGAGGTTGCCAGGGAAAGAAGCAAGGAGCCAAGAACAACTAAGTGGCCAGAGCTAGAGCAGAAAAAAACAGCCTTCGGAGGAAGAGAAAATTGGGATGAAGTGCTTT
Source organism: Rousettus aegyptiacus (assembly GCF_014176215.1). Taxonomy (NCBI): domain Eukaryota; kingdom Metazoa; phylum Chordata; class Mammalia; order Chiroptera; family Pteropodidae; genus Rousettus; species Rousettus aegyptiacus. Next base: position 50,929,849 of record NW_023416291.1, on the reverse strand, counting down.
ATCATTACTGGCTTTCAAAGCCCTACCTTTGGGGATGTTAACTATTTTTCGTGTTCAAGCTAGACTTCGTTGAGCTTTGCTATTCATAATTGTTTGTAGAGAAGGATGTGTAATAACTGTTTAAAAGCAGCTGATTGAAGCAATGGATCTGTTTTCTGGATCTGTGCGTGATGGGGTGGTAACATCTAACGTAACCGCACACCTCTGTAACCTCGGTGGGCCAGTCCCCTCCCTCCCCGAGGGACTGACTGCATTCTAGAGCTTCCAGTGCTCAGAGTTTCTCTTTGTGCGTTTCCTCATTCTGCTCTCTCGTGAAGCAGAGAGAGATATATTACCTTTATGTCATATATCTCCATTTTTATTACCGGCTCTCGCATGTTAAGATGTGGTCTTTAAATATCTAAACACGTGTTCTTGTTTAATCCGTACAGTACCTCTTTTCTGTCATTTGAACTACTTCTCTGCCTCCTAACGTACAGGTTATACAGCTGCCTTAAATTAGGCTAGAGTAATATTTAGTTTCATTTTTTTTTTCCCCCTGCCACATCTAAATGTGCATTCTTTCCTCTGTTTTCCTTCCTACTTTACATGGCGACATGGAAGAGAGAGAGAGAGAGAGAGAGAGAGAGAGAGAGAGAGAGAGAGCGCGCGCGAGCGGGAGAGCCAGATTCGCTCTGTGCCTGTGACCTCTGTCTGGCTTTTTCTGTCTTACGTTTTCCTGCTGTGGGTTTATCTGCCCGTGAATGCTGCCGACGGGGGCAGGGGCCGGGGTATTAGGTTATGAGGCCGCAGAGGGTGGTGGAGAAGCCCCGACTACATCGATGGCTCGAGCGCAGGTCCCAGGATTTGCCACTCCTTCTGGGAGAGTCAAGTAAATCAGGTGGCCTGACCAAGCCTCAGAAAAATGTATGTAGAGGAACAGATAAAATATCACCCGGCGCTGAGGAGTTTGGCTTCGGAAGATAGACAGACCCGAGTGGGAACCATGGCTCACCCCTTAGTGGCTTGGTGCTCCTTACACGAGTGTTTCCGATTTTCGATGATCAGTTTCCGCTCGTGTGAAATGAACAGTATTTATAGGTCTGCTTCGAAGGGTGAGATAATGCAGACCAACCGTTCAGCACAGTGCCCGGCACATTTCTAAATGCCCAGCCATACATAGGGAAGCAGCGGAGAAACAAGGCGGAAACTTGGGTGGGGAAAAATAAAGTCACTGATAAGAAATCGGAATCCCAGTCCTGCGCCGTGAGCGGGTTTGGACTCCACGTTTATTCTGCATGAGCGACTTGGGATTCCCCACCCGAGACGTGAAAGTGGAAATGAGGAGCATCGAAACCTCCAGGACTGTGGCAGAGGGGGGCACACTAGACACCTTCTCGGCCACGGGCTCCTGTGACATGTTGCTTCTTTTCCTCTTCTCCGCCTCATTCCAACTCTTAAGCCTTTAGCGACTGACACTGAGCTTTGTTTCCAAGAGACACGTGCAGCGTGTAAAACAGGACAGACGCCTCCAACAAGATGGGCTCCTGTTCAGAAATTCCAGGCGCCCTCTGTGGTGAGGGAGGGTGGGCAGATACCAGCAGGAGAAGTAACGCTCCGAGAGCCATCTGAAATGGTAACGGGAGATACAGAGAAGGCATCGGAACGTAAAAAAGACGGGACGATGTGGCAAATGGTCATTTAGATTCGTAGAAGGACTAAAGAGAGCTTCTGGAATTTAAAAACGTGGTCGCTGGAATGAAAACTCGAGGGATAGGTCGAGGAGCAAAGCAGATCACATACGGCTAGAGAGAATCAGGGTTTGTGGAAATGGAGGCCAGATGCCAAACTACCTCTTTGAATGCGGCTCCGAGACAAAAATGCATGGAAAAAAATATGGAAAAGCCAGCGAGGCTAGAATGAAAAGCCGTGAAACTCGCCAGCGTCATCTTCTACGGCAGCGTGAATAACAAGGTGTTGTTACCACACCTTGACAGAAGGAGGGGATTGAGATCTAGGTGAAAGGTGACCCGCATACGTACATCTCACCCTATATGTGTGGACACGTGTATGTTCAGCACGTAAGTCCCTTGAAGGAAAGGTTCACGGTATAGACAGATCTATTCTGTCATACCCCGCACACTGAATTTCTGATAAATGCAAAGCATTGAAGGGGATTGAGCTCCAAATACAAATCTTTAGTTCCCGTATTTGCATTTACTTTGCTCACAAGGACCATGTACGTGGACAGCATGCCATCGTCATCTCGCTGTGACTGAATGACATGCCGATTCAGCAAGAATTTGCAGGAATTTGTAAAGGGCGGCCGCTGAGGCCCTGTGTTTAGCTTTCTGTTTTGGAGCGTATGTATACGTGTGTCAGAAAGGTAAGGGTTAGGGGGCCGTTAAAGCTTGGGCGGGATATGGGTTCACGATGCGCATGAGAAAACCTTCCTGCTGTTTGGTTAACAAGTCTAAGAAAATGAGAACCATCCTTGGAGTACCAGCCTTTGTTCATTCCAGAATCCGCTTCGTCCGATTCTTTATTTCTCACATTCAAGGTTATTTGAACATATGCTTATCTAAATATCGTCCCATTAGACTTTGCCTGATTGGCTGATCTTTTCAATGAGAAGAATAGTCTAAGCCCTGAAAGTTCCCTTCTTGGATATAGTATAGGAAAAAATGTTGGTCTCAACGAAGTTTCGATCCAACCCACCAGTCATATTTCTTCCCTGTCCGTGAGGAAGAATACAAAGCCAGGTAGATTTCCAGTTTAATAGAGAAGCCAGATCACCTGTTAAAATTGCAGTATGACAGCATACATCTTCGGTTTCTGTTTGCTGCCTTCCCACTGCTAGCATTAAGTCTTTAAGATCGCAGGTAATCAATCAATCAAGCAACGGAGACCAACTCTCTAAACAGGAGGAGCGTCATTGCAAGGACCTTAGGGATTCATAGAATTGATAAGAAGGCCAATGAACTAGGCTTGGGATGCATAGGGCACAAAGGAACTCTGAGAGTCCAGGAACCAAGAACCCCCCGAGGGTGGCTTTGTAATCACTGTCTGGGCAGGAAGGTGGTGGCCCTACCCGTTTTCAGCCTCGGGTCCCCCAGCTCAGAGAGGGAAGTCGCGGCCGGGATGGGGCAGCTGATCAGCCCCCCCCCCCCGGGGCCATGTTGCCACGCCTCGATGGGAGATCGGGGTGAACTTACCGGGAGGAAGTCATGCTAAGCCGTCACAGGTGGTACAAGGGGTTGAGTGACTGAAGGCGGCCGGTACGGGCGTTCCTTGGATAAACGGTTAGAAAAATGTGCTCGCTTGCACTGGCTGTGAGGTGTGTCGGCTCCTGTCCTTCCGTGTGCCCGCCCGGACCCCACCCCCTTCCCCCTCTTTCAGTTTGAGCCCCAGAAGGGCAGTCCCGTGTCCTCATGTTGACTTGTGCACGTGTGAGAGACGAAATATGCTTGCCGGAGGCGTTGGTGGAAAAGCAGTTACACTTTGATCGATTTCGAGGAATTTTTTGAGTTCCTCTTCCTTGACCGTGGCACTGTTTAGCGTCTCGTCTGCAGCCCGGTTGACCAGTTAACCTGCTCCAACCCGGGCTGCCCAGTTATTGAGGGTTTTGTATTTTAAGTATGTTCATCAGTAGTCATACTTTTGCCTTTTAGACTCTCTATGGATACATGCCTACCCCGGTCTGATTTTAGTTGGTCGTTGGAGGTGATTTATGTACGTAGCACACACTTACCCAATAAGTATCGCTTAATGCTGAAAGCTATACCTTTAAAGGAATGTGGCGTTACCCTGTTAAACTTCGTTATTGGAGACATGGCAATAGAACCCTACACCTTCTTCTGAAATTCTCCATTTTTAAAAGAGTGAAATCTGTGAAAGGAATTGGATTTAAATATCCTGGGGTGTAGAGAGGGCGCATAGCTTTTCACTGATCTACAAACGTTTAACAGCATGTCTAGCATACCTCCTGGGTGTAAGAGAAAAAAAAAATGATTAAATTCGATTTTTATCAAATTTCTTTTGAAACGACAATTTAATGACACCCGGGTGTAGGAAAAATAATAACGATTAAATTCGGTTTTTTAAACGATGATTTAACGACACTCCCGCGTCTTCGCCCCTGTAATACTCTTTAACTTTCTACAGAGCCTGTCGCGTCAGCTTCCGAACTCTTAGGCTGAGGCTCAGCAAACATTCTGGACACTTCAGGTGTCATCTGTAGCTGGCGTGATCAGTCGACCCCCTGTGTCTCTCTCGCAGCATCCCGTGCTCGACGAGCCGATAGCCGAAGCTGTCTGCATCATCGCAGACACGGACAAGTGGAGTGTGCAGGTGGCCACGAGTCAGAGGAAGGTGATGGACAGCATGAAGCTGGGCCAGGAGGTCCTGGTCTCGAGCCAGGTGTCCAGTTTACTGCAGTCCGTTTTACAGCTTTACAAGCTTCGCCTCCCTGCCGATTTCGTGAGTATTTGTCTTCGTATTACCAAAGAAATAGCGTTTCAAAAACAATGCTTTGTTTATAACAAGTCCACATGCGTCGTTTTTAAGATAATCGGGCATTAGCATAAGTCAAGATAGAATGTTCGACATAAAATCAGCAAACGGGAGAGATTTCACTGATAACCCTTCCATGAAACACCCCAGAGCGACACCAGTCTTTTTGAGTAAGGTATGGGAGTCGGGATAAAGCATAAAAGGAAATTTAAAATCCTTCTTTGGGGAACTTGTTAGTTCTTCTTTTATTAGATCACTGTCAAGCAAACCAGTTTGTCGAGGGACTGTAGTTCCTTAATTGCTCGGGGACCAGCCTCACAAGGTTGTTAGAGATAAAATACAATATCGATGTGCGTGAACACTTGACATTTTGAAGAGCCGTACCCATAGAAAATGACATCACTTACTCTTTTTTTAAATGGTATTTTAAAATCACTTTCGTGACCTTGTATTAAATACAGACAACAGAGAAGAGCCGATAAACTCCTAGAAAGTGATCAACTGCTCTCGCCCAGTCGCTGGAATTAATACACAAAACAAGTTCTTTCAGCGTGTGTGTGCGCGCACACGTGTTAAGGGCAGCTACTAGGAAGAGGGTAGCTGAGGTGACCTTGGGGACATGCTTACACGGAAGAGCTCCACCTTCTCTGCTCCTTTCCCCCTCTGCACGCTGTCGCTCTCTGCAGCCTAGCCCCAGGCCAAAACATCCCTCATCTCCCTCTTGGCCTCCATGAAAGATACCGAGCTATTTGACAACAAAGTAGGAAGCCGAATATTAATTACCTACGTTAATTGCTAATGTAGTGCTAATCTTCCTGAGTTCTTACGACTGAGTCTGTAATGGCACCCGAGTCCTCAGAAATAATCCAGACTTCGGTGGCCTTGAAGAAGGTGCTTTGAGATACTGTCCGGTTGTCTGATTGTGGTCTCAGTGGTGGCAGTGGGGGGAGGACAGGGAGGCTGACGGATGTGACTGAGGGGAAGTCCAGGCATTGCCACGGGTGGGCTGTGCGATGGTGGACAGTATTATCATAGAATGAAGATAATACCTATTCCACAAGCACGTTGTGAGAATCCTCTGCAAGTTAGGGCTATGATGCTGCTTTTTAAAAAAAAAAAAAAAAAAAAAAGCACAATTTAAACAGCCAGGATACAGCACTGGCCAGTGCCCGGGCTGTGGAGCCCAGTGACCTGGAGTCAAATCCAAGCTCTGCTACCTCCCAGCCGTGGGGCTTCTCAAAGGCTCAGCTGCCTTATCCGTAGAGCTGGGGGAATGATGACATCTATCTCCTGCGGTTCCGAGAATAAACTCAGAGAATCCACGGAAAGCGCTTGGAATGGTGTCAGATGTTCTAAGCGCTCAGGAAACAGCCACTACTATGATCGTTAATCATTAGTTTTCATGAGACAGTATTCACGGTTGTAAAGACTGACAACACCTTTTCACCAAAATCTTTGTTTATTTGCATCTATCCCTGGGGTAACCTGAGAAGCACGTAGGGTTCTGACAACCTAACTTCGATCCTACATCTGTAGGGAGTTTTCCTCTCTAGTAGCAAGCTCCATCATTCCGACTTCGAGACCGGAATCTCTTTTTCTGTAAGGGAAGGAAGACATATTAGATTTCATAGATTTTTTTTTTTTACTGTTATAAATATTTACCAAATTTCTATATTTTGTTCTCTAATACATAGCTCTTGTTACTTTTGACATCTTAGTTTTCCAAGCAATAAACTACTGTAGCTGATTCTTTTTACTTCATTTAGACAGACATATGTTTAACCACTTAATAGTATGAATGACTTATTTAATCTGACAAAAACCAAGATTAAAGGAAATTTCATCTGCAGTTTTAAAGTTTTCCTCAAAATTCATTCGAATGAAGCACATAATTAAGTGCTTATTAGAGCCTTCAGTGTGAAAGGAGAAAAGCTATTTAAAATTTCAGAAGTTCAGAATTGAAGAAATCCATCTCTGGAAAAAAAAAAAAAATCCCACAAAGGGGAAGGAGGAACTCAAACAGTTCTATGTGACAATCAAGCCTTTTAAAATTTTTTTCTAGGTGCTTTGATTTCAAGAATAGTACACATTTCACGTAGACCAGTGTGTTCTCTTTATTTTGACAGTGCAACATGCAGTTTTCATGGAAACTATGAAAACAGTGAAAATGAGCTATTTTAAAGCATAAAGGATTCGATGTAATAGGAATGTCCTTTTAATGTTGTATAACGTTCTTATTAAAAAGTTTGCATTTACTCCACAAGGAACTGCTGCTCCTTAACAGGAGATCCGTTCGCCACTAAACTCTGGTGTATCTGGGGGGAACATTTCCGTGCGAATTGGCGGAACCCGCGTGGCTTTGATTTTTACTCTCACTCGCCACTTGTGGTTCATCCACCGAACGTAACGTGTTGAAGATTTTAAGCCAATGAAACACTGAAAAGGTCGCATCTCGAAGGGACACTTTTTCCATGTCCCTGAGCAGCCCAGAGAGGGTCAAGATCAACATTTTCAAACACATCTGTTCATCCTTTTACCTTGAAAACAACAGACGTAATGGTCCAGAAGAAATTACGTGTGACAGCATTGGCCCCGCCAGAGCAGTCAGGTGTCTGTCTGGCTGAAGGTGCTCAGACAGCTCTGGCCGCCAAACGCACAGCGTTTGCCTCTGGCGAAAGACGCAGATGGTCGCTCTTCTCTAAAAAACGAAGCCGGACGGAATTCCGAGGGTAGAGACGTTCTGAAAATGACTGCCCTTCCTTTATTATTATTAAAGACCTAGTTCGAATGCACTCTTGAGAGCAAAAAATAATAATAATAATAATAAATAATAATAATAATAATGAGAATTTCAAAATAACCTTGTTCCAGTCATTCTGCTTCTGGGACTGTACTGTGCCAAAACGATCTGAGACGTGGGGAAAAAGCAACAACAGAGATGTTCTTCACGAAATGTTTTACAATGACAAAAAAATGCTCTGTGGTTAAGTAAGTGATGGTAAATTCGCATTCTCGAAAATCATTTAGCCATCAAATTGCTTGATAAAGAATTTTTAATTATGTGGGGAAAGGATTTTTAGAAAGTGTTTTTAAAAGCAGGAAACAATTGCACTTATTATAAAACAATTTCAACTATGTAAAAAAAACAAATCTTTTTAGAAAATAATAGACGATATATATATATACATATATATGTATGTGTATATAGATACACATAAATCTTACTAGTCAGTGGAAAAAATAAACTCGTTTTACAAAAACCTATTGCACCTAATAACGACAGGGTTTGAGATGGCTTGTAATTTTTTTCTGTGTGTTTGAAAGAGATGCGATTATCGTTGTGTGCTTCAAAGTGAGTGGAGAGAATTCTGGCTCTCAGAATATGGGCGGAGGTTTGCGTCCCGGACCTCATCGCGAATGTCATTCACTTTGCAGTGTGTCATGCACCTGGAAGATCGGCTGCAGGAGATGTACCTGAAAAGCAAGATGCTGTCTGAGTACCTTCGTGGGCACACGCGAGTCCACGTGAAAGAATTGGGTGTCGTGCTGGGGTGAGTCCTGGGAAGTGCCACCATTTCTCGCTGTGACAGGGCTGTCCCCAGCTCCGTGCCCACTGACCCATGTAGCCGGTGCCACCCGCAGGCCCTGGTGCCCCATCGAAGGGTTTGAGGCCCATCGCGGGTGTGCGTCCGCTGCTCCCGGACGAACAGCAGCTCCTTGTGTCCGATGACGGAGTTTTATACCCAGAAACAGATGCAGAACGTTCCCCGGATCATTTTAATCCCAGTCCGTGTGCCCATTTCTAGTCATTTCTGCAAGGTGTCAAAGTCACAAGCTGTCAGACTGCAGCAGCGACTCGGGCTTGCATTTGCTTCCTGGAGGAGGCAGGACAGGTCGTGCCGGACTTGCAGGAGCCGGCCCGTGTGTCCAGGCTGGGGCGTGACTGTACTTTCCTTCCTATGATGACAAGCCCGCCAGAGCGGCAGACGTGCCAATATCACTGATGATGTGCGTCGTCTTCCCGAGGGTCTTTGCCATAACTTCTCTAGGAGAAGAAATTCCGACTTTGGTCTTATGCGCCACTTCATTTTTCAAAGATACTGAGTGTGTGGGGACTTGCCCCTCTTATCTGCGATGACGAGTCTACTACTTCGGGCAAGGAAACATTGTGTGTGTATTGTCGACCTTGTAATTCTCGATTAAGCCCGCTAATCAGGGCGTTATCGCAAGACTCAGGCCTTCGCATTCTTGTCAGACTTCTCATCTTTCATACCCAGGATATGACTTACTGTATTGTTTGGCTTTTAGCATTTCCCGTCATTCATTTTCCTCGCATACTTCATTTAAAAAATATCGTCCCCTTTTGAGGCGTTCGCTCTTGCAGTTAGCGTACAGGGTCTCTCTTTGCTGTTTTTTGTTAGTTTTAGTTTCGATCTCTTTCCCAGCCTCAGACTTTAGTTTTGCTGCATTGGGTTTCCCATTGCCAGACCGAAGCCTTTTATTTCTAGGACTTTACCCGATCCCTGACTCTGACAGGTGTCCATCATCACCACTATTAGAGGGACCACATGATTTATGTGCCTTCCCATTATTACAAAAGTGGGCCGGCAGCAGTAAAGGCACCAGAGAGCCTCTCGTCCACCCCGAAATCAGACCTGCAGGGGGCCTTACTGGAGACGTAGAAAAAATCTTCGTGAAGTAATGCCAACGCCTTTTTAAATGTTTATTTTTAATTTTTTGTTTTCGGAATTCAAGGGAAAGATTAGGACGTATTTCACAGACCGAAACAGTCCCTCATTTCTTCAGGACACTGGGCGGCGTTTAGCCTGTGACCATGCCGCGTCCACCTCTGCCTGAGGAGGGTCAGCCAAGCCGCCTCCCTGTGACCCCACCATGTCCCTCGATTCAGTATCTCTTAGCGTCACCTGGCTCTCAGGAGGTCGTGGCTCAACTAACTGCTTAGTGAGGATCGAAGGTGTGTGTAACCTGCAGAACAAACCCCCACGGTGTTCGAAGGAATCGCCCCCTCCAGCATTTTCCTGAGGCTCGTTCGAACCTTGGTGCAAAATCAGTGTGCGTTCAGGATGCAGCCTGGAGGGATGAGGAGACAGTGGAGGAAAGGTCAAGGTGTAACTAATGCAGGGAATGCAGTGACTTCGGGGCCTAAGACCCAGGGACCCTTCCTGTGAGGGGGACAGCTTCGTGTCCCCAAGGACGTACGGCACACCTCCTGCGTCTCCTTTTGGCCACCCCTGAAAGATCATATTAAAAGAGCACGTTTATCATCTTTCCATTTTTTTTCCCACTTTTTCATCGGGTGTAATCAGTGATCTAGCGAGCCTGGTCCCGAGCAGTAATTCTCAGACGTAAAATCACGCCGCCTTAAAGTAAGCATCTTGTCTTTTTCCTTCCATACTCAGGATCGAATCGAACGACCTGCCTCTGCTGACGGCTATCGCCAGTACTCATTCTCCTTCCGTCGCCCAAATCCTCTTGTAAGCTCAAGCTCAGGACAGGTCTTCCTTGGAAGAAGAAGAAGAAGAAGAAGAAAAACCAAGCAGATTCTCAACCGAAGAGGAAAGAATAGGCTCCCCGCGACGTCAGGAGCCGAAGCGCGAACAGGAACAGTCGTTCCCACCACCTCGTCCCGTTTCGGTTCATCGCCGTCACGCGGATGACGCTTCGTGGGAACTTAGGTCTGCGCGACGTGACAGCGTCCGCGTGTTTCGTGGGCGCCAGAGGCCTCCCGGGACCCGCGTGCGGGTCAGCGGAGAGAGCGGCCGTCTCACTGGGAGGACGAGGCATGGGCGCCACAGGAAACCCTGAGCCGTGGGTACCGGTCGCCGTGTGTGTGTGTGTGTGTGGGGGGGTGCTCTGTGAGGACACATGGCTTTGGAGCAGGGGGTAAACGGCACATGTACCATGCCAGCGGGAAAACGGGCTCACGCGTGGGCGACTCCACACCGGAGAGCGCAGAAGCCGTACCAAGGGCTGCAGATTCCCGGTCAGAGATGGCTTTTTTTTCCTTTTTTTTACAAAAGGTGAACTAAAGAAAGCCACGTGGTTCATGCCATCGTCAGCCCTGGTGGCTATAGACATTAACTAACTAACTAACGTAAACCACGAAAGAGGAGTGACCTTTGGGAAGAGAGTGCTTTAGGGACCCACTGTTTTTATGTCTTCTTGGCGTTTACCTTGTCTCAGATGCGGCCACAGGTAGGTTAGAGATGGATGGTTGGTGCAATAAACCCAAGAATCAATGTAGCATCTTAATCTCATCAAGATAGAGTTCGCAGCAACAAAGTACCGTACGTGTAACCTCCTGCTTAACAGCTTTCTGCAGCCTCTGGAAGAGAGGCTGTTTACCAAAGTTGTTTCTATAAACTCAAGAGTGTTTCTGTTGCTAAATTCTTCCAGCCAAAGCCACTTTCTTCCTATAATAGTTGATACAAATGACTGTTTATACTTTAAAAGGCACAGCTGTCCTGGCAGAAATGAAACCTGCAGCAGTTCAAGATGACTAAGGAAAGTAACAAGTTTGAACGTTTATAAACAGTTCACATATATGGTCTGAATTTTTACATTATCATTTCTGCGCTTTCTAATCTCTACATGCTTTTCAAAACACCTTTCCAGAAATTAACTCACCCATAGTAGAAAACCTGCCAAAATAAGGAAATGTTTATTTGTTGGCATTGTTCACTTTAAAAAAAAAAAAAAAAAAGGAAAGAAGGAAACCTCAATTTTCTGTTAATATAAAATAAGAAACTTTACTTAGTTTACTGACCATGAACTATGACCGTGTCAGGCAATATATACTGACATCCAGGGTAAAGAAACAGACTTTAAAAATTGAGCATTAAAAGACAGGAGCTAATCTAATAAAGCAAAACATCGTTAGCACCTTGACGAGTACAGCTAATTATAACTGCGCTCCAACTTCCTTTCCCTCTTTTACGAATGAATTCCAGGCCTTTCCATGTATCCTTTGTACCTAAGAATATGAGGTAACGTCCCTGTTAGGGGTTAGAATGAATTCGGATTTTTCTACTTGATAAAATTGCATCCTAAACACCAAGCTGCATAAGTCTGTCTCCGCTTTTACAAAGGCAAGTGAGTTATTTGTCTGAAAGAGCATCTCACAGCAGCGCCAATGGAGAAAAAGAGGTGTATTTCTTAGGAAGAATTCTTAGGAATAGGTCAGAAATGCTGCCTTTCCTCTTATTTTTTTTTTTTTTTTTTTTTTTTTATGATGTGAAATGTAGACGAGTGCATTAAAGCTCCTGAGATCTTTCATTTCTATTTGATACCTTCCATAAAATTGAACTTTTCCATTTTTTAAAGCTTTTTTTTTTTTTTTTTTCCGATTTCCTTTCGCCTGACATCTGGGCGTAAGTGCTTTAAAACTCTCCGGTTTCATGGACATCGTTGCTCGTCGTGGTGGCTCGGCTCCAGTCATCGTTTCCTTTTCATTACATGTAAATAGATATGTTACATCATTTCCATCTGCGCCAGTGTAAGACATTCTTCATCTCTAGTTCCCTCTTCCTTGTTTACACGTCGGGGGCGCTTTCCCTCATTCACCACCTTCCATGGTTTCGTGGAAAACAGCTACGTACATCGTCGGTTCCATTTCGATGTGGACATGGCGGCATGTTGAAAATCAGACCCAGAGAGGGGGAGATCAGGTTTCTAAGGCTGGTTCCAAACTTTATGCCTAAAAGAGTTCGTCCAAGCCTGAGAAAATTTAACTTGCCTCTTAATCGACGGTTCCGAAACTCTCTCTTGGAAAATGTCTGTTGGCGAGCGACAGGGGGGGTCACCTGTGAGGGGGTTGTCTCAGCGATGCTCAGGATCCCAGTGAGACTCTAATCCTCACATCTATCACCTGCTGAGAACAGACCACGAAGGTCACTGCTCTTTTGCAATCCTCCTCTGAAGGACATTCAAGTTCTGTTCGTCTTAAATCCAAACTCTTCCCGAAAGTGGAAAAGAAAGGCATCTCATGGAACAGTGTTGAGATGCACTGTCCCTCACACACCGGGCACCCCCCAGCGGCTTCATTCTGTCTTAGCTGAGGAGGCATGAAAGGAGCCCCGCCCTCTCCCATGCCCACCTCAAGAAAAATATAAATTTTTTTTTTTAAAAAAAATCGAGAAAACTACCTCAGTCGACAGGATTCCACCTTTAGGGTTTCTTCAACTTTTACGTCTTACCTGTTGAGTGTACCTTTTGTAGCATCTTGCTTTTTCGAGCGAGCTAGTGAGGCATGACGGAGCAGAATTTTGTAAATGTGATTGTGATGGACCTCTCTCTAGCATGTTGCAGTTTTATTTTTAATAGATCGACGAGTGATATGGCTATAAAGATAATTGTGTACGTTTAAACATGACAATGAAAATTTAATATGTAGCTTCCATACTTGTGCATAATTCCAAAGTATTTTATTTTTATCAGTGTTAAATAGCTTTTTGTACAGGCTTCGATCCATTTTTCCAAAGTGTGCTGTTTTTTAATGAAAGTAACTATAATCTTTTCACATCCCATGGAACTGCCGTTTACACATCGCAACTTTTTAAACTTACCGTATTTTTCAAAATTAACTTTTTTGGAGGGAGAAGAATCCCTGCTTGCTAAATGATACTAAACTGTTGCTTAGGCTCTTATAATTAGATCCTGAGATTTTATAAAAATTTAGTCTGTAGCTTTTTAGGTTCTTCACTTGAGTCGATTGTACATAAAAATAAAGAATATCAAATGACCCCCAAATTCTTTTAAATGTCTGGATTTTTCCACCCATATAGCCTTTTGAAAGTATTTTGTTCATGCATACTTTCTTTCACCATTTAAAAAAAAAAAAGAATCTTTAGCTTCTCTTGGTAAATGTGAACCAATTTTTTTTTTTTATTCTGCTCAGGGGGAAGGAATCTTACAATATTTGCCTAAATCAAGCAGCCCTCTCTGAATGTTCATTTTTAAACGTCAAAATTTGATGAACCTCGTGCGCAAGGTTGCAGTGTGCTTAAATTTAAGTTGTGTATAAAAAAGGAGAAAATCTGGGATTTGTTATAATCGAAGCTCCATTAAGACAAGTTGATAGGACTTTATTTTTTTGATCAGTTAGATAGCAATGTCAATATATGGGAAATTTTTCTTAAAACTTGTTCATGTATTATTTTGATCCTTTTTTTCTCTGTGGCATTTGGTGCAATAAACCTTTTAAATTTTATCTTGAACACTTGTTTGTTGCATTTGAATCTTAGGAGTTAAGAACTTAGAGGTCTCATTTCCATTAACTCATGCTGCAGAAACAAGTTCGTTATACATCTCGGCGATTTTCAACAGGGGCGTTTTGGAAACGTAGGGACACTTTTGGTTAACACGATGGGTGAGGGTGACCGACACGTAGTGGGCGGGGTCTGTGGGTGGCAGGGAACCATGCAACTTGCTCAGGATTCCGTAGGTAGTAATGAATGTGGACTGGTCTATTCTCACTCTGCTTGCCAGACTGCAGGGGTTTTAGGAGGAGTTAAAGATTTTCCCCCATTTCACAGGCGGAGAGCTTTCTCGGGGTTGGGACGTCAAGGGGGTGGCCGTTCTGTCCCGGATGAAGCGTGTGATCCGGAAGCAGTTTAGAAAGTCCGTGAGCCCCACGATTGCTTGTTTTCTTTATGCCATGACAATAAGACCCACCTACCCACAGTACAGATGTCGCCGTGGCGATCCCGCGTGAATCGCAAACTGTCGGGACAGACGAAAAGGAGCCGGAAAGCATCAGGAGTAATAGGGCTGTCAGAGAGCATCCTCTAATTCACATGCTGAAAAAACGCGGCCGTCAGAAAAGCCGCGGTCTCACCTCTTGCTTCTTCGGTAGCTTTGGCTTAGGAGGCGCGGGAACTCCGGGAACGGCGGCGGCCTTACTCTTCCTCACGAGGACGGACCCTCTGGAATTTCTCTCACCGGTCGTCTCGTAATCCCCCATCCGCCATGCCATAGAACCACGGCTGAATCTTCCCAGCATATCCATAATAGGTGGTCTGGGCTGCCTGAAATAGGAAAGAAAAGAAAAAATGGGTTCTCCAATTGGAAGGACCTAGAAGCAAGGCCGCGAGTTTCCAGACAGTGGAGACGTGTCCGTCTCTCTCACGATTTGGGGTGGCTGCTAGCCATCTGGCTTGGGAAACTTAGCGACCCGAGCCACGAGGCAGTCTGTGTTCTGAGAAGTTTTCAGAGCCCGCCCGGTCGCCGCCTCCCCACAGGGACACTTATCTAGCAGCCGTGCTGATGAATTCACCCCGTATCACGAGGGTCCCTTATGCGAGATGCTCAGGCCGAGGCTTCACGGGACCCACCAGGTTCCGCAGGACGTGGTCTGGCCATTTTGAGATCTGAGGAGCAGTTAACACCAGCCTCATGATTCCAGACTCTGGCTTTGGACAGTGTGTTAGAGGACAGATCCAGGCTTCATTCTCTCTTCCCAGGGAAATCCTTCTCTAGGTTCTACGGCCCCTAAATGAGAATATTCGAGCACCACTTTCCCATTCTGAAGGGCCAGCTCCGGGGGATCAGGATTCACCATCTCATTTAGAAAGACGTCGTTGCTCCGGAGAGCCTCTAGAGCCTCTCACCTCACCGCCCCTCTCCCCGTGTGCTCAGAGGCCCTGGGCCACTGCGAAGGTCCCCTCCTAGAGTCCGAGTTTTATGGGTTTCCACGTTCTTTGGACCAAGACTTCTGGCAAGTCTGCATTGCGCGTCACTCATTCAAGAACGGACATGCAGGGACTGTACCTGCCACAGTAGACAGCAATCATGGGACGAAGTCCCTGTTGTCATAGAGCTTGCATACTACTGGGGAAGACAGACAATAAAGAGGTAAAGGCAGCAAATAGTTGGGAAGTACCACGAAGAAAAATTAATCCAGATAAATAACAGAAAACTGGTATGTTCTGCGAGGCGGGGCAGGCGAGGAGGAGGGGCTGCGGAGAGCTAAGTGCAGGGGGGAGGCCATCTGTCCTCCGGGGGCGCAGGGTCAGACCTTCCATGCCCACCGCCCAGGACCACAGAAGCCCCGTGTGGGGCGGCAGCCGACCATGGAGTCCCCAGCAAACAATTGCTCATTTACTGATGGACCTATAAATGAATAAAATGGCTACTAGTAGGTTATTCGTTTGCAATAAACCTCCAAGGTTAACCATTCGTGATAAAACGTGGACGACAAAATTGTCTACCTGCTTGAATCTGTTATTCTTGCTTGGTAGTTCCCTCCTTCCCAAAGGAGCGAAAAGGCCTATGATCAGTTCTCCATTATTAACAATTAAAAAAAAAATTAAATTGGGTCCATGTTATCTACAGACACAACAAACTGTTTTGCAGAAGCAGATAGGATTTTTTGAATTTATAAACAAACCTGTGAAATGTACATTAGTAGAAAACGTTCCCAATCTCAAGGATAAAAATGAAATTGCTTCCCAAAGAAGTGCTTGGGAAAACACAGAAAAGAAGTCCTCCCAAATCGCCCATGTGACTGCAGGCATAAGAACGTGGCTTGAATGCTATTTTAAAAGATGGAAAGAGATAACTAAATACAAGACTGTTTATTTTTCCTGTAAGTGGAAGAAGCCCATTCTCTCGTGCTTTTGCTGGAAGCAGAGCCTCGAAGGCGTGTGCAGTTCTGTAAGATCGCACACACCATACGCTTCAGACCTCAGACTGTGATTATTTCGGTTTGACGTAATTGCTTTTATTCCATAGGACACACAACCATTCTATCAGAAAGGCTCGTTAAATAGGCCCCCATTAGTGGAAGCAAAGAATGGAAACAAGCAAGATCTCACGTCGCCCTGAGTGGCGGCTGCTTCTTCGTGGCTTCGCCAGATCGTCATCCGGTGCTTATTGAATGGATAAGCCAACAACAACTCTCTGTGTGGTGGGTGTTACACTAGTGACATGGGTGCTCTGTACTGACCTGACTGCACCCCAGGCTTCCCGAGAGCCCAGACAAAGAGCAGACTAGGGTGGGAGGAGGCTCGGGGTAGGGAAGGAAATGTGAAGATAGCTTTTCAATAGTGGTCCTGAAGGGCCCGAGTGAGGACCGCTGGTGATGGTCTCAACACTCAGACGATTTTGTTCCTTAACGCTTATGGAAATCCCTCCAGTGTGCCAAGAGCTACAGCCTTAAAAACAGAAAAAGCTGGTTAACATTTATGGATGTTTCGAAGAAAACAACTCCAAGGAAAAAGCACGTGTTTGTGCACCAATACGTTTTAAGCAGCGGCTGCCATTAAGGCTCTGCTGGTTTAGCAACCGGTTTTGGCGACCGTGCCTCATTAGGAAACGAAACAGGCAACTTGCTATGCACCACCGAACGGATGCCGGATACAGGCGCACCTCACACCTTTCTGCAAAAACGGAAAGCCGCGTTTATTCAGGTCGGCGGATGTTTCTTTAGTGCTTGCTAAAAGCCCCGGTTTCACACAGAATTTTTTCCAACTTTAGCACCCCTAACTACTCAAATCGTAGTTGACTGTTGCTGTTTCTCTCATTTTACAATTATTATGTTGATCAAAAGAAAATGCTTATATGTTATACATGATATAGAACTAATCTGTTCAACTTTAATGAAATAATTTAGGTCTGGGTACACAATACACGTCAATAGTACTAAAACGCTTATAATAATAATAATAATAATAATAATAATAATAATAATAATAACAACAATAACAATAATAAACCTCCACTTCTCCCCCTGCCCCAATGTTCTTTCTCCAAATACAGCCACTTTTTTAGCTTATCCGTTTCTTCTGGAACTTAACCCAAACTCCCCCTGGATCTCCCAGTTGCCTCGCCACCGTCTGAACCGATAGTTCTCTAGGCTCCTGCGTGGCCAGATGGCATTTTTCTTCGGGATCGTCTCGGGAAGCCCCTTCGCCTGTCACCTTCCTTGGGTCTCTAGTTGCTTGGCTCGTGTTCCTTTCTCTGTCCTTGATTTATCCCCCTTGTCTTGCGGGGTAATATTCTCCAGTTGCTTCCTGGAAACAATGCTTTGAGGTGCATTTCTTTGAACACAGACATATCTGAAAGTTTCCTTTGTTTCCTTCCCACTTGATCCTTTGCCTGGGCGTAGAATTTTAGGTTGAAAGTCACTTTCTGACCGACATGGAAGTCATTGTCCCATTGTCTTCTAGTGTCCAGTGTGGCTATCAAGAAGTACTATACTTTATTGATTCCCGATCCTTTGTAAATACCCAAGTTTTTCTCTGGGAGGCTTTAAAATTGTCTCTTCATGCCAGTATAATGAAGCTTCACGGTGACTTGCCTTGATGTAGTTTTTTAAAAATTTACTTTGATGGAGACTTTCAATCTGGAAATTTATGTTATTATTTTCTTAGAAATGTTCTTGTATTATTGATTTCCTTCTGTTTTCTCTGATCTCTCAATAGTTGGATATAATTTAATTTTAATCGATTTTCTTTTTTTCGTATTTTTCCCATTATTCTTTTTTATCCTTTGGACTTTTTGTTCTACTTTCAAGATTCAGCTATGTAGTATGAATTTCTAACCTGCATTGAATCTCCATACTGATTGTTTTAGCTAACAATATAATATGAATGTTAATACATTTTGCTACATTATTTCAATGCATTTCATTTCTTTAACTAATAGATAACATTAACAGAGTACCCTGATTTGTTCAGGATAGTTTCGGTTTAGCCTCTTGTCCTCACGACCATTTCAATTATCTTCCTTTTAGTCTCAAAAGTGTCTTTTTGGGGGGAGAGAAATAATATAGTAACACAATTCACTGAGTACTTAGTATACACCAAGAGGCGTTCTAAGTGCTGTATACATAACAACACATCTATACAACAACCATCGTGTTAACAGATTTGGAAACCAAGGTATAAATAACTTATCCAAGGTATCACAGTTACTAAGTAGTGAAGCTTGGACTTGAACTCAGGAAGTCTGTCCTCAGAGCTCTTGCTCTTAATGACTGTATAGATACTGCTGTGTAAGTGCTTACGATCCCCTGTTTGGGGAATGCTAGGTGATTTCTGACTTCGTATCACTGCAGACACTGCTGGGCTTCCTTTTCGCTAAAACTGTGCCTCTCCCATATTCCATCCTTGGGAAAGATAAATTCCTCCTGAAACCGGCTCTCCTGGTTCAGCACTATTCCAACTGTGCCGTGCTATGCACCTCTGGAGGACGCTGCTCACGAGCAAATCCTGCGATTACAAAAAGTCAGGCAAGAAGGCAGATTGGGAGAGCCAGCGTCTGGGAAAAGCTGTGTTTCTGGGACTCTCAAGTAAACGAAAAGTTGGGGGAGGCTGTAGTTAATTCTGAGCCTTTAAAACCCCTTCTCTTCCAAGGCTGACGTCCAGTTTGGTTGTCCTTGTCTCGGAGTTTATGGACTTCTCGACACCCCGCCCCCATCTATTGACAATGGCCGACCATAGGAACTTGAAGTATTGCTTAAGACATTTGTCTTCTTAAGACAAATCTCTAAATTGGCAAATATCTCAAGGTGGCAAAGAGGCAAGTTCGTCGTGACATTAGGTCGGAGACATGTCAGCAGCTCCTTCATGGGATGATGTCTGCCTGTGACGAATTCCGTGGATTTCATAATCTCAGTAACTCTCTCACTTGCGTGGATAAAACATTCGCCCAAGTCAGCAGCCAGAGGTTTTTCTAAAACACGCTTCCTAAAGCCAGCCGAAATCTTTCCCGGGAGTCCTCATGACTTGAATTCCTTCCAGCTTGTCCAGCCCGAACAATACCAGTTTGTGCTGTTGCGATAAGAACAACAGGGATTTGCAAATATGTGTGGAGTGCAAATATGTACCGAGTGTCCCGAGTATGCCAAGCACTGCGCTAAATGTAAAGAAAAGAAACGTGAAACAAGACGCGTCCAAGCCCCACGACTTTTGGTAAATGGTGTGTAGCTTCTACGGGATTCGCCCCTTAAAACGAAACAAAAAAGCCCCGTAGGTTCAGTGCATTCTCTTATGACCTCTTTTATTTTGGCCGTGAAACCAGTTTTCCCATTTCCTCTTTGTGCTTTTTAGTCTTTTTTTTTGTGACATTAAAAACATTGTACGTATATTGTAGAAAACACTCAATGACGAACAGAGGAGACTCTAGGAAAATGAGTTCATTGTTGGGTCGCATATTTAGAGAAACTTAATATTGAAAACAATAGCGTTTCGATTCAGGACAAGAAGAAAAAGGTTAGACCACACCCAGTTACTGCGATCATTCTCCGTCAATGTACACTGTATCGCAAGCTTCTGTTCACATTTATCTGTCCTGAAAGTCTGTGTGCGAGCCACCTGAGAGTAAGGCCTCTGCTTATTAATTTTTAAAATTCTGAGCACCTGGCAAACAGCAGGTTTTCATTTTGCGTTTGTCGAAGTATATCTTTATTGCTCTTGAAGAGGCAAAAAAAAAAAAAAAAACTGTGTAAAAACACCATTGATTTAAGAACAGCTTTACATGGGAAGAAAAAAAAAAAAAGGCTCCACGTTTGTACGCTACATTTGTAAACAGCTATTATAAAACACATCCTGATTTCGAGAAAGTCGAAATTTTGAAAGTACGCCTCAGAATGGGGGAAATCCTGTAATTGTCCTTCTAATCTCAAAAACACAGTGGACTCTTGCCTCCGTCATGTCGACAGATACAAATTCTTCGGCGTTGCTTGTGTTCACTCAAATCACCCTTCTCTTCCTACGGTGCTTTTTCTGAGACCACTGATAACTTCCAAATATTTGTCTGTTATTGTTTTCTTGGATTTCCATTCCCTCGCATTAAATCCCCCTCTCTTAAAGGCTTCAGTGACCTTTACAGCTTTCTGTTGCCCTAACCTTTGGCTCCTTTTTGCCTCCAGTAGCTCTCAATTCATCTTGTCCTCAATGTGGGCAGCTCCCGGGGCTCACTCCCAATCTTTTCTCAGTCTTTGCTTGTGGCTCTGAACCCTGGCTGTACTTGGAGAGTGATCCCTGTAAAAAGGTCCAAGCCCAGATCCTACCCCACATCGAATCAGTCAACACGGGCTGACATGTTGGGTCTGTGACCCTCGGTCACGTAACTTAGCCTCTGAAATTCAATTTCTTCACCTGTAAAATTAAGATAATGTTAAAATCCACTTTGCCGCATTGCTGAATACATTCTTACTTCCCATCATTACGGCAAATACCATCTCTCTCTCTTTTTTTTTTCCATTGA
This sequence comes from Rousettus aegyptiacus, assembly GCF_014176215.1. Lineage (NCBI taxonomy): Eukaryota > Metazoa > Chordata > Mammalia > Chiroptera > Pteropodidae > Rousettus > Rousettus aegyptiacus. The sequence goes on along the minus strand of NW_023416291.1, from coordinate 50,909,128 downwards.
TTTAAAGCTTACGTTCCTTTGAAAGTTCAAGTCAAATCCTTGCTCCTTCCCGCAGCCCTCTGTAATCACAACTTATGTGGGCTCATTTGCAAGGCACACTGAAAACTCGAGATGGGCCTGTTAACAACGAAAGTCTCCTAGCTGACCTTCCTACGGCTGTTCTTGTCACACAGCACTCCAACATTCCAGAGTGACCTTACCAAAAAAAAAAAAAAATTGGGTCGTGTTGCTTTTAATTTTGAATCTTCTATTCTTTTTCCTAGATTGGGAGATTAAGCACTAACCTTGCCCAGGAAAGAGATGGCCTTCAGTTGCACTTAGAGAACACAAGGGGGCCAGGTGCACCTGGGCCTGTCTAGTCAGCATCCTCTCCAAGAGCATCTTGCTAGCAGCCCACGCTGGGGCAGGAAGACTTGCGAGCAAGTTGGATGTGCTTAACGCCTCTAGAGGGCTGTAGCATTTAGGTTATTGACACCTGACTAGTTAGAAACAGGACCTGAGGGAGAAGCTACAGGGTCATCAATACACTAAAAAAGAAAATGCTTAACTTTCCTAGTTATCACTGTCTTCACTGTTAATTTGTCACTCCACATATACAAATCGGTTTTGTTATTTTTCTTCAGATATATCTATATATGCACGAAATTTTACAACCGAAACCACCATCCCATCAGGACGAGTCGTTTTTCATAGATGTTTCACATCCTCATGACCTGGTGCGACCGATGGCATATTCCCGAGAAATTAAGGTAGCCAATATTCTTCTATTCGAGGGAAGCGTTCCGAGCTTCAACATATCCAGATGCTTTCCAACGAGTCTTTTATATAATAAACGCAGCAAAGTTTCACATTTATATCGCAAGTGCCTCTTAAAGTTCCTTTGCTTTTCTGTAGCCTTTGATGATGTTGTTGTTGTTGTTTTGCTGGGACAGGTTTGATGGGGCATTTGTACAGAGATGGTCTGCAGTGTTTTCTGAACCAACAAAGTGGAGTGTTTTAATGAGAACGTGCGCTTTGCGTGCGGTACGTTTAACTATTTCTCTATGCCTTGAACCAGGTGGTATGCTTTACATATAAGTTATAAGAATGGCCCAGTGAGATCTTTTGCTTTTCTGGGACTGTGTTCTCTAATAGACTGTTGACGTGGGGGCCGAGGGCTCGTCTCTTCTGGGCGCTAGTTTATGTTGTTGTGCTGGAGCAGAAAGAGACTAAAACCCACGAACTTTGCACACGTTAATGCGGTATCCTTCGGCAGTTAAAAATGAGGGGAAATAGGCTTCGGAAACCCTCGCCTCCAAAAGTCTAAGGGTAACAAAGACCTTATTGAGTCTGCAGTCTCGTAAGAGCAGCACCAATCGATCGTTCCCCTTTTAGGAATCTAAATCATAGGCGACATCCAGATGACTAGATGACAAGCCCAGATATGTTCTTTTCCTGTCATTTAACATACCTGGAGCTAGACACGTTGAATTTAGATGAAAGGGCCGCCTTAAAATAGCATGAATTCAAGCTATTGTGTGACTTCAGTAGGAGTCCATATATTAACCAAGAGTAGCCATAATGATGGTTTCTAGGCCAACAGCATGAAATGAGCTTTTTCTTTTTTTTTTTTTTTACCAAAAACAATTATATTGTTGTTTCTCCACAGAAAGAATAATTTACGCAGTCGAAGCTTCCCTACTCATCCAGGGGCTGTTCTTAATCGCCGTCGGCTTTTTCATTGTTTTCTCCGCTATATTCTAACGGTTGCTTAGTCTATGTTTGCTTTGCCCCTGTATTCCTCTTAATTAAAACCCACCGATATTGAAAATTTTATGTTTATTAGGAATAAAAAGTCACAATTTTACGAAGGAACCTGCCAGAAATGAAAAAAGAAATAAAGTGGTGGTACACTGAAAAGTTTTTAAAAATTAACCTTTTTACTAATTTACGAAGGAAACGAATGAATGGATTGATTGATTATTAATTGAAAATGTATTGGTAAGTGCTTACCATGGATTTTGGTATCTGTGGCTTAATTTATCAACAGCAGCTTGGCTTATTTCTTTATACTGTAAAAGGAAAAAAGAAAAAGTACCCTTAATTCCAAGGTCAACAGACACTAACATGTCTCAGGGTCTACATTCCTAGTCAAAAAAGGGCTCAGGGCGGAACATAAAATAGGAAATCTTCAATTCGATTAACAGAAGACGGTCCTGTGATTCTCGAACCGAGAGAGAAAAGTACGAGACGTGAGGTGAACGCGACCCCACGTGCTTCACTGTCTCCGCACAAGGCCGGGTGTTGGGTGGCACTCCCTCGAGGCCACGTCTAAATAAACAGGCATTCGAAACTGCCGTTTATCACTTAGACTCAAAGAGCTCTGGCCTTTTCACGTGACCTTCGCAGAGTTAGACAATGTGGTGGCGATAACACTGGAAAGAGCTGGGTTATAGATAGCTATGGGAAAGCGTAGACCTAAAACCTCCTATCGGGAAGCATAATTTTGAATATCGACAAACTATTTGGCAGCTGAGAACCAATGCCCACATTAAAAAAAACAACAACAACCACCCACAACCTCTCAGGTACACTGAAACGAACTATTATCACTGAATCGCTGACCTCTATACACTGTCTCTTTTTCCCCAGAAAAAAGCCAATGGATAGCATATTCCCTAGAAATTAATGTAGCCAATATTCTTCTATTCAAGGGAAATGTTCCAAGCTTCAACATATGAATAAGCAAGGGGAATGAGCTTCAAAGTTATATTGGAAAAAGGTTGGGGTCTGTAATCATTTCTCAGTTTTTCACACAATAGTCAGGAAACAATGGTTTGGATTACAAAAAGTATTTCCCTTCAGTTTTGGAGTGCATTTTTTGCTTACATTGATATGGGATGCTATTTTCATAAAAAGTAGCATAATCATACTATGATAATTTCAACATCAGAGGAATTACTTAGTACTTTTGAAAAAAGTCCTTTTTTCTTCCCTTTCCCTTAAGCTTTTGTTTAGAATGGCTTTCATGATCAAGTAGTTTAGAGTTAGATTTTTGGGAAAAGATCCATTTACTTAAGTAATATACTCAGGGGTGAAGACCTCAAAACTTGGTCACCTCTAGCTCTTGAATGTCCATGTACAGAACAAATAAACAAAGAAAGCGACAAGATAAGCAAGATTTTAATGTAAAGTTGCTTCCCTATTCCACACAAAAAAATCATAACTAATCATCTGTACATAATGGAAAGATCATGGTATAATTTTGTTTCTTCCACTGATGTCTGACCTATTGATGCCCTGAAAACTGATGTTATCAATTAACTTATAAATAATTTTTGTTATCAGCTTCTGGACGAACTTTCCAGGAGTTGAATGATATCCTTTTATCTTCATTTCCATTTTTAGTAACCCAAAATTGCCTCCTCTTAATCTGGAAAGACTTTTCTTGAAAACAAAATAGGAGATTCTTCTCCTCCCCCTCACGTCTTTAAATACCAGTGTATAACATCTCAGAACTTTCGTTATCTAAAATAAGCTCGCCCTTCTCTATTGTAATTTATTAATTACGCTTATTCCGACAGTCATGCTCACTGTGGTGTTAAGCCTAGTGAAATTCAGAATCAAAAAGATCATTTTTTCACTGGTCGGTCGTTCATACAAGAAAAAAACTGATTCAAAAACTAATTCATCATCTTATAGAAACAGGTAACAACTGATCAGTCTGTTCTCCATATGAAAGACAGCAGTGAAAATCTCTTACAATTACAAAAGCAATATAACCCGAAATTAGATATTTTCTATGAAGCAACCTTTCAAAAAGTCTAGGCATTAATCAAAGGGAAATATCTGCTAACTCCATGTAGATGCTGTGAGTTAGAAAACAGTTTCCAAACGAGTTACAAATGTAAATTTGACTTAAATTTATTGCGGACATTTGGGGCCTAGTCTAGCTAACAAACAAAATCGTTGCTTACTGCTTTCACTTTTAATCCTAACGCCTTCTCGTCAGGCACACGTGGGAAATCTTTTTGGGATTGATCACTCAAGAATCTTCTGACTTCGTTGCTGTCTTTCACTCAAGATGCTTTTCTTAGTGTATCCAATTTTGACTTTCCTTACTAGAAAGAACCCTCTCTGTAACCATGAGGTCTTTCTCACCAGTAGAATGAATACAATGGCAATGGATTTTAAGAATTCATAGACACTGGAGTTTCTCTTCTCCATCCTCCTATGGTAACACGGAGATCTCTCGGTACCAAACATTTGAGCGGGAAATCCCCTCAGGCTGCCTTTTCTTATGCTAATGAATTTTTTTCTACATTTGCCTCCATTTGCGAAATATTATGGTTAACCCCTTCGAAGTCTTTCTTCCCACAGCCCGTGTGAGAAGCGTTCTCACTGTCGTAGCCGGATCACCAAATTGCATAATGTCGCCTTTTCTAGGCCGGAACTATTGAATGGAGGAACGGGTCAAAAAGGCCTTTGTGTGAAGGGAGCATTTGAGGTATTCATTTTATATTCAGAGCCGGAGTAGAAACAAAACCATCCTTTCTGGAAAATGTCAGTGTTTAAGGCATGAATTCTGTAGCACATTTTTTTCTTATTAAAAAGCAAAAAAACCCAAAAACAAAACAGTGTAGAGACACAGACTTCATTATTTTATACCACATTATATGTGGGCTTCAGTACCAATATGAATTAAGTCCTGGTCTTTTTTTTTTTTTTAACTGCCATATTTTTAAATATTTTGAAAAAGTACATCAACTCTCAGCAAGTAGACTAAACGTTGGGTTTCATGAGTTTGTTGCCTCTTTCCCCAGTAGCTCTGTTTTCTGTAGAGCCTCCAAATAATGAGCAACATATTTCAACATGTTTCTAATGTGCTCATAATAATATAATTCAAAAATCTAGGTAGGCCAGAAAACACAGTGTATATGGCATTAATAATACTAAATCCCATTTATTGACTTATCGTACTAGATGCTATGCTAAGTGCTTAACACACACGTCTCACTCAATTCATTTAATAATCCTCTCAGGTATGTATTATTATTATCCCTGTGGTAGGAAGAATTCCGAGATGACCCCCAAGATTCTCACCCCTTGGTATACATACCTTCTCCTAGACATTCGACCAAATAATAATTGAGGTACTGCTGTGAAGGGATGTTGTAGATGTAATTTAAGATCCCAAATCAGTTGAATTTAGGAAAGGGAGATTATTCTCAGTGGACCCTTTAAAAGGATGTGGGCTCTTACGGGCAAAAGGGATTTAAAGCACGAGAAGGACTTGACACGACGGAGATTTTCTGTTGCTGACTTTAAAGATGGAGGGGGCCAGGTGGCGAGGAATGTGGGCAGCTTCTAGATGCAGAGAACGGCCCTGGCTAATGAACATTAGAAAAGAAATGAGTCCTCAGTCCTGCAGCCACAAGGAACTGAAATCTGCCACCACCACGTGAGCTCGGAAGGGCCCCCAAACCTCAGATGAGATCACAGCCTCAGGCAGTCCCTTTATTTCAGCCTCGTGAAACCTAAGCAGAGACTCCAGCCATACCTTTCCTGGACTTCCAACCTTCAGAACTGTGAGCAAATAACTAGGTATCGATTCGAGCTGCTAAATGTTGGTAATTTGCTGTGCCAAACAGAGGGCTAATACAACCCCCCTTTTATAGAGGTTAAACTGAGACATTATTTAAAAAAAAAAGAAGAAGAAGAACAGTAGGCAGATTAACATGCAAAGAGAGAAAAATGGGGAAATGAGAAGTTCTTCCACTGGCTACTTTCGCTTATAAGTCACATTCGATTTTTCATTAAGGCCACAAACATAGATTTGCTCTGAAAAGCATTGTGAATGCCAGCTTGCCACATTTCTTCTTAGAGAAAAGGCAAATATTTGTTATCTTCTCCCTGTCCTTCTCCAAGGACATAAATGCTTTCCTCATTCCTATTTTATTATGGATCATTATTGTTCATAATTTAATTCCTATAATTCAAGATACATTATGATTTTGTTTTAAAGCAAAATTAGAATTTACTCTGTTGGGAATTGTTAAGATTCGTGATGAGTAACCAACTATTTTGTTATGAGCCCTTTATTCAGAATTGGTTGATAACCCCTCCTAGAGTCTGAAATCTGAGCAGATTCAACTATTTAATAAGCTACGAAAAAGCTACACGACAGTTTCTCCGAGTCTCTATTTGTGCTCAGCGCACAGTTTCTAAAATATAATCAAGGCCATCTCTCGGGTTTTCTAATGTGTTGGCAGTGTCGTGAAGACAAAGGTTAAGAATGTGCTTCTCCCAAGTTAATTGTCCAATTACTTTCACGATTCAGAATTACACTAGAGATATAGTTCAGGCGTTGTGAGCAGTAATAGCAGAAATAAGTTTCTGTAAAAAAAAAAAAATAAGTGGTAAATCGTTTTCAAATGACTATCGACTAAGCTAAAAGTAGAATGCTTCTCCCTCTAATGCTCACTTAAAAATTTATTTCTCCCCTTCGACATCTTGCAACAAAGATACTGCATGTGAAAAGAAGCAATCTCAGTCTCCGTCTCCCGTATTTCTTGAGAATCATCTACGCCATGCTAAGCACTGGAAAGAGTGGGGTTGATCCTGTGAGTACAAAACAAAATAAAATAGATCGCGGGTCTTGAGTTGCTTAAAGCCATTTGGGATGGGGCTGGGGTTGGGCCGTCCAATTGCTCAGAGCGGTCACACTAGAAACGTCAACGATGCAAAGCACCTTTCCGACGCACGCTTCCCCAACGGAAGGAACTCGCGTGAATTCCGACAGCGCTTAGTTTCAATGCCATTTTCCTGGCGCCCAGAGACATGGCTGGGAGGGCGTCGAAGGGGCCCACTAGATCTGTCTCGTAAAGGGTTTTCGATCTGCTCGACTGAGATTTCTCGGTCTCCTAGTTTCGATCCTGGGGAAAGAGCAGACGCCTCCAGGTCGCGAGACTCCTTTTGCTGTGCGATCCGTGCGTTTCTGTCAACACGGCCGAGGTTACTCTGTGAGTGTCGCATATGAATGGTAAGGGAAAATTATAATCCTAAATTTATGATGATTTTGGAATTTCCCCCAAAGATCTCAAAAGGCCAGGGTAAACGGTCAGATTTAGAAAACAGATGTTCTGGTATTTTAGCCTCCTGGGCTTTGGGTATTTGATCATGCACAAGTTTCTCAGAATTCTTTGACGATATATTTTAAGGCGCTATGGAGTCAAAACACGGGTTTACTGGAACTTGTTCTAATTTACACAATCTTTTCTTAGCTTTATATCTCCCTCTGATCATCAAATAATATTTGTTGAAAACCAATGCTCCATGCTTAATTAGTCACTTTAAGAAGCAGAATTTTTTTTTTTTAAAGGTGATGTTTATGTTTAGACACATACTCAAAATGTTAGCTATGTCAAGCCCTTCGAAAGTTAGTAACCGTTGTGGAATATTTTTAGCCTTCCTTCGCTAAGGAATAGAATCACTCGCTAGGCTCTAAAATTACACCGAGTTCCTCCTCTTCTTCTTCGTCTATTTTTTTTTTTCACGTTTCCACATCCTAACAAAAAGCGTGAAAATTAGTAATGTATTTCTTTCCAAATCACCAATAATTATACAGTCGCCTCGACAGGCGCGCGACAGCCCCGTGTCTCGCTGCGGAGTCGGGTCGGTGGGGCGGTGGCACCCAGCGGAATGTGGGGGTGGCTGCGGCCCTAGCTCCCGGCCAGAGGTACTTTTCATTTCACATGCATCGTTCTTCGTGGGGCTGCTTCGGACACAGGGCAGGCGGTACACATGGCTGACACTCGCCTCCCTTGTATCCGTGGCCTTCCTTCGAGAAAGGAAGCGTCGGACGTAAAATTTACCTCCGTTAACGTTCAGGAACGAGTGAAATTTGTAAGGGCAGTTCCTTCCTTCCGGAAATGTACTTGAGGGATCCTGTAAGCCAAGTTTCATAAAATGGGGGAAATATAACATCTGCGTATAAAGGGGTTCATGGTGTTAATATAGTATTTTCAAGGGGGAAAAAAATAAAAGAGTGATTTGGCCTCTTTGGCCAATATTTCTCCTCCCTGGCAGATGGTCAGCATGTGGCAGTCCCTTACTGAGAGCTCACCGCACTCCCAGAAAATGCATTGCTTCATATAGCGCTTCGGGATGCAAGGTACTAATGTCATTATATTTATATCAAACCACAACCCGTTAGGATGCAAATATCTCTAAGAAGCATAAAGTAAGAACTGCGCACGCGCCCATCTGGGAAGGAAAAGCAACAATCCAAGGAGGTGCTTAATTTTAGAAAAGCTATTTTCTGTTTTGCTTGTATAACTTGGTTAAAAAAAGAGAAGCTTTCTTATCTTTTAAAAAAACCTTCTTTAATGATTTTAACATCCTGGAGATTAAGAGTGTGAGACCCAATCTTGGTGACTCTGATTCGTCCAAGTGAATCTGAAGGTAAATGAGAAATTCGCAGTGAAAGACGCCCAGAAATTCTGAAATGTGTCCTGGGTGGTCGATGTAGTGATCAGCTCCACACACTGGCGATAGTACTTTTTCCCAGGTGAATGTTACAAGTTTCCTGGACACTGTTGTGTGAGGACGGACAGTCCGGAAAGACGCACAGAGTCAGGCTGGTATAGGAAAGAAGATGTGATTTGCTAGAACCTCACCGTCTTGTCTGTTTTTTCCATAATGCCAAAGGTTGTGTTTGATGATATATTTTGAAACGCTGTTAAAGGACTCGCTAAATAAAAATTCAGAAATAACTGTGACCGAGCTGCATCTTATTCTATCAAATACGCGGGTTATATCTGCTAATAATTGATTTTAATATTATAAATGAAGCATATTGCGTACAAATAACGCAGAATAGTAAGCTGGGGGGTCGGGGCGGATTGAGAGGACCACAAAGAAAGGCTGCGTACCGTGCCTTATAAAGGAAGGCGATCGGAAGAGACCCTGCCAGACCCTGCCTTAAAGGAAAATGAGAACAAAAACCATACGCCACACACAACGGCTCCAGGCTAATGTCCTGACTGCCGTTTTCACCATTTCGTCTCATACACGCTGTGCTCCCCACCAAGTCCTTGAATTCACCACCCGGGTCGAAATCCTGGCTCTGCCCTTGACTGGCTGTGTGGTCCCAGGCAAGGAACGTCACCTATCCATAGCTCGGCTTCTTCGTCTGTAAAGTGGAGAGAATCGCAGTGCTCTCCTCACACAGGGAAGAGTCAGCGGTATCTCTTTCTCCGTTTACTCTCTCTGCGTGGATCGCGGTGAGAAAAATGTCTAACGTAACAATCGGCCCAGGGTGGGTTTATTCGACAGCCATCAAGGAACTCCTCTCGTCAAATGTCCATAAAACCACCACAAGGAAGCCCTCTCTATCTCGTAACTGCGGAATTTGTGGCAGTTAAAAGCGAAACGGAAATGTTAAAGCCGCGAAGATTTTCCTTTTTATTTTCGTATACTGTACCATGTGTACATCTATTAATGGGTTCCCATGGTTCTCCTTATTACCATGCGCAGATTTTTCAAGCTGTTATACTCTACGATGTACGAGTTCTAATATATATGATGACTAGTTTACTTAATATTGTCTTTGGGACCACACCTATGAAGAATTAGTCATCGAGTCCAGTATAGCATTGTTTCTGAGAGGAAATCAAGTGACTGAAAACATTTGGTCCCAAGGTCAGAGGGCAGGAGCAGAGGATGGGCACCAGGAAGCCAGCGGATACTGTGGAAGTTCGAATTAGAGAAAGACCAGGAGGGAGGAGACGAGCTGAGCTCAGAAGCAGTCAGAATGGTCCTCGGTTTCGCATGAGGTTAAAACCAAAGGAATTGTTTTAATGGTCCCCGTGTATTCTTCCAAAAAAACACACATGCAGTTTGGCAGAAACCAAATCCATTAAAAAAGAGAGAGAGAGAGAGAGAGAAGAATGTACTGCTCTTAAACCTAAGGTAATAACAAAAGCAGTGATCTTTTCTGGCTTACGTCCACATGTATGATGATGGCCTCGTAATCCACACACGGGGAGAGTAGGAAATAGCTAAACAGAAAGAGATCCAGCCGAGAAACCCGATATTGTGATTTTTTTCTGACCTCTGCGATGTGGGGAAATTTTTTCACGAGTCTCTCAGCCTGGAAGTGATCATCTTCCTACCAAAATCCAGACGCTCCGCAGAACCCTCCCACCCCGACCCCAGCGCCCCAAATGGAAGAGAATGTCCCAGGGAGGAAGCAGCTGCCCCAGGCCTCTTACCAAGAGGCTCCTAAAGGCGCCCGAGCACCCTGAGCCTCCAGCCCCTGCAAACCAGGAGCGGGAAAGTAGGGAGAGCAGCTGTTCAGGCTGTCAAAACCTGCTGGATAAAGGTTTTTGCATAGAAGGAGGAACTCAGTCAGAGACACTGACTGGAGCCTCTGAAGTCAGCTTGGTTGGCACTGGTGTGGATGAGGGTGACGTGACGGAGGTCCCCTGATGACAAGGAACCCAAGAAAAGGTCGCGGATTTAGACGCTTCCCTACATTACAATCGCAGGCTCTCACACGTCCTTCGTAGCAAGGTGCTCGTTTTGACGCGTGGAGTGTGTGCGTACGTATCGGCTCAAATGTCAACTCGCGCCGAGTTGCATCGACTGGAAGTGGCCGCCCGAAGCCCTGGATCGATGAGGAATCCAAGTCAGAGGCTCGACTCAGAAACTAATACTGCCATCCGCAGCCTCGGTAACAAAGCGTAGACCTCGACTGATGGGGAAGTTACATCTGATTCTCCGTGGATACATGTAGTCATCCTCAGTGAATCTCTTCGCTGTTGTTATAAAGTTCCAAGGCCAAGGAACCCTTTAAGCTGTTGGTTAAGATTGTTGCCGGAGACAGATAAATCCATGAAAACAATTGCTGTCAGAATTTTGGGGCCGAGAAGCTGCACAGATGAGAAGCCTCATGGCTTGCGTCAAACCAGACCAGCTTCTGAGTGTCCATGAGTTGGCGGAGAAAAATCATCGAACAGCTCACACACAGTCCCACAGAGGTCCAGAGCGGTGGCTTAAAGTCGCCTGTGAAATACGAATTGGGGCCGGGGGGGGCGGCGGGGGGCAGAATAAATACGTTCCTGGAAGGCTGAGTCAGAGCGGACATCTAGTTTGGATTCCCAGCTTGCTTCCAAGGGCAAGGAGTGCTGCTCGTCTGAGCAGACGTATGCGCTCTTAAGTTAAAGACGAAGAAGAGAGGCGACAGGCATTCAGGATGGGCTGTACTATATTGCCTTAAGAATTTGAGGAAATCCAGTTATTGCATAATTGATGCATGTCCTATTTTCAGTACATGCAAAAAGCTTACCTGGGGAGGGGGGAAGGTCTGAATTCTCAGATTTCACGTCTACAATCCCCTGTCTGTTTCACAGGGGCTCGCGCCAGCACCCAGATCACCAAGGGAGAACGGTAAGACCGGGTTTCTAAGGACGCTCTGCATCACTCGATGCAAAGGCGTGATCGGCGCTGTGCGTTTCAGCGATCGGGGCTCGTTCGCGAGCGGCGTGGGCTGGTGCTGTCCAGCACCGCGTGCTTCACCGCACCCACTCATGAGGCGGTGTCAGGATGGGGACGTGTGTGGTTGTCACGGCAATGGTGCGGATCTGAGAGCATCCATCCGCCAGCCAGACGCCGCCGCGTCTGGATTTCCCCGCGGCCTCACGGCCTTCACTCTGTCTCCTCTCACGGGTTCAGGGCAACTGACCGCCGAGGAGGGCGGGAGCCAGCACTCGCTTTTCTGCCAAACTCAAATCCCACGGCTTCTCCATGGCAGACCGAGAGCGTGACAATTCCCGTGGAAGCAAAGTCAGGCAGAATCCAGACCAAAACAAAACAAAACAAAACAAAACAAAACGTATGCTATGACGGACATAAATTTAGAGCAATACCTTAATGTGAAAGCCAGACTCGAGCCTCGTTTTGTTGATGAAGTTATGCTCTGGTATTCCCCAACCGATTTCGCCAACATATTCGTGTCTGTGTTTTATTGGGAAGCTCGTGTGGGAGGCAGGCCTCCATAAATATCTGAGATCTCCGGTTTTCTCCAGTGCTGGGCGCTTTTCGCCTACATAGGACATGTGCTGGTGAATTTTAGGTAGATAATCCTTTTTATAATCTGGGCCTGAAAAATACAGGAAAAAAAAAAACATACTTAAAAAAAAAAATCTCCACACTTCATTCTGAGATGCTTTTGTTATTTGAAATGGTGGAAACAATAATAGCTACTAATTACATGGCATTTACTATGTCCTGGGAGCTGATATAAACCATTTATATATGTTAATTCAATTAATCCTTGTAATAATCCAGTGAGGTGGGTAATATATCTTCCCCGGTTTGTAGGTGGGGGAAATAAGGCTCAGAAAGATCAGTTACTTGTCCGGGGTCACGACTAACAAGCTCATTATTCCCTGACACATTGTCTCGCAGGTCGGGCCTTCAATTACCCGACTAAACTGCTCATCACAGTAATCGACTTATTACAGGCATGTTTTAGACGTTAAAAATCCTCACTCATACCACGTTTGCAGGATGTTGGCCTTCAGGTGTTGGGGAGTTTTATCTGGATGGATAAAATCCGAAGTGAGAGTTAGAAAATTCCACAAGTATGTCAGAAATAATTGGAGAATGGAGAAGACTTTCAGGCAAGGGCAGCTGCTAACAGATGAGGACCACAGGCAGAGGAATTTAATAAATATTGATATTCTAAACGCGAGACAATTGGGAAGAGTGATTCGGCCTAAAAACAGACAATGAGATGCCGGCCCAGGAGGAGTTTTGGAAGTCCTAGGACCAAAACGGGCCCAGGATTATACGGGCAGGTTATGGATTCGCAGAAGGAACTTCACTCCTATTCCCGAGAGGCGACCTTGGAGGCAGACACGGTCTGTCGCCCTCCTGACCCTGGAGTGCCTTTCGTTTTGCCCTTGCATCAGGGAGCTCGGTGTTGGCAGAGGGTGAGGGCCTGGACCGGGTCCTCCGATGGGACGATGGAGGGGGCAACGGGTCTATGCTCGGAAGAGGAATCGAAGCTTTTCAAGGAAGTCGAGAACGTGAGAGATCGCTCTTCCGACGCTCAGTCTTGGCAGGTGCTTTCACGGCTTATCCTAACCCTCTTCGCTCCCCGTGGATGCGCTGGGCATCCGCTATGTCTGATTTCCCTTGATGGAGACATTATGGCTTCAGTTTAACCCGCCTCAGGGTTTCACTTCAATATAACGACTTTGGTAAAGTGCAGAACGGCCAGAGCGCGGAGATTTGTTTTCTCTCTCAACATGACAGGTGTTGGGGCCTTATCTGCAAAACTCCTGTCATAAGGAGAATTTTGCAATCTCCCGTAAGCAGAATGAACTACAAAAAAAACTATGTCAGTCTCGCTGGAAGTTCAGTGTACGTTCAGGCCAAGTGTTTTTCCAAATGCTTCATCGAATGCTGCTCCCATGAACGAGCACACCTTGAAGGTATGTGTGTGCGTCGTGGGGGAGCACTTCCTAGTCACACACTTTGGGGAACAGTGCTCGCTACATTTGCCTTTTAGATAGTCACAATGTATGAAAGGCATGTTAAACATCCCGAGAAACCCTATGGCAAATAAGCCTGTCTACAATCACGTAACGAAGCGTCTCACAAACTTATCCAAACATGGAGCCTTTTCTCCCACTGGGCCACGGGGTCATGAATGTGAATGCCACAGAGATTTGGGGAAATATTGATCCTTTGTGTAAAGTTTCCATGATTGTGGAAATTTTGTCATCGCCACATACTACCACAAATGTGAGAGCAGATTGTTTGTAGCTAGTTTCTCAGTGAGTCCCCTCTGTGGACTGCAATAAATTTTTAAAGAGAGCCATTACTTGACAGCTGAGTCAAAAGCACTCAGGGTCAGGCAGTATAATGGGAAGTTCATATGCTCCGCACACCAACATCGTGTGTGTGTGTGGAGGGCTCCGATCAGGTTTCTCTGTGGTTTAGTCAAGTCACTGGACTTTTCTAAGCCCCCAATTCCTCACCCGTGCCTTAGAAACAGAGCGATGCAGGGTGCGGAGCAGATAAGATTCCCGGGAAGACCCTGCCCCGGCCACACAGCCGACTCAGACACCTGCCTGTAAAGCAAAGGCAGCTGGACGCCATCGTCTGAGGGGGGACCCCACACTCACAGGGGTGTCCTGTAGCTTCCCAGCGCTCCCTAAGCAAAGGGGTTGCATGTCACTCCTCGACCGGCAGCCTGCAGAAATGCGGTTTCCCCAGTGAGACAGCTCCACGGGCGTTTGGCTTCCATGGCCCACATTTCCTCCGTGGGTCAAACTCCGTCCCCCAGAGCCCAGACCGGATACTAGATCCGATGCCCTGCTTCAAAGTAAAGCTTCCGGCTCGTGTCCAGTCTACGGTTTCTCCATATCGGCTTTAACAACGATCATCTCTGTTTGCCTGGTGCTGTATCCCTTGGGGTGTACATTGTAGTATGTGGTTTCTAGTTGTTGTTGTTGTTGTATTGTTGTTTCATCCTCTGGCCACTTTTCGTGGATCTTTCATCCTCTTCTCAAAACCTCCAGCCCTCGTGAGGCAGCAATGAAGTTGGCACTTTCCCTGGGTTAATGAAACCCTCACCTGCTCCTCTTCCTTGGCCTTCTCTTTCACGTCCCTGGGGCCACCTTCAGCGGGATGATTTGCAGCTGTGAACCGCCTGGGGCTGCTCAATCAGCCCTGCCTCCTCTTCCGCCGGGGATAGCCACCTTCCGCTGGGGAAGGAGATGCGCTTCCATGAAAACCCGCACCGAGCTTGGCTGTTCCACGTTTCTCCACCTTCCTGCCCCGGAGACGGAGACGCTGCCATTTCAGGGACGGTAGGCAGATCCCACCTCCCCGTCCGCTGTGTGCGTGGCCAGCGTCATTCGCTCGCTTGTGTTCGAAATTCTCAAGTTAGGGATGTGGTTCTGAAGCTATGCCGCTGTGGGTTCAAATGCTGCCTTTGTCTCGTGTTGGCTTTGTGATCCAGGGTAAAATGATCCGGCCTCTGAATTTTTGGTTTCTCATCTATAAAATGAGAAAAGTGATGGCTGTCTTGCAGCTTTGTTGCAAGGGAAAGAGATCATCAATTTTATCTAAAGAGACGTGTAGCTGAGAACTCGGCATGTGATGTGCAGCTAGTATCATGAATACTATCTTTTTCCCCTTGTTGTGTTGTTGTTGTTGTTAAATTTGATGCTTCGTCTTACCCACCACCCTTAAAAAATATATTTTAGGAGATTTGGCTGATGAATGATTTATTCCTTATTGTGAGCAAGCTTCAAATTCTTTCCTGAGAGCGCTTCCAGATCAGAGGTTGGCAAACTTTTCCTGTAAAGGACCGGAGAGGAGATATTTTTGGCTTTGCGGGCCATAGGGTCTTTGTCTCAACGACTCAACTCATGTAGGGACAAGGCAGCCATTGACCATATGTAAACATGCGAACTTGTGTTTCAATAAAACTTTATTTATGGACAGTGGGCGTTGAAGGAGCAGGTGCCGCAGAGGCGGGAAAGAGCGCAGACAGGTGCGCCCGGGAGGTTTGCCAACAAACCGCGTTTGTTGCCAACGCTGGAGACGAACCCAGCTGTGGCGCGCGTCAATAAGAGAGAGAATTCACCTCCGAGACAAACATTTCTTTCTGACCTCTTTTCTGCACTTGAATGGTTCCATTCGATTCATTCATTCATTCATTCATTTCTTTTTTTTTTTTTTTCATCGACGTATTCATTTATTCAACCAAAGTTTAGTGAACTATGTGTCAGGCACTGTCCTGAGTGCTGGGAATTCAGCAGCGGGCAAAGCAAACACCTTGCCTTCATGGAGTTTACATTTTAGTTAAGGGACAAGTAATCGAAGTAAACAACTCTTCGTTGTTTTTCACCTGAGTCGTCACATAATCTCCTAACTAGTCTTGGCTCTAGTTTTTCTCCTTTCTAATCCATCCTCCAAACAGCTGCCAAGAGTGATCTAAAACGCAGATAAAATATCTCTGCTTCTAAAAAAAAACAAAACATGAAATGGTTTCCTCCAGTGCCTGTAAATTTTTTCATTCAGATTTCTTGGGATTGCTGCTGACTAGAGTCTTTATCATCTGATCCTAGCCTTATTGAATCTTAGATTTTTTTTTTACCTTTTCTCGGTATTAAATTTATCTTTCAAGGCTTATTGTGAGTGCTGCTTTTTCTGAAAAAAATTCCTAAATCCCCCAACTCAAAATTAGACATTTGAGGTGCTGCCTTCACAGTAGTTTCTTTTAATTACATTTTTTAATATTATACTTATTGGATTTTCTCTATTTGTAAGCTCCTATAGGGTAAAGACTACATTTTTTTTAATCTGTAAACTTAAAACAATATTATTAATTGAAAAACATTTGACACATAACATTGTGTAAATTTAAGGTATACATACTGAATTGATACATTTATATATTGTAATTTGATTATCATTGTAGTGATCATTAGAACCTCTTTCTTGTCCCATAATTATCATGTTTAGTATTTGAAATAATATCTAGTTTCTCAAGTTTGATGATTATATACAATCTATATTCATTATACTGTGCATTAAATCCCTAAGACTTGTTGACTACTCATTGCAAGTTCGTACCCTTAAATAACATCTCTTCTATAGCCCACCCCCCATCCCCTGGTTACCACCATTTTACTGTTTTCATAAGTTTGGCTTTTTTAGATTCTGCATATGTGATATTATACACTATTTGTCTTTCCTCGGACTTTTCTCACTTAGCACACCATTCTTAAGGTCATCCACGTTGTCGCAAATGGCAGGATGCCTTTCTCGTGGCTGAATAATATTCTAGTGTGTGTGTGTGTTATCTTTATAAACTCTGAATTGCCAGCACAGTGCTCTGAACATAGTGGAGCCTCATGAAATATGCGTCGAATGCTAAAGTGAATTGTTTGCTGCATAAATGAACTAAGAATTCCATCATGTGCCTGGAAGTACATAAAGTCATATTGAAAGGGAACCAGACACTTCTTTACATGCCTAAAGAGCAGCGTAACTTCCAGAACTGCCTGAAATTCTCCTATTCTGCACTTTACGATATGACTCTCAAGAGCGAGGTCAGAGGAAGAACTGCTTTTCGCATTTATTTTTAATAGAGGTAGAGACGAGGATGAGACCGCATAGTCATTTTACTTCTTTCTATAAAATTGTCTCGTGAGGCCAATGCTCCACTTCGGTGACCACAATAAAACACAACGAGGAAATAAATCAAAAGGAATCGAGCGGAACACTGATATAAGTGTTTTAATAAGTATATTTGAAAATCCGTTAGCACAACGGGCAGACGCTGGCCGTTGCAGAAGTGCTATGCACAACGGCAGGGCTTGTAGGGCGAATTGGTCAAGGCAGGGGGCAGGTGCTGGTGCTGGGGACGTGAAACTCTGAGCCGCGCTCGAATGGCCACATCTCGCACGTGCAAGTGGAGGCGAGAAGAGAGGGGATAATTTTCGAGATGAATGACTACAGCTGTTAAACAGAATAGAACTCCCGATTCCAACAGTTATCACAACACGGGCCCACGGACCGGGACGTTTTTAAACACTGAATTTTAATCCAGGTGGTGCAGTTATGCAAAGAATCTAAGCACTGACCAGGCTAAAAGATTCAGTCGATCAAATGCCTGAAAGAGTCGAATGAACATCAGGCAGAAACCTCTTCGCTGTTTACATTTGCGATTCTTTCAAACGATAAACCTCCCGTGGACCATTCGAAAACACCAAGAGTAGCCAGGGATAATTCAAACGGCCTTCAAAAACTCATGGTGTTATTGTGTCCATAGGGTCATTTATAGGAGAATTATGCATAGAATTATGAATTGGAATTCAGAGCTCTAAGGAATTAGAGAATTCACTTAATACTTATGCATCGTTCAGTCAATGGCTCTTCTAATGTTGGTGGTACCCTACTGTGCATCCGGCACAGTGTGAACAGAGATGAATATGGCATGTCTCTGTGGTTCTAGTTTCCCGTACACTATCAACTGAATATTTGTGTCTCTTCCAAATCATATGTTCACTCCCTATCCCAATAGGATGGTATTTGGAGGAGCAGCCTTTGGGAGGTGATTAGGTCTTGAGGGTGGAGTTCTCGTGAGAGAGTTTAATGCCTTTATAAAAGAGACTCTTCTGCTATGCGGGGGTAAAGGGAAAAAATTACCTATGAACCAGGAAGCAGGCTCTCACCAGACACGGAAGCTGCCCCTCATCAGATGCCTTGATTTTGGACTTTCGAGCCTCCAGAACTTTGAGAAATAAATTTCTCTTGTTTATAAGCCCTGTGCTAGTGAATTACGGCAGACCAGAACGGGCTAACGCACCATACGATCTAAAGGAGACCACGTTCGCCTCCTTCAGGAAACATCGTCTGCTCTCAGGACAGATGTTATTATTCCTTGAAACTTTCGAGTACTGCTTGAGCTAGGTTTCCTGTCCGTGCTTAGGGTTCCTGGCTGTTTCATGAGGGTGTGGCTTGTCGCTCTGCCTGTCAAGCGACCTCTCGCTAGCACCCTTGAGAGATGTGGACTGTCTTCTATTTGCTCTGTAACTTCCAAAGCACCCTGGAGCAGTGCAGTGCTGTGAACAAATGCTTGGTGATCTCTGTGGAAAGAACAGGTGGTTTATCATTAAAGTTGCTGGTGTTAATCCAAAAATTAAAAAATTCCGCATTTTTCCTGGTGACTAGTGAAAGAACGTAACATCAAAAATTGTATACACATCTCTGGACTTTTACTTGGAAAAGAACACTGATTGGCTCATCTTGACAAAACTCTGCCTCCATGTGATTCTCCACATGGTCATCTCTCCCGAAGGGGAAATCTAAGTGCATAGTAACGAATAGGTTTCAGCATTTGGGTTTTTTGTTTTGTTTTGTTTTGGTTTGGTTTGTTTGTTTTTTTGGCTTAGGATTTTCGTAGTATAAATGTGCATGAAATACTCTAAGAAACGCTTTACCATTCATGGAGAGAGGCTCTAGACATTCTCACGAAAAAAGGATATTAACAAGATCTGTGTATGTAGAATCAATAAAAACCCATCAGAGTAATAAAACCCCAAACAGGAAATCCACCGCAAAATGGGTTAAATACTAAGAAAAATTATTATGTCATATGATAAGATCTAAGGTAGAAGGAACTCAGAGTTGTTTAATTCAATGAGTCAATGATGTCTTCAGAAACACAAGGTTTGTTCCCCATCTCTGTGCCCTGCATCCTCAGCATACCAGGTCGCCTTCAGGTCTCAAGGAGGCTGTCACAGTTTCAGGTGTCATATGCAGATGGTATGCCCAAGAGGGGATGTCTGTGTTTCGACGTGGAGCAGCTTTTCCTAGAAAACCCCAGGTGAATTCCTCTCTCTCAGTTTATTGGCCAAGACTGAGTCATTCATCTCTCTCCTAAAACTAAGCACTAGCAAGAGGATTGGGATTTCAGTGACTGGCTTGGATGAATCAGGGTCTATTCCTGAGTCATGTGAGGTCATGGTAGACACCCAAACAAAATGCAAGCCCTCTAGAAAGGAAGAAAAGCATCTGCCACAAAGCATCTGGGTTATCTGCTAGAAAGCATAAAGGGAAACATTGCTCACCAAAAAAAATAAATAAATAAAAGGAAAAGAAAAGAAATCTCACGCGTGCGCATGGCCACTGCAAATTGTTATTGCTTTACGATCTGCTTTTAAGACGACGTGAAATTATTTAAAGCCACTACTTTACTCTCCTGTGGTTCTTGATCACGTGCAGAATTACAACCCACTAGGTGTCTATGCTCTAATACTTGAGGACATGACTTCATACTGAAATACTACAAAGAGACAGAGACAAGCCAGGGGCTCCTTCTGAGCTCCTCTTTGCAAAATGCAAGGGAGAGCGCGGTTGTTGGGGTTTCTCCCTATTCACACCCTTCGAGCAGAGCAGAGGTCAGCAGACTTTTCTGTGAAGGGCCAGAGAGGAAGCATGCTAGGCTTGCAGGGCAAAAGCAGCTGTTGACGGTATGTAAACTATTGTGTGCCTATGTTCCAATAACACTTTACTTACGAGCAGTGAAATCAGAATTCTACATAATTTCACACCCCCAGATATTCTTCTTTTAATTTTTTCAACTGTTTACAAAATTAGAGACCATTTCTGAACTGCACAAACCCAGGCATGGAGCCAGAATGAGCCCGCGGGCCACGTTGTCTAACCCCTGATCTAGAGCGGGTCTCGTATTTGCCTTTTATCTTACCCTTCCTCCATGCATATTTTAGATAAGAAGCTTTCCTGTTTGTTAGAGTCAAATAGTAGATTACATCACTGCAAAAATAAGTGTTTCATTTCTGTACCGTGTTGCATGAGAGAGTTCGCTCCTTAATTGTGCAATAGGTCCCAGCAGAGAGCATTGCTTCGTTCTGCTTTGCCATGTTTCTTTGGCCCCATCTTATTTCTGACCTTGTGATCATTGATTTCCTTATTTTAGAGTTACATAAGCGACCGGCAAGGAAAAGCAAACCTGGTTAACACGCCAATGCAATTAAGAACCAGAGAAGTCGGGCGGGATGCTAAATTATACAGATAGAGTAGAAATCACGTCATCAGGTAAGAATCACACTGACGGGGAACGCATTGCTGCGTGAGTGTGCGGAGAGGAGGTAACTAATGCTGGAATGGGGGAAACAGCTCCCCCTTCATCCCCACCCCCCAACTCTCCCCCCATCCCCCCGCCCGCTGCGGTGCTATGCGTTGTAAAATGTACTATTGACTTCACGCCAGCTTCGCTTCGAAAAAGAGAAAAGACACGTACCCCTTTCGATACAGGCATTGATAGCAAGGCACATCACAATCACAGGCCGGTGACGACGTCAGTTATTAACAACAACGCTTTTGAGCCTCCATGACACATGGCGATTTCGTTCTCTATTCCCTGGGTAAACAGTACAGCAGGAAAGGATCGTCTGTTTCTAGATGGCAGGAAGTGACTTCAGTTTAGACCAGGGCAATTTCGTCTAGGAAGTGATATTTCTCAACTTCGTAAATGATACAATAATCGAGAGAAAATAGCTAAAATTATGCTGTCAGGGAAACATAGGACCTGCTATTTGGATTATTGAGCAATACTTCGTTGTAAAAGCGAGGAAGCGACACTCAGTCGATAGGTACTCTTTACCTGTTTGCGCCTTTCATGACACCTTTACCCTTCTCTACTTACGTAGCCAGGGGACCAGTTGTACTCCCAGACAGTTAAAAGGATTGCAATATAATGACTCCTTAATTATTCCAAGAATGGATTTCACCGTGCTGCAGCACTTTGCTGTCTAAAATGGTTTTGTGAACAGGATGAACTATTACACTCACAAAGCCACAGGAGAGCAGAAATTTATAAATTATAAATTAATTTGAAGTTCCTTATGAGTCCATATCCATGCATATCCTTACCTTGGGGATCTATCTTGCTACCCCTGTGAGCAAATATTTTCTTCTAGAATCACCTTGGTCTGACAGAAGGAGCACTCGGCCTGGGAGAACGGCAATTGAGATTTCGGCCTTGGCCTTGCTCCCATTGGCTGAGAAGACTCGAGAAAGCCATTACATCTTCCTCAGTTAACTTTAGTTTCTTCTTTTTTTCCAATCACTTCAGTGAGGTGTAACTGACATAGAAATAAACTGTATATATTTAAACCGTACAATTTCTTAAGTTTCATGTGTGTGTACATATGTGAACGAGCTTGCCAGATAAATACGGGATACTCAGTTAAATTTGAATTTCAGGTAAACAGTGAATTTTTTTTTTTTTTTTTTTAGGATAAGTACGTTTCAAACATTTCATGGTACATGGTCATGCGAAAAAAATTAGATGAACTTCAAATTTAATTGAGCGCCATATAGTTTTACTTGCTAAATCTGGCCACCCTATCCATGAACTATCACCACAATCAAGGTAAAGAGCACATCCCTCACCCCTGAAAGTTTCCTTATGCCCCTTTGTAAATCCTCTGTTCTCACTCTCTGCCCTTTTCCCACACCCAGGCAGCCACTTATCGGCTTTCTGTTCCCATTCGATTACTTTAAATTTTTCTAGCATTTTCTATAAATGACTTGATACGGTATGCCCTCTCTTTTGCCTGGCTTCTTCCACGAAGCATAATTATTTTGAGACCATCCTTATCATAACATGTGCCAATCAATACTTTATTCCCTTTTCTTGCTGAGTGGTATCTTATTGTACGGCTACACAACCGTTTATCCATTCACTTGTCGATGGCCTTTTGGATTATTTTCAGTTTGCGACTGTTACAGATAGGGCCTCTATAAACATTCCTGTACGGATCTTCGTATGGGAAGATGCTTTCACTTCTCTTGAGTAAATACCTAGGAGTGGAATCGCTGGATCACATGGCAGGTTTATTAACTTTTTAAGAAACTGCTGAATTGCCTTTCAAAGTAGTTGTTCCTTTTAGATTCCCACCAGCAATGTCTACTTACTTCACATCCACGCCAGACTTGATGGAGTTGGTCTTCTTGATCGTCTCCATGCTAACAGGTGCGTCGTGGTATCTCATTTTTAATTGGCACTCCTCCTCCGACGAGTAACATTGAGCATCTTGTGCTTATCTGCCATCTACCTAAGTACATATATCACTAAATAGATATATGTATGTACACACACACGTACACACACAGTGTTAGTTAACTAGGTTCCTGCGTAAAATGTAGTTTTTTTCCTTTACTGTGGGCTGTAGTCAGAAATCAAAAGCCACTGATGTAACAGTTATTCGAATTACGTTTCTCTCTCTCTTTCGGTCTCTTAATTGCGTCGATCGCTCCTCTACGTTCAGTCCTTCCTACTTCTCCCATTTCCACTGTCCCTCTAAAACTTCATCTTCCACGGAAGTCTATTTTTGGTCCCTTCAGGAAATCCTTGTTTCCAGGGCGTCTTCAGTTTTTCCCCCTTCTCTCCGCTATGCGGGGAAACGCTGACTGGTTTTATTTCTCCCCGCCAAGTTCGAGTCGCTCTCCGTGTAAGTCATACTCTGCTCTTCCATTCAATATTTCTTGTGGGTCGCAGCTGGTTCACAGCAAACCGTTTCCTTTTTTTTTTTTTCATTTGTTTCGCTTTATTGAAAGGCATCCTGGGGCAGGGAAGAGATGAACTAGGCTTCATCTGAATTCTATTTCGTAATAGATTTGCGACCCTCTTCAAAAGACTGGCCGTTCCCAGGGTCGCTTTCTCTATGTGAAAAATAAAACATCTGACAACCTCACGCAAATGTTATAAGAATTAAGGGCTACGCCGTATGCAGCCTGGGTATGTCGTGTCCGCTCACAAAACTGGCACAAGACAAAAGCCTGATGGTCATTCTCATGTCACGTAAGCTCTGAGCCTTTCCGTGATTTCTGCCACCTTCTGCCATGCCCACACCTTCTTCTGTGCTCAGGCTTCTATAGCCTGTACAATATTAGGACTGAGATGATCAAACGCAATGCCCTGAACAACCGTAGTGAGAAATATTTAATGATATTACAGAGGGAGTATCGTGGTGCCAAACAGGTGATGATCAGACTTAATTTTACTCTAATAAAGAAATATTTTTTTTCTTCCATAAAAGAGACCTTAAAATCTCCCTCCTTACGTCAAGGTGGATAGAAAATACTCCTCTCTAGAGAGAATGCAGCTCCTAGAAATGCTATCCATTCGGCGAGGGAGGCTAGGGCTGTAGCTCAAACTACCATTCCTCAGAACCTGAAAGCCAAAAATAAAAATGCTCTGCCGTGGCTGACGGGGGCAAGAATATTCTAACTCAACAGATCAGACGATGTTGGGCACTGAGGAGTGAACCAATGTCTGAGTTATCACTGGTCTAGCCCACAGCGAAGAGAAGCAGGAGGCTGTCTGAGCCGCCTCGATAGTTGTTATATTTTCTTCATTAAATATTAAAAGTAGCCAAGGAGCCACTCTGGAAATTCCTAGATTGCCAGCCTAAGTATAACCGGCCTGATTATAAATAATTGACATTCCGGCAGCTAGTGCGGTGGTTCTATTTTTGCCCCGTATCACGACTTGAATAAATTCTCTCGTCGTATTTATTCGCCGTAAGCGTCTAGCTGTTCTTCGCCGTAGCTCGCTCATTATTGTTCGTCCTAGTTATAAACAGTGGCCTGGTACGTGGTATGGTAGCTACAGGTCAAATGTACTTAATGGATACTTCACTCTAGAAACTCAATTAGAAACCCATCAGTTGGGGTGTCAAGATATTGGGTGTTCCGAGATAACAGTCATTTGAGCTTTAACGAGTCTAGAGCTGACTTTCTATCCAGTGGTCACTAGCCACAGGTGGCCGTTGGGTACTTGTTCAGTGGCTCAGGCCCATTGAAATGTGCTGTAAGGTGAGAATACATAGCAGATTTCAAAGTCCTAATGTAAAAAAAAAAAAAAAAAGTAAAACATTCTTTAATAGCTTTTGACGTGGACTCCGTATTCACATGACAATAATGTGGAGCTACTGGATTAAATAAAATACATTTCTAAAGTTGTTTTCAACTGTTTTCATTTTTAAAATGCGGCTACGAGGACATTTTGAATACTATCCGTGGTTTGCATTATATTTCTGGTGAATAGTGCTGGCCTAGAGTTTGGGAACTTGTGAAATTCTATCATCCTTAAGGTGGTACATCGTTAGAATTGTGGCTTGCTAAGATTGGGAAAACTTGTTGCAAGTTTTTGTTAGTGAGGCGGAAGGCCTCTCGTACACATAAGTCACTGAAGAATCGGTTAGAAGCCTCCCCGAGAGAGGTCCCTCCTTCAGTAGACTCAAAAGAAACTGATTTGAGCAACCGTGCTGGTGCGGGGGGAGAGCTCGAGGCTTTGACGGGTGGATAAGTGTGCCACGCCTGTCACCGCAATGTCATATTCGACTCATTACTCATCCCTGAAACCTGCCCCCTAGGTTCCTGTAGCTAATTGCTCACAGTCGGATTCCTTTCAAAGTGCGATTACACTCCCTGCAGGATGTGTTACACATGCTGACATCTTGAGAGTTTCTAAGTTTTCACTCCACGTAACGTAACGCTCATTTCAGGTCTTATTACGGCTTTTAACAAAACACGGAATGAAAGGTGAATTGTGGGTAATGCTATCTGGTGACAAAGAGGTGTGAGTCCCCAGGACCAATACTAGTTGTGATCAAACAGATAAAAAGGAACCTTTGAGACAGGTGTTTCAGTCAGAATGGTCACAGAATGACGCACTGGTAGGCTGATGTTGACCTAACAATGATGTGTAAATAAAAAAAGGTGTCAAGCAAAAGTGGATCGACTTCGCAGAAGCACAGAAACCGGGGAATAAAATGACGAATGATAGTATTCACCCACCATAAAAGAGGGCTGGGGGCGTCTCTTGAGAAGTTAGGATGATTAGGCCGCCATGATTTGATTGATGTCAGCAGTATTTTCTTCTAATTATTATTAAAAATATATTTAAGATTGTGGTGACTATAGGGTCATGTGGTTATCAGTAAACCGTCTTTAAGAAATATTGTATTTGAGGTTTGCGGTACATGACATATAAAATCGCCTGACACGTGGCTGCCTGATACTCCGTACACACATTGATAAATGATTATCCTCTACTTGTTGGAGCGTCTCAGTTTTCAAATCCTTAAAATGGGGATAACAATATCTAAGTGACAGGTTTTGATAAGAATTAAAGGAGATAATTCATATAAAGAACTTAGAATAGCGCCTGGCACATTCTAAGCAGTAAATGATGATGATGATGATGATGATGATGATGATGATGATGATGATGAGCTGATCTGTACTGGTTTGTTCTTTTTTATTTTTCAATTACAGTTGACATTCAATATTATATTAGTTTCAAGAATACAGCGTACCGATACATACTTTTACCGATCACTAGTCTGTGTTCATTTTCATGTTGTAATTTTAATATCCATTTATGAAATGGATCAAATGTTGACTATTTCTTACACCAATTGACTGATATCCGAAACCATGTTTCCTTGTCTGCTTTAATCCAAGAGGATACTTTATTTCATAAACTCTGTTCTTACTAAACTCTTTCAACACATTGTAATTGAAAAAATATTGCTGTGCTTGTATAGCCAGGATTCAAGAAATATTCACTCAATCCATGAGTGACGCACAGTTGAGCAATGTTGCATTCGACATTAAATCACCCATATTTGCTTTCCGCTCTGAATCTATAGCAGTGGTTACCTGGTAAACGTTTAACAACTGGCTCTCAGAGGAGAAAAGTTATGGCTTTAGCATCTACCAATTTCTGTGGTATAAACATTCCCACCATGGCCAATTGCAGACCACCAAGCTGATGTCACTGAACGCAGAGCTGGAAAGGGCTGCTCACCACTGGCAGGCACACACCGGCTCCCGCTCAGTGCTCACATCGACACGCCGCGGTTTGCTGAGCATGACCTGGCTTCTTATGCTCATTCGTTCATTCTAGCGGCGATTCTCGGTGTGATCTCCTGACCCACATCATAAGCATCACCCGAGAACGTACTCAAAATGCAAAATCTGGGTCCTACCATCTCCTGAAACGCAAACTCTGAAGGCAGGGCCTAGCAATTTGCATCTTAACCATCTCTCCACGTGAGTTTGATGCATGACAGTTTGAGAACCATTGCCTAATGCCGTTGCTGTTGTTTCTGAGGAAGCACAGGCAGCTTCTGACGTATGTTAATTAGTCCATCAAGACTTAGCATGCTGGAGTGTTGATTCCTAAAAGCATCTCGTTATGGCTTCTAAAAGTGTAACTCAGATATTCCTGGAGTCAGGAAAGTCTATCAAGCTGCTGCTACTCTTACGGGAAGGTAGGAAGATAATTTCATCATCAATTATTTCCATGTTTCAGGTGCTATCCAGAGGCTCTGAGAATGGGTAGTTAAATGCTATTGTTTGTGATTTCTGATGGCTTCTGCAGTAGAGACCATGGGCAAAATTCCTGTGCTAAGATAAAGAGATGCCCTGTTGTACTAGCGGACATATTAATCCACGTAGGTTGCCAGTTGGTTGTTTGGCAATCGCATCAATACAGCCCTAAATCCAGTCATACCATCCACAGTTTTGGCAGAGAGTCATATATTCCCAGTATGCTCTGGCAGCTTTGGCTTAGTGCGGCCTGTCGAGGTCAGCAGGTACAACCTCGTACCCTGGCTAGCGATCCCTCGCTTGGCTGGCATTCATCTGAATGCCACACGATTTCCGGCCAATAGAAACACATTCTATTTTGGGACAGGTCTTACTATTCTTGCGTATACGGGACAGAAATCTGCTTTGCTGGTAACAGGCACACATCAGTCTGGATTCTGAATCTTACTTGAATAGTCCCTCACTCATCGGTTGGCCTGTCAGACCCCGGGAAAGGCTCACACTAGGCTCTTTTGTAAACGAGCCTTCCCCACTTCCCCTGGCGCGCTTTGTGGAAGGTGATTCCCCGGCTCTTCGCCAGCCTGCCTCTTGATGCTCTTCAATTTATTAACATCTTCTTTCAAATGTGTCAGTCAGGACCAAATAACATGGTCCCCGTGTGGTCCAATCAGGGCAGGGTCCGCTCGTTTGTCAAACACAGAGCTCTGCGATCGTGTGAGCTTTGTGGGCAACCACGCCAGTCTCTGGGCCCGTCTGGAGTTTACCGTCAGCTCCATCCTCTGCACCAACCAATTACACGAAGCCTTATCTCTCCTTTAGTTCAGTTGATTTTTAACCCTGAGTGCAAGGTTCATATTTATTCCTGTTAAATTATAATCTCATTCGTTCCAGCCTCTCATTCTAAAATATTATTTTTTTCGCAATCCAAATCGTCATCTAATTCTCTCTCTCCTCTCTCTCTCTCCTTCCTTCCCCTTGGTTTATGCCTTCTGCAAACCGAACAAGCTTTCTCCTCTATCCAGTTCACCGAGAACAAAACAAAGCTAACTCCTGCTCCCCTCCCTCGGTCAATTTTTAAACATCAAAGCTTGAAACTAGAATAAAATTTCCAAGTGAAGTGCCAGTTAAATATTGACTTTCACTTGCCTATTTTATTTAAGTCTGTCTTTTAGCTGAAGTATCCTTAAAAACGACAGTGCTGTAATCACTGTTAATAATTCCTAGGGAACATTTAGAATACCTAACAGATATTAAATAATTAAAATACATATCCCCATTCTTTGATGCATGCGGAGGGAGACAATTTAAGAATAACATAGAATAATTAAAAGGTCTTATAATGATCCTGGATTAGTTGAAGTATTTGGAAGATATCGATAATATACTGAAAAACGTTGCTACGGAATTTGTTTTTTCCATTTTCCTTGAGTTAATTATTTCTGTTTATGAAAATGATCCCTCGAGTGGCTCCTTAAATCTATAAAAGTTGAAAATAATTATAAAGAAACATTTTTTAAAGGTATCCTATTTAGCACAGAATATTAACACTTAGAATTTACAGGCTATGTCAAGAAACCTATTCCTGAGCTCCACTTACAGGCTATCTGATTATGTAAAATGTGGAGACAATAACAAATAACATCAGGATCACAAACACCCGCATTAGATTCAGGGCGTGGTCTCTGAGATGCTATCTTATTTCCTACCTTTAGACCACCCATGGAGGAAAGATTAGAACACATGTTTTAGCTGACTCTGGTG
Organism: Rousettus aegyptiacus; assembly: GCF_014176215.1. Classification (NCBI taxonomy): domain Eukaryota; kingdom Metazoa; phylum Chordata; class Mammalia; order Chiroptera; family Pteropodidae; genus Rousettus; species Rousettus aegyptiacus. Next base: position 50,880,430 of record NW_023416291.1, on the reverse strand, counting down.
AGGGCACCGTGGCTGGGGGTCGAGGAGGTGTCTTCGTCATTTTTCACACGAATGACCCTGGCTAACCTAGCACTGCAAAATTTCAAAATAATTTTTTATGAAGTACTAATGATACAAATGGCACCAAATGGTCCTGCTTATTTTGAAGCCGCCCCACCAAAAGCAGTAATGTGCAGTATTGCATTACTGCTTACCGAAAAGAAAATTAACTATACACATTTTATAGGTGATCGATGGTCCAAAATCTACAGTTATTACTGAGGAGTCACAGGTTCCTCACAGTAACCAAAAGATTACATTTAAACATTATTATTTTTTTTAGTGAGAGATACAGAGGAATTGGAACCCTTGTGTGTTGCTGGTGGGGATGTAAAATGGTACAGCTGCTGGAGAAAAGGATGCGATTCCTCAAAAAAAATTAAACGTAGTATTACCATGTGATCCAGCAATTCTACTTTTGAGTATATATCAAAAAAAAAAAAAGTGAAAGCAGAGACTGGAACAGGTATTTGTACACTCAAGATCGTCACAGCATTGTTTACAACAGCCAAAGGTAAAGCACCTGGAGCCAGCGTTGATGGATGATCAGGTGAACGATAGGTAGTGTGTGCATAGGTGTCAGCTGACTGGAGCCGCCATAGCAAAACACCACCAAGCACATGGCTTGCACCACAGAAATTTATTTTCTCTCAGTTCTGGAGGCTGGCAGTCCAAGGTCCACGCGCCTTCGGGCTCGGTTTCCGAGACCTCTCCCCTCGGCTTGCGGATGGTCCCCTTCTCTGTGTCCTCACAGGGCTTTTCTTCCCGGGCACACTCACAGGCAGAGCCCTGGCGTCTGCGCCTCTTCTTGGAAGGACACCGGTTCTATGAGCTCAGAGTCCCGACCTGTGACCTGACTTACCCTTAATTACCTCCATCAAGGGCCTGTCTCCAAATACACTCACATTGGGCACTGAGGCTTCCACATAGGAATTATATGAATTTGGGTGTGGGCGAGGAGTCAGTTTAGTCCATATCCATCACAGCAGACAGTGAATTATTATTATTCAGCCTTAAAAAAGGAAGGATGCTTTGGCACAAGCGGTAACACGAATGAACCTTGAGGACATCATGCTAAGTGGAAAAAGCCTGTCATAGAAATAGTGGATGATTCGCCTGATATGAGATGACCAAAGTCGTCGAGTTCATAGAGATAAGAGGGGGAATGATGGTTGCCAGAGGCCGGGGAAGGGGAAATGGAGAGTTAGAGTTTAACGGGTACAGAGTTTCAATTTTGCAAGATAAAAAGAGGTTCTGAAGACAGATGGTGGTGATGGTTGCACAACAGGATAAATGCACTTAGTGCTACAGGACGGTATGTTTTGAAGTATTTACCACTTTGTTTTTCAATTTCTAAACTTACCGTTTTATGTTTTGTTTCTCTTACCACACTTCTTCTAAAAGAAAAAAAAATTAGAAAAGATCTCTTACATTAAACCATTCATGTTTCAGTACGTGTCCCCGAATGGCACTTACTCTTGGTGAATCGCGTCCTCCGGAAACACACACTGCGTCGCCATGATGGACCATTAGTCTATCAACTGGTAGTTTAGTTCTCGGTTTTATGCCTTTTTCTACACTGTCTTTCCAAATGTGTAAGATGTGTCTTTCTTCTTCCATAATCTCCTAAATTTTCACCACGAATTGCAACTTAATTTTTCTCAAGGATTGTCATCACAGTGAGGGTAATAAAATTCATATATTTACTGCATTATGGGAAAATCAGTTAGGGGACTTCCAAACCCTACAAGAATGTAATTAATCTAACAATAGTGTTACATGTTAATTGACTCTACACTAGCAGAAGTGGAAAGTCCCACAATTGTTTTGCCTTTGGTTTCTTTCCCTTCCTCAACAAATATACAAAGACAGGGGCTGCCTGGGGCCTGACAGACGATAAATATTTGTGGAATAAATGAATAAACGTCTGATAGGCATGTTATGGGAAGAATGCTTTTAATTCAAGGAAGGGAGGAATCCCATGTCTCATGTAAATCAGTCAGGTATGAACCTCTAAGCAACATATTTTGAGGTAGTATTACACTAGTGCAGGAATAATTCAGTTTTTAAAATATAGTTCATAATTTTCCATTTAGGAAGAACTTTTTTTCAAGTGTAACAGAGCGTTTAGAAATGAAATTTAATTTAGTATCATTTAGTCCCTTTGGAAAGCAAATGTCAAGGATGGTGGTGTTACTTCTGGGCATCTGTCTCAAGGCCTTGGCAAGTATCATAATACAAAATTTCGAGATTTGCTACACCAAGGGAGGAAAAATAGTCTATTAGAGAGGAGAGAGTTGGAACAAAATAGTCTTTTTTGTAATGTTTTGCATTGTCATTTACATGTAAATATGATATTAAAGTAGTGGCAAAAGACAAAAACCTAGCATTTTGTGTAGACTGAGAAATGATTCCAGCTGTTTAAAAGTTATGTTAGGGGCTTACTACACACGCAATGTGATGGTGGAGGAGGAGGAGATGGTGAACATCTAAGGCTTGGTTCAACCCTTAGAGAGCTTATAATCTACGTAAGAAAATAGTCTTATACGCTGAACGGCTAAAGTAAAGCTGGGCGAGGCTGCCTCTCACTGAAAAAGAAATTCAGGGAAGGGGATAATCAGCTATCCATGGACAGTCGGGGTCTTCAGCAGGACTTGGACAGATAGATGAAGTCGACACACAGGTTTGAAAAATTAGGCTGTAATTTTTCCAAATATAAGTATGCGATCAAACACGTGTGAGAGGCGGAGATGGGAAGGTGTTCGATTTTCCCGCTCTCTGTGTAAGAGAAAAGGAATGGAAAGCGGGCTTCCCCCAGCCCCGCCATCGGCGCTGCAACTTGTACGGGTGCATACAAAACGGCTCGTGGTTTTCCACCCCCTTCAGACGCTGGCTAGTCCTCATGGCAGACGGAGAAACGAAAGCCATAAGCGCAGACAGGTTAGCTGAACTCTCTTTGGCTCACTCATTACTGCAACGTTCACAAATTACAAAATAACATCACCGTTGCTCCAGCAGGTGTTAATTATCAGTGGGAGAAAAATGCAACAATTTAAAAATGACAGGTCTTTTTCTAGTTTCTAATTTTTTAGCTGATAAAAAAAGGGAAAGGATTCATTCTGTTCTTTTCTCTTTTTTTTCCTTCTCTCGTGGGGAGCGCTTTCCAGATTGTCGTCTTTTCGGTTTTATTTTCGTACCTTTTCTTCGGTAACCCCTTGTGGTCACAGCCTCGTTCCCTCACACCTGCTCAGTCAGTTAAAAAGGCTAAAGTCGGGGAGTCCTACTGTGCTCTCAATTTCTCATTTTCTTACAACAGCCTGCCCCCCACTAGGAGATACTGGGTGAGCAGCGCTGGGCCCCTGGTGGAAGGAGGGGGTTAAATGCAGTTTCTTTGAACTTGTATGATTCCCTCCCAGGGCTTCCCACAATGCATCTGCCACGTCTTTAGTCTTCCATTTCTACTAAAAAGCAAATCTGTCTCAAAGGAGCATGAATGTGAGTAACCGCCACCCTGGAGAGCTTCATAGGGAGGGATGAGAGAGGAGGAGCCTGGGTGGACAGAGTGTAGGCTGGAGGGAGGGAGCAGGTGCAAAGCTGGTCATCAGGGATCTGTTTCTGGATGTTGCTCTCAGCAGTGCTCTGTTAGTGAACAAACCGTTTACATCACTGAGGAAGCCTTGTTAGAGAAAGAGCCTGGGTGAGAGAGGAAACAGATACTCAGGAAGACTCCGCCAATGCACATCTACTCTAGGCAAAGCAGTAAGCAAAAATAGCGAACAATGATGTGTTCCTTCTGCATTGTCCTTTTATGACGAAGCGGCGATCGACCTGGTGTCGAGGTACCCAGAGTGACTCTCTGGATAGGAGAACAATCGGTCCAACGTGTAAGTTAGTGCCCATGACTCGCATGATAAAGGAAAATGCCTGAGACTGCAAAGTTTTCAAGGCATTGTCAATTCTTCAGCTCATTCACCCCTCCCTTCTACAAAATATGTTGAGGGGACTTCATATCAGGCTGTCCTTAGTGCCGTCTCCCCATCCTTTCAAGATGGAAACAGAAGGTGAGTCCGAGAAATCCTGGTCCCTCCCTGGAGCTGCCCAAATATGAATCTTCACAAGAAAGACTCTGTAATATCCTCACTATGGGGGACAGTCTGGCCACCACCAGGTCTGGGAAACCAGTAATAGATCAGAGGCAATGGGTCCAGCCAACGTGGGTTTGAAACTGGTAGAGAGGAAGTCTCGGGGCAACGAGACACATAGGGAGGCAAGACGGAGGGAGGCATCGGGCTAGAATAAGCGTGAATCAGGCGACTCCAAGATGCTGGCTCCTTTACCTGTCTCGCCCCAGTTTTAGAATTGAAACGTCTATGTCCAGGAAAACTGCTCATCCTGTGTGCGCGGGACGGTTGGCCATCCTGAGGTAGAGTGTGTGAGGGTGGGGCTGGAACAAGTAGATCTTAATGGGGACAATGGGAGAAAGGTGAAGGAAGTACACAGGGAGGCACCGCCCCCCACCTGGCCTGTTGGATTTGCTCGTCGTGGGAGGGGAAAAGCAAACCGGCCATGTGCTGGAGCTGAATTTCAAAGCTTTCCTCAGGATTCCCTAAATGTCCTTTGGTGGCAATTAAAAAAAAAAACCTCTAAACAGAGACCCACTAGGGTTTGTAATTATCTATGCGTAGCTGTTTTTTTTTTCTTTGGTAACTGTAGAAGAAAATAGGGAGAGATGAGGGGAAGGGGTTGGGTAATAGACACAGAGATTAAGCAAATGTCAGTCATCCGATGAAAGTAGGAGGTCGTAGGAGGTCCTAATGCTTGTGATCTCTGCGGCGGAAGGATGCAGGAATCACCATTGCACTAGATGCTGTCTTGGAAGCTGCCTTACGTGGGAGTCTCTGGCTCAAAATTTTATCTGCTCAGTTGTGTCTAGCCGAGGTATAAGAAAGTGAGTGCGAGCAAACTGAAGTATCCCTGACCTTGGACCCTCTGCCTTTGGGACAGGCAGGGGCGGGGTGGCATTCACTTTCCGTTAATCTATCCCACCTCCTGTGGAATCTATTTTAATAGGTGGCCCTAACTCTTCGTGCAATGCATAATTTTCCTTTGGTCACAATCTCAACCCCAAAAGCGTGTTTCGGCTTCAAAACATTTTAAGCGAAGGCCCTCTGTCATTATTTTAGGTGACTCACAGTGGCGAGGTGAACGTTTACATGTACAGTTTCTGTCTATGACGGTTACATCATCGCACAAAAATGACTGGACAAACTCTCATCCAAATTTGGAGATAATGTTTGAGACGGTCTCTGAGTTAACAGCTGGATGTTACAAATAAATATCACGCTCTTCCAAAGTCATCCTCCAAGGCCATCAGAACTGTGACTGCCAATGAGAGAAAGTCAGAGGAAGGTGCTCAGGCCCCACATCGCAAAGGCGGAGGCTTTCGGGCTCTTGCACTGAGTGAGTGTGAGCGAGCGCTTCCCCTGGCCCTGCTCAGCAGGGAGCGGCTTATGTAACAGTGACGCCTGGGGTTCTTGACTACTGTACAGACTAATGTAGATAACTTGCCACAGCACAGTCCTCGCCCAAAACAATCCGTACAGAGAGACAGTATTTCCTCGGCACCTCCCCTGCCTTGGGAGCACAGGCAGAGTTATCACAGCGCTGGGGATTTACTGCAAACTCTCATTTCAATCTGTACCTTCGGAGTAATTATATGCCCAGGTCAGTAAGAAGCTATTGTGATTGTGTGTGTACATATAATATATGTGTATGTGTATATATGTATATGTGTATGTGTGTGTGTATATATGTGTATATACACACATACATATATACATATACAGTTATGTGTGTTATATATGTGTGTGTGTATATATATATATACATATGTGTGTGTGTATATATGTGTGTGTGTATATATATGTACATATATATGTGTGTGTATATATTGTGTGTGTATATATATGTACATATATATAATATATATATAGTGTGTGTATATATATGTACATATATATGTGTGTGTATATATATATTGTGTGTGTATATATGTACATATATATGTGCGTGTATATATAGTGTGTGTGTATATATATGTACATATGTGTGTGTGTGTATATATGTATATGTGTATGTGTGTGTATATATGTGTATATACACATATACATATATACATATACAGTTATGTGTGTTATATATATGTGTGTATATATACATATATGTGTGTGTATATATATGTGTGTGTATATATGTACATATATATGTGTGTGTGTATATATTGTGTGTGTGTGTATATATGTACATAAATATGTATGTGTATATATATTGTGTGTGTGTATATATATGTACATATATATAATATATAGTGTGTGTATATATGTACATATATATTGTGTGTGTATATATGTACATATATATATGTGTGTGTGTATATATTGTGTGTGTGTGTATATATATGTACATATATATATGTGTGTGTATATATATTGTGTGTGTGTATATATGTACATATGTGTGTGTATATGTACATATATATTGTGTGTGTATATATATATGTACATGTATATATATTTCTTGGCCCATTTCAAGGGAATTTAAGATGCTCAGTTTGAGAAAAACAAAAACAAAAAAAAGAGAAATCCCTCAGGTCTAGAATTGACAGTTCTTGGTTTGTTTGTTTGTTTTTTTCCTATCCCTGCGGACGAGAGGAGCTGACACATTCCTTAGGGCATTTCCACGTGTCAAAAGGTGTGCATGCACACATAGGCATGTGCACAACCTGTGAGGGGTGTGATGGGGGGGGCTGAGTGTGGCTCAGCAGGGGGTCCTGTGTTCTAAGTGGCGGCACGAGCCTCAGAAGAAGAAATGAATGAGATTCACCACGTTGGTTCCTAGGATTGTAGAGTCATAGGTTTGTTTTTGTTTGTTTTTTAATTTCTTTATTTAGCCCACATGGCTAGCATGTTCTATTTTGTGAAAAGAGGGTCATGATAACTACTTAGCTTATAAATTGAAGTTTGGAAGAGTCTGGAGATCTCTAATAGAAAGAAATGTGGGAGGCATTATTTCCTTGCTACGAACGAAGAGTTTATCTAACCCGAATGCTATCAACATTTATTCATTAGCCTTTCCTTTAACTCCAGATAGCTTGGTCTATATAAGTTTTGACCATTTAGATTCCTAATTATCCTGTCATCAATGACATAATTCATTGAGCTGAAAAAAATATTTCATTTTTATGTCATCATTCACAGAACAATATAACGTGCATGAATTCGAATTATACAAATGATTCCGACCTCTTTTTAAAATCGTCGGCTTTCGAATTACTTTTTTAAATCGATGGCCGTGATCCGAAACGTCTGATCTTCTGACTCGGGGCAAGCCAGACCTCACAGAGTCATAGTTGGGGAGCACCTAGGGGCCTCCAGGAGCAGAATGCCCACGGTCACGGTCACCCCCAGTTCTGCTGTCTCCCACGACATGTCGCGTGGACTTGTATCACGGTTTCTTGGTTTGCTGTTTTAACCTGCGGGTTCCAGGGCCCCAGAAAAAACCTCGCTCAGAGTTTGGGGCATTCCGTGTTCTTCAAGTCTCCATAAGTGTTCTCACGCATGCAGAATTTCGAGAGCCAGGGCCGTGGATCCGGGATCGTAGTTGGCTCGGAGACCCCTTCCGGGAGATATTAGTAATCGCTGGCAGTAAAATGGGACAAAGAACCCCCAAACTGGATTTGGTTCGCGTTCCACGGCGCGTGCTGCCTCTTTTCCCCCTCATCCACCTCCCTCCCCCGATTCTGGTGAGTTTGGATCATTGTTTAGGAAACTTGGAAGCTGCTGCTTTGACTCCAGCCGCGAAGGGTTCCTGGCTCTGCCCTCCGGTGCTCACCTCCATCCCCAGGGCAGTTCACTTGACTGCCAAGAATGAGGCTTAGAAATGAACCAGATCTCCCCTTTCCTCCACCAGATTTCCTAAGGCTGTTCTAGGTCCTTGCCAGGAAAACTGTTCTGCTCAGACTCTGGTTGGAAGTGGAGTGGTAGGTCTCTGTGTGACTTCCGTCTGGTTCAGCCCATTACAGACCAGAACCAATCAATCAGTCCACTTACGCCTTCCCCTTCACCAACTGCCTCTCCTGAAATTCTCTAGTTTCCAGATAGTGTCTCCTCTATTTTAGTGCTGCCCCCAAACAAATGATTCGAAGTCTCTCTCAGTGCTGTTATCCTGAAAGGCATGGGTAATCTACCTGCTTCAGACTTCTCCTGGAGTGTATTTTTCTTAAAGACGATATCTGCAGACAAAGGGACTTTTTAACAGGCTCTGTGAAAGGTTTCACCCTGTTCCGAGATAATGGCTCACTACGGGGGTTAGCGAGACAGGGAGGCACTTTATTTTTTATCACTCGCTGGGAGTGAAATTGGCTCGGCCGGTACCCAGCGGGTGTCAAGGATAAAGTGTGTCTTTGCGGGATCTCAGCGTGCGCTCTCCCCTCTCCTTGCAGGGAACGGACTCGAGGCAAACACACAAACATGATGCCCGAGGCGAAGGACTTCCCACCCAGGGCAGAGCTTTCAATTGTGTCTGACTGTAGATTGCCGTATCGTGTTAGCAGCCACGATTCTGTAAATCCGTGCTGTTTATGGGTAATATTTCGAAACGTCCCTTCTACCATAGTCTCTTTTGAATGGAACTTGTTTTCTTCAGTATCATTTAGATCAGATTTACAAGAACATTTAAAAGGCCAATAGTCAGCAGGTTAAAAAACTACCTTTTGTGTGGGCTCTAATTATTAGGGTCACAAATGACGTCATCCTCTGGGCCCGGTAGCCAGCAGTTGACTTAAATTGCCGGTAATCTATGTCCGATGACAATAGTTGTCCCCATATGGTGTTCAGCACATGCCAGGCACTGTCCTAAGTCATTCGTGTACATTAAAACCCCGAGAAACCCTATGAGGTGGGTCTTAGTGCTGTTTTTCAGATGGTATAACTAAGGCACAGAGAGGTAAAGATCTTGTCCAAGGTCCCAATAGTGAGTAAGTGGTGGAACCAGATGTGACTAGCTCCTCGTTACTCAGAGTGTGGTGGCCCCTGGAACAGAGTACGGCATCATGGGAACTCGGTAGAAATGCATATTCTCAGGCGCCCCACTCCAGACCAAAGGAAACATCTTGTGTTTTAACAAAACTCCCCCAGGTGATTGATATGCACATTTCGGTTTAAAAACCACTGGTTGAGGTCATCTTAGACGACTTCTCTGTACCCTCAGACTTAGGAAAATAAAGTGTACTTGGCTCGCTTCTTATGAAAAACTAAGATTTTAAGATGATTTTTGTGTCCTCTCCCAGCGCCTGCCTCCTCCAGATAATCAGCTTCTCAAGAAAAGAATAGTACAACTTCTTAAGAAAAAAAAAAAAAGTGCAAAAAAGTTATTAAATTTATATTATACGCTGACGCTTCCATTTCACTAAATCGTTATATGAAACCTTCTGAAATAAGTACTATTATCCCCAAATTACAGATGAGATAACAGAGATCACAAAGGTTAGGAGGAAAGACCAAGATTGATGTCCAAGTTCAAGTCCTTGTTTCCTGAAGCAAGATCTTCACGCTTCTCTCTGTTTGCTATGAGGTCGCACAGTAAAGAATGAACTAATCTTTAACAGAAGAATTTTTCCAAACCTTGTTTCAACAACAACAACAACAAAAAACTCTTTTTGCTTAATCCTGAGCATTCCTCTCTGATTTAAAGAAGCAATATTAATGTAACCTACAAGGTATCAACTTTGGAAAATTAAATCAAGACCATGGAAAGGCAAATGAATTCTTCTCCTTCCCATCTTAGTTAACGTAATAAAGGTATTTATTGTTCGAAGAAAAACAAAAACAGAAAAGCTAGAGTATGAGACCAAGCTTGCCCTTAGAAGCTCTCTTCTGAAAGCTCGGTTTAGAAGCTTTTCAAAGTGGTGACAACACACTAATGTTTTTTTTTTTTTTCCTGCAAATCACACTGGTGATGACCTAGATAATCAACAATTTAAGGTTTGGAACTGCTGTCACTTGTAAATACATTTTGATTCAGACTAGTCATGGTCTTCGGTTACAGGAAAAAAAAAAAAATGCAGATTAGCTGACCGAATGTGTCACTACCATTAAAATGTGCGAGCTGTTGCCACGATTCAGTTGTTAAAAATCCGAAACGTTTGCTTCATTAATTATAACGGTGAGACTGAGGCTGAATTTACAGTTAGGACGATTTTATTCTTTCTTCAAACAGGAAATCACTGGCAATTCAGTGTGAAGTCATTTTCTATTTTTAAAATAATGGAAGTCGAGACGTAACTATTAGTGTGACAGTTTCATGGGGCGAAAGAGAAGATGAATAAATGGGTCTGAAACCCAGGCTAATGGAGCAACGCTTTTCAAAATTACTTTCCCATCTATGTATTTCTCCTATTTTCATTCATCGTATCAGTTTTTGGCCATTTCCGAGAGAGTACTTCCAATTCCAATATATTCCTAACAGAAATCCCATGTTGTGGACACTCCTTTATAAGATGGAATCCTGCAATATTTCTGGTTTACATGAGCAGATTTTCTAGTGGATATATAATGGCTGACTGAATATATTAATGTTTTTATTTGCTCAGGTTCCTGGATACAATGTACATAAACATATCATGTAAACAGCAGGAAGGCCCAAGCTTACATCCTTCCGATCAAGGCTGCGTGACCCTAAGCAACTCGCTTAGCTCTGTAAACCTCAGTAAAATGGTAGGTTATACTAGATGATCTGTTATGATGCCTTTTTAATTTAATTTAATATCCCATATTAATTATCTCTTTGATTTGGACCAAGTGAAAATTCATGAAAAAATCTGAATGGAAAAAAAATGTGTATTTTAAAAATGTAATTTCGTAACTTTAAAACAGCATAGGATCTGGAACTTGGTAAATAAATTATGTCATTTATACATAAACAGATATCTTAAAAATACATAACCATGTTCTAAAATACTTTTAAGCACTTTTTTCTGATTATGTCTATGATATTAATTTTCACAGTAAAATCTTTGTAATACAAAAAATAACAACTATAAAATTTCCCCGTTATGTAATAAAATATAGCAAATTGATAGAATAAATTTTATGTAGCAAAATAAGCCAGTAACTAAAGTGTTTTAAAAATACAGAGAATAATTTACCCTATCAGATTAAACTCACAGTTGTCAAAAATATGGATCATAGAAATCAGAATGGTGTTTGACTTTGGGGAAGGTTAACAGGAAAAGGGCATAAAGAAAATGTTTATTGTCTTGATCTGAAAAGTAGACACATAGTTGTGTTCACTTTGTAAAATGTTGTCAAGCTTAGCACTAGATTAATGTACTTAATAAAGTATATGCTACGTGCCAGCTTTTAAAAAAGTTGGACTCGCTAACATTTTTTTCAAAAAAAGTCTCTGTCTTTTATTAATTGCAAACAAAATAAGTCCTCAGAATCGTCTATAACATAGGATGCTCTAATAACAATATTCAAAAAGAAAAGAAATGATAGGAAAAACAAAATAGGCCAAAAATATGGCTGAGTCTTGTGGAGTAAATTACGAGGTGATTTTCTCCCTTTTCCACTTCTTTTACATGATTTCTCAAGGCCTTTGGAACTGGACGTGTGGTTCCTTTCAATGCCACACTATGCTGTGATAGATATTTATATTAAACAAGTAGGATAACAAGATAGCCTATAATGTTTCAACCAAAACAACAGATTATAAGCTTCTCAAAGAAAGAAATATCTTATTCATGTTCATTTTTGTCTCCTCCAAATCTCATGGCGAAGTTTTTAGTATTCCATTTATATTTGTTAAATTGGGTTTAAAATCTACTTGAGAAAAATTGAGTATCAAAAATATATTTTACAAAAGAAAACTATTAAAATTTGACAGAAATTGCCTGAGAGGAGGCCAGGCCAGCCCAACGAGGACCCCTCCTGAGGTCCTGAGGCCCTCACAGTAAAATTTTGTTCCAGATCAAATAGATAATAGAAAAATAAAATTTGATGAGTGGTCAAATTAGTCAAGTAGTCAAGATATGCTAATATGCCCTTTAAATCATCTCCTAAAATAATGGAGTCTCACTAGAAATTAAAGAAATGAAAATTAAAACAACTCTAACTATTGATAAGTATAAGAGTAATGTTATACTTGTAGCCAAAGAAAGAGAATTTTGATTTAAAAATTAAATTAGACCAATAAAAATCCTACAAATAACTCTTAAAAGTCTCTGAAGTCATCCTCAAAATTGCCACAAAATTTCTCAGCTAGTCTCTCGTCGTCCTGTCTGGCTAGTTTTTCTTACATATCAGCATTCAAAATAACTTTTAAAAATGATCTTTATTGTATCTTGTTTTACATTAATTTTTAGTAGTGACAAAATATTTTCTATGTTTTTATTACAGCTATACAACATTTGATGTATGGTATGGATTAAATCAATTTTCGTTTGCCTGACCAGGATGTATAACCATTTATGCCAGTGTTTTTATAAGAACATGAGCTTTCCATTAAAAACAGATGCCGACCAGTTCCAAATATAGAGGAAAGGTGTCTGAGTCCCAACAAGTTAGAAAGGTACTAAGTGATGAGTTTATAGGAATCAAATTTGCTATGTTACGCTTAAAGATTAGTGTGTCCTGTGTTGCCCACAGCAGCATCCAAGACATAAACTTTCCAAAAGAGCTGAATCTGACTGTCATCAAGCTTCTAGAGCCAAATTCAGATTACAGAAAATACAGAGGATAGAGGAGTAAGTTAAAAGATATAATGAATGAGCAAGCTGTAGACGAATTCAGAGCAGGGGGCCTTTCTATTGGATAGCTGATCTAATTTCTGCAATAAGTAAAGAGCAAGAAAAAAAAAGAAAGAAAGAAGACAGAGACAGATTAAAATACACTGAAAGAGACAACACTGTGAAATGCAATATATGAACCTTGTTTAGGTACTTACCTCACAATCAACTCTACAAATGCATGTTAGAGACAATTGGGGAAATTTTGTTATGAGTGAGTTACTACATGATACCAAAGGAAAATTGTTAATTATTTCAGTTGTGATCATGGCAATGTCATTATGTAAGAATATGCTCATATTTTTTAGAGATGCACAATGACACATACAGGAGTGAGATAATACGCTATCTAGGATTCACTCTAGAATATTTCAGCAAAATAAAAAAAAGATATGTGAATCAAATGTGGAAAAATTTTGATAATTGTTGAATACGGCTGACAGATAAGTGGAATTTTATTGACGTTATGTCTAAAAGTAGTCATAATAGAAACTTTAAGATTACATCCAAAAAGATTAATGTATGCCTCTCTAATTATTAAAAATAATCAAAAATGATTTTAAAAATATTTGCTGGCTTTAAACACAAATACATTGTTCATAATATTTTACACGAAATTTGTGTAAATCCTCTAAAGTATATGGCATTAATATGCGTCTGTATGTCCACTCTTTGTAAATATGCCACAAGAAGGTAACAGAAAAAGAAAAATAATATATTGCAAAACTATTCCTGTAGCTTTATCATGACAGTGAAAATTTGGAAATTAAATGAAATACAGTAGAATGCGAAGTTAATTATATATCAACAAAGTATAATATTAATATATAATATAATCAATATATTCTATATCAGTATAATGAGAGACCAAAAATCTATCAAAGGTAACAAGAATTCGAACTACATAAATGCATGATACTAAGAATACGCTAATGTAAATTAGAAGAAATTTTAAGTATCAGTTTAAATGCAAAGTTGCAAGTGACAGAAAACAACCCAAACTAGCTTAAGACAAAGAAGACACTTATCGGCTGATGGAAATGAAAAGCTTGAGGTGTAAAAATCACCCCTAAATGGATCATACAACTCAATGAAAACATAGAACTATCTAAGTGACCTTTGGTTTGGTAATGAGTTTTTAAATAAACATGAAAAGTATGATTTATGGAAGAAAAAACTGATTAGTTGTGCTTTATGAAGACTAAAAAACTTCTGCTCTAGGAAAGACTTTGTTAAGAGGATAAAAAGACAAGTCACAGACTGAGAGAAAATATTTGCAAAACGCTGCTCTGAGAAAGGACTTGTATCCAAAATATACACAGAACTCTTAAAACTCAACAATAAAAAAAAAAAAAACAAAAAACACAATTAGAAAATAGAGAAACATTATTATCACCAAAGACGATATACAGGTGAAAAAATAAATATATGATTATTGTTCATTAGGGAATTGTGAATTAAAACAACAACGAGAGGTAACTACATACCTATTAGAATGGGTAAAAGTAAACAAAAAGAAAAAAAAACAAATAATACCAAATGCTGACAAGGATGCAAAGCCACAAGGACTCTCCCCTCATTGTTGGTGGGAACGCATAGTGGGGCAGCAGCTTTGGAAGACGTTCGGGCAGTGTCTTACAAAGCCAAACATCGTCTTACCATGCGATTCAGCAATCGCATTCATGGGGATTTACCAGATTGATTTGAAAACCTCTCCACACAAAGTCATCACACAAATATTTATAGAAGCTTTTTTTCAGAATTGCCAAAAACTGCAAGCAATTAAGATGTCTTTCAATAGGTGACTAGATAAAACAAATTGTGGTATATCTATACAATGAAATATTACTCCGTGATAAAAAGAAATGCGCTATGAAGCCGCAAAAAGACATGGAGGAACCTTAAACGCCTATTGGCAAATGGAAGAAGCCAATCTGAAAAGCCTACATAGTGATTTCAGCTCTATGACATTCAGGCAAAACTATAGAGACAGTGGAAAGATCAGTGTGGCTAGGAGCTTGGGGAGAGAGAGAGGGGAAATGAGTAGATGAAGCACAGGGGGTCTCTGGAGTGGCGGAAGCTGTCCTCAGGATACCGTCATGGTGGAGGTGTAGCCTATGAATTTATCAAAACCTCCAAACTTTTAGCCCAAAGAGCAAACCTTGATGTGTACACGCATACACACACACGCAAAATCATTCAAGAGACTCCAGGAAGGAATTCAGACTGACAAGAGAATCTACCTGTACTAAGAAAGTATGAGAAAACCTCACTGAAGGCAGCGGGGGGGAATTTGAGCTCCCCTGAGTAACTCTGGAAAGACATAGTCTAAGTCTAAGGCAAAAGGAACCGCCTGGAAGCATTGCACTCCAGTTGGTAAAGGTTTTTGCCATGGAGTATGAGCTAACAGTTCCGATCCTTGTGTACACATCTACTTCAACAAGTAAGTAGATGGCGAATCGTTGGGGCCAGATTGCTCATGACTAGGGTGGGAATTTACAGATAAGCAAGGGGATATGCTTATAAAATACGTTCATTATTTCGAAATATAAAGGAAATAAGATGAAATTTATTTTTTCTTAAGACTTATTACAATTAGTCATAGTCCACTTAATGACATTTTATTATAATTCTACATACTCGTACAACCCAAATCATTTAAAACAAGTCGAAGGAACAACATACAAGCCGATAATTGTACCAGGTTTAACGCACGTCTTGCTCAATTTTCCATCAATCGAACAGATCGAGTTTATAAAAGTACAAGAGCTTCAATCGGTAATAATTAAAACTTGATCAAAGTATACTTGTTATTAATCTCAAAGTAGTTCTTCTTACACAAAACATATAAAAATAGGGTTTTGTGAAAGTAAGCGTAGATAGAGCGAGGACTGGATGTCACATGGTGGCATGGTGTCGAGGCTCAAACCGGGTGCGGATAATTAGAGGCACAGTGTCGTGTCAAATAAACCAATATGTGAGTATCATAGGTGAGCATCGCATGGGCGAGGGACAGAGGAAGCTTAATCCCCTGGCGAAAGCATCCAGAAAACCTCTTACCTGTAACGATCATCCGTTTTCCCACTGTGGTCGATATCGGCTCTCGATACGCTACAGATGCCATGGCTGAGGGCTCGCCTGAGCTGCCGAATTCACTTCCTCAGCTTCTTCCTCAGACCAATTTATCTGTACCAGAAACAGTCAAAGACTCTGTCTGTGGTCTTGACTCTCCTCGCAGTGGTTGCCAAGGACTCTTTGTGACAGGCAGGAAGGGAGTTCCTTCCAATGGAGTTCAGAATTCTAATCTCCAAGAACAGACAGATACAGCTGTAGCATGCCTGGGAATTGCATCCGATAATATCTCTTCCTTATCTGTGAAGATCAAGTCAGAACAGAGCTGTGTAGGCACGAGATTGAGAGCAGGCTCAGGTCGCAGAAAACCTGGCAGCCTCAGTCAATACTCCTACAACATTTCCCAAACAACGTTCTGTAGTGGTGCATTGTTGCAAAAAACGAACAAACAAACAACCCTCCCTCCCCCCCACACACGCACACACAAACCATGGCTAAATGCATTTGAAAAACATTGGGGAGATAAAACACAATACAAATTATATTAATAAATGAATAAGATAGTTGTATATATATTTCTTCCCGGCCCCTTATTCCAATACTTCTTAAACACAATCTGTACTGTGGCCATATTAGTCTGCTTATGATTCCCATAGCGTGTGATGCTCTTGAATTCTTCTGAGCCGCTACACATACAGTTCGCTCTTCCTACCACGTTTCTCTGCATGTACTTCTTGTCTTCCGAGAGCCGGAGCCCACACCCCCTCTTCCAGGAGGACGCCTGCAGACACAGCTAAGCATTTTCTACTTCATGCCCCTTAACTTCTGTAGCATCTCGTTTATCCTGGCCTTTTAACTCCTACCATTTTGTTTTAATTGTCTATTTTATTTTCCTCCTCATTAGACTCCAACTCACAGGAGTTTATGAAAAAAAAAAAAAAGCATTGTTATCCATATTTCGATTTCCAGAGACTGCCATGCAATACATATATGATAAAAGTCTGTGGGATGAATAAATGAACAGCTACTTGTAGCCTGCCCAGAAATAGAATATTGGCCACCTGGTAATCCATGAAATGTAAATTCTAAGAGTAATTTCAAATACAACACTAACTGTATGGGGGTCTTTAGTGAAAATGTAATACGTTTTGTTTGCTGAGAGAAATTAAAATCAAAACGCTCTGTATGAACTAGGGAGAGGTTTGCTAGCATGGTGGGCAAGAGAGATGCGCAACCCCAGCCCCTTGGGGAAAGGCCTGCGTCCCAGCGGCCGGAAATGCCGTCAGCAGACAGTCTTCGACTGTCAGCGGCTTCAGAGTCTGCTTTGGCTGCAGAGAACTCCTGCTTCCATCGTAGGTCAAGCCCTCGCAGGGGAGGCCTCTGCCAAGCGACGGAGGGAGGTGAGGCTATCAAACAAAGCCAGTCATTCCTGCCTGCCACAGGACAATTTTTACCTGGTGGGCCAGGGCTGTGCGGGACCCGCACCCCAGGTCCAGTTCCTCCTCTGCCTAATCCTGCTGCTTCTGCCTCTTTCCGTTCCCGGGTGCAGATCCCAGACCACCATCTTGTCCCCCAACCTCCAGGAAGCCTGACCTGTCACAAGCACGCAGCATAGACGCAGACGCATGTCCTCAAATGTGTCACCCAGAAGTGCTTCGCCTGTCGAAGGGGTTCAGGAAAGCGGAGAAAAGGACCCGAAGTAAGGCAGAGGTGATGGAAATAAAGAGACACCTTAGGGTCGCAAAGGGTCAGCGGAAGCCCAGTTTTCCAGCTCAGGTGACCGACGAGCAGTCGTACCACAGGACAAGACAGAGAAAATGAAGGGAAGAAAGCCAAGGCCAAGAAACGAAGTGATGGTGTTAACTAGGTGTGGATTCGTATATACTGCGCACCAGGCTAATAGAGCAGTTAAAACTAATCCCAAATTATCATCAAATGGTGTGACAGCTACTGAACTCATTACAGGAGATTAGAGACAGTCTCCCAGTGGCCACCAGATCGAGAAAATCCCTATTGTTTATGGAACAATAGCAGCTTCCTCTCATGAAACCCGGGGGTGTGCTGCTCAGCAGAAGGGACATCTTGGCTATTGTCTCACTTTGCTAACTAAACAGCTACTTCCGAGGTGGTACCCACTCTGACAGTACAGCACGGAGCCCTGCGGATTGGCCCTGCAAAAATACCTCGTTCTCACATTTCGGCAAGCCTCAAGTTATGTATTTCAAGAATGTAAAAGAGATACAAACGATGATTGGATGGTTGGATGCTTACTATGCGTCAGACACTACTGCCCTAACCACTTTACCAGAAGTTTTGTAATTATCCTCATAACGATGCTATGACAGAATTCGTCTTCCCGATCTGTTCTGGAGTTTAGTGCCACCATGTCATTGTATTGCCCATTCAGGACGCAGAATTTGGAATCCCGACTCTGGTTAATTATTGGAGTTATTGCACCTGAAATCTAAGTTTGACTGCCGACAAACACGTTTGTCAAAATAGTACTTTTAATACGAATGAAATTCTCTCATATGAAGAAGTGATCAACGGTTAAAAATTCTTCCCTGCATGTCATTGCAAGTTTCCAGCCTGTGAATGCTAATGGGGTAACTGTGCCATTCAGTCCTCAATTTTCCTAGCTTAATACCCAGCTTTGCAATCACAGAAAATGAATCCCCTTCCAAACTTCTCCTGTTCTCCCTCCATGGGCACGAATCCCTGGAGGTCCCCACATGCCCGTACTTCCTCCTCTCTGCTGTCCCAGAGAGAAGTTCTAACTTGGCTGCTGCTCAAACACATTTTGCTTAAGCCAGTGGAGTGTCTCTCCACGCCGGCCACTGGCCATAGTGAAGGTCTGCTCATCTCTGTTCCCCGATTGCCACTGGGCTGCTAGCTGCCATTCCGTCCTCTGTCCCACCCCTGTGACTCAGAGTCCTTGATGCGATGGGAAAGGAGGCGAGTTTCTTCCCCCTACGAGATTACCTCTCACAGGAACGCTGACAGGTTTTCTTGGGCCCCAAAGGGCAACACAATTTTGAGGAACAGCTGTTTCGATGATTTCACGAGCATACTACCGGCCAGGTAGGAGGTAGCAGGTAGCACAGTCAAGGTCCTCAGGTGTTGAGTCGAACCCAGTGCACCACACCACACTGAACCTCTGCTCCGGATGAATTCTTCCTCCTGCCTGGAAAAATCTCCCTGTGGAAAATTTCTTCTATTGGCGCTCTCTCTCCCCCCAACACCCTTTTTCCTGTCCCTCATCCAGTTCACCAGAAATGCTTCAAGATATTTTCTCTAGAAACTCCCAGCTCCCTTTGAAAACACTGGACGCAGTGAGCTCTGAGGAGAGAAGCAGAGAAGGAATGTTTCCCCATGCACAGCCAGGAACCAACCCTGCTTGCTTTTCTGAGGAAATGTATTTTTGTAAGGGAATATAAATATTTACACTTATGGGGGTGGGGGGATTAAATGTCTCTAGAATGATATGCATTCTCCCAGAAGTTCTTCTAAAATTTTTCCTTCGAACCAGTGTCTGAGGCTCGGTATCTGATTTTCATGTAGCTTTCTAGAGACTAAGCGTAATTTACAGCAGTTCTACATCGAACTGTTTCATTCCGGTGTATACCTTTGACATTGAGAGAGAAGACATAGCTTCTTAATATTTGCCCATGATTTGGCCAGCCATAGGATGAGCATTCAAATACATGGAAGTTGATATTTAAGGAGGGTCTCATAATTTAAAAAAAAAAGTCATAAGAACGACTGTTATCTCTTACTTGAAATAGAATATGCACTGGCTTATAATATGAGTGTCCCAGTCTTAAGAAAAAACTCCGCTTCTTTAAAAAAATTTTTTTAAAGCAAATTCAGCAGTATTTCAATAGGAGAACAGCTTCTTATGTATTTCATGGAGATGTTTTCACTTACTCTTTCTACTAAATTCTAATGCATCACTTAAATGCGTCATTTTAAATGGCTAGAAACAGTTTGAGCTGAGGAAGATGGCACCATCTAGGGAAGGACACACGAACGGGGCTGTGACCTCTTGGGTGGGAGAAGCTGAGACCCCTCCCCCCTCCTCACTACCGCCACGTCTCGATGAGAGACGTTTAGATAAAACCGAGTTAACATGCCCCGTGTTAAGGCAAATTAAAGTCACGGTGGGGAAGGGGTCTGAGCGCTGTTGGACTAGAGGGAAGATAGCAGAGTGGAAGGGAAGGGTTCAGTAGCCTGGGGGGGGCAGTGGGGGAGGGGCACGCAGCACCCCCAGGAAGACGGTGGCGACGGCTTCTCTACATGCTGCGTTTCTCCGAGAAGCGGGAGCAGTCTGGTTTCAGGAAATGTCTACTTTTAATTTGCGATCCTGTGCTTTGTTGTGATTCCCTTTGGCAGCCTCGTTTTGTTGGCTTTTGGGGGAGGTTGAAGAAAGCAGGGCCGGGCTCGTCGTAGAGAGACACTGAGCAGGAAGAACACCTCGCCCAGGCCAGCCGAGGGGGCCACTAGCCCTGGGGAGTAATTCCAGAGAGGACGGTATCACCGTCCGTGGGAGCGTGCCAGCCTACGGGGTCTCCTTCAAGATCTCGGGAGAGGATTTCCCACAATCCAGGGGACCGGCGTGGCGCGAGGCATTTGATGTGGGATATTGAAGTAACAGCCGAGCCCAAAAGGCTGAAAAACCTGAGGGTCTCAAGTGCAGACATCTCACGAGCACAGGTAGCAACGATCCAAATCACGCGGCAGGCCAACAGTCATGAAAACCTTTGAAAATAGTTAGTTTCGTTATTATAAAAAGTTTAAGTGATCAGGAACTCGATTACTTAATCGTCAGGGTTTTTCATCTCGACTTTATAAAATGTACCAAAGCTAGGGTGTTGTGAAGTTGGTGAAATCATAGGTATATTGTTTGTTTTGGATGCCTCGTCGTTTCTTAATACGAGCTGAAAACTGTTCTCGGAGCAGCTAGCGCTAGAGTGTCTCTTAGTTATAAAACCGTATCATTTTTAGGTCACATAAGGTGAAACGGAGAAGCCCCGAGGGCATGGCCTAAAGAAGCCTGTGAAATAGAGATGCTTTTAAATTGTTCCCCCCCAAAAAAAAGAAAGAAGAATGCGGGAGTGGGGAATGGTACTGACAGAGAGAGGGCAAGAAGTAGGAAATGAGAAGGTGGATTGGAGAAGACGGAAGGATGGAAGTGAGCAAAAATGGTGTATAACCCCCAACTTACCCCCAGATGTAATGGCTTAAAACAACAGATATTTGTTAGCTCAAAGTTCCTGCGGGTCA
The DNA here is from genome assembly GCF_014176215.1 of Rousettus aegyptiacus. NCBI lineage: Eukaryota > Metazoa > Chordata > Mammalia > Chiroptera > Pteropodidae > Rousettus > Rousettus aegyptiacus. Next base: position 50,859,192 of record NW_023416291.1, on the reverse strand, counting down.
GGAAGCTGGGTGCGGCTTTGTGTCTCTGGGTCTCCTCTGTGTCGGCTGGGGTTGAGGTCTTACGTGAAGACCCTGTGGGAGAGGATCTGATTCTCAGCTGACTCGCACAGTCGCCGGCAGGATCTGGTTGCATGAGGGCTCCTGGGCTGTGTCGCGTGCCCCTCACAACTCAGGGCAGCTCACGACACAGCAACCGATTTTCTTCAGATGGAGCCGGTGGGGGAGAACACCACCCCCAAGACAGAAGCCACAGCCATTCCGTAACCTGATTTTGTAAGCGACACCTCATCCCCTCTGCCAAATTCTATTTGCTAGAAATGAGCCGCTACACCCAGTCCACACTAAAGGGCCGGGCATTACGCCATGCCCTATTATATGAATACTAGGAAGGGAGGTGTCCTTGCGCCCTATTTAGAGGCTGTCTGTCACAGGTAGCCGATGAGCACTCCTTGGTACTAGTGTAGCTGGGGTACTTTAAGATCAAGAGTGTTGACTCTTGAACTTTCAGTTGTTTATAGAGCTGCTTCCGTCTCTTAGACATCAAAACCAACTCCTATGTCATCCATCCATTGCTGGGAGATTGATATATTGCAATGGGTGGGGTGAGGTTGGTGGATAGAAAGTCGGAAGTTTTCCAGACTTTTGATGTTTGATTATCTCATTCCTTCGTTCTTGTAGTCTGTGAGTCCTTCAGGAGTATTCCACTTTTAGGGACGTTGACTCTATCAGTTCTGTTAGACCACTGCTATTCCGGGCACTAGCTTTTTAAAAAGTTAAAAATATCATTCAGGTTTTGCTACAACAAACATCTATTCTCGTGCATTTTTAAAGTTATTTTAACAAGAGCTATAAAAAGTTGGTTGTTTTTATTGACAAAGTAAATCATCAACTCCTAAATAAATTTAGTCCGAAGGTTACTTAATCCTGACAGGAAATAAAAAACCACAAAAATACATCCATAGATTTTTTTTCAATGTATAAAACCATTTAATCATTTACTCATCTATTTGAACACTACTTTTCTTCCTTAAGTGTGTATTTTTTAAAACTCTCTCTGATTTCCTTTGGTTTTGGTAAGGGCAAAATTTACACTAGATTTGAAATTCAAAGGCATTCTTCTCATTCCTGCCTTGTCCCATTTCTTGATTGATTACGGCGTTTTTATCTGCGAATGCTTATCATCCATTCTTGGGAAACGCAGAGTCTCCATCAGTCACCTATCTTGATCTCTTTATCCCTTGTGTCACAAAGTCACATTACAACAGATTCTTGGTGATCTGAAAAATACCAGAATGCCCCTAGGTCTCTGAAAAGCCCAGTGAGTAGAATTTCCTGCATCCACCAAGCAAGAGCTGCAGGGGAAAAAAAGGAAAAAAACCAGGAGGCTGGAAACTCCAGGTTGACAGTGTCCAAGCACAGTGCATCCTGATCCGCTACAGGGCGTCCCGTGACTTTGTCCTCAGGTGTCTGAGGTTCCGTATGATCTGCAGTAAATGAAAATGTCCGAGGAAGATGGGGTTTCAAACATGAGAACCGTGATAGGGTAGCGCGTAATGGAATCACACTTAACAGAGAAAAGCGCAAAGAGATAAAGTCCAGCGGCTCCAACTCTCGGCGTTTACAGAAGGCGATACTCACGCGTCGGTGAGCTCACCTTCCCTCCGAGGTGTTTGTTCACTCTGGAAGGGATTTCTGTAGTCCGTAAAGGCGCAGTTTGGCCCTCCTCGACGCCACCTGAACCGGTTCAGGCAACCATGGGATAGTCTTACACCTCCTCCAGAGCATGGCATCTGGGAACAGACTCGGCCTCTGTTTCAGGGGGAAGTAATTGAGCGTTTCTTTCCGTGTGACCACGAAGGGGGCGGGAGGCCGGCCTCCCCGCGCCTGTGACCCTCTCTCGGGGAAGCCAGTCTTCCCCCTGGTCCGCAGAGTGCGCTGGAATGTCTGGCAAGTGTGAGGACAGTGAAATGTGGCATTGTGCGGCCCTCCGGACGCCCGTTTTCCCACGTAGGACATTCACACTGTGCAGTTCCCTGGAAAACGTTCCAGAGAAGTGTGCTGTACCAGGCTTTGTCTTCTGTCTTTCACAAAGGCGGTCAGCCCTCTGCTGGGAACAGGCTCTCCTTTCCGCAGGCATTTCTGTTGGCCCAAAGCCACGTGGATGTGAGCCACCGGGCTACAGCGCTGGGGGAGGGGGGAGCAGGGGAGGGGACACAGTCCCCCACCCCAGCCACCACATTCAGGACACAAAGGACCAGGAATTGAAAATGCTTATCCGTTTGCTTTTGAAGATATTGTCAAAGAAATTTGCCTGTAATGATCATTAATAATTATTTTTAAAATCCGAGGTCATTGACCATATTACAAAGATTTCGAAAAAAAAATATTTAACGTTAGAATATAAAACATTAAGTGTTTAGGTTGAAATGCGTGATTCGAGTTATTGAAAATCAAGATGCCACCTGTTGAAGGTTATGTTAGATACTCTAGCTATAAAGAAATTAGCTATCACTGATTTTTCTCTGAAAGAAAATAAAAGAGCTTTCTGACTATTGTAAGTTTACATACGTAATAGGGATTCCTGAAAAATCACTGTCAAGAAAGATAAAGTAACACCAATTTGTCACATTTCAATGGATTCTCCGTTCAACACAGATTAGCTTTTTTTGTTGTTTAAGCAATAAGGCACAACTGGACCAATTAAGGGTTTTGTTTTTCTGTTTTTTCACTATGCACAAAAGTATAAGACATTTTTATTGATTTCCTGAAAGTAGCCCAATAAATAGCTTTGAAAATTGTTGAAAAGGTGCCAGAAAGAAGCTTGAAACATACAGGTGATATCCAGGTTCTCAGAGATTGATTAAAGACTGGAATGGCAACCAAGCGATTTTTAAACACAATCGCTGGTTTGAGCCCAATTTGGGATTTTCAGTCAACTTTTCTTGAAGGCATTTATTCATTAGAATGTTCTGAATTTTTGTGATTCTTCTGGGACTATCGGTCAGGATTTACTTAAAAACGAGTGTGGAAAGTCACATGAATTTTATGTCTGTCTAGAAAAGCAGGGTTCGACTTCCATGAATGTCACGGAGATCCCAAAGGCACACTGCATTTCATCACCGATATATATGTAGCGGTCACGGAAGAGACAAAAGCACTTTTTATATTGGAGGAGATCCGGTAGGAAATGGTCCTTGAGGTAGAGACTACTTTTTGCTCCCAGAATTAAAGCTTCTCGGGAGAGATAAGGTGATCTTTTCATAGCGCGTCTCATAACTTGGACGTCGTTTTCAAAATCGTGCCTTGTTAATGGTTGGTCCCTCGGCGGCAGCATATGGCTCTGGCCCCGTACTGCCTTTTCGGACCCACTTGAGGAAGCAGGGAAATAACGTTGGTGCTGGCACTCATCAAACCTCTGAATTCTGACAGCATTTCGATGTCATTCTTCTTCCCGGGTGGCACTGTTCTTTTTTTATTTTTATTTTTATTTTTGACTGTGCATACTGATAACCCCATCAGGCTTGAGAAGTGGGAAGACAGGTCTGAATACCGAACTCTGGTGTGAGCCCGCTGCATTGAATGAGAGGGAGATGAGATACTATTTTTAATAAATATGTATGAAATTCATGGCCGTGGGAGGATAATAATCATAAAGGGGGGAAAAAGTGTGAATTAGGAAAAAGGATCACTGTACACAGTAATTGAATCTTTCGGCCTAGAGTCAGATAGCCTTAAGATTAAATAAATAAGAACACTGCTTTTTTTTTTTGGAGGTTGTTGTTTAAAATCTGAAAGACGCGTCTAAGAATATGCTCTTCTTTGCATTTTCTTACAAGAACCTAAACTCAAAGTGGCTATATAACAGGGTACCAGTTTTAGTAAATGTGGTTTGAATTATGCTCAGATGGATACAAAATGATATGCTTTCTGCGAGAGGTGTCTAGTCACAGATTTTTATTATTATTATTGTTTAAAAGAGTTTAAGATTTGATATAGGCTTTTTAGGAGAGCAGCGTCCTTCTTAACAAATCTAATAACACTAGACTATAAACTGCTCCAAAGAAAAGATTGCATCCGCCGTTTCCCTGTCTTGCCCCCATCCTCCCTCCCCCAACCCCCACCTCCAGGGCCTGCTACTTTGTACGCAATAGGAGCTAAGAAATATTGTTGCCTGAATTACTGAAGCATAACAGTCAAAAGCACTTTCCTTACTAAACACGGCAGAATGGAGGGTGGCTCCCTGAACACGACGGTTATTCCCCAAATCTCTTGCTGCCGTTTAACGAAATCTCATCTGCCACTGGAGGTAACATCTACTTAGAACGATGGAAGTGGGATATCCTTCTTTTATCCCGTGATCCTCCATCCGCCGTTTGTTTGTTTCCATCACAGCAAACACGTTCGCGCTGCGTTCGTGACTCGGGTTGTCCTCGCGGCATAGTGAAGCCGTCTGCAGCGTCAGGAGAGATGCGTGAAGCTCGCACATCCAGCCGAGCGCTGAAGTGCAGTGAGCCCCGGGCATGCTCATCACGGTTTCTGCGTGGCCTATTCCTCTCCATTTCGTCACTGCTGAATATTTACTAACAGCGCCTTCAGCGCCGTCTTTCCACGGCCTCTCCTCCACAGGCAGGGCCTGTGCGTGGTGGCACCTCCTCATCTTTCCTTGCTCCCCGTTTCCTGGCCACCCCCCCGCCCCATGCCTCCAGCTATGTGCTGTCTAGCTCACCCCAGTTCAGGAGGCTAAAAAACAGACGGACAAACACACGTTTCCCTCGCCGACCTCTTGATCTCCAAGGGTCCCAGAAGAAAAGCGAAAATGACTCAGATGAAGGGAAGTAGACAAAAGAAAGGAGGAGTCCAGAGGCAGATGTTCGGACCGAGGGAGTCTGTCGGAGAGGGGGAGCAGGAAGGGAGTTCAGACGTGAGGGCATCGCCCTCGGACCCTCTCCGCGAAGAGCCCTGGGCGGGAGCCAGGCGCACAGACTTCGGGCAGCTGTCACGCTAGAGACAGGGTGCTTAGTCTAAGAGTGTGTTGATTTCTTTTCCTTAAAATAACAAGACTCCGTGCACTAATAGAAATGTCTAGCTGCTCTTGCGTAATCGGAAGAACCTGGGCCCGCACTCCTGCGTGGCCGTAATCTCTAGATCTGAGCAGAGCGCCCCACAAAGCCGTGATGTAAGGAGCCCCTGAAAACATGCACACAGCTCTTGCTCACGGTAAAAGACTTATTTACCCAGATGTCACAGACCGCAATGACCCAGGCGTGCAGGATTAAGCAGACAGGGAACGGTGAAAAGTTTTGGATGTAAAACGTGGTCCCCCGCTAGCTAACTGGGTCACCTTCTGGACGTGAGCCTCTCTCCTCTTTTCCATAGATGGCCGTGATGCCGCTATCTGTCCTCACCGGGTTGTCATGAGGACCAACTGTCTTTAAAAACCCGATTTGAATGAAAGTACCAAGCACATACTAAATCGCACGGCGGCTCATTTTCATTGGTCATTCTTTTGGGTCAGGTCTCCTGCTCCATGCGAAATCTTTTAAAACACAAATAGACATGGGCAGGTAATGTGCCGATGTAGGAACACGTGAGTGCACCTGGGAGAACCGGCCGCGGGCCAGCTAGGACGTCGCAGGCCCAGGACCCGTCACGTTGTACTCTTGGGCTCCCCTAGCCCACCATGGCTTTCGGTTCCAGACCACCTCCAGGATTGTGGGGTCGTTCCTGAAAGCCCAGGCGTGTTCCATTTCTGAGTCCACGGTCCATTCTCAGCATGTCGAAGCCACAGGGGGCACGGGACAGGCCAGCAGAGAGTTTCTTTTCCTCCCTTTCTTCCTCCCTTCCTTCCCCTTTTTTTTCTTTCCTTCGATTAGAGTTGAATTCCTCCGTTAGCGGTGCTCACAGCAGTTTATCATCGTTCTAGCTCAGCTCCTTCTTCGAAATGCACAGAATAATGATCTTCCCTCCCATTCCCATCTTACATGGGTGCGGGAAACGGAGCCCGAACGCCTCACGATGTCGACAAGCCAGGAATCCAGTGTCCATGGACTCCGAGCCCATCTGGCTGCCCCTCCTCACGCCGCACCGTGTTTTTCCTTCGGCTGCCTCTTTCTCTAACGCCTCTCCCCAATCCACTTCCCTCCCAAAGCTCAGCCACTGGCTTCCCTCCCGCTGCCAGAAAGCTGTCCTGTCTCACGTCCTTTGCAGAAGGGTAGGCAGTGACAGAGGGACGTTTTACATGTAATGGAAAACCGCTTGAGACGACTTAAAATCTTGTCTGCAGAGGAGAGCGGCCACCCCCTTCTCTGCCCCCGCCTGCCGGCTCCTGTCCTTCTCCAGCTGAGCTGCTAAATCACAGAGACCCTCTTGCCACCTCACTGTGGGGGCTGGTGTCTTTCAGAGCCTCAGTCCCCAGCCCCTCCCTCCTGCCCTCCCCACTCACACAGAACATGCTTCGAACAGCAATAATCTCCACGGCGCATACTCTGCTCCCACGGGAACCAGCATTTTCAATCATTAAGAGAATATTGAACACCTCAGGCTAAGGCATCATCTCTGTTTAGCTCATTCCCCTGGTCCGAACTCTCCATAAGAACCTCTGCATGCCTAAAAAGGCTTATCATCGAAGCCCCCCACCCCCCCGCACCCCAGTACAGCCTGAGTCTGCCTAAAGGCCACACTTACGACCATCAGAAATGTTGAGCTCTGGGTTCAAAGCATGCGGATGCTTTTCTATTTCAGGAGAGATTCTGAGACTTCCTCGGACCTCCTTCGTGAGGGCACATGATCAGAAAGTATTTGAAGAATTTAGTTAGAAGAAAAGCAGGCGCTGACCTCCCCCCCCCCCATTATACATATATCCAAGGCACCGCCTGTAAGACCAGTGCCAGAACACAGGGTGCTCCACGGCGCTCCGAGGACGCGACCTGCCTCCTCTTCGTCTCCCTTTTGAGAATTGTCAAATGCCATCGCAAACGGAAACATCATGAGGAAAACCCAGCATCCGGAACGTGTAGTGTGTGCAGTCCCTGTGGCCATAAGAAATAAAAAAAACATCTTGGAAGGTGGTGTTTTATGGGGGTGTGGACATCCATTACGTTCTGATAAAGTTCCGAATTTCCTGGTGGGTAGTACAGAAGAAGGGGGTCCCTCCCCACCGAGGACACTGCATTTTTCTAGCAAAGGATAAAGGAAGCTGGGTTGTTTTTCTGTTTGTTTTTTTTTTCTGTTTATTTTTATTTTATTTTGTTTTTTGCAAAGGTTGGCTTCCAGCTCTCGTTGTGAATGCACCGTACGCCACTGACATTGAACAGTACGTTATTCACACCTGTCTCAGTCAGGGGAGGGATGCTGGTCCCGGCCTGGACCTCACCACACCGTGATCACCTGTGCTCCGGCCCCTCCCCCTTCTCCCCGTTCCTCATTTCCTTTTTCGCTCCCAGAGGTATGTTGTATTTCATTTTAAAGGGCTCCGAGACTGCAGCAATATACACTACATAAATAATAAATGGAATGCAATGGAATTGGGAAAGACGCGGACCCCTAACTTTGGCTTCCATCCCGAAACAGGCAGATTTAGACATGCAAAAACTGCTTCTTTGACAGGCTAGTTTCCCCCCACGCCCCTCTCTCTCTCTTTTTTTAAACTATCATTTCATTTACTTATTGGGATTTTTGTGCGCCTGCTTGGAGGTGAGGGGAAGTTCACGGCCTTCCGTCCCCATCGTTCACAGTGGACGTGTTCGGCGTGGAATGTCACCGCGTAGGAACTATAAAGAAGCAAGGCAGAGAAGAGGGAGCAAGGGGAAAACGGCACGGAGCGTCGTAGCATCGGATCGAATCGAAGCAGGGACGAGCAGTTGCTTATTTTGTGCCAGGCTCGGTGCTAGGGACGTGAAGGACATCGAGACGGGGGCTCCGTTTCCCTGCACGAGACAAGCGACGTCACGAAGACAGTCTTCACCGACAGCAAACTATGGCATGACGCAGGACGGAGATGGCGGCACCGGGAAAGCCCATCTCAGCTGGGGAGAGCGATGGGGAAAGGCTCCCTCCCTGGATCTGAGAGAGGATTTTGGAGATGTGAGGAACAAGTATTGGATGGAGAGACTAGAATAAGCGTTCGGGACCTTTTCGAATGAAGCCTCGTCTCGTCCTCTGAACAGCCACGTCTACTAGGCACTGTCATGCTCATTACACAGGTTGTCAAACTGGACGCTCGGGTGTCAGCACAGGAATGGGACTCGAGCCTGGGTCCTCTGAGCCTGTGGCCCGGGCTCCATCCAGGGCACTGCTGTCCACACGTCCCTTCTCCTGTCTCGGGGAAGGGAGAACGAGAGGAAAAAGCGTGGCGTATTATGGGACTTAGGACCTGGCATTTATTTATGGACAGTCGGAGCCACCGCGGATTCTTGTCGGCAAGGGGGAAATGCAATCGTGTCAGAGGAGAGGATCGCCTTTGACAGGTTCCGCGCTTGCTTTTCTGAAGGGGCCTCCAGGAGCAAGGCGTCCAGGCAGGCAATGAGCAGGCAAAGAGCAGCCTTCTCATTTCCTGCATGCCCTTTGAACGTAGCCGATAACCTATAGTCTGCTGTGAGAGTCTAGATCATTCTCTAATAACCTAAAATTAATCTTAGTGGTTTTTTTTTTTAATAATCTGAAGTGTGTAGCAGCCGAGGTGACCTTTCTTCTTTTCATCTGATCCCTGAAACACGAATCCCATCAAGGATCCCATTCCAAATTTAGTGCAGATTAAAAATCACCGAAATAGTGAGTGCTAGAGCACACTCATGTGAGGGCAGCAAAATGAGGAGAATCACTTGGAAAAGTAATTTGAAATCCCGAAAATGTTCATTTTTAGAAATTTAGATTATGACGCGACTTCGGTTCAAGGAACCTGTGTGGCTGAGCATGTTTATTGCCTCGTTATATAATAGAAAATAAATAATAATAGTGTACTTAATGACATATTATACATTTATTAAAATAAAAGATATCGGCACCATGTCAGAATAAGAAAATATTTATGATGGAACGGACATTAAAAAATTGAGTGTTTAATTATAGCTTTTAAAAAAATCAGTGTATGTATTAGTAGCCACAGGAGAAAAATGAAAAAACATTGGTCATTGTATTGCCTTGGGCTTCTCGTCTTTAAAATCTGGTTTTGTTGTTTCGAACATTTTTCTAATGTTATTATTTTCTAAATGTCATGGTCCTAGGCAGAAGCAACTGGGGTGAAAGGGGACAGAAAACCTATTGCTAAAAACAATAAAATCAAACCACCATTGATGCTTTTCGTGCTAAGCACTAGCAAAGAAAATACAGTTTTTATTTGTTTTATTTGCCCTTGGTCATTATTTGTATTGTTAGACCAGAAATACTTGATATTGAATGAAAGAAAAATATGGACCTTCTTTTTAAAAACGTATGCCTGGTATTTATAATCAGGAAACACCGACTTCATTTTTTTTTTTTTAACTGTGTATGTCTTCATCTGTCTGAATAGGTTTAAAGGCAGGTCTGCCTAAAAGCAGAGACATAGATAACAGCTTTATAGTCTCTTTTAGTCGTACAATTCTATAACTATCATTCTGGAAATTCACAACTATTACAAGATAAAAAAAAAGTGATGGAAGCATGGCTAAGAGTGGCTCGTTTCTGGTTAAAAGCATAATTATAATACAGAGAAAAAGATACCTTTTTTATTTTAATTGGCACACTTACGGAAATGCAATAATATAGGAATAACTGAAATTATAACTTGAATAGTACTTCACAAAGCACTTTCACGCCCATTATCTTTACAGTTTTAAGTAAAGTACGATACTGATCCACAAATGGCTATCATACCTTTAATTCGTTTTCCCACTTTAATTTTAGGATAATCGTTATTAGGAAAATATAAGAGTTAAACACACACACACACACACACACACACACACGTCTAAGTGCAAATGTCATTGGGATAGGCACTTTACAGAATAATACATCTTGAACATAAATGGATCCGTGAGAGTTTATAGCACAAAGATGATAGCATAAATGTAGGCATGTGTCATAGAGAGAAAAGACAATAGCATAAGCCGAGGAGTACTGCCATTAGACACGTATGAGCTGCAAGTACAATACGGGGTCACGTCTCCCTCCACATTACAATTCTGTAAGAGGCTGGGGGTTGAGTCTAGTCTTTGCCACAGACCCCAGAAGGCAAGTTTTCCTGGGGTTTTGGTATTCTGAAATCTGAACGCGATTCTAGGAGTGATCAAATATGAGGTCGAATATGTTTAACACACGATGGAAGTTGACGAGAGTTTATTTTAAAATGCGGATGGGTCTTGGGAATTCCCACAGACATGGGGGAGGCGGGTCGCCTCGGAGCAGGGAGGGAAGGCTGTCGCAGGGGTAATTGATGAGAGATGGTCGACCGGCTTCCAAAGGGTGGGCCCGGGGACTGGACTGCTGCTGTCCTTCCTCTCCGAGGTACACAAAGGCTGGGTTCTCGGCTGCAGAAGCCGACCTCGGAGCGTCTTTGGGGTGAGAGAAAGCCAAGCATGATCGTGTTCTCCAGACATGCCGAGGCCCAGTGCAGATCGGAGGGGGAGGCAGCAGGGGTCCGCCCAGTGCACGGGACACAGCACGGCAAATCCTGCCATGGCTGGGGTGTCCAAGACTCCTGCCAGACCTGGCCGTGGAGCTCAGAGCACCAGTCCTAGGTGGGCCGAGTTAATTTCCAGGAGGCATCTAGCGTGTTCTGAGGTTGCCATAACAGAGACCAGGACAGAATGCCAACCAGGTCACATATGGGAATGGACTCAGGAGTTGAAACTTCGGTGAGGAGTCCAGTTACCGGCATGGGACCAGGAAGGACGCCAGTTCCAAGGCCAAGCGGAGGGAGGAGGGGCACCGTTTCCCACCCAGGCCAACAAAGGCGTGCGTGCCAAGCGCCCATGGAGTGTCTTCGGACTTGCTGCCCACATCGAGAACCAAAGTGGAACTCAGTCTAGAATAGTGGCAGGGGACCAGCGAATGATTAGATGTAATCCACCGTCAGAGGAACCGGAACCAGAAGCCCAGTGTTTGGAGCTGCCTCCCAAACCGGATAGGATCTCAGTCTCCCAGATGTTGGAAGAGACCTCATGACCACGGCGGCGTAAACGGGGAAGAGCGGGCGGAGACAGTGTAGACGGTAAAGCATCTCTTTCGAGTACCCTGTGCCGCACTCCGAATCCCTGCGACTGCTCCGTGATGACGAGTCTGTCCCTCTTCATCCCTTCGCCTCGTTCTCCCGGCCCAGAAAGCCTTTACTGGATAGTTGTACGTGGAAGAGGCTACGAGCACTTAAACATCTGAGAGGCGGAGATGTGGGGACCGCAAAGCAAACCAAGGACCATCACCTCCGCCTGTGAAAGGCCTTAATCATTCGTACATTCTACTCCCAAAGTCCCGTCCACGGAGTAATATTAAGTATTGGTCACCCCCAGATATGCTGCTGCTGCCTCTGCTGGCGGCGCCAGGGTGGGGCCGGGCAGGGCAGGGGATGGAGCACAGCTAGAAAGGAGAGCAGAGCCTGGGATGCCGGCCGTCAGCCTCCGCACGCCCTGTGCTCTGCCCCATCCTCTCGCAACCCTCAGGCCGAAGGCCAGAGGCCTTGGTCCTCCTTCCCTGAAACACAGACGCCTGCCTCCCCCTGAGTCCCGGGGACACTGCCGACTCTTGGTGGCATCTTGGGACCCTCGTTCACACTAGGCAGGGAGAGGCGTGGTCCAGGGTCTTCCATTAACCCTTGGGATTGTAGGAGAACCGAGCGCTTCAAGGATCGAGCTGGCCGGCAAGAGCACTGTGGACATGGAGAGCATCCTCCCGGGAACACCGCCCGGGGCTCCTCAGGAACGCGGGGAGCCTGGCAGAGCCGAGTGAGGACGCCAACGCCAGCACCTAGAAGTAGTGGTGGCACGGACACTGTCAGTGACCGGAGAGTCCAGCCCCCGTGGAGGAACACAGCCCACATCTGCAGGAGCGATGCACGGCACCCACCGGCCACGTGGGGGGGGGGGGCGGGGGGAGCTGGACCTTGGTGAATCTCATCGGCTGCCAGGAGGAGACGGGACCGCTGAGGGACCCCACCGGAGGAGAGGGAGGGGCTCGCCGATTCCACTGCGAGCGAGGAGCTGAAACCCAGAGGCTTTTTCTATTATCTCGGAGACAGTTATCTCTCGATTGTCCTGCCAGGCTCCTATGGCTCAAAAAGCATGAATTACCTGCATTTGAAACGGTAATAACTGGCTTTAGTTGCCATGTAAACGCAGTTTAGTTGTTTAGTATTTTTCCTTATTAATAGCCTCAGCCACTATATTAAAACACCCATCACATGCTCGTCATTATGATAAGATAGGGGTTGTACACGGATGTAAAGATGTCACGATCTCCCCCTTTTTAGGCAAGGAAATAGACATGCAGAAAGATTAACTGAAACTCAACCCCAGGTCTGGTGCCTTGTTCCCAACCAAATGCTGGTTTTCTCTCCCATCCCCCACCCTTCCTTTCACCACGTAAAGCACGGCGTCTGGACCATCTCGGCGTCTGGACCGCCTCGGCTGGTCTCGAACATGGCTCCTGACTCACTGTCCACGGTGCCGGTCCATCTGTCTTCAGTTCGTTCAGGCCGGTTGCATTTTTAAATGGTCCGTACCAAAAAAAAAAAAAAAAAAAAAGTTAATAAAACGTATGAAGGCATTCCCATTTGGTTTAAGTTTATCTGCTGATGACTCAACCCCACGAAGATAATCTCAGCATAAGGCGTGAGGGTGGGCTTCGCAAAGGGAAGTTTCAGGGCTCTCATTTCCAAGATCAACAAGAGGGAAGATGCCGGCCAAAAATAGGCTTGCAACGCGTACTGAGAACCGGGCTGACTCAGTAAGTTATTTAACTTCTTTGTGTTCTAAAAATAAACAAACTTGTCTTTTAAGAGGGTGGTATTTTCCTTGCCTTTTCTCGTCGAAATTTATTCCTAAAGCCTTCCTTTTCGTGTGTGTGTGTGTGTTTAGTCGCATACTCACAGGGATAATGTCAAAAGACAGCCATACGAGTGTTGACTTTGATATTTGTAATTTACGATGATGTATTATTAATAAAAGTTAATGAATAAATCATGAATAGCGAGATGAATAATGAATATTTTTGAATCGATGAAACCGGTTTGAGCAGTGGTTAAAGTAGAGTAACTGATCCTTGGTGTGACATGGGCTGCATTCTTCACATTTTACCAAGGCAAAAAGGTCAGGTGGAACCAGCAAAATATATCAGGAAATTTTAAAACAGGTCAAATGGATTGCCAGTAAAATCTTTCTTGAAAGGATACTTGTAGGGAAGCAAACGTGATCTGCCAGGAGTTGCACTGCTATTATCTCTCAGTGCTCATTTTAGTATTTTTTAAAAAAAAAGTTTCTGCATTACATCTTCTATTTTGATTTGCAAAATGACAAGCCAAGTAGGGTAGAAAAGAATTGCTAAGCAAAACCACACTGCTGTTGTCAGCGATCCTGGAATTCTTTATTGTTTCTTGTTTGAAAGGTATACGGATAAATAAAATTTTTTCTTTTACCTTACTCGGAAATGGTGCTGGCAGGATTATTTTAAAAAGTATCATTGGCTTTTCACGTTAACTTCTTTAACGTTTATAATGTTTTGGGTTTCTTCCCCCAAATTCTGTTATTTTAACTGTATGGAAAAATGTTAAATAAACCCAAATCGATGAAAATGGCATTAAACGTTAAAAGATATTTATATGTATAGTATCGATGACATTACATTAATGTCACCGGACATTAGGTTGCTATTTGGTCCTCTACCTTTGCATTAGTAGCGTCTGCTGTTATTTGGGTGAGTGGCCTGCTAGTGTGAGAAGGGATGTGTGTATCTTTACTCCCTCATTGCTCACTTGTCTCTCAATTTTCCTAAATAGCTTCCACCACCTTAATGCCGCAAAAGTAGTCCCACTCGAAATACGAAAAGCGTTTTTAGCAGAATTCTTACTTTTTCAGTCCTCCAAGATTCTAGGTACATTTCACACCTCTTTCGGCGACACATTTCAAACACGACATGTTACATAACTCGAGACTGTGTTGCTCAAGCACACCTAGAATTGTTAAAAAGAAACAGTTACTACAGAGCCCACTTGTAAGTGATATCTGCTGGAGACAAACCTGAGTCGTTTGGGAGCTGTGGGTGCTACAGTCCTTGGGGGGATGGGGAGGGTGGGTGCTGGTCTGGCAGGAAGATGTGCTTCCCCGACCTAGGAGCTTGGATTTAAATGCCCTCAGCACATGAGGCCTGAGGCTCTGGGCTCATGCAAGATAGAGAGGTAGAAGCAATACATCTGCATGAATTCAAGACCCTCGAAAAGTAATGCTCTTAGTGAAAGTATGACTATTTAAAAAAATAATAATAAAAGCCTCCTCCCCACTAGCACATGGAGTCAACAAAGAAACCCACCAGCTTGGACTCTTAAGTGGAAGGAAATTGTCTCTCCCTTGAGAATTTGCTCTTACTCTGGTTTAAAATTTGAATTTAAACCGGGGGTTGCGCAACCATTTTTCTTAAAGGGCCAAAGAGTAAATACTACCTGCTTTCTGGGTCATACCATCTCTGCTGACCCTGCCGTTATAGAGCGAACGCTGCTGTAGACAATATGAAAACAAATGGGCACATTCGTATTTCAATAAAACTTTATTTATAGAGGATGGGGCGAGTACAAAGTAAGTAAAGGGGATCAAGATGCACGGTGGCAGAAGGAGACTAGACTTCAGGTGGCGAGTACACAGTAGAGTACACAGACGTCGTATTATAAAGTGTACACCTCAAATGTACATGTTATTAACCAATGTTACCCCAATAAAGTACATTTTTTTAAAAAATTGACTTTACTTACAAAAGAAGACGGTGGTTTGCTGAATGCCAACTTACACTATCTGTAAGTGGAAAAATGGATATAAGAATTGGTCCTGTCCAGTGATAAGACTGACGCTCCTGGGAGAAGCAAAGAGGAAACTGTTCTGAAGGGTCGCCTCGTTAGCCCAGGACGTGAGGGATTCTCTTGGCGAAGAGGAACACACACTCCTGAATACAAAGCGACCGGAGAAATGGGTGTCTCACGGCCCGCAGACGCAGCCAGGAGCATTGGGCCTCCTGAGGACTTCCGATAGGAGAACCGTTAGACGAGGCCCGCAAGATAAACAGAATGTAAGGGCGTGAAAGAAAGACCCTGAAATGTAAGAAAATAAGAAGAGTGTGAGAGAAACCAACATGTAGATTTGAAAAAAAAAAATTAAATAGAACTTCCGCAAATGAAAAACGGAAGTAATGGAAATGAAATATCAATAGAAAAGTTGAAGAGCATAGGAAAGCCTTGATACGTGGTACGTTAGGTTTGAGAAGTTGCCCGTACAATACCTCGCAGAGGTAAAGAGACGGAAAATATAAAAGAGAGGTAAATTTGGATGCAGAAAAAAATAAAAAGATCCAACTTACAACTACCCGTATAAAACTTAACGGATGTCTTAGTAAGGAGAATCAAGAGAATGGGAAAAATGCAATCTTTAAAGAGATAATACCTGAAAAATGTTTAAATTGCTAAAAGACGTAGCCCTCATATCTGTCATTCCCAGTGAGCCCTAAGTGGCACAAATAAAAATACATTTTAGTGAGATTTCAGAACAAAATAAATAGTTTAAAAGTAATTAGTGAAAAAGACAAAGTATGGACAAAGGAATGGTCGATCATTCCTTGGGAATGATAACGGACTTCTTAACGGGAATAACAGAAGCCTAAAGACAGTGGGATGATTTTGAAGAGCTAAGAAAAATCTATGTCAGAATTCTGCATCCAGTTAGACAATCATTTGAGGATGAGAAAAAAATTAATGTTTTAGACGACCATCTCGTACCACTGATGATCTTATCCTCTGAAAGCCCTCCCTTCCTTTCCTTCTACCTTCCTGATTATCCATTTCCTTTGAGTTATGATGACCGTTTTTTTTTTTTTTTTTTTTTTTTTTTGCCACCAAATCATAAACATTTAAAGAAAACTTATCCTTGGCTCTCTGCCGTTTGTTGTCATTTACTCTCAAGTCTTCGACTCTTTGTGTCTTGCAGATTCGGGTTTCTTTGGCCCACATCCCACCCCAAATCCAGTCCTGGATCGTAAAGCAACAGGAAATGGCTAGTTGACTGTGTGACTCAAAGTGTCCTAAGTAGCATTCACCACCTTCCCACGCTGCGACCAGTGGCCAAATTAGGTATCTTTTCCGGTGTCCACATGTCTTTCAAGGCCATCATCAGTTCCAGTTACATAACATAAAATCTTGGGAGTTATTGCCTCTCTTTTCCTCAATTCTCATTTTCAGTCTGTTACTACAGCTTATATTTATTCAAAATACTAATATATCCTTATTATAAGTCATTTAATTCAGGTATTTTATCTCCGTATTCATGAAGTAGTCAATAGCCTCCTCATTGATGCCCCGGATTCCAGTTTCTGTCTCTTCTGATCCCGTCTGAAGATTATTGCCACATTACTGCCACTTTCTTCTGGATAATCACCTGTCTGCTCTTTACGCTTCACGAGTAAAAGTCCAGCTTTGTTACGTTGACATTGAAATGCCCTGATATTCTGGACCTGTAGTTTGAACTCACTCTGCATTTTATAACTCCCTTTAGCTACTTGCCACATCTTGTTCTGGACCATTTTGTTTTTCCTTTCTTACCTATATTTTTGTTTCGTGTCTATGTCTCATTGCCTCTGAGCATGGCTTTGCATTGCACGGAGACTGAAATATTATTTGATGATTGTATGAGCCCTCCTAAGTAACATGTGTACATTGTAACGGGCTTTATAGGGACTGTGTGTGTGTGTGTGTGTGCGCGCGCGCGCGCACACATGTGTGTGTTTTCCACATCTTTACCTGAACTCGAAGGATGGCTTTAACAGCGAGGACTTAAGAAAAATCGGCAGACGAAGGGAAGGGACATTCTGGAAAAGAAGGAGACTTTGTGTTACCTCCAAGCACCTCACTAGAGGCTGTTTCTATTCCTTCGTTGTCTTGGGTTTCATGGCTCAGTTTTCTAACTAGATTAAAGTTCCTCGATGATTAAAAACAACAGCGACAATCTCCTCCATCACTGTTGCAACTTCTTCCCCGTCCTTATAACCAATTCTGGATACACAGAAGGCACTTAATAAACGCCGGTTGCATAAATTACTGGGCATCATTTTTGAGTATTATAATACGACTTGGCGACTCTCTCGCACGAACAGAAGTAGATCCTCTGGAAGCCGCCTCTTCAAGGAGAATGCTGGAAAACCTCTGGGCAGGCCTTTCATGTCCTAGGTCGGCTCCCATGTTGGTCCCTCCAATTTAAAACATTAAATCCTTTCTCTGAGCCCTTTCACGCTCTCTTGAGATGCTTTTGCAATTAAGCATGGCAGAGGTCTTTAGGAAGTGTGAATTTAAAGTTTCCACTAATTTTTTTTCAAACCTTGCTGTACCTTGATGCAATGTTGGCCTTTCTCTCAGCCTCTTTAGGAACTCATTTTTATTGGTGTCAACATGACAGGTTTGTCTTGTCTTTAGTTTAGTTTGGTTTTGTTTTTAATTCTCTATGAAGCAGATACCCGAACTATTCAATACGAAGTGGAACATGCTCGATCAGCCATTTAAGTTCCGTCTCCGTTTTGTTAGAGCCTGTGGCTTCCACCCATCAGTCGCTGTGAGGCTTTGGAACCAGGATGGCAGAGACTGCCTGCTTAGTGCCCCAAGGAACAAAGCATGTCATGTTTTAAGCACCATTACTCTCAAAGAGGGCAATGGCCGCTAACCTCTTGCAAAACACCAAAGAGGTGGTACCCTTTTTTTTTTTTTAAAAAAAAAAAACAACAACAATTAATCATGACAGAAGGACTCAGATGAGGCGAAAGGGCAGATGGTTCTTTTTACAAACTGCCCCTAACCTGAATTACCATGCCCCGCCGTAAAGAGAACGTTTGTACAAAAACCGTGAGAAAGAAAAAGTCATCAGAGATAAAAATCTACAATAGTTTGTGCCGTCAAATTGTTTAAACCCACAATGTAATGGTGAATACATTTGTAGTACAGTGAACACAGTGGAGTCGGAAAAGCTTCTGACATAATAAACATCATCCATCATGGGATGTTATTGATTCAAACGTAAAATAGACCCTGGCAAGTGATTGGGTGTAGATAAGTTTTAAGCTATTTTTTCAGGCGCCCTCTAACATTACCATAATTTACCATACTGTCTGGTACGATCTTGACAATTCCACTCTGAGCTTATGTTGCTTTAATAGTTCGCGAAGCTTCGACCTACGTGGAGGAAACTTTCTGAATGAGGATTAAGTTTTAATGCCAGATGATCTGTCGACATTGTCAAATGTAAAGATACGCGCGTGGTTTGGAAGGACTTTGAATTATTAACATCCACCAAATGATAGATACGTGACTATTTTGCTAACTTCATCGCTGTTTCTTAGCTTCTTCATGCATAAGTCTTTTTATATTGTCATCAACATGTACCATAATAAAGCGAATAGGGAAAGGCACCTTCAGAGGGAGACAAGCTTTTCGTCTCTTAAATGTGTGCAATACCCAAACTATCAGAATTTCTAGTATTTGAAAGATAAAAGTGATAATGCTGTGTATCAGAGATTATGTGGCTATTATTCCTTTTCATGAATGTTTGAGAAGGGAGAGTTGCCAAGTGAAAGACTCATGTAAGAACTCTCCACGGTGTGCCGTAACCATTCGTTCTGAATCCGAGCCAGCCCCCCAGGGGTCAGCCGTGATGATGAACGCTGCTGGCAACATAGTTTTCAGGAAGAACAATCAAAACAGACTGCGTTTGTTGCCCCGTGGATTGGCTCCAAGGAACATTTTTGTCTCTGGATGATCAAAGCGTGGTCTGATAGACTAAGAATGCAATAATTGGTATAATTGGCCAATAATTTTGCAGCAAAAAAGTTATTAGTGACTACTTGCTAACTCATTTGCATGCTAATGATTTTTTGGGGGAGGGTGGGGAGGAAGGAAAGGCTTTTGAGGCTTGAATTTTTTTTCTCTTAATGTCAGAGTTGTTCCTGGCTTTTGTTGTTATAGGAATAACGTAAAGGAGACAGCTTAGCTTATATTATCAGAGAATCCTGGGAGGTGGCCGGCTAGTAGAAGCTGTGTGTGGTCTCTAGCACCTTAGTTCAAGTTGCCCAGAGTGACCTTCCCTGGGGACTCTATGCAGGACAAAGGGCAAGGGGAGGGGAGTAGCCTGGGATTTTTACAACTTCTATTCTTTGCTAACAAGAAAGAAGATTCAAAACACCCATCGTCTCTCATGATTGAAAAGCAACACAGAGATTTCTGTCTAACTAACCCAAACACAGGGCAGCAACGAGGAACTTCTCGTGAAAGGAAATGAAGCGAGTGTCTGGGCACGGGCCCTTCCCAAGCCCTGAAAACTAATTCGTGAACATCCCTACAACGTGAGTCACTGCCTCCTTCCTGTTAGCATGAGCTACCTGAGAATTCTTCTTCCTTTGGTCACCACGAAGAAGGGCATTCTCTTTCTTTGTTAGACCGGAAGGGGAGAAGGGAAGGTTCTGCTCCTACTTTCCCAGCTGGGGTCGTGGTGAATGGTGGTTTCCTCGTTCACATAAAATATTATATTAGTCAGATGCACCACAGCGATCAGACATTCACATACCTTACGACGTGGTCATCACAAGCCTAGGAGCCCTGTGACACCACACGTAATTATTACGACATTACTGACTATGTTCCCTATGCTGTATAGTTCACACCCCCGAGACAGTTTTTATAGCTGGCAGTTTGTGCTTCTTAATCTTTTTCACCTTTTGCCACCCACCAATTTTAACGTTGTTTTCCTAGGCACATTGTCAAGTTCCAAATGAATTCACAAATATTTGTTTCGAGAGTGAAAGCAGCAGTGGGTGCATAGAGGGCAGCTCGGATTTGGAATTTGGAGGTCTCCCTCCCCCATCGTCTCCTTGGGGAGTATTTTTTCCCATCCTCCCCGACCCTCGTGATGCTTTTCTTCTCTGTTATGATGTTTTAATGTTGTTCGCCATTAATATTATACATTTTTATTTCAGGTTCCCGAGGTTTTCAGAGAACCACTGTACCAGTAGTGAATGTAAAGGCTCTAAAACTCAAGTTAGAATTTTGGCCAAAAGACGTGCTTTGAGAAGAAGGACAAAAGACGAGGAGTCGTGTTGGCTTCCTCTCTCCAAGTGCAGGGGGGCACGCTGTTATAATACCTGCAGACCGTTCCTGTCTCTCAAGGGCTTGGTGAGTTAGCCTCACGATGCTGCCACCAGGGGAGTGGGTGACGAGCATTGTTAGGATGCGGCAAATCATCGTAACGGAGCAAACGCCCCACGATGAGGGTCTTTCTCGTCATCCTCATGCTTTCCCGGAATCCACACGACCTTACGCTTGCGGCCGGAAAGTGCCCTGTGTAGGAGACATTGAATTTTCTCCTGTTATGCTACCTAATATTCCTTCAGGCTCTCTTCGACACCGAACAATAATAAACACGCACAATTCCACGATGCGTAGTAAAACTGAAACGCCCCTGTTCATCGTTGACACCTGACCGTTCCTGCAACATTTAAATATGAGGACATACGCAAGCTGTCCCCAGCTCGCACACCCCATCGCCATGCCCCTTCTCCCAATCCAGTCGTTTTTCCCCTGTGGGAAATCATCTGGACTACGATCACATCCAAAATGAGTCCGTTAGCAAACGGAGTTCCAGCAGAGGCTTTTCCGAAGACTCTTGGTAATAAAATGCCCCATTGATTTGGGTGTTTACATGGATCAGGATGTTTCTAGTGCATTTCTTGCCAGCATCGCTGAATGTCTCGAAAACGCTGAGACTCAAATATTAGAAACATGTAAGTTTGCAAAGTTTTTGCCAGTGTTTTAATTAATACTATTTTATTTATTTATTTATTTTTAGCTGCTTGTAACAGAAACTTCAATTAATTCAAGGAAGAAGAAAATACAGAGTGTTTGTTCACGTGATGTTAAGAGCAAGCGTTGAACGCGCTCTGGGGACCTGGGGCTCACGCTTGGAACGGAGCCCGACGACTCCAGGAACCTCTCACTGTCATCTTCCTCCTTTTCATTCCTTCTCGTCTCTGCTGAGCTCCGTTCTACAGAACACGCTACTCGGGAGCAGGAAAGAGGGCCACAGAGAGACCCACGAGGTGGCATTCGACAGTTCTTGGTGCAGGAACTGTTTAAGAGGGCACACTTTGCCTCTGATTTGGGAAGGTCTGAGGGAAGAATCCCCGCCATCTGGCTTAGAGTGCAGCTTTACCACGTGGACTTATTATTCCTAGGAGGGGGCAGGACTAATACTGTTGGCCACCCCCCCCCCGGCCCCTGGTCCTGGGGTGGTTGGTGCAGTGAGATTGTGTGGAGTGGGCATATATTTTACAATCCCAACAGAAGAAAGTAGTTCGCTAGGAGAAGGAGAGATTAAAACCGAGAGGCAGGTGAAAGTATTATCTACGCAGTCTGTTACATCATTTCTATTAAGAATTTGTATCCATCAGAGGGTCAGGACAGATAACACGAGATGCTCATAGTGGGTAACTTGAACAGATCTTAATAAAGGGACTAGTTACAAAGGTGTGAGCAGGAAGCCGGGAACCCACAGCGTTCAGTTCTCTGGGGCCAGGAAAAGCAAGGGCCTTAGCCATCTTTAAGTCTTGTCAAAGGAGGCAGCCCACTTCCTCTCACAGTGACCACTTGGGGGAGGGATGTGGGGAATAACCACTCCAATGTCCTGTTGTCTCCACTGTCCCTGTTGGCTTAACCTCTCTACTAGTCTAGTCAGTGGACAGGGAGTCCGTTGACATTGTCCTTGCCCATGGGCCTACCTGTGCCAGGGCCAGGGTGGACAAGGGTGACAAACAGAAGATTTCCAGCATACCCTTACACAAACATACACACACACTTACTAAGACGGAAACAACTATGCCATCGAGTAGCCAATAAATCTTGTAGTATATTATGCAATGCGTAATAATTATAATATATTGTTATGTATTACATATTGCCTGGAAGAAATTCAAAGAGACGGCGTGATGTAATGACAGCTTTGGGAGGCAGACTGACTTGGATTTGAATCCTGGGCTCTAATCTGGGTCACTTCAACTTTGTGTGGACGAACACTGGGCAGGCCAAAGCAATTATATCTACAGACTGAATATGTCAAAGACGAACATTTCTGCAACTCCCGCTATCCATAAACCAGATGCACTCAAATGATTAGATCCAATTGAAATAGTGATATCATGACGAACAAGCAGAATAAAATTCAAATCATTTTTTTAAGTTCTGAAAGCTTTTTGGTATTTTGTGGTGAGTGCTTTGGGTCTGTGGTTATGAACATCTATGAGCACAGATAATGTTAAAAATTCCACTTCCCTATCGGTAACAGAAAAAAACCCTGGTAGTGAGATTAATTTTTTTTCATGTAGTCGAGAAATTTTTGCCACTAACTAAAGCTTTAAGCCAAGAGTCGGCTTCTGGTTTTGGTTAAGGCGGCCACAATGGTGACGGTGGCGGTGATGTGAACATTTATGGGACACTGTATACTGTCCCTTCACACATGTTAATTCTTCCAACAACTGTGAATCAGGTCCTGTTCCCCCCATTTCACAAGTGTATATAGCCTGCAACCCAGAGAGGGTTAATAAAATGAGATCGCACTGCTAGTAAATTTCAAAACCCATTTTCAAATTTCAGTCCATTTGGTTCTAATTCTTGTCCTGGTGGCTATAGACTATTGGCTCTTAATATATTGCTCTTCTGACCTATTGTGTTAATTCTGGGTGACTATGTTTACTTTATGCTATTATTATACAGTTTATAGGAAGCTATACTTGACATCACCATTATTTCTGATTAGTTTTGTAACCGTTCTTATTTTTATTGGTTGAAATATATGTAATATCCCATTATTAGATATCAATGAAACAACCACTATATTAAGAAAAAAAGTTTCTTTTAAAATAAACATTATTTTCATCCACAGATTGAATACCTCTCATTATTTTTTAAAAAAGAAAAGTAGAGATGCAATCCAGATGTCCATAAAAAAAAAGATATCACATAAATGAGATTGCTTCCTGGGTGGGGGAAGTTAATTCTTTATTTCTTTAACCCGAAATCTGAGGTTTGTGATAGTTCTTATAAATTATCCTCATTATTTAATAAGCTTAAATGCTATTTAAATTGAGCTATATTAAGATATTATAACCAAATTATTTTTGACAGTTTTAAAATTTATCTAAAAATAATTTCCTGCATTAAAACAGATCTCATTATACCCAGAAGACCAAAGTTCACTGCATGACTCATATAAGACTTTATATTCAAGCATGATTTGAAGAGATTTTAATTACCTAGACAAAACCTCTTAAATAATAGAGTGATGGTGATTAACATCTGGGAAGGAAGAAAACCCAGAGGCTCCAATTTAATGGAACAGAGCTTCGTCCTCTCAGATAAACTGCTGGAACTTAGGTATGCAAAGCCGTGTTATTGTGGTAGCAAGCAGGGGACACGTTTATTTTCTTGTTCGTTTATTAAAGAGGGGAGGCAATCAAGTCTCAAGTCCGTACTAAATGACGAAAAAGAAAAATGCCAAGGTATCTCTAAAAACAATATCAGAAATGTAAAAGAAGGCCGAGGTCTGCTGAGGCAGGTATTTTGGAGTTAAATCTAGCTTTTTGGGGTTTTTTTTTTGTTTGTTTGTTTTTTTGGTTTTGTTTCAAAGCTTAACCAGTAAGCG
Organism: Rousettus aegyptiacus; assembly: GCF_014176215.1. Lineage (NCBI taxonomy): Eukaryota > Metazoa > Chordata > Mammalia > Chiroptera > Pteropodidae > Rousettus > Rousettus aegyptiacus. The sequence continues at coordinate 50,835,301 of NW_023416291.1, read as the reverse complement.
GAGGAGGGAAACGTGAACAACTTATGAGAAATTTTTGTTAAATGAAGGATGCAATGTTTTACTCCATGAGTCCCGTGCAGCCACGAGTCAGCGCTCGGCCTGCAGCGGGTCCCCCCAAACCGCCCAGAAATAAATGAGCGCGTTGTCCCCAGGAATCAGCAGCAGTCCAGAATAGAACGTGCCGACATTGGCTCTATACCAGCCTTTGATTTTCCAGATGACAGGAGTGGGGACTTCCTACCGGCGTGGGAATTGCCTGGCCCCCGCATGCGTGCAAAGAGTATCCCAGGTGAGAGACATTGTGGGATTCACGGTTTATTCGTTCCTTATTAAAAAAAAAAAAATACAAATACCTGTGGTGAAAATACTGGATTACGCTGGCCGGCACTTTTACCTTAGGCTGAACGAGTGTGCGAGCTGTGTCCTGAGCCGGGCGTTTTCGTGGAGAGTGGACAAGGGCGTGAATAACACAACCCGGACGTGGCCTGCTTCCTGGACGGATAGTTCCCATCGATGAAACCGATTTGTCATCTGAAAACCAACTGGACATATTAAAACATATTGATCTTTTTATTTCAGAAGACGGGTTTTTTTTGTGGTTGCCGTCTGGCTGGCGGATGGGTTGGTTTTACCAGCCAATGCTCTGCCGCGGATTTAAAGCACAATTTTTGGGAAACCAACTTTCGTTTTAGGTTCTGCTTTAATTTGCTGTTCTATATAAGTGAATGCTTGAAAATAGTCCCTATTTCTATTTCTATGTCTGTAATATCTATATACATTTAAACAAACAAACAAACGAAATTGAGATATCATCATAAATTCAAGTTTGGGGGGGGTCTACTTTTTTTTTCTCATTAAATATAATGTGAACATATACTCATGTTACTAAATAATCTTAAAAATGTGATTTTAATCGCAGCATAACATTTTATTCTGTTTCTTTAGCACAATCTATGTAATCAACCTTTTCTTGCTGAGTATTTAGACTGTCACCACTTTTTCAAAATTATTGTAAGTAGTGTGGGAAATAACTCTTGATTATTTACTTATAATCAGTCTCTGGAAATGAAATAATGAGTCGAGAAGGGCCTGGAATTCGAGGTGTCTGTAACGCTGGCATCTCGATTTTGCCATCTTCTTCCATCCAATCCCTGTTGAGATGCCACACTTGGTCATTTAATGGATCTAGTTTACATGAGTATTCTTTAGAAGTTGTGCTTTTCCTTAATTGAGAGAAAACAAACAAAAAATCAAGCATAAGACAAAATTATCTAAATCTGACAATTCACCTTTCCTCTGTGTGTGTGTGTGTGTGTGTGTGTGTGTGTGTGGGGGAGAGAGAGAGAGAGAGAGAGAGAGAGAGAGAGAGAGAGAGAGAAACAGAGAGAGAGATAGAGAGAGAAAGGAGAAATTTTTCTCTTTTTTTAAATTAATATTATTATTAGGCCATCAATCCAATTAGATTAGAGCCCCACCTTTATGACCTCACTTAACCTTAACTACCTCCTAAAGGCCCTATGTCCAAAGACCAATTACATCGAGGACTAGGGTTTCTTGAATCTGGAAGGGACACAGTTCAGTCCGTGGCCCTTGGAATGGGAGAAAAGTAACAGACACAATAACCCTAAGAGAAAACTGGGGCCGGTTGTGAGAGGTTTAGAGCCCATTTTTATTTCGCTAGAATTGCCAGTTAGATATATTTATCACAGCCAAAAGGTTTGGAAGAAAGGAAAGTCCACTCAGAGGCAGACGAATAGGGTGGGGAGTGGAGGTTAAGGGGATGTGAAGGGGGCAAATCCGTGGCACTCGATCCGTTGTGCGTGGTTCCTGAGAAAGAGACACAGGATGATTTCCACGTTACAAGTTTGGAAAATACACGGATTAGTGGGTGAGGTTTTTAAGGAAAGTAGCAAATGTCAGATAGAAGTAGAAGAGAGACAGAGAGAGACAGAGAGAGAGACACACACAGAGACAGAGAGAGAGAGAGAGAGAGACAGAGAGAGAGAGAGAGAGAGTTTTGTTTTGTTTTGCTTTGTTGTTTTTGGACCTAAGAAAGTGTCAGGAGCGTGGACCAAATATAGCTCGGCAACGATGAAGGGACTCAAGACCGGGCGTGCAAAGTAGGAACGGTATTTGGTGACAGCTTGGGAGCGCTAAAACAGTGTCTTCAGGTTAAGTCACGTACGCACGTTTAGTCCACATTTTTCCAATTACATTTTCTCAAATGTAAGTAATCTGATCATAATGAGAAAATGAGATTGTGGGAGTAATTCCGGCTATAAATTAGCAGGTAATCGAATTAATAATTGATTCAGCTCAACGGCTTAAGCGCTCACTGTGTATGAAATGAAACTCTGACTCTCCTTGGTCCCTGCCTCCTTTACTCTTCTTCTTAGTTCCTGACAGACAGCATGATCAGAGCGGAATTCCTCGGCTTCCGCATATTTTGTGAGATTTCCATTTCTATTTAAACGTAGTTCTTCGGGTGTTTATTCATCATTTGGGAGATTGATTCAGAATGGTGCAATTTTCTCTTTCAACTGTGTGCTTAACTCTTGTCAGTGTTAATGTGTGTTATGTATGCATATCCAACTATGACGAGGCCACGCCTTGGGAGATAAAATGCTACAGATTTCTCAGTCACTGTCAGAAATCGCCTAATTTCTTTCACATGTCATTAATTCGGCTAAGTCCCTCATGTATTCCGAGTATAAACTATTATGGGATTTTTGAGGTAAAAATGCTAGATATCATCTTTTCTGAAGATTCATTAGACTTTGTTTAAAACCATAGCTTTGAGGAACAGTCATATTTCGGAAACATGTCAGTTCGCCATACTCATCATCCTTCGCAATTCTGGAAAAACTATGAAAACTAGGACGACTTGATTTTAATTAATATTCTCATCAATCTCTCCGGAGTGCTTTGTAATTTCCATTACTTTAAAGGGATTCTGGGACCACAGGGGACAAGATTCCCCAGTATAACTACATAGTTACGAGCAAGTGCAGTTAAGCGTTAGGATGGTATTTTGGTTTAAGGAAAGGTTGATGTTACTCACATCTGCTTGGCTGAAAAACTAAGGATCAGGTCCTGTGTTCATGTTGTATTTTATGAATTAGTTGGCTATCTACAAATTCAAGAATACAAATAAGAAGAAGTTATCTTTTTGTGTGAAATAAAGAGGTATGCTGAGAGAGGAGAGGTACAATTACAGAAGTTAGTCGACTACTCACTATAGAGCATAGAGCGACCATTTAGTTTAGATATCTGTAAGGAAAAGCTACTAAATTGACTTTGTGTTATAAAACTTCCTCAGAGTGTTTGACATCTGAGTGTTAAGCAGGGTTGAGATCACCCTTCATATGCTAGGAGACAATTCACTCCCTGTACTGTTATATACAAAATTATGATTAGTTTTTCCCCCCAAAACATACTTTTTAACTTAGACACTTTTTGGGGGGTTGATATCACCCTTCTATTGCAGTTCTTTAAGAAGCAAAGATGATTCACACCACGGTCACAGCACATAGTTGTTTCGGCTTAGGTCAGGTGCCCTCAAATCATGCAGAACTGTCTTTCCATAGTCCCCTGTCGCAGTTAACGAGGCTTGGATACAGACCCTTAGGAATCCAAAACACTGAAAAGGTCATGGTGCGCCACCCCCACGTGAGAGTCTAAATAAAAACAATAGGAATCTGTATGATAAAGTCTAACAAATTCTGATTTTCCTTTTGACACCGTTTGGGTTTCTTTCTCTCTCTCTTTTTTTTCCTTCTTTCCTTCCTTCCTTCTTCCTTCCTTCCTTCCTTCCTTCCTTCCTTCCTTCCTTCCTTCCTTCCTTCCTTCCTTCCTTCTTTCCTTTTTCTTTCTTTTGAATTCTTTCGAAGCCTTTTTAAAAATGCCCTGCTATGATGGTGCCCTAAATACTTGTTTAGTCCGTTGCTGACTCTAACTCCCCACTAATGAACACATCTCTAAATGTCTCCAGTTTGCCGAGGTCCCTACAAACAATGCGCACTAGATATGCATCCCAACAAGATTACGTTTCCCTGCTCATTCAGTTCACAAACGTGAGTCTACTGCCGTTCCTTTCTCTGTCCTTCGAAAGTCAAAGAAACCAAATGAAATGCATAACCCTGACCAGAATCATGCCAACAATAAAAAGGTATGTTAGAGACGATCAAGTGTCTTTGACTATGGACTGAATTTTAGATATTATTGAATTAAATTTTTTAGGAATTATACTGGTATTGTGATTATGCAGGAAATGTCCTCACCAGTAGGAAGTGCATGCTGAAATATTTTGGGGGTTAGTGTCCTCATGTTTGTAACTTATAAATTGTTCAGCAAAAAAGAAAAAAATGTGTGTTCTGTGTGTATATATATAGACAGAGAAAGAGACAGAGACAGACATAGAGAGAGAGATTGCAAATGTCACAAAAATGTGTCAAAGTATGTACTTTTTTCAACTTTTCTGTAGGGGAAAAAAAAACCCCACATAATCATCCAAACTAGAATGCCAACTATCAAAAGAAACACAATTAATATTAAATGGAGCCAATATTTTTTTTTTCATGGTCCGTAAGATATTTGGGAGAGTACAGCTTTGATTTATTAGGTTAATCAAAGAAGTCTAAATTTTTAAAGAACGTTTCTAGTCTCATTTTAGATAAATGGATTTAGGCACACTCACATACGAACGCAAAAAGACCTGAGTTTGATCAACCCTAGAAGTCAATTGGCCAAATATGGATTGCTTTCTGAGGAAATCCAGTCCTTTAAAAGCCAACTGGTTTCTTTTGATGAATTTTTTCTGTAACATCAGCTTTCCAGCAGCTCAGAACCTGTTAGGAATCAATAAAGCAATATTTCTTTTTACTCTCCTAATCGACGAAATTAATTTTCTTTCTTTCTTCCTCCAATTAGTAAACATTGAGTGGCTGTCTGTGCTGTGCCAGCGTGAGGGTCGGAACGTCCGTGAATGAAAAGACATGGGCCCTGCCCTCAGGACTGCGGGGTCATTGGAGAGGCCGTCATCGACACACGGAAGGAGTATTAGGATACTGCTACGTGAACGCTGCCATGGGAGCGTGGAGTGAGACGCCTAGTTTGCCTGACAGGGGCGGGAGGAGGTGAGGAATCCGGGAATAATAATAATAATAATAATAATAATAATAATAATAATACAATAAAAAGTAATAATGGTAACAGCAACGATAACACTAGAGGTCACATGCCAAGCGAGTCCTAAATGGAATAAGCATCCTTACAGAGGGGACAGGGGAAGGGGGGTGAACAGTTGGCGGGGGGTCGATCGAAATGAGCAGGAAGGTGCAGGACAGAGCAATAGAAATCGCGGGTAAAACATGTTAGCAAGTCTACTCAGGTAGGACATTTTTGCCATGGCCACGAACGCCCTTCGTAGGTGCTTCCCCTGCCTCATCTGGCAGCATCGCCTCCGCTGGAAACGGGCCCGAGGCCCAGAGGAGGCGTGTGAGTCGCTGCCACACACGCACAGCTGGCATGAGGAGAGGAAGGTCTTCAAGAAGGAGTAGGAATTTCACAGGTAGACCTTGCAGAGAAGAGAGTTCTAGGCAAGAGGTGCCTATGCGAGGCATGAAGGAGTCAGAGGGGTTCGTAAACCCTCCCGGGCCCAGTCGCTATGAATGATGGGAGTAGGAGTCACGGGGGTGGAAGGCGGTGGGAGAGAAGGTGTAGACTGGCCTACCTGGGCCAGAACACCTAGAACACCTGGATATGTTGCAGAGGGGCCTGCACCTTATGGAGTAAGCGTTTGAAAGCCGCTGAAGGACTCTAAACTTTAGAATTAAAGAATAGGTTTGCTTTTTCACAACATCGCTCTGTGCAAAGGCCCAGACAGTTTTTCAGAGGAGGGGAGGTGGCCGGGGCCAAGGGCCAGACCCTGGCCACGCTCCCACTGGGCGCGGAGCGCGCCCTCGGACCGGAGGCACCTGGCAGCACGGGGGTCTGACCCTTTGCCGTGTTCCCTTGACACCTTACGGTCCTTCAGTTTCGACATGACTAAAATGTCGTGACATCTTCTCATCATGATTGTAGAAACCATCACGTCAACACGTTCTTCTAAAACATCTGGAAGAGGTACCACTTTTGCAAAAAATGCTCGGAGAAGCGATGGTTCCCTCTGCTACTTCCACGCGGACACTCTAAACTTCCCGCGCTTTTCCTTAGAGGAGGAACGGGGTGGGGGCGGCGGGAGACAAGACGTAGGGTTCGGGGAAAAGGTACCTAAACCGGGCGAATGGCAGTAGAGGGGGTGGGCAGGCTCGGCTGTGCGCCTCGACATAATCTGATCGGTGACCGAACTCAGGGACCGAAAGTGGGAAAGTGAGTAGAAGGTGACTCCCAGTGTTTTTGGCGGACGGTAACGCCATTCTCCAAGATATGGGGCTATGTGGAGAAGAGATTCTAAAGGATGTCGAGTTCGAATTTAAATATGTTGATTTTGCCTCTGGGCGTCAAATTGTTCTAGCACCGTTTGTTGAAAGGTCTCCTCTCTCCTTTGACTTACCTTTGCCGCTTTGTCAAAAGTCAGGTGACTGTATCTTATCTTTGGGGTCTATTTCTGGCCTTTCTACTCTATTCAATTGGTCTATGCTTCTGGCCTTTGCCAGTACCACACTGTCTTGATGGACAAGGTCTTGTCCATCTTGAAATTGGGTGAGTCTTCAACTTCATTCCTTTTTTAGCGTTTTGCCTTTCCATATGAATTTTAGAATCGGATTGTCAATATCTACAAAGTAGCTCGATGGAACATTCATGGGAATTGCATCGATTCGATAAATCACATAGAGGAAAATCGATATCTTTATGTTGTCTTTTAATGTGTGAATGTGGTACATCTCCCCATTTTACTAGAACATTTTCAAATTTCTTGTATCAGAGTTTTGCAGTTTTCTGCATCCCGCTCTTGTGCATACCCTGTTAGATTGATCTCTAAGCACTTCATTTGTTTTTGTTGGACGTGTTGATTTCGGGGTATCTGTGGATATCTATGTACAGATGTCCTGTGGGCAAGCCTAGAGGTCTGGGTTGCTGTTGGGGCTGGAATTCGGCTTTCGTCTCATTACTAAATTTCTCGAGAGATGTCGCATGTCTGAGGGCTGGGAGCTAGAGCAGAGAATAATGCTGAGGATTAAGTCACCTTAATTATCAGCAAATGGTTAATTTCGGCGCTCGATGTTCTAAGTTTAAAAAATAAGTCAGGGAAGACCCAAAAACCTCCGCAGCGAGGGCTTCACACACATGCTTTGGCACCAGAGAGTATGTGTTTAGATCCTGGCCCTGGGACCCCTCTAAGTCTCTGCCCCCCTAACAGTAAAACATGTATACTAATAGTAACCACTTCGCAAGGCTTTTGGAGGATTAATTAAGACAACGCAACTGGAGGACATAGAACAGGGCTTGGCATATCGTCAGTATTTAATATCTTTTAGCTGTTATTATTAGTTACATGAATAAATTGTCAGGAGCCTATTACGGGACTGCCTCAGAAAAAACTTTGGTTTTTAAGAGTCCCGGCATTGAATGGCACTGACTTGATTTTCACAAGAAAGGATGGTGTTCGCTGGCCGTGATCGTTTTTCTTCCACAAGATATGCCCGGGTCTCAGTGCCCAGCTCCAGACATAAACCGCATATAAGAATGAATACATAACATTTGAAATTCGTTGCCGAAAACGCTTCGTTTAGAACCCATAGCCGCGTGCCATTTTTGATATGTGTTTTGAACGTCTCCCAAACGAGAGTGCGAGAGTGGGGACTAGGTACCACCGTGGACACAATTTCTTCCCGGAGAGAAGCAGGAAGAGTGGTCAGAACATTTCATCCTTCCTCCCCAACCACCCCTCCTGCCGGTGGTCGCCTGGCCTTGCTCACGGGGGTGACCCCGTTCGTTGAGTCTGTCTCCATCTTCGCAGGAGCTGGCGCGATCCTGGACCCGGAGTCCTTTCTCAGGGTCCCACCCCAGGGCATGCAGCAGTGACGACGGGTTAGTCTGGACATCGCTTCATGCTTGATTGCATGGGGGAAAGGGGAGAATCGAAACCTTTTCAGAAAGTCTTTCTCTCTCTCTCTCTCTCTCTCTCTCTCTCCAATTCTCATCTCACTGTGTTTCAAAGAAGAGTGACCGGAATGTCTCGGCCAGAAAGAAACACCCTCTCTAATAACAGCAGGTACCAGAGGAGCGACCCACGGCCGGCTTTGCTTTCCGCGTGGTAGCACGCACTGCAGATGCTCAAATCAGGCAACTCGGCTCCTCGGGTAGATCGTCCTTTGAGATCTCTTGTGGTATGTCGTGGGGAGAAAGCCAGCTGGTTGGGGAGCCAAAGCCAGTGCGACTGCTCCTGTTCCTTCTGGAAATTCTGTGGGGCTTCTGTGTTCACACGGTTTCATAGTTTCTGATGGAAGTTGTAGGAGACTGGAGAAAGCATGTCTTGAAAGTGTCTTTTTAAATCGCCATAAAGATAAATGGGTGGAAGAAATGCTTCAGATGCCACTGGGAATCTCAGATCGTGACCCTGCAGCTCGCCTTGGCTGGAGGGCACTGAGAGGCGGCCGGAGCATCATCGTTCTTTGGTCCGTGGAGGGCCAGGGTAAGGCACGGATTAATCTGGTTTTAAAATCTGTTAAAAAATCTGGCAGCCGCCAATATCGCCAGCATACCACCGTGAATGTCATCTACGTATGTGATTAAATTGGGCCTCTCCAGGTCATTTGCTCTCATCGTACGTTTTTTGGATTTAGTCTTCCGAGTGCTACGTTGTAGATTTATACGTATCGATATTTGGAATCGATCCTTCTGACTCCAGAGAAGTGGGACGATCACACCAAAGTTGGTCCTTGCTGTTTGGAGTGGACGTAAACCTGGCAAGAGACTCGATATTTGTAAAAAAAAAAAAAAAAAAGTTCCAGTTAATTCACGTACGTGATAAAGGCAGAGCCACCATCAGACCCAGGAAGGGCACATCCGATGGTCGGCTCCTGTCTCCCCTGTGGAATGCGAGAGGCTTTCTGGAGACTGTGGGCTCCATCTGGCCGAGCTAGCATCAGTGAAGATGCTGATCAACCGTAGCTGGGAACCCCTGGCCCAGATGGCGAATGATTTGCCTTCAAGGCTCTAGGCTCTTTACAGGAAAGTAATTAAAGCTTATTTTTTGTTCTCTAAGTTAAAAATTCTGTATATAACGTTAAGGAGGTCAACCTGCTTGACTCAAAAGCTTTCTTTCCTTTTAGGGAGAAGGGAGAGATGATAAAGGACATTTACTTTTATGTTCTGAGTCACGGCTACAGTAATCTAGCAAGGAAGACATTACTAATCACACTTTCCGAAGGCAGAAACTAAGGCTCAGAGATGTTCAGCTCTTCCTTCAAGGTCACAAAGCTCACGTAGATCAGAATAGCCTTTTGCATTCAGGGCTGTCTGCGAGTAGCATCCAAAGGTTTTTCCAGACTACGGCCTATGTTGTCTGTTCCACTATACCCTTACCTAAAGCTGCACTTATTGACTCCACTGAAAATAACAGATTACATTCCTCCCGTTCTCATCTGCCCCACCCCCTCACCCGCAGCAAAGTGATAAAGTTCTGTTAATCTAGTCATTTCTATGCTGTTTGTCAGTTTGTCATTGACCTGCCCGTGAGGCACCGAGCCAGGTCAGGGCGGAGTACTGCGGGTTTCTGGCGGTCTTTCCCTTGACTTAATTATCTCTGGATTCCTATAGACAACTAACTGTGACGCCACAGGCTCATTCCTTGTAGGTGAGTTAAGCATGAGGTGGAACCAAACTGCGTCACTAGCACTTAGCACTGGTCATATTTATGTTATGTGATAAGAAACACACTGGCCAGGACACACCATGTTATGCCTCCCAGGGGCCTGGATAGTTCTATTTTCTTCTGAGCCGTATCTCATGTATTATCTTTACCGGTCCCTGTAACATACCCCACGCGACGTTCGGAGTGTCTCTCTTTTGCCATTTTCTTGCGTTTTCCTCCTTTAGGTCTCTAACGGGATCTATTTTGCTATTTCATATTTACAGTTTCCTTCTTCAATTCCCACAAAGGCAATGAGATTTTACTCCCGGTGAGTGCCATCCTCTAAATGTTTGTGTTCCAACATAATGGACCTTCCGATAGTTAAGACTAAAATAACAATCCGACAACGTAGTCTCGTTTTCTAAGCAGGCCCTCGGTGCGTTTCCCACGCCCTTGTTTGCCCTTTACTTCCGCTGCCTAATTTAGATTTGTAAGCTCCGCACACAGGCACTTTGTCATTATTTATGTACATATGGTGCCTAGCACTCGTCGTGGATTTAACAAATATTAAATAGTCATGACTTCAGAATGCTTATGCATATTGCCATTTAAAAAATCACAGCTGGCCAAGAATACTGCTTTTTTTTTTTTTTTTCCCTGCTGCAATGACCTTGTCTGATTTTGATGCTCCTACAGTAGACAGCCGCATTCTAGCACACTTACATTTATCCTTGAACACCGTGTGGAGACCAGCACTGGCAATAATTGTAACTGTTCTTCTTTAAATACGTTGACAGATTCTGCACTGCACACCAGTTTGCTTACAGATGTAATTTCGGTTATATGTAATCACCTTAACAGAACTGGAGAAACCCAGATACGATTTTATATAATGCTCTATTAGGACAGAGTTATTATCCCACTGGGTTAACTTTGCATGTTTGAAATTGAAAGTTTTTTTTTTTTTTGAATTCTTAACTGGAGCATTCATGATATCCAGTGATATCATGGGCTTCTAAAATCTATGCACTACGTACTCATTGATTGCATAATGCCATGTACATTGTTAAGTTTTAAAGTGAAGTCCTTAATTTGACCTCTTTTCAAATTAAAAAACAAACAAACAAACAACTTAATCTGCATATCTTACCTAAACCCCTTTAAATTGGCAGACTGATTTTGGACGACAAGTTCCATAGTCATAAAAATAAATGTCAAACACTGGGCAACAATAGAAGGAATTGACGGTGGATCAAAAGTTTAACAATGCGTTTCCTCTTAAAAACGTCAGCAACCGTTTTCTCACAATAAGGAAACAAAGAAGGTCGTTCTCTCCCACTGGCCCGATATTTCAAATGCAAATAAATCAATGAAAGAAAATAGTTATGTCAGTGTGAGGGCTACAACAGCTTAACTAGACAGAACAGTTTTGTCAGCTTAAACATTTTTCGATTTACATATTTACTTATTTTTATGCCCAAGGCAGAACAAGGTAACAGTATTGATAAATCAGGAAAAAAATGGGTCTTTTCTTAGAATCGGTTCTAAAATACTTAAGCATTTAAATGACATGTACGTTAGTGTCCTTTTTACTCAAGTGGCAGCATCTTCGAAACTGAATTTATTATACTTGTAAAATCAAACCTGAAAGTCTGATCGTAATTGTGCTTTTGATACACTTTGCCTAACTAGTTCCATGAGCTCTATCCTATGAACCCACAGTATCTTTCTCTCCCTGCTTGTCTGTAACTGTAATCTCCACCAGGGACTCTCTGGAATGCTATTTGCAGGTGAATACAATATTTCTTAGTGGAGTGTGCTCACCAAGAATGATACAGTGTCTAAACTACAGCCTTCCACTCTCTTGAGATTATTACCGACTTGACTCCAAGGCAGAAGTTACTGAGAAGCAACAGAAAAAACATGTTTCTCAGGGAGGGGGAAGTATGTGAGGAATGTCTTTAATAGAATCCAACCTCTCTCTGCTCTAGACCTTGCCTTCTGAGGGTTGTAACAATCTGAGAAAATGGTAACCAGAGGAAGCTCTCTTGTCTTAGCAGAGCAGGGAAGCGTGCTGAATCCTTTCTATCACCATTCTCCTAGGTGAACTGAGTAAATTGAGCAAGTGCCTGGCGCATGGAACAAGCTCCCACAAGGAACCACGTTTGCCTTATTCACCATTGGTATTCAAAGCATCAAGATCAGTACCTGGCACATTTCACACAATTAATATTTATTGACTGAACATTAGACACTCAGTGCGTGTGTGTGTATGTATGTGTGTGTGTGTGTGTGTGTGTGTAAATAAAATGACTCTCTCTCAGAGATAGAGAGGTATGGGTATATAGATATATCAATTGCTAATCTCATATCATAGTTAGATTCACTGGAAAGTTTAAATATTATTTTAACTCATTTTTAAAGATGACTCTAAACACCTAATTTACATGATATATTTAGAGATGTTAGATTTTACAGCTGGAAAGATTAGTGGTTTTTAACTCACAAGTGGAACGGTTTTAAGTCCAGAATTTAAAATGTATTTCTAGACTTAAAACTATCTATCCTCTAATGATTTTCTAAATAATATGATGGTCGTAGAGACAGAACAAAGAAACTCTCTCTTTTTTTTTTAAACTTGCCTTTATGATACCGCATGATATAGATGGCGTACGATGATTATCGATGGTCGACACGGTTTGATTTAGAGTGTTTGACAAATTTATAGAGCTGGGTGTAATCCTGCTGTCCATCTTACACCTCGCACACTGTTCGTGCTCAAATGTTAATGAAACGGCACTCCACGCCAAGGATCAGATGTCCTAGATGTTAAATGGTGATTATCACTATTGACATATGTAGATAAGTAGATTATAAATAGTGGCAAATTGGCTTTAATTGCCGTTAAATGATAGCTTAGGAATGAGTTAGTCATTTTGTCGGTAGATAAGGCACACTAGTATACCTTACCTGAGGTCACGGGTGTAATTCTCCGTATCACAGGACTTGGGATGTGAGCTGGGTTTGCATTGGAATTAACAACTTTCTGGCTGTGGGATCTGGGTGTGAGGGGTTCCTGACTACTTCCCATGCTTTGAAGGACTTTGCTCTACCTTTGCTTCTTCCCACGGGACAAGGAGTTCCTTAGTCTCCGAGCGCCCAGGACCTTGGAACTTACTGTCCTGCCACTCCCAGGCCTGGCGTTCCAAGGCTGGACGCCTGGAGGAATTGCCGAGGGGGCTTTTGGGAAGTCGTTTTGATGTACAGGCTGGGGTTTCCTCATGCGTGTGAGCCTTTGTGTGGCGTGGGATGGAGCCAAGAGAGGAAGAAAATGGGGTGTGAGTTTCAGGCCAGAAGCCAGCATTCCCCAGCAGCACCACATTCCAGATAATTCAGAGCTTTAAGTATTTATGAAAGGTATATGAGTCTCCATTTGTTAGCCTGTCCCAGGTCCTTCCGAAGTTAAAGGCAGGACTAGAATTAGGGCAAGTCAGGTAGTCTATTTTAATCTCGGTTTCCTCATCTGTAAACAGGATAATGACTGTTCCACTAACCTCAAAAGGATGGAATGATGAGAATGATCTGAAAAGTAACTATCATTTGTTGAGTACATACAAAGGTTCAAGCACTATGCAAGGCACTTTGCATGTATTATATTGGATTCTTACATATCTTCAGGGCATGTCGTTTTTATCCTTTTTTTTTTTTAGAGAACAGAAAACAGGCTCAGAGAGGGTATTTCTCTCCCAGCCTCCCCTACCCCATCAGGGACACAGCGGAGACAATGTATGTAACAATCTCATACACATACAAAGTAACACTACAGTCATTAATTCATTTACATCGTGTCAAGGGAAAAAGCAGTGAACAAAAGGAACAAATATCATTGACTTCGGAAGCATACATTACAGTAGAGGGAGACAAAGAATAAATAAAATAAATAGGTAAAATATATAATATGTTAGATGGCGGTAAGGAAAAAGAGAAGTTACAGGGAAAATGACATTTGAATGAAGATAGAAAGGAGGCGAGAGAACGATAGTCTAGAATTTGTTTTGTTTTGTGATATCGAGAGAGTTGGGGGGAGATAATTCGGGGGGGAGCAAAGGCAACAGCAAACGGAAAGGCGGTGAGACTGGAGTTCGCTTATTATGTTTCCGAAATGGCACGAAGGCCACCTGGGCTGTAAAAATGAGTAAGGAATAGAGAAGGAGAGAAGAAGAGGTCAGAGGGATAAGGTTTGGAGTCGGGGGAGATCAGGTCCATAGATCATTTAGGCCACGGCAAGGACTTTGGCTTTTACCTTAAATGAAATGGGGAGCTAATGGATTTTTAAATTAAAAAAAAAAAAATATATATATATATAATTATTATAGCAGAAGAGTGACTTGAACTGGAGTGAAAAAAACTCAAAGTAGATTACTGGAGGTAAGGGCAGAGGAAGCAGACCTGGTAGGTGGTTATTGCAGAGTGCAGGCAAAAGATAGTGCTGGCTTGGACCCTTGGACCAGGGTCATGGTAGCAGAGGTGGTAGGCAGAGGGTAGAGTCCAGATATGGTACTTCGAAGGTTGAGCTGACAGGTGGAAGAGGAAGGAAAGAGTCATGAAGAGAGAGGAAAGAGTCACGAAGAACTCCAAAGGGTCTCACCTGGGCAGTTGGAAGGGTATAGATGGGGAAAGCTGTAGGTAGGGCCCGTTTGGGGCAGAGGTCTGGACAGAGCCTGGTTTGCACTTGATAGTTCTGAGATGCCTTTTAGACACCAGATGGAGATGTCAGGTACGTTTTTTCACTTCATTGGATTTGAATTTTTATTTCTTCACCGTTCGCAGCACTGTATTGGCATGTTGTTTGCTTTCAATGCGGTGGCGTGTGTCATAGAGAACTTGATGCTGGGGCTCAGCTGAGGGGTGACAGAAATATGGGGAAGCAGCTTCAGCAAGTCATATAAAGGATCTAGAGATACAATTTGTAATTCGGATCCACTTTCACACGTTTGCACAGTCCCTTCTCGAAGAAGCCATGCAATCCGTCTAATGCCACACAGGTGACTTAAGGACCCCAAAATGTTTGCTCACAACCCATTCCAAGTGTCTAAAATAAACTAGAGGTTAAACAAGTATGTTTGAAAAATTTAAAAAGTTCACTGTACTAGGTCATAAAAGTAACAATCCTCTTCTAAGTATAGCCTCCACACAGACATCAAAACATGAACTTGTCGGGGATGGGGGGGTGGGGTGGGGTGGGGGCAGGCAGATAAAAATAAAACCCTGGGACCAGAGCAGCAGAGCTGTTTCTGGTGCTTGGCTGACCTTACTACGCACCTCGACCTGGCTCAGAAAGAGAAAGGGAGGGGGAAACGGAGCAGCAGGGCCGGTAACGTCTTAAAGGGCGACCTTTCAGTGTTGTTTGCACCGAGTGAGGACGGCTTGGAACTGTGGGGTCTGGATAAGGATGTTTGCTCTACGGATGTTTGCTCTGCCTCATACAAAGTCAGCTCTGTCAATATCTCGGATCACGTCACAAAACTTGCCGTCCGGGTCTCGCCGAAGGCTGATCCCCTTTAAATCTGGCGTGTTTGCGTGTCTGGGGCTGGTGCTGGGTCCGGTGTCGCAACTGGCACGTTTCCATCTCCTTAATTTCGTGGTCATTTGAGGGTCTGATGGTGCCAGAGTGAGCACGTTAAGGCTGGGGAGAGAGACACGCTTTCCCTGCAGCAAGTTACAAATAAACAAAATAAATCCTCAGAGGACCGATCGCCAAAGAAACAGCCAGGAGCCGACCCCTGGGTGCGACACGATCGCCCGGCATGTCGCCGGGACTCGCGCCGCCTTCCCGGGGCCCGGGCTACGCGGGGCTCTGAGCAGCTCATCCCCGGGCGCCGCACCCCGCCTGGCGGCGCGAACGCGGGGCTCACCTGGCAGCCGCCGAAGGTGCGGCTGCGGCGCGAGGGCGCGGCCGGCGCGCGGGCGGGGGCCGCGCAGGGGGCGGGGCCGGCGCGCCGAGAAGGCCCCGCCCCCGCGGTGACGCGGCGCCCGCCGGTTCGCCCCGCGCCCTGCCACTCACTCCTCACCATGGTTGCAGCACAAAGCAACAAGCCCCGGAGGCCGCCTCCTCCCTGAGGAGCGGCTCGGGCGGCCGGAGAAGGCGCCGCGGGAGGAAGAGGCGGAGGAAGAGGAGGGGAGTCGCCGCTCGGCGAGCACTCCGTGCGAGGGGCCGTGCGCGTCTGGGCTCCCCGCGCCCCGCGCCCCGCGCGGACCTGGGACGAAGTTGCCGGGCGCGGCCGCGCGCGAGCGCCGCAGCCGATGGGGGCGGCCGGGCGGCCGGAGGCGGTGCGGCCGCGATCGCGGGGCTCGGCCGAGCGCGGGAGGCGACCAGCGGCGGCGCGGACGGCGATCGGACCTCGCCGCGCCCGGCCCTGAGCCCGCGTTCCCGCCGGCGGCGGCGCGAGCCGCGGAGAGGAGGGGGCGCCGCGCGCGCGCGCAGCCCGCGCTTCCCCCTCACCCCCCCCCCCCAAAAAAAATAACTCAGGCCCGCGGGGCCCGGACGAGCCGCCGCTGCCCGCGAGGGGCGCGGGCGCGGGGAGCCCGGCCCGGCCCGGCGGCGAGGAGGAGCCGGAGAGGAGGAGGCGCCCGGGCGCCGATCGCGCCGCAGCGCCCCCCGCGCGGCCTCGCGCTCCCGCCGCCGCCCCGCGCGCCCCCCGCGCGCCCCCCGCCGCCGCCGCCGCGGTTTGGCTCCTCGGCCCCGGGCGGGCGGAGCGCGCAGGGCGGAGGCGGCGGCCGCGCCGCGCCGGGAGGAGGCGGGCGAGGGCGCCCGCGGGGGGAGATGGCGTCCTACGTGGATAACAGCTTCCGCCAGGCGGTGATGAAGAACCCCGCGGAGCGCACCGCGCAGGTGAGACCCGCGGGCCGGGCGCCGCGCGGTGCGTGTGCGTGCGTGTGTGTGTGTGTGCGTGTGCGCCCCCCGCCCCTGCCCCCGCCCCCGGCCCCGACCCCTTCCCGGCGCAGGTCGCCCCGAGCACCCCGCTTCTCCCCGGAGGACCCCCCCCCAACTCCCAGGGGCAGCCCATCTCCATCCCTCTCTCTCTGGCTGTCCTGGGTTTATTTCTTATTTTATTTTCCTCTCCTGGATATTCCTTTCGCCGCCTTCCTCACCACTGACCTTCTCCCCCGGTGCCCAGCAGAGCAGGGGGTTTTCTGACGATCTCCCCGTCCCGTTCCCCAGCCGCACGCCGCGCCCTCCGCGTCTCGGGAGCGGGGTGTCACCTCCCCCGCCACCCGTGGCCGCAAGCCCCTTTCCTCCCCCAACGCGTGGCCCCCTTCTGCCTTTTTAGAGTCCGGGGGTGTTTGGAAAGGTATTGGAGGAAACTCGCGTGGCTCCGGGAAGGGTGTTCGTGTATTTACTAGTTTGCTCTTTTGAAAGAGAGCCGCCGCTTTCCAGTGCAAGGGGAAAAAGTTGAGTGGCCGGGTTAGAGCTTTCAGTGTACATTGCAGACCCAAGTGCAGAGCAGGCACATTTGAATGTCCCCCCCCCCCTCCCCGCCCCCCAAGGGCATCCTGCGGATTCCTTTGGTGTTGCGCAACCGTGTCCAAACTCGGGAAGTTAACCTTTATACGTTCGTTTACCTTCAGGTCTGTTTCTCTCTTTAACTGGGGGACTTGCTGCTGGTGTTGGATTTGGTCGTCCAAGTTGGCCTAGAGAGAGAGGGAAATCTTATAAAAATGTGGCGGTTTGATTTTTTTTTTTTTTTTTGCTTTTGGTTGCTGACTGGATAATGACGCATATTCCTAAGCATTGGGATGGTGACTACAGGATATCTTGCTGCCAACCCTCTTAAGGCAGATTAGCTCTCCTGATCCTGGGGACCCTCAGACATTTAGGATCTAATGCGTGAAAGAGTTGCGGGGCTCGTCGCGTGTTGGACGCCATCTGTTCGAATCCAAGCGCTCGCCTTCTCCGACGTTGATTGTTGTTATTTAATGTGGGGAGAGCAGAATAAAGTAGAATCTTCCATTGGCTGTCTTTGGACAGGGCCCAAGAATGGCACCTGGTACAGTTTTTGAGTTTTCATTTTTCTTGACGGAGTGGTCGCATCTGGGGAGTCGTAGATCGCAGGTATTTACCAAACGGGTGGAAGACAGGTGATAATTTTACAAGAACGTTCACTGTGCACTGTCTCCAGACACTTCCTATTCCGAAGGATTAATTTACCAAAAACAATGAACGTCCTGCTCCAATCTTGTCCTTGGGTGGCATTGCGCTCCTTCTCAAGCGCCTTCCTCCCGGACTGTTTGTTTCAAAATGGCCCATCGAGTCAGCCTTCTCTGCATCTGAAAATGCACATTCCCGTTGTCAGTGTGATGGTAAAATAAATTTCAATGAAATCTTTCAGTTTTTGAAGTGCCCAGTGAACTCGCACATGCCGAGGATATTAGGACCTAGCAGGACAGGTCAGAGAATGACGTCAGAGGCCTTTAGTGGAAATTTAGGGAGTGAGGGAAGTGGTGGATTAATTAGAACCGCAGCGACTGGGAACCTACGGTGGGGTGGGGGAGGGGGTCCGCCAAACAAGACTGCGAGAGACAAAACCTCCACTGTGACAGCGTGTGGATTGTGCCAAATAAATGAGCTGTTAAACTTTCCTGTTCCCGTGCCAGTGGTGTAGAATGGAGTAAAAACTGACCCAGCATAGAACTTGGCTTGAGTCATAAAACGGGCCAGTTCCTCCTAAGGCCGCATGACGACAGCTTCATTGACAGTGTGAAAGCAGCAAGTCCCGCCCCCGCCCCCCACCCCCCAACCTTCACAGAAAAAGTAAACAGAGAGTTGTGCATTCTCCAGGATCAGCCCTGCTAACTTTGATGTTCGCTGGGTTATTACTAATGCAAGCCTTCACGTTTATTTATTATCGTTTTAAAGAGAAAGGAGGTTTACATGCGAATGTTTTTCCATCTTCACCCAGCCTGTCGAAAATAATCTGAAAGTTTGAAATCTACTCAAGTAAAAGTAAAAAATGTGTCTCGGTAGAAGGTGCTTTTTCTATGGAGTGCTGTGTTGATAATATAAGGGTTGGGAGTTTCTCTGCACTATCCTTTTCATGAAAGCTTGGGAGTTGGAATTTTGTAATATAAGAAAAGCAAACGCTGAACAAGGTTGATATCATGAACAGAAGGATGTGAACTAGGAAAGTTTTGCTGTCATACTTCCTTCTGTTTCTCAGGATAGACTTGGTAAAGAAGTTTGTGTGATTCTCATTACAGGGAAAAGGACAGAGGGAAATATAGAAATATTTTTTGTTAAATTTAGTTTCTCCTCCTCCTCCTCCTCCTCCACCAGCCCAGTTTCTCCCCCACACTCCGTGAAGGCATAGTTTTGTATTTAGGTCAGTCAGTTGCCCAGAAGTAATTGTGATGCTAGCGTAACCTAAGAAGTTAGCCAGAAGAGACTCCGGGGGTGGAGAGAAGCCCAGTGTAAACACAGGGACTTTGAAAATTAGGGAGCTTTTCATGCACACCTGGAAAATGGGAACCCATTTTGTTTAGGCGTGCCATTAGAGAGGGGGAATGGTAAGGGGAAATATCATTGTCACCTGAATTTTCGGCCACATCATGCGTATTCGGGGCCGTCACTGTTTCACTTGACATTCCGAGAGGAGGAAAAAAGTGGTTTCTACTCCAATGCGTGTCCCATATTGTGTGTCTGGAAACCTGGCTGAGCCCTCGTCAATGGGGCACTGTGTTCTAAATAACAAACCCTCTTGAAAATAATGAACACTAAACGTTCTATTGACATTTTTCAGTGCACCTCTGTTGAAAAACAGGACTCTTAAGTAATTGCTTTATTAAACTATTTGGGTTTATGTCTTTAATCACTTAAATGGGAACCTTGGTCACCAAAGCAATTTAGTGAAATAAAACACGTAAATAAATTACAAACAGCTTTATCCCCCAAGGCTTGAAACAATAAAATGATTTTTCTAAACCATTTTATTAACTTGTTGAGTTCAGACTCTTTGAAATTGCTTCTGCAGAGTGGTTTAAATGCATAATGTTTTTAGTTTTTCAGGTGAAACATCTATTGTAGAATTGTTTCCTCTGCTTTAAAGACTTAATTTAATTGTGCTCGTAGCTAGTTGTGAAAGTTGTTTTCTAAAATGGTAAGTGTGAAATGCCCCGCCGTATCCCTTTCTAGTTAAAAACATTACATTGTTCTTCCCTATTGAAGTAGAGCTAAAATAACCTTTACAAACGCAGAAAGACTGCTGCTCTTTGACTCGTTCGAAAACTCACTTTTTTTCACATTTGTTCATTTTGTAAGTTTTATAGGCAGTAAAAAGGAGTTGTAATGACCTGAAATAACTTCAGTCTAAAGAGATATGGAAATTTGGCACTGATAGTCCCTCGATACCCGTGTTTTATGGACTATTCCTCCTTCTTACCCCATTTTTGGTAGCAGTTTCCTCATCTGTGAAATGAGGGTAACAGCTTCCTGAGGTTGTTCTGGGGCTCAAGCGAAAGAAAGAACATTTACTACCTAGCGCAGTGTCGAATCATAGTTCCCATCCCAGTGCGTTTTCGTGGGACACCCATCATTTCTCAAGCCTTGGGAATTCAAAGATGACCGAGACATCTGTCCCTCACGGAATTCATCAGTCCCTTGTATCCTGGAAGTGGGATGTGATTCATCAGTGCCGGACCAGTTGTCTTTTGCCAGCACTGAAGAGGCCGTGGACTTCCCTAGGGAGCGTGGATCGAGTCTTGGGGGGAAGTAGGCATTCACCCACCAGCGGAATAGGAGACACGAAGGATATTACGGACTGACCCGCTGTTAGTTATATAAGCAGCACACGTGATTGTGGGGAAATCTATACATGTAGACCTTTGCTCAGTGGACTTGGAGCCGAGGGAGTGAGTAGGGCATGGGGGGTGACTCTGCTGCAGCGTGGAAGCCTGCGGTTTGGAGGAGAGAGAGCAGCTCAGGCTCGCGATGGTTGGAGCCTGAGTTACACAGTGGAGATGGATGGCAAATGTCCATCTCTCAGACTCTGCCGGGCGAGCCGGCCAAATGTGTACACGTTTCTCAGCTACTCATTGCGGCAAACCGCGCTCCCCAGCGCATTGTGGCAAACGACAAGAATGGACATTTCCTAGTTCATAGAGGGGAAAAAACCCCCAAATTGCCGAATATAATTTTCTTGATTTTTAAGAATTTTGTTTCCTTACACTCTTTTTCCTTAAACTTTAATATCCTACACGTAGATGTTGGAATCTAATATGAAATGTCTGGTTGATCGGGTTATTATGCTAAATACATTGGTATTTCTGAACCTGCAATGATACTGCATTCCATTCTTTGGAAGAGTTGAGGAACGTCTGAATTTAAGCAGGCAAAAGTGCATTTATTTATATAAAAATTCACAGTCGACTTGCGATGGCACCATGCAATGATGGTGGTGTGACTTTGGAAACAGTTCTGTATTCCCCGGTGCTATTTTTGGTTTAGATAGATTAATTAATGTTAAATGAGAAAGGAGAAGCAATTTGTAGTACATATAATTGGTCTTTTGTAGCTTTGTCAGAGCTCAAATATATATATATATATATATATATATATATATATATATAGTTAGTAAAAATGTGTTCAGTGGTTACAATGTCAGCCTTTGTGCGGAGAAATTGAGCTGATTGCCACGTTATTTGGGTTTAGGATCTTTATCTTTTCAGGAAAACACCTCTTTCCTCACGTGCTAATTAACCGCTACTTACCGAATTGTATTAAGTATGTGTTTC
Organism: Rousettus aegyptiacus; assembly: GCF_014176215.1. NCBI lineage: Eukaryota > Metazoa > Chordata > Mammalia > Chiroptera > Pteropodidae > Rousettus > Rousettus aegyptiacus. The sequence continues at coordinate 50,813,718 of NW_023416291.1, read as the reverse complement.
TTAGTGTTTTCAGGTGTTTTCCTTTTCTTCTTCGATCTGTGAATGGATTTGTCTTGGGTGTGGTGCGGTTAGTTTTTGTGGCGTGGAAAGTTTAGTTATTGCATTTAAAAAAAATTTTGATTATGTTCATTTAACTTTATACATCCGAAAAGTGTTATTTAAATATACAATTAATATTAAAAAAAATTAATGTGCTATTTTACATTTTTTCATACTAAGTCTTAAAATCCTGTGTGGACTTATATAGCTCATAGCAACTTGGACTAGCCGCTCTTCCAGTGCCTAATGGCTACACGTGGTTAGTAGCTACCATATTGCACAGTGCAGAGCTGAACCGTCACTCAGATATGGCTGTTATAGCCTTCCATTGAGATGTAAGAAAACAGAAATAATAACTACCATCTGTATATCACATTACACTCTATAAGAATTTGTTTCGAATTTTATCTTCTAAGATCCCAAACAACCACCTATGGGGGTAGTGTGACAATTATTATTATTATTTCTAGCCAACAGGTTAGAGAACTTAACTTTAAGATCTTTGTAGGTTAAGACCACAATCCTTGTAATAAACGTGAATCCAGACGTTAGGGTGCCTCAGAGAGATTAATAAATTGCCAAAGGCTAGCCAGCATGTCAGCCGCAAAATCTGAGTTAAAATCTGGGCCATTTGACTCCAAAACTGGTGCTCTCACTACTACAACAATGCTGCAGAGGCCCCCCCCGCCAGATGTATGTACCTAGTTTCGTGAGCCTCCCTATCCTGAAATTGGTCTGGAAGTCGACCTAACTGTATCATCACACTGCAGGTGGTTCTTAAACTGCTGTCCATGGTGCATTCGAAAGAGTGATGTAATTCACAGTCCTCTCATCTCGTTTCTAGGACACGATCATTGCAGGAGTGTTTAAACGGGCTCTTATGTTTTTCTTTTTTTCTGTTTCATTTTTTCTTTTTATTCCGGTAACATTGGTTAACGAAATCCAGTAAGCTTCAGGTGTACGGTTCAACAGCCAGGGGTCTATTTATTGCATTGTGTAGTCGTTGCATTTTAAATTCTCTCGAGTCCACCATTCCTGTGCTTTCATATTCATTAATCCCAGAAGGTATTTCGGAGGAGTCGCTGTCAGTGACCTCTAAGGGAACTTCGTTTTGTCATTGGAACTAAAACTCTTCCATTGCTTGTCTCCTGCAAGTCAAAAATCAGTTTGTGGAGGAGATTCGGAATTTCTCAAATACTTGATGGGAGCTAAATGAATTGAAAAAAAAAAATTTACATTTTAATCCTGTCAACCGTTGGTAGTTTAGCTGACAAACCAATGCTCACTGTGCTACCCGGCCCTCAGCATCTCTCTGTTCTTCTCTGATTCATGGTATTCGTTCCTACGCAACATACAAGCTAATAAGAAAAGACTCAAAAGAAGAAATCGCAGTTAGTTGTTTTTTTTTAGTGAGGCCTAATAGTAACTTTCCTAGAAGCTAAACTAGCAGTCAACCGATCTAGGGCCTGGGGCACTGTGGTGTATGTATATCTGATTTCTCCTGAGTATTCATTCACTCCTGAGCTAAAATGCATTACTTTTTTTTTTTTTAATAAACTTTTTAGGTTGAGATAACTGTAGATTTATATGCAGGTTTAAGAAAGAATGCAGACCCTTCACCCAGTTTTTTTCCATCACTAATGTCTTACAAAACTATAGTGCGCTGTCGGCGCAGGATATTGACTTTGACAGTCAAGATACATCACCACGAGAATTCCTCTGGTTGCCCTTCTGTGCCCACAGCCACTCCCCCACCCTACCTCTGACAAAGATTAGTCTGTTCTTCCCTACTATAATTTTGTCGTTTCAAGAATGTTATGTAAATGGAACCCTACAGTATTTGATCTTTAAATATTGCCTTTTTTCACTCATTACCTTTTCATTACCTTTTAGCTAACATGAATTTCTGCTGTTGCCACTGAGTGGTTTGAGTTTATGTTCCCGAAATACCAATAATATCTGGGAAGTGTGTGTGTGTGTGTGTGTGTTTTGGGGGCGGGGGGGGGTGAGGTGCATGTCAATAGTGTCTCTAGTAATAATGTCTCACAGACTAAAGATTATAAAGTCTTGGATAAGCAGGAGGTATAATAGTATAATATATTTGGAATTTTTCAATATGTGTAGTGCCATATGTATGTGTATATATATATATAGTCATAATGAAAGTGGGAAGGTTAGGCTTAGCCATCAGCGATTCCTCGTACAAAGAAATTACTTGTTCTTCCCCAGCCGAAGTGGCATTTTTTTACAGTTCAGAAGGCAGTCTGGTGAATGTATGTACAAAGACGTCCCAGTGTCTAAATCGAGCAGCAATTTGAGCAACAAAATAAATAATGGGTTATTACCCTTAGGGGAAAAATATTTCGTGAGCTCATAGTCGTACAAGTAAATAATTGAATAAGTAAATAATTGGTGGAGAAGAGGCAGTGTGTTGTTACAGAGGAATCACAATAAAAGATGCAGAAGGAATGATTGAAACAGAAAATCACCAGGAGTCAAACATCACAGTAATAATTGTTGCAAGAAAGAGTTATCATTGGATGTCAAAATTAGTTGGGTGGAAGTATGATGAAAAATATCATGTATCAAATATCAGAATATTTGCACGGTCTCAAAATATCTTTGCCATGAGATAAATTAATTAGTTATAAAGAGAAATCAATACCGTCACAATGAAGGAAACTGGCAGACACTAAATTAAACCAGGTGATCAAAGTTATATCACCAGTAATAAGACATATCGTGATTCACTGAGAAGCGCATATCTGTGGTTGAATTCTTACTAAAGTATTTCAGTCTAAGTGTGAGAAGACATTGGACAAACTCAAGTGTAAGGACATTCTACAAAATAACTGCCTAATACTCAAACATGTCCAGGATATTAAAGAATGAAGTGCTGAAGGTTGGATAAGACTGGGATCCTGGATTAGATTCTGGACCCTCCCCCCCCTAAAAATTAGAACAGCTGGTGAAATTTGACACACACACACACACACACACACACACACGTGTAAAAGGATGAGAAGGGCTAAAATAATAACTTTTAACTATTTACTCATCTTTATTCCTACCCGAATTTTTTGAGATCTTCACAAGGTACAGTGGAATTTGCCAGTTTCGCGTGTTCCATGATCCCGAATTTCAGTAAATTGGAAGATTTGTCATAAGAAAGAGTGTGTAGGAAAGAAAATATTCCATGTCCATTAAGCAAAATAGAAACAGAATGGCGGCGACGGAAGGAAGTCAATCTAGGTAACATTAAGATCGTAGGTCCCGCCTCCCTTTTTTGTTTCCTGTGATCTTAAAAATTCTTTAAATCTTGCTCTTGGTAGGGGGTGTGGGTGGAAGGGTGGGGGGAGGGGAGGGAGTGGCGAGGATGTGTGTCAAAAGTCTCTAGCTACAGCCGATGATACTGTCCAAGCTGAGTGTGTTCAGCACTCTCATTTTGACTTTTGAGGACGTTTTCTTTTAAAATCAGCTCAAGGTAGACATAGCTCTATAAATCTTTTTCCCCCTTCATGTGTATTTGCATTTCGGTTATGAAGCCAGTTCCGTGGAGGCCACCCCCCACTCCGGCAGCCACCCACCTTTTCTTCTCCTGTGGCAAATACTGGAGAAGCCATGCTGTTTTTGTATACTCTGTACTGTTTTCGTGTAACTGAGATTGGTGCCGAAAGACTGAATTAAAAATGGGACCCAACAGTTGAGATAACTACAAATAAACCATAAGCCGAGAGGTATTTACTACTTTCAATTGTAAAGATATAAACCATCTATTTCCTGGATTTTCAGAGTATTATTTTCTGTTTGACGTTTTCAATTATTGCACTTGAGGAAACAAGTGAAAAAGAAAAGACTTGGCCAAGTTTTGAAGTAAAATCTTATAAAATAAAAAATGTGAAAATGTGTAGGTGTATAGGAAACCCACTTAACATTTGTCTAGCTCTGTATATAAGTAACCGTTTGAATTCTTCACGGCAATAAATTTCCGATTCCTTCCTATGCGTAAGCTGTACATTATACAGTCTTGCAAACTCCTTTTTCTTTTAAGCACACTCAAATTTGTTAGATAATGCTTGGTCAAATTGTTAGAAACTTCTCAATTAAACATACATTTCCAAACAATGAGAGATGAGCTTTGAAAATTCAGGAGTTCAAAAAATTGAAATGTAGTAGAAGCATAAAATACCAACAGTCGACTTAAGGAAGAATTTGACTGTGTTTCAGTTTTTTGTTTCTAATCTTCATTCACGTCTGATTTACCTGCTTTTGTAGAGCTAGAAAAAATCGAGCCAGCTTTAGGGGCAGTGGTCCGCACACTTACTTTGCTGCTTGGACTTAGGGTACCACAAACTTCTTTTAGACACAGGTAGTATATGCAGAGACCCGAAATGTGAACCTCTGAACCTATCACATGAGACTTAAATCGGAATGGCGGGAATTCCTGTCTTGATTCCTCCATTTAAATAGAATTATTTTTCTTTAAACGTCCTTGTTCCCACTTTAGATATCCTGGATGGCTGTTTTCCTTTGCCAGGTATACATTTATATCTTTAATTGTATTCACGGAATAGTTCTTTTGAGTTAATTTAGTTTATTTTCTTTATATAACCTATTGGTTATGATCCTGGGCTTTGATGTCAAACAAACTACTTTATGGTCCCTGGCAGATTACTCAATGTTAGTGGGTCTCGGGCTTTTGGATTTCAAAAACTGTTAAAACTCCATAAAACACTGGGCACAGATATTGATCTCTCACCTATTTATTTTGCCAAGTAGGTATTTAAATGATTGTGAACTATTCATATTAGTATTTGCTGTATTATTGATACTGCTATTACTGTTAATAGTTGCAATACATTTGCTCTCTGACCTTACTTTACCCTGAGATAATTTTTCATCGTTAGACTATCTTATAACTGATTCACCAACAAACTGCCTCAGAGTAGTTGTGTTTAGTTTTGGGCTTTTCATGATAGTGTACAACAACTGCTTTTAACGTGTAGTGGGGTCAGTTAAACAATTTGCTATCAGAAGCTAATGGCTAGAAATATTATTGGAAAAAGTCGAGGGTATTTGTCATTTAAAAAAATTCTGTTTTCATAAGTTATTTGCTTTGATTGGAAGAATGTAATAATATATGCCTGAGTTTGGAGTCTAAGTTAGGACTCTAAGTTAGAACACTTCTTAGCATAGAATTGGAGCTAAAAATGTTGTTTAATGATGACCTTTCTTTCCTGAGAGTTTGAGCTACAGGGGAAAAAGTAATTATATCCTTCTGTATTAATAGCAAATGGAATAAAGCTGAAAAGGAACAGTAGTAGTTTTTGGTTCAGTTTCTGTTAACACGTAAGTTCTCCTTTTTAGAAACATGTAACTTTGTGGAACAAAGTTATTTTTATTGTATATCAGGTAGTTACTTGTCTCCCTGTAGGTTTAAAATCACTCTGGTGGTTATATTTTGAACTGTGATTTGCATGGTATTTTCACCGGCATTTAACGGAGTGTGTAAATTCTTCCTGTGGGCTCCTGTGACTCTTTTATTCTATTATTTAGATTTTTATCAGTTTGAGATTTTTGACTTATCTTCAGCAACAGTTATTTAAATTAAACCAAATTATAAAATTAAATTCAGTTCTAGAATCTAGAACTAATTTGCTGATGAGCTCTTACTAAGTAGGGGTCCTACCCTTGACCCGTTTTAATAGACAATTTGTTTTTTAATTGTCAAATGATTTACATTCAAATATATTTCATTTTTAAAGGATGATGTCAGAAATAGATTGAGTATGCTCCACTGGTATCTTCCTTCACTTATCGATTACATAGAAAACTTTAGAAAAAAGTAAGCTGTAATAAAACTTATTCAGGATAATTTTTAAAAACAGATTTTTAGCAAAGAGACAACTTACACATACGTGGAGTAGCATTTAACTTTGACTTCGTCGTCTTCTGCTTTTCCCCTGTTTTATTTTAAATTTTGACACGTAACCATTCTTCTTCATGGAAGGAGATAGCGTGATTTCTGGAGTACCTGAAAGGCCCTGACCCGTAGAAGGCTTCCGTCACTTCTGATGATGCTTGACGTGACATTGAGGAACACAAACATGGCAGGATCGGTTCTCGGTCAAAGGAGACGCACCACTAAAAACCGTTGAGAATCTCTGATTTACTTTGGACTCAGTGAGTAGAGGAAAGAAACCCTCAAGAGTAGTGAAGTGAATTTCTGCCTGTCACAGAGGCAGAGCCAGCAATGCATTGAAAATTTAACTCCCTACCGCCTAATTACAAGTGAGCACACTTTAGCCCTTAAGCCAAATGTGGCCCACAGCCTGTTTTCGAGCATAAAGTTTTATTGGAACACAGCCAGGCTGATTCTTTACGTACTGTCCGTGGCTGCTCGCTTACTACAGAGGCAGAGTTGAGTAGCTGACAAGAGACAGTGTGGCCTGCAAAGCCCAAAACATTTACTCTCTGGCTCTTTACAGGAAAAGGTTGTCGTCGGACTCTCATCTCTGTCAAAATGCAAATACCTTTGGAAGAGTGTGACTCTGGGGAGATTATTTGGTTCTGTTTTCGGTTTTCCCTCAAGAGAAGTGGAGGGTTTCTACTATTTGATGAGAAATAACCCAACTTGTATGTGAAAGCACATTTTATAATTTCGAGAGACTGATTCTGTTAATAATATAACAGTATCATGAGCCAAAACATCTTTATTTTGAGTGATATTTTTTAAATTTAAGTATGTGTTTTCATAGTCAAGTGTTAGATAACGGCAGCATCATTTTAGGGCTGTTTATAAGTAGTTTGAACAACTTTGATTAAATAGGTAACTTTCTTGAATGTTTTTGCTAGAGTTTAGAGAACTTCAAAGACAGAATATGGGCCGGAAAATGAATATATCAGACTGGTTACAACACTAAACCACCTGACCATGATTTCCCTCTCTCAGTCAGTGTTGTTGAACTCAGGTTTTATTTGTGTGTAAAGTGACTTTTTTCAGTAGTCGCAACTGATTTGTTGTTGTTGTTTTTTTCTTTCATTTTTTATTTTTTAATGGCAGTTCTATTTCGGATTTTTGAGCGTTTCCCATCTTCTATTTTACAGTCACAAAGTGCGTTTTACAAAGCCAGTCCCCATCGACCCGTCCCTCCTCCTCCCCCCTCACGCCTCCCACCCGGAGGAAGGCTCCCTGCAGGAACCTGGTCTGGAAGTCGAAACTGGGAACGTCGGCTATTTCTGGTTCTTCTCAATTTCCTAACTGAGCCGCTTGCCTCGATGGCCAGCTGCCGAGGGGAACGGGAGTATGGGAGGAAACGAAGGCACGAAGACGAATGTGATTTCGAGATGTATTCTTACTGAGCACGTGGGAATGCCGGCAGTTGCCCGAGCTCTCGAGTGACCAGTTAGGGACGTTACAGTTGCTCTTCCGTCCTCTGCCACTGGCCAGCTTGCAAATGAAAACTTCAGGAGCTTTTTGAGGCCCGCGTCCCCATATGCCACGTATTTTTAATCCTTATTTATTTCAAGGCCAGATAACTTGATATGGAAGTTTTGTTTTGTTTTGTTTGTTTGTTTGTTTTGGTTCCACAGAAGACAAATTCGTTACCTTAGAGGTCAACAGTGTGCTGTTATTAGTGAATTAAGTTGAGGAATTCAGTAATGGAAGAAATAAAAATACTGATTTTTAAATTCCAGTCATCCATGAGATTTGTGTTTTACTTCTTCCATACCTTTGTAAATAAATAAATGTTATTAGTCCTTAATTTTTCCAGTAATAACATTGAAAGCTTAAGGAACATTCAAACTGAATAGAAAGTTACTTGGTGGAGTACATTTACCCACTGATCTGAGCGAGACAGTATCTGTTTTCTTGATGAAATATTTAACTAGGTGTTTTTCTTCATACTGAAAGTATGAATTCCCTCATATTCTGCGTGTGTTCTGTAAGAAGTGTTTTGCTGATTGATGGCCCCAGTGGTTACAGAAACATGTGTTTCACTGCCTTCTGGTTGGCTCACAGGCTTGAGAAGTTTAATCATGCCAGATGAAGAATTTCTGGTTTATTCGATGTGTGGTGGGGGCTTTTGAATCCAGGGCAGTCAAGTCAGGGTAGTGCTTGAAGAGAAATAATTGAGTACTATTAGGATGAATGGGGAGGTTGTGGAGGCTGTTGGAATGCTTGAGGTACACCCTACGACTAGACTGGGCGCACTGGACTAGCAATTAGGGATGGGTAAGAAACAGGTCTGCGTCAGTTTGCACTGAAACAGACAAACCGGCGGGCCATGGCTCAGGACTGTACCTAAAGTTAGTGACTGTTCTGCGTGATCAGTTACGGTGTAAGAGTAGGACGTTTGCCGGTTTTCTGTTTATATTAGTAGCAGTCCTCAGGAATCATATCTTGCAGCGAGATTCCATTGGCTGTGGACTGGGAGGATTAAAGCAAATGAGGAAACTCGCTTTGTCAGAAAACCAAAGGGGAGTTTGAAAGGGGGGGGGATGTGGGTTCTTATTATTTTACTCCTTTTTTGGGGGTGGGGTGGGGTGGAGGCATTAACACATAAAGTTATTATGTTTTGGATTGTCTCCTGGGCTCTCAACGAGAACTTCCAACCGATTTTAGGGCTCGAAGATCTGATAAGTCTTCTGTAATTGCAAGCCTGTAATGTTTTTGCTGAACCAGCATCTTTAGGCAAAGAGGGATGAAGAGGAGGGGACTCAGCCCAGCCTAGTTTCACTGTTATTTAAAAAGAGCAAAACCAAAACTCTTGTTAACCTCAATGTTTTTCTTCCTAGGTATAGTCCTAGTTATTGTCCTACAACTTAGTCCTTCTAATAAAACGTCTCTTGACGATCTTTACAAATACACTCTGAAAAAATAAATTTTATTCCACAATCGCATTATTAACGTAACTGTTTAGAAACCATCTTAAAAAACATTGGGTATAATGTGTATTCTTTATTATTGTTGATCTGTTAATGTTCATACCATGTGGTTTTTCTATGTCCTATGGTTTTGCTTCTGGGAAGGACATATTTTTGTCTAGGTGGTTGTCTTTGGTTTTCCAGTCTGACTTTTTTGAAACTGTGTCTGTGATCTTTCTCTAGATTTTCGAGAAATGTAGAGTTAGATGCGAAGTTTTCATAAAAATTAATTCCCGAATGGATTAGACTTTCATTATTACAAAACAAAACAAAACTGTGAGTCTTTGAGTCCATCAAATATACTAGGCCCAGTACCTGGCACATCGCTGGGTGCTCTGCTCAGTCAACCTTGTGTTTTACTGAAAGACACCTGAATTTCCATTTAGTTTGCAATCAGGAATTATATTACTGCCATTTTCTCGTTTAAAACAATTGTAGGCATATTGTCTAAACCTTGAAATTGGATTCAGGGGATAAAGCTACTTTTTATTAGGTTGTTTAGCTTTTTCTGTCTTCCGTTCAAACACTTGTGTGAGTACATCTTTTAGTGTGCTGAGGCGTTGTCTTCAGGAGTTGTTACTTTCTGGCAACCACAAAGATAACTTTTAAATAATTAGTTAACATTTTAGAACTTAAACATCTGTGGTAATTAATTATCTCAATGTGTGTAAAGAAAAGAGATTATTCTAATGGGATTTTGGGAGTTAGAAGTGAATTAACTTCAATGAGAGCAGTTGCCCGCATCATGGCTTAGGACAGACAGTAGCTGCTCCAAATTTGCAACACTGTCTTTCCATGTAATCAGAAACTTTGTAGAAAATGCTGATGCAGACCTTATTCAGCGAATATATAGTATCAGAACTTCTCACTCACAAATAGAAATTTTCCTAGCGTTTGCTCTTCTTCAGTTCCTATCTTAGAGGATAGTCCATTTTTATACTTTCAGATGCTGACCTCATTTATGAAAACAATGTAGTCTCCTGGAAATGGTTGAAACTAAATTTAAAGCTTCATATTATATAGTATTTTGTGCATTTCCATTATGATTTTTTTTAAAGGAAAGGAATAGATGTTAAACATTGAATCAATTTTCAGAAAAAAACAATATTTACCTTCATATTGGTAGAAACTACAAAACAGGATGGAGGAAAAAGAAAAAATAACTAGCATCTCTTGTAAATCTTTAAAAGTCTGGTGGAAAGCAATCCGTAATTCTCATCAAATTGGGTGAAACTTTTTAAAGGAAAAATAAGAAAGATCTCACTCATGACTTAAAATTATGTATCTTGTATCTTGCATTTTTTTTTAAGTATATGGAATAGGTTATGTGACTTTTGTTGTAAAATGTCATTTACTTTATCTCTTAAACAAGGCTTAAAAAAAAAAAAAGCCTAATCCCTCTCTGTCATATCTTTCGAAGATCATAAGAATTTCTCAGAATTTCTTTCTTAACGCCTTAGATTAAACACTCCCCTCTGCTGAATGTGAAAATGACTGCATCGAAATGTTTACAGGAACCCAGTCTTATCCTTCCTCTCTGCTTTTCAGCTGGGTCCTTAGTTTCCATTTCCCTTCAGTTTTACTTTTCTCAATTGTCTTTAAGATCAAAGATATAAGAGGAGAAACGCTGTTGCGGACCTACTTATTTAGGATGGTATTTTAGAGGAAAAACCTCTAAGGCCTCATTTCTCATTGTCAAGTAGGTCCCCATTCATGTGGCCGGTAAAATTGTCAAGAATGGTACTTGTAACCACAAAGAACAGTAGTAATCTTGCGATATCTCCCTGGTAAACTGCTCCTGTGTTTGAATTGATTTTATAAAAAGCTAACCCTGGAGTTCAGGAGAGAGCACATCAGTTCATTTTTCTTTTTAGTTCTCTCTCTTCTAACTGTTGTCCTCTCGGCCTTTACCAGTGCCCCACAAGTGAAGCTTTGATCCATGCTGGTAACTCTTCAGCGAGATGCTGATCTCCCTCCCTCGCCTCTTTTGGTCATTTTTTAAGGACCAACCTAAATGTTTCCTCCTTCTTGAAGCTGCTTCTGGTCACTCGGGCTGCAAGTTGAATTTTTCTTTATGGATTTTTACTGGTTTTTAGCTTGCGCATCCCTTGAGGGCATTTACCCTCTAGTAATTATTTCCTAATTGTTAGGTATACACATCTTATCTCCTATTTTAAACTGCAGAAGTCCTCGAAGGTAAAACGATCTTATTGATATTTGTATTTCCATGGTGTTTTTATAATATCGTAGCATTCCATACTATTTTAGTATAGGAGTGCATCAGACATTCTCATAGTAATTCAATAAGCAATACTGATGGGGTACAACCTAATTTGGTTTAATTTTAAAATTTAACTCAGATTTTTTTGTTGTTGTTGTTATTTAGCTGTAACATAATTTAGGCTTGTGATTGTTTTAAGACTGAGCCAAAATTGATGCTTATGATTGCCTACTTAGGTGATAGCGATTCAAATTTTACTTACTCACCATGACTTGTGTCAGTCACAGAAACAAGTCTAAAGTAAGAACCTGAATTCTAGGCATCACATAATAAATTCCGAAGCCTCGGACTTCGTTTTGTTGCCTTGGATTCTATCTGGGTATGTATACATTTATTTTTCACCGGATTCTGAACGTTTTATATATCATAACATTTCTTAAGTCGGACCAACACTATTTTAAATTGTATATTCAATCCCCTGGAAGATCCAAGGAGAAAAAAAAAATACCGAGAGTATCATGTCTGAACTTCTTTTGTACTGATGTTACTCTAATGACGTCACTGCCTTTGAGATCTGGAATTCCGATGAGGAGGAGCAGCCGGAGAGGAGGGACCGGGATCATACTCCTATTGTCTCCTGGAATGACCGTGGCAGCTTTCACTGCGCCTCCTTTCTCGTGTGTGTAAAATAGGGCACACTGTTTGCCTTACCTATTTTTCAGGGTGGTTGTAATACATGAGAAAGTACTTAACAAATGGAAAACACTACACTAATATAGGGCATGTACTTCCATTGACACATCAAAAGTCTTACTGTCAGTAGAAATTGTGAGTCATTTATAAAGATGATAGACTAAGATGCTTTTAATTTCGGCTAGTAGCATTAAGGAAATCTGTCTCTTTGGTGTGTGTAAAGCAGTAAAACCATGTTTTCAGAATATTTCTTTATTTGGTTGTCTAGGTTAATAGTTACCTGGATCATCTAAAAAGTATAGGCTTCCTGTTCAGTTTTTTAAAGAGCTTTTTTTTTTTTTTGATAAAAGTATTTTCAGACTTCAAAGAACCATTGTATAAAAACTCATCTACACCAGTATATCTCATATAGTTTTATTCACTTTATTTTAAGTAAAAAGGCTGAACCCCAAATTTTTCACTTTCAAAAGTGCTCAAAAGTGACAGTGTATCCATGTTTCATATGTATGTATGGTCTATTCTAAGTGTATTTATCGGAATCCATATTTTTATAATAAGTTTTATAATTATATGCTATGAATGGCTACAGTTTTCTTTTTCGATTATTGAAAGCTGTCATTCTGTATTTAAATTTGGATGTTACGTGAACTTAGACGCATAGCCAGAAATGTTCATAAGACTGTTAATGGGAATAAGAATGTGGAATAGAAATTCCATGACTACCTTTGAAGAATTTGAAGAGGGATTTGAATTTCATAATAAAGGTTCCCCATTAAAAGGTGCAACAGTAAGTGAATCTTTGTATCAGACCTCTATTATCTTTAAATAAGAGTTACTTAAATGCAGCCCATTTCAAAGTGCTATGTTAGCTGTTTTAGGTTGCCAGCCAGTGCGATAATATACCTCGAGTTGTCTTATTTGTTGTTCATTTTATATTTAGAGGGAGCATCATTCAGAAAGACCAGCTGAAGAAAGACATGGCAAGACATTTGACATTTATTGTGTCTGTTATGTGCCAGAAAGTCAACGAGGTGTTTTCTCACATTTAAAAAATTTTTCCACCAACCCAATTAAGCAGTAGGTGCCTTTTCAATTTACCAGTGAAGAAACTCATATACAGACAGGTTAAGTAATTTGCTTAAGGACACAGACTATCAGATTCGAAGTCCATTTTTTATCCACTGTACTTACTCCCTCTGCAGTAAGACAGGGTGTAAAGGTCTGTATCGTTGTTAATAAGGACTTGTACACAATGGGGTTCCGACTTGCTTAGGATGTTTTTCTTTATTCAAAATGTCTCACTAGGTTACTTACTTCAGAGATGGGCTTCAGGTTTAAAATCTAATTTTACTAAAATTTTGAAAACAATCGCAGTTAGTAGAGTGGGGCTGGGAGGTCCACTTAATTTAATAAATTAGATCCAGGCGCCAAGCAGATAGATCAATAAATGTTAGCCATTGTTATTTTAACTATACCTTTTAAAATAGCCTGTCCTAATCTCCAGGTTTATCTGAAAATGCTAGAGTTTCACGTGATGGTTTTAATAGCACCTAATATTTATTTATTGTTAATTTTGTCAGCAGGCACCATGTTAAGGATTTAAATATATTATCTTGATATTTTCGGATTAGTTGCTTTATTTTTTTGGTTCTTTGTTTTGCGTTTTGGTTCTTTGTTACACTGTTAGAGTTTTCTTTGCTAGTTGAAGAGTAACATAAGTGGCGAGTTCAGTTACAGTTTGGTTTTTGGAATGGGCTAGCTTCTTCCCTTTCAAGTTCTGTATTGGGGAAAGTAACCAGGTTTTCTCAGTAGTAGCACAATCAGGCATCTGCTGATTTGTCGGAAATGGAATTGTCATGCTTATTTCTCTTGCTTATGAAGTTCTAACGTGGGGTGACTTTAATACTTAGCCTTTCTGTGTAGGAACGTAGCTGAGAACCTTGGTTTTCAGTACTGACTAAAAAAGCCAGGGAAAAGGTTTGGGAGATTGCTACCAGGGACTGGGTTTGAATGGGTTATAGCCTTTGAAATTAGTCGGTTGGAGGGTAAAACATTTCCTGGTACTTCTGCTTTTTGTAACTGTTGCCATGTGGCTGTCTTAGCTTGCAAGCGAACTCTGTTGTCTGGCTACACTATTCAGAAAGAGGCTACTTGGACTAGACTTTGACCAGGATTCAGAAACATTTATTCAGATATGCTAAGATTCAATTCACACGCCTGTATCTTGCACAGAGATACTATTTAAGCGATTTGAACTTACCTAGCTCTGCACAGTTTTATGATTGTACGCTTCACTCTCCACTACAGAATGAAAGACAGGTGGCTAGACTTTGGACCGTAAGATCTTAAAGGAGTCTTAAATGATCCTGAAATCCTAAAATAACCCATCCAGATGTTCTGGATGTGCTAGGTGTCTATTCTGTGTTTAAATGATGTCTTTAGTTGTTCGTGTGCAGAGGACGTTTGTCACTCTGTGTCTGTGGCAAAAGTCCTCTCTGTTTCTCTTTGTCACTTATAAGTCATAGAAGATATTACTTTTACTTTGGAGATGGAAAAGCACAGCACTCTGGGGTAGAAAGATAGAGTGTTTCTAAAGGTGGAACAAGTTCTTGGCTTTTTAAATCCGAGTTTTTCTCATCTCCGCCTCCTTTAAAAAATGATACTCTTTCTTTCCAAACATTCTTTGTTTTCTTATTTTTTATACTCCTTATTTTCTTCTATTTTCGTGGGGTACCAGGGTCAGCAAGAAAGGTTAAATATATAGTCTCCTATGTGGATTGCTCATTTTCTCTTGGTAATTGAAAGTTAACTTGCATTGTAAGTGTACATGGTCATGTTTTCTGCCTCTGCACTGTTTTCGGTGTTCTAAAAATATTCATAATTTGTACTTAAACTATATTTAAAATTAGTCTCTTAAATATTACTTAGTTTGTTGTTGTTGTTGTTGTTTTTTTTTTGCATGGTTCATATATCAAAAAGTATAAACAAGGATACAAGTGGAGAGTCTCAGTTCCTCTATGTTCCCCACGGGCCTAAATCCTAATGCTTTAGTGCTGGTGGGTGATTTTAGTTGCTTGTTTATTGTTTTAAAGATTTTTTAAAGGAAAAATCCATATAAAGAGCTGTAGAAATATTCCATACCCTCAAAATTATATCTATATGCCTACCTCTTGCTTATTAACTTAACATAAAATACAATTTGGAGATCTTTCTAAAACCAGTGTATAAACTTCCTTTGGTGTGTGCATGTGTGCGTGCGTGTGTGTGTGCGTGTGTGTGTGTGTGTGTGGCCATTACAGAGTGTTACAATAAATACCCCTTAGGTATGTGATCTGGTATATATCTGCTGGGTCAAAGGGTGCTTGAATTTCTATTAATAATTCTCGTGGTAGCAGTTTGCTACCAGCACTGTATTAGGAATGAAAAAAAACAAACAAACTGTAGGTGGAGGGTGTTTAGCCAGAGGTTGAGCCCAGGAGGCCTGATGACATAGGGACTTCGGCATTTATTTTGAGTTGTTGGGGAACCATTCATTGGAGGGCTTTGCGTAGAGGTGTGGTAAGATCTCTCTGGATGCTGTATTGAGAATAGTCAGTCGAGGGGAGAGGGTGGAAACGGGGAGACCAGCCAGGGGGCTGATCAGCTCATTGCGAGAGCAGATTGTGAAAGGGAAAATGGTCCCATGCTGGATATATTATAAAAGTAGAACAGGCAAGATATATTAGATTTGGGTATGAAAGACAGGACTCAGGATGACTTTGAGGTTTCTGGATGGATGGGGGTGATATTTATTGGAGAAGAGGACTTCGGGAAGGTCAGGTTTTGTTAATGAGTGGTGGGATGGTGATACTGGTGGTGATGGTGATCAGTTCACCTCTGGGACAGGTAGAGTTTGGGATGCCTGTTTGTCATCCAAAGTTTCGTTAAGTGGTTTGGAGTTCCCACGGTTAGGGATTTAAGGCTCTGATGCTTTTTAATTGACACCTGACATCTCTTTATCATCCGAAATCTTTATCTTTTCTTTCTGACCTGAGTGCCTAGTTACAGAGCTTGACATGTGGGAGATGTCGAATAAATATTTGATGGACATGAATAGTCGTGAAGTGGAAATCTTTTCAATGAACTTTAATAAAGAGTAACTTTATGAAGTAGTAATGAGAAAGCTGGATCACTCTTCGTAACCAATGATTTCAGGAAACGTGTCGGCATGGGAAGCGCACACAGCCGGCCTGGAGCTTTTCACGCTGCTCCCCCAGAGGCTGTGTTCCCCGTCATCACCGCAACTGCTGCCCTTGGTCCTCAGCTTCTTGTCCTCAATGGCCATTGATTTCCAGTGCTTAGATTGTGCAAGAAGTTAAACTTGTGTGAATCATAGGTTATTTTTAATCAGAAAAAGTGAGGGCGTTGGCAGTAATTGTATTTCAGGCCTAGAGTTCCATTTGGGTAAATTATTTGATGTGCTTTTGACACTTACTTTGGCTTAACGTTCCTGGGTTTAAAAAATGCACTGTATTAGTCTGCTTGGTGATATGACAAGATACCATGGACTGAATGGCTTAAATGATTGGAATTTATCTTCTCACAGTTCTGGAAGCTAGAAGTTCGAGGTCAGAGTTCTGATTGATTCGTTTCTGGCGAGGGCTAGCTTTCCGGCTTGCCGAAGGTCAGGCACGTCTTGCCGTGATCTGACGTGGACTGATCTCTGAGAGAGAGAGAGCTCTGGTATCTCTCCCTCATCTACAAGGGCACCAGTCCCTTTAGACCAAGGGCTCACCCTCATGAATGATCTCATCTAACACTCATTATCTCCTAATGGCCCCATCTTCAGACATCATTACAATTAAGGTTAAGGCTTCATCGTATGACCACTTACCCCGGTAGCATCTTTAAATACCGAGGTTATTTTGCACTTTCATTGAGTGTGACTAAAAGAAAGAACACGTCTTTTTAGGTATTTATACCTGAGGAATCATTCTAGGAAATGAGATTGAGTTTGTGAAAAATAAATGCAAGATTTACGTTTACTGGGAAGGGCGGTTTCAGTTTCTGAAATGCTTACATTGTAGACTATTTAAATACGTATAACTCATTACCTATAAGCACAGAGTAACAATAACTTAAAAATATTTGTTTATCCAGACGATTTGATTTAGTGACTTAAGAAATTGTTCATTTGTAATTAGCATTCGAGTAGCGTCTAGGGTTCTTAAATTCTTTTCTTAAGTAAGGTAAATGTGCCCACATAGAAATTGAATGGCGTTATTAATTTTCACGGTGTAATCGACTTTTGCACAGACCGAATTCCTAATTAGCGGAACCTTAACGAAGATGGTTTAATGTCACCGCATAATGTGGCCTGCGACATCATCCATAAGCTCTCCTTAGGGAGGTGTGGAATGGAGATTTTCCCCGGGCGTGTTTCACCCCACCCTGAACACCGCTGAAACGGCCCGCGACCCGGGATGGGTGGAGATACACTCGCACACGCACACACAGTGGGTCTTTATACACGGGACATCTAAGAGCGTCGCTACAGAGTACGCCTTTATTTTCGATAAAAAGTAGAAAAAAATAGTGTTCGTATGTTTGTGTCTCCATGTCACCCAGCTAAAATTATGAAGACTATGATACAAGTAGTTTGGTTCTAGTTCTCACTGCCAAGTCGAATACAATTTTATCTCTTTTTCAGCTTTTGAAATTTAGGCAGGTAAGGCAGGTGTAAAGGTAAGTTCAAACCTCAGGATGTAGGCTGAAACTTGCCACAATTCCATTTCGTCCAAATAAGTAGACTTTAGTACACTAATAAGGGTAGTGTGGTCCTTCTCGTGGTGAGTTAGTTAACTTAATGTTTGGGAAGTGGAAAGATTCGTTTGAAGGAGTAGAAGTTCTTTGGGGGAATTTCATTCCCTCCCACCATCTTTATTGTTTATCAGATGATGAAGAGTTTTGAATTTGTATTTTGAGTTCCATTGATTGGAAAGATCAGAAAATGCAGCGTAATAATTATATAGTAGTTTTTATGCTCCAGACAGTGGAGTAGCAATTGTCTAGTTGCTACATCACTGTTTGGAGCATAAAACTGATCCTCGAAGTTATTTGAACCCAAAATAACAGGACCGGGGTTTCAATCATGTAGTAGGTTAGAATTAGTCCATGTGCCCTAAAAGGACACCCACCATAACTAGCACGTGAAGGGGATTTCCAGATAGTAATGGACCGAAACAGGGCAGAAGTTATCACTTTTCCATGAAATAAAATCTCAAACAATTTGGTGCAACTGGCTCAGTCACGTTTCCAGGGAATGGGTGAATGAATGCAGCATAGGTCAACGCAGGGTGAAGGAGGCGCACACCTGCACGCTGGAGGCGCTCTGCCGTGTCACACGCCAGATAGTTTTGAATACACCTGTCGTGCGTGTGTGTGGGGGGGCACTGTGCTGCCAGGTGCACTGAGACACACAGATGAGTAAGACGCAGTGCAGGCAAGCCACAGTCTGGTGAGCGCAGCACTCACGGGAGAAGAATTCACGCAGCCGTGCGGAGGTGCCACGAAGCGGCAGGAAAGAGAGCGAAAGGCCCTGCAGTGTGCAGGTGTCCAGAGATGGACTCCATGACCGTCTCTGTGGAAAGGATGGTTGGTGTCCGAGCTGCCTCTTCCGTACGCTTTCTCCCGCCGCATTTCACATCATAATTCTGGAATACGTGGGGCTCTGAGAAGAGCCTCCTCACAGCGTCAAGCTCACATTTAGAGCATAGAATAACAGAAGGAGATGCTAAGGCATGTCGAGCAGTGTTTCCTGGACCGTCTGTCACACATACCCCGAATATGCAGACACTTTTAATTTTTCTCTTAAAGGCTGTTTGGGTAATTTTAAGTCCCGAAAGAGTTCTCGGAGGGATATTAAGCTCGAAATTTTTCTAAAGTTATCTCATGTTAAATAAGATTCGTTAAAAGATTTTCCTTTGTTCACTATTAACAAATGGACAGTGAATAAAGCAGGCGGGTTTTTGTCAGCCACGCAAACAAACAGCTTTGCATCCTGTTGATCAAACAGAAAATCACCTAAGTAAATATCTGTGCTGAAAATAGATTCCTTCAGGTTTTTGGTTTTTTGTCACACCAGGGGTGGAGTGATTAAACAGGAAAACTGAAATTGAGTAAACAGGAATTGCATGAGGAGAGACAAGATTTTTTGAAAGGAAATGGAGGCCCATGCTCTAAGAATTTCAATGGAGTGTTTCATCATTATGAGTAGTATTTTAAGGATTTCGGATTTGATGGAATGCCAGGTGGCCTTTTCTTTCATCGCTATGGATGATAAATGAGCTTTACTAGGATTGCATGTTGTGAGTAAAGGTTTGAAAGGTGATTCAGTTGTATTTGCACAGATTAATCCACTGTGTTTAGCCTCAATGTTTTCAATGTTTTATACTGTGAGGATATATTTTCATTGTAGGTAGAGATGGTTTTAGTATAATTTAGAATATTTCAGTGTAAGCCACATGTTTCTACATTGTGTGTGTGTGTGTGTGTGTGTGTGTGTGTGTGTGTTCATTCAAGAGTGTTGGGACAATGCCAGGTACTATATTTACTTTAAAAAATTTTTAATTTTCGGTTACAGTTGACATAGAATATTATATTAGTTTCAGGTGTACAGCGTAGTGATTCAGCATTTGTTCAGGTATTTAAGAAACACAAGTCCCTCCTGGAAATCCAGCAAGTAAACAGCCAGCAAACCTGAACTTATCTTTCTCTTCAAAGCAGTTTTTTTTTTTTTTTTTTTTTTTGGAAAGCTATATATTAATTCCAGTGATACTACTATTCCTTAACATATTTTGAGGATGTTTCTTTTGTAATTCCCAAATGTTAGGTTGTGCAGTGACAGCTTTAAGTATTAAAAATATCAGAGAATTCAGGATTTTCTGTGGGCTGAGAAAATGAGAACTTAAAAACCAAGGGAATGTTGTAGAAGACTCTTCTAATTATGGGAGGCTTGATGTGAGGAGAGAGTCTTAGGGATAATTGTCTAGTACACGAAGAAGAGGAAAACAAAATCGAGAAGTCCGGCATGTAATTTAGCAGATGGGGGTGCTGGAGAGAATTTCACACTGATAATGCCAATTTAATGTCTCATGGAAGGTTTACAAGCAGTGATGTCGAATCTATTTGTACCTCAGTTTTTTTTTTTCTAGAAATAGTACAAAATACAAACACTTGCACCTAATCTAAAACAATATCCCAAAGTATCTAGTAAGTTTTTATATATTTGGAGAAAAAGTTTAATGATCCTACCAGAACATTTAGATTTTAAAAATTATGTTAACCCAACGAATCACTCTGTATACACAGTTCTTGCCTTTTCTTTTAAAGGATATTTCTGTGGGCTGGCCCAGAGGTCGGCCTCTTTCTGCTCTGTTCAGAGGATGCACAGGAGTCCCCTGGGCACATTATCATTTTTCTCAGTTGTCCCCTCGGGGTGGACATTTATGGTGTTTTGGGGTTCCGTGTGCTCTTACAAATAGTGCTGTGGTGAGTATCATTAAACATGTGCATATATGTGTTTTTAGATACTTTTTGTGACTCGATACATCGATCAGATTGCTGTAGTGGCATCCCCAAGCTGAGTGTGGATGTGCACACACACTGAGACTTGGTACACATACGTATATATTTAAATACATTCAACACGTTGACAGATATTGCCAAATGGCTCATTGAAAAATCCGTATTTCCACCCACAGTGTACAAAAGTTCATGCGATTTTGTCGTAATGAGAAGTGAGAAGTCGTATCACAGTGTTTAGATAACACTTTTTTGATTCTCAGTGAGATTTAACATACTTTCATATGTTTACCGGCTGGTACCGACGGTGATGTTAACCTGCATATCAGTGAAGAAGGCCCCCCGTTACGTGGAGCCGGGCCCTGAAAGCCGAGCCCCTCCGTCACGAGAATGCTTATCTCACCGTGTGTGCGGCACGCAGGACGTGAAGACTTGTCCTTTCTGCGTACGTGTGACCAAATGCTTTTGCATGCCGTGCACACTGAAGATGATGGGAAGAGCACCTTTACAGCGAAGAATGTTTTCTAGAACAAGTAAAAAAAAAAGAGAGACTTAATTTGGACATTCATTGATTTATTTATTTTTGACTTCGAGAGTAAAAAAAGAGATACCTTCATGCCACTCAGAACATTAAAACATCATGGCACTGAAATGAGGAGCATTTTTCTCATATGTAATAAATCCAGATTGCTTCTGACAGAACCAATAAACAATTTATTTGCAGTATTTGAAAATAAGTTATGGGATGGAAAAATTCTACTGGTACATTGGCAAGTGTATGGGACCAGATGATCAAATATTTCTCTGTCTGTGTTTTATGAGTCAGTTTCACACCACAGCTGCCGTGGAGGAAGGGTTGATTTGCCGGAATACTTCATGGCTTATTAAAGAAAAAACAGCAACAAACACAGAAAATAATATGAAATGTATTTAGGCACAAAAGGGTCAACCGATCAAGTCGATTGCTACGAAATAAAAAGCGTCACTTAAAACATGCAGTTCTGAAAAAGAGTCCCTTTTTCACGTTTCAGTATTTTAAATGATAGAAAGCAATGGTTAATTTTTAAAACGTCTTCCAGCTTATAAGTACTAACGACTAATAGGAAACAGTTATTGAATGCTTTGTGGAAAACGTTTCACCTGCATATGTAAAGAACACGTCCCATTTTTCAGAAGAGGCTTTGGAAGCGCAGTGACTCCTCAGGGCGGACCTAGGCGGGGAGGTGCTGGAGCTGGTGTAGGAATTCAGCGACTTCGTCTCTAGAACTCGTGCTCAAACCCTGTTAGATCGGATCCAAGTAATTGAGAGGAACAAGTATAATTTCTGTATTGGGTCTATATTAAAACAAACATACCTGTTTATTTTGAGACATTGGAAATAATCTTCCTTGAGCACTTTTTAATGATTAAGAAGAAATCAGTTTTTTTCTACCATAAATACCCGTTTCTTCTAATTTTGTTGATGAAAAATGTTGTGTTTGTGCTACTCTTGGTTCAGACCTTAATCTTCCCTTGTTGCGTGAGAACTCTCACACTAAATGGAAACCCGTTAAAGTGAGAGACACATAAAAATATATGTTTGGAATGTCTGTTTTCCCCATCTTATGGTATACTCATAAAAATATATTTTCTGGCACAAAACATTCCACTGGGCTCATAACTAGTTGATTAATTAAAGGAGGATTTGAAAAACCCACATGACATAATAGTTTATCTTGACAGGAATTACATTTTATGAATTTCTTGCAGTTTTGGGGATAGACATATATTGCTCTGAGTAAAAGCTTTTATCAAATGTTACGTGGCTGCTTTAAATTTGATATTTGATTGGGAGTGAGTTGGACGGTAGGCGTTTCTGGCCTCCCTTTTCTTAAGCTGGGCAGGGTGCTTTTATGGAGAAAGTGTGTTTTTTTTTCTGACTCTAAACAAATGCCTCCCTTTTTGACAGCCCATGTTGTTGCTATGGAGACCTTGAGATTCTATAAATGTAGCCTCCAGTAACAGATGAGAATGTGGCCTTGCGTGGTGTGTGCGTGTGGGGCGGGATGGGAGGCCGGGGGAGCAGGGGGCAATGGAGATGTGCGTAGCCTGTTCACGGAAGGTATTTTGCGGTGTCCAGAAGCCCGCTGGTCTTCCGCGTCCTCCTTTTTTTCCCATTGTTTTCCCAATGTGCGGATGTGAGTCTGATGCAGACACGATGGACCCGTGTGGAGAGAGACCCTTGCTCCCTTCTCCCGTCCCGTGTTCCTTTCACCGAGAGCCACCCACGGTTGAGAACGGGGCGGGCGTCTTTGCAATCTGCGTTTATTCTTTCACGCCGTGCGCCTCCGTAAACCGTAGTCTTGTGTCCTAAAGTTCATCCAAATACCATCCTGCTTCTTATGCCATTCTGCAGCTTGCCTTTTTCTGAGCCATAAGTTTTTTTGAGGTCTCTTCCTGTCGATATATATCGGGGTCATTTATTTGAGCTCGTATTTCATTATATCATAGTTCATCTGGTCCCTTAGCAGTGGATGTCTAGAATGTTCTCTGGTTGTGTTACTCCTCATTTCCATTTGTTCCTGTGCTTTCCACGTTGTTGAGTCGAGAGACTCAATAAATACTTGCTCGATTTAATTTTGATTTGGCCAGATCTCGATTGTAAGTTATTCTTTTCTCTTCTTTTCAGTAGTCTCAGTTCATTTTATTATTTTTAATAATAATAACGAAAAGATGTTAGGTATCCTTTGTTCATTCTTTTCTTCACATTTCCAACCTAGTGAAATTGAACCGTGATACATATTACCCAGGTACGTGTAACCTGGCCAGGTTCCAAGGATGTTCTTAATAATGATCTTTTCAATTTATGCATTTTTTTTCAGAAGATTATAAGTAACAACATTGCTGTTGCAAGAAACTGTAACGTCTTGGTGGGTCTAGGATTTATAGAGAAAGCAAAGCTATAACTTTTTAAAATACATTTTTGATCAAGTTCCACTGATGGTTTTGCTTATTAAACAACTTGCTTTCTTTTTAAAATTTCCTTATGACAATACTATTAAGAAAATACTGCTTAGGATTCAGCGTATGCCCAATACAATTGTCAAAATATAGGTTATCTATCGATTCATGCTTTCTAGTAGAAATATAATGCGAGACACACATGTAATTTAAAATTGTCTAGTAGCCATGTTAAAAAATGTAAAATGAAACGGGTATAAGTTTTATTTAACCAGTATATGAAACATTATCACTTTAACATATAAGCTATGTAAAAACCTATTGAGATATTTTATATTCTTCTTGTCATACCAGTATGTTTTATACTTAATAGCACATCTCCGCTAGGACTGGCTACATTTCAAGCATTCTGCAGCCACCTGTGGCTGGTGGCTGCCACATTGGATAGTGTAGGCCCACTCGGGGAAATCGGCCCTGTCCTGCATCGCTTTTATGTAGAATATTATTTATTTTGCCATGGAATTTGCAAACCCGAAGAGAAGGTTCATCAACTCATTAATTTATGTTGTCGTTAGTTACACGGTTATTGTTCGTAGTATTGATTTATCTTGGTATATTCTATGAGGTTGCTGAGGACACCAGATTAGCACATAATGAGCCATTGCTCTTAGGGGAAGAGCAAGGTTAGGTTCTTGCGAACCTGTGGTCACAACCTGTTTGTCAACTGATTAATATAAAGCCTCGTTTTTTCTGTTCCTTTGTTGAAGACAACTTATTCAATATATACTAACATTGAATTTGCGCACAGCAGCCCAGTCTAACCCATGCCCGAACGAAGCTTATCCAACACGTGCATTTTCTCCCTAAGGTGCTTAGGAACGTCAGCCAATGTTTCAGCATTATACTTGGAGGCCACTGAAGTCATCAGTGGAAAGTACAAAAATCTGAAAAATGTGACCCAGAAAACACCTCGAAAAGGACTGTGTTTTACAGCAGGAGTTGACACGAGAAGGCAGAGCGCCCCTTAGTGGGATCTGGCTTGTAGGGTCACACATGTTTTCCACCTCTCTGCATGTTCCCGAGTGATCAGGAAAGTGCCCTGAGTACTGGATTTTGGGGTTGCAAACAAACTTCAGCAAGTAGGCGAATTCACAAATACGGAATTCACCCGTAATGAGCACCAACTGTGTGTGGATTGTTCTGGAATCAGGTGTCGACCCAGGAGCTCAGGTTTCGGGTAACTCGGGCTCCTGTCGAAGTGACTGACTCTACCTTTCGTTCCTCCTTTGGTCCAGCAGGTATGTGTGGTATGCGTGTGGAGGCTGCTGCTGATGTAGTAAACAAGACAAGTGGGATGTGATTAAGTAACGACATCCGAGTCGTGAGTAGAACGAAGGCTTGGCCAAAGAAATTATGCTCCCGATTTTGCCCCAAATTGTTGGATAAATCAGAAAGCTCTACTGTGCTTTCCTGGTCTCGGTATTTTGGGGCGGCAGCGTACTTCGTGACGGAGATCGTAAATACTGCTTTGAAAGGGACACCATTGCAGCAGAGCCGCCCAAGTCTGTAACATCCAGATCTGTGCTTTTTAAAAATACTTTCAGTTCTGCCGTCCCGCCGAATGGCTTTTGTTTGAGTGCGTGCGTACATGGTCTTGTAGTCGCTCACAGCTGCGGTCAAAGATAATGGCTTTATCTAAGAGATCTGGTTCACTTTGGCGCTGGTCATCTGAATTGGTATGAAATTTAAAAGATGACTTACATGTAGTCAAATGACCCATTTTGAGCAGAGCTTGTTAACTGATTTTTAAGGAGTTTTTTTTTTTTTTAAGATTTTCAAATTGATTTTATATGGAAATGTAGAGTTTAAGAAAATTAAAAAAAAATGTATATATATATATTAAGCACCCGGTATTGCGTAAAGTCCTATGCCAATCTGTGCAGAATGACTCAGAATAAATAATACCTGTCGTTCCCTGTTTTAGGAGTTCGTAATCTGATATAGGATGAAAAATGTTAAAAAAAAAAAAAAGAATCAGAAAGCAAAATTATCATGGGCTTTTGGAAACATCATTTCGATCAGAGAAATAGAGTGCTTGGGGAAGGTGTAGTGAGAGGGTCGATAGAGGGCCAGTACGTTATTTCTTTGTGGCTTTTAGAGCGAGAGAGTGTGTGTGTGTGTGTGTGTGTGTGTGTGTGTGTGTGTGTGTGTGTTAAAGGATGGAGCTATCAGAAGTTTTTAAGTTTTGCATTTCAGAAATAGAACAGTTTTGTGAAATTGACAGGGTGGCAGAAGGCTGATAGCACAGGGGCAAATTACCGCCTCTGAAGGGGTGACGGCTTAAAGCACATGCCCGACAGGGGCAGGGGAGCCGATGCTGAGCAGGCATCATCAGCAGGGTTTTGATCACAGGATGTGGTGAAGAAGAAAGCAGGAAGTAGGGGGCTTAAGATTTCAGTCCTTTGAAATGATGACTGTTTCTTCTCTCCAGTCTGTCAATCATTCCCAAGCTCGAATCTAAAATCGGAGACGCAGAGGCAAGCCTGCCCGTGGCCTGGACCTATGGAGTTCTTGTGCATTGTTATATATATATATATTTTTTTTCAGCCGTGACACAAGTTTTGTTAGCTCTATCTAACAAAACTTTGGATAAATCTATCCACGTTCGTGTAGTTTTTTTTTTTTCAAAAATAAAATTTTTATTTTGGAATAATTTTAATTATAGTAGAGTCGCAGAGATGGCAGAGAGTCCTCCTTTATCGCTCACTGGGTTTCTCCTCTTAACACCTTTCAGTACCATGATCCATCTGCAAAAACTAAGAAACCGACCTCAGGACACTGCCGTTAGCTGAACCCTTGGCTTTATTCTTCTTCCACTCGTTTTTCCACGAATACATCCTTCTGTCCCAGCATCCCGACCAGGATATCAGATGGCATTCGGTCATCATGTCTCCCCTTTTCTTCTGACTGTGCTTCTCAATCATTCCTTGTGTGTGTGTGTGTTTATGACTTTGATAGTTTCGAGGACTAATGAACAGTTATTTTGTAGAGTGTCCGTCCGTTGGGGTTCGTCTGATGTTTTTCTCATGATTAGACTGTGGATATGAGTTTCTGGGAGGAAGACCGCAAAGAGCTATTTTCATCACATCATATCAAGGGTACATGCCGTCAGCATGATTTATGGCCATGTCGACCCTGATCACATGGCCGAGGTCGTGCCTGCTGGGTTTCTGGATTGCGAAGTACATCACCCTGACCCTCCCCGTCCACGCTCTGCCCTTCGGAAGCCTGTCTTGTGTCCGGTCCTCACTCAGGGGGTGGGATGTGGGGATTTAAGCCTCGCCACTTATGTCAGTGATTTGGAATTCTTCTCTCAGGTCGATGAAGATGACCTGCTCTCCCTCATTTATTTACCCGGTCAGTTATTTATATCAGTAAGGATTCGGGTGTATTGATTTTATACTTCGGGTTAGAATTTAATGGTATGTTACTTTATTGCTCAGATTATTTTTCCATCTTTGGGCCTCGGAGTTCTTTCAGGTTTGTTCCTGTAGCCATTTGACATGCTTCATTTTTTTTCTTTTTTTTTTTTTTGAGCACTTCCTTTCTTTCGGGTACCACTCAATGTTTCCGGTTCATCTTGTGTTTTCCCTACCTCGGTCTTAGAATTAGCCATTTCTCTAAGGACCTCTGTTTTTGTTCTGTTTTTGTGTTTTAAAGTGGAGAATGGTATTAGAAACCAAGGCGTAGGTGTTGGATGTGCTCATTGCTACCGGTGTGTTACCTCGTCGCTCTCACTGGACCGAGCTGGGTGGGATGCACGCGCACGTATATATCCCGATGCACATAGTGTAGTTTTAATATGGCAAGGGATTTCTTAATTAAAATGTCAGGGACACTGAGAAATTAATTACAGTGTGGATGCCTCAATTTATAATTATTTTTATAAGTCTTATATAGCTTTAATGTGTTCTTGGCTCAAATGCTATCAGCACAGGAATGGCTTGTTTTTTTTCCTGGCATATGTAGCATTTCCTTCTCTGCCTCCCCCCCCACCCCGCCCCATTTTTTTTTGTTAAGAAAAAAAAAGAACTTCCTGAAATTGGATCTTCTGTTTCTTTGAGATAACTCTTGTAGGGTGTCCAGGGAAGGATACTATGCAAATTTGTGAGTAATGGATTTTTAAAATAAAACTATGATTTAGCCGACCTTGCAGTAGAAGGAAGCGCACAAATCTCAGCGCTCGGCATGGTGTATGGTAGATGCTCAATTCATATTTGGGTGGGTAACTTAAAGGACTGTATTTTGATTTTTTAAACATGTTTCTACCTCTCAGTCCATGAGTCCTGTAGCCAGCAAGGATCTTTTCTTCAATTAACTGATAAGATAAGGACTCTGACCTTCTCTAAGTTGATTATTTTAGGCTCTAGTTTGCTTATAAAATGAAGGTTTGGATAGACACTTTCTAGAGACTTCTAGCTCTAGCATTTGATGATTCTTTAACCATAAACGTGACAGTATCATTTTAAATAAATGATACAATGTCTTCTAGAAGTCCGGAGGAGAGTGTGTGCTTAGTGGGGGCTAATTAGGAGGTTGTTGATCTTGAGTTAGAACTAGACAAGCAAGTGAGATTCAGTACATTGGTGAAATGGTAAGAAAACTTACTAGGTAGATAGGATTTAGAAAGGACAATAATGGTGATTCATTCTCCCCCGGACACAATTCTTGAGTATTCCTAAGAAGTAAAGGAGGCCCATTGTTGTTGCTCAACTGTTTTTCTCTTACATGTGTTTTCATCTTTTGAAATCCTTTCACTCATAGAGTTGTCTTTGTACTTTGAAGAATGCATACAACTAGTATCATTGAACTCAGATTACAGCCACGTTCTTATGTAAACTCTCATTCAACTCATGTTACTTTCGTTTCTTGTTTTTTTTTTTTTTCTTTGTTTTTAATTCAGATTGCCTTATAGACTGGTGACTGCATTTGGCAATTTAAGAAAGATCGAGCAATTAGTGATTGATGTTTGGCTATTTAATGTAATCGAAGATAATATGCAATAAACTGTTTCTGAAGACAGGTTAGGAGGCTGAGTTAGTGACTGACTAAGGAGATTTTAGAATTTAGATACCCTTGATTTAACCATTTTTAGAAAACACATTTGGAATCAAGGACCCAGAAATAATCAGTGACTTGCTCAGAATCTCAGGATTTGATTCCACATCTCAGTCAGATTTCTTTCCACATCACTACAATCCTTTGGAAGAATTCTACACTAGACTTAGTGGGCGAAGAAAGATGTTCTGTTTTGATAGTAATTGGTATGAGGATAATTCATGTGCTTAGGTACAATTCCATTTGTCAGGAAGTCAGTCATTTATATAATCTATGATTAGTGTATAGTACTTGTTGCTCTTTAATAGCTTACATATTTATTTGAAGCAGTAATTTTCAGGGATGAAACATTGGGTATTATAAAGAAATTGATATTTGGAATTAAGAAAATCCTGTACCTCCTATAACATAAGCCGTAGAAATTAACACGAGGAAATGTTTAGATGGTGTGGTTACAGTGACTCTCAGATGGAGGATAGGGGACAACCTTAAACCATAGTGAGAAACAATGGGATTTTTAAATTTCCCCAAAGTGTAGATGGGTGGGAAAAAGTTGAAAAACTTAGCACTTAAAACCAGTGTAGAATGCGAGTTGAGCAGTTTTAATTGACCATTTTGATAGTCTCTTGCACATTTAATTTCCTCTTCCTTGTTTTGACAAGATCTAAGAGGATTAGAAAATGGATTATTTAGGCATTTCTTCTTCCCTTTGGCCATGAACAAAGACGGAACTGTTCAATGATAAAATTCTGTCTTGAGAAGAAACATATTTAATGGAAAGGAGATAATGAGCTTCTTTGTGAGAAAAGTTTCCATATAGTGGAACATGTGTGATGTTGTGTGTTTCTCTACTAGGGTCATTACTAGGCATTGTTTTATTTTTCCCCACCTGAATTAACCTTATTTAGAATAGGAGAACTTCCGGACTTAGTTTGAGTGGTGCAGAAGATGTGACAATGCTCAACTGTGTCTTTCAGTTCCTTCTCAAGGAATTACACAGTACTCTTTTGTCGCTGACAGACCTGTGCTAATTAATTAGTAAATACACTTGTATGCTTCAAAGTGGACTCGTTTTTAAAAGAGCAATATGATTTATTTAAAAAACAATGTATTTTACTTGCTGCGCATATTGTTGCAAAGTGTAGACGAGCTAAATAATGGCTTTGAAAATGGTCACTTTCTATAACTCTTTCCTCTGAAACCTTTGAGGAGATTATCCTGAATTAAAATATAAAGGTTCA
Source organism: Rousettus aegyptiacus (assembly GCF_014176215.1). NCBI lineage: Eukaryota > Metazoa > Chordata > Mammalia > Chiroptera > Pteropodidae > Rousettus > Rousettus aegyptiacus. Next base: position 50,783,976 of record NW_023416291.1, on the reverse strand, counting down.
CTGCCATAAGTGACGACGCGGATGGCCGATGAGTATTATGGATTAAGAGTATTATGCTAAATGAAATAACGAAGACAGAAAAGGACAAAAGTCATGTGATTTTCATCGTGGGGACTATAGAACAAAAATAACAAATGAGCTAACAAAACAAGCAAAAACAGACTCAAAGATACAATCAAAAGAATGATGGCTATCAGAGGGGAAGTGGGTTGGGAGAGGGCGAATTGGGTAAAGGGAGTCAAAGGAAGGAAGCTAGGCTTCAGGCGGGAGCACACATTTAAGTACACAGACGTCGAATTAGAATGTCGTACACTGGAAATTCGCATAATGTTATTAACCGGGATCGCCTCAATAAATTTAATTTTAAAAATTCACGTTTTTCAGGAAGTCAGAAATTTGCATCACCAAGTCGTCTTAATTTTTGCTTATAATTTCTCTTTCCATCTCTACTCAACTCTTCTCAAGACCCTAATCTAAAATGAGGCCATCATTCAGATTCAATTATTGGATTCAGTGATGTCAAACTTATAAAAATCACCTGTTTCAAATCGTTGTCTTCTAAAGAACTACATGAAAATACCAAAGTGGGGAGAATAATTATGCTTGCTCTCGGGTTATTACTGCTTCCTTTGGATAAAGTTAGTTGGGTACTAAGTCCAGCCACAATGGTGATTGTGTCTATTGTGTATATAAATTATAATTATTAATAAAGTGTAGGTGACCTAGGCAGAAAGCATTCAAGCTTGAAATTTGGGCTAATGTAGAATTTTTTAAAAAAGTACATGGGCGAGAGGCACCAGGATATCCTTGATCAGCCAGATGGGGTGGACAAATGGTTTAAAGAGACAGTTCCATTTGATGCGGTAGGGAAGGAGTATGTATGTGTACAGCTAACTAGAATCATGAGATCTATTTGTACTACCCAAGATCCTGAATTAGCAGAGGCTAGAAGGCAAGGACTAAAATGGTATTGTGGGTATTTTATTCTGGGGATATTTAGTTTGGCAGACTAGGTTAAGAATACTTGATCATCACTTTCACAAGCTGTATGAACTCGGACAAGTTCCTTGAGTTGTATGAACTTCCTCATTTGTAAGATGGGGGATAATGAGGAACCTAACTCATACGACTTTTCTTTCAAATTGATGCTACATCTAGTTCTTAATATAATGGTAGAACTATGAAATCATTATTGCCTTTATACACACACGCGCGCGCGCGCGCGCGCACACACACACACGCAAATGAGACACAGAGAAGGTTGGCAATTTGTTTCTTTGGAGGAAAGCTGAGATTGAAATCCAGGCTTTCATATTTCCAAGTGAGGCTGCTACTTCCATGCCCCAATTTGCTATGTGTCTATTTTCCTAAATGGACTAACAAATACTTATATACATTTATTATCAAATTTTAAGTAGGAGCTCGCTGTAATCATTGAGGTGTCTTCTGGTAAAACTTAACTGTAGACAAAAGACTCGAATTTTATATTCTACCTGGAAAATCAAAATTCTGGTATCACATGCCAATCTTACACCATAAATGTGCTTGGTATCTATAATCTTTTTGTGAAAAGGAATTCTTGACTAAATCAGCTTTTTAGGATGGGAGGAAAATTTGAGACATAACAACTTTAATTTTTCTATTGCAGGGGCTTTCTTTGGACATTAAAATGTCAATTTTCCCATGAGGAATTTAACAAGAGACCCCGACATATATCTACTGCTAGTTACATTCTCCTGAGAAAGGAATCACTTTTCTCCTGTGATAATCCCTCAAGTAATTGAAACCATTTCTTCGCCTTTTCCTTTTCCCCTCGATCAGTGCCAGTGGCAAGAAGGTTGGGGCAGGGAACGAGGGTTTGGAAGAGTTGGGGTAGGGAATGATAAGGTGGCCGTGACATTATGAAAGCATAATGAAACGTCTGTCATAGTATTAACAAGTGGTGTCTGTGGCCGTACCATTAAAAAAGTTGATTTTCCTAATTGGTTGTTCCCTTCACTTGTTTATCCAGCATTTCAGAGTCATACTGATAGTTGATAATATTTTCTCCTCCAAGGAGGTAAACATGAGCTAGAAGGTTTCAATAATTTCTGTGCTTAGGAGTATCTGCATTGCATTTTTGCCAGATGTGAGTAAGGAAAGATTTCTGCTTATTCCCTACCCACCAATCGATTCTAGGGATTGTAGTTCGGTAGTCTTTTATCTTTCATTTTTGTTCTTATCTGGGAAAGCATTATTACTTAGGTATAAATAGAGATGCAAAAATAGACTATATTTGGACGAAAGAAGCAAAAGAAGGCACGTAACTATCCCTTGCTTCTCTTTCTTGTGTCTGGGGTCTGGAAGGACTTAAATATTATCAAGTAAATCTCCATCCTTCCACAGGGCAGCACCCTAACCATCTTTATTGAAAGCACTGGAAAGATGACCAGAGGTCATTCGGCAATTTCCCACCTGAATCTCACTACTCGTGAGCAGCAGACACCTGTCATTTACAGAGCGCCTTCTGGAACCTGTGGTAGAAATGTTCTCTTCTTTGTGTGGGGGAAGGAAAAGTAATTACCAGTGACAACCCTTGGTGACTGGCAAACAAGAAAAGAAGATGATCTCTTTCAGGAGATCATCCAAAGTACCTTGAAACACACAAAATTAAGTCTCTTCAGCTTGCTTATTTTGTACAATTTATTTCAATCCTGTCAAGACGGATGACATTTTGCTAGGAGTATTTGCTAAATTGGGCCTGAGAACTTGAAGGAACCAGAAATTGTCATCGACTACTTTGCTGGAATCCCTTACTCAAGTCTCTCAGTCTTATCTGACATTGCAGAGTCTGGCTCATTCTTTCCCCCTTTACATTTGAGGCGGTAGCAGGCGCTAACTACATCACAGCCGGTGTGTAAATGCTTTATACACCTTGTCTTATTTGATCTTCGCGGCAGCACTTGTAAAGTGTAGGCGTTCTCGGTTTACACACGGCGAAATCGAAGTTCCAAGACGTTAAGTAAACTCTTCTCGTCTCACAGCAGCAAACAGGCGATGTTGGGACTGCGAGGAGGTTCTGAGCCGACACACTTTCCGTCTTAGTTGTCGTCCTCTGCCACCTCTGTCCTTTCAGTGGCTGTCATGACTCCTTTGCCCTTTGTCCTTCCGGTTCGTGCTGCTGTTTACATTTCGCGCCATCCTCCTTCTGGTTTATAAACAAGAATTTGTAAGTTCAAATTCTACTTTATGGTAAAAATGGCAGAGTGTCATCATTATTCTCAGGAAAAAAGTGTCGTCTAAATCTCTGTGGACAGCTTTTTTTTTTTTCGCCTTCGGATTTTAAGACTCGTAATGGGGTCAAACTATGGATATTTCCAAGAGAACTGAGCATAGTGTTTCTTGTTGTTGTCCACGAGATCAATTTAAAAAAAAGCTTCCAAGATCAAGTTCAACCACTGAAAAATTATGTGTAAATACATTAGGGCACATTAAAGGTGAGGCATTATAGTTCGTGGTCTTCAAAATTTCAATGATCTGTTATTTGAAAAGGATATGCCCGTTGGCTCGGCCATGGCGGCACCTCCCATTGATTTGTCAACCCATTCATCACTCTCTGTGGTTTATATTTTGCTCTGTTGTTAGATGGTTTCTCATGGCTTCCACAGTTTGGCTCCTTTAAAAAAGGTTAGCAAAATATAAAACTTCTACAACTTGAACTCTTCATTAGAAGCAGGGAAATAATTTCAGTCGACGGTGTGAACAATAACCTCGGCTTCTGCAGCAGCATCCTATTTATAGCTGAAAGCAGCTGTGTCCTTGAGGACAGACACCATTGTTTTCCAGTCATCAGGTGAATTCTCCTGTGGGAAAGCGCGAGACAATTGGAACCACAGGTATTATTGATCTCTGTCTAACAGCTTTTCCGAAAGGAAGGGGAATCCGTTTTAACTCTTAATACCTAAGCATGAAATGCGACATCGGATTCGTGTTAACTGGACACTTACATTATTTTTTTTTAGTTAGTTAAATAGGACTTGTTTTTATCAACACAATGTCTTTGTTCAACAACTAGTATTCTAGTTGTGCCAAGACTTAAAGTCTTTTGTTATGTCAGATATACCAAAGTTAGACACACGTCTATTTATTCTTATTTAAAAATGTTATTTATGTTATGAAATGTCCCTTTGATCTGTTGATACTTTTGTTATTCTCAGAGAGTCTTCCATCTGTTTGAAATGTTAACAATAGCTAATATCGAGGGAAGTTTAATCCTCTTTCAAATCCAGTGAAGAACATATTTATCTTCATTTTGCAGAAAAGGAAAGTTGAGGAACTTGGCCAAGGTCAACATAGCTAGCAAATGGCAGAACTAAGCCTCAGACCCATCTCTTTCTGATTTTAAAGCCCCGCTCACAACACAGGAGTGTCCTTGGTAGTGTTGAGACTATGACTAGAAAATGTTTTGTTTCTTTTATTTTCGTAGCACACATGTAAAGAAAGTCTACCTCAGAGTTAACTGCATTGCAGGCCGCAGAGCTTAGACTGTGAGATGTAGATCCTTAACGTGATATGTCGTTTATCTTTTCCTATATGTCACAGTCTACGTGGGGGAACATCTGGTACTTCCTGCTTTAATCACTGCAGAAAAGTGGGTTTAATTTAAGTGAATTTGTAATGCATCCTTTATCTGTGCAACTCTGTACATCATCTTTTTCTCTTTTACCGTGAAACTTTTTGAATTCGAGGCATGAATTTGTATTCAAGTGTGGAGTTTGCTTATCCATTTTGAAGTTTAAAAATAAAAATGTCGCAACAATTTCTTTTATCATTTGTCCTGTGCTACATTTTTAGTCTTCTGCTATTTAGAACCGATTCGAAATTAAAGTTCTTTAAAGCGGTAGGTTTTGCATATGTAATTGTTCTTGATCAAAGATATGCGATTACATCGGGGACAGAAACCTTGAGGAGAGGCAAACTGGTGGCGGATTGAATGAGGACATTCTTTTATGTATATGGTTTAAAAAACCTTGGATGTAGTCATAAAAAAGTGGATTGCTGGGTAGCATTCTAAACATTTTAAGATAGATGTGTTCATTTGTTTCCTATTACTCAATAGAAATTAAAAATTTTGTTAGTAAGATTGAATTTTTAATGAACTTCTTCTGTGATAGTAGGTTCAGAAAGCAGGTGTTAGAAGAGATCTGAACTGTATTTGGGAGGCAGTTTTCTTTCAGAATAGTTAAATTGTATTTTCCGAAGTTTGCATCGTATGTAATTTGTAGTTCCTCTGTCGTTTTTCTTGCTGTAAAAGTATTCTTTGAATTAAATCATTTAGATCGTGATGGCAACTGCGACTGTTAATCGTAGCCATACGTAATTGCTTATCTTCATGCATGTTAAATTTGATTCCTGGTGTGTGGTTAGGTTTGATTAATGAATCAAGAATGATGGTACCTTTCAGGAATTTAATGGTTGCTTAAGAGAGGCAGTAAAGACTTGTTTTTTTGAGAGCTGTCATAATTTAGATTATCTCCCAGATATGTTCTAAACTTTCATAATCTTTTAAAGCATGAGTTTTAAAATTCTGGAGAGGAAAACTCTCAGAACACAGCCTGCAAACAACCACGAACCTTCCCTAATGCTCACGGATGTGCTGTCTCTGACAAACAAATATTCAAGTGTGATAATTCTCATAATTGTTATTAGAAAAATAACTTTCAACCTCCAGGGAAGCACAATCTTAAATATTTACATTTAATAATCAGATTCGTTGTATACATAATGAACTTGGACTAGCAAACCTTTCTAAATCCTGCCCACAACTGTACATTGTGCCTTCCAGCTATCCAAATAGCACCTAAGGGTTTTGCTGGCCTTATCTTATTTAATCTTCACAGCAGCGTTAGCATTAGTTTTCTTACCGTTTTCTCAGATGGAACCACGAGTCAATAGTTCATGACCATGCATCTCTGTTTGTGCCGTTTATTTGTTGTTTAGGTTTATATTTCCACAGATAAGTGACATCATGTGGTTTTTGACTTTTTCTTTCTGGCTTATTTTGCTTAGCATGATCATCTTGAGGTCCATCCACGTTGTCGCAAATAGCAGTATTTCATCTCTTCTTATGGCTGAGTAATATTCCATTGTGTATATGTACCACAGCTTCTTTATCCAGTCATCTGTCGTAGGGCACTTCGGTGGCTTGCACGTCCTGGCCACCGTGAATAACGCTGCTGTGAACATCAGTGCTACATTTTCTTGATCCATCCAGCTGCCCGTGGACACATAGGTTGTTTCCATACCTTGGCTATTACGAATAATGCTGCATAAGTCCATATTTCTTTGTATTATCTAGTGTAGAAAATAATTCGATCTTATATGCAAAAAGGAAAGATTCAAAGATCATGTTCATGCTTCTTAAAATCCATCAGTTAACTCAATCCAGTGGACCTGTCTCAGGCAATCCAAGAAAATTTGGTTTTAAAATTAATCTACTTAAATGGTTAGGTGGGTATAAAAACGAGAATTACCTTTTTCAGTGCATTGGAAAAATGTATTTTTTTTTCATTGACTCCACACATTTTAATTGAGAGCATACTATGGGCTAGATGGTGTAGAGTTTTAAAAGCGGCCAAGATGGAGATACCGAAAGATCAGAGAGGATCTGAAAAACAGGTGGACATGTTACAGCAGTGGAAATCATGTCAGGTATCCAGGTGAGTGTGAAGAAACAGTGGTACCCAGAGGAGATGCCCAAAGGCGCAGTCTTCGGCTCTGAATGTTGCCAGTTGCTTTTAGTGTGATGAATGTTATGTTGGTTTTTATCAAGGCATATAATAATTTATAAATTACAAACTACTTTTTTAAGTGATATGTTTTGATAGGACTTACTTTGGATTTGTAAATGAGCATGCACTTAATTTTAACTTTCTGGGATATAATGAGTAGTTGTCATTGTTTATAAATAAGTTACCCTTCACATAATGTGGACAGTACAGTATAGTAAAATGGTTTAAATAATGTTTCGAAATAATAGGTCTGAAACCAGTAATTTTGTTTGATAACTTATATTACTAAGCTGTATGTGACATCTTCACAAAAGTATTAGAGCCCAATATCAAAAAAGTAAACTGACACATCATAAAAAAATTAGGCATCCATCGTATTTTGTGACCTAGTCCAGTTTGCTATTTGTGTGTCAGTCTTAAAGAAAATGAAGCTTCAAGGCTCTGAAATATTGCATGCACATAGAATGGTACAAAAACTAAACGCTGCGCTGAAAATCTCGAGGTACTTCTGCTGAAAATCTTTTCTATTGGAATATATTTGGCAAACTTAAAAAAGAAAAAAAAACTAACACAAAGAGCCTTTTATGAAGGAATTTTTTTTCCCAGGGAGGAAAAAGGGGTAAAGGTCTGCGGAATAAGTTTATTTAATATGACATCAGTTGAATAAAGCCAGCTGTGAGTAATTATATCCGATATTTGATTTCCAGCTGTTTCGTTGAACTATTATTGGCTCTTAGGTATTTGGATATTAATTAAATGGTGACTTATAAAGGAGTCTGTTTAAAGTACTTTTGCTTCAAATAGAACATTTAAAATGGGCCACTAGGTATAAAGTTTTAATTCTTGCTGGTGCAATAGTTAATTTTAAAGTCACATTTTTACCTTAGAGGAAAACATACAGTTCAGATATGCTTTAGCAGTATTTTGTCTCCATTATGTATGTATACATGAATAAAATAAATATATTCTCTCTGAGACTAAAGGTTTCAAACTCCAGTTACCATTAGTGAAGAAGTCATATCAGATTGAGCACAGAGCAGGTATTTTTTTTATTTCAGCGTGTTGGACGCTGAACACATTGTGTAAACAATGGTTATTGTGGAAGATTAAAAAAAAAACGAGGTAAAAGAAAAATCAAAACCAAAAGAATTGAAGAAAGAGAAAAATAAGAAATTAGAAAGTAGAGGCTGGCCAAATACAGACAAATGCTCTCAGGATGTCAGGGAAAGAGCAGAGGCAAAGATTAGGACCAGACAAGCCCTTTGAGGCTCGTGGCAGTGAGGCCGGGTGGGGTGCAGCGGGCGGGGGTTCCTGGGTTAGGGCGCGAGTGCTTCTAGAGGACAGGTGTGTTTATTTTGCAGGCGAGAAGTATTGACGAGACACGCAGTCTCACTGACGTCCTGCGTCGGGGTCTCTGTGACATCCCCTTGTTAATCTGGCCGGGCCCGAGGACCGGGCCGACTGCACGAGCGGGCGTAGCTCCTCGCCATAGAGCCCTCCGCGACTCACATTCCGACATCCAGCCGTTCCAGACATCTAGGATTATGGGGAACAAAACGAGGCACGAAATGTGCTGCTCCCTCTCGGGGAGCATGTGGTCTTTATTGAGTATTGCCTTTATTGACTTGTTCCCACAGATATTTCACATGTATATTAAACAAAAAATAGCGACAGTAAAAACGAACATATAATACGTTCCTTATGAGCGATGTGTTAAGAAATGTTTGGGAGATCAGAGGAGGGGAGAGCCTGGCGGAGTGGTCCGAAAAGGCTTTTCAGAGCCGTGAGTCGAGATGCGCGTTGGGATGGATTGGGCCGCGGATGCGTGCCGGGCGGGAGGAGGCGTGCCTGGAGGCAGAGGGACCTTTCCAGAGGAGAGCGGGGCAGAGGGAGTGTGGGAGCAGGCTGGGATCGGACCCGGGGGGCAGGATGCAGAGAGTCATGCACGCTCGCGTGACACGTTTGAAAGATGATGATCAACAGTCGTTTTTCCCTGGCAGAGGGGGAAAGCCTAAAAAGCTATTCGGGGTCCCTTATTTTGTTCATGTTATGCATGATAAAATGGGAGAAGACCCTGATACTCCGAGCCATCGAAAATAGAATGAAAAAGAAAAAAAAATGTATGACAGGAGAATTAACGGAGTTGTAAAAAAATGAATTAAATGTGTGAAAAAGAGAAGAATGCTGCTCCAAGGAGCCACGACAAGATGAAGGCGACCCCTGGGGTTTTCGCGGGAATCGCTGGGCTTCCTGGACCCGCAGCGGCAGGAGCGAAGACTGAAAGTATCGTTAGCCTTTTGGGGGAAATTCAGGGAGAATGTTAGTAACCACTTCAAGTGATGTTAGATAGTGAGTAGTCAGCTGGCGATAGTGGTAATTGGTGAGAAAAGTTCAGGTCTGGGAGTCACTCGTAAAGAAAGGCGCAGAGTAGGTGTGATTTCTGAGCGAAGGGATCCTCATAATAGAGAGAGAGACTCAAAGACCAGCCGCGGGCTTCTCGGCTCGGGGGGACCTGGTGCAGCCTGGGGACCCACAGGGGACGGAGGAGGGGTCGGTGCTGGTCACCTTTTTGGACATGTCATGCTCTCTTTCCTTTGTCATTTTGTCGTCTTATTGCTTTTCACTATCTAACACTTTTTATGCTTATTCAGTCTCTGTCCAACTAGATGCAGGATGTTCAAGGACAGGGATTTTTTTTTTTTTGGTCTGTTTTGTACACTAGTGCATCTTTAGCATTTAGAATTAGTGCTCGGCTCAGGGGGAAAGGCAATATTAATTTGTTTTAAAAAGGTTATCAGTGATTTGAGAGAAAGGAGTTTCAGTAAATTTGAGGACAGGAGCACATTCCAAAAGGTTATACAGTAACTGGATAGTTGATAAAATAGACAAGAGGGGTACACCTCTCATTCCAGAATCTTGGCCAAGAAATAGAGCTGTCGCTGTAGAGCAGGGGGCTCCAGCCCCCGGGCTGGGCGTTGGTCCTGGTCCGTGGCCTGTTAGGAACCGGGCCACGCAGCGGGAGGTGAGCGGCGGGCGAGGGAGTGAGGTTTCTGAATCCCCAGCGCCAGCATCGCCGCCTCAGCTCCGCCTCAGATCATCAGGCATCAGATTCTCAGAGGAAGGAGCACCTGTCGCTGGTGCCGAAAAGGTTGGGGACCGCTGCTGTAGAGGCTTCGGGAAGGGTCAGGCGAAGGTTTTCTGACGCAGGAAGTTTGTTCTTTTCTAAGAGGAAAATTGAAAACGAAACAGAGAACACAATGTCAATAGTTTAAAAATCTCGGCATGTGCTATTCATGTGTAATGCTGTATGCTTGAAAGACTTACCGATTTCAGAAAGGACATATCAAAAGGTGATAAAGACGAAAAAGTGCTCATTCTGTTATTTTTTAATTTGTAAAAATTATTATTATTTTTTTGCTCAGGATTCTAATATTCAAGGCAGGCTCAACGTGAGTGTTTTTTTTTTTGGGGGGGGGTGGTGTGTGGTGGGGGTGTGCCCGACTCTTTTTCCTGCATTTCAGGTTTTTGCACTTAAACAGGGGTCAGTTGGTTTCCTCGGGCGATACCTGTATTACATTTGGTAGAATCCTCGTCGTCATGATGAAGCAAGAGTTCGTACAGGTAACATGTGGGCCATTTCAGCGGCATGTAGTATTTACTTTCATGAATAAAACGATGGCTTAGTTCCAGGAGGATAAGAAGTAGAACAGGTATTTATGAGCCATATAGTTGAGGCTTAAAGGAGGGTTAAATGACACTTAAGCATAAGTAGTTTAATGTCGTAGGTCTAGTTCCACAAGTATCCATCGTTTTATTTTATTTATTAACATTTCTTTCTACTAAAATGGAGGATCAGCTATAATGAAGCAAAGTTCGAAATAAGGCAGGGCTTGTATAAGTAGTTATTATCCCTAAAGTTTCTTGTGTTTACAGGTAGCACGGTTTTTGTAGAAACTGGTGCTGCTCCTCACAGCACCAGTGAGCATGGGGACTGCCCCTTGGGGCTGTCGTCAGGTGCTCAGTGCGTACGGCGAGGCGGTGACCTCTTTACTTCATAGAATTCCTTGTTATTTTTGAACCTGCTTGAGCTTAAATAAACAACCGATTCACCAGGCTTAGTTCTGGGTGAATGTCGGATGTTTTCAAAAGCCAGATCTCCCGGAATTCCCACCAGTGATGATACTCAGAGGGATGATGAGCTTGTAGGTTTTCTTAAAAGCGCCCCGAGCTCACGCGCACAGCCAGCGGCTGGAACGTGACTGTGAATCGCAGTGAGCCATCTGTGGCCAGAGAGGAAGCGGCGATGTCCTCTGCCTTCCCTTTTTCTGTCTCTCCTTTCTCCCCAGTTCATCGCAGAGTTGGCTTCGGCTTCGACAGCAGGCCGGGTGCGGGCGCGGGGAGGCCGGGCTTCGCGCGTGGCCAGGGTGCTGGCGCCTCTGCTCAGCCGGGGTTCGAGCCCAGGCGTGTGCGAGTTCGTTTGTACTTTCTGTCAGAAGCTATCGCCGTATGTTTTCCGATTTACCTGTCATACATTTAAATAGCTAGATAAAAATGCACCTTGGAAATAACGCCACGTCCCTAATGGTAACAAAGCAAGATTCGATGCTAGATGTCGGGTCTGATTGCGTTTCCTCACGTGCGGTGGAGACTGAGCAACTAACTGTGTGTCATGAGAAAGAGTGAGGTGGTGGATATTTACGATGCCTGGTATAATTAATTTGCTTGATGTGTGGTTTGAGGGCCAAGTATTCAAAGGGTCGGATTTACCTGTGAACTGTGAGCAAAGGGCAAGGATGACGACTGAACAGATTTCGCGCCCTCCGTGACCTCGATCCCTGTTGAAGTTCAGGACTAAGGAGAGGTCGCCGTTTATATTCGGAAGGGTCCGAGGGCGCCCTTCTTCGCTTCGGCTGTCTACCGTCGGAGCCTCGCAGCATTGCATTTTACCTCGGAACCAGAAATGATCTCAGTAAGAAAACAGAACCAAAAAAAACCTAAAACGCCATTCTGAGTTTGTTGCCAGGAGGTCTCTGCTTCCTGACACGTTTTGGCCAGAGAATTACCGACGTGTCTTTCGCCCTGTGGCACCCCTTAGACTTCCATAGTTGTCATAAAATTGAGTAATAATGATGGTAGCTGGTGCTCAAAAAAAAAAAAAAAAAGTGCCTACTATGTGCCAAAGGTACTGTGCTAAGAATTTTGCAAATCTGAACCGAGATACTGTTATTATCTTTATTTTGCTGATGACCAAACAGCCACAGAGAGGTTGAGTGACTTGCTCAGGGACACAGAGCGAGTGCGTGGCCGAGTCAAGTTCTGCATCTGGGCCGTGCAGCTCACGTGACTCGTACTCGAAGCCCCGAGTTCCCTGAAGGGGCTCACGCTGATTGTCTGCTCTGCCCCAAACGTCTTGCCATGTGTTTAGCAAATTTTCCATTCTGATTCAAGGCCCACACAGTTCCATCAGTAGTTTCTAATGTTAGAGTTTTCTTTAATAAAAATAATTGAAAAATCTCTTTTGGAGGGAGGGCCAAAATACTTAGAATACTTTTCTCTGAAAAGTTTTGAGAGTAGAGCTGGAAGTAAGAGGTGAATAATTTTGGAAATTTGTAGCACCCTCATCACCCCTGGCCTTAGTAGGGTTGTTTAAGTGGGTGTCCCAGTTTTTTTTGGATTTTATCAAGTAAAACCATTGATCTCCATGATCACCATTCAAAAACGAAGGTACCATCATAATGTGAGCACCTAAAAATTTTGTTCTATTCATGATATGAGACCAAACAATGAACTAGTATCATCTGGTATCAATATAATTTCAAAGAAAGATATTCTAAAAGGAAAAAAAAAAAAAAAGGAAAAAACGGTTATAATCCCCAAATAAAGGCTCGCTCTTTGAATCGAATGCGTTTAGCTGATCGAGAGTCTCACCGCCTCGACCTTTTCTCATTCTGTCACGCACTAGTGAAAAACTATCCTGTGGCCCAACTTTTGGAACCTCTGCACTCGTCGTCTTTGAAATTTGTCCTCTACCGGGGAAGGGGAATTTCATAGCTTTCCTTTTCCTTCTTCCCATCTGGCCCCCGTGGTTCTAGGAGGCTGGAGCCGATAATCCAGATCCACCCGCCCTTCACATGGCGGCTCTGAAAAGTAACCCGTGTGTGAGGTTCGGAACACGTTTGAGGAAACGTGGAGTTGGGACCCGTCTTCCCGCTGTTCCTTCTCATCTCCCTCTCTGGTCGCGATGGTTTCTCTACAGCAGCTGTAGAGAAACCACACTAAGGGCTCTTTGCCTCCTGATTTCTGGAGAGTCTTGATGATGAGCTCCAAGGGCTTTAGGGTGTGTGTGTGTGTGTGTGTGTGTGTGTGTGTGTGTGTGTGTGTGTCGCTGTCATAAAGGGCAAGGGCCTTTTTATGTCTGGTTGTGATGGCGTCTGGCATAGAAATTTAATGTACACGGGCACAGGTTTCAGCCGTCTTGCATGCCTGGCGTATCCTGTATAATTGGGTGAGGGGCGGGTGGGTAAACCAGTTACAGTAAGATAAATAAAGATGTCCGATTCTCCTTGCTTTTCTGTAACATCCCCGCCTCCCCCAGTGTTTGTCTGTTGGACGTCTCTACCATCTCACCTTTTATGGACAGAACTGAAAGAGATCAGTTTTGGACAGTTACCTAAAATTTCTTTGGCGTTTAGTGCGTGTCTGGCTAACGAAGTTGGAAGGCTTTAATTACGTATGTAGAATATTCTCGTTTGCGTCTCCGGTCCTCTTGAGAAATGGAAAAGTTTTGAGAATAAGTAATACCGTTGGTGGTTGACTCCTTGGTAAAACTTTCAAGATGAGAAAAACAGATGTCATATTATTTTTGTCTTTTGTCCTAGAAAAATGGCAATGAAATGTTCTATATTTAAAACCTGTGTCTATTCAGAAGCGTTTCCTTTTCACTAAGAGGCACTAAAGAGCCTGTGTCCTCAGTGACCTGTTCTGCTTTGCTTCTATTATGTTAGGACCGTCTAAAGTCTACCACTGTAGGAATATTGACATTTGCCCGGTAAATGGTTCAAAATAAGGACTGTTAAGGCCCGGGGAGCTTCGGAGCAGGTGGTTTGATGGATGTGCTTGCAATGGTGCTAACGGCCATGTTCTCTGCTGGCACTAGGCAATCTCTGCCTGTCACACCTGGTGTAAATACCTGAATTTACAAAGCAGACGATTTAGGGGCTCTTTATGTGTTTTATATAAATAATTCATTTAACTTTTTGGGGGGGCAGTGTAGAGATACTCACATTCGAAACATGCGTTAATTTATAAAAATGTCTGAAATATTTTAACTTCTGTGTTCTCGGCGTTACTGTGTGCTCGTAGTCAGCTCTCACAGGCTATAAGATCGGCTGCCGTTTTCTGAGGGTCTGCATGTGCCACTGTTGTTATGAAACCATATATCTTCTTAGCCACACAGCTTAGCCAAGCATATTGTTCACTTCGATTTGCAAATGTAGTCTCTCTATCACAAGCAGGGTTCTATGTCTCAGCAGTGATGGGGACGAGGATGTGAGCTCTGCTCCATTTGACACCACAGCCCAGAGTTTTCCCATTAGTCTTCTCAGAATAGTTTTATGTGTTTTAGTGTAGAAAAGATTTGGATCTGTCTATGGCCATGCCGCCCTGAACATGCCCGATCCCGTCTGATCTCGGAAGCTAAGCAGGGTCGGGCCTGGTTAGTACTTCGATGGGAGACCGCCTAGAACTACCAGGTGCTGTAGGTGTTTTTTTTTTTTTTTTTTTTTAAAAAGATTTGGATCTCCCAAATAAAACTTACCAGCTTAAGCACCACGTTAAGAGACTCAGCGAAACTTTGGGCTTCTCACCTTCTGGCCCCTGTGAGTTCGAGCCTTGGCTCTTCTAGCTGTTAAGCTCCTTATTTAATGACTTTCGAGACATGACTCTCTTAATTGCTTGCTAGTGATCTTTGGCCAAGAAGCGTAAGTCGTATATTTTTTGGCTTTGCAAAGGGAGCCTAAGTTGGCATCAGTACAGTTTCTGATCCCAAGACTGCTGTTGCTTAAGATAATCCTTTCTCTTTTTCCTTGTGTTTAAGTCCACAGGCATTTACCATGTGGTCTCTATGGGCCCACTAATTGTAGCACGATCTTGGCCTTACTTGCTTTGGTAATTGAAATACAATCTTTTTAAAGGAACCAACGTTTAAAAGAAAAAAAAAATTATCTCGTACATGGAATGTCGTACCTTTTGAACACCTTCCGATTATACTTGAAATACAGATATAAAACATCTAGAAAACAAAACTCATTTTAAACTCTTAGTACGGCGCAAAATGTGCCCCCTTCATCGTTTACAAAGAATTTGAGAGGATTGGGATGTGCCAATGCTGGTCGTGGGAAAGGAGGTGGAGGGATGCCCGTCTCCCGTCAGCTCTCCAAAGATCATGTTAAAATGTCCCGTGCGTTGTTAGCGAATCCCCGATGCTGTTAACAAGTGACATTAAAAGTGAGTTTTAAGTGAATTATAAGTTTGCTGTGAGGCCCATTACATTCTGAATGAGTCTCTAAAGAGACATTAGAGAAAGAGCCCAAGGTGCAGAGAACTTTCTCTCTATTGTGTGAGCGTGGAGTTCACGGACTCTGAGCAAGAGGGTTTGGTTAGGTTGTGAACACTCATGCTCCTGAATGATGTTGAGGATGTTTTGGATTTCATACATGGTTTACATTTGAAGAAAAGAGAGCGAGAGCGAGAGAGAGAAAAAGAAAGAAAAAAGAAGAGAGAGAGAAAGTAAAGAAAGAGAGAGAAAGAAAGAAAGAAAGAAAGAAAGAAAGAAAGAAAGAAAGAAAGGAAAAAAGTCTTTTTCATGGAAAACTGCATTCCTATTGGCCTGGCAATGTTTTTGTCTGGGCTACAGTGGTTTTATAACTTTAATCTGCTTTCAAATAGCATCTATTTTTGAAAAAAGGATGTCCTTCCTAGGGTAGAAGGAAAGGCTTATTGTTCCCAAAACTACTGCTTCCTGATTAGAGAGTGAGGTGTTCCTGTTTGTATTTGAGACTACAGAGTTGTTTTTTTTCTTTTTTCTTTTTTTTTTTGAAAACAGCTTCCATTTTCAAACAGTTTTTAAAAATATTAACAGTCATCTGAATTCTACTTGTCTTGAGAGGTGCAGTTGGGAAGGGTGCAAAGTCCTCAGTTTGCATATTCTAGTTTCTTGACCTAAGTGGAAATTGGAATCCTTCAGGTGATTTAAAAAAAAAAACAAAAAACAAAATAAGAATCTAGGAGTTGAATTTCCCGAAGGCCACACCTTCCTCGTTTGGAGAGAAAACGTTTCTCGTGCTGCGCACACTCCGTTTTCCCCAGTGGCTGCGCATTTCGTGGTGGCCCCAAGAACAGCCACCTGCTAGGGCCTCACCTGTCAGGTTCCTTGCTGGGCAGAGGGAATCCTGGCCAAGCATTTCTGAGGAAATAGGTGTCGAAACAGCTGAGGGAAAAGTGAAGAGAAGCAGTTAAGGGTGCCCCGTTCAGGGGCGAGAAGGGGGTGCGGTAGCTCCCAGCAGAGCTGGGCCGCCTCACGGGGCGCCCGCACCCCCAGATCTCGCCCCACACACCGCCGGACCTGTCCCGTTTCTCTTGGTCGTGCCACCTGAAACCTCGCACCACCCGGAGATTCGTCGGGACTGTGGAAATGCAGATCCTGACACGGAGTTCCCCATGGGAGATTCGGGGTCCCCACTGATCACTCACACCCGCATTTGTGTTCCGATTGTCTAATTTTTAGACCCTGGTGCCCCAAAATGAAGTTCGGTGTAATGTGAGGCTGCCGAACACCTGGGTGGAGAGGGTAGACAAATTTGTAAGAAGATTTAAAAGGCTATATTTGCCTATTTCAAAAAAAAAATTGCCCAGTTCCACCTTGGCCCCCAGGAAAGGAGGAGAAAACTCATCCTCCTCTTACGCCTTTTATTTACCTTGCTCGCTAAAGCTTGGTAAACCTAATATTTGCCTTCTGCGCCATTCAGTGCTGAAGAAAAGCCAAGCCACGGATCTCTTCTTCCTTGTGGTTTGTATTTCATTTGTTCATCTCCAGTCAGTTTCTTTTCTTTCCCCAGAGTTAGAGAGCAGACGGTTTCTGATGCCTTTTTTCTGGCTTCTCTGCTTTCTCTTCTTACCTGCGTCTGTGGTGGTCACATTCATACCGCATAGTGAAATATTACATTTACTTGTTTCTTCTCTGCGCTTTGAAATGTCAGTTTCTCACCATTCCTTCTGTTAGTGACAGTTAAGAGATTTCGAATTTAGACAGAACCTATCTGCAGAGCCCTCTGATTCAAGTTGGATAATGTTGCCTTCCGTTGAACAGGTTCACATAGAAAATTTGTCATCTTCTCCCCTAGTTTATAAGCTCTTTGTGGCAGAGACCGTTTAAAATCAGTTTCTTTTGAGATGGCTTATTCTAAGAGTAATCGAAGAAACTCTGGACGCAATTCCTTTCAGAAGTTTATAGTCTAGTTAGGTATCTAAAAGACTCGAAATAGTTGCACAGAATTCCTGGTTGTTTATTGCTGGACTGACATGTTTAAACTTACTTCCCCAAAACATTATGTGACAGGCGAATGTTTTATCGATGCAGCTACACGCATATAGAAGGAAAACTGCGTTTTAATTTGGTCAGGCAGCGAGGGCAGGACGCAGGTTCTCTCCTTTTTACTCCCGGTTCCATAAAACAGGCTTCGTAACAGCTTCCCGACCCATTCGCTAAGGTCAGTCCCTTACAGGTACAGTGCACCATTGTTCTCCACACTCCATTAACTAGTAAACAATCTTACCTACCGTGGGAGTTACCATTGTACGCATCGTCTTAGTTATTGTTCGTAGATCTAGTCTGTGTCATTGTGCAGGTTCTGCGAGGTTAAGTTCACGTGTACAATACCGACACATGTAACAGGCATGACTTAACTTTTATAGAAAAGTGAGCTCTGTACAACTGTGTAACTCCGCGATGTTATAAAGTAACAGATTCATAAAGCGCCATTGGGTCAAGGGACATACTTTTTTACTTCGATTTTGCTCGGTTTGTGTGAAGACGAAGAGACTTAGCTATTTCAAGGCCTGTTGCGTCCCAAGGGTTAAGGTGGTTCTTTTCCCTGTTTTGCTTCTAAGCTTCCAAATTCTTGCCTCTATCATGTTTCTTTTAGATGTCCTCCTTCTCCAGTTTTTAAAAAATTCTGCTGCTTTCAAGTATTTTCCCAAATATACTTCTTTGGTAGTGTGAATGTATCTGCTTGATGAATGTTAAGTGAATATAAATGATCTTGCCTGGTTGCTTAAATGAAAGGATTGTAGGCCTTGGACAGGTTATAGTGGGTTCATAGATACTTAAGTGAAAAGAAATGTAATGTCTCAAATATGATGTGAACTTTAGGAAGGACATTTTAGTGTAAGTATTAAAGAGACCTTCTCATTGATTAGGATATTTTTATTGGCTTTCCCCAGATGCAAATAGAATATTATGACTGCTTCTAAAGAAGCCTTAGGAGTGCATACTTTGTTACCTAGGTGATGAGAAAGGTGTTTTGTTTGTTTGTTTGTTTTTTAGCTTTCTGATTTGTACTGAATTTATAGGGTCTAGTTTTAGGTTTCAATCTTTAAATAGCTTTTAAAAGACTTGGGGGACATAAAAGATTATAGATGAGTAAAATTAAAGACCATCACTTTATTTGAAAGTTGACCACCAGAGGGAGACACCTTACATTTTCCAATACTAATAAATTTTAAATTGGTACCATTTAGAATGATAAATGAGGTCTTTCCCACTTGACCCTACTTAACACATCCTAATACTGTTTTAAGGACTAAAAAATATTTTAAGCCGAAAACCTTCTTAATATCCTCTTTAAAAGGTTTTAAATTTCTTATCTAGTTATTCTGTAAATCATTGTCCCGTATCTGTATCCTTAATATATGAAATTTAATTGCACGTACAGTTTGAATTGTTCTGAAAGATTTTCCTAAAGCTGCAGACTTTTTTTTGTTGTTGTTGTTAATTGAAGTAGAGGTTTAGGTTTAACCAAACTAGTACAAGACTTGTACACTAAAAAGTGCAAAAACGTCGAAGGAAATTAAAGACCTAACTGAGGAATAAAATCCCGTGTCATGGATTGAGAGACTTAGTATTGTTAAGATGACAATACTTCCTGAATTGATTCACATATTCAGGGGATCACTCAAAAGAGCCAAAACAACCTTGAAAAAGTAAATGTTCATTCACAAATTGTATAATTCTAGATGCTTACTGGAGTCTTAAAATACTAACTTCTTGGCTTGTCATATGAATATAAAAGCAGGATTTTGAATTTTTACCAGTCTTGAGCTTTCATGAATAATTTTAACATTTTCTATATATTGCAATATGTTCTAGAAAAACAAAAGCATAGTCTCTTTTTTTCAAAGAAAACATTTAAACATAAGCATTTTTAGATGTAAGAAATGTCATTGTAGTAAGGATTAAAGAAATTGAATTCGCGCTCATTAATGTATGAAGTAACATACATTAATTTTGCATCGACTAAGAAAATTATTTGATTTAATCATAATATTGGCAGCATCTATACTTTAAAATGAAAACTTCACTTTTGATAGTTTGGTAAAAAGCAGAATAAAAAGAACAACTTATCATGGATTCATTTTCGTACATTTGAGCCTATTTATTTTATATTTTAATAGCTTTTGTATGTATCCCAAAGGCAGTTGTAATGAATGGTATTGATGCAATTTAGCTTTTCTCTTAATAATGCCTGTTTTTAATGTTTAAGAAACTTGTATTTAAAAAAATCTATATGTTGGTCTGTAAATAATAGTGACTTGTTTTAGAAGCCTCTTTTTCCTGACAAATCTAATAATTTCTATTCTTTTTTTTTTTCAAACAGGATCTGGAAATAGTGTATTCCTATTTACACGGTATGGAAGCCTTATCAAACCTGAGGGAACATCAACTCAGGTAAGTCATTTTAAGAATAATAATAGGATGCTAGAATTTTATGAGATCACTTATTATAGTTAAGTAAGATTAAAGATGTTACTTCTTATGAAAACTCTGCCTCATCGAGTCTCTATACTTGGCTTCATAAGTTTTTCAAATTGAATTTGCTTTTATGCATATAATAATTTTTTGACATTTCTGCCATAGCGATACCGTCTCTCTCTTTTATTCCTCTCCTCCCCCTTTAAAGTAATAAACACGACTTGGGTAGATGTACAAAAAGGAGCATTATTTGCCATCTTTGCGAATCAAATTCTGCTTCTGAGCGCTCAGATGCACTAGAAACCAAAGTGTTTTTAACTATTCAGTGACTAGGTCCATTATTTTAGTATGTTTTACGTGTTCGTACTATATTTATTCCATTAAATTGATGTGCCCCTTCTTGGGAATCATAGTTGATTACCGTTGATATCATAGTTGTTTTTATGTGGTCTACTCATATAAAAATAATATCGCCTTTATTGTACGGTGATAAAATAATCTTATTTATGATTATCTGGCTTTATATTAAAAGATCAAAAATATATAGTCCAGTGATTTTTTTTTTTGCTTTAACTAAAACAGAAAATAGAGGACCTTGGGAAGATTACATACTGGATTAAATATACACACCAAGTAGGACATAATGGGAGGTTTTTGTTTTTTCCAACTGTAACTAGTTCTGAAACCAGCAGTTTTTAATTATGGAAGGAATACTTTTTTCTGTATTCTTCCCTTTCAATCTTTAAACACTAAGTAATTGGCGAGCATGTCAATTTTATATTTAGTTGTTAATTGAAAAAAGTGTCAAGAGGATTGAGTACTTCTAAAATTAAATTTTTAATGAAAGTCATTTAAATTAAAGTAGATTGCAGGTTAAGTGTTTAAAAATTCAGTCAAGTTTTATTAGAAAGGGCAAAACCACTGGGAGTTTAGAAGATGGCTCAAATTAAAGCAAGAATAATTTTTAAAGTATGTATCTTTAATTTTATGTTTTCGATAACAGCTATCCTAAAAAAATTTAGCACCAATTCTCTTTAATCAAATGCAGTTAATCGTATGCAAGTGAATTAATTAGCATGCAAATATAAACATTTGCCTTCAATCGCATATAAAACCACACACATAGATAATATTCAGATATTGGTTATATAATGTATGTATAGTATATGTGGCTATAAAAGTCAATAATAGGAATCTATGTCATAGAAAAAGGAAAATTTTCATAGGTCTTATGGAAACTTTCAAAATTATGAAAGCAGAGAAAGAACACGGTGAAGTCCCACACACCCATTAACCAGCTTTCTGCCATCTCAAAGGCAAATTTTAGTTACAAACAGCTGATTAACTCAAGGGCATGGCTTCATCTATTTACACGTTA
This sequence comes from Rousettus aegyptiacus, assembly GCF_014176215.1. Lineage (NCBI taxonomy): Eukaryota > Metazoa > Chordata > Mammalia > Chiroptera > Pteropodidae > Rousettus > Rousettus aegyptiacus. The sequence goes on along the minus strand of NW_023416291.1, from coordinate 50,762,801 downwards.
CAAAGTATTTTGGCCATTATATAGTTTTGTTTGTTGGCATGAATTTACAGGATGCTATAGTTAGGAGTGGAAGCCAAAAATCGTGAAAAGCGGGGTCCCTGTCTGGGGCCCCTCAGGGCCGGAAGCAAGAGCCTGCTTGACTATACGCGTATATCCCTCAGCGTTATGGTCGATTGTGATGACTATTATATGTGTACTTTGAGATCATTAAAAAAAAAAAAACAAACCAACAACTAAATTATAGTAAGTATATTCTTTCAGAGTTCAGTAAAGATAATATGCTTTTGATAAAACGTTCCCTAACATGTTTAAGAATCAAAACATCTCGGCGCTTTTTTTCATTTCTTTAGAACATTGACACATAGATGATTTTATCGTGATTTTTTTAATGGCGCTGGCTAAATTGGTCTTTTCAGTCCCCGGTTATTGATCGCGTGCCTACTATGTGCTAGACACTGATGTAGGACATACAGACACAGCACCGAAGTAGACCATCTCGCCGCCACCCGGGAGCTCGTGGTCCCAGTGGGGTAGACAAGATTTAGGGAATCAGTCAGTGTGGTTTTATTCAGATGTATATTATGTCGGGCCTGGTGAGAATGGGTGTTGGGCTGCTTTGACTTTGTAGGCGAAAAAAAAGGAGGTAGCGTTTGAGTTGGGGCAGCTGTGCAAAGATTGCCACAGTGTCCATGGGTCCCAGGTGCTGTGTCATGGGGACAGGCTTGGCGTGTGAGAAGGCAGGGGCCGTGGCCTAGTAAGGTAGAGTAAGTATAGTAAATAGAGCGTAGGATCTTGTATTCAAGGACAGAGAGTTCTTATTTTCTGCGAAAGGTAGTGGAGGTTAGCAGCAGAGATATGAAAAGATCCGACTTAACATTTGCAGAGATCTATGTGGAGAATGGACAGTAGACGTGCAGATAGAGAAGCAGAAGTCTCCCTTCGTAGTCTCGGTTAGAGAGAGTTGCGGGGTACTGGTGGCTCATACTTGGTTTTTACAGGGGAGACGATGATCTTGGTCAGTTCGGGAGGATATGTTTTGGAAACAGGTGCTGGCAGAAAGATGGGATGTGAAGAAAAGGGAGGCGTCAAGAATGAGGATGCTCAGGATCTTGGCCCAAACACTCGGGTACTGACTGTAAAAAAGCAGATTTGGAGGGAAGAAATCCAAGATCCGTTTTGGACACAGGGAATGTGAAACGGCCCTTACACAGCCAGAGGCTACACTGAGTAAGCGTTTAGATGAGTGGATATCGTTTAGATGAGTGGATATCGTTTAGATGAGTGGATATCGTTTAGATGAGTGGATATCGTGGCGAGAGATTAGGTCTGGGGCACTGCCCTGGAAGTCATCAGTTTATAGGTTGAATTTGAAATCATAGACTGGACGAGAGGGCATGACGCAGAGAAGAGCTGCAGGGTTCCCTGGAGGTGATAGGTAACCTTTAGGTGTGGCGGGGGAATGGCAGAAAAAATGACTAATATGTTTACGAAAAAAACCTAGAGACCGAGGACAGGAGTCCAGGAGTCAATTGCTGCCAAGAAGTAGAATTAAGATAAGGACAGAAAGGATTTAAATAACACTGAGGCTGCTGATAACTTTTAGAGCTTTTTCTTTGGGGGAGTGGGCAGAGGGTGAGATCCTGGGCATAGTGTGCCTACTAGACAACTCTCAGAGGAGAGTTTCTGTCCCGGGAGAAGCGAAGTGTGGATAATAACAAAGCAGAGTCTGTTGCTTAATTTAAGACCAGATATTTTTGGATCCATCACTTGGGACTCTCCTTTTCTATGAAGAAAAGGTGTGGTTCAATCTATGGAAGAAAACCGTGTTTAGTGATGGATAGTCAAGATCTGATGCTGCCTCCTAGAGTTAATTGACATTCATTTTGAGTGTTTGGGGTAAAGGAGTGAGAAGATAAGAATTTTCTTGACCTCCAAGATAGGGTGGTGGTTGCAGAAAGAACAAGGAAAAAGTGTCCCCAAGAGAGGTATTTTCAAGGGAAAGATTAAGAGCATGGAGTGTTTATTAGGTTTAGCAAACAAAGGAAAGATACATATGGGTTGATCAGACTGGAGACTAGTAGTTGCCCCATTGACTGAAATGGAGGTACTGTTAAAATATTCACTTTTATAGCCAACTTGTCCTGTGTACTCATTTCTTCATAAGAAGACATAGTCATTTCATTCTCTCTTTTACATTCTGTATTTTTGGGCTTACTATAATAGGATGCTTCTTAAAGACGCTGTTCTTGAGGTGATTTTGAATATTTAAAGATTTAAAGAGTTAATTTCCATAACTTTTCCCCTCAGGAGTGAATCAGCTGAAACAATTCTTCAAGGATGTAAAGCCTCCATTTAATCATTAGGCATACAAATACTGAGTTAATAAAAGCTTACTTTTTGTCTGAAATTCCATACCATTAAGTAACATACTGTTGAGTTGTGAATGACGTTATAGAACACGTTTTAAATGAATAGGTTTTCCTTTCTAAGCTTTCTTCTCATTTTCTGTTTACCTTGGAGGACATTAATTTGTCCATATCATTACAAAGTATAAAAAAAAAGTACAGTTTTGTTCCCTATAAAATAAGTGTGTCGAAGTTGACATTTAACAAAATGTTTTTTTTCCCCCCTAGTATCTCTTTATTAGACTTAATTTTATTTTGTTAACCTAGGCACCAAAAACACTTATCTTGAGGCTAATTCATAAGTGATTGTGACAAGCCATATAATCTTAACTTTCTAGACTGCACAGCTCATTTGTGTTATTAAACTATTAGTGTGTTTTTTTTCGAGACAAAGGTTGAACTCATGACTGTATTTCTTTTACAGGTTAATGTGTGAAACTGTGCGATATGAAAGACACGAAGCAAATGAAGTTTTATACTAGTAGGTGTTTCCTTTCTCTTTGCACGTCACATAACACGGCAACTAAATGATCTCGTTAAAGGATCAAAGGAATGTTAGTAACAGCTTGCTAAGTCCGCATTACCTGACTTTTGCATTACCTTAATTTTTCATAGTTTAGAAATGTGGAACATTTCAGCCCTTTTTGTCGTAAAATTAACATTTATAGTTTTTTGCTGATAAGTTCACATCTGTAGCTATATATTTCTCATGTGTGATTCAGAGATATTATTTTACACTTTGGAATTTTTTGACATTTTGATGATGAAATAAGAAATGGGGTATAGTGTTTCCAACAGAACAAAATAAATATTCCCACAGCCACACCAAACGAGATGTAAATAGAACATAGATACCACATTTTAGCTTATAGTTCTTTCGGAAACAGGAAAATTAGCTGCCCACATCTCTTTAGGAACAATTTCTTCTTTAATGTTGTGTATCATCAAAGATGTGCAACATAGTCCTTGACAAAATGAAGACTGATTTTTTTTTAAGAATGTAGTAAACATGCAGTAGGTAAATATTGGCGTCATAAGATAGGTAAACTCTGATTTACTAGACATATATTTGTTAATAATGTGTGCCGTGACTGAAAATTGTTCTGGTGACCTTCCTTCCTCTTTTTCAAAGCACCTTATTAAATAATTACTACTTTCCTTGCATATTATAGGGGATAGCTTTTGAAATAAACAAAACACAGCTTCTCCCTTAAGGAGTCTGTAACCTCTTGAGGGAGTTAGAAGTAGACAAAAAAGAAATCAATACCAACAAAAATCAGCCACGTACGGAGGGCTGACGAGGGGCAGAGGTGGGGTCCTTTGAACTACGTCTCAACAGTGTGCCCAGTGGCCCCGAGAGACTTTGTTGGCTGAGGAAACAGTATGTACAGGATGGAGGGAGGCGGAGTGGCCTGCCCTGATGTTTTGAACACCGTGGCCGGTGTAGTGTGACTGGCGTGTGAGGTGGGTGGGTCAGGATGATGAATCCAGAGAAGAGGCAGGCTCGTGATCCTTGCCTGTGAACGTGTTGTTAAAAAAAAATTGATCTAGATTCTTTAGGCAACTAACGGGAAGTGAATTTTTTCCCTCCTAAATAACGTTTTATCGTGGAAAATTACACATGTTCACAATATTAGGGACAACAGACTTTCCCACGCCCATCACCTGACACTGTCAATTGGTGGCCAGTTGTGTTTCATTACTAACTACTCCTCTCCTACCTCTGACTGGATTATTTTGAAGTAAATCCAGAAATATCAATCTATTTGTAATTATTTTGATATGTATCTTTATCTTTAAAAGATAAAGACTTAAAAAAAAACTTAGCCACAGTATTATTATCCACTTAAAAAAAATTCTTTATACATGAAAATATTTCTCTCAAAATTTTTTTATTGTTTTGAGTCAGCTCTGAATAAGGTCCGTCCAATTGTGATATTTTGCTAAATCTCTTTTAATCAATAGCCCAGTGTCCAGTTTTTAAGCAGCAAAACGATGTGGCCGAATGCCTTGCAGACTCACTCATCCCCTCAGGGACAGTGTCTGCGCCCGTGTGGACATGCAGAAGGGTGGACCAGATAGAGCTGGTGGCAGGGAGGGCAGTTAGGGGACAGTTGTGATCATCCGTGGTTGTAAGAGCTCGAACTGAGGCAGAGAAGGAAGGAATGGGGAAGCCAGGGGTAGGTTTTACAAGCAGGTACAGGAGGATGTGACCTCGGACGGTTCGTAGGTTGAAACCGATGAAACTTGAATATCTAGGGGCTGTTGAGCAGGAAATCGTGAATCCACCTGGGGCTTAAAAGAACACGTGTCCATATATCTGTATACATGGATAGTCAATAACCAAGACATATTGATAAGGGAACGACTAACCTCAGGGGCAGTGGCCTTGAACGTATTTATCGTTGAAGAAATTAAGCTGTAAACAACTTAAAATATTTGTTTCCTTGAAGAACAGTTAAAAGCTATCCGTGGAATAGGTCTACACATGTCAGAGTGGGAAATCTCTGACGAATATTATTGAAATTTGTTGGAGCATTCTATAGAAAGCGTCAACTTTCTGTAATTTTGTCTTTCCCTTCCGAAACGTGGTTTTGGTGGCGTCGACGATGATGTAATAATAAACAACAGCTACTTCCTATGCCCCACATACTCTGATGAAGTACTCGATGTGCGTTAATTTACCTCCTCCTCCTAGCCGTCTTGTGGGGTAGATATTATCGTCACCTCAGTTTTACACAGGGAGAAACTGAGTCTTCGAGAGGATGGCGGGCTTGCCCGAGGTCTCGCCGCACGACATGGGACCTGGATCTGAGCCCAGAAAACTGTGATCCTGCCTCCTTAGCTGTCACCCCCGCCACCCCGACTCACCAGCGTTTTCTAGGGCTTTTCATGCCACCGTAAAAATCGGCACCATAAAAAAGCAAGACGCCCGCACGCATGTTGGGAGAAGCTGGTCATCGTCCCGTGCTGCTGGCCTTGCCAGGGGTCGTGGTGGTGGCAGTGGAGACTCACTAGCGAGCGGTTCTGCCTACGTTATCCCGACTCCCTGACATTATGTGTTTATTACTTAGTTATGTCGAAGGTAGACTGCAGTATCTTTAAATACACCTGTTTTTTTTTCTTTAAAGTAAGTTTAGATAGTCAATGTGAGCCAAGTCGATCACTGTAAAGCCATGTTACAGATAATCCTAAATTGAACGCACTTAGACTAGAGTTTGTAGCAAGAGTCAATTGTAGCAATCACTCGTTTTTTGACTAGTTAGAATTGGGTGGTATGGTACTAAGGAGCGAAAAGTCTGTGAATATTCCATAGCTAAGAACTTCTTAAGACCAAAAATTCACCCAGAGGCTAATTGTGTAGATTCAGTTATAATCAGATGCCTGGTATTTGGCCAGTCCTGTGATGAGGGTAATTGAAGCGTTTTCTTCTGTGATCCTTGAACCAAACGCGTTTCTGCTCTTACCGATTTGTGTAGGCGTAGTTTTGAAAATGAAAGAGCCCTCGCGTGTGTTTGGGGGTGTCCGTGAATCCGCGGCCGCTTAGTCACCCCGCTCCTCCTTGGGGGCCCGCTGTTATTACCTCGTGGGGGAAGCGACTTGTCTGCTCGCATTTTCCCTCGAACATGAAGCGCACGGTGGCATCAAAGACTTCTCCCAGACTCTGGTTTTACGGCCAAGAGACGAGCATTCATTTTCCTTATTATCTCCGTGTGCCGGTGACTTCTAAGGCGATGGGTTTTTAAAAATAATTTCACCGGGTAAATATGATACTCTTTTTGATCCACCTCCGTATCTCATTTTTCTCCTCTATAAAATGGAAACAGTAATAACAGTACTATTTTTCAGTGTTGGTGTGAGGATGAGATGCAGTATTATGTATAAAGCACTCAGAGGAGGAGTTCATACATAGTAAGTGCACAAAAATCTGCGCCGCTCGCATTATCATCATTTTTTTTTGGTCTTTCAGTTTTTTTGCTGCCTTAAACTTTTGTCAGGAAGGAATCAGCGATAGCAATGCTCTAACTCCCACAGTGTTATTGTTTTAACATAAATGAACAGGATGACAAAAATGTTGTTTTTAAGTTGTGTTGAGATTTGGGGAGAGTTGCAGTTCTGAGAAAAGTGAATTTCTAAAAATTTAAGAGTTGCCTGTTGGAATCTAGTTGTATCCGTTTGCACCAAAAAGTGAAGAGAGAATTGGTACAACTTTATGCAGTGGACAAGACAATCAGGCCATTTCCAGGTTTCTTTCATTTGTTACAAATTATAGCTAGCTGTTTTGATGGCTTGAGAATACCAAGGTGGGAATATAAATTTCTGACCCGAGGGACTTTAATTTAGAGATATCTTTCTTTAAGAATTTAATCTGAAATGAGAAAAAACAAGCGTGTCCTTTCAGCTTTCGTTTTTCTTTAATGGCTAAGCATCTTCATTGTTTCATTTTAATGCGTAGTTACATTGAAAGTGCTAAAAACCTTCAGATTGGAAAAATCGACCATTAAAAAATTTTTTTTGAAGTGTAAAGGTAACACACGCGTTACGCACACTCGAAATACGTGTAACTCTGCCTCTGCCCGTTTTCCGCATGTCTGACTAAATGCTCGGTTTTCTGAAGTGTCGTCTTAAGCAGTTTTTTAAGGGATTCATCTCTCTCTACTGCAGGAGAGGAGATTGCTTCTCCATAAAAAAAAAAAAAAAATTAATAAATAAAAGGCTGCGTCGAGGCCAGTTGAGCCTTTTAGAGCATTTTCATTTCCGTCTACGGTGTGCAGTTTGGAACTTCACGCCTCAGCTCTGCCCTTTCCTTGCTCTAGCTTGTCTTTCCATTCGTCGACTCGGTTTCCTGTTGGGGGGCACCTTTCCCAGGTCACTTCTCTGCGAGGCCGCCCGCCCACTGCCGTCCGTCCCCTGCATGCCGTCTTCCTCCCTCACCAGCCGGCTGTGCCCCAAGCTTCACTCTCCGCTCACAGTCCCCAGGTTACCTGCAGCCGTATCCGCGTCCTCGTCCTGCAGGAGGAAGGGGTCCTCTTTCCTGCACCGCACGGCTGTTCCCCGATCTCACCTGTTCTCAGCCTCCGCTCCCGCCCCCGTTCTTACCGGCTGTAGGTGCGCCAGGGTCTCCTCTGCTTAAGGAACTCCTTGCTTGATTCTTTGGCCTGTATCCAGTTACCGTCCTGCTCTTTCCTGATGGACGTGGCCAGGCCTGTATTTTGTATTACAGCCTTTGTTTTCAAACCCACATTTACTGCCTTTGTCGCTTGAGTTCTTTTTGTTTTTAGAAACAAAATACTTCAAATCTCCTTTCTTTTCTTCCCCAGCAAGCTATATCCACTATTTTAAAGTAATCCTCCTCATCCATGTGCCCATGATTTTTACTATACTTGTACGTGTGTATAAAGAACATGGCGAAGCCATTCTGTGCCATTGATCATACAGATATAAAAATACATATTTTGTCTTTGAGCTTATCGCTTAGAACCCCAGGAGAGGAGCAAAAATAAATAAGTCGATAAATAAATATTATTAATTTTTTGATAAATCCAGTAACAGAAGTAGTGTGATGTGTGGAAAAGATTAAAATTATGGCGTGATTGAAAAGCCATCTCCAAACTGGAAGATGGTCGTGGTTAGAAGCCCCCTTTTTTTAAGCAGCGGGACACTTTGTTCATAGGAAGTTCTACTCTGCTCAGTAACGGTTACTATCATGGGGGACAGAGGTTGGCCCCGCATGAAGTCCCGTGGGGCTCGAGAAGCCTCCGATGTGAACAAACGGCTGGACTCCCATGAAAGCACTGTGCCTAATTGGATGTAAATAAGTTAAAGTTATTTTCCCTTTGGTGTTTGGCGTAGTCACGTCGTTGAGAGTACAAGTCTCAGCCGGCCCGAGGAGTACGTCACACGGTAATGGTGCCTGGGAGCAGGAATGCGGGCCTGACCTTCAGCAGGCCTCCCGTTGAGCCAGGCTTTGGGGACAGCCAGGCGGTGGAGAGGGAGACACCCGGGAAGACTTCGTTTTCTGGTTTTAGCCTTCGGTTGCATGCCGCTGAGCAGCAGATTCCGGTGAAGAAAGAGGTATTTTCTGGCTCTGGTCGCTGTGGCCGGCTCTCTGGAATTCCTTGCCAGTCGTCCCCACTTAGTTCTTGGAGCTTTTGTTAGCCTTCCTTTTATTTTATTTCTCTTTCTGATTTTTTTTTTTTCCAGCTCAGGGTTTGTGGGGCCAGTAGCCCCAGGGCGATGAGAATCCCGCCTCCCCGGCTCTGTGGCAGCGCACGTGGCCTCGGCTGCACCTGACGCCTCCGTGGCTCTGCGTCGCCCCTGCGCCCCGAGTGGCCTTCGCGGCTCGCTGGGTTCCCGGACCTCCCGGCGCTCGTGTCACCCCTCTCGTTTACCGCGTGGTCACCCTCCTCTCGCGTCCCCGAGTTTAACGCCCCCGTTAAGTGTCGCCCGTGCACGCCCCCGAGTCTCTCCCGTCCGCGCGGTGCGCTCCCCCGCGACCACAGACTGCCAGTCAGCGCTGAGCGCTGCGCCCCGGCTGTTTGGGTTCTGCACGGGCACCGGGCACCGTCCTTTCGGTTTCTGTTTGTCCACCCCGGTCCCCGCCCCAACCCCCCCAAAGCGCGCGGAGACAGGTGCCAGGTGTCCGCGATCGCCCTTGGCAGGACGCGCGCATCGTGAGCTGAATGTCACGTTAGCCCCGGGAGGGGCTTTGCCCGCAGCCGTCTCCACCGCCTGCCGCTCCCACTTCGTGACCGACCTTCTCCCCCTTCTCGGTCCCCTCGGGTTCGGTCCGTAAACAGCCTCTTTTGACCGATTGGGCTCCACTTTGTTGTATTGACAGCTGAATAAAGCAGCTGTTTTCACATTACTGTTTTTGCCCTCTAATAGTCGCCTTTGGTGATTGAATGAGTTTTGTTTTTCTTTGGATTTATTAGCTTATTCTTTCAGCCCCCTTTCAAGTTCAATTTGGTCACTCATACGAGTTTACTGTCTTATTAGAAATGGACCATGTGGAGCGGCGCACACGGCTCCCGTGTGGCGACATCGCCACCTTGTGGACTTCTAGGGTATTGCTGTGTGAATTCTTTAAGCCTGGCTTCGATTTTCCAGTTACTGGTGAATCGTAGCCAACACCTTTGACTTTCAGACACTTTAATCCCATATCTATTCAATTTTTCATTCGTTCATTTAAGAAAATACCTAAGCGCCAATCGAACATTATGTAGTGTGTGTATCGGGGCACCGATGAGTCACAGGAGTTTCACAGCTAATGGCGAAGACTCATAATGATCCTGAGACTGGCACCGGACTCACGCGAACCTTATACAGAGTGCGCTGGGAACCCAGGAGGAAAGTGACTCACTTTATTTGGAAGATGCTAGAACCTTTCCCAGAGGAAGTGGTAGTTAACTTGGAATTCGGAGGAGGAGCGAGAGGTTTACTAGACAAAAGGTACCATTTAGAAGCTGGAAAGGCAGGTTTGGTCAAAGGCCCTGAGGCCTAGGTGGGAGAGGCGCGGAGTCTAGCTGAGCAGGGTGAAGTTCGCAGCACAGGGTCCGTTGGCGATTGGAGCAGAAAAGAGAGTTGTACGTTGGCCCATCCAACGATGGTTGTAAGAGAGGAAGAGAACTGTGTGCTTTATGTACTCGTTACACAAGGCACTCCGCATCACCGTCTGATTAAAGCAAGGTATTGTCGTGAGGAAGGTATCGGCACCCCCATTTTACAGTGGAGGAGCTAGAATCTAAGAGTCGAACGTTGCCAGGGTCACATGGCAGGTACGAAAGGATGTCTTCTAAATCCGTGCCCCTCTGCATGGCCTCATATTGCTCCCCTCATGTGCTAAGTAAGCCAGGGGGTTTGGACTTCCTTCAGAAGGGCGAGGGTCCCTGAGTTACAAGCAGGAGCATGCCATGGTCTGACTGACCTGAGCAAATGCCCGGTTTCTACTGGATGCAGCACACGGTTCCTGCCTGAAAGGAGGTCCAGTGTCCTAAAGTAGAGTGAAACAAGCTGGGATAAGCATTTTGGAGTTCGGAAAACAGTGAGCGAGAAGATTTTATTAGAGAAGCGGAGCTTGAGCCATTCCTGTGAGGTACAATGCGTTTTAGAAGCCGGAGAGAGGCAGGCATCTCGGGCAGATTGACAGCGAGGGGTGGGGGGCGGATAGGACTGCCTCCAGCCCGTAGCGGTGGGTTTGCGTGGAGAGGTAGACGGACATAAGGGTGGGAAGAGGGTAGGATGAGATGACCTATTTGCCTGTCGTTCTAAGTCTAAACCTGCCATTCTGTTTCAGACTTGGGATAATGGGCCACAGGGACAATTCACCTCTGATTGGTTCAGAGTCCTATGTGATTATACTGGCAGGTGACTCGATCATTTTGGGCTGGTCTGTTTATATTTCGTCGGCTCATTTTGTTTGGCTTTATTCATTTCCTCCCTGTCAGTGGAATCAAAATATTGTCCATTGGAGTTCTTAGCTCCGTCTCAGAATTGTAGGTCTTTTCCAAGTGCTCGTTTTAGCCGATCAAAGAGACTTAGAGAGCACTACTTTGCTACGCGTACTTCTTTAATCATGAGGTGTCTCTGTTCTCCCTAATGCTGCTGGCGTTAAGACTAAGGTTATTTGGAAATGCTCAGTAGGAGTTTTTCCAAGATTCAGCTTTTGTCCTTTCAACAACCGTTCAAGGGACTCCTCAGCTCGTAGTTTTAAAAACACAAAACAATTATTTGAGAAAAATTACAGTAACACTGATGAATAAAACACATGCATAGATAGTGATAGAGTTGTAGTATTTTTTTTTTTTTTTTTATTCCCGCCACCATTTGTTCCTGTTTGGGCCCGATAGTGAGACAGTTTTCTGAAGGTTTTCGAATGTGATAAGCCCATGCATAAGAATCACCTGGGCTACTTGTTCGAAGGGTGTCGTGATGGGTCTCTCACCTAACGGTCAGAAGCTGGGGCATTGGATGGTTTGGGTAGATCCTGAGAACATGCACATTAAAGCTTGAGAACCAGTGGCCAGAATAATATTTCAGCATTAGTTCTCGATAATGGTGATGATGATGATGATGATGATGATGATGATGATGATGTCATTCTTTAGGGGCAGATATGGAATACTTAAAAAGCCGATGAATACTTACAGCCTCTATGTCCCAGTTAGTTTAGACCATGGTAACATTTATTGTACTTTTTAACATAATAAAAAAACTCTAGAATAATTATTTCCATTTAAGGAGCATCTTTCATTTAATCCTTGCAGTGGCTCTAGTAATTTGCCCAAAGCTACATATTTAGTCCGTGGTAATCTACCCTAATTTGCTAGTTTTGTAGATTTCATTTCCCAGACCCACTTTTGGTGAGAAAGGGACCATTGTAAGAGCAGATTGAAATAAGTTTACAAAATAATTCCTTTTTTTTCTTTTTTTCAGTGTTTTATTACTTGTTATTTAAAAAAAAAATCTAAACTATTCTCGCATCTGACAGAATGCATTTTTTCTCGACAGACGTTGGAAGGACTTAGCATTTTCATTTTGCTTTCACGGTTTTGTTGGAACTGAACTCTGCCTGACACCATCTCCCTTTAAGCTTTCTCGGGGCGTTGCTGTTGAGGACCATGTGGTTGGGAAATTGGTCGAGGATGGATTTGGCAGGAACAGTGATCAACCGCCGATTTGCTTAGGAAGCAGATCACAAAATGGAAATGATTAGGTGATAGCGATTGGTGTTTTAAATAAGTAACATAGTTCTTTAGTACTGTAAATAGAATTTAGCGTCCTTTAAACATTTTTGGAATCCATTCACCCCCATCTCCCCTCACCCCTCCGAAAAAAGGGACTCGGCAGAGGTCGTCAACGCTCGCGTGTGAGCCACTGGGCTCCCAGGGGGGTGTAGCGTGTAGCGTGTTGTGTGTAGCTCCCATGTGTGCTCCTAAAAGAAGTGTCGTGTGCTCTGCCCCCCTTCTCCACCCCTTAAATATACTGGCAAAATATCTTTAGTTTCTGTAGGGGATAAAAATGATTTAAAAGAAATCATTCCGATAGTTGAAAATACTATTTTTATGGACGTGTTTTATGCTATTTCCTTGTTCTTCAAGATTCTGAAAGTAACATGGGTACTACGCTTTATGCTGTATATGTTTTGATTTTTTGGGGGTTATAATCGTCTGATTCTATTATCTTTTCTTTTCAGTCCTGACGATATTGGGACCTGCTGGTATATCCTCCTCTCTGGCTCCGTGTTCATTAAGGAATCCATGTTTCTTCCAAGAAGCAGGTACGGTATAGACATTCTGTAATAGATTATCCATAAAGCTCGGAATCCTTTTGCAGAATTGAGTTCTTCTGTGGAATTCTTCACTCTTCCTCTCCCCCGTTCCACTGACACAAAGCCAAGGCAGTAGCTTGGGGTGTTAATACATAAATCTTTAAGAAAGGACTGTTTTATGTTGTAAACACTGTCCCAGTCTTTTTAACAAAGGGCAGGAATAAAAAAACACGCCGACGACATGTCCATTTGTTCCATGAACATGTCAGGCTAATTTAGGACACGTTTGTTCATAGGAATAAAATCTGCCTCTCTGAGAGGCCGTCTCATAAACATCTAAAAAGAGGAAAAGAAAGTTCATTGAGACCACATGGGACTAGAAATTTGACTTTTCTGCCTCTCAGGACCATATGGTCTCTCATTTCTGCATCTGTTGGTGGACCGGCTTCCCGCTCTCTAAGGCTATTAATGTTTTTCTCCCCGTAACTTTGGCTCGTGTGTGCCAACTGTTGATTTATGACCGTATGTCCCTAATGATTACACCGTTTGACTCTCGTGCCCATGCCTTTTCTTTGGGTTCTTTGGGCTGCCAGCCGATTGGCTGGGCGCGGGGCCGACGCGTGCTCGGCTCCAGCCAGCTCTGGCCAGAGAGGTTCAGGACTCGTCTGTCTTACTTGGGGCGGCCCACGTTCAGGTTCCCTGACTGAGGGCGTCCGCTCCTGGCTTCCGGTAGTTGTTTGTTCCACAATTAAATATTTTTATTTCGACTAAAGGCTTTTAAAAATCTAACTGATGAAATGCCTTTATTTAAAATCACTGAATACTTTATTTTGACGTGACCAAATTTGTTGCAGGGTGGTGTTTGCCACCTCCGCTCCTCACCTTCTGTACCCTAACTCTCTCAGAAGCGTATTAAAATACCGTCTTGATGAATAGTTTCGAATAGGTCAGGGACCTATTAAGAATCTATTTTAAAGATGTGAATACATTTCTATAAAAAGTCACAGAGTCCGTGAGACTGGGTCAGGGCACTGATAGCGGCCTGGGTGTGGTGATCAAGGCACAGAGGTGGCCCCTGGTGGCCAGAGTGCCAGGGGCACGTCGCAGCCAGCGAGAAACCACCCCGGTGCGGTGCCCACGCCTGGTCACCCTGCCCCTTCTCCGAGGGCGTTTCGGCCGGCGTGGAGAATGGTTCCAGGAGGGAGGGCCGATCTGTTTATTGCCTGTTTGTGGTTCTTCTAGTAGCGATGGTTCTAGTAATCCCCTCGATGGTCGCAGTAGTGGTAATAGAAGTAGTAATAGTTGTTGTAATAACACGATGGTGGCAGAAAAATAGCTCAGTCTTCGATCCTGCTTTCTGCTTTGCCAGGCACCATTTCACATGCTTTGTATGTGTTAAATTATTGAATTCCGCAGCTTTCCTTTGAGATCGGTACAGGTTTTACCTGCATCTTATGACAGAGGAAACCCTGGCAGCACAGGATGGTGGGTAGGATTCTGCTTAAGAAGCTTGGAACGACCCTGAGAACCAGCTCCTGTAATTCCAGAATCCTGTTTCCCAGGGGTATAGAGAATAGAATAACAAGCAACACTCGTCCACTTCTCCAGTCAAGAACCTACTATCTGGTTCAGTTTTGGAAACTCTGTCTGATTCTGTTTCTGAGCTTGGAAGAAGGTGTAGGTAAAAATATTTAAGCATTGGCATATTTAAAAATTACTCGTAACGTAAAAAGTAATAATTACTACATAAATTATCACAGATATAAAGAAAAGGAAAAACGTCACTTAAAACTCTCATCCAAGATAATCATTCTTTAATATTTCAGTGTTTTTCCATCTAGTCTTACATGTATGTGTTTCGCATACTCAAGAGCATACCTCATAAACACTTTAATGCCTTATTTTAATTAAACAACATATGCATCACCTCATAATAGTAAAAAGTCCACAAAAGCTTACTCTTTATAGATCTTAATGTCAGTTCAATGTTCAGTTCTATTAACTTTCCACGATTTGATCAATGATCATAAAGGGTAAATTTTTGATAACTTTTTTCATTATAAATAGTGCTATCATGAACGTGATTTGAAATCTATACGTGTTAAAGAGAACAGAGGTTAGCGACTTCGTCATCGTCTTGACGCAAGGTCCACTGTGCAGACTCAGTCCACAGACCGAGGTCCGATGATGGTGAAGGAGCCCGTGAGGTCTCGCTTGACGACCAGCCGTCATCAGACTGGGCAAGTCACAGCTCGTCAACCTACTGTTGAGGAAACTGCCGTTGGAGAAGAAAGAGGACTTGCAGTGCGGGCCTACTTCATGAACACACTGGGCTCTAATTATTTTAAAAGATGACATAAGTTACTCCTTCTGTGGCCGGCTGTCGAATGCTCGCAAGGCAGTGCTTTAATGGGACGAAGGAGGGGATGGTGTTTGAGACTGAGTGACAAGCCGGCGCTATATATAGGTTATTCCTTCATGTTGCACCTGGTGACATTTGCCCTGTCCAAGTTGTTTGTTGCCTTTGGAGACGTTGCCTTAGGAATAGTGCTGAGGTGGTTTTAGTCAGAACGAGTCTCTCCTGGTACTGTGCCAAATGTTGACGTTGGTGAGTCATGTATATTTCTCTCCCTGGAAAATATTGAAGTTTAATTAAAGAATAATATGGCGTAGGTGTTAGTAATAGACTGCTGGTTTTATAAAAGAGCTGGTTCACAGATGATTCTCTCCATTTACCACATTTTTATCACATGAGCCTAGAAATCGGTTATCAGTATATACGCGAAGTACAGCAGAATCACAGCATAATCACTGGGATTGCTGTTACTTTTTGGCTGCTGGCTTCTTTGGAAGGTCGAGAATTCTAATTTAGATATTAGAGAGAGGTTTAGACTGCTTTCTACTAATACATCCATCATTTTACATCTGCTTATAAAATAACGGTGTACTAGAAATTTAAGATGTGACGCATTATTGTTACACAGCCTCTTGAATTTGTTTTGGTCACAATTTTGGAAGATAATTGCCCATATTAAAATGTTGAACTTAGTTTTTCTCAGTTGAGTCAATTTGATCAGAGGCCTACTTAAAGAGAGGCCTTTTCAGAGGACTAATTACACACGTCATATTTAATCAGATAATATCTTTATTGCTCTGATAATAAAAAAAAACTTTCTATATATTTTTTATAAACAGAGCAAGCGGTAAACAATCTCTTGGCTTCATACCAGGGTGGGTAGGGGTCGCGAGGTCGAAGGGAACGGTAAGCCAGGGATGGCCGTAAGTCTAGGGACTTGGAAGATGCCACGAGGAGGGTTACAGTTCCGTCCGGGAGCCAGAGGGGTCGGAGATGCGGACCCGCGCAGAGGGGTGCGGCTCCCAGCGCGTGGCCCTTCTGGTCTCAGCTTCCAGGTCGTGTCGGGGGGCAGACCTAGCAAAGCCCTGTCCCTGCAAACTGCCGACCTGCCGTCAAGAGTCAGGGTCGGTTCATTGGCCTTTTTCATATCGTTGGCTTATTCTGCGTCATTCTGAAAGAGCTTCACGTTTTGAGGCGCATTTCCACGTTCTTTCAAACACCCGTTGAAAGTGGCATTAAGTTCTGCCGCACGGGCTCTACCGTAAGCCCTGAAGGAAGCAGGAGGGTCCGCTCCTCGCTGTCGTCGAACCTAACGCCTCACCGGGGAGAAGAGGCAGTTGCCCGTGAACCCTGAAAAAATCGCCTCGGTGTCAGTGAGCGGGACGGCGGACATTGATACAGCAAAGAGCACACAGAATACAAAACCCCTTCCAAGACAGGAGCGTTTTTTCATGCACATGGACGGTGATCACGGGCGGCTCTCAGGGAGGCGAGCTTTGAGTGGGGTCGGTGGTTGCACTGGTTGGGCAGTGGGTGGAAAGGACATCGAGGTAGAGGAGCGAGCATGGCACGGAGTGCGGGAGGGCGGCCCGGGCACACGCGGCAGCTCGAGTGAGGGCATGATGGGGTCGGGTCCCCGGAGGTGCGGCGTGGAGCGTGGCGGAGCCGGGAGGGCGCTGGTGACCGTGGTGGCCACGAGCGGTCCGGTTTGCAAAGCCGTGACCTTCGGGCCGACTCTCGGTGGGTCGGGTCCCAGGTAACGTTGGCCGGAGGTTGGGAGAAACCCGCCCATCGCTCACTAGCACCGGGTGGGTCGTGTCCATTTACAATTAGTGCTTCTCTCTCACTGATACCAAATAGACCCACAATGTAAAAATTAAAATTATGCCGCGGTGCTCTCAGCGATCACATTTTAAATGAGAGCTGGCAGCTTTAATGAGGATAAGTGGGGAAACAAGACATTGAGCTAATCAGTTGTAAGAGGCAGAGATACTATTCTCATTATGATTCCCATGCCAAACAATGAGCTACTTGAGTTTAAAAAATCGGAAGCCTGCTTTATGCCTGCCAGGGCTACGTGATAAGTTAATTGATCGCTCTGAGAACTGGGTAGCTTGACAGTAATGTTAGAGGGTGAAACGAAGAAAGAATGATTCTGCACGCGGTGGGGACCGAAAACATTAAATATTCCTCATTTCGTGTAAAGAGCTTTATAGGATTGGAAAATCATACTCTCGAAAGAGTATAAATTCGTTATAAGTCACGTGATAACTTACTGGGAAAGAGTATGGCATTTTCAAAATAATTCACTGGGGAATCATATTATTGAAAGGTGGGTAACTTTCTTAGACATTAAAAGTATTCCAACGATATGAAGAGAAGTGACGATCAGAGTTCTGGAAATGGTACATGACAGGTAAGATTTACCGTCAGGTGTCGGCAAAGATGGGAGCCCAGATTAAGCATGGAAGGGAAAGAGTAGTTACTGCAGAAGGAATTGGGGGGAAAAAAATTAAAGAAAAAGAAAAGCTACAGATCATCTTAAAACTGTCCTCGTTCGATATTAAAAATAATATATTGATCCTACACGCCTCACCTCCCACCATGGGAATAAACATGGGAAGAAATAGGCTAAAATTAAGTGACACATGAGCTTTCAGACGGTTTCGCGATGGCCAGCATTGTTAGAAGTTGATTCTCTCTCTAAAAGAAAAACTAGCCTCCCACTTTCCCTCCCTCCTGCCTTCCTTCAAGAGGAAACATAAGACTTTGCTTGATTCACATTTGGAATGGTATAAAGGAGTGGATGAGGGCAGAGTTAGTAAATGCTAATACATCGTATAAGAACTGCTTATTTCGGGAATAGTCTTACACCACCCACTATCCCATTCTTTTGCAGAAGCAGGTGTTTGGGGTCTGTAGTTGGCCAGCTAATGATAATAGTCAGTTAGGCAGGAAATCATAGAGACGCACTTCTATTTTAATTTAAAAATGCCCAGTTTGATCTCTACATGTAAACACATGTATAACTAAATGTAGAAAATAGGATTAAAGTATGCACATGTGCGTGTGTGTGTGTGTGTGTGTGAGTGTGAGTCCTCGCCTTCTACAGTTACTTTCTCCACACCTAATTCAGCAGCAGTTTTTAAACACTGACCTATCCGCACCGAGATTGCCAAAGCTTTCTACTTAATAGGTTAAATAATCATTAAGTTAACTAATGGTTATCAAGAATGAACAATAAATGTATTTTTTTTTAAAGATTAATGTATAAAACCTAATCACAAGGGCTAGTGTCCTAAAAACTTCTGTATCTTAGGAGAATCATTTACCAAAAGGATTATCAGAAGTGATGAGCAAATGACTGGAACTGATTTCTAGAATCAAACATTACCCTCGGCTATTAGTTATGCCTTTTCAAGAGAGTCCTTACCTTGATGCTTAATGAGTATTAATAAGCCCTTCTGTTCTGACCTCTCTTCTAAATCGCTCTCTGCAACTCTTACGCACTTAATCCTTTTATCTTACTCATTCATCCCGCAAGTGTTATCGAGTGCCTCTTAACGTGCCTGCCCAGAATGTGGTGCCAGAGCGCATAAAGATCCTGTTATCAAAGCCAGGGAGTCAGGCCGTGTTGGAGAAGGAAGAGGGCTCGGTTTGCCTGGTGCTGCAGGAGGCGTCAGTCCCATGAGAACAGGGACGTGACCTTCAGATCTGCAACTCTGAGGTCACAGGCGACCCGGGAGGACAAGCCAGTCTCAGTGGGGTGCTGGAGCCCGCTGAGGAGGCAATGGGAAGACAAGAAGTGGCAAGGGAACTTTCACCATTTACAACATTTTTATTGTGAAGAGAAGCAGGGAAACGGGGGTGGCGGCCGGGAGTCGGGGAGTCGAGAGCGATGCATTTCTTTAAAATTGGAAGATGCTAATGTGTGTGTGTTCGTTGATGGAAATGATACAGCAGAGAGGAGAAGGTGGATATGACCGGAGAGAGGGGAAGCTTCCGCAGACGTGGACAGAGTCCACAATTTGGGGAGGTATTGAGAGGGAAAGAGCTTCACCTTTTTTATAGACTCAGAAGAAAAGGGGTTGGCCAGTAGATTTTGGAGTTTGATGGTGGGTATTTTAGGATTTTGAAGAGAGAGAGAGAAGTTACGAAGCAAAGGTAGTGTTGAGTGCCCGTTGGTATATTTGTGTTTACAGATGATTTCTTTTCTTTTCTTTTCGCCGTCAGCTTTCAGCTGCTGAGGGGCGGGCGAGGAGCAGGGGGCTTTTGGGTGTTGCCGGAGTCTGTACTTTGCCGGTTGCATGCGCTGGAGGAGAGGAGGGTGCAGGAGGTACAGGTGTACCTGGAACACCTGTATCTTTTTTATGTCACCCGGCCCCGGTTCCTTTGAGCGCTAGTTCCCGTGTCTGGAATGTAGCCAGCTTGACCGACCGTCTGCTTCTCCCGTTTCTAGTGGCTTTAGTAAGCTGCTGGTCACTTACGTTAGAAATGTCCGTGAGTCTCAGTTCTGACCTCTCTTTCGGCCCCCGACAATCGCTTTTCCAGTAAATGACACTTCCGAGTTATAAAGGACAGCACGTCACCGCGGCCACCGCCTAGGCGCGGATGCCACCCGCTCCGTCACGGCAGCTCTCCACGTGCCTGCGATCTCTCCACAGTGTCGCCGTATCGTTGTTAAAAGCACTGGCTTTTTTTTCGTCGCTCCCTCGCACAGTGAGCTTTAATGACGTCCAGCCACCGAAGAGAGAAAATCCGGCCTCCCCGGCGGGGCGCGCGGGGCAGCCGCGGGTGCGTCTCCGTCTCCCGTCGCCCCTCACACCCTCCCCAGGTGCCCGGGCTGACCGTCGGGGCCTGAGCATGCCTTTCCCAGGCCCCCCCGCCCCCGCCTGGGGTCGCCGCCTCGTCGTGGCCACCGCCACCGTTTCTCTTTGGGAACCCCGCCCCTGTGTTCCCGTCAACTGTCACATATCCGTATGGAACTGTTAAGATTTTCCAGGGCCCGGTCCGTATTACGTATCTTTGCTTCCCCAGTGCCTAGAACGTATCGGGCATTGAATAGATATTTGTCTAATCAGATCGGTTCAGGATTATATTTTTAACTCCATATTTTAACTTAGAAAAGTCACTTACAAAGAAAGATTTGACAGTATTAGGCTAACGCAGTCCCTTTAAAAAATACCTTTTCAGTAACCGCGGGTTTACTGAATGTCAGGTGACCGCAGAGAAGAGTCAGGGCAGTGGACGAGGCCGCGGCGGTGGAGGGAGAGCGCGGGGGGGCCCTGGGGAGCGGGCGCGGGGCCCACGGCCTGGTGCAGCCTGTCGTTCCGCTTGCTGTATGAATGACAGTTTGTTTTGGTTGCATAAAAAATGGCTTAAACACAGCAGGGGCTCAAGAGCTGTGAGGCGGGTGGCCTGGGGCGGTGGCTCTGCTTCCATGTCTCCCGTTAGCACGTGGCTTCCATCGTCAGGGTCGCCAGTTCATGGCCTGAGGTGGCTGCCCGGCTCCACCCGGCGTGTCCGTCGTGGAAGCTGGGAGCAGGGGGAGCTCCCCGAGGGCGAAAAATGAACTTCCATCCGAATCGGCTCCCTTGCAACAACATTTCTTTTTAGATCTCATTTGTCCAGAATGTAGTCACATGGCTACTTCGGGCCACCTGGGAGCCCTGAGGCATGTCGCGCTTTATTCTGAGATGCGATGCGGGTGTGCCCCGCTAAACATAGTAATGTAAAAATACCCTGCTAAGGAGAAAGAGGAGAATGGGTGTTGGAGGAGGCAGCCCCAGCCGCGGGCACACTTGCTCCTTGGTTCCTTCTCACGATCTCCCGGCGCGTTAGTTATCTTTCTGCGCTAGACCGTTCTTCCCTCCTCGTCCTCAGCTTAGCCATACTGCCTGAGGTCTTACATCATCTGTAATTCCTACTCGTCCTGCCTAAAGTCGACTCCAGTCCAAGTATTCCCTGGACACATAGAAGGTAAAGAGATATATATATGTATATATATTAAAGATTTTAGGGAAATACTGATAAATAGATCCAAATAAGGCAAAATTCTGAAACAGATGCAGGCTCGATTTGACTAAAGTCGACGGATCGAAGGGAGAGGTTAGGTGCACTTGATGTAAATATATGCTGTGTTAAATTTGAGAGAAGACCGGTCTCTAAATTAAAGGAGTGGAGTAAAGTAGGTTAACCATGCAATGGGGTCTCCTCTAACGTTCCCCTTTCGGGGATTCGTTGTACTTTCTGCTTCGGTATGAAACGTCTTCAACCTGGAAAGCCGATATGGTTCTTAGCATTTTTTAGACCACCCCTTCCCCTTTTAAATCATATTCTGATGTGATACCTCATGCACAGAGCAAAGCAGTTCTCTGGAGAGGGAGTTCAGTTGCCGGGTCAAGTTGGGGATTTGGTTGCTATAACTACAACTGTACAGATGTGCCGTGCATATAAAGGCCAGCTTCGCGCACTCTTTGGAATACCGGCTTTATCTGGTAGTGTCTTCACAAGGTAAGTAGCCTTACTAGGGAGGACTCTGATGTTTCTGTGTGTTGAGCTGGTGTGATATCACAGGTCATATGATGTTTGAGGTCTTCACTCAGGGAATTTGTCATTTTATGATCCTTGGTATCAATGAGTGTGTGAGAGTTCACCCTAGGAGTTCCTGTTTGCAGTATGAGTTTCTCTTGCAGAAGTAAATATTATATTTCATAAAGGTTTTGAAGTATAACATGCGCGTGTCACCGAAATACAATATAGTTTTTCTCTGTAAAATGTTTGAACTGTTTGTCTGCTCTTGGGTGTAGAGGAACTCACAACCCTTGTTTGTACCACAGTTGTTTCGGGGCGTGGGGTGGGAATTACTGTTTCACCTTATGAATTCAAAGTCTCTTAAAATGTATAGCAACTAAGTTTGTTTTTGTTTAAAGAAGCATGCTTTCAGTCTTGGGAACACTAATAGAAAGTAATAAGAATAAGAAATATTGTTAAGAGACAGATTGATATATGAAGCAAATTATACTTGGTGAAATCGGAATGTCTTTATTAAACTAAAATTTCCCATTAGTCATAGTTCAGGGACATTGTATTCTGTATGTATATAAATAATGTACATACACACATGTGTTTAAATAATTCATACACATCTTTATATAATTAAATATGTATTAAAGCCAATGACATTATATATTTGAGTGTTAAAGGAAATGACTTTATGTTGTGTATTCAACTTTATTTTTTGGATGTGCCGGAAAATGTTTAAAAGCGCTTCAAGAATTAAGAAATAATCGAAACATATAAAGTGAAATAATAGCTTAATAATGCCTGATGATGCGAGGCGGAGCCGACGTCGTGATGCTAGCTAGTACTGGGGTGCAGCGCTTTGCTCGCCTGCCCGCCCCTCCCCTCCTGCTGCGCAGCCTGGTTCCTCACCTGCCGTGGACCAGTGGCCTGGAGATTAAGAACACCTGCATTAGAGGAATGGCTGGATTGAACGGTAGATCAATCCTGAGTTTTTTGAGAAACCTCCATTACTGTGGTTCATAGTGATTGTACCAATCCGCCGTCCCACCAGCAGTGTATGGGGGCTCCTTTTTCTCTGCATCCTCTCCAACACTTGTTATTACTTGTCCTGTTGATAATAGCCATTCTAACATGTGTGAGATGGTATCTCATTGTGATTTTGATTCGCATTTCCCTAATAGCTAGTGAAGTTGATTATCCTTTTATATGTTTGTTGGCCATTTGTATGTCTTTTTGGGAGAGGCGTCTGTCCAGTTCCTCTGCTCATTTTTTTAATTCGATTGTTTGTTCTTTTGTTGTTACTGAGTTGTATGAGTTCTTTGTATATTTTGGATATTAAGCCCTTATCAGAGGCGTTGCTTATAAATATATTTTCGGAAGGTTGTCTCTTTGCTTTGTAGACAGTTTCTTTTGCTAGCAGAAGATTTTTAGTTTGATATAGTCCCATTCATTTATTTTTGCTTTTATTTCCCTTGCCTTTGAGATCAAATTCATAAAATGCTCTTTAAATTTAAGGTCTGTCAGTTTAGTACGTATGTTTTCTTCTATGCAATTTATTATTTCAGGTTTTTATATTTAGGTCCTTAATTCATTTTGAGTTAATTTTGTTGTGTGGTGATAGACATGAGAAGAATATTTTTTTTTATCCATTCAAGTTCCTTGGCGCATTTGTTCAAAAGCAGTTCCATATTTGTTTTGGTCCGTTTCTGGAGTCTTTATTCTAAATCAATCTACATGTCATATGAATAATACCACTTTGTGTTCATTTGTGCAGCTTTATGTAGGTAAATCCCCGTCTTTGTACTTTATCAGAATTGTTTTAGCTTTTCTATATCTTTGCCTTTCTGTGTAAATTCTAAAATCAGCTTCTCAGTGTTAAGTGTTTGTTAGGATTTGGTTGGAATTGCATTGAATCTGTAGATCAGTGTGGAAAGGTTTATAATCCTAATGATGTCAGGCCTTCTAAACTATGAACATGGTATGTCTCATCTTTTGTTTGTCTTATACAATTTTCATTTGCAAGGTTAGTACCCCCCATTGTAGTCTTTAGTGTACAGATCATGTACATTCTTTGTTGGATTTATTCCGAAGTATTTACTTTTGGTGATAAGTAGTAGGATTTTACCACCTCATTCTATAATGGAAGAGCTGAAATAGAGGTTAAGCAATATTGTCTGTGTTACTTATTAGTGGAATTGGAAGGAAAAATTACCTACAAAACAAGACGAAACAAGCTAAGTACAGCATGTGAGAAATGTCCACGTTTCATTGTTGCCTTAAATAAATTGGCACTTTATTACTTAATTTCTTTGTAAGAAATTATATATATATATATATATATATATATATATATATGTTTATGCTTTTCCTTTCTTGGAAATTTGTTTCTTTAATTTCCAGAAATTATAAATGCAGTACTATTCACATGGCCGGAATTATTTGTTCACGTTCTCACTTACAGAGACATGCCTATTATTTCAACTGCTTTTATGGCACATGCCAGATTTTTGGGGGGTTGGTGCTGTTTGTAGGACTTTAAAGGATTTCGGATGTTTGGTCACCATTCTTGAAATCGGTTCATCTTCTTTCTGGTTTAGGGCCAATCTCAACTGTTCATTTGAATTGATCGGCCATTTTTCTCATTAATGAGTCACATAGAACTGTTCGGTTACTTCTTAATATAATTGTTTATTTTCCCTCCAATGAATTTTATAAAAACTAGGTCATTTTTAGATAAGATATTAGAGCTAGGCTTCCCCGTCTCTTCAACCCATGCGTGGTGAGTTGTGCACGGTGAAATGGCGACCATTTAACGAGGGCGTCTGGGTAGGGCCTGGGTCTGGATGCCGAAGGGGACCGCTGTTCTGGTCCATGACTTCTGTACAAACTGATCAGCCGCCATCGGCACACACAGAGAGAGCGCTGTGATCAGCAGAGACCTGTGTTGTGCTGCTGTGTAGACGGATAGCTGCAGATCAGTTTAGCTGAGCTGTTCTCTGGCAGTTTGGTCACGAGGCCATAGACACTATCAAAGTGGAGTCCTCGTGCCGGCCGGTTTCGATTGTGGCAAGAGAGAAAAATTGCTTGCTCGCTGTCTTCACCCCGATACAGCCGAGGTAAGAGCCACCTCTTTATTCTTGACAGGGGAACATGAAGACAATCGGCCTCTTTCCAACTTTTCACATGTTGCTTCCATTTAAACCGAGGCCGGTCTTTCCCACGATAATCCTTCAAACCAGGTCTGCGGGTCGGCGCGCAGCCCTTTGGTTGAGGACTCCCAGCAGAGCAGACATCGCAGATTCTCCCGCTTGCCCTTGACTTCCAGGAGAGTAAGATGATGAATTAAGAGGAACTGATAAAGAGCGGCTGTCAGGCAGCCGCTGAGGTCATGAGGCTGGTATGCGGAAACGGGGCCCATGCGACATGCCTAACGCATCACTGCAGCCAGCAGGGGTGGGGCGGGGGGGTCATCGGAGCAGGAAATTAGCCGGCAGAAGGAATGCTGGCTCTCGGCACGAGCCAGGCCGCGCGGACTCCCTGGGAGGGGACTCTGGGGGAATGGGGCCGCCCGCGGCTGCCGAGAAGACGGCTCCTCGGGGAGGGGGCCCCACCACTGCGCTCGCCGGCGCCTCACAGACACTGCCGAAGACAGCGCAGGTCAGATTTTTTAAAAAGAATTAAAATGTTCATAACAGACATCTCAGAAGATTTAGTACTTCTCCTGTAGTTAAACAGACAACGGGCGACCGAGGAACGAACGGAGGGGAAAACAGAGCCCTGAGGCCTCTCCGCGTGCAGTTTCTTCCGTGGGCTCTGTTTTTAGAAGCGAAGGTTAAATGTTGGGGTCCACTCACTGCGCAGAGGAGCACGCCTCTGTCCGTCTGTGTACAGTCGTTATTGTTGGGATGGTTCTCAAGGAGCCTCGAAAGAAATTCAGAGATGCTTAATTGTGTGTTTAGTTTTCCCAAGTAGTGACTTCTGAAATAGGAGCCCGTTAAAGGCCATGCTTTATAAACAGTTTGTGATTTACACATACGTGCAGCTTATACGCGTGCTCGGGGGGGGGGTGTGTGTGTGTGTGTGTGTGTGTGTGTGTGTGTGTGTGTGTGTGTTTTAAATAGCTATTACTTTTTTCGTGGTTAAATTGACGGGTGAAGACCAAATATTTAAAAATAGATTAAATGCATTTTTATGGTAAGTCTTTTCAAACCACTTTCTTCTTAAATAATTTATCCTCTTAAAATTTATTCCTGTGTATTCTACTGATTTTTGAGAATGAAATGGATGACCTCAGCGCTTCCTCGCTGGATTTTTTTTCTTGACATTAACTGGCATTCTGCTATCTAAAAACAGTATTAATGTGAATATTTTTTTGTAAGTCCTAAATAAGTGCATTGATTTTTGTTTGAATGCGTCATTCCAGTCATCTAGTTAGATTTAAAGGAAGAAAGTAAAATTTAGTAACTGCTTATCATTTTCTAGAAATGCAGGCATGAAAAATTGATATCTTGGAGCATTACATTTTTAATCTCTTTGTCAGTTGGGATCGCCTGCCAGTATAATCTCGGTTCGAGTGCTGGGTATTGCCCTACAGGGTATAGCCCGACATGAGTAAGTTTACATTCCAACACCAGGGCCTGCATTCCACTGGGCAGTTCTGACGTACAGCAGGAATGCAGAGGCCCATACAGAGGGCGACTCTAGGGACACTTGATAGAAGAGGCTTCTGTCTTCAGCGCCGGCCTTTCGTGGAAACTCATGCTGGTGCTCTTGAATCGACTTGGGAGGGGGAAAATGTGGTCACAGAAACTTAGAAAAGGCCGGCCTTACCAGAGTAAGAGCCTGCAACGCCCCGTCTGGTCCATCACTACCGATGGGTATTTATGAAAACTAGGTAAGACTCGATATTCTCAAACATTTATGCTCTCTTGTTGTGAGTCTTGAACTTAAAAGTTTATCAGGCTATTAAATTTTTCTCTGTTCTACATTCTGTAGGAAACTAGTTATTTCATAATTTTTGGTCTGCATATTTTTGGTATTATGAAGTCATTCACTTTTGTACCTGTAAAAATATGGAACGTAGTTTATTTCAATTTGCGGAACAATTTTTAAGTCTTAACTATGTCATGTACTAAAAGTGTAGCAAACAATTGAGTGGGCATGAAAATCTGGATTGTTAAACTGTTTTTGCAGCAAGTGTTCTTTAGTTAGTTGTACTAAGAGGATAGGAGCGTTTAGGAATAATCTCCTTGTAACGCCGCAAGTGTTTTTTTTTTCATTAATTATTTGTTATGAGTTTAATTTCTTTTCTAAAGTATCTCAGAGAACCAGTAGATTGACGCAAAGTAAACCTGCATTAGTTAGTTGTCCTGTGGTTAATATAAGATTATAAGGACATTTTTGAAATATTTCGAAGTCGAATTTTGAAAGCCAGGCTGTACAACCTATTTATTTATACCAAAGAATTTAGAAAGATGTAAAATAGACTATAATAATTAAATTTTCATGCTGTGTAGAACCAGAAGACTGTCAACATTCTTAAAACAAATCTGTCTCTCCCTGTCTCCTCTTCTCTGACTTCATAGCCTCTTACAAAAGGCTGGTATCTGGTATAGAAAAGACGAGCAGATTTTTAAATATTCGGGCCAAGTCTCATTAATAACTGTTCCCTACGTCCTTCTCGTTTTTGAAGGACAGTTATTCACATGTATATTCTATTTACGTCTTGCACAATGTGTATATAAGTATGTACACATAGAATGATAAACTGCTAGAAGACTGCGATTAACTTTAAAAAATATTTTAATTCAAAGTAAAAAAGAAGCTATATCACTTTAAAAGCTAAAGAGTTTGTAGTTTAAAAATATCTCTGTTTATCTTGGTATGTGGTGTTACAAGTGCCATGTCAAAGAAGCAGATGTTCTATGAGTTGAAGTCCTGGAGGCAGCCTCCCGGGGAGGCAAGATCTTTATAGATTTGACATTCAGATCTTTGACTGTTCCAGGGTGACCCCCAGGCTCCTGAGGGGCATTTGTAATTTTGGTGAATTTGAATCGCCTTCGGAATTACAAAAGCTGATTCGTGTTTTTCCCTCCACTAAGCTAGCGAGCGCGCCTAGCCAACCTCTGAGAAGCCACCTTTCAACAACGCTCTGTCCCCCGCTTGTCATTGGGTGGGCGTGAGCCGCGATAGCGGTGTTCCTGAGGAGATCCAGGAATTGCTCCTCATCAGCCTCAGGCTCACCAAAGACTAGAGTTTAGGTTCTTGGACGTGGGAAAGGGGCTACAGAAGAGAGCGAGGGAAGGGTAAGGTCAATGCCCGGACACCGGAATCCTGCGTCACCGAGTCTAAGTTGTCATTTCGGGCTTCTCGTGGAATTGACTTTCAGGTGGGTTGGCTCAGTTTCTCCAGTTGGGAAATGAGAATTGCGCTGGAGGGACCAAGCCCTCCGAGGGAGTGTAAGATGCACAGACCTACCTGTTACAATCACTTGGAGGCATTTTCTAGATCCAGATGTTTAAAGACCTTTTTTTTTTTTTTTTTGTAATTTCTATTCTTCGATTAGACTTGGCACTCAGAATTATTTTATGTCAGTTTCAGGTATACAGCATAGTGGTTAAACATTGATCTAATTTACTGAGGACTTTGATGTAGCACAACGGTTAAGCCATACTTTCAGGTGTGAACCCGAAGAGAAAAAGATGCCAAGAGACCCTTTATACTATATAATTTTAAAAGTTTTTTTTTTTTATCAATCCTGAAATTCTATAAATCCATTATAGTTTATGATGCAGTTATAGGAGAAAATATGACATTATTTTTATTTAACCCATCATGCTCACTCAACACAAACTAAAGATTAGGGGCCATATTTAGCGAGTTTCTTATAAGCTCTGTATTGATCACGGGGTTTATAGTTATTCTAATATGTGTCCAGTGATCATTTGGAAAGGAAGAGGAAGCACAATTCTCTCCCTCCCCCCACACATATGGGGAGATGGCGATGGCGGGAGGTCACCTCTAATTTATGGCCAGGGATGAAATAAAAGTGAGATTAATGCGGGGTGAAGGAAAAATGTAGGTATAATTGACTGTCTTCGGAACTCTGATTTTAAATATTTCAGTAATATTCGTTAATTTTTTCAATCTCTTCCTAATTTTCCTTTTACCCACAACTTCTATCACTTCATTGCTAAACGAATGTAGAGAAGATTTTGGTTCCGGGTTTATCAATGGCATAGTTCAGTCATTGAACTTCAGTCATTGAACTTACCTCTTCTTCCTTTGTCCCTAAGGTTTGGTCAGAGTAGAGTTCCTACTTTGTCTTATTCAGGTCCCAGAAATTTGCTAAGAAACAAAAATCTAAAACAAAAGCCTCTAAAACAAAAAGCCTCTCGATAAGTTTCTCTTGTAAGAATTTTGAAAAATTCATACAGATGTATCTCTGCCTTTCACAGTTTTCACCGTTTGGCTGTTGTGAATAATGCTGCAGTGAACGTTGGCGTACAGATATCTGTTTGAGTTCCCGTTTTCAGTGTTTTGAGTATTTATCCAGTGGTGGAATTGTTGGCTCACGTGGTAATTCTACGTTTCACTTTTCGAGGAAGCGCCAAACTGGTTTCCACAGTGACTGTGCCATTTTATACTTCCACCAGCAAAGGACAAGGGTTCCAAGTTCTCTATATTCTTTTTTTACAACACTTGTTATTGTTATTTTTTTAAATTATGGCTATCCTAATATCTTATTCACATCTGGTATCACATATGAAATTGTATCTCATTGTGGTTTTGATTTGCTTTGCCCTAATGACTAAGAGTGTTGAACAATTCATGTTCTCATTGGCTACTTGTATATTGTCTTTGGAGAAAGATTTATCAGGGCGTTTGCCCTTTTTTAATTGGGTCGTTTGTCTTTTTGTTGTTGGATTCTTTAGTATTCTAGATGTTAAACCCTCCTCAGATGTTTGGTTTGCAAATATTTTCTCCCATTCCGTAGACTCTCTTTGCGGTTTCTTGGTAATGTTCTTTGATGCACAGACGTTTTTAATTTTGATGAAGTTCAGTTTATCTGTTTTTCCTTTTGTTGCTTGCGCTTTTGGTTTCGTATCTAAAAATCCATTGCTGAATCCAAGGTGATGAGGACTTATCCCTATTTTTTGTAAGGGTTTTACGGTTTTGTCTCTCTCTCTTTTTTTTTTATAAGTCAGTGATCCATTTCGAGTTGATTTTTAATTCATGATGAGAGGTAGGAGCCCAACGTTAATCTTTTTCATGTATAAATACAATCGTCTCACACATTTGTTGAACAAACTTTTTTTCCCTCATTGAATGAACATGGAGCCCTCATCAAAATTTAGTTGGTCACAGATATGTGAGTTTATTTGTAGTCTCTCAATTTTATTTCATTTATGTCTGTCTTTAGGCCAGTGCCACACTGTGTTTTAATTACTGCAGCTTTGTAGGACATTTCAAACTCGAGAAGTGTGAGTTCTCTGGGTTTGTTCTTTTTCAAAACCGTCTGGCTAATTAGGGCCTCTTGCAAGTCTGGATGAATTTGAAGATTGGCTTTTCTATTCTACAGAAAAGGCTGTTGAGATTTTAAGAAGGATTGCATTGAATCTGTAGATCACTTTGTATAGCCTCTTATAAGACATAATAACAAAAAAGAAGCATTCGATAGGATTATTTGTCCATTTCTGACAGTTGCGCCAAGAATTTGGAGCAGAATATAGTCCCATGGCTTTTGAACAGTCCTTACCTATTTTAGACTTATCTTAAACCCTTTAATGGTTGTCATATACTTTAAAAGTTACCCTATTACTTTAATCTGTATCATTTCCAAATTTTCTTAAATCATTATTTTAGAAACTGAAATGATATCGACTTCCAGCTGCTGTTTGTTATTAAGACTGAATGAATATCCTTTTAATTAGTGCCCCTGGTCTTGTAGAAAAACCCTTTGGATTCCCTTAGGTTTGGTTTGGAAACTTTTTGGTTTTGTGTTTTACCTCTTAAAAACTTTTCTAGGGCAGTGCTCTAGCATAGGTTTACATGGTGTCCTATAAGGATATGTATAATGATTTTTATTTTTTAGTCCTTTCTGGTGTGTCTATCATTGAGGTGTGTCTTGGTTGTTATTTATTTATTTATTTTTACGTTAGCAGCTTACTGTGCTAATGTCTTTAATGACGTCTGTTTTTCTTTTTCTTTTTTTTTTTAAACTGAAACATGAGAACCCTTTATTTTTTAGTGTACTAAATGCTGTGTGTGTTTGGTCACTTTTTACAAAGAATATTTCATTTGCACATTGGATGCTCTCATTAGTGCTTTCTTGTACTTACATGCAACTTTATTAAATGTCTTTATTCTTACTGGCTTTGTTTCGTGTTTTACTCTCTAAAAGTTGATGTATCATTTGCAAACCTGAAGATTTCTCTCCATTTCTTTGTACTATCACCTAAAATATTTCAAAGAATTGGTCTTAAGGTCATCTGTGGGGGATTCTTATCTCCTATATGTCTCTATCTGGTTGCCTTTTTTTTTTTTTAAAATCTCTGCACTTATTTTCCAAAACTGAATTTTTATGAGTTTATTTGTATAAAACTTGGTCAAAGATTTTTGAAAACTTATTAAATAGTGATACTTACTTTGGTTTATATATTATTGTTTCAAAGAATAAGACAGTAGAGGCAAAAGTATGTTGTGGATTGAATGAATTTTCTAGCCGACTTTTTTCATTACTCCTCTCTTTCCTCTTACCCTCTGGCTTCTGGTTTGTAAACCACGAGTAAGTCATCTCACTGAGAGTCAGGAGGAGGCTTTGCATTGAGGAGGCCCAGCCCATACAGTTATGACCTATGCTTTGGCTCTTTTGCGGCTACTCTTTCCTCTGGGTTCTTGGCTGTGTTTGAAAAAAATAGATTTTTGAATAAAGAAAGTCATTTATTCTGCCGTGCTAGAATGTGTTCTGTGTGCACTTGCCTCCTCCGCTCAGCATATTCAAGAAATTAATCTGATGGAGGGTCCACTCTTTTTCCTATAGTTTACTTCTTAGTAACGGTCAGTAGAACTTGAGCCTATTGTGGCTTCAAACAAAGTTTCATCAGATTCTAGTGCAGCTTGCTTTCTAGAAAACTTTCATGGAGATATTTGTGTAGCACATTTTAGGGTACGCAAACTTTTCATCCCTAAAATAATTGTGTTAATATAAATAAAAATGTGAATTTCTTACTAGCCACAAATTTCTATTGAACTGATTGATGGCTAATTGGTGAGAGAGTTTAAAGCCTTAATTCTGAAACAGTGAGTTGTTGGTGCAAGAATTAGGCATAAAATAAATGACTGCCATAGAGTTTATTTGTGTGGACTTTACCTCATTTGTTGCTACAATTTGTAAAACATGTTGTTATTTTTTTATATGAGCATCGTATACAGTATAAACATTTATGATATTTTTACTAAGTAAATTTTTAAAAAAGGAAAACCATTTGATCATTATGTTTATAAAACCTGTCTCGTTCTATAACTTAATAGGATAAAACTTATAGTCATATAGTCTTGATTTTCTTTGGATTTTAATGTTATTTTATTACTAATACACCTTAAACACACAATTTATATTTTTTATGTAACAGGATTAAATGGACCACGATGCCGTAAAACTTGCCAAATATTTTAGTAACACATTGAGATTATTTCTTAATTTCTAGTGTACCATTAAATTATAAGCTTTATTGTAAAAAATTAAATTGCAATTTGTAGTTTCAGAAACCAGAAAAAAATTTTCATGTGCAGTGAAGATTTTATGTACTTTTAGTGGTGTTTAGTTGTAAACCAAAAAAAGAATATTTAAAAATTCAGGTCATTTTAAGTGTATGAAAAATACACTTATGTGACTTTTTCTCTATAGTTTCATAACAGTGTGTGCCATGATTTTTAAAGAGGACTCTCAATGGAACAAGAATTTTCATAGTCCACTCGAATTGTGTACTTGACTTAGAAAAAATTGTTTGATAAATAGTTCTTTGGAAGATTTTTTTTCTTCATTTTTCTCAAGGATACATTTAGTAATTATCTCAAGGATAATTACTAAAAATGCTAACCGAGGGGAAGGGAAGATTTTTGCAGCTGTGAATGGACAGGGGTAGGCATGCATTTGTAGAGCAAGTCAGGATTCCCTACCTCGCTTGGCCAGGATTTTCTCTTCATGATTCTAGTTGGCATATAGGTATGTCAGACAGAATAAATCCGCTTTAGTGTTAAGATGCTTGTTCTCACAGACAAGGCAAAGTCGCCATGTTTAAGTTCTCTAGTGCAAAGTTTTCAAGAGGAATGTGGGCTTTTAGTAACTTAAATCTCTTCATAGCTAAAGACAAAGTGTCTTTGGGTTAACTACTGTTGATTTTACAAATTTTAGCATAGGTTGATTTGAAAATTTAGAAAATTAAGCATACTGTGTAGGTGAAAGAAATGTTTAAATTAACTTAAGTGGCCTAAGTTATAGAAGAGACTGCATATACTTTATACTTTCTTTGGATATTTTTGTAGTTTGCCATTGATTAATTTCCCATCCCTATTAGAATACTCTCAATCTTCATCTAAGTAGGAATGATTTAAAACAGCCTACCATGAAACATGTTCACACTGATTCTCCTTTACATACATTATTCATTTGAAAACATTGTGTTGGAATTTCCAGAAAGCTAATGATTCCATGCTATTTTTTTTTTTGTGAATAATGATTAAAGATAGTTTCTCTTTCTCCAGTGTGTACTTTTTGTCGTCACTTTTGATTTTCATTTTCATTTTTATTTTTCTTGAGGGTCGGCTTAAATTCACAATTTATGTTCCCTGAATCTTTTTCTTCTTCTCCAGTTTTGGCAAGCGGTCCGCAGGAAGCTTCAGACGGGGCTGTGAATGCATTGTATTGGAGCCTTCTGAAATGATCGTGGTAAGAATGCTCCTGTGAAGACTTTTTTCCCCCCTAAAAAAAGTTATGAAATTAAAAGCATTTTCATGAACTACTTCTAATAGTGTATTGCATATTTTATAAGTTTGGATATATTTATTTAATAATTTTTTATCAGAATTTGAGTTCGTAATCATATTGTAATTATTTATAGGATTTAATTAAATGGAAAAGATAGAAAGTCTAAAGGGGACAAGTACCTGAATGTTTGATGATTAAACTTTGTAAATCAATCTGTGGTCATACCATTTAATTGAAATTCAAGGAGAATCTTTGAATAGCAGGATATTAGCTCTCCAAATATTGATTGTAATAAGTGAGATATTTAAATGAGTCACAGTGATATGTATTCAGGCAACAATTACCATAAGGAAATCACTTCAGCTCTTTTAACTAATTGAAAGAAAATTGGGGAACTCGTTTGCTGGTTATAAACGCTTTGCTGAGATCTTTATCTTTTAACTGAATTGTGTAATTTAAAAAATATATTTAGATAAGACATATATATAAAACATAATGTTAAAATAAATATTAGCATCATTTTTTGATGCTTTAAAAAAAGCCTGTCACATTCTTCCTTACTATGTAAAAGTGATTTTAAATAGGACGATATCACCCCTTTTTATAAAATCAGCACCAAAAATGAGATGGAAGGAACTCTCAGTGTAGATGTTCAGTTGATATTGATATTCATGTTATTCTCCATCCAGCATCTTATCTGGGAAGGAAAACTCTATAAAATCAATGACGGCCTATTATAAATAATAATGGAAACTTTTAATTCACATTAATAGAGTATTTGGTAGACTGCCAGTCTATTTTCAGAAAAGATATAGGGTTTTCCCCTATGATGTAAAAGAGGAATTCCATCAGAAAAGAGCTTCCCAGTCAAAACTGGTGAAACTTTCGGTAAAATTTCACAAAATTTACTCTTAAGTGAGAAAGTGGTATGGTGGTGAGGAAAGATACAGGATTGGAAAAATGTAGTCAGATATAGGACCTTGTTGCAACAGGTCTTAAAACATTTTTAGATAGTTCCTGGAGATCTTGGTCTCCGTTAGTGCTATTTTTGGGTTTTTCTGAAGGTTTTTTGATCTTCAGTCTTGCTTGAGGATTTTATACTTCCCGAATGTACACACTACCAGGTTTGCCAGCACGAGAATCGTTTTAACATCTAAATATGCCTCTTGTGAGCAGTCACATTTTCATTATATAAATATGATGGGAATTAACCTAATGTAACTTTTAGTCTCTATCAGTCCATTCATCAGAGTTTCCAAAATGTTTAAAATGAGGAATTATGTTTTTCTTAAATAACACTATTTTTATATATATATATATATATATATATATATATATATATATATATATATATATATATAAATGAAACTGAATCCAAGAATAAAAGCAGGAAGAGAAACCCTTAGGTAATCTACCAAAGCCATCCTCCCTAGCAGTCTTGTTGAAGTCATTTGGGATTCTGGGGTTTTTGCAGATTTACTCATATGTGTTGGCATTTTTGTGCCTTAGTGAACAATGAGACACTTGCTTTCACAATGCGTGGTCATGTAGCCTGTGAGTTTTTTTACTACTGAATCAGTACAAAGACTACTGAAAGTATCCTCCCCATTGAAACCACAGGAAATTCAAGAGTTACCCATATTGTCCTAAGTGGAACTGAAAATGCCTCTTCCTAAAAGAAAAGTTACTCAAAGCCAGTTAGTTCCAGAGAAGTTCAAAAACACTTGAAGTCTGTCTAGATAGTGTATCTACAAATGTCTTTGCCAAATGAATGACTATGGACTGTCTGTAAGTTTTGTCCTGCACCTAACATTAATTATGGAATGTCGTATTTGAAGAAATGAAATCTCGAGGGGGTTTTATTTCAGGTGGACTATATGGATGAAAATGAAGAATATTTTCAGCGTCAAGCTTCTCATCGACAGTCTCGGAGGAGATTTAGAAAAATCAACCAGAAAGGTGAAAGACAAACAATTATTGATACTGTGGATCCTTATCCTGTGGGCAAACCACCTTTGCCTAGAGGCTATCATACGGTAAGTATACAAGTACGATATTTCTATTTATTTTTAGTTTTTTGTTGGGAGTTTTGTGAAAAGACTTAAATTTTCTATTTTTAATGAATGATTCCTTTCCGTGATATACATCTCCAAAGTGCTTATTTTGCTGGAAACAACACACATAATATGAATACATTTTAAAGAGCGTTAAAATAAGATATCAAAATACATTGATTATTTATTTCTTAAAACATTCTCTGAAGATCCGCTTTCTGATCAGCATGTACAATTCTAATTGGGATATTTTAAGTTCTTCACTTAATCTAAAATTGTAGCACACTCTTCACCCCAGTAACTAGTATGTCTGTTTTTTTTTATGCAAAAACTGTATGTGTGTATAACATATTATTTTCTAAGCTTTTCCTGACATTTCGAGATTATTATCTGATAATTTTTTTTAATCTGATATAGTGAGATAAGCATAATTTGAAATGATGGTTTTTAAAATCTCATCATTTTAAAGATTGTCTGAAGTATTTCAGACAGTGACAAGGTTCTCTTAAATGCTGTAGCTCGTTTGATTGTCATTGGAATTTATGAATTATTATTCATAAATATTTGATAAGTAAAATTTTCATGTTGAGAAAACCAAGGAACAGATGAGTGATTTTTACAAGAGTCCAATATAAGCCATTTTAAGCATTATTTTTCTTATTTTTTTTTTCTGCTTAACTGCACTATACATATTTCCCCTGATGGCCAATCTAAAATAGTTGCAAATATAACTGAGGATTTCTGTTTTCACAAAGAAAGTAGCTTGAATTTATACATGTCATAATAAGGCTGAAGGTGTTTTATCTATATATACAATATCATCAAATGAGTAGTTATTATATGTGAAATTAATTTTAAAATATAAAAAAATTAGTAACTGAGAATTGCTTTACATTTCTCATTTTTTTTACCTGTTTTTATTTCTTTTACACATAAGTATAACTACAAAAGGCATGGGAAGATGTATACAGACTTAAAACTGTGTACTCAATATATAGTAACTTTAAATGATATATTTTATACACACACTTCCCATGTTCTGTGTGTGAGCTCTTTGTCTTTGGATATTTGAGCAGTTTTGACCACCAGCTACCCGCCTACTCCTCTCAGTACCCATGCACTATTTTAACTTAACATGAATTTCATAGTTGAATCCTTTCATTGAGCTCGTTTGGAAAGGGTTGCTTTTCGCTCATCATAAAGGCATCTTTGTCTGTTGGAGAGACTTGGTATTAACAAAAAAAAAAATCTATGAAAGGTTTTTTTGTTACCATTGTCTGTTAAAGAAGGTAGTATTTTTAGTGTTGATGTAACATCATGGAAGAAGGAAACATAGATTAAAAATAGTTGTACATATTATAGTATAATATATTATAATATTTTAGCCAAGTATTAATATTGTTAATATACTTTCTGGTTTATAATTATTTTTTCAAATCAGATTCCGTACTTAATGGAAGTTAGTGGGAGTCTCGATTTCTTAAAATTCAGTGTTAATGCTGATTGGTTTAATTTTATAGTCATATTTGTCACACTTAATTTGGGAGGGTCATTTTATAACCGTTTATCTCTCCCATGGCCATGTTTTCCTCCTCTATGGAATACGTCACTCACTTTCCCCACGTGACTCCATTTTTCATCTAATTTTCAAAACGTGTGTGTGTTTTATTTACAAGCTTACTGTTTTTTTTTTTTTTTCAGTGGTTTTAAAAAAAAGTCTTACCTGGTCAACAGGTTACTTTTGTTAGGGAAAATTCAGAACTAGGATGAAAAATTTAACTTGATTGCTAATGGATCGTGTGCTGGTTTACTAATTTGTAGCATGTTGATACTATTTTTACTAAATGAATTTAGATTGGCAACAACATGGTTTTAATTGAAAATATTGGATTCTGTTTTTTTTGTGCAAATTGTGTTTTAATTATATTTATATAACATGCATCGTTTTACCCTAAATACATGATTTTAACTTAGGTAAACAGTTTTATTCTATATACATAATAACACAGGCTAAAAAGAATAAATGAAAATTACTATTCTACATTAGTCCTAAGTCATCTTATTCTTAAGAAATATTTCACTTTGAAAGTACCCTACTAGGGTGGGACTAAGGATGGAAAGTTTATTTATAAGATGCATGTTCATATTTCACAGGTGATTTTTAAATGATTGCAAGTGCATTTCAAGTGCATGGCCAAAGAACATAGAGAACGTTATACATATAGCCAATTCTATATGATCATGCTTAACCTAATTTTAACATTATCTTCATTTTGGCAGATGTACTGTATAGCATGTCTGATAATTCTCATCTTTTCCTTTCCTCCTTTATGGCACTCATTTCATTTTGGCTCAAAGGAATGCACTAAATCTCAGGTATTGTAATTTGTGTGTGGTCTCCTAATACTAATCTCAGTTTATTTGTGAATTTGCCTTTGTAACTAATGAGTTTATAATATCGATGTGTTTTGCTTGGTCTTGTACTTTTGTATTTTGCCCTGCATTAGTAAAATCTCTTAAAAATTCGAAGCTATTAGTGGTTTAGGTTATGGCACAGGCTGCTTTATTCATGCAGGCCTGGGGGCGAATTGCCCACCTTCTTTGAAGAAAGAATTAGTCTCCGTCCATGCCACCCTGATCAAGCCTGATTCCATCTGATCTCAGAAGCTAAGCAGGGTCCGGCCTGGTTAGTACTTGGATGGGAGACCACCTAGGAAGACCAGGTGCTGTAGGTATAAAAAAATAAATTAAAAACAAATAATAATAAGGGATCGTAAGCCAACAATGTCTTTGCAATCTGTGAGGTCAACCAAGGGTTGCCTCGCCAAAAAAAAAAAAAAAAAAAAAAAAGTGCAACCTATTTATTTTTAAGAATGAGTGGAGCACTTTCTTCGCTAATCTGCTTTACAGATAAAGAAATGAAGAGAGAAAGACAGATCTAATGGGAGTTTAATTGCTTTTTGTGTGAAAGCTTATGGAGAACCCATTATAAATTTTCATTTTATATGCTGTAGGTGAAAGCTTTAAATTTTAGGAATCCACATGTGAGAGCATTTTGGGAGACCACTGGTAAAATTATAATCAGCTAGAATAAAGGCTTAATTAAAAAGGACACTCAAATTTAAAATTGCTTGTATATTCTTATTTGCGCTTTATTTTTAACCAGATTTCATGCTTTTATTTCAATCTCTATTTTAATCAAGAGGCCTTTAATAATACCTTTGCTCAATTCTTTCATGCCGCTACATGACTAATCTATGATTTTCAGTGATACTCTTGAAATAATGGGTCAAATTTGGGTTATTGGGGAGTTTGTAGTCACAGAATTAAAAGTGATTGGCTTCTCTGGAAACTTAAGAGGTTAAGTAACTAGTAAAAGTTTATAGTTGTGTTTTCTTGTTGCACAGGGAAAAGATCACGAAAAATTTAATTCGCATTAGAAATCTATTATCAATATGATATCTTGGGCCATTATAATAACCTTGTCTGAAAGTGTGAAATATTTCTATAGGTTTTCAAATTAAAATGAGGCAGATACTGTATGCTCTGTACAAGAAACTACATATTAAAACGCCACAGGTGGCCATATTGTGTATGTTAGAAGGACCACTAATTTTTAAATGATGTAAATCTAAAAATTTCTTACACAATTTTTAAATTTGATAAAACTATATCAACACATTTTTAATTGTACCAGTGTTTTGAGCTTTCCTTACATACACTTGAAAAAATATTAAATAAGTAGCAGCAGTTTAAAACAGATTGTAATAATTTTCTTCAGAAACACGAATACTCATATAGTTCATGTAGACCGTTATGAGGACATTTTTTCAAGGCAAGTGTGTGATGTTTGCAGAGAAAATACGCATCTTAAAATGCAGTGAGAAGGGAAGATTGGAGATGGCTTCATTAGCATTTTCTTACATTTCGATTATATTCTTAACCTAATTTTGGCAACAACATGATCATCATAATTAAAAATACTGGATCCTGTTCTTTTGAAGATGTATTTGAGGCTCTATTTAAAACAGCCAGAAAATGGGATGCACCATGAATTTTCAGTCTTGGAGTGGGTAAAGATTATAGAGGCAGGTGTTACATAGGTTCCTGGCAGAGGTTGAAAGATTTGGAGATTGACTTGGGACTTGGGACTTGGGACAGGTTTACTTTGTCCCAGGTTCAGAATAGGGTCACCGGGGAAAAGTTTGTTTCACCCGTAACTACAGGCTCTCTCTGCATTCGTGAGTAATTTATTCTAGCAGTTTTTGTAGGTAGGGAAATCCGAATGGCGTAACAGTGGAGAGGAGAGGCCGTAGGACTTGAGGGGAGGAAGGACCTTCTTAACTTTTACCTGTCGGAGAAGCTGGCACATACCTGTTCTGTCATCTTTTTAATTTCTCCTTTATTTTAATGAGAAAAAGTTTGGGAAGAACAATGAGTGTACAGATAGGAGGCTGAAGGCTGAAAAAAATCTTGTCCTCGCTACCTTGTGGAGTTTATGTGTACCAATGGACATTTCAGAAATTTACAGCCTTTCTAGCCTGGTTGCATAATTAAAATGTTCTTCACACTCTGCAGTTTTGATTGACTTTCTACTCCCACTGCTACTTGCCCAAAAAAGTATGGCTCTGTTTTATACAAATTTGATTTAGGAGAATTTAAACATGGTATAACATAAAGCACATTCTTAAAGTTTTAATCAGTGCAAAATTTTTCAAAATATAATGAAAACCCAGTGGTTGGTCATGTAAAAAGTTATCTTGCACAAATTTTGTTAGGATCTCTTTATGCAGCGTGAACATACACTTCATAGCAGTGTTTAATATTTATGTATTGAATTTTTCAGTAGATGAGATTTAAAGTTCTTGGTGCAGATGTACATAATAATAAAAAGTATTACATAAAATTAAGTTAATATAATGTAATTTGAATTAAATGTCATATGACAACATTATGGGAATAATTTTTTATTATAGTCAGTGATAATACAATATCTATAAAACGAGGCACTCATGTAAGAATGATTAATGTATGAGGCTTATGTAACTAAGTCCATTTTTTTTTAAATAAGGTATTTCTTTATAATAATATAAAAAACAAGTCCTGTTTTTTGTAAGGGTTATATTACCACTCCTAGGTTACGTCTTATATATCTCTGAAGTAATATTTTTTTAGGAGATCGATTTGATCTAAGTTGGTTTCTTCTTCAGTTATGGACTTTTGGATAGTTTTAGGTAGTTCCAAAACTTGTTTTGAAATTGATGCCTGGAAAAATTACAGTGTTTGCATAATTATATACTTTTATTTGACATGAGACTTTTTGATTTATGCCACTGTTCTTGAATTAGAAATAGGTAATACTTTTACTTATGGCATGGCTTTGCTTTGTCATTACTTTTCTGGGGTCTTAATTTAATCTAATACTTATTTAACAGAAAGAGAATATGTTTTGAGTATTATATCAGTAACTTGTATATCTACCTAATTGCTTGATTATTCAGGTCCTAGAATTTTAACTTTTAACAGTTCATGTCATATCCCATCTGACTATTTTTTTCATAATATTTTAAAATCTGTTAATGTGCATATGTAGACATTATTCAAATATAGGAACAATTTCTTAATTTTAGTATTTTCATTATTCTTTAAATTCATCAAGCATTTGTTTACTTAATTGGACCTAAAGCCTTTGTCTTAAGTATTGTCATCGATGCCTATTTGTGAATTATAATAAGATAGAAGTAAGGAAAATTTGTGTATTCTCTTTCTTAGAATACGCATAGAGAGGACATCTAAGTGTTTTCATTTATGTATTTTTATTCATTTAATGAAATTTGTTGACTACCCACCTTGTTTCAGGTCTGTGCCAGATTCTGGGGCTGTAAAAGTCTACAGGACTGACAGAGTCTTGTTCTCAGTGGCCTGATAGTCTCACAGGGCATGCAGACGAATCAATGGGCAACGAATATATGGGAAATTCCAAGGACTAAGGAAGCAGGTAGACAAGGTACTTTGAGGAACAGGCGTGGCTTCTTAAATGGCTTAATATCTCAGTTCAAAGAAAAATAGTCTTTAATCCAGGAAATCCCAATAGAAATGTGAAAACCGAATTGGAGAGTAAAGAATAGAAAAGGGAGAGTGTGCAGAGGGTGTTAAAGAGGGGTGATATATACCAGCCCCCTCCCGCCCCCTCCCCCCACACACAGATTTGGCCAGATACTATTTATTGCATTCATGCCTGATGTTTTATTATTTGCATCAGAGAACCTTAAAGAGAAGTGTCAAAAGTATCCTTTGCTTTTTCACACTCATTATCAGCAGGTTTACTGGTTCCTTTTCACCTAGATCACGGTGCATGTGAAAGCCGGCAAGAAAGTTCCCCGTGGAAAGGTCTCCATCATTAGGTGGACTCTAACAGTACCGTGCCATATTGTGCTGCAATTTCTGGCAGAATGCAGCATGTTGAACTATCTGCATGGTCACAGTCTTCTTGCTTTGGGGGGACTGTTTCCCTTTCTTACAGTCATAATCAGATATTTATGTTATTTTAATTGATACAGATTGGGGAATTACAATATAGAAGATGCATAGAAATTGAAATGTAAATCAGGAAATAGTTTAAAGCATGATTTCTATCATGCTATTAACAGTGTGCATTGCAAATTCATGCAAGGCAGTCGAGAATAGTATGCAGTGTGCTGTTTACCCAAGTTTCAGCTTCTGTTAGAGGATGTCTATTTTTATATATTACATCATCGCTGCTGCAGAACCACCGTGTCCAGGGGGATTTACTGTTCTTTCATTCCATTTTGAAAGAAAGCTTGTATTGATGTCATAATGGGACCCATCTTTTGGTTGCACTTTGAAATTGAAAGTAATAAGAGTGTCGTGTAGCAAGGCATGCAACATTTCAAGCAATTTATTTGTCAAAAGATCACTGCCACTTAGTCCTGCCTCCGATCGTGAACACTGGTGGCCCTCTGTGCCTGTACATGTTTTAAATATACTTGGCTAAACGTTAGCTTTTAATTTCAACAGCGACAATCTTTTTCATCTTGGACTGTTTCATTTCTTATGTGATTTTTTTTTTTTTTTGGTCATGAGATTTTTGCAGTGCTACATGCTCATTTGAAAAATGTCTCCTTTCTTTGGAAAAATCTTCGATATGTAGACCTACTTACTACCAGTGCTGAATCGATCTTTTTACAATTAAATTATCAGTCATTTAAGGTGTCTGTTTTTACTATTTGAAATGTCGAGTGACTAGAAATGTTTCTTTTGATTATGAATCCAGTGTTGAAACATTATGAACTTTGAATGTCTTTCTGTTAGCTAGAAGATACTGTTGACCCCTGGAAGAAACTCTAGCATTATATTCAATGTATAGGTGTTAGGTTTAAATCACTTGTGAGAGGAAATATTTTAATTATTTATATTAAAATAATTTCAAAATGTCTACTATGTTATATATATTTAAGTATATAAATTTCCCTCCTTATTCTCTAAAAAAATTAGTCATTATTTATATCTCGGTAGTAAACTTATTTTTATTAAAAAAAGGTGATTAGGAGCAAACTTAGACTTCTTAAAAAAATAACAGCTTTATCAAGTTATAATTTGCATACCATCCAATTCACCTATTTAAAATGTATATATAATTCAGTGGTTTTTCTTTTTTGGGAGGTAAAAAACATATAATTTTAAATTTCCCATCTTAACCATACTTAAGTGTACAGTTTAGCATTTTTAACAATATCAGTAGTACATTTTTGACTGACTTGAACACAACCGATTCACAGATGTACCCAGCATCCTCTGTGACAGTTTAAGTTATACATAGACTGACAAATAACTTTAAGACATTTTGGAACAAAAATAATTATAGAATCTATTGAAGAAGAAAAAAAAAAAAAAACCTTACCGAATACTCGTTTGTATTAGAGCAGTTTCTTATGGATGAAGCACGGGATCAGGTGGCTTTTCTTTTTTCAAGTCTTCCCATTTCTCTTTCAGCAGGAACACAGGAACAGTTTTAACATTTTTTTTTCTCACAAATTCTTGGCATATTTTTACTTTCTCTTTTTTTTTTGTTTTTATTAAAATAGACAATTAGTTACTTGCATTTACATCGTACAATTCAGTGAGTTTTTTTCCCACTTAGAGTTGGCATACGATAATATGCCAGTTTCAGCTGTATAGCATAGTGATCAGAGATCCTCATAACTTGCAAAATGATCACCCCACTAAATCTAGTACCTCTCCTACCCCTTATATATTCATTACATTATTAACCATCTGCCCCATGCTACACTCTGCACCCCCATGTCTGTTCCGTGACTATCCATTTGTACCTCTTAATCCCTTTGCCTTTTATTTTCCCAGCCGTCTCTCAACTCCTTTCCCACCTATGAACTTTTTTATATGTATTTTTAAACCGAACCTTAAAAAAAAATCTTTGAATCGTTAGGAATTTTGGAATACTCAGCAAAGGTTTTAGAAAAAAAAAGATCCATTTTGTCATTTGTTAATTTGCGTAAGAAGCATATCCTTAACCAACTGGGGTGCAGAGAGATTACTTGGATTTCTTTGATATTTTCTGTAATATTAATGCCCTTGACGATGGTCATTATCGATGAGCACGTGATAGCTTTAGTCTTTTTCTCTTCGGTACTAACGTTTGCCTAGTTTTGGTACTAAGTTTAGTTATACTGGAAGAGTATCAACAGCTAACCATTCTGCAAGTAGATTAAGTTGCTAGAGGCTGCAGCTGAAGTAGTATTTTACATAAAAACAGAGTTTTGTCTTAATGGAATCCAAAGACGGTAGCTTAGGATTCTTTAAAAGAGCTAAGACGCTATTTTCTGGTTGATCTGTTAGTAGTTGTCAGAATTTTTCATCTCAGAACTCCTTGAAATTTTTTGAGGACTCCAACAAACTTCTGTTTATATGAATTATCTATAGCATTACTTGCCGTATTATAAATGGAAACAAATTTAAAATATTTATTCATTTATTAGTTAAATAATACATCAGTATAAGGATTTTTAAAGTGAAAACAACTATTTTACAAAACAAAACTTACAGGGAAAGTGGCGTTATTTTATACTTTTGTAAATATGTTTAATATTTGGCTTTATAGAAGATGGCTGGGTTCTCTTATCTACTTCCGTTGTGATGTGCTTTTCTGGTTGAATGAAGCATGTGAAGAAAATCTGGCCTCACACAGATAGGTAGTTAGAAAAGGAAGGAGTATTTTGACAGCTTTTTCAAATAATTTTATTGATACACTATGCCAAAACTCAACAAGTGGTAGTTTCTTAACGGTCTACTCGTAATGAGG
This sequence comes from Rousettus aegyptiacus, assembly GCF_014176215.1. Lineage (NCBI taxonomy): Eukaryota > Metazoa > Chordata > Mammalia > Chiroptera > Pteropodidae > Rousettus > Rousettus aegyptiacus. The sequence continues at coordinate 50,717,862 of NW_023416291.1, read as the reverse complement.
AATATAAAACTATGTCAATGGACTTTTCTTATTAAAAGCTATTTGTCTTACTTGCATATCGAATGGATCTTTTGACTCATGTATGATTTGGAAAGATCGTGCATTGGTCACTGAGTTAAGCAGTCTTCCAAATTTTGACATCTTATACAATATCAAAAAAAAAAAAAAAAACATTTGTTACCACTAGTCTCATTTTTAAAAAGCCTTGGTAATTGGGAAGCTGTCAAGCTTACGGTGTTAGACATAGATTTTCCAAAAGCCTAATTTTTATTTGAAAGCTAAAATTTTATCATTAGGAAACAGTACTATCAGCTGTTTTCCTTGAATTGACAAGTTCAGTTTGTTCGTTTTCAAGAAAATATCTGCCAAGTGCTTAAATCTAAATAACCATAGTTTGTCCAGTATTTGTTTTTTCAAATAAAAATGTTCTATGAGAAAGACAAATGCAGGGTCCTTCTGAGCTCAGAGCCCTGTCTGACTGCTTCGATCACTGGCCTACGCAGCTGGCCCTGACCTTGTTTCCTGGATGATTTTTCTCCTTACTTCCTTTTCTTTCTTACAGCTGAATTCCCTAATAGATACTAGGAGAAAATGGAAAGATCCTAAGTTAACTTTGGATGGAATTAGAAGAATTTTTAAAAGCTTTACATTAAATAATTGTGTTTTAAATATATCAGTTGTATTGGGTCGTTACTGTCAATCCATTTTGTAGTTACTTAGTGATCTTTAAAGAAAGCTGTTTTTGCTTTATTTTAGCCTTTTTCATTTAGAGCACTTTTTGGGAATTTTATTTCTTGAAGTCCTGTTTCTCCCCAAAAGTTTTCCGACTCCCCTTCTCTATTAAGATAATGTTAAGCCATTATGGGTAATTATAAAATATTTAAAATTTGTAATGCAAAAGTTGGTGTGTTTTGGAAGTATGGTATAATCATAACTGTAAGGTGTCTGTTAGATACCCTTTAAAAATTGGTTTTGGTCATATGCTAATATCACTAAGACTAGAGTTAGGTTCCTCCTCTAGAAAGATGACCACCAGGGGTAGTTTTAACAACATCCTGTGGGCGATTAGTAGTTAATGTTCAGGATCGTCAAACTTATTAAAATTGTTTTGATTTGGTAGTGTAAAATAAGCAAGCAACCTAGCAACGTATTTAAAATGTCTTTATTCTTAAAACAGCCTTACCGTTTTTCTAGAATTCTCTTCTATGTTTGTTATCCTCTACTTTGAGTATCTGTTTTCATTTTTAGAAATATTGCCTCGTCTTTTCTATCAGCTGCTTCTACTTATTTTAAGACATTAATGACTAGTTTTCCTTTGCCATCACAAAGTGGATTACAACTCATAGTGTGCTCTGAGGTTCAGTGTGATTCAGTAACCAGCTACGAACACAAAATATCTAAAAAGATAAAGTTTCCTTTGGAACAGGACTGGAAATGTTTCTGCTCCTCAGATTTCAAACGGTGGGTTTCCTTTGGCGAAAGCTGCAATGTCTCACCACGCGGCTGCCGATCATCATAGCTTTGTGCATTATTTCTCACTTACAGAAATTTCTCCTTTTAATAATTGGCTCATTTTCTTTCTCACTGTATTTTACCTTTATGGTAAATACCATGCTTTCTAGGAGTTTGAGTATAATATTAATATCTTATTCGTTTTTGCTTTCGTTTTTCATCTTAAAAGTCCTTTGGATGGAGTGGTATATATTTTTAAATTTTGGTCCAACGGATTTTTATTTCGTTTTATGTTTTTGGAGAAACATTTATTTCCTATAAAATACAAGCCATCAAGAAAAATAGGTTTCATTATACATTTGTTCTAAGGCAATTAGTAGTAATAATCATGTCTTATGACGAACGATACATTTTGCTTATGTCTGTCATGCTCTTGAACTCAGATACCAGGATGATATCTGAAGTTCACTCCTGATTTCTTGTTTCCTGTTCTATCCCACTTAGTCTTAGGAGTAAAGTGTAGAATGAATGAGTGAACGCCTTATTTTGTTTAGTATTTTATTATAGATTTATCGTTCTGTTTTAATACCATGAATTGCTACTTTATGATACAACCAGGAGATATAATCACTCATAATGTGACTCATCTGGCCAGTTGTGAGCAGTTTGAACAATCGTAATTGTCTGATATATAAAGTTGAATATTCTAGTATTAGCCTTTTAAAATATCAGCACGGTAGTAATTAAGAACTTCAGAGCGCAACCAAAATATGAATAGGTAAAATACTCTGCCTTTTTAGAGCTTTTAAGGAGAGGGAGAAATTAGATGTGTGGTTTGGGCTTCATTTATTCATTTATGTATGAGAAGGAAGATTGAACATTGTCACCGTAAGCTCATGTGGTCATATCAGTAGGCTGACTTCTTTTTCAAGAGGACATTTAAAGGATTGCTGTGGCATCTGAAAACTTTCTATATTGAGACAATCTTCTATTTTCAGGCCAATTTGCTTGGAAGTATTTCCTGTCTGGAATATATTTAATTATATCAGAGGGGCAGTCACAATTCTATTCCTGGTAGTGAAGTCCATCGATTGATGCTTCCATTTATAAATACTATCATTTTATTTTAGAATGAGCATCATCGGACCATTATGAAAACATGTTTTTATATTTATTTGAAGACGTTAGGTTTTAAAAATGAAGATGTTCGTTAAAAGTTACATTTTGGAAGAACCAGTAAAGTCTTTGAAAACAAATAGTATCTTATACTCCAGTTTACATGTTTTGGATATAATAGGTGCTCAGCAGCATCTTGGTTGTATGGTGATGTCTTTGCATCAAACTCCCAGAGTTAGCATTAGTTAATATTTCTAGGAGTGGCATTATTGATCTACCTGCGTTACTAGTTTTATACAAGGACATCTGCGCAATCCCAGCCATCTATACAACATTAATTAATGATTCGCCCAAACTTCGAGTGCAGCTTCCTTTTCAGAATATCTTGGATAGAAGAATAAAATTGACCCTTATTGAATACTAATGACATATACCAGTTAGCTCGGTGTTTTCTCATACATTCTGTCAATTAAACATCCCTGCAGTTCTAAACTCTGGGAAATGGTGTCTCTGCTGTTGGGAGATAAACATGCTGAGGTCCAAGAGGTGAACTAACATGTCCCATGTTCATGGTCAAACACAGACATAAGCGTTCTTTCCTTTCCTGATACATAAAATTATTTATTTTTAAAAACGAATTTAACGTGTATTAATTTTGCACTACTTCAACTTTTGTTTTGATCTAAAAGAGGCAAATATCAAATAATTCAACTACTTTAGATGCCTACTGTTTAAGAACCTTTAAATGAAGTAGGCTAGAGCATAGAACGTCCAACGTGAAGAGTGATTACTGCGTTACATTGGCAGTGATGATGGGCTTTGCTTGATTTATAAATATTTTTTTTGTTGCAAGTGTTTTCCCTTGTCGAACCATGTATCTCTCATCAGTAAAGCTCAGCGTTACTTTTATTCTCTTTAATTCTTTCTAGTTAGTCCAGTGGTTTTCGCTGGTAAGAAGTACCATTTCATAACAAAAGATGACTATGTAATTGGTGTGTTTTAAAAGTTAGATTTAATAATAAGTAACACAAGCCAAATCCTCCTGAAAGATCTTTTCGTGAGTATGACTTTTTAATGAACCAAAACAACTTGCTGTTGTCTAAATGTAGTTTTCAGAGGTGAAAAACCAGCATCATCAAATTGCTTGCTTCTGTACCAGAAAATATTGAAAGCGTTTTTGGTAATATTTGAGAATATTGGAAAAAAAGAGAATATCGAAAACATATATTAAGTAATTTCAAGGTTTTTAAAAAACTTTCTATAAAACCAATTATCTAGTTATGCACAATTTTTAATAATCCAAATGATTGCTAATATTAAGAAAATTACTTTTTACTTTAAGTTTGACAGCTTTTAACTTGGAAGGTGTGGATGTTAAAAATTTCTAAACTATTGTCAAATTATCACTATAATTTTTAAAAAGTAAGAGCAATTAATTCCTTCGTCGACTGCCTATGTTGGAAGACAGAAATCTCCGAATCAAGGATAGTTACCACCAGGAAATCTTATCCCAAGATAGGTTCATTTCTATTCATGTGATCTCTCTTCTATAATTCTATATCACATTACCCCTTCTACTTCCATTTTGCTATCAGCTAACGTTTGCTTACAGCCATGTTAGATAAGATGACCGCAAACACTTGAAAAGATTTTAGGAATCTCCCAGCCAAACCAACCACTTAACACAATGTATTTTTTTCCTATATAATCACTGACATGCAGCCTCTGCTTGAAGATTTTTAATTGCACTTGTCACCGATATTTGAGAGATAGTCCTTATGTAATGTGTGTCAAAATTGTCTCCCACTGCCTGGTACCGAGTCAGGGTTTAGTAAATCACAGCAGTTATTATTTATTATAGAAAAGGTCTAATTACTAAGAAACTCTTCCTTGATTTTGGTAGAAAGTTGCCTCCCTGTGATTTTAGTTCATGGTTCTAGATATCTTCTTAAAGCAACGCTAATGAATATTCATATTCCATTTCCTAGAACCGTGCTTCAGACGTTTAAAGGGATCCTACTTCTTTAGGCATATTCCCTGGGCTCAACATTCTTAACTTCTTACAGACTTCCTGTCATTTAGGTTTTCTGCTGTTCGAACACCACAATGACTCTTTATCACCCCTAAGTCATGTGCCTAAAACCGACTGCGACACCTTATGTAAGGTCCTGCAACACCCTGCAGTGCAGGTGACGGCAGAACGTCCTGTCTTCCTTGCTCTGGATGTTATATGTCTGGTACTGTAACCCAAGATTATATAAGGTTTCAGAGCACTGTGCATTGGCTCATCTGGAACTGTGACTAGCTCCCTCCCCTCTACAAATTGTTCCTCTGGCCTGATCTCCTCCTCTATCCCGTGCTTGTACGAGTCACAGTATGACGGTACACGTGTAGGTCTTTATATTTATCCCTCTTCCGTTCATCGAAATTTGCCGGTTTTAGTCTACTCTTTTCACCTGTCAAGTTAGTTGAAACACCTAATTTTGTCGGTAAACAACTCGGACATCTTTATGGTTATACAACTATCCTGTGCCTTTCCTCATCTGGAAACCGGTGTCATAATACTTTACAGGTTAGTTTTGAAAAAGTTTAAGGGAAATCACTGCTGCATTTGTTCTTTGAGCAATTTTACTGAGTGTTAAATACCAGAGATAAACCATAATTTGTTACTGACAGTATCAAATAAATACAAAAATCGGATGGTCCCTGCCTTCAGTTAACTTATATTCTGGTTTGTGATCGATATTATTCTTTTCGTTAAATAAAAAATAGAGAATAATTAACAATTCATTGTGTTTGTACAAACATATTAATCATGAGGGAATATGTTGCATGCCAAATTAGTAATAAAGATAATAATTACCATTGGCATTTGAATAGGGAGCCAGTTCGAGGCCCTTGCTCCTTGAAAAAGCAGTGAAATGATTTGCAACCAGTGTACAAGGACTGTCTACCTCTGTAACCTTGAGCATTTCAAGATGAAGTCTGGTTTTTCTTGAAATAGTTTCTAGGAAATGAAGTAAGCTTTGTTAAATCAGCTATTAAAGTCTGTTCATTTTTCAAATAAGTGTATTTTTAAAAGCCCCGTTCTTTACATCGGAATTTCTCACTGACTTACAGGCTTCGTTTTATTTGTTTATCTGCATGCCTCCATCTCGTACCATCTTTAATTTTTTTCTCTTTTCATATGTTATATGTAGATATTGAGAGTATTTATTATAGATAAGTTACTACATTGTTTTTTTCTGTAATGAATCGGATGCAAGATAAACAGTTTGTTATCAGAAACTTTTTTATTGAAGTAATAGCTTAAACATTTCTTTGGAACATGTCTTTGGAGTCTATCTGGGTGATCTTTTTTGGACTTTAAATGAGATCTTTCTAATACTAGGTGCCGATTCAAGTTACAGGTTCCCCATATTTCTAAAGTCTGTATTTAAATTCGATTCAGATATTTAACAATTATTATGTGTCAGACATTGTGTTCGAAGCCCTCATTTCATTTCATAATTACGTTATTTTAAATAATGAAACTGAAGTACCATTTTATTTGATCAGCATAGAAAAAATTTTTTTAGCCCAGAATTCTTCTGTGATTGCTTTGGAAGGGTCTGTGTGGAAGACCTGTCTGAGGTGTACCCGAGGATGGAATAATTTGTATGAAATGTAGAATGGAATTACTGTTATAAAGAATTTATCAGATAATCAACTTTTCTTTGGGGAGGGGGAAGAATTACTATACTAATAGAGGGATGTGTTGGGTTTAGGAAAATAGAATAACAACTTCTGATCATAGGAAGGACAATAACTTCATTTCGCATTTGCTTAGTGCCTAATCAGTTTGGTGTGTTCATACAGAAAGTAGCATTTTTAAACGTCATTTCTTTGGTGGACAATAAGACATTAGGAGTCAAGTTTTTAAAATTTCTTGTTTCTAGATATCAAAGAATTACACATTTCACAGATTGGGGTAAGGGCAAGAGGGAAGAAATCAGTATACAGTGGATAAATGAAGTAAGGTGCATTAGCAGCCTGGAGTTCTATTTTGTATTCTTCCAAACTGCTGACTTTGTAATCTTATGTAATTTATTTTTATTTTTCTGTGAAAGATGAATACATTATTTTATTACTTCCCTTGGGTTTTGACCAAGTTTAATTAAATGTTTGTAAAGCACCTTGAAATCTATGAGTAAACACTGTAGATATTATAAGTAAATATAAATAAATGAACATATTAATTCTAAATGTGATTAATAATTACTGAGAAAAACAGACCATTTTTCTCAATTTCACAGTAATTATAAAGCAAATACTTAAGGTGAGAAAATGTAAATGAATATAATGCTGTTACATTTAGCATGGAAATTAAGTAGTGTCCCAAACTATGTATGTCATTTTTACCTTTGAATCATTGCCATCGATAATTAAAAGTCGTTAGATGTTTTTGACACAGGGCAGAGAGTTGTTACATGGTCATTTTTTCTAGCTGACTCTATTTAATAGTATTTATTAAATCTAGATTGTTAAGGAATGGGGTAAATATAACCCAGTTTAAGGCTACTTCCAAGTGTGATTTATTCTTGTTTGTGTAAAATCTACAATAAGAGATTCTCTTAAATCTTCTATCTATATTTCATTTCTTAAGCGGTGTTTGGCATATTATAACCTGGCAAAATTGTGCTTCAATTATGCCAAGGTAGTATGGATACTAAAATTTCAGTATTACAGTCATGAGTTTTTAAGATATGTGGGTTGTAGGCATGGAGCCAGGTTGTGAGAGAGATCACACCTAGTCTCAGCACAGAAAAGCATCAGTGCCTGAGGCTGTGTGATTTTCTGACTTCGTTTATCAGGTTCTCTGATGGGGCTAGCTTCCTTCTTGAGAGAAATGACGCATTTTCCCAGTCGGAGGCAAGCAATGGGAAACCTTCACGTAGAAGGTCAGTTCCGTCAGCACAGGGGTAGTTTTATTTAAACTTGAAGAAGAGTTTTTGTGATGGGTGTGTGGGACATGGGCTTGATGGATGAAAGTTGTAGAACTCGATCATGTGGTTCTCGAGTTGCCCTTTACTTTTTTCATAGTGCGGTAAAACACGTATAACATTTCAATGGATCATTTTAACCATGTCTACGTGCACAGTTCAGTGGCATCACGTACATTCACATTGTGATGCCACCATCCCCACCATCCTTCTCCAGAATTTTTTCATCCTCCGCAGTGGAAACTCCATGCCCGTTAAATAGTAACTCCTCTTTACCCTCTGCCCCGAACCCCCTAACGACTGCCATTTTCTGTCTACGAATTTGACAACAGTAGGCTTTTTATATAAGTGAAATCTTACACTATTAATCTTTTTGTGACTTGATTATTTCACTTAACACGGTGTCTCCAAGGTCGATCCTTGTTGTAGCTTTAACGGAATTGTATTCCTTTTTAAGATTGAGTGATACTTCATTGTTTGTCTGTACCACATTTCATTTATACATTCATTCATAGGTCGACAGTTGGGTGGCTTCTATTTTTTGACACCATTTTTTTTTTAAAGACTACTCTTTAGAGCAGTTTTAGGTTTATATCAAAATTGAGAAAAAGATACAGCGATATCCCATATCCTCCCAGCCCCCACTCATACACCCTCCCGCTCCCTATATACCAACATCGCTCACCAGAATTGTACTTGTTTTTTGTTTAAGTCAAGGATGAACCTACATTGACACATCACAATCATCCAAAGTCCCTAGTTTACTTTAGGGTTCAGTCTTGGTGTTGAACATTCCGTGGGTTTGGACAAATGTGTAATGGCATGTGTCTGTCATTATGATACCATACAGAGCATTTTCTCTGCCCTAAAGTCTTCCGTGACCCACCTGTTTATGGCCCTCCGCATCTGGCAACCACTGATTTTTTTCTTGTCTCCATAGTTTTGCCTTTTCCAGAATGTCATAGAGTTGGAATCATAAAGTATGTAGCCTTTTTAGATTGACTTCTTTCACTTCGGATTGTCCATTTAAGGTTCCTCCGTGTCTTTTCATGGCTTGATAGCTCTTTATTTTTAGCCCTGAATGACATTCCGTTGTCTTGATGTACCACAATTTATTCATTCACCTACTGAGACACATCTGGAAAGACTAGCTTCCAAGTTTCGGTAATTATGATCCAAGCTCACGAAGCGATGAATGTAAAACGAATTATGAATATAAATGTCCGTGTGCCATTTTGCGTGGACGAAAGCTTTTAACTCTCGGTATTTTTTCATCCTGAGCGCCACTGCTGGGTCACGCGATGAGCGTGTTTGGTTTGGTGAGAGGCCACCACGCTCCCTTCCGCAGCGGCCGCGCCACTTTGCGCCCCCGCCGGCAGGGAACGAGAGCTCCTGTCGCTCCACACCCTCGCCAGCGTTCGGTGTTGTCGCTGTTTTAGGTAACGACCGATCCAACAGGCATGAGGTGGTGTCCCAGTGTTGCCGTCACCTGCATCTGTCATCTGCATTCCCGTGACACGATGTACGGCACCTTTGCATACGCTCATCGGCCGTCCGCGTATCTTTTCGGGTGGCGTGTCTGCGAAGTTCTTTGGACCATTTTTGAATGAAGTTTTGTCTTATCGTTGAGTTTTAACCTTTTCCCATTTAGGGAAAAAAAACAAAAACAAAAACCAGTGCAGCTAGTGTAGGAATGCTGCGTTTTCTAGGATTTGGCATTTTCAGCAATCGAACTGCTATAAACAGGATGCTATAAATAGAATGATGTCATTGGTTTCCGAAGACCATCGATACGCTAGAGCAATGCGAAAATGATAATAAAAGCAAGATATTTCGTGGCAGACTTTGGGGCTAAGGTTAGGATTGTAACCTGTGAGTTACCACGAGGCAGACGGGAAAAAGGTTAAATGTTCTTTGTATATTTGGATGAGTCCTTTATCAGATGTGTCTTTTTTTGCAAACATTTTCTCTTGGCCTCTGGCTTGTCTTCTAATTCTCTTAATATTGTCTTCCACAGAAGACTTTAATTTTACTGAGATTCGGCTCACCTATTATTTTTTTCATGAATCGTGTCTTTCGTGTTGTATTTAAAAAGGCATCACCACACCCAAGTTCATCGAGGTTTCTCGTGTTACCCTGTTATTGTAGGTGTTTGATAGTTTTGCATTTTACATTTAGGTCTGTGATTCATTTTGAGTTAATTTTTGTGAAGGGTATAAGGTCTGTGTCTAGATTTTTTTTTTTTTTATAGCATGTGTGTATTCATTTGTCCCATTACCGTTGTTTGAAGAGACAATCTCTGCTCCATTATATTGCTTTGGCTCCTTCAAAGATCAGTGCCATTTCCTTTGAAATCACATTTGTCTACTAAAGAAAAGTCTTTGAGATTTTTGACAGGAACTAGTTTACAAGGTCAGATACGGTCTTGCTAGTGTCCGTTCCCTGTTGGTGGAGATTTCATTCATTCAAAAAAGTATGAGTGCCCACGATACGTACCGTGCGAGGTGCTTGCAAGTACGGTGGCTGTCATACAAACGCTGAGGGGGGAGGGGGAGGGAGAAGTGGGAGCTAACTGCTTCAATAATTCCGTGATTAAATGCAATATCACAATTGTTCTGAGTGCTCCAGGGAAGGTTATATACGATATCATCGTAAGTCTGAGGGCATTTCACCAATAGGTTTTTGGGAGTGGAGTGTAGTCATTCAGGAAAGGAGAGTTCCAGGCAGAAAAGACCTTCTTGGCCCATTCATGGAGGGTGACCTGGAGAACATGAGCATGCATTACATCTTAAAAACATGCAGATCTTGCAGACCATGATAGAGTTTTAGTCTGTATGCTAAGAGCAATGGGAAACTGTTGATATGTTTTAATTTGAAAAGTGGGGCTCAACAGATAAAGCCGGAATTACCAGATTTTAGTTTTCAAAAGATCCCTGGAGGTAGTATATTAAATGGGTTGTGTGGATGAGGTTAGGTTAGGATTGAATCCAGACAGTTCAAAAAGACCTTTGCAGTTTTCAAGGTAAAGAATAATAATTGGAGTGAGATGATAGAAGAGATGAAGAGAAATAGAAATTTGAGGAAAGGTCAAGAATTTAATTAATGGACGTCACGATGGACTGGACATGGAGAAAGGTGGTAAGGATAGCTCGTAGTTATGTAAATTGTATAACAGGACCATGGTGGTCCTTCATCTGAGGAGTGTGTGTACGAGGGAAGGGTGCAAGTCAAAGGAGAGTTCTTGAGAGATTTGGTTGCGAAGAGGAAGAGATTCAAGTGTAGCCATAGGAGAATGTAGGGTCTAGCGAAGGTTTCTGGTTTTTGTTTTGTTTTGAGTTGAGAGAGACCCGAACGTATTTAAAAGCCAGTGCAGAGAACCTCTAGTTGTGGAGAGGAGGTTGAATGTCTGTGGACTAGAAAGGATAACGGATAATATTAGAAGTCTGTGAAAGGGGTATTTTGGGGATGGGTGGGGAGAAGGCTCCAAAATAGTAATGTGGAGGGAATTGTTGCCTTTAAATATGAGGGGAAGAAAGCCAGGAGACTAGAATGGATTCAGAGTTGCGTAAGTAGGCAAGAAATACAAATTAGCAAGCACTGACAAGTCCATAGGCAATTATTAAAGTTAGATTTTTCGGATCTGTTTTCTATTATGTATACTGTTTATAGATAGTTCGACTATGAGAACTGACCAGTGTTTCGGAGTTAAAATGTGCTTGTTCCCCGTCGACTAAAATGTCTTTCAAATAACTAATCGGCCCAGGTGAAATTTAGAGTTTATGGTAGAATAACATATCTTCATTAAATTTAACTCTACTTCTAAGAGAAGTTAGATTTGGTTTTTAAGAAAATAAACTTGAGTGGGTTTATTTTGATATTTTTTGCAAGGCTCCGTGCGTGTGTGGTGTGTGTGTGGTGTTTGTGAAAATCGCATCTTCTAAATTTATACAAACCTCGTTAAACCGCATTTTGTGCATTGTTGATGGATGCTTGTTCCCCGTAGCACAGTGCTATCTGAGGGTGGGGAGGAGGTCGCATCCATGCCTTTATCTTCCTTCACCTTGGTGAAAAAAAATCGTGTTTTAGTCCAAAGCTGTTCAAGTAAGTCCTTGCTCCGTTTTCCCACCCTGTCTTCAGTGATATTATTTGGAGTCAGCAATCAATGGATTCCATCCCTCTGAGACTTGCTTAAGCTACAGCCGCTGATCTAATACAGGCAAGAGCTTGTTACTTTATCTGAATTGTCCATCGCTACCTTAATGAGTGAAATGGTTAAGTAGAGGAGGGGGCGAGCCTTAAGGAATGTGTGTAGCATTTGAGCTGAATATTTCAGTGTATACAGGGAGAGGGAGGGTGGGAGAGAAATCCACTTACATCACTGGAACTGCATTGAGTGTGAGCCTTGCAGGTTAAGAGACAGACTACAGTGTCTTGCCTTCTGCAGGAAGCAGCAATGCCGTTTGTTTCCTAAGAGGAATTTTTTTATTTAGAAAAGGAAGCTTTCTCTCTACCCAGGAAATGGCTTTCCTTGTGCGTTGCTATGCCAACTGCCTGCAGCCATGGTCCTCCAAAGTAAGCACAATAATGTAATTATGTTGGTGTGTTGCATTCAGACTCATGATTCTCGAGATTGTGTGTGTGCATGTGCTGTGTCTCCGTTAGTCACTCTCTTGCTGGCAGTCATGCTTGTGTTGAGTGTGAGGGACAGGCATCATTAAATTAAATGTCCATCAGTGTCATGCTGCTAAGATTAATTGTGCAAACTTGGTTAGTGGAGTGGGACAGAGATCACTGGCCACCACTCTGTCAGCATCATTAGCAGCTAGGGAGGAGGTCCCGATTCACATGCTCTGCCCTGAATTTTTTTTTTTCTTTCCTTTCTTCCTTTTTTCTTTTTTCTTCTTTGCTTGGTTGGAGGGGTCCGTGTGTGTGATTGCAGATGGAACAAGAGTGTTAACAATGCTTGGCTGAATGCTAGAGACTGTTTCTCATACCACCCCGACTGATATAATTCTGTATTAAGCCTTTTTAAGGGGAGTCTGTGTGCAGTCAGCCATTTTAGCTTTTTTTTTTTTTTTCCTTCCCTTCTTCCTTTTCTTTTGCCTCTTGCTCTTCAGTCTCCGAAATGATCTTGTTCTCTTGGAGGACTGAGAGCTGTCTAAGGCTTCCTCGGTCTTGTCATAGCCCGAGATGGTTAGAGTTTCAGTGTTATAAAAATGGAGACGAGCACTGTTGTTCGGATTCCTTTTCTGGTCTACAAGTGTGAGGGTTTTTTTTTTTTTTTTTTTAAGCTTACCAGTAGTGACACTTTAAGCTGCAGCATGGTTTCCTCCTCCCTCCTCCCTCTTTTTTTTTCTTCTTCTTCTTTCTTTTAATTTAACGCTGTAGAGGATGACTTGCCATCCATGAGAGATTGGTACATGATGTGTAAATTCAGTTCAGCAAATGTTTCTTCATTATGAAACCACTAGCAGCCCCAGCTAACCATGGAGTTATGGGCCAGCAGGAGAAACACTCAGTAAGTATTGCAAATGCTGCTTGTGCTTGGAGAGCACGTCATAGAGAACTGCTTTAAAATGGGAAATATTGCTGCTTCTCTTCAGAGAAAACAGTTTTTTTTTTTTTTTTTTTTTTTGGAGGGTATCGTAGTCTGTTTGGAGGAGGGAGGGTAACTTAAAACTGGCTTGTTCTTCCAATTCTGTTGAGATTTTTAAAAAAAATTTTAAACAGGGCCAACTATTTATTTCAAGGAAAATCATGAACATTGAGAAATATTGCACAGCTGAGTTTTATAACCAGAAATTACAGCTTGACAATTCATCTTTTACTTAATAGTCGAATAGTTTTATTTTATTTTATTTTTTTAATGTTTTTCTAGTGGAATTTAGTGAGAGATCATGAAAATGATTACTGGCAACCGGCATCTGTAGTAAGGAATTCACATGGAGGTTTGAGTGAGGGAGGGAGATCTTTGATTATTGATTTGGTAATAAAACGATTGGTGGGACTCACCTGACTTCTTAACGTGTATTAATAAGAGATGAAAACACAGAGCATCTTTTAAATGCCACAAGTATTGCTTCTTGATAATCGATCCCGTGAGCCAGCCCTGCATTTATCATGCTGAAATCCCGCAGGCAGCCACTGCTGCTGGTGAGAAACGCCTTTCTGTGGCTCACACCACGTCCTGGCCTCCGGTTACAGGATGCAAGTCCCCACAGTGCCACTTTTAAATCACCACGTTAGGAGTCTCTGCCAGCACCCTAAATGATGCGTTTACATGTTTATGCACGCACACTTGCGCGCGCGCGCACACACACACACACACACACACACACACACACTTGTACATCCCCAAAATGAAAAATGCATAAATTTAGGCAGCTTATATAGTAGTTTTAAGTATTTTCGAAATGTCTGTTTTTACATCCTGGCATCGAGCAGACATTATATTTGGGTATAGGAATTACCTTTTATGTATTCTAAAAAGAACGAGACATTAAAATTAAAAAAAAAATGGAGAGAAATCGCTGAGGCTTTGCAAATTTATAGACAGAAGGCCGTGAGTTTAGAGTACGAGATGCTGGGTTTATGGTTAGAATTTAGTCCTGTTCGTCATTACGGACCAAATTATTAACTGAGTCCAAGAGATTTTCTTAGACGAAGTGACTGACGGCATCGTCTTAACTTTTCCAATGAACCACAGGGTGTTCTTAAGGCGGTAGCTGTGTCGGAGGCAGGCGGCGCTGCCGTGCTCAGAGCCCAGCCCCCTCATAATGAGGTCCTTGTGGGCCCTCACTAATTAGACCTCTTCGGATCAGATCCGAAAAAAGACCGGCCTCATACTTCGTCTCACGAATAGGGAAGGTCGTTAGAAGTTCCCCGACGTTCGATGTTATTAACAGGGCTTTTGAAGTGAAGCTCCTCTGTAGTCATGTTTTTTTCTCCAGGTAAAAGGGAGAGTATGACTTAAACTATATTTGAGGCGCTGTAGAAGCCAAGTTTAAACCACGGGTTCCTCGTTTATCTTTTTTGGTATCTCCTTTCCCAACATGGAGGGAGGGAGTATTTAAATGAATAGTAATATAATTTGTATGAACAAAGAAAATCGTTAAAACTATTTACCGGTGGGGCATGAAGAAGTATTGCTAGATTGGTGAAAACGAGCCGTTGGGACAGGTAATGTGAGTAGCGCGGAGACTGGAGTGCTCACTGGCCATAAAATAGCTTTGAATCAAGCAGTTTCTAGAAAGCAAGTGAGTGGTTATTTCTCATGACACTAGAATTAGCCACCCCAGACCATCGTATGTGGCCGAGTCAGCAGCTTGTGACATCGGGAACTTGCTGTATACTTGTTGATGACTCTTTGGTTATGGAGACTTGACTGTTTCATGAGTAGACCTGTAAGATTTTAATTATATGCAAGGAGTCGAATAGGAGATTATTTACTCTGGCTCTCGTGTAATAGTTGACTCAGAAAACAGTTGTAGAGCAAAAATGAGTGAAAATGCACCTCTTTTGGCCGATGAGGTTATATGAGCATGTCAGAGATCATTTTACATAGTAAAATAAAATAAATTCACAAATACTTCCATTTCTGCTCCTTTGAAAAGCGTATCGCTTTTTAAGTGGCTTTGTTTCTTTGACTACAGGAAGGAGTGAGATATTAAAAAGCACAACCTTAAATTGGAGGCTTTCTAATTGGGCACAAATGGTAAACTCAGTTATTCTACTTTGCCAGAATTTTCAGAGCTTCTGTTTTTTGTTCTTTATTTGTTTTCTGTGTAGCTCAGTGCACACCTCCTTTGCAAGCACGTGATAGGTGTTGAATTTCTCATTGAAGTTTTGGATTAATGAAGTCTCATTTAACCTTTTAAGACAGTGAATTTTACGTATTTTATCATCCCCCCGGTCACTCAGCATTCACCCAGAAACGGGTTGTTTCTTCATAGTCATCTAGTGTTTCCAGTTAGTCTTCAGAGGAGCCTTTTGATTTTGTAAACTTTGAAAATAAAAGGAGAGTGTTAACATTTTAAAAATGTATCATAAAACTCCAGTTTCCAAAAGACTACTGTGGACCACTGGTTGTATAAACTGTTAATAGATATTACATGAAAAAAGTTTGACAGGCTCAGTAAGTTGGGAAAACCTTGGGATAACGTTAAAGACATCACTCCTCGATTTACCAACCGTTTTTTTTTTTTTTTTACCCGTCTCTCCTCTTTTTTGCCTGCCTCAGATTGTCTCATGGGAATAGCATTCCTTCAGCGTGCTTTCGAAAAGTCTGCAATAGGGGAATGACTTTGAAACTCTGTGAATTTTTTAAATGAGTCACTTATATAACAAATAGACTTGATCCTACCAAGCTGGAAATCTAGTTGTACATTTCTATAAAAATTACCGATATAGGAAGTGCGCTGTACCTACAATAAATAAAACCCCAGTCATGATTAAATACTTTTTAAAAAGTAGTGTTTGTAAGAAAACGCCCTAACTAAATGTAGTGCATAAATAGCAAGCAATAGCTGTTGCTTGTTGTATGAAAGGTACTGTATTACATATTTTCTGACTTACTGGTTACAACGACCCTCTAAAGAAAGATGTATTACCCCCTTTTTTAGAGATGATGAAATGGCGCAAGATGAAAAAAATTGTTTTCTAAGGACTAGGAGGTGGTAGAGCCATCATCACTGAAACCCAGGTCCGTCTGAATTCACAGTTCTTCTTTAACTACAAACCTGAACTCCCCCTTACGGGGTCAGATTTAAATTAGGTGTGTAGATTGTGCAGTTACGAGAGCTGGTATGAACTAGTGGGTTACCTGCCTTGCAGAAATACTGGCTTTTCTCCTGCGACTCTGTTTTTCCCTGGTATGTATGACATTCTAAGTGCTGTGAATATTCAAAAAAAAAAAAAAAAAAAAGCAAAACTGTCACGATCAAAATGATTTTTATCAAACGTATCAAAAACGGTTACCTAAAGCTGCTTATCGACAGGTGCGGTCTCTAACGCATGTGTCCTTTGTGACCTTATCTTGAGACTCGAGTTGGGATGCTCAGGAACAGGTGCCGCCGAGCCCCGGGCCTTTCTCCTGCTTCTCAGCGTTTCGCCCAATCACGTCCCTTCTCATTTTCGCTGCTTAACTCCTCGAACGCGAACTCGATGCCTCGACTTCCTGCGTTGTTCCCTTCGTAACTTCCGCCAGCCTCACCTGGCTCGGTTGAGCTCTGGAAGCCCCGAGTCTTGCTGCTGTTTCACCTCCGCTGTGTCTGCTTTGGCGGAGTCTGCATCCGTCATGGAGCCTCTCCGACGCCCGTGCTGGCCATGGCGCATTCGCAGCCCCGCATATAGATCTCACCATCTCATACGCCCCGTAATCAAGAAAGATGTACTGTGGCTTAGCCATATGTTGAAATTCCTGTTGATCACGAAGGGCCTCTGTATCATCTACATTTTCTCCCTCGTGAACATGTTTTTTCTCCCAACTATGCTTTTTTAAATTTAGGACAAGACGATCCGATCACGAACACTTGAGGCTGATTTTCTTTTCCTGTTTTCCAGCTTGCAGTGCTCTTTGCTTAACTTTGACTCGCTCCTTGTCTCTTCACAGTCATCTCGGCTTTCTCTGATGATTAAGTAGTGCTCCGTACATGATGCTCAGTTTTATTAGTTCTTCTACTTGGTGCTCGTAAATTGGTTGAGTCCGTACAATTAGATGAGAAAGGATACCTTGAGTGAATTCTCCCCCATCCTCATATTATGTATTAAGGATGTGGTTGGAATTCAAAACTGCTTGTCAGCTGTTAAGAATACAGTATAGAGAAGGCATTTCTGGAAGGCAAGAATAACATGTAAGAGTCCAAGGCAGGAAGATGTGGGACATGAGGGTTCAGAAGGTTATCAGGAAAAATAATGAGATCTTCACTGTTCGAATGGGTTATGTTAGAGATAGTAGGTCAGTACAGGTGAGGAAGGGGGAAGATACTAGGATACCTGGCAAATCAATGACTATGGTGTGAGCATCCAGGACGAGTGTAACCTCCTCTTCCTCTCCACCGCCCCACTTCCTCTGTGTTCTGTCCTTAACTAGAGTGGATTTAAGAAAACGCGATTTTTTAAAAATTGCTTTTATCCTTCTGTGACAATTCGACCTTGTCTGTAAACATGGGTATAGTGTCTCTTTAATATAATTTGATTCATTTTTCTTAGCAATGTAAGAAATAGCACCGATATATATAGATAGATAGATAGATAGATAGATAGATGGATGTTAGGTTATTCTTTTAGGGCTAAGACTCCACCTTTACTTTATCTGATCTTTTATTTTTGTTATAATGACAGATATATTTCCTGAGATGAAATAAACTTATCTCTTGGCGAGGTTTTCCTCTGTGCTAGCAGAGAGGAAAGGCCAGAGAGGAAAGAATATCCTGTTCTTTTATTCAAGGACAAGGTCATCTTGCCTT
This sequence comes from Rousettus aegyptiacus, assembly GCF_014176215.1. Taxonomy (NCBI): domain Eukaryota; kingdom Metazoa; phylum Chordata; class Mammalia; order Chiroptera; family Pteropodidae; genus Rousettus; species Rousettus aegyptiacus. The sequence continues at coordinate 50,699,846 of NW_023416291.1, read as the reverse complement.
GGATTTGGACCAAGAAACCTGGGCAACAAATAATAGATCTTTGTATACTGTTAGAAATGAAGAAATATGTTTTTGAAACTTTCCGATGCATTGTATACACTATTTACATGCATAAGATCGAAAAAACCTCTTAACTCTTTGTAGGACATAATGAAGAAAAAGTCTTTTGGTCAAAAAGAAGTACGCTTCCCATTTTTGCTTTTAAGTATTGGATAGTAATGATTTATTTAAAATGGAAGTATTTTAAAATAAAATCAACTAAGATTAGTGAAAAAAGAATAATCACTTAAGAGTACTTGAAGCGCATCATTAGAAGCTCAATTCTCCTCCTTTAGCTGTTTCATAGTAAGATCACTCACTAATCATAGTTTTTCTCTCATTTAAAATATATGTTAGAAATATTGATGTTTAATTTGCATCAAAGTAAAGACTCCATAAAGTTTGTCATAGAGATATAATTATCACTGAAATATAACGTGAAATGTCTTTAGTCCATTTCCTTGATTTTTAGGCCTGACCTCTAAATATTTTATTTAGGTACCCTGTTTAGCAGTCCTCCAGAATGATAGTTTTCTTCATTTTTCTGTGCTTGCTAATAATCACGTAAAAGTTATTTTTAGAAATCCTTAAGTACTTTTTAGTGCTTTATTACTTTATATACCTAGTTAAAAAAGGAATAACATTACTGTTATGACTGTACCAATCTTTTGTAAACTTTTGAAAACTTTTCCTATTTAGATCAAACAACCATTTTACCATTATCCATATGGTCTATTTGTATTATGGTATATGAGTTTTTTTAAAATGATTTTTAAAACAAGGGGAAAATATCTGGATATACATAGAGGTACACTCATTGAGGTTGGGGAGAGAGAGAAATTTAAACAAAAGTTTGTAAATGTGTTCTCAAGGTCTCATTTTCTTCCTCATTAAGAAGTGGTCTTTATTTTTTGAAAGTCTGACCCATGCTTGTGACTGTTGCCATTTACATTATTAAGATGTCAATGCTGTTGGTACTGCCTTAGGTGTTATACAGAACGGATTAAATAGAATAGTACCTTTTTTAGACCACAGATAAGACTTGTACAAAAAATTATAAGGGAAGATAAATACACATTTATACTCTAAAGCACATTCAGAAATGCTATAACATTGCACACTCACAAAAGCAACATGACCCCCTATATAGTGCATTTACACAGACAGTCTTTTTAAACTCTTGGTCCCAACCTCTACCTTTCTTGTTGATTTAGAATCACCCTTGCCACATTGAACTAGTCAGTTGTCAACCTCTGCCATATTTTTTTTTAATGAATTGAACTTCTAGCATAGAACTTTTATGTTATGTTGTATTTGCTCATATATATAAACACGTATATAGTGTGTACGATATATAATACTTGATCTTATTTAATGGCATAGTCTATGATACGTGATTTCATAACTTATCAGCCAACACCTAATCTATGTTTCCTTTGCACATTAAGTCGCTGGATAAATATTCCCCACATTCTTCAAGTCTCCATTCCATATCAGTACACCATATCCTCTTTTAGAACTTATACGACATGTTCATTATAAAGGCTTAAAGACATTTTAGGCATTAATTAACCTTACAGTTATTGATCGATAAAGTGACACCTTTAAATTACTAAGGTACATATTCTTTAGTGAAGTCTAGAGAAATACATTATTAGTTTATAATATTAATTTGATTTGAATATAAAATGAAACATATCCCCTCCCCTCATATATATATATGTATATATATATGCAGTATTTCATACATATTTTTGTGTTTATATAAATATTCTTAATCCATAATATTCTAATTTAGTGTATTTCTAATGTAGAACAAGCTAGAACTTAACATTCTGCATAGCTTACTTGATCGATAAAGGCTAAATTTCAGGAATACATGTCCTTATCTCTTGTGATACATAGTATTTTATTTTCTAACTGCTCTATATTAGGTATCCGAAAAGTACAGAGTACGAAGGGTATACCTCATTATGGGTTATTTCCAAAAGGTGAATATTTCACTTATTATAAGTGCTAGCACAGGACTTCACACCTTTCATAATAAATGAAGACAATGAAACATCGCTGTCAAAAATGTAGAATTATAATCTTTTGATTGCCTCCATTCTTCTAGAAAGAAAGAATGAGTTCAACCAGACATTTTTGCCCTTCGGAATATTTTTAATAAGTGCAAGCACTTTTTTTTCCCCTTAGCAATGAAGAAAAATGTGGAATTCAATGGGAATACTGTGACATATCGTTTTTCTGGATTTTATGGAACTGAGAATTTTTTGTACCTTTAATATTAGTGAGAAAGAAGATTGCTTAGCGTTGTCAGTACGGATTTGGAAGAATTCTGTAGTACCTGGGCCTACAGCGGCCGGGTTAGTCGGGGCACGGGGAAGGTTGGCAGAAGTCGCGTGGTTGAATTCCAGTGGTTGAGAACGCAAAGGACGAAATTAACTTTTTATTTATGGCTGACTAATCGTACACTTATTTCCTGTGAAAAGTATGCTTTTCTTCATTTTAAATGACAAGTAAAAATACAAATGTGTTTCATATTACGTTAATGTATAAGGCTTCCTATTTATCGTTGAAATTAATCCCATTTGCCAAAACAAATGAATGTGAAAAGCATAGTACTTTAGGGATGACATTTACCTAAAAATAAAAATAATTTAAGACTTTTATTTAGAACAGAGGCCCTTTTTGAATAGCTAAACTAATTTTCAGTGCTTGTTTTATTTCGTGTATGGTTATCCAAGTGACAGTTTGGTTTGTGGCTTGTCTGTGTTATTAGTTTTGTGTATAATTTATAAATTAAAAACGCACAATTCTGTGTTCATTGAACAAAAAAACAGAAAACAGATGAACACAAAAACAGAAAAAGTACTACAGTTTTAGTACCTAGATAAAACCATCGATACATAGCCTTGTATTATAGGAATGTTGTTTATATTGTACCATAGTATAAAATCTGGTAGTGGTATTTGTTGTAAATTTTACTCCCCAAAATATATGTAGAAGATACATTTAAGGACAACTGATTTAAGAGAAACATTGGTAACTGTTATGAAGCTTCTATCATAGCTGTTTAGTCTGTAGTTTTAAAGTGTGCCAAACAGTATAATATATGTAACATAACATGTTTTATATGTAATGCTTTAAGTTTTGAGGGCGAAGCTATTTACTTGAGTCTCTACAGCCGGTGTTGGAATTCCATCCCAAATGTGGAGAGTAAGGATGCAGAGTGATTTTAATAAAGCTTACTATATTCATTCCCTTGGACTTTTTTTGGAGTTTATACAAAATTTTAAGATATAGGAAGTCAGTAGTAAAGTGTCAAAAGAAAAAGAAGTGAGCTTTCAACACCTTAGCTAAAGAAAATATAAATGTCTGTGACAATATTTTTATCCTCTCTCCTTTCCACTCTGTGGCATGTACTTTATCATGGAAATCTTTTAATTGTGTTCTTTTTAGTTTGGCATACTTCCAGATTTCTTTACCCTTCCTTATGCTATTTTCTTGTTATCCTCTGAAGAAAATGAACCTGATGTGAAGATTTAGAGAATGTCTGCTGAAGAACAAACCTCACACAAGTTGACAGCAGTGATAGTAAATGAAAAGTTCCTTTTGCTCTAGAAAAAGAGATATGGGTAACTCAGATGTCTCAGTTTTTCCCCTCAGAACAAGACTGCTTAAGCGCTATTTCTGCATAGTAAAGGAGAATTTAGACTGGAGTTCTTATTTAATAAAAGTGTTCAGTGTAGCTGAATAAAGTGTGAAAGTAAATTGAATACTTATTAAATTTGTGGCTAGTTAGAAAAAGGTAAATCTATATTGATGTTAAAAACATAAGACCATTAAGCAGTGCAGCAGTGTTCTCAAAGCATTATAAAAAAATTAAACCACACATGGGGATAAAAAAAATGACAAAATGTTATTTACGTAACTGTTAATGCATTTTCATCTGAGAAGTTACATTTTGTTTTGTTTGTTTTGAAATTATATGTTCTGCTTTTTTGCCTTTTGAGAAGAGAAAGTTAATGATGAAACAATATATACTCAGTATTTTCTTGTGGGTTTTAATCCAGATTTCTGTAAAAGAGATTTAAAAATATAGTTTCAAAATTTTTCATCTGTTTAGTATGTACTTACCATGCTGGGTGAGCAGTAGAAACAAAAAAATACACAGGAGCGCGTAGGCAGGAATGTCACATGTAATTTGAGTGGTCTACAAAGAGGGAAACAAGACTTGAGCAGTGCCACAGATAAGGAGAGATAAGCAAAACGTGAAGGTAAAAGGAAATAGCAATTTTTGCAAGGCAAACAGAATGAGCCAAAGCATCGAATCAGAAGCGTTCATGTACGATCAAGGAACAGCGAGTCGGTCAGCTGGGCCGAGGTAGAGAGGCCGCTGGAGGAATGAGGCTGATGAGAACAGGGGTCAGGATGCAGAAGCCTCCTGATACCAGGTCAGAGAGTTCTGGCCTGATGCTGTGGATTCGTGAATAATCAGAAGATCGTTCATGGTAGAATATAGTAAAATAGTGTGATGCGGCTGAGGTCCACTGGGGGACTGTGATGTTCATGAGTTGGGTTTCTGAAGAATGGACTTTGTTTTAGGTCTTCATTTAGGGTGGCTAGCTGTCAAGCCGTCTCTCCTGATCTGGACACAGCTAGCTGATGGAATCATTTCTCACTTCTAACTTATTATATGAGCAGGTGGGAAGGATCAAGAATTTGCCAGGGTTATTTTCCTTAAAAGTTTGATTGTGTGTATCTCAACAAAAATGTCATTTTCACCAAATCTGAGATACCTAATTGATTGATTTGCCTTACTTTAAATGACCTACTATTTTCTTTTCATTGATTTTAAGTTGGGTCCCGGTTTCAAAGATGTTAAAATAAAAATCATGGATCTTAGAAACAATGGAATGTGGTATTAGCCACATTAATATAATTGTGTTTAATACATTTGTACATTAGAGTGACAGCAGTATGCAAATAGTTATGGAACTAGATATACTATTAGTCTTGCCAGTTTTTGTTTATTTTTTTTTAAACCACAAAATCACTTGTTTGAGGAAAACGTGTTCTGTTTTTGGTCTTTTGGGTGGGAGGGAGGAGCTCACTTGGAAAGTGAAACTACTCCTAGTAACCTATCCTTAAAAATAGTTTATACATGTGATCATGAAAACTGTAATCTGACCAGTTGTAACCTCGGCTCCAGAGGAGGAACTTAGATTTATATTCTCACTTTCTATGTTCTCAGCAATGTTCTAAACTCTTTTTTGATATTATCACATTTAATACTCACAGTGTAAAGAAATCAAGATGTAGAGAGGTAAGGTAACTCTCTCAAAGTCACACAGCTAATATATATATGGCAGAGCCAGTGGTAGTCTCTTCTCGAACATGTAAACAGACATGCATGCACGCACGTACCTGCAGGTCTATTTTAGAAGCTGCACCAAGTATCCTAAACTTTGCTTCTAGTCCATTGTTGGACCAGCTCCTTATTTTCTGTGTCTCATAGATTATCATTCCTATTAGAAAGGTTGAGAACAGGTTATTCCTCCCCCTACATTCAGAGGTGATTTTCTTTAGTATAAGTTTCAAAGGGGTTTCATATGTATAACATGGTAATTGCTATCCCCACCATAAAATATAGAGTAGCTTTAACCTGATCTTGGGAGAAATAAAAGCAATATATTTTTTCCCCTCAAACTTGGCCAGAATTGCAAGAATACAATATTGTATTGAATGATTACTCTCTATCTCTTTTTACGCAAGTTTTCCCTTGTTGAACTTTGCTGGGACAGTCGCGTTTATCTGAGCTTTTCCATCTGTATGGTTTTCCAGAGGTGTTTCACATCACCCTGATTTTAGACTTGAATATAGAAAAGAGTCCTGTTTTCGACTTATTGTTTGGGTGACACGATTGCTCTCTTATTTCCAGTTAGATAAGTAATTTGTGAGGAGCTAATTTTAGCATATAGCCAGATGAGTTTTCTTAGCCAGACACACTTAGCAACAATGTCTTAGCCATTTCAAGTACATGAAAATGAATAATAATTAGATCCATCTTTATTACAATTTCTTTAACCTTCATCACTGTAACACATATTCTTGGGACTATAGAATAAAAACACACCTTTTAGCAGCCGTAGTAAAACATACTTTAGCGTGGACTTAACAGAGTGACCTGACATCCAGTGGTTATGGCCCTTCGTGCCTTAAGAACAGTCTTTTCTTGGCAGTGCTAATGGCCCTAGGTTCAGGGCCCGTTCTCTGTAAGTAGAATGATGGGCAGGGCATTGTAATAGGCAGGGTTAGAGAACATCTTTCAAGGCAGAGTACTCAAAACTATTCATATGGAAGGTCAAGTACTGACTTTGTTAGCCACTCCCGATGCTTCTTTTCTCTGTTTCCTTCCTTAAGTATTATCCAAAGATACGGTTGGAAAAGATATTGCCTTCGGTCGGTTATAATCAAGTTCACGAGTGGCTTCGAAGTATTACCCTGGGCCTGAGAGCAAACGGAATACGTAGGGAGATGTCACGGTGTAGCAAGTCTCGCTTAGGAACAGCACCCGTTGCGAGTCGTCTTCAAGCATGGTAGTAGAGCTATTTAAAGCAAAATCCTCTTCATTTCATCTGCGCACTTTTCCCCGTAGTAATAGAATGCAACTATTCGAACTAGGTTTTTTTTTTTGTCTAGTAAAACAATAAAATACAAAGACTTTGCTTTGAGTCCTCGTTCCGACGTTGAGGAGTTGTACAGCTGTTAGGTCATTTAACTTCTTGAAGTTTCTCAGTTCAAGACGGAGATCATGATTCCAACACTGGTCCGTTCTTCTGAAGATTATGAACGATTACATTAATCGTTACAATGATTTTATTAGGTGTTTTACATGTTATTTTCTTTCATCGTCAAAACAGCCCTAGGAGTGAAGCGAGATTCTCCCAGATTCACAGATCAGAAACTGAAGGTTTAAATAAGGAAAATAGAGGGAAAAGTTAATGTTTTCAGAATCTCCTTGCAAAATGTAAAGCCTAGGTCGCTGTCAGTTATTGACGAGAAATTAGAGTACTCTGCAGTCTTTACGTGTGGGAATCTGAGCTCTTCTCTTTAGCTGTGTGACATTAGGCAGATCACTTAAATGTTCTGAACCTTTTTTCTCAGTCTGTCACGTGCCGTTAATGCGTACTTCATAGGTGGTTTGTAGGGATTACAGATTTGACAGCGTCTGGCACACAGTCGTATCCATGATTTTGATTCCCGCTTTTCCAGCTAGAAAATTTCTCTTTTCTGGGTTTTTAAATAGAACGTTGACAATGATTCAGAGATTTATTTTTCTCTGTCTAATTTTACGTTCACTGAACATGATTCTCTGTCGGACATTGTAGGTCAATTATGAGTTGCTTTAAGATCCTTCAGTAATGACTTTTTTTTACAAATTGGTACTGGTTTCCAAAATAGCTCATTAAAGATCATAGTTGCTATGCAAAATTCCTGTTCAATTTTCCTTAAGTACTTTAAATCCCCCCTCCCATTTATTAAGTGATTTTGTACAAGTAGAGCTGCTTAGTAAGACCTGTCTTTGTAGTCATTTCGTGTGTGTGTGCGTGCGTGCGTGTGTGTGTGTGTGTGTGTGTGTGTTTGCAAGGAGGTATTTTTAGATAGTTTAGCTGAACAGCAATCTGACGTCTTTAGAGGAGACATCAGTTCATTATGTGGATACAAATTCTATGCTTTCAGCTTTTATGCACCAAGTCTTAATTTAAATCTGTTCTTCTTGCCTTTTCTAACGAAAGAGACGATATCATGGTATGTATTCTATTTCTTCCTAAGGCTGACCTTTCTAGTTATCCTTTGCTTAGATAAATGATCAAGGTAAAGATGCCTTTATTTGCTCACAACTTAATATAGATTATAGAAGCATGGAATTTGGGGTCATATTTAAATATGCCATTATACATTATGCTACACAGTATTTTTCTATTGCAGAGTGATTCAGGGGATTTAAAATAGTCATGGAGTTCATAAATGCTGCTTTCTTTTAAGTAGAACAATTTAAAGGCCAGGATGTGGGAGTTCTGTACTTCTTAACTGTACATATTGCTTTATCGGTTAAAAAATGCCTTTTGCTTTGAGAAAGATAATTTAATGCTGAGCATGTAAGAGGGCATGGTTATTTGCTTGTTGCAACTCTAAACACAGTGTTGTGTATTAAGTTATGATAATATTTTCTTTTATCTGTTTCTTTTCACCTCTTAAAAATCTGGGAAAGAAGCTCTTACAGCTTAAACAAATTAATGTTAGTTGTTTGTGACTCTTGTTCTCACAGGAGGGTGCCTTTGGTTAATAATAAATGTAGAACTTACATATGTGTCTTTCTGATTTTACTAGAGCTAATTTTGGGAAACTATTCATATAGAAATTCAAAAGATTTAAAAAATTAATTTCAAACACATCTCTTTTATTCCTTTCCCAAAGTTCAGAATTTATATCTACTTCATGTCAAAATGTCAAAGCTTGAGTGAAAACTTTTGTTATTCATTCACATGTGTTATGTGCACAGTGTGAGGCATCCAGGATTTAAAGCATGGATTTTTTAAATTTTCAATTCATTTATTTGATAATTTGTGAATCAGTCGGGATGGTAATGATATTTTAATGATTGCAGTGGACTTCCTCATCTTTTACCGTATTTTGTAAGCGTAAAGCATTATCATAGAAAGATGAGTTAGTTAACCTAAAGGAAGACATGATCTTGGAGAGTTAGGTTAATAATAGGCATCTCTGAAGATGTGGAGATCTTTGATTCTTCAAGTGAGAAGCGTAAGTCATACGTGTGTGTGCCTGTGTATGTGTGAAAGGGCGAGACAAGACATTTTGTAGTATGAAAAACAAGGAAAAAAATCCTAAGGGTGTTTTAAGAAACGCTTTTTTGTTCTTAAAAATTAGTGGTGTTATGTAACCATTTAAGAATTTAACTGAAGCCTGATATTAAGTGAGTCAGATTCCCAGCTTCTTAATGATGCTTCTTCACAGTGAAATCCAAGCAGTTGCCAGATTCTTAAGTCATGAGTTCATTCTCTCCTTGCAAAATTTGCATGCAATAAAAATTGAGAATCTGGGCCAAAAGAGGTGTTAGTACTGAAATTCGTATATGCTAAGTGTAACATATTTTATGTGAGGCTGTTTCTCACTGAAATCATCTCTATTTCAAATTAAGAAAAGTGACCAACTGGAGACTAAAGTTTCTTAACCAAAAAGTGGCATAAAAGCTCCTGAATCTTGCTTTCTTGGCTCTTTCTTCTTCCCCCCATAGCACCTACACCTGAATAGTCATTGTTCTTTCAGACTTGTCTCCCCCAGATCACCTGAGCGCGGCACCCACCTTCTTCTGCCACAGCAGCGTGCCGTCCACGTTGGCTAAACATGCCCTCGTGGAGGCCAGGTGTTCTCTTCCCTTAGAGGGGACACATGGCACCCTTCTCGTACCCATAGCCCCGAGGAACCCTTCAGGAACTGTGAACATTTCAGGAATTTTTCGTAAGGTACCTGATGATTCTCACCACCCTGGGGAGAATAGGGGTCGGGAGTATTAAGGATGTAGTTAATCTTTGCTTCACCCCACCCCACCACACACACACACACACACACACACACACACACACACACACAGCCAGTCATTTGCACTGAGATAAGCAAAGCAATGTCCTTGTGGGATACTTAGTGCCTAACTTCTCAGGTGTTTTTTTTTGAATTAGCACCCCATCCCCCTTTTCCTGAGTTAATGCTGATTACATCTCTTTTTTTTTTTTTATTGTTCCATTCACTCTAGACTATCTCGTAGCTTTAACTGGAGTATATGATTCTTGGAAATTGTGTAACTTATCACCTTTTCCTTCCTTTCAAATTGTAAGTCAGTTATGCACTTTGGAATTAAAGACGTCTTAATTTATTCTCTCTCTGCATTGACTAGAGATTATCTTCCACCTCTGTTACTTTTCATTTTTTATTCTTCAGTTTTCCATAATTAAAATATATTTCTCATCCCCCAGTTTTCCATAGTTGGGAGAATACATGAGAAAAAGCCTTGTTCAGTCATGGATGATACGTACATCTAGTTTGCTGTGAAGATACCTAGTTTATAAGCATCCAAACAACAGATGCCAGACCATGACTTTCGAGGAAGGAAGACACACCAAAGAAATTAGAGTTTATGTCTGATTTGCTTGATGTGTTTTTTTTTTTTATTGGTGTCTTGGTTACTGTTTTTCTTGATTCTAATCTTTCAGTGAGTTCTGTGAATTAAGAGGTAAAAAGAAGGAGATGGTTTTTTTTTTTTAATCTCAGGAGGTTTCTTAATCCTGTTGATAAAATTAAAAGTATTACAGAATTTTACTTAGAAAAGCACGTTAAGTCAAGCGACAGACATCTAGCCACGTTTGTGTCTCAGCTGAATTTTCGTTGGGTTCAGACATTTGGAGGAGGCACTAGCTGCTTCTAATATTCTTTTAAAAAGTCTGGGAAAAATTCTGGATGTTTAACTAATTTTATTTTAAACGTTATTGTAAAATATAAATGAATTTCTGTCTTACACTTCTGTGGGACTGCCTTTTTTTTTTTTTTTTTTGCTTATATGTATCTAACACTCTTTAAAGGCTTAGCTCAAAGGGGAGAGAAAACGTGAGACCTTTATCTCTTGTTATCTGTTCAGTGATTTCAAGAATCCCTACCCCATTACCGTGTGCTTCAGAATCTGCTTTTTTTCATCGTAATTACCTTGCCCACCATTCATTATTACTTCTGTACATATTAACATATAAGCACTTAATGAGCAGGAGAAAAGTTTCATGAATTCTTGCTCTCCCAAACCAGACATTCATTGGTTGATTATAATAAAGTTCGAGGCTGTATAATTCAGCTGCCCACTAGGTATCTTGATGTAGGTGTTCACACCTCAGATTTGATGTGGCCAAAAATATAACTCCTGAGTGTTCTCCCAACCGCCACCAAAAGGAAGAAGCCCGACTGGACAGCCAACCAGCCGCCCACGCAGGCGACAAACTCTTGTCTTCGTCCGGTTTTCTTCATCTCGTTATCAGCGCTGTTACCATGTTTTCGAACATTGATGCTCAAAACCTAACAAGCTGTTCTTGGTTCTTCGGTTGCCCTGAGTGCCGTGTTCTTCAGCAGGTAGTGTTTGGTCTGCGCTCACCGTGAATTCACGCTCTTCTCTCCCTCTGCGGTGTGTCACCCGGGGCCACCCCGCCATCGTGCCAGTTGACGCCTGGTGTTCCTTCCCCTGGTTTCTCCTCTTCCCCTCGTGCAGGCCGGCTCTCCTCCCTCGCCTGGTTCTGCTCGCCTTTCTGTCGGCTCCACTTCGGCGGCCTTGACCTTCCTTCTCGTTCTGACCGAGCTTTGGAGTCTTCCCTCTCGTTCTTTCTTTTGCCTGAATTCGGCCTCCTTTGATTTCCATCCGGCCGGCTCCCCGACTCTCTGATCTCACGCGTCGGCAGGTTTCCTGGCTCAGCCAGTCCAGAGTAGCCATTTGGGCTTTTCTGTCACACCACGTTGTTTTAAGTCTCCTCCAAACATATATTATTATGGTTTTTTTCCTTGTTCATCATTTTACCGCTTTTTCGTTACGTCTCTCCCCTCTGAAATGTAAGCCTCACGAGAGGAGACACCCATCTGTTAGATTCTGTACTCTATCTAGACTGCCTAGGAGGTGCCAAACATGATGAAGCCATTTAATGAACATTTACCGAATGCGTGGAAAGCTCTTCCCCAGGCCGGTGGGTGGGTCCTTTGTGTTTATGTATCTCTCATGTCAAACGTGATCTTCTCAGAGCGCCCTTCCCAGGTCACCACCCAATCTAAAATGGTCTCCCCATTTCCAGCTGTCACTATCCATTGCATTATTCCCCCATTTTAGTATCGTTTAGAGGACTTACCGATATCTAAAATTATTTTACTTATTGTTACTTATTTCTCCTTTCTCTTTCCACCCTCGAGTTCCTCCTGCTCCTAGATTGTAAATCCCGGGAAGCAGGGGCTTCGCCAGCCGCCATCACTGCACGTAACCAGCTCCTGTGAAAACGCCTGGCTTGTTGCAGTCAGTCAGGAAATACTTGTTAAGTAATTGAGTGGACAAATGAGTCTTAGGATTCTGAGAGGAGTTCAAACACGCTTCATCCGCCAGGCTCCTCTCTTGGACTCTGTGCAGATAGGAAGCAAGACACGTTGAGTCCAGAAGTTCTGTCCTGACTTCTAGGAAACTCTAACTAAGTGCATTGCTTAACTGTTGTTATTGTTACCCTGGGTTTGGTACATTTTCAGCCCCCTTCTTCTAGTCACTCTCTTTTCATTTTATTCTGACAGTCTTACGTGTAATTGCTGGTGGGAAGGGGTGACTATAGAATTGGGAAGGAGGGGACATTGGCATCAGGCAGTTTTTGTTCAGTTCCCCTCAGACTTAGTATCCTCAACTCTAAACCAAGGTTAAGAGTTCAGTGATTTGTACGTTTTTTAAGTACTAACTATATTTTAAGCACCGTGTTCGAAGTAGGGGAAAGAGTGATAAAAAAGGCAGACATGTTCCCTTTCGGACTCACCTAGAGAGGGCTGCAGACCGTAAACCAGCAAGTACCGTAAAGCAAGGCCAAGTTCTGTGACGGGCAGTATTCTAGGTGTCGCGCGAGCATCCTAAATAGGCGAACCTCCAGGAGGAGAGTTCAGAGAATTAGCATCCCAGAGGCAAGGGTATTCTTCTAGGAGGAGGGAGCAGTGAAGACCCTGGGGAGAGAGACAAGAGTGTGACATTTTAAATAACCATAAATAGCTCTGTGTATCTCGCACAGAAAATGAGAGGCAGAGGTGTTGGGAGATCAAAGGAGAAGATACTGGTACAGTGGTTAGGGGTAGAAACTTTTTCTTGAGGGTAAAGGGTCTACTAAAAAGACTTTTTGCAGAGCATCGACATGATCAGGGGTGCATTGCTCTACCATCTTAAAAGAGTTTACTCCGGCTGCAACATGGAGAAGAGATTGAAAGGGAAATGAGAGGCTCTTACAGAAGCAAGACGGCGGTCCTGCAGTTGCATGGGCACGAATTGGGATAGTCATTTCAAGTCCCCTCTCTGAGTGTTCCCGCCACAGAGGGCTTCGTTGAGTTTTGAGGTTCCTGTTTTTGCCAAAGGTGAATTGAGACTAACTTCTAGGTTATGGAAGTGAAGCTGTTTATGTCTAAAGACACTTTCAAGTTTTTAGTGCTTGCCCGGGCACACACACACACACAGGCTATATGACACCATAGATTATATTAAAAACCAGTCACGGGTTTTCCTAAGTGTATCTTCATTAATGCTCTTCTGTGTCCCCGGTTTAGACTCGATAAGAAATTAATGTGCATACGCATACACACTTAACATAAAAGATCAGAGAAACAACTTGATGTTTGGGGAAAGTAAAAGCTTAATAGAGTGATAGAATATTAAATGTTGGTGCTAATTTAGGAAAAATGTGTTTTCTAAGAGAGTTACCCCATTGATCATATAAATAAATCTTTGTAGATGACTGAGGAGGTCATGAAAAATGCCGGAACCTTGACAGAAGGGGAGGGTATTAGGAAGGAGTCTTCCTAAGAGGTGATGTGTGTTTGACTGTGTCTTAGTAACTCAGACTATTCATTTGATGATACAGCGTCTAAGGCTTACCAGTCTAAACCAAAAAAAAAAAAAAAAAGAAGAAGGAAGGGAAAGATGAAGGAAAAAGGAAAATTTATGAGACTTCTTGCAATTTATGCAGTGTATTTTTTCTGCTGGCCCTGGGCAGTGAGTAATGCACAGCAAACGTTCAGTCAATTCTTCCACAGTGCCCTCCACACAGAGCTAAAGTGATGAAATTATCTGGTGTGCTCGGGTTGACACATAAAGCCCTTGAAAGTAAACATTACATTAAGTGTCTTATCATCGAAGTCCTTAGAAGTAAATGCTAAAATGAATACCTTTGGCATTGAAGTAAAGGGAAAAACTGATACACTAGACATGTAAAATTAATACCTGTTATTTTTGTTGGTAACAAGAGGGATAACGTATAATTATATTTTTATTTCAAGATTATTGTCTAGCTAAGTTGTAATGCTCTTCACAAGGAAAGTAGAAATTATAATAGTGTTTTAATGAAATGTAGAAATGAACTATTAGAGGTGGGTCAGAGATGTTTAAAATCCAGTAGCTTCTTTTGTGTGTGTGTGCATGTGTGAGCGTGTGTCACATGTATATAAAGTTTTATAGCCAGCGTACCCGTAAGTGATAACTTAGGACACACACAGCTTCACAGCTGAGTCACGACCCGTGGTACATCCATCAAGAGACGTTACGATGTCCTTGTTCGTTGACCACCTCTTGATATAAGTTGTAACAAACACCATTTTCTGTTTAAGATATGTGGAATTAATTACTCCTAAATATTTATTTCAAAAAAAAATACATATTCACATTTAAACACTAGAGAAAAAGTGTTAAATTCACGATCCATTCATATCGAGGGCTCAGAACCCTGCAATGGCTTCCCCTTTCACTCAGAGCAGAATCCGAAATCGGTACCACCGCTTTCCCGCGTGACCTCGCCGTGGAATGTCCCTCTGTCCTGATCCCCTCAGAGCTTGTGCCGAGCTCCTAGCTGTGCTAAAACATGCCAAGGCCAACTCTGCGTCCGGCTTTTCGCTCTCGATGCCCTGCATGTGAAACGCCTGTTTCCCTGTGTGATCGGCAGGGTTCAGCCATGCGCCCCAGTGAATGCGTCTCTACCCGGCTGTTACCCAGGCAGGGATCCGGGCCGTTCGTCCTCTGTGTCCCATGTTTCCCTCTATTAACTTTCCAGCTCCTTATCTTTATGTGATAAGGTCAGTATTTGTTGGATACACCAGCCCACCCCTATTTCCTACCACCACTAGGATCTAAAGTCTGTGGAGTCAAGGATTTTGAGTATATCCAAGCTTCTTTCTAAGGAAATAAAGTTTCGTTAATTCTCATTTTTTAAAAAAGACAATAGCATGAATGTCAATAGAAGTATTTTTTCTCAATCAGTCTATTCAGTGAATTTTTGAGTACTTAAAATCAATTGACTAGGTGTTGTCTAGACTTAATTTCCCGTTTAACCTATTAAGCAGTACTTTTTGAGAACGAATAATTATTTGGAAGCTGTCTATTCTCATATAATATTCATGCCTTTAAATTTGAGTAGATATTAGTATTTTCCAACTCATAGGGCAATGAACATATTTTATATTAGTTTGGTTCATAAAGTACTATGATACCTAGTCGATTTTGTTTTTAAGTTGTATAAATAGCCCAAGAATTTTTCACAAAATGTTTAGTAATTGTATTCCTTTGGCTTAGTGAAATACTAGACTTAACTCAATTTTACACAAAGGTAAATATGAATATAACATAGTTTATAAATATATGAAATGTACATAAAGAATGTATGTAAATAGTACGTGTGTATGTATAAGGGATGTGTGTGTATATATGTATATGTGTGTGTGTGTATATATATATAGTAAAAATGGTATGATTGGACCTATTCTTAGGAAATTAGAGTATAAAAAATAATCTTCTTATCGCAATATCAGTATCATCTCTGAGATCTTCCCAGGCACACTAGCACTGAGTGAGTTTTCAATAAAATGTGTCCGACTGAATAAGTAAAGGAACTCTAATACTTATTTTATCCAAATTACACATGATACCCTGAAGTCAGGAAGTGATCAGAGCCTACCTACTTCTCCCTACGGAATTTAGACTTTCATTGTGGAAGATTTTTCACAAATAGGTCACAAAGATTATTATAGTATTTATATGAGCTAATATAATGCTAGCCATTGTACCAAACCAAACAAACGTCATGGTTCAAACGAAGCGGAAGTTTATTTGCCTTTTGCGTGAAATCCAAAGCAAGAACTCCCCATCTTTTAGTGAACAGTTCCCTTCAGAGCCATAATTCATAGTTTCAGGCCCCTCCATTTTGTAGCTCGGTCGTTTGATCTTTAATGCCAATCTTCTGTTGTCTCCTGACGGAGACTCTCTTGATGCACAGAGAAAGATAATGGCAGGTCTCGTGGAAGATTTTTATAAGTAAGGTGTGAAAATGGCATACATCACTTCTGTGTGTTCATACTCCAAAGGCTTGACCTCAGGTATAGTGACACATGTGACAGTAAAGGATGCTGGGAAATGTAGTCCAGCCGTGTTGCCCCGGGGAGGAGGAGGACATTGGCAGATAGCTGGCCAGTCTTGGCCACGTTAGGGTATTTTAATAGAGACCTAAGTACATTTGCTTTTGGATGCAAGGTAGCTTTTATAACATTAATTAGTTAAAAGTCACTTGTGGATTTATGTTTTTAATTCTGTATAAGGCTTTCTTTCCAAACCAATTGTTTATTTTTGTTCGCAAAGAAGACAACTTTGCATCCTCCGTGGATCTCACAGGAATCTTTTTTCCTTGACTTTTAAACACTTATTTCCCTAACTCCATATTCCCTTGAGCGTTTGTACAGCTGGATAACTAAGCACAGTCCCTTCGGAACTCATCAAAGTTGTTGTCTAATTGGTCACTGAAGCTGTCTTCTGGTATTAGCTACAACTCCCCTGCCTCTCCAGGGACTGCTACATCCATGGCACCAATCCCACCTGGTCCTGGAAAACAAGAGACTGAGAACTCAAGTTTCAGTAGCTAGAATATTATCAGTATTGGTGTATAGATAATCACAAAGTTCGCTAAGAAATATATTGATTGAGTTGGCTTTCGCATTAGCAAATCCATCTATCGTGATATTAGTATAAAGTTTCTTTAAGATTTGTATCGTTTCAGGACAAACAAACAGAGATTCATGGACATGGACAATAGACTAGGGATTACCAAAGGCGGCAGGGAGACGGGATAAAAGGGATCAAATATGTGGTGACGGAAAGAAATCTAACTATGGGCAGTGAACACACAATGCAATATATACACACCTTACTGTTGAAGCGTACACCTGAAACTTACTTAATTTTGTTAACCAATATCACCATAAAAAAAAAAAAAGAAAGAAAGTAAAGGTGTGTACTGTTTAAATTAGGGAAAAGACAGGTTCAAAAATTGGGTTAGAATAGAGCCCCAAATAATAAATATCAAGAGTCAGGGTACAGAGTAAAAAGGGTATAGATTTTGGAGCCTTTTACTTGGTGGCTTTGGACAAGTCTCTCAAGCTGTTAGAGTCTCAGTTTCTTCGGCAGTTAAATTCAGCAGCTTAGAACAAACACATCAAATATTCAGCATGTTGCTTATTACGTAGTACTTGTCCCTGAAATAATGGCATTAATTATTACTAACATATAGAGAAAATCCACAAAGGAATTTAGACTTTAAATAGGTAGAATGCTAACCAAAAGAGGATTTTTAAATTACCTGACTCGGTGCCAGCAGTTGCCATGTGTTTTATTGAAAATTTCTTGGACCGAGTGTGCTCGTAATTTTTTGGAATCCCTTGGAGAAACGTATGCTTTTCAGATTGGTGGTTATTGATGGTTGCAAATAAATTAGAAAAAAAGGGGGGGATTATGTGCTGTGTGTGTGTTTGGGGTGAGACGGAGTGTCTGCCCCTTGAAAACCATCATAAAACTGTGTTTCTTAACAGGCAACAGGGCATTTCATTTGGCCATATTTACACCATAATTAATCAACTGCCTCAATATTACTGTGGAAAATTATATAAAGTTTTATTTTAGGTCCCAGATGAACATTTTCATTATGAAAAGACACAACTTTTTCCGATGACAAACTTTTAGTCATTCTGGGATTACTTGAGAACTGCTCTCGCTATGCCCAGTGTCTTTCTTTAAGGTGATAAAACCGGCTCATTAGATTATAACTAGTCCTGTGTATGTGTGTATGTTATTTTTTTCTGATTGTCAAATGTTAGGGAAGTTACATATTAAGCAAGGTTTTTTCCTGCCAAAATGAGTTGCTTCCGTCTCATGAGGTTCTCTCCATTTATTTTACCTTTTAAAAACAACAACAACAACAACAACTAAATAAAGAAGTACTCTTCAGTAAGGAACACAAAGCAGAAATGACCTCAAGTAGTCCTAGCTTGGAATGCTTGTAAGGGTCACGTGATGGAACCCGTAGAAAGAAGTTCAAGAAGTTTTACAGTTGACGCAGATTTAATAATGATTCCTGGCTATATCATCTCAAAATTGCAAGCATAGGACATTACCATAACTTTTTAAAGATTAGTTTATAAAGTAAATAGTAAATGATTTTGTAGGTAAAGAACCTGCAAGACAAATTGACCGTTTTATCAATAACTGAAAATTTTCAAGTCAACTAATAAATTAATAAATACATTACAGTTTTACTGCTTAAGTGCATGTGCTTCAGGGCCAGACATCCAGAGCTAGGATCTGTCTTTGGCAGCCTTTCACTGTGTGGCCTTGGTGCAAATCACTTAGTATTTCATTTTAAAATGAAATACTAAATAATAATATTCCTGTCTACTCAAGTTGTATGTAGAAATAGCTCAGGGAGTGTCAGATCTAGAACTAGTCATATCTGAAAAGATCAGTGATAAAACAAAAATGGCGTGTGTGCGTGTGCGCACCCAGAGAGAACGTGAATTGCTTTTAAAACACAGCTTGAGTTCTAAAGTGAGTAAGGGAGTAGTGTCTGCAGCTGGATGACTCTGGCCACGAAAGCCCTTTCTGGGAGTGTCGCAATAACCAACCCACTGGCATCTAGTCTTATATGCCAACTACAGCAATTCCGTAGCTGGAACTTGTGTCTTACACAGAGTCTGACATGTGATCATTTAGAGCGAACACACTTCTATAGTGATTGCTGTGTGTCGGGCCCTACTTCAGGTGCTTTAGTCATTCATTTTTCCCTCACAACACAGTTGTCAATAAATGACGAATGAGTAGAAAATGTGGGTGACTGTATTTTCACCAACACCTCAGAGAAGAATAGGAAATGTGTCCAGTAATATATCAACTCTTTCTTTCAGAGATTGAAAATGTGAGCGTAAAGATTACTCACAAAACTCTAGTGATGACGTGGGGGGCACATAGTATTTATTTGGGTAAATTCTTAGTTTTTAGCCACTAAGTGTGATATTTAATTTACTTTAGGTACTGTTAAGATAAACTGCCAGGAATGATTGGATAGATTCCAATAGTCACCCCGAACCTTGTGTGTTCTCTTGTAACTATTGAAATAAAGCGATTCTAAGGTTAGTTGGGAAAATTTTCAGTTAAGTAAAATTCAACTGATGATTGCAGTATTTTTTTGATTTTTGTTTGTTGTTTGTTTTGTTTTGAATTTCCTTTAACTATTTCATTTCTTAGCAATATGATAATGCATTGTGGAACATGAAACTGTTAATTGCCATTACATGTCAGTTGTATACCGATGCTTCCTTGTAGAGCTTGAAAACATGAACATAAAGGTATCTTTTGGGGTTAGGATTGTTTCTATTACATTATCACCACTTTGAGGATTTTTACCAATTCTACAAAGTATTTGCTTAGTTGCATCAGAGATATCAAGGTATTCACACTTGCATTTATGTTCAAAACAGGGTTCATTTATTAGCTAGTAATTTTATAAATGCCAATCATTAGGTTAATTGATAAATGAAAGACTATCAAATTCCTGTTCATATATGAGACAAGTCTTTTGTGTAATACTTCTTGTTGTAGTATCCTTGCTTCTCCCAAAAAAAAGAAAACAAAACAAGATATTATATAATTAATATCCAAATTTAAACGGATTAAGTTTATGCTTTACTCATTTAAGACTTTGATTTAAATATTACCCTTATTGTTTCTTATTTGTCAGTAATGTTTATGGTTAAACTATGATTCAGTCATTTGCCTTACAGTAGTTTATTACAATTGTGATTCACAAGTACTGTATTTTTAGAAATATAGGTTGCTTTATCCAAGAAAATTTCGAACAGTAATATAGTTGTATAATCAAATATTAAAATAAAAATATTTGAATGATAAGAAAAATATCAGTGAAGAGATATCTTTGCTGTGAAATATATTGGTGTTAAGATCAAAATGTATAAAATGTGTTGATTTCCCTGTTAATTTACTCTGAAGTTTAATATGACATTATTTCATGCTCTTCTGGAAAGAACGTAGGAGATAAAAATCCATGTTTGAAAAACCGTGATTTATTTTTCTATTGTAAAAAACACTAATTTTAATGACTTTTGGGTAGTAGAACTTACATTTAGAATTGGAAATGTCTTTTTCATCTTGAGATTCCCTTTGTCTAACAGTGTCTGACATAGGAGATAATCAGTACGTATTTCTAAAATAGAATTGAATTATTAAGCGCGAAAATATTTCTTCTTTTCTCTTTAGGCAGGCTTTACAGTTCTTATCATAGTCACGTGATTCTGGTATTTGTGGTCGCGAGTATGCATAGATGAATAGACATGGTCTATATAGAGGCGAGATCCATGTCTCTGCTATTAGCTGTAGAGGTCTCAGAGCTCATGTTGCTTGCTGCACAGTGAATTCTTAGTCAGGAAGGATGACCAGCTGATGGATACTGAAGAGAAGAGAGTCCTGTGAGATTCGAATAAATAATTGTTTAGTGAGTAAAAATTCATTAGTTACATCTTCATTTGACATATTTATAAGTTAATTTTTAAAAATCATACTGTGTGGCACATATCAACCTTTGAGTGATGTCTATAAAAGATAATCAATAGAAATCAGGCTGTTATTCTGTAATTACATGTATCGATTGATGCCTTTTAAAATCGCCAAGCCATTGAGTAATGTTTCCCCAGTCGCTTTCTTCAGCGAGTGACTGAATTTAAATGGAAATGTAGCTAGGATGATGAAGGCTACTTATGCTGGCTTTGAACACATTATTTTAACATCTGATATTTATTGCTGAACAACATATAAAATCACACTCATTCATGCATCTTTGCAAACGTCTTGTCTTCAAATGTTCCTGAGGAAATCCTGCAAATATTTTACTATCCCACATTGTGAATAAAACATAAATTCTTAATTTAGTGGTATTCGCCTATCTATTCCTTATAGGAAAATTGTTATTCTCCTAAATTTTATCTAATATTTCACAACATCGTCAATTATCATTTTAAAAAAAAACACACTCTTAGTGAGAGATACATCATGTTTGTACTGATTTTACACATTTGAATAAACATCTCACTTCTCTGAGCTCTTCCAACATACGTGTTTTATCTGTTTATTAGGCATCTTATCATACGCGCCCTAATAGATTCATGCTAAAATCTTTCCTTTGGATACCTCGTCTCCCATAAAACGAAAAAAATACTTCTGTGCAGACTATATTAAATATTACTGAACATCATAATCTTTTCATTGAGTCAGGTCTGAATGTGAGATATAAATACATTTTGCCTCTTTGCTTGGAACTTTGAGGTGTCAAAACCCATTGGCCATTGTCCTAAACCTGAATCACCTCCCTTGTGAGGCTTAGTCTAACTGTGGAATAGTGTCTTGTTTTTGGAGAGGGTGAGGGGTGAGGTCAAAGTAAAGGAAAGAATGTCATTTGGGTAAACCCTTACTTCAGTTTTATTTGAACAGTTAGCCTATATATTTATGATTATTCATCAGCTAAATAGGACCAATATGGAGGCAGAAAAGAATCTCAGTATTGCATGGTGTCGGCGTATATTTCGAAATCTCTTGTGTATTATTGGCCAATAGTATAATAAGCGTGATATTATAGTGCCCTTTATTTAATTCAAAAGAATTGATAATGACTTACAAGAGTGCAACATTCTTTTTTCGTTCTATTTTTTAAAAATTTTCCAATTACAGTTATCTACAATATTAGTTTTGGGTGTGACAGTGCAAGGTTCTTAAGGGCAGGGTTTTTTTAGCGTCTTACTAGCACATAGTGAGAGGACAAGGGCTCAGTAAATGCGCAGATGTGTGAGTGCTCCCTTTTCAGCGCATGTTCGTGCCTATGCGGTGGGGGTGGGGGATGGGAAGCCCTTGAAGGGTACCTAGTGAGTCTGTTCAGTAGCGCTATATTTATTCAGGGTTCAACCATGAACAGGTAGAGAACGGTATGTTTGTGTTGTGTGTAAATAGGTAAATGTTCATAACTTTCTCTTAAAGGCTTTTTCTCTCTTTCTTCATAGAGCCTAGTACCGCTGCTTATATGGCAATCCATTTTGTCATTTCTAAGATGCTCATTTTAAAAAATAACCCCTCAACATAATTTAGGCATATGAAAATCTCAAGTCCTTTTTCTTATTTAAGCTGCTGCTTTGCACAAAGTTGCGTTTGCGACGGCTAACAAATAGTAGTGGGCTAATTCGCTCATGAGGACGTAATTGGAAAATTTTAGCTTATTGGATTAAACGCTTACCCAAGTTAATCTTAACCACCAAACCCACCTATCCAAGCATTGCATTTAGAATTATTTGAGGCTCATTCAGTGCTCATAAACTTCAAAAATTTATTTTGTGGTTTTTGGTAAAAAGGGCAATATTTGGTCATTTCTGAATTTTAAAAATGAAGGGTCTTTCCTAATAATAGTTTTGGCTTAAACGATGTGGAGTAGCGTATAATGTAATTGTTAAATGTCTTCCTGGAGTTCTCGATTCAAATTGTAATCTCGGGTTTTCCTGCTCCTTCCATAGCTTCCTGCAGATTTCACAAAACTCCACCTTACTGATAGTCTCCACCCACAGGCCACCCACGTGTCCTCTAGCCATTCAGGATGTAGTATCACTAGTGATTCTGGAAGCAGCAGCCTTTCTGATATCTACCAGGTAAGGAGATGGTTTTTCTTGTCATTCACTTCATGTTCATGTCTTCCAAGAAGTTGTTATGATTATCAATTGACAGAATGTGTAAAGTAAATATGTTGTGTGTGTATTATATGTGCATCCCTGTACATAAAATGTTAATGCTCTTGCTTCGCACAGACATGTAGCATGTTGTGCATTTGTTTTAGGAAGTAGAGCTGCTATCTAATTGTATCAGTGTCTGCTATTGACAGTTATTGGAATATTCGGCAGAGCGGTTACAGTGGAAATGTTTCTCTTGACTTTGTGTTTTGTTCATTTGACTATAAATGTATTAGGTTTATGGCTCTTTTTTGACTCAAACTGTAAGAGAAAACTGCAGGATTATGCTTAAAATAAGTGTTTTTTATTAAAGTCTTGGGTATGACAAAAGGAGGAGATTAATAAGAATGGATCATTGAATTGTTTTTCTTGGATTTTTTTATTACCTGTAAGTGTAGTTTTGTGTTAAAGATAAATTTTTATGATATCGATGAATAGAAAAGAAACTGAAACAAAAGGTCCTTGGGGGGTCTTTAAACACATATTATTAATATAGGATTTTGGATGGTTCCAAACAAAAGAAACAATACTTACTTTACAAAGTGTAATTCTTGGCTTGTTTGGAATTGTGACATAAGATGATGATAAAAGTACCTTTCTTTCTTTAGAAACATATGGTCTTTCAGGATCATTGAGCTGTTTAGGCAGTGCTAAGTTTTCATTTAAAAAAAAAATACTAAAAGTAACTAAACAATGGAACCCTATCAGGGCAAAGTGTATTTAAGTCCTAAATTTAGTAGATCTTAGAAATATATTAGGTACAAACTTTTCTATAGTTCAAAGGTATTGTAGAGAGCTTACTAAGAGTCGATTGCCAGAAATGCAGTTATTTGCAGATTCTCGAATGATTAAGAATTTCTCTATTAGTTTACAACAAGAAATAGAACTAATCTGGCTTTTTAAAGTAATTTTTCAAATTTGCACTTTGCATTAAATATTAACTTAAATCTTTAGAAAGTATATATATATAATTTTAAAGCCTATATATATATAATTTTAAAGCCTATATATATATACACACATATATATAATTTTAAAGCCTATATTGAAATTAAGAAATTGATAATATATAATTAGGAATAGCATAAATATGATAAACAATGCTAGTATTTTATTTCCAATATGTTTTCATACGTTCTACGTATATATATATATGTATGTATGTGTGTATATATATATATGTAAGTATATATGTATGTATGTGTATATATACACATACATACATATATATATATATACTTTGTTTTTTGTGTGTTTTTTTTTTTGAGGGGAAAAAGTCTTTACTGATAAATAAGTTATAGTGAAATAGAGTGATGATTTGACAGGGAATAAAAACTTTCAACAAGACATTAGTCTCTCTCCTCCTGCCTCTAGCTCTTGACTTCCGCCTTCGTACTGGCCCCTTTGGATGAAGAGGTCTCGGTGGGCATGGCGGGCCTCCTCGGGCCCTTGGGGACCTCCGTCTTCCTCGCCATGGTTATGTCTGTAGTTCCTACTCACTTTGTTGTCTCAGTTAAATTAGAATCAGCATTAGCATTCAAAATAACTTTTTAGCCTAAATTTATAGGTGCTATTTGAGTTAAATATGTATGTTTTAAATTCTGCACAAAATTTATTTATATCGAGAGTACTTATTAAACATCTGTCTTAAACATGGACATATGTGTGGGGTATTTAATAAGCAAAACGTTTTTCAGAAATGATTTTTAAGTACTTAATGAGAACACATGTGTAGTAGTTTAGTTCAATGAAGACTTCACTAGAGCTTTATGGCATTTAATATAGTCCCTCAGTTTTTTTCATTTTCTTGATATCTTTTAAAAATGCAAAATAAACTGGTTTTAAGAACTATATTGTTAATAACAATCTATGTAGTCCTATTTGATATAAATAAAAATCATAGCGCTTCCAGTGTCGATTTGAGACTAGTTACTAGTTTTTTTTGAGACTATTACTGTTTAACTGTAATATACATCTACATCTGTTCGGTTGTACATATGGAAGATAAATTAATTTAGGACAGAAGTTATTTGCCTAACTGAATATATAAGCCTTTCTTTTTGTTCCTGAGACAAATAAAAATCAGATACCTTTTCAATGTAAAGTGTCTGTGTGCATATCTTTATTTACAATAAAGTGTTTAAAGAGTAGCATTAATCTTAGTAATAGTGTAGTTTGGAGGAAGCTAGAAAATAGCACGTATTTTGTTTATGTTTATACGCAAATATCTATTTTTAAACATTCATGTTTTGTAATTAGCAAAGCAGAAAACAATTCATCGCTTTATTATATTTAAACGATTTTTTTTTTTTTATGAAGACAGTCTACTGAGAATATTAGGCAAAGTATTATAGTGGGCAAACTTTTTTTGTGTGTTAGTGAGACCAGAGTTTGAGTCCTGGCACAATTACTGGATTTTATTTTGTTTACATAGAACAATTTATTTAATTTCCCTTAGTGTTTTCTCATCTGAAAAGTAGGGGTATTAATCCTAATTTTCTAAATTGATATGAAGATTATTATATATTAAAAAGCATTAAAAGTAGTGCTAGATACACGGTAGTCATTCAGTGTAGGATCACTGTTTTTATATTATTGTAAGAGCCACTTAGCCAGAATTTAATGGGTGTAGTTAGCCTGAGAGAAATTTTTTTACAGTATGTAAGGGGTTGGGGCGTTTAACAATTTTTATTTTTTTGACAAATTCTGCCAACATATATTGCAGGCAAGGCTCACTACTGAGATGAAAACGGCGTCCCCTTGCAAAAGGGACTTTAGATGAAGCCTGCAACAGGCTTTTTTTCCCCCTTATTCAATCCAAGAATAGTTCTGTGAATGGCAAGGTATAACTCCACTTTACTGATGATAAAACCTGTTCCATAGAGATTAAACGACTTTCTTAAGCTTAGTACTGTTCTCCTGTAAACCAGTTAGTGTTCATTAAACTTTAATTTCAGTCTCCAAACATCTCATTATTCATGGGACAACAATATCATAAATTAGTAGATTCCTAAAAAGTTGTATCAAGTTCTATTTAAAATGTATTATTCAAAGGAATTCTATAGTATTTAAAAATAAAAGATATTTATTTTAAATAAAAATCATTTTCCAAGTTACCGGTTTAATGAATGTTATTTTATGAATAGTTTCTTAAAGAATGGAATACACATAACACAGAAAACAGCTTATGACCATTTACACAAATGAGGTGGAGGGTGCAGGTTTGGAGATATTAATCCAATTCACATGGATAGTCTTTTTGTTCTTTTTAAGACCCAGCTAGCATTCATTTAAATGATTTCTTTGGGATGGTATAAAATACATTTTTCATCTCTTACCATATATTAGATGTTTAAAAATTAAAGAGAAACCTTAAGTTTTTAGCTATATTATTAAAAGGGTTTTTCGTTATTATTTCTGTCTCAAGTAGTTCCCCTTCTTCACACTATTACAGATTATGTATATAGAGGACTTATTATAAATTTGAAAATCTAAGATGATGATGAATAATAATCTTCAATGTTGAGATAAAACTGGGGGTGAAAATGTAATCAGAACAAACATTAACAAATTGCCACATTTCTAGACTTCAGAATTAAGGTGGTGATAACAACGTTGGCCTAGTTTCTCCGAGCACGGCCTTGGCCTACCGCGTCACATCAAGTTCTACTTCCGTTTCATTCTAGAATTCGGTGAATTCTGGGTTTAAATTAGGAGATGTGTTTCTGCGTGTGCCACGGTTAATTCTCTGTGCCTCAGCCGCAAGGCCTTACTGCTCTCCCCCCGGAGGACCTCTGGTCGTAATGGTCTTCCCCCAGCAATAGTGTTTAAGGCCATCATTTATAGAGAGATTTTGGAGATAATTAGGTTTTCCATTTTTAGTTAAGTCTTCATTAGGTATTTTGTCTTCACTTATTTTCGCCTTAGATTTGTCTTATAATGTATGTATTTTAGTTCAGGGAATTGCACCTAACAAACTGAAAAGGTGATTACATTAATTTTGTTGTTAGATTTGAGAAAATGTTAACATGAGCTTGTGTTGCTTCAAACTGTAGGACTAAAATGTATGTTCTGTAATATAAACCCAGATCTTAGGAAGGTGATAAGAAAATAATACAATTTGTTCTTTAAATATCGACTTTAAATTATAGAAAGAGTCCAGATTATTTTAAATCTGTATGTGCCTATTATAAAAAAAAAGTATTATCTTTGAAAATCATGTGGGCTGTGATTAAACTTTGATATATATCTACTACCAAGAATAATTTCATAATAAAATATTTTCAGTATTTCAGTATTTTGTCTGGAAAAACACATTTGTGATGTTCAAGATTGATGTAGTTAGTATTGACTTCAATTCACTCTTACTATGCTTAAGCAGTTAGTGAATTCTGGATATATAACGTCTGGTAAGGCCAGTATGATACATATCTACGTATTGTTGAGATGATAATCACAAAAGGCTGGAGAATGACCTAAAAAGGCTAACTATTCTAGACTTAGATAGCCCAACGGTCTTAGAAGAGACCATATTGAAATTTGTGACTCTAGTCACTAAGAAAGTATATCTTGATTGCTTGAAATTTGATTGGCGATGCAGTCCACCTGTGTTGAGGAATGGAAAGGGAGAATGTGTCACCTGTAGGCAGATGGTCTTTTATACATTTTGGTGATTTATGATTGGAGAGTGGACATTGGGATAATAGAACTAATTGTTAATGTTTCGTTTGCACACCTACCAGGTTACCTTTAATTCGTGATTCACTTTTCCCTAAAGACTGTCTAATAAGGGAGCAGTTGTTCAGTCTTGCCATTCATAAGTCCACATTTATTCTTTTGGGGAAGAAATTGCTCAGAATGAATGGTCATCCTTGAGCTCTTAGCTTAAGCCATTATCTTTGAAAAATGGAGTGAAAACACTCATCTTCTTCTTTATTCTACTATGTTTCAACTGCCTTTGACAGCTCAGATAAATCAATATTATCGAGATAAAATCATTAGTCCTAACTAAAATTTTAATAGGAGATATATAGTACTCATATTTTGTTATAATAATTCTTTTTCCATTGTGCCTGCTATATAAATATTTGTTGGTATATAATACATGCCGCTTAGTTACAGGGAAATTGATATAATACAAAATTTAATATTTTGAACTCGACTTGTTCTCCTTTTGGGTACAGAAGATTTACTGAAAACAGTTTTAAAAAAAAATTTTTTTTTTGGTCTATTTTAAGGCCACGGAAAGTGAGGCTGGGGATATGGACCTGAGTGGGTTGCCGGAAACAGCAGTGGATTCCGAAGATGATGATGATGAAGAAGACATCGAGAGGGCATCGGACCCTCTGATGAGTAGGGACATTGTTCGAGACTGCCTGGAGAAGGACCCGATCGACAGGACAGATGATGACATTGGTAAGTGTGGACGAGCGAATCGAATCTAAGAGCAAGTAATATGGTCAAACAGGTTTTAAATTTAATGTGTTCAGACAAGAAGAAAAGGCAGATTCCCACCACACGCACGGATGAAGAATTTGAAGTACATGAAGTATAAAATATATTCGCTAAGATTGCTATACTGATGGCATCTAAGAGTTTCAAGGCTCACAAATTCATTAGTGATATCACTGGTTTTATGATAAGCTCTCTCCTACTACTTATTATACTGGAGGTTTAGAGTAATTTTGGACTCTGGAAAATCAGGTGAATGTATAGCGTCAGACGCAAGAAAGTGAAACCCCAAAACAGAACCGCTGTAATTTATGGTAATCCTCACCACTATCCAGTGAGAAACAAAAAACGTGCCATAAGGAAAAGAATCAACTTTCTCAAAGAAATACAGCTAGTAGTTCTTCAGTGACGCCTGACACACGCCCTGGGCCTGTGTCACTTCCTGGAACGTCCAGCTGGCTTTGGAGGCAGGCGGTCCTGAATCATGTCGCCGCCACCTCCTAATTATATGACCTCGAGCCTCTGTTTCCTCCCCGTGAAGTGAAAAAGAAAACATGCACCTCATAGAGCCATGGTGAAGAGGACAGAAAGAACTTAGTCAGTGATGAATAAAGCCACCTAATGGTAGAGAAAATGAAAGACGGAGACCGCAGGACTGGAAGAGCTTGTGCAGTTATCCGTCTTGTCAACAGCTGGAATTACACTAAAGTGTGTTTTTCTCCACAGCATTGCCAATGAAAAGAGTGATCAAGCTTTTCTTTCTTTTTTTGCTAATCTGTCGGATGATGAGAAATAACATATTAATTTTCATTTGCATGTACCATATAATGCAAATTTTTTAATCGACTAATTTTTATAGATTTGTCTGATCCCTAGAGCATAACCCCTTGGTAACTAAATCTTGGAATATCTTTAGATGGAAGGTGTTATTTCTGCTGTTCTGGGCATCCACTTGCCCAAAAGGCGCTGGAGTGGAACTACTGGCTTTCTGGAGAATTCCCAGAGCTCTGATTCATTTCAGCTCATCATCTCACCCCTTAATAAACTTTAATAAGATCATAGCTCATTTTTAGTGGAAATTCTCCCATTTGAAGTTTATTAGTTTATTCAATTCCATTAGAATTTGAATCATAGTATATACTCTTGCTCCTGAATCACAAGAAAATGTCACCATTTCCACAATGACAGAATTCTTTGTAGACCTTAAAGAAATTCAACTTGTGCCATGAAGATGCTTAAAGTAACGTATTTCTCAGTGGGCAGAATCGTAGGGCATTTCAAAAGAAAGAACCCTCGAGCATTCTTTTTGATTGCTTCTTTTTAAAAAGGTATGATTTTTACATTGAATATCTTTACTTTTCAGAACAACTCTTGGAATTTATGCACCAGTTGCCTGCTTTTGCCAATATGACAATGTCCGTGAGGCGAGAACTCTGTGCCGTGATGGTATTTGCCGTGGTGGAAAGAGCTGGAACCATAGTGTTAAATGATGGCGAAGAGGTTAGTAAATACTGGTACCACTTAAAAAGTTTCTATTTGAAGTTCTGTCAAAACAGCAAATGAACAAAAAAGCAGTTCCTTTTTTCCCTTAAAAAACAATAGACAACAATATGTTTGAATAATTCAAGAATTACGCTGTGCTCATTATTACGTCAAAGTATTCCTGATCCCTTATTTTATCTTCTGATATTTATAATATTTCAAATGATACTAACAGAGATATTTTTATGTATCAAACTTTTCAGATTTTGTAACTTAAATGTTCATAATGTAACAATGCCTTTTGTCGGAACAAAATGATATTCTTATCGAGGCAGTGGAGATCATTTCATCTTATTTACACGTGTTTTGGGCAACAGAAGAAATTGTTTCCATTATGTCATTTTAGAGCAGAATATCCAGAGTCAAATCAGACGAATGAATAACGTGTCTCCTGTGCTAGGCATATGGAAACACATAGATATGTGGCTGTGCTTTATTCCTTGATCTGTTGGTTTGGTAAACAGTTAACTTTACTGGAGGTTTTTATTACTATTTTTTTTCTATAATTAAAATGGAAGATCTGTTAAACCGTTTGTAGGGACCGTTCTAGCATTTACAGCTGCATGATCATGACGTTATTTTCTGCTCTATCTTCATTTTTTTGGAATTAGCTGGACTCCTGGTCAGTGATTCTGAATGGTTCTGTCGAAGTGACTTATCCAGATGGAAAAGCAGAAATATTGTGTATGGGAAATAGTTTCGGCGTCTCTCCCACCATGGACAAAGAATACATGAAAGGAGTAATGAGAACCAAGGTGGATGACTGCCAGGTATAAAACGTTATTAAAAATGCGTATTTTATGTTTAATAAAGGACAGATCTATGCGGTTGTAAGGTTTTTCTGTTTATATAAATAGGTCATCTTTTAGATTTATAAGTAAGATTTTAAAGAACTATTACTTTTAGTGTTTTAGTGTTATCGCACCCCAGGAAATTAAAAATAAATCTCTCTTAAAGCTACTTGAATTCCACAGAACCAAGTGTCCTATAAATATGTTCTGTTTTAAAAAAATGTTATATAAATATATTTTAAAATTTCCACCAATGATTGGTAATCTGTTCTTCAAAAAATATGGAAGTAAAGCTCCCGTTATGAAAAGAAATTATAAGTAGATCAATAAAGATGTTGTGATAGTTACGCAATGTATTTAAATACATATAAGATGATAAATTGATTTTTAGAAATCATGAAAATTAATCTTAGTATGAATCAGTAGGAAAACTTGCTAGTAAAAAAATAATTGCTGATTAAAAACATACTCGATAGTGAAAGAAAAATGTCAGTGTTGATATTAATATTCAATATTTAAAAGCTTTTAATGAAAGACCAGAAAAAGTATTGAGACCAAATGTAAAATTTAATTAGATTACTAGGACTGGTAACCTATATTAGTTAGAAGTACATTTAAGATGTTTTTGTTATCAAGTATTTATAATATATGTCTTGTCTTCTTAAAAATTATCTTTTGAAAGATAAGATATTCTAATATAAATAAGTCAGAAAATTTGACATAGACTAATTACTGTTAAGTGCTCATTGTATTTATTATTCTGAAGTCTGAAATACATCTAAATATACTTTATTCTGAAAGAACATTATTGAATTTTTACAGTGTCTGATGAGTACTAAATAATTCATTTAAATATTAATGTTAAGCATTTTACTTACTAAAAGGAAAAATGGCCATGGCTGTAAATAAAATTATCTTAACAAGAAAATCAAAATAATGTTGACAAATCTTTCAGTGATCACTGTAGACTCCAAGTGTAGAGAGTCAGATGTAGCAGGTAACATTAAATATTTACCTAGAATTGGAAAAGGAAGAGGAGGTAGACAGACGTTGGGGAAGAAGGTGTAATCTATTTACCGGTTGAGGAATTGGTAGGAGACCCTGAGTGTGCAGTCACCAAGATAGGCTCCAAAAGAAAACTGTGATTGAAAAGCTCATTCGACTCTCTACACTTAGAGTGTACAGGCCTCCCTAAGTTGCAGTCATCCTACTGAGTACCTTGTAGGCAGTCGACAGATACTGAGTGGCATGAACAAAAATGGTGTCGTGTTCTCTTTACCAAGAAGCAACTTTGCTTAGGCCTGGCCCTCATTTTTGACAATCCATTAGGTACCGGAAATAAATACTGGGTAATATGATACCTAACTAAGCTTCTGTGAAACCTAAGGACGTAATAGTGAGTGGATTAAATTTAAGATTTATTTCTGTTGCCCATGATATTTCTGGATCTCATGATAAACTCACGGTTGTACTTGGCACTTGGCCCGTTCTCTGTGCGCTTTTCTTCCAATCCTCTCCTTTCGATGTCCATTCTCGTTCCCCTGTTTGGAGGATGCAAGCAGGACTAGGTGTAGACATCCTAAGGTACCAGACGACCGGTAATGGTTCTCCATTCCACGCATGTGCCGTATTTTCTTTTCTCCTCCTCCCGTCCCTCCATTTCTTTCTCCTTCTCCTCTCTTTCCTGTTTCCTTCTCCCCTGCCTATGTGTTAGGCCTGCCGCTGACACCTCACAGCCCTGCCCTGTACCCTTCAGTGTGTGAACTATTGCGTATGAACTTCCCTTACAAGACCGCAAAGTACCAGTTCAAATAGAACTAACCTCTTACGGTAAATCTGGTAGACTCCCCTTTTTCCGAGGCCATGGGAGGTAATGACACTTTGAATTCATGAAGTAGTTTGGGAGGAGAAAGCAGTTGTGCGGATAAATTGAAAGTTGACTATTCTGTATTATGATCCAAGTTTAATTTTACTTATCACTGATAATTTTTATCAGTTTTTTTTTATCACTGATAATTTTTTACTAAATATAAATTGTGATGTCGTGTGAACAAAAAGAAAATAATCCTGTGATATAAGCTGTCATTGCCTTTTTATAGGTGGAATCTGGTTTGGATATTTATTTTATATCAGAAAGCCAAGATCTTACAGTACTTTCATGTGTTTAACAGCTATCTGAAAATATAAAACTTCACCAAAACAATTATGTAGATATAAATAAAATTCACAAATTGTCAACAGACTTCATTATACCAGTTAAAATTTTATTTTACCTATGAATTTCTCACTAGATCCACAAACCTCTTAAAGCAAAAATAAATCTACAGATAAATGTTTTCATCTAAAATTTATTTCTTTTTCGATATCAGACCTGTAGTAGAAATTTAGTTTGGGATTCCCTCCCCCACTTTGCTACAGAACAAATGTTCAGATTATCTGCCTAGACATCAAGAATTCCAAACCAAACTTATTCTAATTTCCTTAAATCCTTAGTCAAGAAGATATTTTGGTACATTTCTCTTCAAAAATTATTTTCTTTACTTACTCATTTGAAATTAGGAATATATATATATATTTTTAGGAGAGGAGTGAGAAAATAAAAGAATTATGTTCTCAAAAATTTAGTATAATGGTGAACACCTAACATTATTTGGAAATATGAAGACCAAATTTGCTGCCCTGTAAAAATAAATAAAGAAAAATATTTTTGAGGTGAGAGACTGTGGACCACATAGTTCAAAATGTATATAAATATACCTGTGGTCAGTGTTGAAGAAATGGGTTTAGTTTTAAGGAATTTTAAAAAATTAATTTTTGTGTAATTACTTAAAAGCCTCTATCTTTTCAATTGTAACTTTTGATTCTAAACTCTTAGTAGAATTGTTAGAAGATATCAACCAACTCAGTGGAAGAAACAAGATTATTATACGCTATTTCTAAAGTGCGAAGTGCTCCGGCCACTTCTGTAAAAAAACTTTATTGATTATGCCGAAAGTATGGAAAATATAGAAAAGTCTGTTAAAAAATAAGTCACTCATAATTTACATTGCTGCAAAATAACAATTAACATTGTATTATATCTCCTTCCAAGGTTTTGATATGTATGCACAATTTTTTTTTTTTTTAATTAGCAACCATGTGATTATGGGACATTGGGCAAATTCACATACCATGGCTACACCTGTGTCTTCATCTGTACAATGGGGATTATAATAATGCCTTCCCTATAGGATGATTTGGAAGATAAAAATTGAGAAAGTTCTGTAAGGCTACTGCAATACGATGATGATGATGATGACATTATGCATATTACAATATTTGGTTTTGCATTTTTTATAAAAATTAATGTAACATCATGAACAGTAAGCCACAGCTCTAAATGTCTATGGAAATATGATTTGAGATGGTCGTTTCATAGTTTCTTATACATGCTCTCCTCTAATTTAACCATCTCCTTTTTTCATGTTTTCACATTAAAGGAGAAGAAAAAAATTGTTCAGGCCTTTTTTTTCCCCAAATGATTTTTTAAATAAGAATAAAACATTCAAAATTCAGAGACAACGATGGTTTTTATTTACTTAAAAATCTACTCTTGTCTTCTCACTGGTCTTTGGTTAATTTGTGAAATAAGTGACTTCTATAATTCATTCTTAACTTTCTTTAAAACTACTAAGAAATATAATTAAGTGGTTTGCCCTAAGCCCTGAAATTTTTATATTTGGAGGAAGAATGACTTCATCTGAATATACTGTTAACTTTTTCTTTAAGAGCAAGGATTACCCCTAATACTCATTATAAAGAATAATGATTTGAGCTTAACAAGTATGTGGCTTATTTTGTGGACCTTTTTGAACAGACTTTCTGAAATAATTTCTTATCAGTATAATTAGCAAATTTATAATGGGATTTCAATGTCTTTTATTAAAACCATCTCTAGTTTAAAATCTTTCTACTAAAATTTTTTCAAACTTTTGAAACCCACTAAATGGTAATTAAGTTTTTATATCTGTCCTAAGATTCCAGTCCCCTCTTATAATGTTTTCCAATTATCAAAGAGGCATCAAAAAGGACTCTCCAAATTTTATTATCTGATTTTTAAAATTGTAGGATTTTAAATATAAAGTACACATAAATATTCTAAAAAATGAAATTTTCTTGACCAAGGAAGAAGTACATTAAAAAGTAGAGAAGGCTGATTAAGTAAGTTCATTACTGCACTCATTAGAAAGTATGGGAAAGACATAGAAAAATGTCAGTGTTGAATAATTAAAGCCCCGAAGTATTAGTACTGCTAGGTCTCTCGCAAGCGCTTTATCATGAGC
This sequence comes from Rousettus aegyptiacus, assembly GCF_014176215.1. Lineage (NCBI taxonomy): Eukaryota > Metazoa > Chordata > Mammalia > Chiroptera > Pteropodidae > Rousettus > Rousettus aegyptiacus. The sequence goes on along the minus strand of NW_023416291.1, from coordinate 50,664,775 downwards.
ATGTGACCTGGATTTTATTTCAGTTTGTCTGCATAGCCCAGCAAGATTATTGCCGTATTCTCAACCAAGTAGAAAAGAACATGCAGAAAGTGGAGGAAGAGGGAGAAATCGTCATGGTGAAAGAACATCGAGAACTTGATCGAACTGGGACAAGAAAGGGCCACATTGTCATCAAGGTAAGACAAACGTGCCCGTGTTTTTATTTTATTTTATTTTATTTTTGTAGCATCAGTTATGACAACTTGAGATTCCCTTAATCCCTTCTGAATGCATATAAAAGTTACCTTTATATTTCCTGGCGAAGCAGTTGTTTAAAATTATTATGTATATTAGCACCCAGTTCGTCTTACGTTGAAAATTTGAAATCAGCATCCCATCTAGGTGCTCCTTATGCAGAGTAGTTACTACACCTTTCATTTGTTACAGGGCACCTCAGAAAGACTAACGATGCATCTGGTGGAAGAACATTCGGTAGTGGATCCGACGTTCATAGAAGACTTCCTGTTGACTTACAGGACCTTCCTTTCTAGCCCCATGGAAGTGGGCAAAAAGTTATTGGAGTGGTTTAACGACCCGAGCCTCAGGGATAAGGTCGGAAAATGTATTCTAGTTTGACTTTTAAATATGAAATATTCAGACGTAGACTTAAAGATATATATCTGTATACTTTTGTCATGTCAATTCTGTTCAAACTATTGTAATAGAATAAGAGAATGTCCTTTTTAAGCAAAAATTATACAAATGTTAGTTCTTGTTAAGGTTTCTAGGTTCAGTCCTAGAAATGTCTTTTTTATTTTTTTAATGCAAAAGCTAATAAATTGGCCAGCAAGTGTTTAAACTTTAGTTCTATTGGGAATGTGTTAAAACACAAACCCAAACATCCGGGTTCCATAGGAATGTGCCTTCTCTAGTTCAGTAGGTGGTCGGCGTACACTAGACAAAAGTTGCAGTTTTTTTCGTTGGCAGCAGAGCAGCGTTTCTTTGCGACCATCGCTCGTTGGTGGGCCCCAGCCATATAATTCTAAATAGACCCTCCGTAGCAGCTCTTAAGAACTCTGCCGAGGCCAGATGGGGTGATAAACTACATATGGTCTTAGGAGGTGTGAGAGTCGGTCACAGCCCACACTCGTTTGTGCTTTCCACGTGCAGTCTGATTTACACGAGAGACCTGGGGGAGGCCGGGGAGGAAAAATCCAGAACAGGAGACTCACAGTGGAAAGCCCCGAGCTCTAGTGCGGGTCCCGCCACCGACCGGCTCTGTGGCCTTAGAGCAGTCCTTTGGACAGTGCCTTCCATTTGGTATTCTGAACGTCACGAGCCTCGATCTCAGCTGAGCCTTTAAGCCTCAAAAACGTGGTTTGAGCTTTGCCTCTGCTGTGTACCTTATGTGTCTCCAACCCTCCTGACACTCATTTATTTACTTGCAAAATGAATAATTGACATCCTTTGGGGTTGTTGAGAAGACGAGTAATAGAAGTAAAGTTCTTTATGCTGTGTCTGGCTCAGAGCAAGCACTTAATGCATCTTGTAGGTTGCTTGCTGTTGGTGGTGGTCGGTGGTTTTCAATCTATGATTTATGAGTCTTGTTTCTTTAACGTATAATGTGGCTAGTAGACTTATAAGACGACTTCTCACCTGCAAAATTTTAATTTTATGAAAAGGTCAGGTGTTAGATATAGTTTTGAAGGAGATCATCTTCTGAGTTCCCTAAATTTTAAAAATTGAGCAGTAGTGATAATAAATGACAAAAAATATAATGATAAAGATTTGACTCTTGCGTGATTAGTCAGGTGATATACTGTAACAAATTACAGTCACAATATGTTAACTCTAAACAGTATTTTAACTATAGAGAAAATTTGACCGTATAACATCATCTCTTTCTTTATTGTTAGAATAGCATGCCTGACTTTCTCACTTTAAGAGAATGTTTAAAAACAACTCTACGGAAAATTTCTTTCTATCTTGTTATTCAAAATTTAGAGGAATCAGGGAGATCGTTTTATAGTTTATATCAATGTCTAACCAATTAAAAAATTAGAAAATTAAACTTATATAAAACAAGTACTTGTTTAAAGTTACAGTTATACTTACTTCATTTAGTAAAATTTTGCTGAGAATTTACTTTATGCCTGACATTGTTATAAGTATTAAGGATGCCCTTAGAACAGATAAAGTTGTCCACATGGAACTTATAATCTAATGAATGTCACAGACTTCTTGCTGGGTACAAAACAAATACTCCATCATTATGATTGTGCGAATTGGTTGTGTAAAGGTGTAGGACTATGTGAAAACACATATGTAGGTTAAAAAAAAGGCGCTTTATTTTTCCTGACGAATTGTAGATGTTAAAAGCCTTCTAAATCTTAATGTTGACAAATAACATATAACTCTCAGCCAGTCCCTCCCTTCCACAGCTTGTTCCTTCATAAATCTTTCTAGGATAACAGTATTCATTCCTTTTATCTTTTCTGCCCTCTGACTTAATTTTAAATTTCTGCCCTATTTTGCCTTATATTTATTTACTTTGGTTTTAATATAGCTTTGCTTTTACTACAACCTGTTTCAAACATAATTTGAGAGTAAGCGAGATGTAAGTTGATTACCATCATTCACACAGCCTCAAACCCCTTCTTGGCAAAGCAATGTAATGTCTGTATTCAGAGTATAAATATGTATTTTCGGAAGGTCATTTTCTTATAAATAAGATTCTTGCTGAGGGCTATCGTTCTTAGTTTATTTTCTTGTTCATTGTTATTAGGTAAAGTGTCAGATATCTTTTTTGAAATCATTTTAATCACAAATTTTTAGCGTTAAATTTTTAGAAAACCTATTGAAAATCATTGATTTTTCAGGTTACACGGGTAGTATTACTGTGGGTGAATAATCACTTCAATGACTTTGAAGGAGATCCTGCTATGACGCGATTTCTAGAAGAATTTGAGAATAATCTGGAAAGAGAGGTAATAGTTGTGATTTTTTTTAAAAAAAACAAAAAACCATCACCTTTAAGTTCATTTTATTCAGCCTCTCTTTGAAACCACTCTTCCTGAACTTACAGAAAATGGGGGGACACCTAAGGCTGTTAAACATCGCGTGCGCAGCTAAAGCAAAAAGGAGGCTGATGACGTTAACGAAGCCCTCCCGAGAAGCGCCTTTGCCATTCATCCTCCTCGGAGGCTCCGAGAAGGGGTTTGGGATCTTCGTGGACAGTGTCGATCCGGGTAGCAAAGCGACTGAGGCCGGCCTGAAGCGAGGGGACCAGGTATGGTGTTTCCAAGCGCAAACTTTAAGGGGGCATCTTGGTGTCTTTTCTTTTTTTTTGTCCTTCATTCAGTTGGGAAACTGGAAGTCATTTTGTAACTTTATTTTTAGATATTAGAAGTAAACGGTCAAAACTTTGAAAATATTCAGCTGTCAAAAGCCATGGAAATTCTTAGGAATAACACACATTTATCTATCACTGTGAAAACCAATTTATTTGGTAAGTACTTTCGTATACTTTCATTTTTCTCCTTTTTTCTTTTTTACATTTAGTTCTTATTTGTGAAAAATCATTTTTATAAGTAATATTTCAAACATCATAAGAATGAAAACGTTTGTAGTAAAGTGTATAGATATAGATTTAATTATATACGTATGTAATTAGATCCAAATCAGAAGTTACTGAAGCAAGGACCATAAAATTTTTATTTTATCAATGTTTTTATTCATAATTGTTTTTAATACCTGTACATTTAAAGAATATCCTACTCTATTTTAACTTATTCTGAGTGGAAATAATAGAGGAACATTATAAAGCAGATTCTTGGTGTCTTGCATTCATTGGAGTAGTGTTTTTCTCCAGAATTAGTTTTGGTAGCTGAAGTCTATACTTCCCATCTATTTTCAGTGTCTACAAATGCCTTTGAATTGTTCACATGTCTTATAATGGGTGTTCTGTTGTGTTTTTTTTTTCCATTTTAGTATTTAAAGAACTTCTAACAAGATTGTCAGAAGAGAAAAGAAATGGTGCCCCTCACCTTCCTAAAATTGGAGACATCAAAAAGGCCAGTCGCTACTCCATTCCAGATCTCGCCGTAGACGTAGAACAAGTGATAGGACTTGAAAAAGTAAATAAGAAGAGTAAAGCCAACACTGTTGGAGGAAGGAACAAGCTGAAAAAGATCCTTGACAAGACTCGGATCAGTATCTTGCCACAGAAACCATATAAGTAAGCGTCTCTATGAGTTTTCTGTGCCTTATCTTAACGTGTTATAATGATATGCAAAGGGAATGAGGTAATTAACGTTTGCGAATGAGTCTAAAAATGTTTTAACCTTTTACGGCTGAGCAGTCTCAGAAGCACTATTACACAACCAAGTTTGTTTTAATTCTGTTTTCGCCACTTACTTGCCTTTCCAGTCTTCAAAAATAATATTAGTGCTTTCTCATTTGAACTATTTTTTTTTTCTCATTTGGACTTTTAAAAAAATAATGTGTGTGCGTTCCTGTCTTTTTCATGATTTGAAGTTGTTTCTGCCACTGGTTCTGGGTATCTGCTCCACCCTCAGCATCTGCTCTTGCCCAACCAAATCATTGCCTCTTCCTAGTGCTGCTTTTCATCCTTGTCATTCTTTAGTTCTTTAACTGTCGCCATGATGTCACCAACCAAGCGTAGAACTTCGTTTCTTCCTCCCAGTGGGCTCTATAGTCAGAATGTATTTTCGACCGCTTCTCGGCTGTTTATTCATGCCAGGAGCTCAAACTGGACAAAGTTGCAGGTGTCGCACTTTTTAGCTTTGCTTGTTTGCTTGGTTATTTCTTCATTTTAGCTTTTTCCGAGTCTTGAGATGTATTGTAAAACTCAATTATCATCAGCCAAAAATTTTTTAAATGTTAAGTGGTATGGGTGCACCATATTCATTTAGTGCATTCCTCATACTTCAGTGAGACAAGGGATCACTCGAAAACCTATCAGTTATTTTCTTTCTTTGATAAGTTAATGCATTAAAGAGGAGCAGTAGATATAGACATGGAAGGCCATGTCAAGCATTTCTTTTTTTAAATTCCATTTCAGATAAAATTTTCATCCACAAATTAGAGAGATATGGTCTCGAATATCAGTGATGGGTTGAGTGTCAAACTCGGGTTGTCCCCATTGAACTATAATGTTTGATGGATTTATGTCAGCTAAAAAAGACTTCAACAGCAGAGTCCTAAGGATAAACGATGATGATTTTATTTATAGACTTGAGAATATGTTTATGTTGAGTAAGTTTCTAAGGGATCATGAATTAGGTCTGCTGGTATTACAGAAAATAGGAATTGATTTTAATGTGACCCTTTTTGATTAAAAAAAAAAAAACCTTATTTTAAAACAAATTTTAAAAATTACTTAAATGTAGAATTAGTAATAAAACAATAACAAAAAATTTCAGAGCTATATTTGATCATGAGTTAAATATGAACCTAAAAAAAATCAAACAGAAGTCAGCATGACCCTGGCAAGTATTAATAGAAATGCGACAAGTAAGAACTGCAATGTAATCCATCCACAGTACAGGATGTTGGCAGGAACACAGCATGAGAATACTATGTATAATTTTGTTCTGTTTGTAGTTACGACCATATTCAAATGCTAGAGAAGGGAAAAGAAAGAAGGATAATGATTAGATGTGTCGATTTTAAAACACTGAGAAAACATCTCGTTTATAATTAAGAAAATGTATGACGTTTATGTATTTTATGAAGATTGAAATAATTCATATATGTAATACAATTGAAGTGATAAATAATTTACTTAAAAGAGGGCTCAGTAAACTCTAGGGTCAGTCATATTGGTATGATAGACTTGATTTACACTATTACCAAAATTTCTCGCGGAAGTCAGCATGTGTTTATGAAGATTTTTTTGACAAAGTCACTGAGCTGGTCCGTCAAAGAAGTCTTCTGGAATATTGTTTCGTTTTGTTTTTCTCTCAAACATTATCAGTGTTACGGAAGGTAGGATGCTGAATGATGGCACATTGGCAGGGGTAGGCATGACAGAGTCATGTGAATACAGGGTTAAAGGAAAGGGCGAGGCAAGAGCATTGTAGAATTCAGGTCTGGTTGTCAGATAAGTAGAGAGAGCCTGACGAACCCAGAAATAAAGAGGAACTAAGTCAACAGACTATTAAGTTAACAAAGGCCAAAAAACAGTTTCAGTCACGATGAGAGGAGAGAGTTGGAGAGGTCAAATAAGAGGATGTGCTCAGGGACAAACTTCTCTGAATTAAATCTTGAATATAAAGTAGTTTCAGTCCAAGAGTATCTTCATGTCTGTGAATAACAGAGATACAAACAAGGGGAGAGAGCTCAGTCATGTTAAGTGTTAAAATGTTGTAGAGAAGCATTTCTTAAGAAGGCAACTCTTTTCGGACATTCTTGGAGTATGTACTAGCATTTACAGCCGTTTGCACCAACAGTGGCCCAGTCAGCTAGATGTGTCGTCTGAACCCATAGTAGTTGTCACATGTCGTGTACGACATCTGATATTTTTGGCGGTAAAGACTGGCTTATATGTTTAAAAAGAAAAATTCTACTCATAATGTGAAGATTTTAATGTTTCACAGAACAGTAATACTTTGTCTTTATATGCAATGCCTGTTTGTGCTTAAATGGAAATTTTATTTTGTCATGGACTTACTTTAAATTTGGAAGCATTTACGCTAAACTCATCTTTAATTTTTGTTTTGACTTTAAAAGAAAGCTCTTGTCCTTGCGTATTTACCTCTATAATTTCTATTTTCCCCCCAAATAAAAAGAATGCTGCCTAATCTCTTTTTAGCATAGCCATTAAAAAGTTGCTATGATCCAGCTCTAATGTCTAAAAACCTAATTTATGCAAATGCCATACTTTTGTTTATGATACATTGGTTTACATTTCAGTCTGAGTATGATTTTTTTTTCCCTCTTGTTTCAAGGTATTTATAGAAATTCGACAGAACTGTAACCATTTGCTTATGATCTAGTGTTTTTGTGTTTGTGCGTGCATATTGTTTTATTTTGATGTTTCGGTTTGGAAACAGTCGAATCTTCAAATCTAAAAATAATTTTTATATATTATTAAAGTAGGTTTTAAGAGTTATTCACAGTAACGGGCTTTTTAGAAATGGAAATTAGTTTGTAGCTATCTATAATAAGCAGAATTTCTCTGTGGGCTCTTAAATGTTTAACTAGAAATTCTGAGTAGAGATTTAAAAGTAAAAGTGAATCATTGGATTTCCATGTCCTCTTCTTTGGTACTAAGAAATGTCACCATGTGCCACAGCTTTTTATGCTCTGTATAATTAAGAAATAATGTCTGTGTCGGGATTTATTTACATTTGACTCCGTAATGATCTCATTTATTTCTCTGAAACATCAGAGAATGAAAGGAGGAGTTTGGAATTTTTTTCCCTCTGTTCATTTAACTCACTTTCTTCAACTCTTAAAGATCAGATTATAAAACAATTTATCATTCTGATGCAGAAGTCATCAGTTGAACGCAACAAAATGCGTTGTGTGTGTGTGTGTGTGTGTGTGTGGAATTCAACAAAAGTGTTTATATACATAACAACTTCAAAACCTTGAGTCAACTCAAACCACAAGAACAGGTTGCTATTTAAAAATACTAACAAAATATCAGATGTGTCAGTAAATGCGTTCTTTTTGATGTGCTTTTTCTTAAATCTATTTCCATTAGTTCACTAGAGCTTAACTTTTCTCGAATGTATTTCCGTACCGAGAAAACACTAATATTTGTTATGATTTGCCTTGTTAAAAAGATATAGATTTCAGAGAAACATACTATATACTCAAGAACAACAAAATAAGTGGAGTCGGATACACTTAAGCAGTAACTGCTTTTGCAATTTTCAACCAGATATATTCGTGATATTTGTACATTAACTGCAAGGTTTATGAAATAGGGTTTATTTGTGGCCCGCGTCTATTACGTATGGATGTTAGAACGTTTTAACTCGTCGGTTATGTATTTTCTGGTTTTCCTCTCTGTTCAGTGACATTGGGATCGGTCAGTCTCAAGATGACAGCATAGTTGGCCTGAGGCAGACCAAGCACATCCCAACTGCGCTGCCCGTCAGCGGGACCTTGTCCTCCAGTAACCCTGACCTGCTGCAGTCACATCATCGCATTTTAGACTTCAGTGCGACGCCTGGTGAGCGTCACGCAGATTCGTTTTGTATTACAGCAGTCACGTCATCCTCTTCCTTCTAATGCATCTCTTTTGGTTTGGCATGGATTATATCAGAGTCAGGGTGAACCTTCAGTTTCCAACAATTGGAGCCACCTCTTTATTCTTGAGACCGTTTCGATATGGCCGTGGGCAAATTAATCTCTGAACTCGTGTTCATATTTTTATAAAATGAAGATAACACATGCCATGCAGGCATTACTAGGTCATATTATTTTAAGGGTTTTTTTTATTAAGTTTATTGGGGTAACATTGGTTAATACAATTATATAATTTTCAGGGGTACATTATAATTGGACATCTGTATATTCTAGTGTGTGTTTACCACCCAAAGTCCAGTTTCCTTCAGCTACCAAGGTCATGTTAAATAAATAGAGTAAAAGGCATATTATAGGTCAACTTAATAGGCTTTTCAATATAATAAAGATAAACTTTAGATTTAAATTTTTCGTTTTTTGCCACTAACCCAACAGTCTTATGTGCAGCTATTGTGTATTGACGTTTGCATTTATCTGTAGTTTATTCAGTTATCTATAGAGGAAAATGTGTTCTTGTAACATCAGTATATTGACTGCTTTAATCTTTAACAAAGAGCTACAGTAAGGAAGAGGTGACATTTTTAGTATTATCTTTTCCAAGGAGATTTTTTTTTTTTTCAGGTTACTTCACTTCATTGTAATCTCGTAAGTTAAAATTCTCCCTACTTCCATGTGGCTTTTCTTTCCCCCAGACCTGCCAGATCAAGTGTTACGGGTTTTCAAGGCCGATCAGCAAAGCCGCTACATCATGATCAGCAAGGACACCACAGCGAAAGAGGTAGTCATTCAGGCCATCAGGGAGTTCGCTGTGACCGCCACCCCCGATCAGTATTCGCTGTGCGAGGTCTCCGTCACACCCGAGGGGGTCATCAAACAGAGACGACTTCCAGACCAGCTTTCCAAACTCGCCGACAGAATACAGCTTAGCGGAAGGTATACGATCGCCTGTCTTCTTGGATGTGTTTACCGCCCCCTTCAAACATGCATAAAAGTCTAGGAGAGGAACACTTGATTTCAAAGGGTTTTTAAAATAAGTAAGCAACCCCGCGTATTACAAAGTTTTTCCCCCTTCACCAGGAATTGCTTTATCGAAGTAATTGCACACAGCAAATTTCAGCCCTCACAAGGATCTCTTTAAGAACTTGTTCAAAACAAAGGCGCCGTGACCTGAATGTTGTTGACTGCCTGCCGGCGTGCGAGCAGGAACTTCTCTGGGCTGGCAGAATGGTAGAGAAAGCCCGATGTGAAGTCACATTGGGTTGATCCATTTTGAACCCATCGAGGGTCACAGATTCTCTGGGAAGACAGAATAATGACCTGTGTCTGATTTCTCCTGCTTCCTCTGTAGAGCTTATTTCCTTATTTAACCTGAAATTTTAAATTTAGCTATTTTCCATTGTTTTTAGCAAGAATAAAAGGGGTAAAATAATCCTGGGAAGGACAGGAGGAAAGGGAATTATGAATGATACCCTTGAAATTCCATGTGATTTGTGCGCTTCCATCAGCGACTTCTGGGGATGTGATTCTACGATCTGGTGACGAGGGCAGCAGCCGCATTCTGGTGGCCAGAAAGAATTCCTCTGTCCTTCTACTCAGTGTTCTCAAAACGTCCTGTAAAAAAGTAGCATTATTTTCCCAAGGAATATCATGAGACCGTTGCTGAGGCTTTGCACTTTGTTTTTCTTAGATATTACTTGAAAAACAACATGGAAACGGAAACCCTCTGTTCAGATGAAGATGCTCAGGAGTTGCTGAGAGAGAGTCAGATTTCTTTGCTGCAGCTCAGCACGGTCGAAGTAGCCACACAGCTCTCCATGCGAAATTTCGAACTCTTCCGCAACATCGAACCCACCGAATACATCGACGACTTGTTTAAACTCAAATCAAAAACCAGCTGTGCCAACCTGAAGAAATTCGAGGAAGTCATTAACCAGGAAACGTTTTGGGTGGCATCTGAAATTTTGAGAGAAACGAACCAGCTGAAGAGGATGAAGATTATCAAGCATTTCATCAAGATAGCGCTACACTGTAGGGAATGCAAGAATTTTAACTCAATGTTTGCAATCATCAGGTAAGAGAGCTTATTTGTCTTAAGATTCGATTCAGTCTGCAAGTTCAAAATATGTATCAGTCCAGGAAGGCCATGTAATTTGTGTAAGTGTAGTCATTTTTAATTGAGTCATATTAAACAATTCTTTTTCTCTGAATCCTAATCTTAATCTTTAATTTAAATTAATCTCTTGTATGCTAATTTGGAGCCCAGCAATATCTACATTCACCTTTTTTTTTTTTTTTTAGCTCTTTGACCTTGGGCAGATTATTTGAACTTCTCTGAGCATCAGTTTATTTCTTGGTAAAATAACTGTATACCAGAGTTATCAAGTAGATTAAATGACATATGGTAGTCCCCCTTATCTATGGGGAATACGTTCCAAGATCCCCAGTGGATCCCCGGAACCACAGATGGTACCAAACTTTACATATGCTCTGTTTTTTCCTCTACGTATATACCTATGATAAAGATTAATTTAAAGTTAGGCGTAGTAAGAGATTAACAACAGTAACTAATACTAAAATAGAACAATATACTACAATAAAAGTTATGAGAATGGCTCTGGAGCCAGTATTAAGTAGAGTGTTACTTAAACGTAAACACTAAAATACTATGACAAACCTAGATGGCTGCTAAGTGACTAATGGAAGAGGGGTGTATACAGCCAGAACACACTGGACAAAAGGATGGCTCATGTCCTGGACGGATGAAGCGGGAAAACACGAGATTTTATCATTCTACTCAGAATGGTGCGCTTAGGAATTGTTTGTTTTTTGGAGTTTTCCATTGAATATATTAGTCCTGGGGTTGACCGCAGGTAGTTGAAACCGTGGATAAGGGGGACTCCTGTGACGAATGGAGTTCCGTCAGACAGCACAGAGGAGAGGCCCTATAAATGTTACCTTTCTTCCGTTTTAAGTGCTTAGATTGAGGCTGGAGGAAAACACAGGCTGAAGCGATGAGCTCCGTTGACACCGATGGGGATTATTACATTGGTCGTTATCTCTGTCTCGGAGTTTGATCATGTTCTCACTGCTATTATGACTTCCGTTCTATTTTTTTATTATTATTATCATAAGATGCTTGGTCAGTCTGCTGTGTGCCAAGCACTGCTCCGTGCGTGCGTGGAGGCGAAGCAGCGAAACAAACTCGCTGCTTTTGTTGGGGCTTTTGCTTTTGAGGTCATGATGCTGACCCTCTCGTGGTTTTGGTCACGGCAAACGGATCGTAAAGAAGAGTAAAGCTAGAACCCGCCCCCCCCCCGACCTTTCATCCTCAAGACCTGGAACTGTTCACCGTTTCTTGCGCATCTTTCCGCAAATTGCCGCGTCGTTACGGCCTGCGCACAGAGGTGTTATCTGCGAATGAGCCGACGCGCACTGTTTTACCTGTGTCGTTTAATTCTGTACCCGCTTTTCCTTTCTTCTTCTCAGTGGCCTAAACCTGGCGCCAGTAGCAAGACTGAGAACCACCTGGGAAAAACTTCCCAATAAATACGAAAAGCTATTTCAAGATCTCCAAGACCTGTTCGACCCTTCCAGAAACATGGCGAAATATCGCAATGTTCTCAATAGTCAAAACCTCCAGCCTCCCATAATCCCTTTATTCCCAGTTATCAAGAAGGATCTCACGTTCCTTCACGAAGGTAAATATAAAGTAGAAGGGTTCTAACCTTCACCTGTGAACGGATAGACCAAATCCCCTGTGATTCTCTTTTTCTTCTTTGCCAATGATAGGAAATGACTCAAAAGTCGATGGGCTGGTCAATTTTGAGAAGCTAAGGATGATTGCAAAAGAAATCCGTCATGTTGGCCGAATGGCTTCAGTGAACATGGACCCTGCTCTCATGTTCAGGACTCGGTGAGTATGTCGTCTTCAGCGGCGCATGTGGGACTAGAGAAGGTTGAGTTTTTAAAGCTTCCTGATAAATTAGACATTTTTTGAATATATTTGTAGCATGGCAGAAATTGGACGAGGTCATGCAAAGGGTCTCCACTGAGCTCTCCTTTGGAATAAATGTCTTATTCTGTATCAAGAGTGCTTTTGACGGTCAGTGAAAAGAGTCTGTCCTTCATAAAATTTTCATTTAACATGAGGCACAATTAATGTGTTCCTTATTTTTCAGAACACTGACACGTAGAGCTAAAACTCACAATTGGTAGTAAGAACTAAACTGTGTAAATAATCCAAACAGTATTGTTTCACTATGAACACAATCAATTTAGCTGTCGGTGTAGTCAAAAATGATTAGTCCAGCGAAGGAGAGGACAAGAGTCTTTTTTTTTTTTTTTTTTAAACGACAACAAAAAAATTAAATATATTTGTCTTTGGAGCCACATAATTATTTCAGGTAAATCTGCGCGCGTGAGGCGATTATGCAGTTTAATGTTTGTGGGCTTCTTGTACTGCTTATCCAGAAGTCTGGTCCTTTCTTTCTGAGCTTGTGATCTCTCTGTCTCTCTCTCTCTACACCATGCTTCCATCCCTACGGCTCTCACTCACAGGAAGAAGAAGTGGCGGAGTTTGGGGTAAGTGCCGGAGACCTTGCACACCCACACGGTTCTTACTCACTCTGCTCATTGTGTTGTTTCCTTACCTGCTCTATTTTCTGACGCTTTTGCATTTTGGCACTTTACTCTTTAACCCTCTTGGCTCTAGCAGAATTTCAGTTGGCAAACCGACTTCAAGTGTAATCCGTTGGGGCTTTTGCTTTTGAGGTCATGATCCATGGGAGCTGTGAGATGGTTGAGGAATATTCTGGGGACCCGTAGGACAGACATACTTCTGAGCTTTCAGAAAGATTTTATTTTAATCTAATTTCTATGTTTTGAAATGGGAAAAGCCTGGAGCGGGATGAGGGGGTAGTGGGGAAGGATGTTAGAAGTGAAAAATTGTGCAATTTAAATACACTTGCACAGATATTTGAGAAGTCAATGTATGTAATGTAAAAGGTGCCCCTAGGCGTTAAAACTAAATTTTTTTACAGCTCAACTAACTACTGTTTTCATTCTATAAACCAATTCTTTTTAAAAATAATTCTTAACAATTCATGTGCTGGTTTCTATACATATATGTTTACATTTGCATGACCATTTTATTAACAATTTGACCATGTTACCTCAGAATCTCACTACATTTAACCCCCAAAATAAGAAAAGAATTATAAACATTGCAAATAGTTTTTTGTAAAAAAAAAAAAAAAAAGTATATAAAACATCCTTTTAAGGAGAAGTAAATTGAATGTAAATCCTAATTATAACTGTATTCTTGCATGAGCTTTTACATATGATCATTATTCTGTGCCGACTTCTATGAGAAGACGGCCTTGAGTGTCTATTGATGTGAAAAGGAGAATTTTCCAGTTAGAACTGAACAGGTACCAAACATATATGTATGTATGTATGTAGGATTCTTTTTTAACTCGAAAAATAAAAATTAATCTATATTATTCTGTGGTCCTGCGTAACAGTCGACGTTACCAGAATGAAGCATGTAACCTGTGAACATAGAACGTTCCTGTAAAGTCTTGGCATGATGCAGATCAAGCGATCCCGTGCTTGATAGCTGTCTTTTCATCTTCCAGGTCTCTCAGCCAGGGTAGTACAAACGCAACAGTGCTAGATGTTGCTCAGACAGGTGGTCATAAAAAGCGGGTACGTCGTAGTTCCTTTCTCAATGCCAAAAAGCTTTACGAAGATGCCCAGATGGCTCGAAAAGTGAAGCAGTACCTGTCCAATTTGGAGCTCGAAATGGACGAGGAGAGTCTTCAGACGTTGTCCCTGCAGTGCGAGCCAGCGACCAACACACGTGAGTCTCCCCCCCCCCCCCCGCAAGTGGCCGCAGATCTGACCGCAGTGCACGCTGGTTTCCCGTGCGATGCTGTGCGGGTGGGGACCGAGCGCGGCTCAGGGCAGAGGGCGATAGAGCATCTCGAGGTGCACTGACCTTGCCCTTGAATGTTGCTGTCGAACACCACGCAGCAGTGTCCTGGGCTGGGCCTCCTCCTTCAGCAGGGTTCATGTGGGGAGGTCGACCCCGTAGACCGATTTAGGGCGACCGTTGTTTTGGATTGTTTCCAGTATAGCCGGTATGCAGGCAGGGGACACAGGGGTGGACGCTTCTCCCATTCGCATCCCTCTTTTTCTCACAGATGCTTCCGAATAGATAGGCCACCTCAGGGGGGCGAGGGGCCCCCAGGGCAGAGCAGCAGGGAACTAGATAGGCTGCCGCCTTTGCACCTTCAGCCCAGACGGCACTCAGCATGAAGCTCGGCGGCCACAGAAAGCAGTCAGTCGTTCTGCGACACACAGTGAACCACGACTCCGCTGAACGTGTAGCCTCCCAGGCTTTAAAAATGTGGCCAGGCTAGACGCGCACCTGTTATCTGTAAGACGGAGGCGCCTTCCATCTAAGAAATGGCCGGGTCTTGTATGGGCAGGTGCGAGGATACCTGGTCGTGAATGAAAATGTTAGATCGATGACCTGAGAGCATTCGAGTTCTCAGATTTACCCAGGACTGTAAACGCTCTGTGTGTTGTGATGAAGAGCGCGTCCTCTGAAGCGAGAGTGGTCTGAGATCAAATCCTGTTTGTTTTTCATGCTCGCTGTAGCACCTTAGGCAAGTTGCTTGAGCTCCCTAATCCTCAGCTTCTTTGCGTATAAAATGCAGGAAGTGCACATCCGTCATCCAGATGACTTTAATATTAATGTCCTATATATATCGGATTTAATTGCCCTATTAATTGGTTTGCCTTCTATCGGCCATGGAATTACACACTCAGTATAATGCTCAAACAGTATTAGCTAGCACTAGCTCATACGATTCTACCCTATGGGAGAGAAAATTTAGTAGTAAAAGGATCGCTTAGTTAATGCCATTTATTAAATAAAAACGAAGCTCATATATGTAAAGGAATTTTGGACACCACTTTAGAAAAACAGTTCCTAACAATTCTCCTGTTGTAGTTTTTACATTTGTGGTTTTGTAGAATATACGTACACATAAGGTAGGGAACTAGCTACAGCTTTCTATATTTTTAATGTGGTATTGAATAGTACAGTCATCTTTTGAGATAGCTAATATCATAAGATAAATATCTCTGTTCCGTCGCGTTTAATATTTTCTGTAACTAGCTGGGGTTTACCTCCTGCCCGCATTTCTGTCCTTTCCATAGACAACAGAGAAAAGAATGCACTTTTTAGTATTCTAATTGCAGAACATCCTCATGCAGTTCTAAAATTATCTCATATGTAGCTACCGATGTCTTAAATTTCTTGTTCTCTTTTTCAAACCAAACAATTATCAGTGCCTAAGAATCCCGGTGACAAAAAGCCCGTGAAAACGGAGACCTCCCCGGTGGCTCCGAGGGCAGGGTCGCAGCAGAAGGCACAAGCCCAGCCCCAGGCCCAGCAGCAGCAGACGCCGCACAAGGTCAACCAAGGACTTCAGGTTCCCGCCGTGTCCCTGTACCCCTCACGAAAGAAGGTGCCCGTGAAGGACCTCCCCCCCTTCGGTAGGTGATCAAATCCGTATGCTCTTCTGGTGCTCCCGACAGTCATGTTTTTTGGATTAGGAAAAAACAAAAACAAAAACAAATGCTCATCTTAGAAAACTAACTTTGTGTAATATTCTCGAGTCTCCCCCTGATTGTTACCTCTTAATAAAACGTCGATGGGCAAAGTTAAACTTTATCTTTGCCAGCGGAAGGGCCTGATTTCGTAGACTGGTTTAATCATGCTCATTTATCATGGTGGGGGGTGGGAGCATAAAGTGGAGAAATTATGCTTTTACTTATTTAATTTTTAATGAGCATAGAAGTTGCTTTGTCTATGTACATTATTGAAACTGATTTTGCCTTACGATCAATTAATTACTGGAATTTAGGCAAAATGTCTTTTTAAGTGAAATGACTTGTCTGGAGGTAAACTCTTATTTGTTGAATCCCTGGTACTCTAACTGGAGTGGGGGGTGGGAGGGTACAAGTAATTCCTGAATATTAAGGAGCCAAATCATGCTTCATCTTCTCTATTAAAAGTAATAGATCTACTAGTGTAGTCCCTTTATGTAAATTATACAGCAAAATTATTTTTTCATAAAATTTACTGGTAGTTTTTTTTTCACATATGTAAAGGAAACACTGTTAACCAAAGGGAAATAAATTTTTTAAGAAACCGTTAGCAAAGCATTTACTTAGATAAGATAGGGTATTGGCTGTTCCTGTCCTTATGAGTTGGGCAAGAATTTTGTATAGCACATCCTTCATACCCTCTGTTTTTGGCTCATTTCTCCTGATTAGCAAGTTGACATTGGGGAAGAGTGAGAAAAAAAACACCCTTTACTTGACATTTCCCCTTTCAAATATTTGTATTGCTCCCGGTCTCAAACAATCTGCATAACATCTTTCTTGACCACTATTTCCGTGGAATCTGACTTCTCTTTCCTCTTGTACACTGAACTTCTTATATCGAAGTTATTCAGTCCTCCTTGTAGCCAAATGTAGCCTGTTAGCCCAAATGCAGGTGTGCTGCATACAAAGCTATCCCCTCTTTTCCCAGAGAGAATATTTTTCAAAATGTTTTTAGACCTATTTGAATTTATGAACTTTACAAATGTGGATAAAACAGTCACGTGTCTTCTTTTGATAATTAATTGAACATTAAACATTTAAAGTCATATAATATAAACTATTAATTTAGCGATACCGAGCCCCTTGAATCTAATTCACAAAATAGTTTTGTCCAAATACTGTCTGCATTCCAAATCAAAACCATTCATATAGCTTTAATGTGGTTGGTATTTCATGCATTCATGTATATTAGTGTCTACACATGTAATTAAAATGTTGCTTTCAAAATGATTTTAAAAGATTATATTAAAACAACATCAAACACATGAGGTGAAATAAAGGGGTAAATATTACATTTCATTGCCTCTTCTTTAATGGATTCTGTAAAGTCTAAGAACATTAAAACCAGCATTAATTGATAGTTTCAGGCTGTAAATCCTTCCTAAATATCTTTTTGTTGTTTGGAATAAAGTAATTAAGAGTGCTTCATAATAATACTAGAGGCTTTGTAGAACATTTTAATGTGACTTCATTATTTAATAATATTTTTTTGAAAAATCACCTAGTATTAGCATATATAATCCTTTTGTTCCCCACCCTCATTCTGCCTGATCCTTCACTTGGCGCTGGATCACGCCCGTCATGGTCCCTGTGACACGACCATTTCCTGGGCGTCCCCCTCCCTTCTTTCATCTGTTTATTGCATAAACCTTGGCTCCCTGGAATTCCTTAGAACTCTTCCGTTTGCTTTCCCTGCTCTTCCGTTTAGCTCTTGGCTCTTGACCTCCGCCACTTCCCCAGAGCTAACATACCCAGCGACGTGAAAATACCTGTTTCTGGTTCAAACTTGGCTTCTCAGCAATGAACGTTCTTTTTGTCCAGTCGTCGTCTGACATATTGTTGAATAAAGATGGCGCGATCGCGTTAAGCTTTGGAGCCTAAAGTAAAATATCAGAAGCAGTAACTCTGGGAGGTGTCAATCTGAGACCAAACCCCAAGCGTCTTGTGCCTTCTGTGAGCTGTCTGTGACGAGCGCACAGACCACCGAAAATGGAACTAGGTCGAAACTAAATGCAATATGAAATCTTAACACAAAAGTTTTTTGTTTTTTGTTTTTTTTTCATTTCAACATTATTTCTTTTCAGTCTTGAAATACGTATTTATTTATTTTTCTCTTATAGGCATAAACTCTCCACAAGCTTTAAAGAAAATCCTTTCTTTGTCTGAAGAAGGAAGTCTGGAGCGTCACAAGAAACAGACAGAAGATACGATATCAAATGCATCTTCTCAATTTTCTTCTCCCCCGACTTCGCCACAAAGTTCTCCAAGGAAAGGTAAAACTGACTTAGTGTTTCCCTTTGTAGCGATCTGTACATTTCGGCTATAACGAATCCCAGAGTTTTATGTTACATCACTTTGGTATTAGAGCCATTGAAAGTGTTCTGCTATATAATAATAACCAATGGACTTTTTTTTCTCTCTGTTTATAAATTGAGAAGAATTTTGGTATTTCCAGTATTATAGTAAGTAGTAGTAAACTTAGAACTAGATAAGGCCTTTTAAAAAATACTTTTTGAGTTATTTATTGCAAGTGTGGACATCTTTTTACACTAAAAGTTGTTCTAACTAAGGATGATTGATTGTATAATATTAATTATAGAATAGAGAGCTTTATAAACATAAAAACTAATACCTTCCTGATTTATTTTTTCATTGTATTAACACGGGTCTTGATTACCTTTTTTGTTGCTGTCTCGTTTTAATTTTACCCAGTCAGACTTTCCTCTTTACATTGATGCTTTCTTATATTAAAATCATAGACAGTTTTCTGCCATATAACCCTCCGGGATGCTTTCTTTTCCTACCCTTTAACTGAGTGGGTATGAAGCCAATGATAAATGCTAAGAAACTTTTCCCTAGAGGAAGGCCAAAAAGGTTACTAAATTGTGAGATTTCACTGAAACAGCAAATGCCTCTCCTGTTTCACTTTTTAGATATTGCAGGTATCTGTGCATTTTTATGTGGGTATCAGTCTCTGCTGTCCTTGTCAAACGGATACAGCTAAATTCTTTTCTCATCCTGTTGTTAGGTGGCATTGGCAATCAGCTGAGATCTTTTGGCTCCGGGCAGTTGGACTTAACCAGTTCCTCCTCTTCTCTTGGAAGTGAGAACAGTAACAAGAATAACAATGCACCACGGACCTATGGGATAGGTGGGGTTTCTAGAACCAAAAGCGGGGTGGGAGAGAGAGGAATCATCTCATTAGTTAAGGAAAATGGGAGAATTCCTCCTAAATGTCGAGTGCTCCATCTGAGTGATCGTTTCTCTAGAGATGGTTTTTTTTTTTTTTTTTTTTTTAAACAGGCCGTTCAGGGGAGGCTTTAAATCTTATCTGTCAGAACTTGTAATGTGGTTTATAAAAACACATTTCATAGATGAGCACATTAAATCTTATCAAGACCTGTGCAACCTTTAAAAAATAAATCAGGAATTAAAATTTTACTGAAAAGATGGGGAAATCCTAGTTAGAGGGCAAATGAGCAACAATTCAGATGCTCTAGATTGAACTTTTTATTAGCTAAGTGGCATTGAAACGTTTGTATCACATACATAGAATCATAGAAAATCAATACTTTAAATAATGTAAGATCCTTAGTGCTGTTTTCAAAGCAATGAGTGCTCAGAAAGAAGATATGAATATTTTTCATTAAAAATATCAAGATAAGTGTGTTTCTGATTTTCAAAGTTATTTTTAGCAACACAGGGTGTTAAGTGTCCTGCAGGTGGAAACATGGACATCTGTTTAGGTATTTTTAAAAGTGAGGGTCTACGGAGAAAATGGAGATTTTGTATATTACACTCTTCAAAACAACCGGCTTTTATGCGATTTGTCCAATATATTATTAATGTCGAAAAACCAAAGAGCAGAAATCCAAAGATAGTTTCTTCAGATTTTCTTTCTTATACATCCACTTAAAATTCTAAGTATAATACGAATTTCCAGTTGAATGATTGTATGCCATCAAGTTCTAAAAATTGAAAACCTTCGGGAACAAGATTACTGACTTCGCAGTTTGGAAAAGAACATACTTTTAAATCTGATCCTCATTGTTGTTCATAGTCTCTTTTATATAGCTAATAATAATGGTGAAACGTGTATTTTAGGGACTAAGGATAGTCGAGTAGTACCACGATTTCTGCATCATCTCCTGGCCCATCTCATGTCTAAACTTTTATTAAGCAAGTTAAGCTCCATTTGAGTAAAAATTTACCTTATGTCATTCACCCGCTCTCCACAAGTAAAAGGTCCCCCCCCCCCATTTCAGGGGCGATGCCTTTGGCCTATAATTTTTGTTTTTACTTCTGTTTGGTAGACTTCAGTTTTATGTCCTAAACCTACAGCATCTAACTGACATGATTGTCTTTCCCACGCAGGTTACACTTTGGCTCCCAGTGGCACTGTGGATAACTTTTCAGATTCCGGCCACAGTGAAATTTCTTCACGATCCAGCATCGTCAGCAATTCTTCCTTCGACTCGGTGCCAGTCTCTCTGCACGATGAGAGGCGGCAGAGGCATTCCGTCAGCATCGTGGAGACAAACCTCGGCGTGGGCAGGGTGGAAAGGCGAACCGTGATCGAACCCGATCAGTACAGCTTAGGGTAGGTGCCTTTTCTTCAGTGTTCCGTACCTTCTTTCTTCCATCTTTTAAAAATGAAGGGTTTTTTTTCTCCCCAGTGTGTGTTTCTATGTATTCCACACAATGCCTAAGAACTTTTCTCCCATCCCAATTACTAATTTTCACAATTTCTAGGTTATCGAGTACCATGCTATTTTTGTTGTGCTTTTTGAGTTAGGTTTATTCTTAATTAGAACACAGTTCTGTGCCGAAGGCAGAGGGTTGACTTTAGGATGTATCTCAGTTCTTTCGTATGAGCCATCTTCCTGAAATAATAAGACTATATTTGAGCCTTCTAAGGAAAATTTTCATTTATTATAAGGAAGTAATTGTTCTGGTCCCTCCGTATTTATCTCACGCTAATGACAAGGTGAGAAAGTTGGATGTGACGCGCTGGCCACCAGAAGGCATTTTGGCGGTGGGCCCATCCTCTCCCCGGGATGGAAGAAAGCCACCGTCCTGGGGAAAGCGTAGTTCGCTTTTATCGGCGGGTTCTTCCTTACCAGTCCTGCTTTTTCCTTCCTCGTTGCTTTCCACCGCGTAGGTCCTACGCGCCGGTGTCTGAGAGCCGGGGCCTGTACGCTACCGCCACGGTGGTTTCTTCTCCGAGCGCAGAGGAACTGTCCCAGGACCAGGGGGATCGGGCTTCCCTCGACGCTGCCGACAGCGGCCGCGGCAGTTGGACCTCGTGCTCCAGCGGGTCCCACGATAACATTCAGACCATCCAGCACCAGAGGAGCTGGGAGACGCTTCCGTTCGGGCACACTCACTTTGACTATTCCGGGGACCCCGCCAGCGTGTGGGCCTCGGGCGGCCACGTGGACCAAATGATGTTTTCCGACCCCGGCACAAAGTACACCAGGCAGACTCAAAGCAGGGAGAGTCTGGAGCAAGCCCAGTCCCGGGCGAGCTGGGCGTCTTCCACAGGCTACTGGGGGGAAGACTCCGAAGGCGACACAGGCACAATAAAGCGGCGGGGCGGCAAGGACGTTTCCATGGAGGCCGAGAGCGGCAGCGTGCCGTCCGTGCCCGCGGAAGAAGCCAGACCGGTCCCCGTGCCCGCCCACGTGGCTGTGGCGTCCACCGCCGCGAAGGGCCTTATCGGTAAGCGTGTTGGAGAGCCTCGTCGTGTCTGCGTCGTGGCCTTAACCTCTAACTTATTTCAAAAGTAAAATCGTGTGTTTGTGGGTCTTCCCCTCATGTTGTCAACACCCCCCCCTCACCCCCTGCCCCCCCGCCCCTATTGCCGTATAGGGCTTGAAACGAATAGTGGTGAAGAGCCCAGTTCTGTGGTCCGGTACATAGAAATATTTTCCATAATAGTATATATATTCACTGCATCTTCTCTATCAGGATCAGTAGGTCGTCGTGGATATTTTCCGGTCCCATATCGATTCTTTGAGCTGAAAATTATCAGGAAGGGCCGCCGTTCTTTGTAGAGGAAGAATTTTTGTTCAGTTGAAGCTTTTAAGTATTTTATTATTCTGTTCCGTTCCCTCGGATGACTTGTATTTAGAACTTATACTTAGCTTGTTAACCTTCTGTTGATTTTTGTTATGCAGACGAATTATTTCTGTGCTCAACGAGTTCTCACCGTACACTGTGGAACTAGGGAGGGGGGGTGCCCAGCCATAACGTAGTGAGTGAAAGCGTGGGCGTCAGGCAGATTGGGGCTGAGGTCGCTGTTCTGCTGCTTATTTCCTAGCGTCGTGGTGTTGGGCCGAGGTGCTGAGCTCTGTCTGTTTCCTCATCTGTAAAATGAGGTAAATAATTTTTTCTAGGACAGTTGGTGCTGAGGATTCAAGGAATCCTGAGCAAAGCGCTTTGACCTGTGTCCAGATAGTATTTGATGCGTGCACGAGAGACATTATTACTGCTTTGTTGCTGCCGTTTCTGTTGTGAAGTCTCTCACCTTCCCTCGGTCCTCGCTGGATGTATTTTCTATGATCCGTTTAATGTCTGTGTAATTGAACACATAGGATATGGAGTGAGAAATTCCGGAGCATAATCATTACAGGCATCACTTTTATTAGCAGGGGAATTGTAATTATTTTACCATGTAAGTAGTCAAATTTGATATCCTTGCGAGGTGAGAGGAGATACGTTAGTACCTCCTCTTAGGGTAGAAATTTTAACGTACTTCCTTTTAACAAACTAGTACTCAGACTTGTTATTGCAAAGGAAAGAAAAGCGATTCGCAGCTCCTAACAGTTCGGTCTAGAAATTTCAAGAACATAAACTTTGATTTTACTTACTTTACAGCTTTCATGTTGTAGGTCATGATCATTAATTAAAAAAGACTTTAAGAAAAAGACATACCTTACATGCAGTTTTAGAGTTTGTAAATTCGCATCATGTGGTTTACTATTCCCAGTTTATTTCAGAACAGAGGTGCTGTGGGATCGATGCTCTGCCCCATGCGGGTGAATGCGCCGAGCGGGCGTCACCTGCCGGGTCCCCGGGCCGCAGGTGAGGCGCTTTGAGCCGCCTACCTACTAACTCGCTGCGGACACAGTCCTGAGAGCCTTTCATGGTCTCTCTTTGCCTCGTCTTTCCAGTACCCCCGAGAGTCGTTAGATGTCGACCTTATTCCCGTTGTATTCAGACCAGGGGGACAAGTTTTCGATAGCTCGCTTCAAGTTCCAGGTTCTGAGATTCGGTTTCGTTGACATCGCTCCCCCGACCCCCGCCCCGCACCCCGCACCCCGCACCCCGTTAGCCGGGACACCGCGTGCGCCGTCGTCGTCTTTTTCCACGGACGGGCGTCGCTCTTCCGCAGCCTCTTTAACGGCCGGTGCCTTGTCTCCACGCAGCGCGCAAGGAGGGCAGGTACCGCGAGCCGCCGCCCACGCCGCCGGGCTACGTGGGCATCCCGATCGCCGACTTCCCCGAGGGGCCGCCGCACCCCGCCCGCAAGCCGCCGGACTACAGCGTGGCGCTGCAGCGCTCGCGGATGCTGGCGCGCGCCCCCGACGCCGCGGCCCCCGCGCCCGCGCCCGCCGCCCGGCCGCCCGGCCGGCCGCAGTGGCACAAGCCCGGCGACGGCGACCCGCGCCTCGGCCCCGGCCCCGGCGCGGCCCCGGGCTTCGCCGCCGACGAGGACGGTACGGACGCGCCCGCCGGGCCGCAGACCCCGCCCTGCTGTGTGTGAGCGTGTGTGTGTGTGTGTGTGTGTGTGTGTGTGCGCGCGCGCGTGCGCGCATGTGTGCGTGCGTGTGTGCGCGTGCATGTGTGTGCGTGTGTGTGTATGCGTGCGTGCATGTGTGTGCGCATCTACACATGTGTGTGCGTGTGAGCCCGCCGTGTGCGCGTGTGCGTGCGTGTGTGCGCGTGCATGTGTGTGCGTGTGTGTATGCGTGCGTGCATGTGTGTGTGCGCATCTACACATGTGTGTGTGCGTGTGAGCCCGCCGTGCGTGCGCGTGCATGTGTGGATGCGTGCATGCAACCCCGCCTTGTGCACATGCATGTGTGTGTGCGTGTGTGTGCGCGTGCATGTGCGTGTGTGAGCCTGCCGTGTGCGTGTGCGCGCGTGCATGTTTATGTGTGTGTGCGCGTGTGTGCGCGTGCATGTGTGTGTGCGTATGTGTGTGTGCGCGCGTGCGCGTGTGTTTCCTAAATGGCTTCAAAAATAGAGATCGCAGAAGTTGGCACGTGTGACACAGTGGGCGCGGCTGGTTCCCCTTCTTGGGCCTCAAAGCGCTCTGTCCGCTTATTACGTTTGGGCTTGTAAATGAGTTCCGAAGGAGTTCCCCGTGACCGTGTGGTGAAGTACACTTCCCTGTAACTTTTTGGCCCGCCTTTTTACACCCTGTAACTGCCTGGCCGATCGGATCCAGAATGAGGAGGAGAGGGGAGAGCGTGCCCGCCTCTTTCCTTTTTTAAGTTTTGATTTTGATATGTTTTAGTACGCAGATAATCATAGAACAAAGCAGACCGCGAAAATGACTTAGAAAATGACTTAGAATCCCGCCACTTGCAGAGAACCACTGTTAACATTTCGTTATACGTCCTTGTAGACTTTTCTATGTGTACGTGACGATGTTATAAAAAAGTCACGTGCTGCTTTATAACTTTTTGCAATGAATTTATTTTAGTTTTTCAATAAATACACAGTGTAACTATTTTTGTATTATATATACCTTTAAAGATACCGCATCATATATACTTTATCCTAAAATTATTATCACTCATCATCATTACCTAGGAACAGAAGGCAGAGATTTGAAGTGAGGTATACCAAGAAGAATAGCTATGGTATTTTTATTTAGCAAGTCAGTGAACGTATTGTATTCTCTCTAAGCACAAGAAACAGCTTCTTGCTCATTGATTTGTTTTTCTTTCCTGGCCTTGTTTGCAGAAGACGAACAAGTATCTGCTGTTTAAGGCACAGGCTTTTCTGGACCCAGAGCGGGCCCCCTACGAGGAGAGCACAAGACGACGCCCCCAGCGTCCGAGCCTGGGAGACTCACCTTCTGAGGATGGTGGACCAGTTTGCCTCCCTCCCTGCCTTAAAAGCAGCATGGGGCTTCTTCTCTCCTTCTTCCTTCCCCCTTTGCATGTGAAATACTGTGAAGAAATTGCCCTGGCACTTTTCAGACTCTGTCGCTTGAAATGCACAGCGCAGCAACCAAGTCTTCAAGTCCCCACGGTTGCTGCCTGCCACGTCACACAGGATCATTCCAGATTCCAAGATCATCACGGCGAGACGATTCGCTCTGGCTGCACTTCTCGATGCCTGGAAGGGTTTGTAACAATCTTCCTCTGAGATGTCAACCCAGTCCCAGCACTTGGTCTCTCATTGGGATAATGAGAAAAGCTAGCCATTGAACTTCTCGGGGCCTTTAACCCACCAAGGAAGACAAAGAAAAACAAGGAAATCCTTTGAGTACCGTGCTTGTCCACTTGTTTACAACGTCCTTCTTTTTTTCTTTTTTTTAAATGAGTTTAAAGATTGTGTTCAGAGAGTAAATGTTATATCCATTTAATGATTACAGTATTATTTTGAACCTTTAAGTGGGGTTGCCAGCCTGGGTCTCTAAAGAAAAGAAAAAAATAAAACCAAATACTGCCGGACAGGGTGTGGTCACACGAAGAAGCAGGGTGGACCTGCGTGCGACCCTGTCTTCCCGGGGTCCTTCTGGCCTCACCTGCGAAGTGCCCTATCCTGGAGGAGCATCAAATGTCAGCCAATCCCGAGGATGCCGAGACGCCCCGCCCACACCTTCCCCAGTGGGCGGGGCTCGTCCCTAAACCTGTTTGCACATGGCCGGGGGAGAGAACTAGGACTGTCGTGTCCTGTGTCTGAGCCTTATGGAGCGCAGGACGGTGTCGTTTGAGGACGTGTCCTGCTCCGTTGAGATGGATGGCAAACCACCCCCCCCCCTTTTTTTTTTAAGTTATGTCTCTTTGATTTTTGTTCATTTCGTTTTAGGGATTTTTTTTTTTTTTTTTTTTTTTTGCCGTCGTTTTTAAAGAGAAATGTGTATAACTGGATAGCATTGCGGTGACGGCAGCTCGGGACCGTTGGAGCGAGTGCCCGCTGTTTCCACTGCTCTTGGAAGACCGCTTCCCTTTGTTGAATCGGCACTAGGGAATAAACAAGCCTTTAACGTGCTTGAGGATCGAAAGATCAAAAAAAAAAAAAAAAAAACTGGTTAGATTAATGCCAGCCTTGGCAAGGCGGGTTAGTCACCAGAGACTAACCGGTAAGTGGCTTTACGGACACTCTGCGGAGAGAAGGCCTGCGTGTCGCGACCACCTGCTCACAGCTGCTATTAACCCTCTAATGACTGAAATGACCCCTCCACTCTATTTTTGTGTTGTTTTTTTGCACAGACTCCGGAAAAGTGAAGGCCGCCAATCCGAGTAGTACTCAAATGTGAGGAACTGCTGGTCTTGGATTTTCTTTCTTTTTTTTTTTTTTCCATTAAATCCAGCTGATCATATTGATCAGTAGAGAAACGTAAATAGCTTCCAATTTTAAAAGTCGAATCGCAGTGTTTTTTCACTGTACCAAACAATGTCAGTGCTTTATTTAATAATTTTCTTCCGTATCATGGCATTTGTCTACTTGCTCTTATATATTACATTGTCAATTATGCATTTGTAATTTTACATGTAATATGCATTCTTTGCCAGTTTTATTATATAGGCTATGGACCTCATGTGCATATAGAAAGACAGAAATCTAGCTCTACCACAAGTTGCACAAATGTTATCTAAGCATTAAGTAATTGTAGAACATAGGACTGCTAATCTCAGTTCTCTCTGTGACGTCAAGTGCAGAATGTACAATTAACTGGTGATTTCCTCATACTTTTGATACTACTTGTACCTGTATGTCTTTTAGAAAGACATTGGTGGAGTCTGTATCCCTTTTGTATTTTTAATACAATAATTGTACATATTGGTTATATTTTTGTTGAAGATGGTAGAAATGTACTATGTTTATGCTTCTACATCCAGTTTGTACAAGCTGGAAAATAAATAAATATAACATAAAGCCTCGTCTGTATTCTCAATGAGCCATGCGTGCTTTTGGTTAACAACGAGGAAGAAAGCCCTTGGGTGTCACAATAAGGACAAGTTCTCGGGAGGCTGAGGAGACAGCCCGCCCGGTAGCCCAGTCTTTTAAGTAGCTTTCTGTTGATTTAGACAAAGGAATTAATATCATTGATGTCAAACCAAACCATATGCGGAATTCACAGTGTTTCTTGAGATTCACTGAAAAATGGAGATGATATATTTATACAACAGTTGTCTCTTCAACTCTTTTCCAATAAAACTATTTGTGGGACATAATACTTTGATTCCTGATATGTGCGCTATGAAACAGGACCTCAGACAACTTAAACTCTCATTCAAGGTCACGGCCACTAAGGTCAGAGTACAAGGTAGCTAATTATCTGGGACTTCTGATGAGTACGTGAAGAATATCATTGTTATGTCTGTGAGTTCTGATGTGTGGTAAGTCTCAATACTTTCTGTCTTACTGAAGGAACGCATATATAAAAAGGTAAAAAGCAACACCCTATTCAAGCACATTTTGAAATGAAGGACTCATTTCTTATCCTCAAGCAGACGGAAGTGTATTAAAATACTATCGGTTACTTGCTGAGAAGCCTCAAAAGTCAGCGTGGGAGGACGTGGGAGCTCAGGCCCCGACCGTGAGAAAATGTGAGAAAGTCTGAGAAAGGAATCGAGAGTTTAGTCCCCGGGCTCACGTGGCCACCGGCTAACTCAGATACCTTTCTGAGGCATTTGTGCTTTGCTGTCTTGGTGAGTAAATTATGAAAATCTGGCCGTCAGAACAATTGGAGAATGAAAACCAGGAGCTTCACCCGCACCTTTCGGAAAACGAAGGCACTGTGTGTGTGTGCGCTTGTGTGCGTGTGTGTGTGTGTGTGCGTGTGTGTGTGTGGTCGTGTGCTTGTTTCTGTCATCTGTTCATTGTAAAGCCCAGGGGCTCCCCTATCAGAACACCGACCTAGGCACTAGGTAATGTGATGCTCCATTTAAATCTGTCATTCAAAGCTGATTGTACCTGAGAAATTTAAATAGCTGTGTTCTCTTTTACTCTTACAGAGTATGAGATCCTAAGACTTCCCCCCCAATGAAAGGATCTTTATTGTGAGGTCGGAATAGGTTCAACGGGTCCACTTCATTTGAAATTTTATTCACTCAGCAGGAAGCAAATTATCTGCGGATTTATACAAATATCTCTATTAAAAGAAAATATGTGAATGCTGTCACTCTTTCCTCCTTCTCCGGAACCAGGAAGAAACCCAGAATTTATCAGCCTTGCACATTGTAAGCCTTGAACTTCCGAGTTAATCTGACCAGCGACGCTAAGTGCGACTCCCCTTCCTTCCTCTGGCGCTCCCCGAAGGTTCCCCTTGGTGCCTTTTGCAGTGATCAAGGCTGCCCTGCATGAGGTCATGTTAGGGCAGCAGATTTTTTGAGGAACTGATTCTCATGACCGGAGAACGCCACCCCCCTCTTGCCTCTAAATGCTGGGAAGGCTTCACCGTGTCTCTAAATCGAGCTTTGTCCCCCCAGACAGGAAGACTCCACCCAGGGGTGACAGCCACACAGAGAGATTGGGTGAGTTCAAAGCGTTCGAAGCTGCAGTGAGCTTTAAGTGATTTGTAAACCAGCACTTGAAATGTGTTTCTGGAACAAAATAAGATGGAACTCGATACTAATAATCTACGAACTGTTGCGGTGCCTTTTTTCTCCTCGGAATATTTTCTTAATGTATGTGCACCGTGAAAGGGTTCCCTCTGCTCGGCCGCTCCCTTCCCTCCTCCTTCTCCTGTCTCCCATCTCTGTCTCCACCACCACCACCCACCCCACTCGAGGAGAATCGTTTCCTTTTTTAGTGTTCTATTATGAAGAGTGGTTTTCATAAGAGAAATTTTTAAAGTACGTTCATTCCCATTCTCAGGCTCATTGCGAACTCTCTATTGCCAGATCTTTGGGATCTTTTTGAACCAAACTTTGCAACTTAATGCCAGCTCATGAGTGCCCTCTCTTCCTCAAGTCCTCCTCTCCTCATCCTCTGAACTTGAAAGCCTGGAGAATGTCTATTTCCATCACAACAACATAAGCTTTTGTCCCTCCTCAAAGGCAATGGACATCAATCACCATTTCACGAAGCCGATTCGTTTCTTAGCTCAGCCTGGTGCTTGTCTTTTGAGGAGCTCTTGGCGGTGCAAAAAAGATCGGCAAAAGTGTTCGATCTGACGTGACCGTGCAGGAGGCTGAAGTGTGTGAGCACGTGTGAGGAAATATGGGTGCGAACAGAGCGGAGAGGGGGATGAGAAGATAGACTAAGAGGACAAAAGGAAAGAGTAAATAAATGTGCCAGCGAATGCAGCCGGACAGCTTAGCAACGTGTTTTCACATAGGTCATGAGGGTGGCGCCTTCATCAACGGTATCGGTGCCCTTGCACGAGTCGCGAGAAAGCTGGCTTTCTCTGCTCCCTTCCAAGCGAGGATGCAGTGAGACTCTGGAGGTCTGCAACCTGCCGGAGGGCTCCCTCCAGATCCCGACCTCGCTGTCACCCCGATCTCAGACCTCCTTCCTCCAGAACTGTAAGAAATAAATTCACGTTGTGTAGAAGCACCCAGTTTGTGGTCATTGGTTATAGCAGCCTGAACTGACTCTATAATATTCGGTAAACTTTTTTTTTTTTCCAAAAATGCAAAACCTGGGACCACCACTTCCAGAACCGTATTCGTTGCCAATGATAAAAACGCAGGTTTTCAAGTAAAAATTAGAATTTTGGAAAATGCGTATCCGCCATTGCAAATGGGGCAGATTCTCAATAGTTAAAAGACTTCTGATGAGGTTGGTAGTGATATCTTAAAGAATGTGATTTTTTAATATTATAGAATCAAATGTGTCAACAAAAAGAGGTTGAGAACCACTACCTTAAAATTTAGGTTGGGGACCTGTTACCCAGACCATTTTGATCCCCTCTTAATAAAACAAATAGACGTAAATCACACACGTGAAAATTATGAGTCCCTCTACTTGAAAATGATGGGCAACTAGACTGTCAATTTGAATTTAAAGGTGTTTGCGGACATCCAGGGTCATTTGAGAATAAGGTAAGAGTCATTTTTCTGTTAAAATGTATAGCTAAGGGACTCTTGAAAAAAGTTGATTTTTGTATTTCTCGTAGTTTAATGAAAAGAAAAAGATCTAGAACGTTCATAATCCACATTCCATCTCGGGTCGAATTTACTACAAAGAGAACGATTTCTGGAGTCATTTAGATCTTGCTTTGAAATCCAGATCATTCTCCTTCCAGTTATGTGACTTCGAGAAACTTCCATCTCTGAGTCTCCCAGGTGGCCCTCAGTGCTCTCTGTTTCCTGGGTTTTTTAATACCCGTATGTCCCCTCCCATGATGGATCTCGGTCTGTCTGACCGACAGAATATGGCAGAAGTGATGGCGTGTAACTTCCGAGATTATATTATAAAAAACTGCGATTTCTGTCTAGAGTCCTTTGATTTTTTTTTGTGTGTGTGATATTTTGGATCACGGCTCCGGACAAAAGCAGCTGGCATGCCATGAGTCCCCCTGGGCAGCCTGCGGAGAGGCCCATGTGTGAAGGAACCGAGGCCTGCCAACTGTGAGTGAGCCAGGAAACACATGTCAAGCCCTGGGCTGTCTGGTGCCCTGGCTGGCAAATCATAACCTCATGAGAGACCCTGAAACACCCAGCTCCGCTGCTCCTAGATTTCTGACCGAAGAAACTACATGTTTTTTTAAGTTACTATGTTTTAAGGGGTAATTTATTAGGCAGAAATAGATATGAATTATCTACAGTGTACTCGTGTTTTGCTTTTGTTCTTTGAAATGTGTCTTAAATCTTTAAGAAATATTTTCCCCTGGAAATCTGGGAAAAGTTTGGCTCAGTTGTGTGCATCTCAACCAGAAATGTCAGATCCACTAACGTCCACAACTCTGCCTGAAACGGGGCAGAAGTTTTATGATCTGGTGTAAAATTGTAGAAATGTCTCTGGAATGTCAGACTCGCAATCTTCTCTGAATTTCACTATTCTCGTGATACTGTTTCTCTGGTCAGTTTGGTTGCTTGTCGTTAGTTCTGTAGGAGAATCATTAGGGAAGATTTGTGGCGAAATTCCTACACTTAGAATTTATTCCGGCTGAATCTAAAATCCTTAGCTCACATTTTCTTTTCATGAGCATCTTAAAAACGGTTTGCCATTATCTTGCATAAAGTAGCACTAGCTTAAAATCTGACGACAAACTGAGTTTCTTCTAAGTACTGTGATCTGTTCGCATTGATGCCTAAAGGACATCCCACCTCCAGCCTCCCAAAAGCTATAGCTTTGTTAGAATCTCTCTTGTACTGTGCATTGTTGGCTAGTATTTCATGCAATCAGGGTATATTCAGTAAGTCGTTTCACATCCTCCCAAGGAATGTCCCATTGAATTTTAGATTTTTAGCATTTATTTGTTTGAATTACTTAGGTTTTCTGCTTCAGAAACCCCCTTTAGTACATGTTAGATCTTTTAGTGTCTTCTACAACTATCGGTTTCTGTTCGATCTTTTTTTCCCTCTTTCTTCCTGTCCATGTGATGTTCAAATTTCCCCTTTTCCTATCTTCTACTTCCCTTAAAGCATCGTGTGTTGTTTGTTACTATATTTCATTCGGTTGACCTTTGTTTCTCAAATGATTTTCTTCTAAATGTTTTCTGAGTACTTTCAACTTAACGTTTTTTGTACTCATTTATTTATGAACTTGAAAAACTTCTGATTTTTAATGTTTTAATAACGGTTATAATAATTTTTCTTATGTTAACGTATTTCAAAATATTAGGTTACGGTTTTCATCATTTTGTGAGCTTGAATCGCTGGCATTATTTCCTAGCATGTAAGGATTTAATATACGTCCAGTTCTCTTTTTTTCTAATGACAACGACGTGGTTTGAGATTTGATGAATTCTCTTCTACAGCTCATTTTTAAATGAAATGAGTTCCTTCCGTCTTCTTAAGAGGGATGAATGAGCTAGGATGGCTTTTCTAATTTGATGACTTTCGACCTCTCATTTGTTTTCACAGAAAATCGTGATGAACTTC
Organism: Rousettus aegyptiacus; assembly: GCF_014176215.1. Classification (NCBI taxonomy): domain Eukaryota; kingdom Metazoa; phylum Chordata; class Mammalia; order Chiroptera; family Pteropodidae; genus Rousettus; species Rousettus aegyptiacus. Next base: position 50,632,598 of record NW_023416291.1, on the reverse strand, counting down.
CTGAGATTTTCCTCTTCTGTTCCTTTCCCTTAATTTTATCTGGACTTTCCCCCCCCTCCCCTTTATCCCTATCATTTCTGTCCTACTCCATTAAGATTCTACTTTTAGCATTTTCTCCTCAGTACAGGTGTTTGTCATAGTAAGTTGGTTTGGTTCATTACTTTCAAGAGTTCATAGACACAAACTCCTGGACATCTAATATGGTGAGTCTTCCTGCAACCCCACTGAAGTCATCTGCACGATTAGTCGCCTGCAAAGCACCACCCCCCCTCCCCAGTTTCTACAGCTATTTTCCAGAATAGTCCACCATGCTTTCCAATGAATCACTGTTAGTAATTTTGTAAGGAAATTCAGAGAGACTCAAAAGCTATACTGCCATTCCTACAGAATTTTCAGAATGTTGTGCTCCTCAGAAATGTTTTTCTTAGAAAATTATGCATCTATTTAATTTGATTTCTAGTTAGTTTTTAAAAAGTATTTATTATGTAAATTTAAAAATATGCACAGAGGTAGAAAGGACAATAGACTGTCACCCCCCGTGTACCTACTTTCGATAATTATTAACATATAGCCTATTTTATTTCATTTTAGCTCTATATACTCTTGCTCCCTCAGTGAATTATTTTTTTAAAAAAAGGAATTCAAGACCCCATATCATTTCAGCATAAAATACTTTCATTTTTCAGTTATTTTTGAATGCTGAAATATACATACATATATGAGTGTGTGTGTGTGTGTGTGTGTGTGTGTGTGTGTATCAATTTGAGGTGATTTACAACTTCACACATGTCATAGTACATGATTGAGCCGTGGTTTCACACACCCTTAGGAAAATTGTGTCTATGGATGGACCACAGAAATCAAAATTAGGAAGAGTCTATCCTTAGAGATTTATGAAGAGACAATACTGAGTAACAACAACACTTAAAACCATCTGTCCAGTTTCTACATCAGAAAATGCGAGAGTCATCCTTTGTTCTCTTTCCTCTTCCACCAACAGAACCAGCAACCCGAAGTCCTACCTGGTCACCAGCTCCCACGTCTCTACGCCCGCTGCCACTGCCCGAGTTCAGGGCTTCCCCATCTCTCTCCTGGACGAAGGCAACGAGCAGGCTTCTGACTCATCTCCCGATCTAAGAACCACGAGCAAGATCTCCCACAAATGTGAATCGACGTATTTGGCTCTCCTGTTTCAGCACTTGGTGGCTTCCTACCGTGTCAAGATGAGGAAAACGCTCCTTTCAAAATAAACTAAGGTGGTTCAGGGTCCGGATCCTGTTTATTTCTTCCATCTCTCCTTTTACTCTCTACATAAACACCACTTGTGTTTTTTCCCAATGTTCTAAATTCTTTTTAGACTACTGTGATTTCTTATATGTTGTCCTATTTTTTCCCCCAAAAAAACACTTACCCTAATGCTGCCAGCAAGCTCTAATTTCTTGTCCGGCTTCAACAATCTCTCTTCTACATTTGGGTGTGGGGAGAGAAAAAAAAAAAAAAAAAGCTTATAGAGTAAAAGTAAAATGATTAATTTTTTTTCCACAAACATTATTTTGAACTTTCAATATTCTGCTCACGTTTCTTATCTCGGTTGTCCCCCAAATTGTCCGTGAAGTAAATAAGGCAGGGATTGGTGTCTGTGGATGAGTAAACAGAGTACCGGAGCGGTCAGTGGGTCAGTGGGTGGCAGACACAGGGCGGGCAGCGGAGGGAACCCCAGCAGGCACCGTTCACATTGGAGTCCGTAGAAATGGCGCCCCGAAGTACTGCAGCCCGCGAATCCCTTCGTTTCATATACATCGCTTTCAGAATTCATAGCAGGGGACGTCTTCCGTTATGCAGATCACTGACCTTTTTTTTCTCTCTCCTTTTTTTTTTTAAGCTGTCATGACTGCTAATTCTGAATAATAGGCAACGAAAACGCTTTCTATTGGAATAAAGTTAGTTTTTTTTCCCTCGCTTTCTTGACTCACAAAGGCATCTAGGTCGAAAGTTTAGGAGAGCTTGGTTGAAAATGGCCTCCATGTTTTGTTATGGTAATTTTTTTTATTTCTAACTACAGAAGCGATTTAATAGGAAAATCCTGTCGGTCCAGTGAGAGGTATTGGGAATGCCTCTATCTGAATACAAAGAACTGGTTTTAAATGATTGAATCGCCAAAAACAAGGCTAGGGAAGCGGCTTGTGACCTTTACCTGCACATGAACTAGAAAGGTTGTCCACAGCTCCAAAGTCAGGAAGAGTTGCAATTTGGATTTTTGTGGTGACTTGGAAAGGTCGATCACTCTACTCTGAAAGAAGATGAAAAAATGTGGGCGAGAAGTTATGAGCAGCCAACGCTGGCGCTGGGAGCCGACATCGCTAGAACAGCCCCAGAAATGCCCATTTTTGCCAGATGCAATATTTAACTCATTTTTTCATTTGCATTAGATAAACAAAAATTTAAAAATTCAAGTAAGTGTTGTATAACATCTGTAGTCCTACTCTAGCTACCAAGATTTCCTAAAATGGGAAAGATTTTTATTGTGAATTGTTTTTCTTCAGATTATGGTAACAATTTAAGATTTTGATGACACGAATAATAAAACTAATTTCAAAATTCCAAAATTTTATTTTAAGTTTCACTTTGTAGTTTCAGATTGTAATGTCTCCAAAGGCAGTGATTTTTTTTCCCCCAAAGACATCAATGAATAGAACACGTCAAAAATAAATGGATTAATGTGGATGAATGATAATACCACAGTTTAGTCAGGTCTGTAGCCTCTCCCACTGAGTAATGTAATCCTGAGAAAATAATCAGGTAAGACTGATTTTTTTTTTCAAGATAAAATTTAAGAAAAATTCGATACTTAGAAATTGAAAATAAATTAAAACAGCGATTTTATCCCTCAGAATTATATTCGAGGATGCTGAAAATTATCTTTCAGTTAAAAAAAAAAAAAAGTATGTTAGAAGCGACCTCTAGCGTTTACAGCAGCTTACTGCAGTTTCGTATAAAAAATAACTGTCTCTGGGAAGACAGAAGAAATGTCCTTTCCCTTATTCTTTCTACTAAGTGCAACTACTGAAAACTCTGGCATTATAGATAAAACAAACGTACGATGACTCTGAAAGGTGGAGAGATGACAGGCTGGCCAGAGATCTCAGGACCAGAGGTGATGCGTTTCCTGGTTGTTTTTTTTTCTTTGCCTCATGTATCCCAAACTTGGAGCTGAAGAAACTGGCAACTCAGAAACGCCAGTGAACGCAGGCCAGACAAAACGAACCTGCTCTCTGGCCAAAGAACCAAGAACTGGGCAGCTCGCGAGACAAAACCGTTCGACGTTAACGGCTCTGCTCCAGTGAAATGCAGCGGAAAAAGTTGTGTCTCCCCCTTACCCAGGCCGGCAAAAGCTGAGTGAGGAAGCCTAGATTCCCGCTGTCCCCAGCCTTTCCTGGCAGCGGCCCCAGCTTCCTCTTAAAAACCTCCACGGGACTAGAGGAAGTTGAGGAGGGAGCCGGGACATGCACCCCTCCCAGGCTGTGTTGGGGGCGACCAGGCCGCGTCCCACACCTGCCTGGCCGCAGTGCATGAGGTGCCCCTGGCCCTCCTTGCTGGGTGGTTTCAGAGGTCTGCTCAGGACTTTGGTCTCCACTCAGCACTAGTGACATTACGGGAGGCCCCGTAATGTCAGTGGAGGCAATGAATTCAGTAGTGACAAGGCCCCTCGACCCCTCCCAGCCTGGGAGGTAATTGGTGGCTGAGTCTGGAGCGGGAACTCGCAACTTTCACTCTGGCAGAGATGAGCAACGCCTCCCCTCAGATTATCACGGAAGGTCAAGTGGGAACCTCAAATTCTACTCCATTCGGTGAGAAAACTGGATTTCAAAATGTGGACTAACCTACCCATGATTAGAGATAGAGCGGGGGCCTATACGGGCCTATACGGGGCCCCGACACTAACCATTTCTCACTGAGACTAGGAACACTCAGTCATCACGTTATCTGTTGCTTTCTGTTGGAGACAAGAGATGACCACGGAGCCGTAATCTGGGACGGAAGGCTTCAAAGAGAGGGAAAGAGCTAAGTCCAGATGAGGCGCAGAAAACAAGAGACTTAAGACCTTTCCAAGAGCAGTAAGAGCATTAAAGTCCCCAAATACAGCCAGCTTCAGAACCAGCAAATTGGAGTTCATCACAAACGCATCTAAAGCTGCAGTGAACGTTGAACGAGGCTCTCGACCTTGTCACGTGAAGCAGCCTGAAAAGGAACCTGGGCCAGCAGGACTACAGAGCCTTTGATTCTTGACCCGATGCAGCTCTGGAGCAATCTACGCTGGACTGGAAGGTACGCACCAAATCCCATGAGCCCAGAGCCTGGAACGGTCACAGCTTCGGACTGGGAAGAGCAGACCGCTGGCCAACTGCATGTCAGTCAAACGGGAAATGTGCTCGGAACGTTTGCCCTGGGGATTTGTGAACACGACATCCACGCAGATCAGCTTTTCTCTTAGGAGAGGCTCTAAGAGTTCCTTTGATTTTCTAGTCTAACTAAATGACACTTTTTGTGAATCCGGAACTGCCCAGTGTTATGGGTGTGATACAGCCCATAGAACTCTCACTACTAGGCCATGATGATTATAAAAGTCCTGCAGTAGGCAGTATCCTAATATCCTGACTCAGAGCAGCCTACACGAGAGTGGACGTGCATGATAATAACTGATGTACGTCGAGCCTGTTCCCGGTTCTCGGCATGTCGCGTTCAGTGACAGGCCGATTGGTCACAATGCTGTGAAGTAGGTAGTATTATCCTCACCGTTTTTCAGATAAAGAAACTGAGGCGCAAGGAGGTAAGTGGCTCGCTGGAGCTGGCAGTTGGAAAGTCGTGGAGCCAGAATGTGGCCCCAGCCTGGCTTGCCCTGGAGGCCACCAATGCTCCGTGAATGATTCAACAGGAGGCGTTCGAACTGCTGTGGCCAGAAAGGTGGTATTAATGCTTTTCCTTGAAATTGCCTTGGCATCCATGATTTCTGGGCACTAGGGAAGGCTTTTTAGTTCAGACTCGGTTTGGAGGTTATTTTTTCTTTATGAAAAGGGGATGACTGTAAAACGCCCTCTAACCCCGTCTCCTGGAAGTTGTAGGAACACAAGGTCAAGTATCGGTGTGGTGTAATGTTCCTCGTTCCTCTCCCCCATTTAGCCCCTCTTGGGCTTCAGAAAATGTTCTTTCTCCCTGCAGAGAATCTGCTGTTCTTTGCCCTTTTTGGATTGTTTCGACTTGGCTCCCGGTCTTCAGGGTTGTGGTCAGTGGAACTGGACTAGAGAGCAGTAAGAGAAAAGGTAACAGCTTATTCAGAGAGGCTGAATCTCCACGTGTAAACAGACTCGGGGGAGAGGAAGCTAGAGTGGACCAGAAGGTGCATGGGCAGGCTCGGGAGGGAGCTTTAGGTTTAGCACATGATGGCAGCATCCCGAGTAGAGTTACAAGGAGCGAGAGAAACGAGGAAAAGACAAAATGTGGGAGAGAGAGAGTGAGAGATACCGAGAAGGATTTCTGCGAATTTAAAACGGGATCTCTTTGAATATTGTTCAACATACGCAAGAAAAGATTGGAATCCCTCTTAAAACTTACTTTGCCTCTTGTGTGGGCTGTCTGTGAATGCAACTTTGAGCAGAAAGAAGCCTGGCAACCTGGGTCCCGTTGTTTGATTATAGTTTGATTATGCTTTGATAAGGAAGGACCCCTCCCAGAAGCAAACAGGTTGTTGCGGGAATTTTCAGAGATGTTTTTAAGTGTGTGGGGTGGGGAGAGACTTCAAAAAATTATTTAGATGATAAAGAACACTTTGTATTGAAAATTCCAACTCGATATAAGTGTAAGCTAAAAAATGAAGATTTCTAAAATTAGAAAGAATCGGGAGAACTTAAAAGTAAGAACAAGAATTCAATCGGAAAAGAGTAAAATACTTTTTAACTGTGACATGGGTCAAGAGGCTCCTTGGAGGAATTCTACTATCAAAATCTTGGAGTTTATTATTTATTGTTCATCCTATGTGCTCGTTAATTATGATAATGTATGTCATTCTCATTTTGTAGTACAGATTAAGTTCTTTTTGTTAACTTTTCGGTTGTTTGAGTAATGTCCTGATTTAAACAACACCTTTTGTTATTCCCACAATTAATCCCACTGGGCAAACTACTAAGTTGCAATAAAATTCTGTTACTCGAAATAAAAAAATCAGGTAAGCAGCACCCCCTTCGGGCTGTTTCCTTAATTCAACGTATATTTGCCTGATTAAGAAAGAAACTGTGAGAAACTACGATTTTAACTTTATAATAAAAATAAAAAATATAAATGTGAAAAGTGTGTAAATTGTGATTTTTCAGATTTCTTTATTCATGCAATTATCCACCCCCCCCCCCCAGGGCATCTTTTCCAAATAAGAAAAAATTAAAATCAGACTAAGAGTATATATCTATTCTTGGATGAAGAGAGAACACTTTATCTAAAAATAGATTTTTATCTTCAAGCATCCAAGGACTAGTTTGTGAAAATAAACTTTAAAAACCTTCGAAGGTTATGAAATCGAAAGGTTTATTGGCCCCATTTTACTTCATTTGCTCAAGAGGGTTTTGAAAATCAAGCAGCTTTGGTTCAGCCACTCTAATTATTCTGCATCGTAGCGGAAATAAGAGTACATAGTGCTCTAAACATCATGTTTTCGTGGTCGTCGTTTAATCTTTCGGACGACTGAATGGGTTTTTATTTTTATAATTTCCCCAGGGTTAACTGACCTTACTATGGGTTCAGATGTTTGTGATGTGGTTTTACAATCCTAAAGCCTTTGGATCATTTTAGTAAGAAAGTAACCCTTCCGTGATTCAGTCCTAGGCATGAGAAAAGGTCACTCACTGCTCCCCGGACTCCAGTGGTGTCTGACATTCCACAAACCACCAATGAACACTGTAGCTCGAGGACAGATCTGGCTTTCAGAAGGCAATGGCAATATTTGCCTTCAGAGATTTCGGTCTGGATATACTATTAGATGCTCCGCGGGAAAGGCCCCACTTGGGTCCACACAGGTGTAATGGACATGTTCATTATACCTGGCCATTATCCATTTCTCCTTCTTCTCCTCATTGCACCTCTGTTTAGGTGAGGAAGCCCATCCCTCTGTTTTATGCGGCCTGCACCATACGCTCACCCCAGATTTCAGGAGAGCACATGGCTCAAGCCTGGCCATTCAGAGCCCCGTGTCCCATCTGTGACAGGAATTGGGTCGAGGATTTGCCAGTGGGTGGCTTCAGCTGGCTCGAGGGGAACCCTCCGTTGCACTTTTGCTGGAATTTTTGGGCAAGAGGCTGTGTCTTCTTCTGCTAGGTTGCCAAATTGATGGATTGGAAGCCCGGCACTTCTGAAAGCCATTTTTTTTTTTTTTTTTTGCAAATACTTAGAAGCATTAGCTTTTGCCTCAGAAAGAGCCAACCCAGGAGAAAGCACGTCAAAGAGACAAAGACAGGAAGAAATGCCTGAAGATGTAATCGAGTACTTGCCCTGCTGGGACCGGCCTCACCCCTGCCTCCGTCGGTTCTGTGAGCCGACATATTATTAATTTTGTTTCGATCTAAGCCAGGTTAAGCTGAGTTGCACTGGCGACCAAAAGAGTTCTGATGAACATGACCAGTTTTCCGTGAACTGGAATTATTGGCCACAACAAGGAATGGAATACCGTTAGGTCTTAGGGTCCTAGAGGAGAGTGACCGAGGAAAATCAAAGTTAAGGACGGAATTTCAAAGCAGCCATTAAAAGAGTGCAGGTTGCCAGACAGAGAACGCTCGGTTTTATCAGTCGACTCAATTTATAATGTATAAAACAGGATATTGACTTTTTTTTTTTTTTAATAAAAACAGTGCAGGCTGATCCACATTATTTAAAATGAATAAAAGCTGCATAAATTAGGTTGAAAAAGAGCCCTCCCCCCAACACACACACAAAGATATCTACTACTTAAACCCCAGAACCTGTGAATGTGACTTTATACAGCAAAAGAGACTTCCCAGAAACACCTTGAGATGGAGAGATTATACTAGAATTTCTGGTGGCCCCAAAATGGAAGAACTTATAGGAAGGATACGAGAAGGTCAACGGGGTAAAGGACGATGTGAAGACAGACAGAGTTTGAGCGACGTGGCCGTGAGCCACAGATCGTCAGGGCAGCAGGCAGGGGCAGGAGACAAAGAACGAATCCCCCTCCCCGGGGTCCTCCGAGGGAACCGGCTCTGGTCCCTGTCACAGGGATGTAGACTTCCGATCTCCAGAACTGCACGAGAGTAAATGTGAGTTGTCGAGGCCACTAAATTTGTGGTGACTGGTTACAGCCGCAACAGGAAACGGATTCACTTAAGCAAAACGGATTTTTTTTTTTTTTTAATGGACCACCTTGTACTGGAACGATGTTGCCTCTGGAAGTACTAGCAGCTGTAAGAAAGGAGAAGAGCTCCAAATACACCCGGGCCCCATTCTCTGAGTTTATTAAAGAACATTTTAAATTAGAGATAAAGATGGGGGTTTCCCAGGAAGGTAGATTCTTTGAAAGGATCGTCAGGTTTAGGTTGTATCATGGTGCCGCTCGTGACTTGGAGCGCTAATTCCCCGAGAGAACGTGCTGGAGGCCTTCAAAGCTTCAAAGGAAGGTGGGACGATTCTCCGGCTGACTTGAAATGTGGAGAGACAAGAAGTTAAACTTCTCCTCAGGAGACAGTGTGTCAGTCAGGAAACTATTTCCTGTCAGTTGAAATATCTTTTTATAGCTGGGAAAAAACTTGGGAGAATCAACTCGTGAGCCCGTGGAGAGAAGGCTTTCTTTTGTTTATTTACTTTGGCTTTTTTGAAATGTTCTTGGCCTTGAGCGGATGTTTGACTCTGGGGAAAACAGACCCGAGGGCAATTAAAGATGTACCCAGCTGATTCCACAAAGACAGGCTGTATTTGTTTCTGTTGCACCTTTGTGTAGTGGGTGACCTTACCCCGAAGCCTTTCCAAAAAGTATGGTTTTGCCTCGACTTTCACTCAGGTACCATGTCCTCCTCTCTTGGTTAAATGCCACTTCGTTTAAAGAAACATATCCTCGGTATGTAGAGCTGGAGACCCAAAAGAGGCCCATCGTGACAATTTAAGCCTGTCAGCAACCTTTGTGCGGGCTTCTCCTTGCTTTAAGCTCTTCTGGAGAGACAAGCACTGGCTGAATTATTACCTAGAGTTAGCCTTAGCACAGTAACTCCCGATCAAATTTAGAGACAAAATTGTTTGTTTGTTCGTTTGTTTTTTTATGCCTACAGCACCTGGTCTTCCTAGATGGCCTCCCATCTGAGGACTAACCAGGCCCGACCCTGCTTAGCTTGTGAGATCAGACGGGATCGATGAAATCCTCTTTTTCTTCAAACTATGAACCGTCTTTACCCTGCGGTGAGAAGTCCGAGTGAATCGCACATGTCCACGGATGAGATATCAGGGAGGAGGAATGGTGGTCTTCGCTATATAACCTCGCGGCGTCAGGGCCCCTCCACGGCCTGCCTCGCCGGCCGTCGCCAGCTGGGAAGAGTGAAAACAGAGAAAACGTGGCAGGGGGAGGGGACCAGGGCAGGACTTGTCACTTGGAACGAAAGAGGATGGAGAGAAATAACACGGGGGGGTAGGATCCAGGCCCCTTCGCTAAAGGATGCTGACAATCGAGGGGGAAAAAATCAACAGAGCAGATGAACGAGGGGTGGGGGGCGGCAGGAGAACAGGATGTTTCCTGACCCTCGCTGTCCCCCTTGTTTTCAGAGACCCCAAAAAAAGCCGTGGCCCCCACCGCGCAGCCCCTTTCACAGGGACTTGGGGAGACTTAGTGCTGAGTTCCCTCCAACAACTCTGCCGCCGCCAGGATGGTGCCCTGGGTTTCCCATCCATCTGGTCCCCCCTTGCTGAGCCCACGGAATCACAGGCATAAATGACGCACCCCACGTGTCCTGAAAATAAATCTCTCCTCGGCATCCTTTACTCACCCACGGTCTTCCAAAGGACCGGGGCTGCTCCCAGGCCCCGGGCAGCGTGCGGCTAAGTCGTCTTCTCAGCGACCGCTGGCCGGCCTCGCGCACACCCGCGGCCCATAACGACGACAATGACACCACCGAGGGCTTCGCTCGGCTCCGGGCTGCTTCTCGAACGTTTGGAAGCGTGGAAGGATCCGGCAGCTGTTCTGCCAAGAGAAGGCGAGACCCGTGTCCGGCACCCATCCCGAAGCGCGAGAGGCCCAGAGGGCGAGCAGCGCGGGACACCCGCCCCCCGCCAGGGCGCCCGTCCGGAGGGCAGGGCCCCGCACTGTGCGCCGCCAGAAAGCCTTGCAAACGGACGTGATCAGCAATCGCTGGTTGGTCAGAAATTAAGAAGATGGATTCGGAGTTTAAAGACGAGACTGTCGTCGACAAAGAATTACGCCGCAGGGAGGAAAGAAAGGGCCGTCCGCTGGCCACTAACTGGGCAAGCTTTACCTCCCGGCTCCTTCGGACGTCAAAACGGCCGGCTTACCTGAGGCACAGGTACAATCTAAGCCCCGTTCTGAGAACCGCATTGCCACCCATAGGAAGGAAACGGCCTCCCGATGCATAGACAGGGCAGGAGCAAACTTGCGAAACTTTGTGAAACTGAGCACACCTGGGCGGGGGAGTGAACTTACAAACCTAAGCTCGCGGATTTCAGAAAGTCCCTTTGAGAGGGGTGTCGCTAATGCTCAGCCGGAGGAGCTGAAGGGTAGAGGGAGCACGGTTCCTTTGTATCCCTGGCCTCCCCGATGCCCCGTGCAAGGAGCGTGTGTTCCCTTCCTGAAACTTTCCACGCCTCTTCTCCTGTCACTTTGCTCTTGTGACAAAACCGCGTAGCGGCCACGAGGCTCGTCTTTCTGCCCCCACCATCGGCGTCAAACGTTTTGCCAGTTGCCGTCCTGGATAATCACCAAACGACTGGGTTATGACCTCAGTGCAGGGGTTAAAAGTCCTTGATTCTGTAGGGTGTAGTTAGTGGACTGTCCTGCTATGTGGGAAGCCGTCTCACATGACTGACGATGCGGCCACAGTCCTGTTTTTTTTTTTTTTTTTCCTTCCTGAAGGCTTTGTTCCGCGGCAGCTCCTCGAAATGCCAGGCACTCGTGCTAAAAATAGTTTTCCCATTTTCTTGTGAATTCCACCCAGGTTAGTCTGCCACTCCCCTGTGTCCCAGGAGGCCGCATCCACAGCGCGGTTTTGTTAGCGAGTCTTTGTCTTCTTGCCTCTCCCCTCCAACCAGAGACTGACCCGCATGGCACTTGCTGGACAGGGCTCCGAGCCACATTCCTGAATGGCACCGGGCGGCCTGGGCACGGGGCGCACTGGGCACTGGAGTAAACGTCGCAAGTGGGAAAAAGGTCGCTCGCTGCTCAGGCGGGGGGATAGTCTCATTTAATCGTTTAAAAAGACCAAGAGACCTTTAGAGGGATCAGGCCCGCCACCAGGCGAAAGGGACCTGGAAACGATGGGAGGTCACCGGATACAGAATCAGGAAGAGGCTCGGAAAGAACTTGTGGCCCTGACTTTAAGATGGACATTTCCTTCGCATGTGAATACTGCAGATGTCGAGGCCTGTCCTACAGTTGCTAGGTCCACTTAATGTGGTGGCCTTTCTTTTCTCCCTGTTTATCCTCCCGGGCCGTGCTCCACCCCGGAAACAAAGCCGTTTTTAAAGTGCAAAGTCCCGAATCTTGTGATAAAGGGTGTCTAGAACTGAGGAAACGATACGGTCACCAAAATTCAGGGTTTACCTCTAGCCGTGTGAACTAAGAATTCTGATTTGCAATCATACGGAAGGCTACGTTCTGAGGAACAGTCTAATATTCACTTGTCTTACCAAGATTGAAGTATCGATTTAGACCGCCCGTCGAGAAAGCATTACAGAGACCAAGAGAGAGATGGAGGATTATTCACGTCGTCGTGACCAGCCAGGTCCCCTCCTATACATGGAGCTTTACTCAGAAGCCTCGTTTTAATCAGAAGATTGAAATGCTCGGGGGTTTCTCCACTAGCTTGAAAGGTCCGTCTCTGCAATATCGTCTTGTCAATAGGCCTGTAGGGTTCACGGGTCTTTGCGATTTTTCTTTTCATAATCTGCCTTTGCAGGTGCTTTAACTGCCTCTTTCTGATGATTGTTTTTTGTCCTCTCTATTTGCTCTTGGGAATCCATGCAGGTAAGTATTTTCTAAAAACTTTTTTTTTTTTTTACAGGAGAATTTAAAAGTCTTTGGGTTGAATTATTCTGCCCTTAGGTATTACTCTTCTAAAGCATTCTTTCTTTAAAAAGAATTTGAAAGCCGTGACAGATATATATCTCTGTTTGACCTACATCTATATAGCTATGTCTATTTCTATACAGGAAAATATTTTTGCTTTAGCGACGCTTAGAATTACAGGCTTGAGAGAGAATACCGTGTCTCTCTATGGTATCCATTATATGACAACACCAATTCTCGACCTTGGCTTCTGATGACCTGTCTGTTCGCACCAATTCCTCACTCTTCCTTTTATAGGTGAAGAATTATTTTTATAATTACAGAACAGGAATAATATAGTATCACTCTTTTATGCACGGTTTCTTTTATTCAATATAACGTTTGTAAGATTCATCGATGTTGTCGCATGTGGTTTTAGAGTGTCAAAGATCACTCTGCAGGATTTCATCATACAAATATACCATAGTTTATTTATTTATCCATTCTACTGTTGGTGGGCATCTGAGACGTTTCTAATTTCTGTCTATTTTGGATGCTGTTATGAACATTCCAGCACATGCCTTTTGGAGATCATATGTGTACATTTCTGTTAGGTATGTACCTAGGAGTGAAACTCATGGGTTATAAGTTATAACTATACTCAGGCTAAGCGTATGTAGATAGAGTATTTTCTTTAAATGAACATCAGACCGCATGACTTACCTGTTGAAACTCTCACGGGCTTACTTTTATAGTTGGACTAAACTGTGCTCCTATTTATAAGGCTCTGTGGGACCAGCCTGTATCAAATTCTCTAGTTTTGTCTCATGCCATTTTCTCTTGACTCAGTCAAGTTTCATTTATTTTCCTAAATGTAGGTTTCCTGCTTTTCTTTCCGTTTTGGATGTTTTTATTGTCCATATGCTCTGCCCCACACACCCACCGCCCACACAGCTTAGCTCCTAATAAGAAGCTCCTTTTTATTCTTCAAATACCACTTTCTTGGAGAAACTTGCTCTATCTCAGTATCTGCATTTTATCTAGTAAGTAGCTCCATTTTATTTTCTCTAACTCTATCAAATTTCTTCATGACACTTATAACAAATTTGGAAGTATATACTAATTTCGTTTCTTGTCCATTGGTCAAGCTTTTCACCTTCGGAGGAAGGCAAAGTGGGTGTCAGAAGATGTACTTCTCCGAGAACCCACTGTATCAAACAGAGACAGTTTCTCTGTCTTTGAAGCCTTCCTCTCCCTGGGGATGGGCTGTTTGACTCCAGGTTCCTGCTTCTCCCAGTTAAGATCCTGATGTGGGTGGGGGATATTGAGCAGATCCGTTACAACATTAACTTAATATCATCTGGATCAAATTTTACATCCTACTTCTTGCAGGAGTGAGTTCTGTAACCCTGTGATCACTTTAGGCCTATTTTGATAATCTGGAATAATCTTTCTATTTTTAGGTCAGCCGAGCAGCCACCTCAATTCCAGATATTGCCATGATGTTCCTTTGCCATGTCGTGTAACATATTCCCAGGTTCTTGGGATTAGGACATGCACATCTTTTGGGGGGAGGCATTATTCTGCCTACCATCAGGCACCGTGAGTAGCTTGGTTTGGTTAACATGTCCACCGTGATGACTTGTGGGAATAGGCCCACCAGTCGACCCCATGAGCATTTTTATTAATTTAATTAAGCTGCTCATTGAATATACTTCTTTTTGGAAGTTCGTGAATTGACACACGCCCGTGCACACATGGGGAACTCGAGAGTTTGGTTATTTTCAGGTGTCAAGGACAAATCGAGAAGTCGGCAGTGTACAAACAGGAAGAGTCCTCTGGCCAGAACCCGCCCAGGCCAGCATCCGGAACTTGGACTTCCAGCCTCCAGAACCGTGAGAAGTAAATGTCGTTGTTTGTAAGCCAGCCGGTTTATGGAATTTGTTTTAGCAGCCCAAGTGGACTAAGACAGCCACTTTGCACTAAGTACGGAGCTAGACACTTTATATCATCTCCAACAATTCAGGGTTAGTTCGAGAAGGTTTATAATTGAATCAAACCCCTGATGATGATGATGATGATGATACTGCTACTACTACTAAGGATTATGAAACTATCAAAAAGTACCAAGAATGATGATCATAATAAAAACAGTAGCTAATATTTGTTGAGAACCTTCTATGTGCCAGGAATTATGCTAAGCACTTTTTATAGATTATCTTCTTAAATCCTCCCAACAATCTAAGGTAAGGACGATTATTTGTTAAGACTGTTGCCTTTTCCTTTTTTATTTTTATCTTTATTTTTTATTGAAGCCACAGAGAGGCCAGGTAACCTGCTCTGGTTGAGAGCAATGAGAAATATAAGAATAGGAAATCAGAATGGTTTCCAAAGCCGTGGAATTAAAACGTAAAAATATTTGGGCAAGCGTTTTGTATTATAAACCGCTATACGAATGACGGGCTAAGTGTTCTTGAAGCTGATTTTGTTCAGTACTGAAGGTGCTCGGAGACCAGCGGGCAGGGAACGAGGTCCGTCCCATCCCACCGGAGGCTGCTGGCAGCAAATGCTGCAGCCATCTGGCTTGGCAATGCCAGGCTGACACCTTGCCCAGCGACCTGCGTGGAGAGGATGGTCGGATGGAGAGCATCATCCCCAAGTCCCTGAGGAACTCCAAAGTGCTTTTCTGGTTTGTTTTTTGTTTTTTTGTTTGTTTGTTTGTTTTTTCGTGGAAGCAATTACTCTTTCCCACCCCCTGAGGAATGAGTTATCTCAATCTGAGTGAAACTTCCCAGTGGTCTCATGCGTTGGCCAAGTTTAGAGTCTGCCGCTCCAATCTTCCTCTCTTCCAAGGGTCCTGCCGATGCCACCTCATCTGCAGAGGGGACCACGGAGCCATGGGCGGGAGGACACTTCGGAGACTAAAGCGCGGTGCTTGTTACGAGATGTGGATTTGCACAGTTGCTGCTATGTGCCAAGGGCGGGCTTGGGAACGTCCACAAACACTTCACCTCGGAAGGTGTGGAATCTGTCTAAGTCGTGGGAGTGTGCGCTGTGATGTAGGTGACGACGGGCGGGTGCTTGTCCGCGTACTGGCTGAATCCGTGTGTGTGCACGCACGTCTGCTTGGGTGACAGGTGAGCGCACACGAACGCAGGGCCTCGCACCTGCGATACGCGCGCACAGAGCGCCCTCTAGTGCTCAGCTGCAGAAAGCGCCTCGTCTTGTACCACGCCGCGGGGCCTGAGCCGCCTGCAGCAGAGCGGGCTTGCGGTTTGGCCTCACGTCTACACCGCCGAGTTTCCAGGACTGTCCCTGAGAGGCGGAGGCGGATCGTGCCTTCCTCCTGGACTTGGGAACCCAGGAAACAGAGAGAGTCTGCGAGTCTCCAAGGCGCAGGAAGTTGCTTAATGGTGCGAGGTGAAAATATGCGTCCAGGGATGGTGGGAACAGGGTCACCAGGGAGCGGCTGGTCCACGGGGGTGGGAGCTCGCCGCGCTGCATTTCTGTTCGGTGAGTCAGCAGCAGGTCAAGAGGAAGGTTGCCGGCACATCGCCGGAGCGTGGTGGGACAGAACCTGTCTTCTGGTCTCTGCAGCCGGGTACCTGACCCAGGGCACACTGCCCCTGCAGAGGGAGTGTCGGGTCGCAGGGCATCCAGGCACGCAGGGCGCTGTTTATGCGAGTTCACTCCGTGCCAGGCACTGCACTAAAGTATCTCATTTGATTCTCGAAACACTTCTTTGAGGCGTGTACTATGATTCTACCCATTTCGAGGAGAAAAAACCGAGGCCCGTAAAGCTCAATGACTTGCCAAAGGTCCCACAGTTGAGAAGCAGTAGTCGGATTTTTGAATCCAAACTCTCCAAATGCAAAACGCTGCTCATAATCATTGCAGGGCACGCCATGGTCCAAAAGTCCATTTTGCAGAAGACGACCTGAAAATGAGAGGCAAGGAACTCGCCACCAATTTGACCTAAGATACATGGAAGAAAAATAGTGATACTTTACAGAAAATATGTTAAATTTTTCAGCAAAGGTGCCAGGTCCATTCAGCGGGGGAAAGAGCAACCTCTTCCACAGTGATGCCGGCGTCACGGCAAAAGGATTTCCAAACCAAGAGTTCCCCTCCTGACCAGCTGCTCAAGAAGCATGAGGGTGAAACGTGAACATTTCCAGACATGCCAGAGCTCGAAAATTTTACTTTCTGCGGACGCTCTCTCAGGAAACCACTGGAGGATGTGTTCCCATCAAAACCGCGTGGGAAAAAACGGGAAAAAGGACAACACATCACCCAGGAAATGAGGTCGTATTCCGAGAGGGCAGCAGCTGAACGATTTGGGGTGACGGCTGTACAAGAAGTCTGAGCGCAGCCAGTCCTTATTAGAATGCAGAGGCTGAAATTTTCAGGAGGGAGGTCTTCAAGGCAACAAACAAACAAACAAACAAACAAATGCAAATGATAATTTGATGATTTGGACCAGGTAATAAACAAGCCAGAGAGAAAGTATTTATCAGAAATGGAGTCAATGAAAAAAAGTGAGACAATGTTTGACTCCAGGTAAGACAAAATGCTGTACGTTAAGTCACCTTTTTTGGAGTATACCACGTTACATAACAGCGGTTAGATTTAAAGTCACACGAAGGTGGAGACTAACCACCGATTTAATAAAGTTAGGGTACAGCTGTGCAAGAGGGCGCAGGAAGCAAATCTTATCTTCCATTTTAAGAGGTCAACGTGTAAAGTGCAAAATTAATACATCGAGGAATATTGATTAAAATAATTTTTAAAAATGAGTTAAATAATACAAGCAGTAATTTTAATGGTTTTTAAAGATTTTAAAATGGTTGCTCTTGGGAGGCAGGAGCTGAGATAATAGAAGGTAGAGGACGAATCATTTTTGCCACGCGCCTTTTATTTTTATTTATTTATTTATTTGTTTTTTGCGAGGCAGCCCTTGGTTGACCTTGTCAGCTTACAATCCCTTATTTTTTAATTTTTTTACACCTACAGGGCCTGGTCTTCCTAGGTGGTCTCCCACCTAAGTACTAACCAGGCCCAACCCTGCTTAGCTTCCAAGACTGGACATCGGGCTTGTTCAGGGTGGCGTGGCCATAGACACTATGTGACTTTTAATGTGCTGTGCATGCCTTACTCGGGTAAAAAAAAAAAAAAATTAAAAATTAGTCAAGGAGAAAAACCCACAAATGTTTGGCAGAGGATTATGTGTAAATCTGCAAGTAATCCCGATAGAGAATGTAAATTAAAAATGAACTTTTGACATCTCCATTTCCAGGAGTTTAACAAGAACGGATATTCTGAAATGCACTCCCCTGGCAAAACACACACAGGCTAGATAAATGAGAGTAAACGTATTTTTAAATATGTCGCTGAACTCATAAGAAAGTAAGGGAAGTCCTTAATGAACAAAGAAGCAGTCAAATAATAATAACAAAAATCACGCCCCTTGAAACAAACAAACAAACAAACAAAAACATACTCTGAAACCAGCGTGATAGCAAAAGCAGGAGCCAGGCTTGACCTGAGCTAGGTCTCTAACTCAGAGACCTAGAGCTTTGCTGGTTAAAAGTTCCAGAGAAACAGAATTCCAACCTGACACAGCGGGTGAGCTGAATCTGAGGCCATCCTACATGAAATGAGGTCTTTAGTTAAAACAGATCAATTTAGAAAAATCTGCATGCCGACCCAGTGAACCAACAAGAAAGAAAATCAGTCTGTTCCTGCTGATCCCGGGTTTTGAAAAATTTGTAATAGTCACGGTGTTGCCCAGTGTTCGGCACCACAGTGTTATGCTCATGGAGGCCCGGAATTTGAATTTCAGCATCTGCCCACCCATGCTGAGAAAGCTCAGTGCAAGAAAGTAAGTCGAAATGTTTTGAGAGCGATAGGCTCCCCAGCACCCGGCAGAAAGCAAGGCAAAGCATTTTGATGCAGGCCATTCGGGATCCCCAAATTTAAATTTCAACCAATTATGAATTTATAATAAAATCTAGCAAGTTTTAGGAGGTGTGAAGGAACGAGGCAACATGAGCAAGAGTCAACAGAGACTACAAACTGTGTGGACTGACACACACACAAAGACTACAGATATGGAAACTGTAAGAACGTATCCAAGGCGCGTATGTTAAAATAGTTTAAGTTAAATGAAATGAAATTAAAACGGATCCTTATAGCTAAAAGGAGACAAACCAGAGTTGAAGCAGAACAAAATGTGGCGATGTGGAATAAGTCTGTAAGGTCTGAGACAGTGTGGTATTGGAGCAAGGACAGACACACGCGCGGAACAGAACAGTATCCGTCGATGGACCCACGAAATGTATGAAACTCTGACATAGGATGTAGTCAGAGTGCATTTTTATGGATAACTCAGAAATGGTCTTCAGGTAATTATTTCTCTACGTGGGAAACAAGGAGCCCTCCCTCTCACACTGTACACAAACAAAATTTTCGTGTGGGTTAAAAAGAAATAGGAAATACAAAACGTTAAAAATTAAAAAGGGGAAATGAAGGAGGCTATGCCTCCAGGAGATACAGGAATTAAAAAAAAAAAAATCTAATAAAAGGAACGAACCATGAAGAAAAGATTGATACATATAACCTACTAAAACAAAATAGAAACTTTGATCATCAAAAACCATCAAGAGGACGAAAAAAGACATGAAACGAGGAGTTACAGATTTGATTTTTGTCCTCGGAGTGGAGGGAGTTTTTGCCATACTGTATTAGTTTATGTCTTATTTCATAAACTGAGTAGAGCACGTGTTTCCTTTTATTCTTCGCATTATTTGTACATAGTAAGAGTTGAATTACAAATAAACATCTAGAGCTCAAAAAAAAGACACACGTACGGTAAACGGTTTTCTTTCCAACTGTTTTAATAAGGAAGGGTTTTCTTTGGCGCGGCTCCCTCTTCATGGCTCACGCTCCCCCTCTGGTGGTAGCTCGCTGCAACCGCAGATGATTTCCTCGTAACGTCTTTATTGCAGTGCGACCCAAACTGTAGCTTTCAGCTCCACCCTCGAGCTCTTCGTGATGCAAACTTTCCACTCAGAGGCCACTCTCAAAGTAAAACGATACATGTCGCATGAAAAACATTTAAGGTGTTCCCTCTTCCTGGAGAACTGAAGAATGAAAGTGGTTTCGCTTGGATACTGTAACAAGTGAGAACCTGGGCGAGGCGACTTGCAACACAGTTAAGTCGTATTTTGGACAATGAGAATTTCGGAGGAGAGTGTTTTGGAGAATTAGCTGAAAGAGCATGTAAAACAGTGTGCACGTATGTGCTTATTTGCATTAAAATCATTCTAATATTAATCCTTTCTTTGCTTG
The DNA here is from genome assembly GCF_014176215.1 of Rousettus aegyptiacus. Lineage (NCBI taxonomy): Eukaryota > Metazoa > Chordata > Mammalia > Chiroptera > Pteropodidae > Rousettus > Rousettus aegyptiacus. The sequence goes on along the minus strand of NW_023416291.1, from coordinate 50,612,992 downwards.
AGTTCTTAGCCTAATTTTTTTCTAATAACATTTAAGCCTGTTCTTGAGTCATTTTTCCTCAGTAATAACAGACAACGAACGCCCATCACTTTTTGTTGTGTATTGATCTTTCACATGCTGACATTGCTTATTAAAATTTTCTATTTCTTGTATCTTCGAGAGTTCTTAGTAAGTGTATTTATCATAGGCTGTATTTCCAATGCTTTTATCTCATTCATTCATCGCGCTCAACTCTTAAAGATATGTTAACTTTCTCATGAAGCAGAGGCTAGATACTCAGCTATTTATTACTCTAAGATATTCTTAATTTCTCTTTATTTTCTAAACAAATGATCACAATATAGAACTTATTACATTTTAAAACTTAAACTTTACTATCTTGGGTACAAGCTGGGGTGTAGATATTATACGTATATACTAAAAACTGTTAATCCCAGAAGAAATTGATCTGTCCCAGATACCTGGTTGGTGGTTTTCCTTGCTGCTTGACAACAATCTTGCTGTCAGTGTAAGTTAGTCTTTTATCAGTTCAGAATCTGTTGAGTTTTTGATTCTAAAGCCTTTGTGAAAAAACAAAACAAAACACTCGACTGATAATAGAACATTAAAAAAAAATGTGGTAGTTTTTCTCCCTTTCTGAAAATAAGTGATATTATATATACATCTTGGGAACATACATACCGGGAATTTTGATCTTTAAAATGCGATGCGAAAAGTCATCTGTGAAAAACAAATCGGGTCTGAGTGAACAGGAAAAAAACTGAGAAGGAAATGAATGTTCAGCATGTTAACAGGAGTAAGAGAGTTGTTCGAACAAGGCTTCATGTCAGCGAAAGGATTGTGAGAAGGGGAGCCCTCCGAGATCTACAGTATATAATGATATTTGAACAGTTGATCTACAGATATTTTGTTTTTTTAAAAATTTCGTTTTTACTTTTTAATCATTCACAAAATGATGCTTCAGAAAAGGAGCCAAAACAAGGATTCCAAGGCCCAGGTACCTTTCCTGTTAGGCCTGGAGGGAAGAAGTGAGAGACCAGCAGATCCAGCAAGAGATGGGGGCGGTGCCCGAGGAGGTCACGGAGAGGAGGTGACCTCCGGTTGACCCCCCGCCTGGCCGGAAGGCTGGGGCTGGTCCGAGGCTCCTCGCCTCTCCCCTGTCCTTGGGACGTGCATGCTGCTTGCTCCCCGTTCTGGGAGCTGCCTGCAGACACAGCCCGGAGGGAGCAAGGCACGTTCGAGGGTCATGGACTGCCACGTGAGTAACGAGGGTGCCCCGAAAACACGAGCCGGTCTCACAGGCTGGTCTGGGAAACTGCACGTGGCCCTCGGCGGCCGAGAAGGGCGATGCCCAGCCGTCGCGACGGGCCGGCGGCCTCGGTCCTCGCTGGCCTCCTGCAGCAAGAAAAAGCACATGCGGCCCCGCCCCGCACATTCCCTGTGATTCTGGCCTCGCTGACTTTCCAGCTTAAACGTTTCTTTCTCCTGGAAGAGTTGGCGATCCTCCCTACCTCCCAGTCTAGATGGGGTCCGCAGACTGCTCACCATCCCAGCGTCTGTTTGTTTGTCTGTTTGTTTGTTTGTTTTCATAGTACCGCTGGAGGTTCGACTGTGTCTATTTGTCTCCCGGATTGTAAGCTTCGTGAAGGAAGAGCCCACCTTCTTCTGATGTACCCCGGTGCCCCTGCCCTAGGACGACGCCTGGCACACGGCGGGCCTCCGCACCCTTGCATGGAAGAGCGGCCGTAACCTCTGGGCCTGCCCAGCGGCCCGTGAGTGTCCCGAGCATCGTGACTTGTTTCCCTGCCTCTAGGGCCTCTTCTGAGATGCGCGTGCGAACCCGTTTTGCAGTCAGGTCATCGGGCCTTCTCGAAGAGGAGCAGACCGCCTGTCTTCCGTGGCGATGCATGCTTCGCGACCGGTGTCTCCCAAAGAATCTGAAAGGTGGCATCGGGACGGGCCGCGTTGTGCCGAGAGCGCCATCGACACAGGGCCACCTCCCCTCGGCGCTTGCGGGCAGCCTTGTGGTTTTCAACAGTCCCTTTCATCTTGTCGTCTCCCTGCTCGGGACCGTGCCATGGCTTCCTCTTGGGCGATTATCTTAAATCACAAGACCGCAAAGTGGGGTGGCAGGTAAATGGCCCAGCTACTTCCTTTCCTCTGACAAGGGCGGCGTTTGAGATGCACAGAGGGCCCCCGGGTCGTCTGCAGCCGCGGCTGGGCGGCGGACAGGCCGGGAACCTCGCCTTCCCTGCCTGTTTCTCGGGTTGTCCCCACTCTGGTCCTGCTCCGCTGCCTGATCGTATTTTTCCACACGTCCCCCACGTCCTGGCCAGCCTGGGCTCTCCATGGACACATTTACCCTCACGTTCGTCTTTCTCGGTCTGACTCAGTCCATGCGGCGCGACACTCTCCGGGTCCGTCCACGATGCTGCACACGGCGAGGTGTCACTCTTCCCTATGGCTCAGGCGTATTCCGTCGTGTACATGTGCCGCTTCTTTACCCGTTCGCCTGTCGATGGACGCGCAGGCGGCCTCCCTATCTCGACTGGTGCGAATAATACTGTAACGGACATACGGATTCACATGCCCCTTCGAAGCAGTGTTTTGGGTTTCTTTGGATAAATACCCATAAGTGGGATGTCTGGGGCCTTCTTTGTCTATTGGTATAGCTTTTGTTTTAAAGTCTATTTTGTCTGGTACAAGTATTGCGACTCCAGTTTTTTTGTTTGTTTCCATGTTTTTTTTTTTCCATCTCTTAACTTTCAGTCTGTGTGTATCTTTTGAGCCGAAGTGAGTCTCTCCTAGGTAATATGTAAGGGTCTTGTTTTCTTATCCATTCAGCCACCCTATCCTTTGATCAGTGCACTTAATCCATTTACAGTCAAAATAATTGTCGATAGCTATGTCGTCATTGCCATTTTATTATTTATATTTTTGATCTTTTTTCTTTTTTCTTCTTCTTAAAAGAGTCCCTCCAACATTTCCTGTAATACTGGCTTGGTGGTGGTGAATGTCTTTTGCTTTTTCTTGTCTGGGAAGCTCTTTATCTGTCCGTTGATTCTAAACAATAGCTTTGCTGGGTCGTCTTGGTTGTAGTTTCTTGCTTTTCATCACTTCGAATATTTTCTGCCAATCCCTTCTGGCCTGTAAAGTTTCTGTTGAGAAATCAGCTGACAGTCTTACGGGAGCTCCCTCGTAGGTAACTAAATCCTTTTCTCTTGCTGCTTTTAAGATTCTCTCTTTGCCTTTACCCTTTGGAATTTTAGTTATGATGTGTTTGGTGTGGGCCTCTTTGGGTTCATCTTGTTTGGGACTCTGCACTTCCTGGGCTTGTACGTCTGTTAGGGAAGTTTACCATCATTATTTCTTCAAATAAGGTTTCAATTCCTTGCTCTTTCTTGTCTTCTAATATTTTTATGATGAGAATGTTGATATGCCTATGTTGTTCCAGAGACCCCCTTAGACTATCTTCATTTTTTTTTTTTGGATTCCTTTTTCTCGTTGCTGTTTTAAATGGGTGTTTTCTGCTACCTTATCTTCTGAATTGCTGATTCGATCCTCTGCTTCGTCTAATCTACTACTGATTCCTCCTAAGGTATTCTTCATTTCATATTATTACGTCCTTCATTTCTGACCGATTCTATTTTATGTTTCCTACCTCTTTGTTAAAGTTCCCAAGGAGTTCATCTACCCTTCCCCCTGAGTGCATCGAGCATCCTTATAACCAGTGTTGTGAGCTCTACATCTGGTCAATTGCTTGTCTCCGTTTTGTTTAGTTCTTTTTCTGGAGCTTTATTCTGGTTTGTTTGTTTGTTTGTTTGTTTTTCACTTGGGACATGTCGCTTTGTCTCCCCATTTTGGCTGCCTCTCTGTGTTTGTTTCTATGCATCCGGTGGGACCACTGGGTCTCCCAGACTTAGTAAACTGGCCTTATGCAGTAGGTGTCTCATGGGTCCCAATGGCGCAGTCTCCCTGGTCACCTGAGTGGGGTGGTCCCTCGTATGGGTTGCGCATGCCCTCCTGTTGCAGTTGAGTCTCATTTTCTGTTTGCATGTCGGTGGGAGGGGCTGACCCTCGGGCTGATTGGTTGTGCAGATTGGCCGGTGAGGGGCCGACCCTGTGGAGCTGGATTCACTTTAGCGGGGCTCTGGTGCCTTCCCAGTCTTCCCTGTGGGTGTGTCATTCTTGGGTGGTGCTCCAGCCGCCACGTGTGTAGGCTGGTGCCTCCTGCAAAGGGCTCTGCTGCAGGCCAAGTTTGGCCGTAGCTTGTATCCTGCTCAGGGCCACCTGGCATGAGCCACCAAGCAATCTGCAGGTGGCCATCACCTACGCTGGGCGTGGCTATGCCCTGAGAGGCCAGGCTGTGAACCGAAGCCAGCTGCTGCTGGTGCCGGGCGTGGGGCTGCTCAGCAAGGACGGGGCTTGGTAAGGCCAGATGCTGCTTGTTTGAGTTTTGTGAACCTTTGAGAAATTTAAGGAAAGTCCGCAGCATGAGCCAGGATAGGCCATTTGTATGGAAAACCACTGAAGGTGGCTTGGGTGGGCCCTTAAGTTGGGTGAGGCGGGGTCTCAGGAATCAATAGGGCGGGGCAAGTGGTGTTAGGTTGATGGAGACTCAAATATGGCGGCTGCCTGCATCCGCATGCTTGGTGGGATAGGGCTCAACAAAGGAACAATGACCTATACCAGCTCTTTTGTCTAGGAGAAAGCTGCCCCTCTGGCCCTCACCCTGAAGCCAGGCAATTCAATCTCTCCCTCTATGTTCCTGGTGCCTTTTGAGCTGCTGCCCAGCCCTTGAGCCCAGAGCGCGTTCATCAGCAGGTAAGTCCAAGTGTGGGCCCTTTAGAAGGAGCACCCGGGACTCCTGTAGCCCTCTGTCTCAGCCACAATCTCCACTGGTTTTCACATCCAGATTTTGTGGGACCTTCTCTTCTTGGTACTGGAACTCTGGGGTGGGGAGTCTGGGTGGGGCAAAAACCCTCACTCCTCAGTGGAAACCTTTGCAGCCAAGGTACCCCGCCTGATTTTTAACTACCACGCATGGTAGTTAAGCATCTTGCCCCTCCTACCACTCTCAAGGTGGTTTCCTGTGTATGTCCTTAGTTGTAGGACTTCTGTTCAACTAGACTTTGGACGATTTTCAATGATGGTTGTTCTGTAGTGCTGTTTTAATTTGGATGGGGTTGTTAGGGGACATGAACATAGCATCTACCTACTTTGCCACCCTGACTGGAATCTCTCTCTAGTAATTCTCATCAACAGGCAATGTTGAGCATCATTACACTAAAAGACATTCTGGTCATGAAAATTTTGAGTGTTTCTTTCCACTGAGGGTTCTTCTTCAGTGATGACTACTTGCTTTAAAATTTTTGATGTCTTTGCTGCATATATAACCATAAATTTCACTCCAGGTGTTTTAAACAGCTTTATTAAAACATAATTGATATACAAAACACCACGCTTATTTAATACGTACAATTTGATGAGTTCTGACATATGTGCTCACCTGTGAAACCATCACCACAATCAGGGCAATCAACATAACCATCATCTCCAAAAGTTTCCTTCAACTACTTTCGTTTTGTTTCGTTTTAGGTAGTAAGAACACTTCACATGAGAGCTACTCTCTTAGCAAACGTTTTAAGTGTACGATACAGTATTGTTAACTATAGGCGCTGTGTTGATCTCTATTTATTCATTTTGTGTAACTGAAACATTCCACCCATCAAAAACAACTTCTCGTTTTCCTCTTCCCCTAGTCCTACTTTCTGATAAATAACTTTGACTATTTTAAATAACTCATATAAATGGAATCATTCAGTATTTTTTTTTTTTTTGTGACTGGCTTGTTTTACTTAGTAAAATGTCCTTAAGTTTTATCCATGTTGTTGCATATGGCAGAATTTCCTTCTTTTTAAGGCTGCATAATATTCCTTTGTGTGTGTGTGTGCGTGCGTGCATATATACATACACACAAACATGCATATATATGACTCAGAGATAAATTGCACCTTGTTGTAGTGTCTGACGCTTTTAATGTATTGTTTGCTTTGCTTTGCTAGTTTTTTTGTTGAAAGCTTTTGCATCTATATTCATGGATATTGGGCTGTAGTTTTCTTGTGGTATCTTTGTCTGGTTTTGGTATCAGGGTTATTATTATTGCTTTATAGGATGGGTTTGGTGGTATTCTCTTCTTCTATTTTTTTTTTTTTTGAAAGAATTTGAGAAGGATTGGTGTTAGTTCTTTAAAAGTTGGGTAGAATTCACCAGAGAAGCAATCCGGTCTTTGGCTTTTCTTTGTTGGAAGGTTTTTGATTACTGATTCCATCTCATTGCTCGTTATTGATCTGTTCGGGTTTTCTGTTTCTTCATGTTTCGGTCTTGGTAGTTTGTATGCTTCTAGTAATTTATGCATTTCCCCTAGGCTATCTACTTCGTTGGCAGATAATTGTTGATAGTGGTCTTTGATCATCCTTTGCATTTCTCGTTATCAATTGTAATGTCTTCCTTAAGGGGGGAGGTAACATGACACAGGTGGGCAGTGGGAGTCAGAACATCTCAGACCAGTCGGTGCTGGCTCACTTCCAACCTGGAGCCAGTGGGGCAATCCCCTCCAGCTTCAGTGTCCTTATTTGTAATATTTAATCATTTGTAAAAATCTTGCTTAAATGCTTGAGCCATTAATTTTACAAACTCAGGTGAAAAGCAAATTAGAGGGCGGGATAATAACTAGTTAAGAGTCTAAGGCTTGGAGTCCATCTGCCCAGATTTGAACTCCGCCTCCTCCAATTACTGGCCTCTCACTTTCAATCAGCTACTGCTGTAAAGTGGCGTTTCCAGAAGCTGATACTTAGGGATCAGCGCATATAAAAGGAAGGGGAAGAAAGCGAGACCGGGGAAGGAAAGGGAGAGCTCAAACCGCGATTCAGGCCTCACAAGGGCTTGGCCAGTCCCCTGGGCAACTCTGGGGCATCCGTGTTTGTCAGAGTCAGGCCTTTGCACCCTTTTGTGATTTATTACTTGACACGGGCATCCCTGGAAGGATGTGCCCTGGGGTAAGGTGGCTCTCTGCAGCTGAAGACAACCCTGAAGTTGCTCACAGCTGGAGGAACAAACCCTTCCTTGAAGAAGGGACCTTGGTGGTGCATTTTCACCGCAGGTACCAGACCCTTTCATGCCTCATTTGCCAAGTAGGGACAAGAATTTACTTCTCTGGGTGTTGCGATGGTTAAATGGACTATTAAAGTTCTCAGAACAGGGATGGAGGGGCACAGAAGCTGCTCTCGATATATATCACTGATGTGGATGATAATGGTATCAACGCTGTAGAATTTTTGAGCTGTCGAGAGAGTCGGAGTTCATCTAATTAGGCAGTTTTCAAATTTTCCCACGTATCGGTATATCTTGGGGGACTCGTTAAAACGGAGGTCGCTAGGCTGCACTCCCAGACTTTCTGACTCAGTAGGTCTTGAATGGAGCTTGAGAATTTGTATTACTGAGAAGTTCCTGAGTGGTGCTGATGTTGCTGGTTTTGGTATCACTCTTCGGGAACCACTGGACTAAACATTTCCTTTTTCAATTGAGGAGCAACAGGTAATGACTGGCTAATGTCCTGTAGTTAGATTGCAGTGGAAGGGGAATTATATCCAGAATCAATATCCCAGGCTGCCACTCTTTCCGGTTATCATTTCAGCATCGAAATGACATTCTCCTCGGAGTGGATACCATCCGCCGAGGATGAAAAGGTTTTGTTTACGTTAAGATTGTTATTTTTGTTTTTTTAAAATATGACTAATAGCATATGTAACACCTGAATCAGTACATTTGTTTCATACGTTCCTTTAGGTAATTACTTTTCTGGAATAATTCCTGGTGGTACATTTCCCTTTTCCAGCACTCCTGGGGATATCCAAAATAAAAGGCAAGCGTTTCTGCTCTCAAGTTTAATTAAGAAGCTTAATTAAGAGAAAATACCGTATAGCATCCATCAAACTTGAATGGAGTCTGCAAATGGAAGTCCTGAGAATTCCTGGGTCCCCGGGAATTCTAGGATTGAAGAGTTGATCATTATAAATGTAGCCTGTGACCTAGACACGCCTCCGAGCTGCTCTCCGGGGTCAGCACACAAAGTATTCAATGCCCTTTTCTCTAGCAAAGACCTCAGAGACGCCCAAAGTTAAGAGGAGAGGGAGGACCCGTCGAGGTGATGTGCTGATGGATGGTGAGCATCCTCTTGCTCTTATGGGGTCCAGGAGAGAGGCTGGACCCCAGTCTTTCTTAGATGGGTTTCCGAAGTTGAGCAGAGGAAAAACAAGTCCAAGAACTGCTGAGATGAAGGGCGACTCAGTGCTTAGGTGCCGTGGGGCACTGCTCAAGGACTTCCAGAAGGGGCAGGTGGGAAGCAATGCCTTATTGTAGTTTATAAAATGGTGAGCGCAATTCCGAAGGGCATCTGTGATAGCAAGTATCCAGGAAAATGCTGGAGGCTTTCTTAAAAACGAAGTGTGGCATGAACATTACACATTGTTCTGTCTTAAAAACGTGCGATAAGATGTACTATATTATAGTGGCTATTTTATCCTGGTACTTCTGTGGCGTTATTCTCTGCGTTTGAATCCAGGTTAAAATTTCGCTTTAAAGCGTGAAGTTGGAAGGCAGCGTTATTTTACGGCAGTTGCTTTGTTGTGCTTGTACACTGTGCTTTATTTGGTGTACAGGGCTTAATTGTTTTGACCTCCAAATTACAGCTCCTCTGTAATTAATACCCATATCCACTGGATCTCCTGGTACGGCACTGATTGCCAATTCATCAAGGTAGACACCTCTTAGTTCCCCGAATCCACTCTCCTTTAAAGGTTTTTATTTCTTTGTTCCAGCCTCGGGAGATAAGATGCTCTTTCTGATGTCTAAGGCCGGTCTGCCCTTTGACACTATCTTCTCCAGGAGTGTGCTCCACAAAACACTCTTCCTTTTGGCTGTATCTGCAACGTTATCTCTTCCGATGGCATTTTCTTGGTATCGGAGGTGGGTTTCACTACGTTACTCCTGGGAAGACTAGCATTCGTTCTCTTCACTCGAACCCAAGTTCAGGCGCAGGGTGGTTTCTCTTCCACATGAACAACACCTCTTCGGGGCACCCAGGGCACCCCTATTTAAGGGTTAATATTTAAGGGGACTCTTGGGCAGGCGAGGAAGGGATTGACCACGTAGTACAGACCAGATGTGCCTCAGCCTTTCAAATCTAAGGATTTTCATAACTATTTTCTCTTAAATGAGCATCAGGGTCTTATCCTGAATTTATTGGAATTTTAGGATGGGGAAAATCAATCAACAAAATGAATCTATGGTGAGATTTCCTTCTGGGAGAAAGAATTGATACAGAAGGCATGATGGAACTTTCTGGGGCCAATATTCTACACTTTATAGGGATTCGGGCTGCACAGAGATATGGAAGTATAATCCTTTCTATCTACGCAGTTAGTTGCTATCCCTGACAATCCTTAGTTCCTTCTGAAAATCCAAGTTTCAGTCCGGTATCATTTCCCTCCAAATGAATACAATTTTCAAATAGTTTTGGTACAGGAATTCTATCGGGAATGGTTTCTCAGTATTATTTAAAATATGAGAATATTTCTTGCTCTCAGGTGTATCCTCTGTCTGGCTCAAATAAACTCATGAAAATTAAAAATAAAAATAAAAATAGGAAAATGTTCTTATTTCATTTTCCTCTTTGAAGAAGAATATTTTCATTAGATATGGAATCCTTAGTTGAGAGTATTTCTCTTTCGGCAATTAAAAGACAACGTTCCCCAACTTCTGTTTGTTATACCTTCTGATAAATTTGGGTTATATATTCCTGGGTTGGAATGAATATATAAGAATAGATTACCTATTCCTGTTTGGATTTTGAGTAGTTTTGGATTTTATCCTCGGCATCGTGAATATTATTTTTTTGGAAACTCTTAATTCCGTTACAGTCCTACTGTGAGAGTTTTATCAGATAGTTTACTCGCTTGTATTCAGACTTAAAACTCTCTTTTTTCAGTAGCAGTTCAAATGATTTTTCAACTCTTTCAGCTTACCTGCCTCACCTGAGATCTGCTTCCGGCATAGGTTCACGGAGCATCTGGGGTCTTGAGCAGAAATTATGTCTACGACATGGTGCTCATGCTTTCTGGCCCTCTTTCCCTGTGACTTACGCCCTCACTTTCTAGTCTCTGTAGTTGTTATGAACTCTCCTTTTTCTTCTGGCCAGAGATATGTGGGTTTTTGTGTCAAGGTTTTAGTTATTTCCCTTGGTGCCCCCTTCATCCTGCTCGTCAGTTGAAGGCTATTGGAAAATGTATTTGTGTCCTGGTTTCTTCTACCTGCTTTTAAAAAAATGTTCACTCTTTGGTATCTTCAGGTCATTATTTTACTTTGCTCATAGTGAACAGCTGATATCTAGAAGATCCTATCCAAGGGGAGCTTCTTTAGCTGCTTTGGAAGTGGGTACTTGTGGTGTTATTAAAAAAAAAAAAAGGGATTGTAACTCATAATCTTTTTAGAGTTAAGTCTTACCTGTGGATACACCGCAGATGTACAATAAATGTTCATTCAGTGAGTAAATGAATTAAACGTCTGGTCTGATTACTTTCTCCTTATTAGATAATTGACTCTATGACTTTTGTTCTTCCATTAACCCAGTCTATGATCTTGGAGAGAAGAAGTAGCGATGTCTGTTTATTTGCGTAGTTTTTGCTTGGTGGATTCTTGCTTTACTTAAGCTCACATTTCTTAAGAATACCTGCCATTGTCTCTCAGCAGTACAAATCAATCAACCAGAAGAATGTATCTTCAGTTTGGCACAATAAGATAAACCATCTTCATTTGCCAATGTTCTTAAGAAACAGATTTGAAACAGGTCACTTGGGTAAAAAAGATTGCTTTAGCTTCTGGTAAAATAATGGAAAATGTTTTGTAGAAAAACAACCACTCTCACTTAGGTATTGTTAAGTGACCTGAAACATGAGCAAGCAACAGTCTATAATTACGAGAAACTAATTTGATTGCTTTTTCCAAAAATAATTCAATTACTGAATTAGTAGTCAAAAGAAAGAAAACAGATGTTTGATCCGATACCTCATAAAATATTTTACTTAGGTACATATGAAAGAATTAAAATTGATTTTTTGAATGTCAATTCAGGAACAGCAGTGCTGTATAATTGAACTCCAAATTACTCAGAAGATTTATATTTGAATAGTACTATGTAACTAGGAGTTGAGAAAGTTTATAGAAATTTAGAGAAAGGGATTAGCAACAAATATTTAAAAACCATATATTGCTTATGAGAATATTTAAAATCTAGGAATTTAATGTCTTACGATATTTGTTTAATAGAGTCCTTACTCAATAGAGAATATTACTAAATAGACAGAATTAAGGAGAGACTGAATGGGAGCTGTTGTGGTTTTAAAATATATCCACCCTTATTAAAAGGTAAAGTCCACCCCCGACCCCACAACCACGAATATAAACGAATCGAGTGACTTACTTCTCAACCAGAAAATGTTGCAGAAACTATAAGGAGTGACTTCCGAGGCCAAGTCATAAAATACATGACTACTCCGGCCTCATTTTTGCTTGGATCACCCGGTCAGGGAGAAGCGAGACTCCTGTGATTTGGGGTACTCGAGAGGCGCTACCGAGAAATCCATGGGTAGGAAAACAGAGACCTCCAGCCACAGTTAGCAGAGATTTGCTAATCATATACGTCAAGCTTTCGGGTAACTTCAGATGGCTGCAACTTCAGGTGACGACTTGCTAAAACCTCATGAGAAACCTGAGCCAGAACCACCCTGCTCAGTTACTCCTGAATTCCCGACCTACAGAAACTGCGAGATCATAGAATACTATTGCTTTAAGCAATTAAGTTTTAAGGTAATTTGTTATGCAGCCACAGGAAGTCAGAAAATTCTAGTGATGTTGAATTTCAATTTTTACTTAGAAATAGCATGGGAGCTTACCTTACGTTAGTTATGTGTAATTAGATTTTTGTTACCTCTTTTTAGGTTTGGAGGCCAGTTTTCTCAAATGTCAGAGACCCCTCTCTGACACAAAGATTGTGAATGTGGTCGGGTGGGGTCTGGTGGTGGCCAACTGGGAGAACCGAAGAAAAGCAGAAATAGGGAATAATTCTGAAGGTCCATATCTAAAACATCCATCCTATTAATTTGAATTTTTTTTTTTTTGCTTAAATGAGTTGCAGTTAAAAAAAACCCAACACCCTTGGTAATCATTTTATAATATATGTATATCAAATCACATGGTACACTGTAAATATATACAATTATATTTGTCAAATATTTTTCAATATAAAAATTTTTTTTTGAGAAAGTAAAGTCCATCAGTTAAAATATGGCGGAATAGGGCACTTGGCAACGTTAGACTCAGAGCACAAGCAAAGCAGGCTAGGCAATTTGGGAAGAGCCTCGAGTGGACTTAGGAAGCCAAGAAGCAATTTGAAAGTGAAGGGAATTGAGACTCTTTTACTTCAACTTCAGAAGTCATATAAAAAGAGAACAGAACTCATCGAAAAATGGTTGGGGCCAAAGGTCATCGTCTCCTATTCTGAAATTTGCCTGTGTGTTGTGTCACAGTTATTCTTAGCACCCTACCAGAAATCTTCTTGGCGCTCTCTCTGTCATTTTCTGAAAAGTGTCAGGTCCAATGATTGCCTTACCGTATGGGTGTGAGGAAGAGTGCACCTCAGCCACGACACACGGGTCACGTTATAGGAAGCACGTGCACCTGCCTGGGTGGGGTCTGGCCACGGGGACGCGGCTAACGTCCCAGCCGAAGCTGGCTGTCTTCTGTGCCTCTGTCGTGATGACGGCGCCACCATGCTCTGCCTCGTGTGGTCCTCACTCCTCCTGCGTCCTGTCTTCCTCCCAGATCGTAAGCCAGGTGGCAGTTGGGGTCGTGTCTTACCCATTCTGGTGCTTCCTGATGATAGAAATAATGGTGGACTTTTTTCGAATATGAAACATCCAATTTAGCACTTTGTTGAATAGCGTTGAGCCAATATGGCTTTATTCAGATTTTAGAAATATCTAAACTTGCTTAAAGTATACATTTATTGAGTCTTATGCCCTCATGGTGTGGTCTCCTCAAGTGTATGTGAGGTGAAGATGGGAACAATGAGGCTTAGTCAGGAAAATTAGAAGAAATTGGAAGAAGAAGGAAATGTAGAAGTGGAGGAAGAGATCTACCCATGACATTGTTCCTGGAGAGACTCATAAAAGGTACAAAAGAGTAGAGAAGAGAGAAGAGAGAAGGGAGGGAGGGAAAGAGGGAGGGAGTTAGGGAGGGAGAGAGAGAGAGAATGTGTGTGTGTGTGTGTGTGTGTGTGTGTGTGTGTGTGTGTGTGTGTGAGAGAGAGAGAGAGAGAGAGAGAGAGAGGAGAAAGGGTATATAAGAGACAGGCTATAATCAATAATTCTGTATTGCGTATTTGAAAGTTGCTAAGAGTAGATCTTAAACATTTTTATCATAAGAAAAAAATATTGTAGCTGTGTGGCGATGTATGGTAATTAGACTTATTGTGGTCTAATATATAATCATTATATATAATGATTATATATAATGATTCATATATATATATATATGAATCATTATATGTATACCTGAAACCAATATACTGTTACATGTCAATTGTATCTGAATTTTAAAAAAAGAGAGGAGGCAGATAGAGAAGAAAAATGAAGACGAAGAGGAGAATGCGGTGAAAGATGAAATGTGTAAATGGGGGACAGAGGAGAGATGGGTCAGAACAGTGGGGACCTAAGATCCAGAACTGTCCCCATGAGTAGTGGATCTGTCATCGCTTTATTTCATTTTGCGCTTGGTTGGCTGTTTTGGTTGCAAGGGGCCGAGATGGGGACTAGGTTTTTTTATTTTATTATTTTATTATTTTTTATTTTTTTATTTTATAAAAGCTCACTTTAAGGACACACAAGCATCGGAACAAAGCTCTAAGGAGCCGAGGCCACCCCAGTGATCAGTGACCTCCTCCCTTGGCTTGCAAAGCCTCTGTCCATCTCTCTGACCTGTAGCCCACACCAGCCAGGTTCCCCAGCCCATAACCTGAAGGGTGCTTTCGCGCAGCTAGTCCGTGTGACTGGCTTTGCAAACCACCTGACCGGACAGAGTCCTATGGGCTGGGACAGTTGTCGGTCATCTACTCTGTGCCTGTCCCTGTGCAAAGAAAGGCCTGGGGCATGTTCCTTGAGCGAACGAGGAACCATGGTGGAAGGAGGTAGCACCTCTCTTAAAATGTCCAATTTAAGCATAAATAAGTTGAAAGGAAAAGAAAATAAATCCCTGAATCATATTTACAGACAACCCGCACCATTTAACACAAAGATCCAACCTATAATTCAGTAAGCACAAGGAAACTATTTGATATATATGTCTGAAAAAGAGATTTTACTCTCGGTACTTCTCCCTGACACCCCTACACTATTTTATAAAATCTATCCTTAACTCGCTTCGGATTATCCGCAGCACTCTAAACCCTGCACCACAAATGCCGGAGGGTTTTTCAGTCTTCTTTTTCTGGAAAATGAACAGGGGTATTCTCAGCTCCTTGGAGATAAAATGTCGGCAGCGTTTTCTGACTCCATGGGTGGGTGCAAGGATGGGCGACCCCACCCCTGACATCTGCTTCCTTTAATAACCTCCAGCATCTCTGCCCACTCTCTCTCAAGACTCCTTCAAAATCACTTCAAACCACTTCAGATGTTCTAGGACCAGTAAATGCTCCCGCGGCATAAATAAGTGCTTCCTGTCAAATCGTTGGGCTGTGTCTCTAGGGCAGATGATATTAATGTCTTTTTCCTCATAACTTACAAACAAAAATTTATTAAGACAACAGGTGAGTCACAAAAACCTTTCTCTGGAAGGAAATATCTCTGATACTGCAGTTGCTGGTGTAATAAAACCCTAAGTAGATGATGGTGCTGATAGCCGGGGTGCTAAGGGCTTCTTAGGGGCACCTCTTCCCTGGCACTATGGACTCGTTGAGTTTTGGGGTTCCCTCGTGTTTTTAACAGCTGATGATAGGGTTGTTCTTTCCATGGCCCCAGTGGCCAATGAGAGTTGTTTGTGGGAAACCACTGTGTGACATGTTCAGGGAGCCCCAGACGGGGGTGGAGTCTGAAGGATGGAGGACCCGCAGGTGACGCTTGCTGCGTGCCTTGCTTCAGGTGCCTGGCGTGATGGCTCAACCCCAGAGGCTCCTGAAAAGCAGAAGGAAGGCGGCCACAGGCACACGGGAGAAACAGAACAAATCTGTTACATACAAAGGCGTTCGCGCGGCATCCTAGCCTTCGAAATGCTGAAATCCCACTAGGGGACAGAAGGGAGCTTACAGAAACATATTGTGCGGAGAGCAGCCAGAGCGTAGTGATTTTCAAAAATCTGCCATAACCTTCTGGTTCAGTGTTTGTTTCCCTGAGGGCAAGCGAGCAAGAATTTATTTTTTTCCTTATGTAGGAGTTCACATCTGGATAAAGCATACCTTGGCTCTATGGGTGAGCGTTTGAAGAGATTGTTTATGTTTCCAGTGGGAGGATAATTTTGGAAACCGAGGTGTGTTGATTGATGATGGAGAGCTCTGCTTAGCCAGTGTTGAGGCAATTTATGCACCTGCCGGAACAGGATTACTGTTCGATGACAGGTAACTGATTGTTTGACATTTGAGACAGAGCGCGCGCAGTGATGAAGGGCACAGACTTGGGAGACAGACAGACTTCCTGGGTGGGTTTCAATTCCTGCTCTGCTGCCCACAAGGTAGGTCACCTTGGGCAGGTTATTTAATCTCTTCGTGCTTCGATTTCCGCGTCTCTGAAATCGGGTGATGATAGTATCGGCGTCATCAGGTTATAAGGATTAAAGGAGTCAAGACTGGGAAGGGCTCAGAGTGTCTCCGGTCTGCAGTCAGCCTTGCCTAGCACCTCTCACACGCACACGTGTAAATACGCAGAGACTCGATGTTATTGTAACTGTCACTAGCTGGCTGTTGTGACCTTGGACATTTCCCTTACCTTCCATAGCTATACTCCAGTCCTTCACCTGTCAAGTAGAGAGGGTGGACCAAAGCTTCCCGCTCGTCGCCCATGTCTGTGATTCTATGTCGCTGTGTTGGAATTGGTAGTAAAGGCATGAAGGATACTGTGGAAGTCATAATCAGAGTCCATGGTGAATCATCTAAAGAAATGGGTGGGTATGATTCAAACGTCTTTCCATTTCCCCAGTTTTTAAAAGCCCAGGATGATATGTGGATGATCTTGGATCCAGGAGCTTCTCTCTATCAGCACCTTCCAGACAAAAAGGAACAGACAAGTTCTCAATAGCCATAAGTTACTTTTCTATTAAAAATGAAAACTTTCGGATCCGTACTCTGTAAGGGCTGGCTAAAGCGAAGATTAGGAAATATCTATACCTCGATCTGAAGAAAGAAAAAGCCAAGCATTTAAAAATGATAGGGACACTCAGTTACGATCCAGGCCGAGTCCAGTGTGAAGATGAGACTCAGGATGCTAAGCAAACTTTCCGCCTTCAGGAAAAGAGATGTGAAATGAACCACTGAGAAGGATTTAAAAAAAAAAATGTTAATTAAGATATATTCTGCAATATTTGGAAAATTTACTTCTTGCCGAATGGGAGAGAGTTTAAATTCTCAAGTCGGGTGGAAAAAGAGATGTAGTAAAAGGACCATCCCAAGTCACTGAAATGAGAATGAGGTACTTTATAATGTATAACGTAAGCCGGCTCGGAGTATCTTTAGGATTCTTAAAATATTAAAAAAAAAATTTATTCTCCCTTTATTTTTCAGTCATAATCAGAGGTGTGTTTTGGGTATGACCTTAATTCTCGGTAGTGGCTTTGAGCTCTTCGCAGAGAAAAGAACGTTGCAGACAAGAGCCATGAATAAATAAGGAGCCAGCGCGGCTCTGCAAATATTTTCTCAAAGTCTAAGGGTCACCGAAGTATTGGAAAATGGGAAAAAGGAACAGTTATAAGAGCATCGACAAAAAATGAAAACCTCAAAGAGAAAATACACAGAGAAGCAGAAATATTTACTGAAATTAATGTCTACCGAAAGAGTCAAGATGTTATAAGAACCACATAAAGCAGAAAGACCTTTAAGAGAGGAAAAGGCATGCCCATAAATAAAAAGGAGAATTGTGATAAGACTTTCAATAGATACTGCTGTGAGTTCACTGTTTTCTAAACAGGCTGATTTTTTTAAAAAACCTAGGCAAGATCTTTTACTGTTAGGAAGTCACGCAGCTTGGGATATTGCATGCAGTTTGAGGCTTTCGCTGCTAGGAAGATGAAGGCAAACGGAGATGGGAATTCAGAGGAAAAAAAAACAACTGCATAACAAAAGTACTTCGGGATCTATGGAGGATTGACTTTTCAAGAGAAAGTACGAATAAATAGAATAAATAATAGGTCGGTCTGCAAAGTTCAAAGAGAAGGGGGCGGTATATTGTCTATTCCTACGGTTTGACAGAGAAAAAGCACATGGAACAGGCCGCGCTCCGTTTAAGCCCTGTGAACTGAGTCATAAATGTGACACTACCGTTCGCATCGGAGCGCAGACGTTTATTTACCAGCGATTGTCGCTTATTCGAAATGTTTGTAGATGTAGGTGCGTGCGTGCACAGGGGCACGCGCACAGATACACGTGTTCCCACAGCCGATGCGTGTCCGAACTTCCTTTCCTTTTTCTCGCCCTTTCTTCTTGAGTGGATGACCTCCGAGATGACCGAAAATGCTGATTCCTACGTTTTCTCTAAAGAGATTTGAGGAGCCGCACGTGACTGCCCGTCTCGGCACTGGCTAAAGCGACCTACCATTATTATCCGTTGGAGTGTACGATACAATCTTTTTTCCAAGGCTCAGTTTTGTTTATAGCGAATTAGTGACGGGAAAGGGGATCGGTGATCTTTACGATACTAAAAGAATTAGGTGTATGCTATCATTTTACTCTCCCTGTTTGATGGACATCCCCGGAGGAAGACGCTGAGATTCGCTGAAATAAACTAACACGTATCAACAGGTAAGAGGCTAAAGTATATAAGCTTCATGTTGTCACAGCTGAAATATGCCTGCATTCCCCTATTTTCTAAACGATGGGATGTTTTTAACCTTATTTAAAGTCTTTTCTGGCTGTGTAAACTATAGATTACTTTGTGCCATGGTTGGGTAGTTATGTATGTTCAATCAATGAGAGCCCCGGGCCAAGGAGTTAAGCAAATGTTGTTTTGTGCCGCTGGCTGGGCTTCAAAATGTGGCAGGCCCCGTATTTGTTGCCTACTAGTATTTTTCAAGAAAATGTAAAAATTGTCATCTTCTCCGTCAGCATGAGATCACTGAATCATTAAGACTCACGCTAGCACCGACTGCAGCCAAAGATGTTTTCCTTCGGTACGGATTTAATCATTTTATGGGGAGCTGTTTTCAAAAACTCTGAATTTAATGCAGTAAAAGTGACATTTAATGCACAACAGGTATTAATAAGAAGCTATCGCAACCAAGGAAAGGCCAATTGAATCTTGGAAAGTGGCGGTCACCGTCTGGCGACAGGGATGAGAGAGAGTGAGGAAGGCCAAAATTAGAAGAGGCGGTAACACCTCCTAGTGACCAGCAGGGGTCACCCAATAACCAGAGAACGGATAGGAGGCTTGGGAGTCCTGCGTGCTGAAACGCGGAACAGAATGGAAACGGCTCCCACGCGGCCTTGAAGGCTGCCCTACGGGGGACACGCGCGGGACTCGCTCATAACGTCAAGTCACAACTACGACAGCCGCCCCCCTCCCCCACCCCAGCAAGTTTACTTCTCAGAAACGATGTTGCGCGTTGGATAAAGGGGAGCAAAACCACGATTCTGGGGGCTCTGCTACCTATATAGGCAGAGAAAAGGAATAATGGAGTCTTTGGGGGGCTGGAACAGAAAGAGTGGGAGACTCCTACGGGGAGGGGACCCCCTGTGGGATTCGGCTGCGATTGATCTAACTTCAGAGACCCGGAGCAGGGAAACCTGGCCTCCGGTCCGGCTTCCTTTGCCATGTTCAGGTTTAGAACATTAAAAACACTTCCTCGCCCCTTGTCTTTCAAAGGTTTTTGTGAAACGCGTTTGTAAAACATTAAAGCGTTCAGATCGCCGTGCGTGTGTGTTAAATAGGCGAGTCTTCTGTTCTTCGTACAGCTACTCTGTACTTTTCTTTCTCTGCCCTAAAAAAGACGCGCTCAGTCTGTGCTTTGTTTGTGCGTTCCGGAGTCATTCTCCGAAAGGCTCTTCGAGAGGTCGCATTAATAACAAAGGTGGGAACTAACTACCAGAGAACTGTGTGACACCCCGAGCGCTCCCCGAGCGTGCGGCGTGTCTGGTAACCCTCAAAGGGGCCCCATTCTGTAGACACCGCCGAGCATCACAGAGAGCTAAAGGCAGAACAGGTTCGCCTGATACCTGTTCTTAACGCTCATGCCATTTGAAAATCTCAGGCCAGAGGAGACAAAGGAACATTAAAACTCAACTGTTCCAGTCACCTGTCTGACGCTCACACGTTTGGTATGGCATCTCCATCAGCCTCGCTGTGGTTAGACATTTCTGCCATGGGGGACCCATGAGTCGGTCCCTTCTGTTCTTGAACATCTCTGACTGTAAGACTACTTCACAGTCAACTGGGAAAACAAAACTCATCTCCCAGAGAGTCAATAAAAGAAGACCGATTCCTCTTCCCATAGCAGCTCTTCAGACGTTTCAAGGGAGAGTGTCTAAATTTCCCATGTATTACTCAGGGCTTTCCAGAGAGATAACTAACAAGACACACACACACACACACACACACACACACACACATCAATCTATCTCTCTATCTCTCTATCATCTATCTATATATCTATATCTAGCTATCATCTATCATCTATATCTATCTATGATCTATCTATATCTATATCTATCATACATCATCTATATCCAGCTATCTATCATCATCATCTATCTATATCTATCTATCTATCTATCTATCTACCTACCTACCTATCTATCTATCATCCATCTATCTACCTATCATCTATCTATATCTATCTATCATCTATATCTATCTATCTTCTATATCTATCTATCATCTATCTATATCTATCTATCATCTATCTATATCTATCTATCATCTATCTATCTATCTATCTATCTATCTATCTATCTATCTATCTATCTGTCTATTTTTATTATAAGACTTGGCTCACGGGATCATGGAGGCCGAGAAGTTCTGCGAGCTGCCCTTTACAGGCTATGGAACCAGGAGGACTGTGTTGTGATTCGGTCTGAGTCTGGAGGCCTGTGAACAGTGGAGCTCGTGGGGTGAGTCCCAGTCCGAGTCCAAAGGCTCAAGAGTCACGGGCCGATGGCGTGAGCCCTGGAGTCTGAAGGGTGTTGTCCGAGGGTAGGAGAGGATGGATGTCTTGGGGAGAGAGCAGCCGGCCCTTTCTCTGCGTTTGTGCTCTGTCCAGGCCCTCAGGAGCTCAGATGATGTCCACTTGATTGGCAAGGGAGGTCTCCTTTTCTTAGTGTACTGATTCAAATGCTCATTTCTCATGGAAACACTTTCACAGACACATCCGAAAGTCATGCTTCACCAGCTATCTGGGCATCTTTTAGCCCAGTCAAAATGATACATAGAATTAACCCTGAATCTTCTCTTTGTCAAATGCATTATGATCTCTCAGAGACCTTTATTTTATTTGTAAAACATGGTGTTATTTTTAGTTCTTCTTTCATCTGAATGAACCACACGTGTCCATGGTCTTCCTAAGAGGCGGTGCCCAGAGTGGAATGAGACCAGGAAAGAGCAGGTCTATCGTCTCTGTTTTTAATATATTATGTTAGAAATGATGCCTGTTTTCTAAGAAAACACACAAATGGCTACTGTTTCTCTTGCTTCTTGTGTATTTTCTCTTTACTTTTCCCAGAAATAATGTTTTTTTTTTTTTTTGCTGGGTCCTTAAAATCAGATAAAAAAATGCACAACTACACGATGAAAAATAACTTAGCGATGGCGTGTAATAAAAGGCAGACATAAGCATTAGGCTCAGTGTAGACAAGATTCAGCTTCCAAAACAATGTGAACTGACTTTTCTTACAGAGTTGTATACTGATGGTCCTTTACAAATTATGACGAACACATCAGGATGGGTGAAAGTAATAACGTTGTTGTGTTCATCCACAGTGTAGGAATTTAGCACCAAATTCCTGGCCAGTTATCTCTATGCTTTTATAAAAACTCATATTTAAATAACTTTAGATGTATAGATTGTAAAAATAACATGCTAAAGTCATTGCCTTCTTAAGAACAATTAACAAGTGTAATTTTAAAAACTACTCAGCTATCCCAAGAGAGTGTTTTAAACAAGATGGAGAACAGAATTAAATAGCACGTCATGCAAAGTGGTACCTGAGTTAATGTTTCTTTTTTCTTTCTAAGAGACTCAGAGTATTATATGCAAACAATCTGAACTAAGGTTGCATAAAATGTCAATTGAAAGTTATTAAAGTCCCTTTACAGGCATTAAAAAAACCACCTTGCATTATTCTTATCATTCTCAAATTTCAAAAGTGGACAAAATCTATTTGCACAATGCTCATGCCCAGATGACATTAATTTTTAGTGCGCTTAAAATCCATTTGAATGTATTCCAAAATAGAAGCAATAGTTAGCTTATTTTGAAAATTACCATTTTATTCTTTCCCATTATTGAATAATCTCTATTGAAGAGAGAGCCTTTGTGAAGATTTCCTGTCCAACCTCATGAATAGTCATAGAAATTGAAGCTTTGGGCTTGACCTTTAGACCTCATGCTGACCTCAGGCAAATCAGACCTTCTTCAGGGCTTGAATTGAAACATATTGAGCCAATGCTTGGAGGACCAATTATGGAGCTTAAATCATAGAGCCGAGAAAGTAGAGAATATGATTTCAGAAAATTTTCCTGCTGATAAATGAAAAGACCTTCCTTCCATGAGAAGGTCAAAGGAGAAAGATCGGACAAGATGGACCTAAGCGAGGCCTGAAAATCTCAGAAGGGATCTGGTGCCATAGATCTTTGGGTCTCAAAGAATACTGCCTATAAGATGGTCAAAACCTAGGATAAGGTGACGGTGTACCCAGGCGAGACAGAGACCCATGCCCACGTGGAGTCCAGAGGAGAAACATTCTTGCCAAGTGCCTCGTACTACATGGGCAGCTTTAGAAGAAGAAAAGTAAAGATGTGTGGATCTCAGGCGGTGATGGTCTCACAAGCTTGCACACTCCCTAAGATGGTACGCAGAGGCCATGCTTACTATTGGCGAGCCTGGGGAGTGGGGGACAGATGGGTGGAGAACAATCAGGTCTGAGATCCAGGCCAATGGGACGTTAACAACCGAGATATAATCAGGGACTTAGAAAAAACCCTGAGGACATCAGAGATGACAAATTCAAATGCTTACGAGGGCTGAGTGTGTAACGTGGAGGAGCCAAGTGGCTTTCTCTTTCTTTCCCCTTCTGGAACCCTGAGACTACTTTGCGAAGAAGCCCTGAGGAGCCTGCTGCAGGATGAGCGATCGTAGGAAGAGAGGCGAGTCCTTCCACTGAGGCTCCGTAGACCGAACACACAAGGCATGAGAGGGGAGCCATCGTGGGCCACCCAGCTGTAGCCGAGCCCCCAGCTGACCACAGAGATGAGCCACGCCGGCTTAGACTAGAAATGCCCAGCTAACCCAGAGAACGATGAGAAATAATCAACGACTGGTATTGAATAAAATCCTCATCGTTATTCTCAAGTTTCATAGCTAGAAAAAATTCTGTTTGCACATCATTTGAGTATAACATGATCCCGATGACATTAATTTTAATATGGCTAACCTCCATTTAAATTTGGGTCAATAGTTCGTTTATTCCGAGAAATTACCAGTTACAGCTTTCACATTAGACAGCTTCAAACCTTACTGTGTTGTAAGGTCAACAGTAAGGTTAGTCATGTATACAGATAGCCCTCCATATCTAAGTAACCACAGGTAGAAAATATTCGAAGAAAAAAGGTTACGCCATGACTGACGTGTACTATATAGTTAGGCCTATGATGATCGCATGTATACTGAACACGTTCAGACTGTTTTCATCATTATTCTCTAAATAATGAAGTACAACGACTATTTACCTAGCATTTACGTTGTATTATTGGGTATTATAAGTAACCTAGAAATGATTTAAGTATATGAGAGGAAGCGCTTAGGCTATATACAAACGCTGTGCCATTTTATGGAAGGGACTTGAGACTCCATGGGTTTTGGTAGCTGCAGGGGTCTTGGAACTGATCCCCTCTGGATATGGAGAAATAACTGTACCGAAGAATTTATTTGATGAAATTCGAAGGCTACTGTAAGCAATCCTATTGGTATCCACTTAGTTTACCTCTAGTCTGCCCTGGAGTCTGGACTTTCATAATTTTAGAGGGTAAGTCTTGAAGGTGAAGCCACCTTAGATTTTCCCCACAGTCGAAAAACCAGAAAAAGCGTCAGATTGTCCACCCCAGAGGGTGCCAATTGGTAGTTTGGAAACCAAATTTGGCCACCAGATATGTTCTGTGTGGTCCACACAATGCCGGCTCATAAACTTTAAAAATTCAGATGCCTTACATTGCCAAGGTTTTGAAACTGGATAATTATTTTAAAAATCTTTCTAACCGAATTCTTTTGAAAAAAATTGGAAGCTCT
The DNA here is from genome assembly GCF_014176215.1 of Rousettus aegyptiacus. NCBI lineage: Eukaryota > Metazoa > Chordata > Mammalia > Chiroptera > Pteropodidae > Rousettus > Rousettus aegyptiacus. The sequence continues at coordinate 50,589,184 of NW_023416291.1, read as the reverse complement.
GGCAAAGACGAGCCCGAAGGACAATAGTCAACTGAGGCTGAAGGCAGGCAGTTCCTTTTACATGGGTCAGGAGCTCAAGAAGTCCCCGAATAAATCTCCTCTCCTGGTTTACCTAACACTTCAAATTGTTTCACTCATCATGTTCCACACTCAGCCTCTTTAAGTATTTGAATTTATGACCCCTAATCTACTCCAATCACTTAGTTTTACCGATGAGCAAACAGAGGTCCAGATAAAAGTGACTGTCATCGGCTGGTAACGGACGTAAAATACGGCATACATACAAAGCATTATCTGCCGTGGACTTGATACTCTCCTTCCCACCTGGTGGCTGGCTAAGGGGAGAGTTCCCTTTGAATAAGTGTGAGCAGAACCAAAGAGTCTGGGCTTTCCCAAGGAAGGCCGGAGGGCAGCGTGGGGACCAGTCGTCAGCCCTAAGTGCTTGGAGGGTAGAAGGTCCCAGAAGGCAAAGGAGGAGCTTGAAGGCATAGAGAAGGAAAACGAACATCTCTCGCTTTATTATTTTGTTTCTCATCTGCCACGTCGGGCTTATTATTTTTGCCAGGAAGACATTGTGCTACTGGAGATGTTGATAGACCGGAATGCGTGAACGTCTCTCAGAGATGCAAAAGAGACCGAGATTCCAGCTCTATTGATGGTCAGGTCTTGATTGAAAAACGTGCTTCTTATCATTTCTCTAAAAGGATCTTTAAAGTTCTTGCCACAAGAAAAAAGGAATTTATAACTGCGTGGTGATGGATGTTAACTAGACTTGCGGTGATAATTTTGCAATATAGATACATGTGTCGAGTCATTAGGTTGTACGCCTAAAACTAATAGGATGTTCTATGTGAATTGTATCTCAATTTCTTTATTTCTTTATTGGGAAATTTGTCTTTCCCTGTATTCAGTCATTAGCTAAGTTCTGTCTCGCAGCATCTCTTGAATCTGTCAGTTTTCGCCAATTTTGTTTTTATTGTCACCACCCGAGTTGAGATCACTCTTATTTCTACCAGCTTCCAAGACCGGTCTCCATGTGTGGGGTGGGCTCTCATCAAACCTGTCCTGCTCAGACCCCCCCAATGCCTCGCGAAGCAAGAGAGGGGTTATTTCCCAGACACTCCTCGGGCGGTTACTTGTGGGCTGCAATGTGATTACACTTGAGCAGTGCCTGGTCATGATCATATGATTTGTGGGCAACTTATCAGGATGTGCTGGTGGCTTTTTCAGGAAGGATGCTTGGAGTCTAGATGCTATATCCGGGTAACAGAGTGTACTAATGGTGGGTTTTGCAACCAAAAAAGTTAATTCTGCTAGGGCATGAGGTTGTTGCGGTCTGGGAACATGGAGTTGCTAAACCCCTGCTTGGAATGTCCCCCGGCCTGGTAGGCCCTTACTATGGACAGATAGTGACAACCGTTGCCACCAATGGGGGACATTTCCAATGAAGAGATGAAAGTGTCACTGAAAATTCCGCGGCCCGACGCTCCCAGATGTGGTTTGTTAAAAACGTATCCTCTGACCTCATTAGGACAAAAAGTAATCTGCGTTGATCGGAGCGCGCAGTTGCGGTAAATCTAAAACTAGGTCCCGGCGTGTACAAATTCACTCCTTTCAATTTGCTCCCATTCAATTCCTCTCTCGCGCAGCTCACAGAATAATGTTTTGACCACCAAAAGCTAATTATGACATTTCTCCACTTTAAAAATGCAGATCTTTGATCTTAGGCTACATTCCATCTCTCCCCTCTTACCGCACACGCCTCTTTTCCGCTTTAAAATACGGTTCTACGAAATTACTTTTAATTCCTGCAATGAACCATCATCTCTCCAGCCTCTCAAATTTCGCACATACTGTGTTTTCCCTGCCTGCCTGGAATACATATTTCCCAACTGTTAGGAACCGAATGTCTGCATCAACCCCTCACCACGCATGAATTAACATGTTGCAACCCTAACCCCTAATGTGCTGGTATTTGGAGGCGGGGCTTAGGGGAGGTAATTAGGGTTAGATGAGGTCATGAGGGCGGGGTCCTCGTGAAGGGATTCGTGCCCTTATAAAAAGAGGAAGAGACATGACATCTTTCTTTTTCTGCATGCAGCCACCTACAAAGGCCGTGTGAGGGCACAACTAGAAAGAGGGTCCTCAGTAAGAACTGACCATGCTGGCGTCTGGGCCAGGGCTTCGAGCCTCTGGCTCTGTGAGAAGTGTTTGTTGCACAGGACACTCGGTCTGCAGAATTCTGCTGTGGCAGCTCTAACAGACTGAGACAGCAGCCCAATGCTTGTCCATCGTTTAGGTTTATCTGATACCTTGTTTTCCTGAGATGTTTTTATGGCTCCCCAGGTCTGGGTTGGTTTCTCTTCCTAAGTGTCTCTGTAACACCTGGTACTTGGCTTTCATGTGGTTACTATGCTAGACTGTAAAATCTTATTTACCGTTCTGGATCGTGTCTGGCTCGTTCGGTTTTATTCTTAGCTTTTAGCAGGTAGTGATAAATATTAGTAAATTAATGAATATTGGTTGGATGAATGAATAAATTAGGTCATGAGAAGAAGCAGATGTTTAAGAATTCGGTCAAGTGTATGTAAAACAATAACAAAAGAGAGTTTTTTTACTTATGATTTTCTCTCTCTTAAAGGTTACTGCAGTCTTACCTCTTTAAAGACAACTTTTTCCTGGCCATGGTCAAGTGAGGTAATTGGCTGTTGAATTTGCCATGACCAGTCTAACTCATTTGAATTTCCTGTCTTTATTTTCTGAACTTTTAAAATCCCACGGTATAAAAACTCAGTAATAGAAGGATTTAATAGGCAGTGTCTTCTAACAGCTACATTTATATATGCATTAAGCATTTACCTTTTGCAAGCTTGGGGATTCTTAGGGCCTTCCAGGAGTTACATTAAGCCAAACTATGATCGTTTCCTTTGGCATAAATAAAGTCAAGCAGTTAGGAAGAGGCCAAAGGCCACAGCAACCATTTCAGGACAATTTGGGTGGATACAGATGAAATTACCAAGTCACATTTGATTTGTTGGATGCTGTCCCAATTATGTGGTCATCAGAGAGTTCAGAAATGGGGATAGGGAGAGAATAGCCTGTTGTAAGTCATTATTCCAAGACAGGATGGGCCTTCGTCTGCTCTGACCAACATAGAGATTAACTCTGGACCCTCTGACTATTTGATCCTATGTGGATTGAAAAATTCTCCAATCTTCCAGAAACACTAATGATGTTCTCTTTATGGAGTTTCACACTCATGCAGCTGGTTGGGACTGTGTGGGGGAGAAGTGGGATCAGGGAGATTCAGATGCTACAATTTTTCAGGATGGAAAACAGAATCAAAATGACCCAGATGGTTAACCTAATGAAGCTGATCCAAAATTTATGCCAAGAGGAATCAGAGCCATATTTTCATCTCTCTCTCTCTCTCTCTCTCTCTCTCTCTCTCTCTCTCTCTGCAAGTGTGTGTGCATGATTCATTTTTGGCTGAAGAGGGCTTGGGGTTATATGAGCAAAAGCATGGCAGGCCAAGATGGATGCGCATAGGAAAGAAATCACAATGAAATACAGAGTCTTTCCCTGCCGCGTCTGGCTTCGGGCAGACACGCTCCTTCTCACTGGCACCAGTATAAAGATCCACTTTCCTTTGGCTTTTAAAGTACCATCTTTCCTGGGAGTGGAGGGCGCCTTTTGGAAAAGGTGCTTGAGTAGATCAAGCATGGGACCACCATGCAGCTCACTTGTGCTAGGGCGTTCGTCCAACACCTCATCTCTAGCAAAAAACGCATATGGTGCTACCTGCTGGCATGACTGCTAGACTCACCTTGTCTCTGGACTTGGATTTACCAACCCGAACTGATGCACCTGCTGCAATGCCCCAAGGCGAAGGGTCAGGGGTCAGGACAGGGGTCATGACCAATTCCGTATCTACTTGGGTTTTAAAATCACAGAAGGGTTTTCTCTTTTAATTAAAGTCATTACATAATACATACTAATTATGTTCTAGCTAGTAATGTTAGTGCTATTTTATTTAATGTCTCAGCTGTGGGCCTTCCTGTGCTTATCATTCAAAGGTATTTCTTTAATAAACATAAAAGAACTGTGAACTTTCTGTTGGACAAGAAAGGACATTGACTTAAGAACTGATATGGAAACTATGCCCCCTTGGATGATTTAGAAAAGCCTCGGTTTCCTTAGCTGTGAAATAGAATTATGATGGTATAGAATATCTTTAGATTACTTCCCTCAGGAGAGGAAAATAATATTTATTGCCTACCTACTATGTGTTATGATTGTGTGGGATACTTTACATATATTAGCTCATTTGATTCCCATGATTCACTTTGAATGTGGCTTTACTAAGGGACTGACATTCATAGAACCCAAGACACTTGTTAGAAATAGCAATTTCTTCTGTTCATTGAGAGCATCATGTGTGTTAAGCTCTCTATATGCCATATATTATTATCTCTTGCAAGTCACGTTATTATTATCCAGATCTATAAATGAGGCCACCGTGCTTAGAGAGATTCAGCGATGCATCAAGATCGCCTAGCCAGTACGTGCAGGAGCCAGGATTTGAACTCATGACTCTCCGACTCTTAAATCTACATCCTTACCATTAAAACAGAGCTGCTGTATGAGATTGCTTTCTCCTGCTGATGCATTGCTCGCCGGTGCGTGTGCGTCCCCCGGGCCAGAGAGCGCACAGATGCTCGGACTCAGCCTCTTTGTGTCGCGTAACCCCAAGCGAGTTGTTCCACCTCGCTGAACTCTGGAGATAACAGTGATCACCTGCCTCCCAGGGATCCTGCAAGGCATGGGCGATACACATGAATATAAGTGCTACATAAATGCTAAGTGATGTCATCAATCCTCCTGTGGCCAGCGGTGTTCCTATCCGGGCTGCTAAATCTCTCTCGAGTGACATGAACGCAGGGCCTCCGGGATGGGATGTTCTCGCAGAAGCACAGTTTAAACCACAAAGCGGAGCATGTTGGGGGGCCTGGCTCCAGGAAGGGCAGACAAATGGAGAGAGATAACGCTGAAAATTCATCATTAACAGTCTGTTAGGCTCCGGAGCTGGGAGCATGCATTACACGGTGCTCGCTCTCTTTGTTTAAAAGTCACTTCCTCAGAGTACACATCCTCACCTGCTTTGATCTTTCTAGAGAAAACTTGATTCTGAGCTTTGGAATGGAAATTCTGCATATTTCCATTAGTCGAATGGTGCTGGAAACGCAGAATAAAGACGGAGGCTGTTTTGGCCTCGTCTTCCTCTGTGCTCGGTTCAGACAGAATCGCTCAGCTGTTGGCAGTGATCTGGGAAGCTCCTGGCTACCCCCGGGCTCCTAAACGGTTTCGGAAGCTGCTGGAAACTGTTGAAATATGCAGCAGCAGGGACACAGCCATGCTGCGGGGGGATTGGGGTTCGGAGCCGCTGGCTCTCCGTCACGCCAGTCATCCAGGGGCTCCGGGCAATGGGGCTCGCACTTCTGAATGTTTAGGTTGTGTGCGAGTCGTGAAAAACGCCTGCTCTAGTCAGATTCTGTCGCATGGTGACTGGTTTCAACCAAAGTGCTCACTCGACATTCCTTCATTTGAGACAGCGTACGGTTAACTGTTCCAGTGGACTGTATGATCTACGATGAGCTGTTTTAAAATTAGGATGGGGACAGACATTATCTTCGCTTTAAACTGGGGACTCCTAGGACTGATCTCCAAAGCCGGAGTGTTGCTGCTTCTGGAAACCTTCTGGCCCAGGTTTCTATGACACCCCTCTCCTGGTCTTTTGTCTGCCTCCTTAGCTCTGTCTTTACAGTTTCTTTTTGCGGGCTTCTCTGCTGAAGCACTCGATTTTGGCTTGTGCCTTGTTCTTGACCCTCTTCTCTTCCTGGGAGATCGGTAAATACGGATACCTCTTCAATTTCTATCTTGACCTCTGATCTCTGCTCTGATTTCCAGATCCACGTGCACCACCGTCTGCCTGATTCTCTACTTGACTGTTGAATGGGAACGTTCGAATCAGCATGTCCAGAACCGAATTTTTGATTTCTCTCTCCCCAGAGCTGCTTCTGCATCTCTCCTGTCTTTCTCAATGACGACGCCATCCATCTGGCTGCTCGAGCCAAACATCCCGCCTTGCTCTCTTTTCTTGATGCTCTTAGTCCAGCTCATTGACAAGCCCTCCAGACTCGAGTCTCAGCACTCACCGTCTACACTGCCACTAGCCTGGTTCAAGTCACACTTATTTCTCGTTTGGCTTACCCTGCCGTAGCCTCTTAAGTGATGTCCGTTTGTCTCCTACCGTTTGTTTTCCATGTAGTACCAGGTGGAGTTTATGGTTATTATTCGTTTATGTTTCGCAGATGAAAAGACTTCGGGAAGTGACTGACTTGTGCCAGATCCCACAAGCACAGTGCTGGAAGGACTTGAATCCAGTTCTCCATAGTACTAAAAGAGTTTACCTTTGAATGGTGTTAATCTCATCACCTAATCACTTAAATGAGTGTTTAATTTTAGAATCCATCAACAGTGGTTAATAATTATATAACACTAGATGCTAGGCTTAAATAACTTGACTCATTAATCTTATAATACCCCGCTGAGCCAGATACTACTGGTATTGCTATTTGATATGAAGAAACTGAGGCACAGAACTGTTAAGTGACTTGCCCAAGGGTATATAGCCAGTAGGAAGCAGAGATAGGATTCAAATCCAGGCATTCTGCCCTAGCGCTGTGCCCGGAAGCTGTGTTACAATGGCCCTCAACCGAAGCCATGACCTTGACCCAGCATGATACGTTAGTCTCCTTGGAATCATTTATTTTTCTTTTTTGGACATTGGTTATTTTACCTATTAAATAAATTCACTATAATAACAAAGTTTATCCATTACTTCACTGGTTGTTTCTCAGGTACAGCTAAGAGGAGAATCGCAGTAGCTTTTAGATTTTTAAAAATCTATACATGTGATTTGAGGCCCACATTTTTGAGCTTTAGGTGATATTTACCCTAGGGGCAGGCTGACAATGAACTCCCAAATTGCCTCAAATACCTGCTATTTGGTAACATTTTCCCAAAAGATTCTTCCCTGAAAGCTGCTATGTGAAATGGCAAATCCTGTCAAGTCCCAAAGGGGCCACTTGCAGTCTAAAAAAATGGTTTGGTCTCTCTCTCGCGCGCGCGTGCTCGTTCTGTGCTTAGTAGATTTATTTAGTCATGGAAAACTTCAACAAGGATTGGTGACTTGAACTCAGCCTTGACAAACTGAAAGAATTTTTGAATATCGAAAAGAGACGGTTTCACTCATGGCAGTTCTAAAATATTTTCAAACAACAAGCCTGTTGGCCACTTAATTTATCGATTGTGAAACCGATCTCAATGTGTCTCACAGGTAATATACTGTATGGTTCACCTAGGTTGTTTGTAAGGTAATATCGACCAGAAACAGAATTTCGTTTCTTTTCACTTTCAACTACCTCCCTATTCCATCCGCTCCATCTTCGTGAATGATTCATTGTTGATAAGGGACTCATTATCATTATTGATTAAACTTGGCCATCTCGGTTTGATGTTGGCAAATACCTTTCTCATTTTAATCTGTCTCAAGGCTATGTTTTATGCTTACTGTGCTTTAATTCGTCCCTAGATTGTATTTGACTGTTGCTGATATAAAGATTGAGGACTCTCTTGGGGTGTTTTGTTTAGAGATATATGACAGTCCTGGAGGATGAGCTTGGTGACTCACGAAAGGAACTTCCTTGTACAACTCTGTACCTGTTGCTTTGAAATTAGACTCGTAAACTGAAGCAGAGAAGAAATTTCTATCGTAAAACCTTTCCTTTGCCTGCATCTTTAATTCAGCGGTACCTCAATCCTGAACATTTTACTTTCCTTGTGATGCTCTATTTATGTTTATTGTTCTATTGTTCATTGACCTCTACAGATACCAACTTCATTAGATTTTTGATGAGTTCAGTTTTACCATATACTATGAAGATGATACTATTTTTGTAAAATTTTATTTTGAAATAATTTTGCATGTACGGAGAAGTCGTAAGAATAGAAAAACTAATTTCTGTATGCTCATCGTGCAGATACCCCAATTGTTACCATTTTATCACATTTGTTTTACGTGATGCTAATTTGAAATGACCATTTTTAAAAGTCTCTGAATTCTAGGTCGTTTACTACCTGTAAAATCCAAGTGAAGGGGCTCTTCGTGTGCCCACGGGAGGAGGGTGAGGGAAGAGATGGGATTATTATTATCAAGAAGGGACAGAGAGAAGAAACAGAGGGTTTGCAATAATGCTGTCTCAGGTGTGACATGGACCTTCCGCAGGTGCTCCAGAAACAGGACACCGTGACAATACTTTCTTCAGAGGTGCTCGGAATGTCTTACTTTCCAGATAAGCTCGAATGTCATTTTTCCTTACAAATTGGTGACAAATGACAGTGCTTATATTTAGGTTGCTGACAGTGATGCAGAAAATAAAGTCAAGTGCAAAAAGTTACCCCTACACTGATAGGCGTAGGGCTCTGCCTGTTGCTGCCAATTGAAGACCCTCTGAGGAGGTTTCTGGGGTCTGCTTGTCAACTGACAGGTCACACAGCCGGGGAGATTGTTGGTGAAGTTGGGGACTGCCAGCCCTCTCGGCGGCTTGCACAGATCCTGATGGGGGCAGCACCTGGCTTTCCCGCCTCGCCTAGTGAGTAATGTGATATGAATTGGCAAAAAGCATGATTTTCACTTTAAAGGGATCTTTTATTCTTGAGCTGAAGCCAATTGAAATAGCCTGAGCCTGGGTCTTTTTTATTCAGACAAGAACAATGAGATCAATTTTCAACAGAAAATGAGGAAAAGGGAGAGAGATGGCAGCCGAGCTAATAGGCTGTAAAGGACAAAGTTTGAAATTAAATATTATGGCTTAAATAGTCCTGTAATTCAAGCTGCCTCTCTTTCCTCCCCTCCCCCACCCCGCAATCTTGCATTCGAGAAATAAAACAAAAAACTCCTCGCTGCAAAAATGGAAAACAATCTTTTTCTAATAGAAGAAAATTCTCTCTACGACATGAGTTTGAGCTGTAGTGATTTCATTTCTATGGAGATAAATAGGCAAAGAAGCTGGTGCCGTTTGGAAGGGAATGTAAATGTAGTGTTAAGGGCGGGGTGGGGGGGGGGAACTTGGCACGTGCTGGCCGAAGAGAATTTGCTGTATTTTATCCTGTTTTTGCTGAGTAGCAGAAGGGATGTAGGGAGTTTTTATTTAATTTTTAGGACAATTATGGGAAGAAAACCCAGGGTGAGTGAGTGACTTTACCTTCTGGTGGCAGAAGAAGCGTGCATATTTTAAATGTTAAGAGCAGATTATTTGTAAATTTTGCTTTGAAATTCAAGGGCATGGAAAGGAACGGTAACTTGATTAACAGAGGAAGCGGCCTTATGTACACGGCTAGTGTCGTCTCTGTAATAGGTCAGCGTCCGAAGAGAAGCATTTCTGAGACTCTTCCTGGAAGTAAGAAATTCTGGAGAACTCATGAAGTGTAAGAAAAAAAAACCCGAAGCAACTTTGAGACATTCCCCACTCCTGCCAAAAAAAAATTTTTCTTTAAACTAATGTTGCGATGGGAGCGTACGTTCCTAGAAAATCCAGTTTGACTATACCGTGATGATAATTTTAATTCCACACCTTTCCTGGAATAAATACTAAGGCCCGTGGAAGTAGCTGGAAGCCTCTGATACTAATAATTTCAATATCATGTATCACCGATGTCTTGGATTGTTCTGCAGAAGGAATGTATCCGGGTATAAGAAAATTGATGGTCATTTCATTTGCTGGGAATCATGGTTGACCACCTCCTTGATCAGAGGATTCTGGCTAACCTGAATTTTCTTTAAAAAAAAAAAAAAAGGTAGAATATTCTGCCTTGAGAATTTGTATGGTTTTCTTTGTGAGGTTGTCTAAAGTTCTTCATTCAAGAAAGATCTTTTAGGTAAAAGTAATAAAAATTAACGCTACCTCGTGGAAGCAACAGAAAGACTTTGGAGTATCACTGAGCACGGAAAAGAACAGATTGGACCACTTCTGGGGAGGATGAGGACCCTGGCAGCCGGATGGGGACGACGAGGACCCTGGCAGCCCGAAGGGGGTCACCTCGGTCTCTGAGTGCTGGTGTTCGCACGCCTCTCCTTCAGGCCCTGTGGCTCGTTTCCGGTCACAGTTCCTCCAGCTGTGATCAGATGTTCTCTCAAGGACGTGTCACCTGTGGACGGGGTCAGGGAAGAGTCACAGAGGGCAGACATGGTGGCTGCCCACCGCTCCCACGTGTCTGGAGGTTCTTACAGAGAGCGGGAGCCCCGGGAGATGGGAAGCCCCTTAGGAGTTGTGCGTTATACCCGACTAGTCTTTGTGTGTAGGAAAAACGATTTGTTACTTAAAATCCCAGCGGACCCTAAGGTGCTTCTGAATCCTAAGGAAATGGCAGAATTTCTCTTTGGAATAGATGAGCTGTTTGGCAATGAAAAAAGACAAGCTTCAGGGAACAGCTTGGAAAGCATAGGAATGAGAAAAAGAACTAAATTGCCTTTATCACTAAAACAAGAATTTGGAGGTTGCCGGGCCCTGGACAAAAGAGAAGCCCGGCCCTAATGAAGAGGCTGAGAACTTACACATCGTCCGCAGTGAGCACGACCAGGGGCCACAGTCGAAGGGCATTTACAGTATGTGCATCTGATAGACATTTTTAGTTTAGTTTGCGGGGTGATGCTGCAGCCTATAGCCCTCCTGACTCTCCGTAGATCTTAGTAGACATCCGACCTCCACTCAGTCTTCAGTTTATTGGCGGTTTAGGTAAGGAAGGAGGTGGTGGTTAAAGCACCATGAAGGATGCAGTGAAATGACCCTTTTAACCCGACTAATGGAGGATCTCGAAGCTAGGGCGAAGTTGGAGAATGATAAACAACCCCTTCCTCTTTTCTGAAGACTCTCAGGAGAGGCGGGCCGGACAGCACATTTTCCTCTGTGGGTGGGATGGACTGCGCTCACTTAAATTTCAAGATATCAGAGAGTGTGATACCTCTCTATTTTTTACTGCTTCGAGGCCTTATGTCACTTTTTTTTTAAAAAAAGACACTGTTTCTGTTATAGGAATATTATTATAAATGGTAATTTTTCATTTCTAATTTTTTCCCTCAGCATTTGGCTTCTATGGACTAGCCTGAGGACCCTGATCATCAGGCATAGTATTGCCTCAATAAGAAATTGTTATTTTGAGTTTCAGATGAACTTTTGAAGTAGAATTGGTTTTAAGTGGGAATTGTCTCTATGGATGATAACATGTTAAGTATGAATTTGTGGCCATTAGGATACATTTCAAGAACAGGGCTATAGAAATTTCTGGCTATAATTATAGTTATGAAAAAAATATTGTTTCTACCCCTAACTTGAAAGGCCCACAATACTGTATTCAGATTATCTTTCTACAAGTTACTTTAATTCCTTCAGTGTGTCTTAGGCTGAAGAAACGAACTTTTTTGAATTCAGCATTGAACACTGGTGTTCAAAGTCTACAACAACAACAAGAAAAATAAACAACCTGATTCAAAATGGACAGGGACTTGAAATTTGTATATCTTCTCCAAAGAAGATATACAAATGGCATTTGTATATCTTCTCCAAAGAAGATATACAAATGGCCAAAAGCATATGAAAAGATGCTCAGTATCATTAATCATTGGGGAAGCGTAAATCAAAACCATAATGAGAGACAGGAAAAGACTAAGGAACTTTTCCAGACTGAGATATGACGTGTAAAAACAATGTGAGTTCGTGTGTAGGAACCTGGACTAGAAAGGAAAAATAGCCATTATTAAGACAGAGGGCAAAATTTATCGGGTGTTTGTGGACTGGATGGACGTTTTGTATCACTGTTTATTTCCTGACTGGAGGGAGTGTGTTACATGTTGTAAATGGGTACTAATTTAGGAGAGTACCCTTATTTTTTTTGGTGGGGGATACACTGGAGTACTTTAGGGTGATGAGTCAACACGCTTCTATGTCTCTCTCTAAAAAAAGAGAGAGAAATGGAGCAAATGTGGTAAACTTTAACAATTACGGGATCTGTGTGAAGAGCATGCAAGAGCTTGGTACTGTCCTTATAACTTTTCTGTAGGCTTGAAACTATTTCAAAATAAAAGCATTGAAAATAAAAAAGAGAGACCCTGGTCATCTCAGCTGATAACCATCATTTGTATTCCTTCCACTTTTCCTCATTGGACAAGGGCAGGCAGTGACGGCTAGTTTCAGGTGGCATTCTTGCCCTTGGTCCTGTCAGTGTGGCCAGGGTAGAGTGCCACCACCAGGCGCGAATGTTTGCTTAAGTGCCTTTGGTAGACCCCGAGCATGGGGGCCACTATGCAGAGTGTTCAGATGTATCTTTACAAAGAAATTGAAATCTTTTTCTTTCTTTTTTCACTAAAACAACAAACTTTTTTTTTTTTTCCAGGCCATTAATATTGTCAGTGTTGTGATTTCTTGCCTCCCGGATTTTGCATTCCGGCAGATTCTTCCTTGGGCCTCAGTTCAACGGCTTGCTGTGTGATCTATTTATTATTAAGTGCCATTTTATAAAATAGGTGTAAATATACCCAACTCGTGGGAGTGTTGTAATGAGTGAATAAATAACGGAAGTAAAGCGCTCAGCACAAAGCCTGGTGTAGCGAGCCCTCAGTAAATCACAGGCCTGGTGGTCTCTCGTAGGTTTCATTTTTTATTGCTTGTAATCTTTCACTCTGGGAGAATTTGTTTTTTTTTTTTTTTTTTCAGTTTTAATTGTATTTGGGTGGTAAACCTTTGACATTTCTTTCAAGGAGAGAGATTTGCTTTGGAAGCTGTCAGCCAGTTTTTTTCCCACCTCTGTGTTCTTAGGCCAGTAGTCAGTTTCTAAGGGTTCAATGAGGACCTCAAAATATTGTTAGTCAGGTATGCGGTCCCCAGCTTTTTGGTTCTATTCAGTTAAGTGCTTTATGATCCGTTATATTTGTTAGTCTCAACACAGCCTTATGAGGTGCATGATTCTTTTTATTTTTACTTCATAGATGGTTTTTAATTAGCTAAAGTGAGTTCATTCGACCTCAAGAAGGTCAATGGTGGTGCCTAAATTCAATTCCTTCAAATGCTAGAATTTTACCTGGTCCTCTGGGCCCTGCTGTTTCTCTTGATTTCTGTATTTTGGCATGTAAGTTATAGATGTAAGCTATCGTTCAAAAGGCAATAGCAAAAAAAGCCATATAACTTTTAAATGAAAAGTTAAATCAAGCAAGACCTCATCAGCTCAGCATTAAATTACATTGATTTATTTTTTTTTTAAGTTTCAGTATATGAATGACATTTTCTTGAGTTTTCCCCATATGTTCTGTATTTTCTTCCTTTGCAAATTCCTTGAGTATCAGACCAGTCAATCTTCATATTTAATACTTACCTTCTGATGAATTGAATACTTATACCAAAGAGTTATAGAATCTTTTTCTGGACAAGTCCTTTTCCTCTGCGTTCAGGGCAATGTCAAAATCTACACTACTCTCATCTTCTTCGAAGGAAATGAGAGAATTACAGAGATAATGCATTTGGAAATGCTGCTAATACTATATAATGCTATGCAGTTTTGAGATCTTAAAATGAAATTTTGGCTCTTCAGAAGCCTCAGAGGAGGGGTTTTCCCAGAAGAGGTTTTTAGAAGTCTGAGGCAAACTTTTGAAAGTCAGAGTTTAATGAAAAAGCATCCGTTCTTGTCCTACATCTTTCTACTCCCTTGTTATGAGGCAAAGCTTTCAACTCTTTCGCCTACTTCTAAATAACAATCCAAAGATGTTGTTCTTAATTATTTTTCATTTTAAACAGTATGTAATGGAATGGACTAGAGCAACTTTTTGGAGATGATTTAGAGATATTTAGTTTTATTTGACTCCACAGCAAATTAGCCCAACATTTGGAGGTTTAAAGAAATAATCCTTTATCTTCTCAGTTTCTCTGAGCTAGAAATGTGAGTCTAACTTTGCTAGGTATCTGTAAATGTAGTTCTTTCGTGAAATTGCAGTCAAGCTATTGGCTGGGGTGGGGTTTTACTCAATAGCTCATCTGCAAGAGAAAATGATTTGAAACTCCTTCAGATGGTTCTTGAAGAATCTAGTTCTACTAGCTGTTGGACTGAGGGTCTTATTTCATTTCTGGATTTTGGCTGGAAACTTCCCTCCATTTCTTGCCATATGAATCTCTCCATGAGGCGGCTCACGACATGGTAGCTGTCTTCCTTTAGAATAAGCGAGGGAGAGAGCATGAGAGAGCATAAAAGTTGGAAGCCTTCATTCTCTGTCTTTTTCTAATTTTACAAATTATAAAAATAATTTTTATATTATTACATCCTCCCTGCTATATTCCGTCAGTCGGTAAGTCCAGCTCACACTCAAGTGGAGGACATTAAGCTAAGGCTTGAATACCAGAAAGTGAGGATTATTGGGAATCATCTTAAACACTGCCTTCAATAGTTAATTCTCTAGATCCCAATAATTCATGTCCATCTCGCATGGAAATACATTTATTCCCAATCAATATCTCTCAAGGTTTTATCTGATTATAGCATCAGCTCAAAGTCCAGAATCGGATCAAATTAGGTCCAGGTTTGGATGGGATTCATTAGGTATAGTTCCTTAAACACAGCTCCTCAAATAAATATATCTTCAGTCTGTAGACCTGTGAAACTGAAGAGAAAATTTATCTGTCCCCAACCCTCCACACCCAATGTGTAATGATGGGATAGACACAGGCTCTCTGTCGTATAATTTTCTTTTTTTAGAAAAGGGAGAAATGGAATGTGTCAGGGAGTCACTGCTTTCTGGGAATTCTGAAATTCAGCTGGGCAAAAGTTCGGAGATAAGTTAAGTCTCAAGGTCTGGAATAATTCTTTATGGCTCTTGGCTCTGCTATCTGTGTTCTTAAAATCATTCTTTCTTTTTCATAAAAAGTATCGTTTGTTACATTTGAATAGTTTTCTCTTTCTGTACATGATTTTGACCTTGTTCCCACCACTTTCTAGGTCATAGCTTCCTTCTTCTCTTATCTCTGAATTCTTTGTATCACTAGCTCCCTATTCAAAGTCTGAAGTATTGAGTCTCTTTAGTAAAGCTCAGACCACACTGCCCTGCTTACAAGGCAGTTTGGGGAAGTACATAAAATCCTGTTTCTAGAGTGGAATACTGAGTCCTAGAAGATTCAAAAGATTAAGAATTCTCCTCCCCCACACCAAGAGAGGGGTTTAGATGCTAGTTAGTCAAAAAAATGACAAATGTTCCCTACAGTCATCTTTTGTGCTGAAGAAATAAATTTGCTTATATATTTATCTTTGAAGTATGCCTATCTTTACACCGATACTTTCCGACAATTATTTTAATTTTATTTTAAATCCATAGAGAGGAGGTTCAGAACAAACCATCATTCCAAAGTAAAAAGGGAAATATTTACCAACTCCACTTTGTAACTCCAGTCCTTTAGTCCTTTTCTGTCTACTTGTTACATCTACCTATAACTAGCTTTCCTACATTTTCATCTGACTGCCTCCAGCTCCTACTGGTCTACCAGATCTCAGCTGAAACATTGCCTCCTCCCTGAAAACTTCCTACAGATTCTTACTTGGAGACACTCGCCTTCACATTTCCTATAAGAACAGTGGTCACACGAAACAATATCTTCGAATGAATGAATCCTCCGAAGAACAAAGCATTACACCTAACAGCTTTCTTCAGCATAAAAATAAAATAGCACCATTATTAAAACTATTATTTGCTACCACAAGGATGTTAAAGCTCAGATAGAATAAATACACTGAGGACAACAGAGCAATCCTGACAAGGAGCATGTACTGTTTTTCAGACACTGAGCTAAGTGCTTTACAGGGATTACGGCTTTCTCGAAATACTCCGTCAGGTCTTACTATTATTCGTTTTCAATTTTTTATTGTGGTTAAATATACATAACATGAAATTTACTATCTTAACAATGTGCAACCATCAGCATCAGCTGCCTTCAGAACTCTTTTTTGTCTTGCAAAACTGAAACTCTTTACATGTTAAAAAGTAACTCCCAATTCCCCCTCCCCTGAGCTTGCAAAAGTGACTGTTCTACTTTGTCTCTCTGATTTTGACTAATCTAGGTGGCTCACATTAATGGAATCACAGTATTTCTATTGTGAGTGACATATTTCCCTCAGTATAATGTTCTCAAGGTTCATCCATGTAGTAGCATATGTCAGAATTTCCTTGCTTTTTAAGGCTGAATAATGTTTAATTGTATGTATATCTCACATTTTTCTTATCCATTTATCCGTCGATGGACGCTTGAGTTGCTTCTCCGTTTTAGCTCTTGTGAATAATGCTGCGAACATGGGTGCACAAATGTCTCTTCAAGAGACAGGTGGCTTTTGCTTCACTCCTTGAGAGTTATTATTTGATAGTAGCTCTCGCTGTACTGACACTTGTAATTGATGTAATAACCAAGTAAACTGAACATACATCTCAGTGGAAAACAAAATTTAACTTAAGTGATGCAAGATATTTTGATTGAGTGAATCCTTACAGAAATGTGTATATATGGGTGTTGGGGGCTTAAGGGAACTTTTTAATAAGGAGTATTAGATACCCAGAGATTAGCGACAGCAAAAAGCAGTTAATATCATTATTCCTGAATGGGCAAGCAGAGGAGATAGTGTTAACAGAGCCCTGTGAGAATTGGAGCTAAAGAAAAAGAACCACGGACAGCAGCTGTGGAAGGATGCAGCCACTCTGCCATAAAAGTGGTCCGGAGGGGAGGTTTGGGGACAAAATACCTCGGACTCTTTTTCCCTCCACCCTCCAATCTTTTGCCAATAAATTCCATTGGTCGAGCCCAATCAGAAGTCAGCTGGCAGGGACTAGCTGTCCAGGATGTGCAAATCTATTTTGATCAGTCTCATGGGAAAGGCTCAGGGCAAAGAAGGATAAAGAATAAATGAGAAAGGATTCTCCTTTCAATAAACAATTAAACATTTTATAATCTGTTGGTAGAGATATCTGGTTTACTCTTCTCCTACAATCGAAGAAGTTCATTTAATCTTTTATTGTCTCTGCTAAGATTCCAGGAAATGAAGCTCATGTTAGTCATGAACTTTCTTTGTGTTTCGTAACAATGTCCCTAGAGAAACTAGATCAGAAAGGAGAATGACCGGAAATGGATCATTTAACGTGATACGCGAAAAAACCTGAACATTTAAAATTTACTTCTATTAAACCCACTTCCCAGAGAGAATTGAAGACCACTCTGCATAGGCTGTAGTTTCAGGTTCCGTTCCTGGGTAGTGCTCATGCATGGGGGAGGAGAAATGCTGACTGAGGAGAAAAAAGTCAGCTAAAACTAAAGAGAATCTGCTAAAATGGTGAAAAATGAACCATTATGGGCTTTTAGACAGACTGGACGAGCAGATGGGTAAAATTAGAGTTTGTTTGAAGAAGCTTCTGTAAAGGAGGTGTGATCGAAGACAATTATTTCGTGATGTTTAAAACACAAAAGGTGGTATGTATATGTGTATGTTTCTGGGGGAGGGAGGTCATGAGAAGGTAGAGTAACAATACTGAAGGAAGCAGAGAGTATGAGAATGCCTCTCGGTTTCCCATTACCTGGGAGGGGAAGTGATACTCCAAAGAAACCCATAGTGGAAAAATTTCTGTATTCATAGAAACTTTCACCATTTCTTTTTACTTTTTTTTTTTTTCATCTTGCAGAACCTCCATCAATTTCTCATCACTTCTCCAATCTTTCAGGAAGGCAGGAGCAGAGTATAGGCTATTATAGGGCTGGGTTTGCACATTAAAGAGAAAGAGAGATTCAGATTCTGACCCAAGTTTAGATTTAAACAAAACTTGCTGCCTTTCACGGCACATACTACAGCAGATCTTGCTGTCTTTCGCGCCACATACTACATCTGCACGTTTGATGTAAACACGTGTGTTTAACATGTTTTCCTAAAACATTTGCTATGGGTAAGCCTATTTCAAAACGATGTTTAATTGGCAAAGGTAGTTTATCTTGGCAAGGTTTTCTAAACAATTCATAGATGATTTATCAACTAAGAATGAAATGTTGGTCTCTATGTGTAAAAACAAGTAGTCAGTGCCTACCTTCAATGAGACCGAGGGTGTCCGTCATCAAACAGTAAATAATCTGTTATTAAAATTGAGAATTCAAGTAGTGTAATTTTCATAAGGCTATTACTTGTCACATAAGATGACAAATAATTACGAAAGCCATTTCTGATGGCAATTGTTCTACAGCTTGGAATTCTAAGCCTGCTGGGGATGGGATATTGAGAAACTGGACCCTTTCGTGTTTATGCAATCAGTACATATTTTAACAATGTGTGAATCTGTCCTTAAACTAATATGCTATCAAGTTAGTCCTGCTTACCTACGAAGTTACAATAAAAATAAAAAGTGAAATAAGAAAGAGGTGGAAATGCTGGGAATTAGGAGACTTTGCTAGTTGACTCTCTGCCACTAACACATGCAAATGCTTTGGCATGATTCGTGATAGCAATGAAACAGAATTAAGGCACCAACACTTGCCGTAATGAAATGAAGGCTTCTTTGACATCCTTAGATATATAACTAATTAGTAATTTAGAACACTTTATTCACCATGACTTTAATAGATTGTAGGAAAAAATTCATTCTTAAACAAATCAAATTTTTATGTGAATAATTGTGCACTTTGTGGTTTGATCCTAATGTCAATATCTTTGTTGCTTTAGATCACTTGAAATTAAAAAAAAAAACTTCTTGTCTTTTTGCTTTTGGGGCTTTGCTTATACTTTTTCTCTACCGTGTTCTGCCTTCTCCTGAATAAATCATGCTCGTCTTGAATCCCCTCCAAAACTGGATTAAATGAGAAGAAATGAACCTTATAAGGTGTAAGCAATATGTCTGTGTCAGGATAGGCTAGGCTTGTAGTAGTAATAAATAATTACGAATACTCAACAGGCTTAACATAATACATATTTAATCCTCACCTATACTACACGCCCAATGCCGGTTCACGGGAGGTTTCTGCTCATTGTAACTATGCAAGGACTTAGCAGTGAAAACTTTACTTGACGTGCACATCCATGATGACCTTGTGGTGACCTGGCACCTAAGGTCTCCAATGAAAAGAACCTGTCGCTGCTATTCACGTATTACTGTCTCAAGCGAGTACGTGGCCACCCCTTTCCAACTTCGGTATCTGTTCAACAGTGCTGGTGACTACCAGAAGTCGCAGTGGCGAAGGGCAAGGCTTTGGCATCCCACAACTCGGGCTGAAATTTTGTCTCTGGTCCTCGCCAGTAGTAACTTTTGGCAAGTTATTTTATCTCTCTTTTGTCTCGGTTTCTCAGCTGTAAAAGGGTGCTTATACTAGAACAGCCTCACTGGGTTGTGAAAATTAAATGAGTTAATATATGGGAAACACTCTAAGCAGTGCTTGACAGGACATGAGCTCAATTTGAGCTATCCTTTTACCTCCTGCTTAGCTTTCGCTGCGTTAGGACTTTTGTTTTCCTGATCATCCGCCCTACGGGAGTGGTCTCCTGGTTAATGGGAATCTCCTTGTCGAGTGTTGCAACTTTAGAGCTTGCAGAGTAGAAATACAATTGGTATTTTATTCTCTTTGAGTTTTGAGTTGTCTGCACTAGCTCTTGTCACATAACTCAGAGCATTTAGTTTTCTTACAGACTCAACTGACCACAGAGTGCCTCACCCACTAAGGTTATTTGGTTTAGTTAGGAAACTTGAAGAAGTCAACAACTACTTTCTACCTGTTTACATTTTAATTTTAGGACATTGGAGGGAGTTGTGAAAGAAGAAAAAGACTCCTTAGGACTCATTGCTTCATCGAAAATACAATAGTTCCATAGCTCTAAAAATGGGAAATAGTTTCTTCCTCCAAATGTTTTCAGTAAACTTTCATGAGGGATATGTGAATTGCATGGAGTTTAAATGACATATGGGTAACAAGAACATATCAAACTTCAAGACAATTTCACTCGCGATTTGATTTGGCAAGGTGAGAAAAATAGGGTACTTAAAAACTGTCAGAATTGCAGCAGAGGGATGTCGACAGCTGTAAAGTTGGATAATGCAGTGCCCAAAATGTCAGCATTTCCTGTTGATACTGGTTTTGGGGATGGGCAGGGCATCTGGGATTGTCAAGTGCCCCCTCCCGGGGCATATATTGTTGCGCAAGTTTTCGAAGTTAGACTTTCTGAGATAAGGAGCAGAAACTTGTTTTCTCACAGAAGTTCTGAACTCAGAGGTCATTCATAAACTCTTTTGAATCACTTTCCTTCCAAAGGCTCAAGTAAAGAATGTGAATTAATAAAACTGGGTAATAGGTTGGCAGGAAGCATGGGAATCGTTATTCTATGCCTCTTAACTGAGTTTAATATCATGTTTGGAGAGAAAGGAAAAATACAGAGTAACCAGCAAGGAGACTTTTGATCAAAAAATCAATAGATCCAGTTTCAACTTTCTTTTCATTACAAACTCCGTCATTATGGATAACCTCTCTTTAAATGTCTTTCTCCTTTCTAAGTCTTGTGGTTTTTGAGTGTAGATCTATATATATTCCAAATAAAATAATTGGTTATTGTCAAAGAATTCTCAATGTTTCTTGTAAAAATTAAATAAGTTTAATATTAAGGTAAAAGCCAGTTAATAAGAAAATATATCTTTGGCTAAAAATTCTTGCAGATATGTATCATTCCACAGAACTTCGCATCCCAGGAGTTGAGAGTATTTTGTGGGATGCATCATTATTTCTAGAAGAATAGTCATCCATACAGTGTTCCTTTCATTTAACAGATACAGATATTTATACTATAAAATTTCATAACAGTAAACATTAGGGTGAATAAAAAAATCATCTATTTTCTACTGAAAAATAGACTTAGTGGTTTTAAGATTGATGGCTTAAATCACTTAAAAAAAAAAAACTTTTGTATAGATATTAGTATTGTGCAGACTTGGATTAGAAAATCATGTCCATGTCGTGGACCGGAGGCAGACCTGGGCTGCCCTGAAACCTGGCTTCACGGGCTAGCAGCAGGAAGATGAACCGAACCGGCGAGTTGAGTCACCAGCACCCACGCAGATAGATGCGCATCCACCTTTCCTGACAATCTCAGAGCCATAGAAGTCGGCTGCAGGCTGCAGTGAATTGGAACCGCTGGCTCCTCACGTTGTCCAATTCGTTACACGAATAAATAGTATTAAGCAATAACTATAGTCACTTACTATGTTTCTGACACTTTTCTAACCACGTTACGTGTGTTACCTCATGGAACACTGAAGTCAACATTGTGAGGAACTTTCGTCCCTATTTGCCAGTTGAGTTAACGTGATGAGGGGCACAGAGAAGTTTTCCAAAATTTCCCAATTTCACTATGTGGTCAGTGGTAGAGCAAGATTAAAATGCGAGCGGTCTTGTTCCAAAGCTGCTGGTTCTTAAGTTCTAACCTATGCTGTCAGGCTTGGCTTCCCGTTTCTCACCCATCTAAATAGATTCCTAAAAACTTATTTTAAGTTAGAAAGAAAGCAAATCTGCTATTTCAGCCTATTGTCCCATCCACCTCACCTCGCATCTGTTTTCTATATAAAAAATGTCTTCATACATTAAATATTCTTCTTTGATGTTTTATGAGAGAGCTGTAGAAACAGATATTAAAACCTTTGAATTCTTAGTGTTGAAATAATGACAAAATTAAAGTTGGTTTGTATTTATATCAGGTAACAATTTGTTTCGATGATTTCTTCTTGGAGACTACGTGGGACTATATTATCAGTTGGTTTTGATTTTGTTTTTATGAAATGAGAATAAGAATGTAGTTTGGGACTAGAAAAGCAGGCTTCAAGTTTCTCTAAATATCAGTGGCCTTCTATCACATTCGGAATGTGGAAAACATAAAATGATATTGTAGAATTCTCTTTCGTTTTCAAATAAAATAGATAAAGAAAAAATTAAATATACACATTAATTGAACAAATTATTTGCCTAATTAATTTTGCTAATTATTTGTTAATCAAACGCATGATACCTGATACTCTGTATTTCTAAAATGGAAGAGGATTATTGTAGGCTTTAGAGAAAGGGATGGGAATCAGGGTAAAGAGGTTAAACCATTATTTTTCTCGAAATAGGAATAAGAAAAACTCTAAAAGTAAAAATGTGCATTAAATCAGCACTCTCTTCCTGGAGTCGAATGTCTAATTGCACCTCTTCGCCTTTTTATTTGTAGCATTCCAGGCAGGTGGCATGCTAGCTGATGTTTATCGTAATTACACCGCATCTTACCACCTGAGTAGAAAACCACTGAAATGTTGCACATGAATCCTTCAGTGTGATGTGATTTCATATCAGGACGTGCAAATAAAGGTAGAGAAGTGAGCAGAGCATTATATAAGTTACTAACAGCAATTATACAATTTTTTTTTAAAGATTAATAATATTGTTCCCTGTCCCTTATTCCTACTCTCTGGACAAGAGACGAGTAGATGTTCAAGGTCGCTGTCATTTATTTTTCACAGTTTCGAGGACCTTTGAATGATGCGACATAACCAAGTAGCCATACTGTTTTAAAGAACATTAACATTCCTATTAAGCTCTTGAGAATTTTGACCTTTCTTAAATGTCAGAGAAGGGATATTCTGCGGATAAATTGTGATCAACTGGATGCATAATATACCAAGTGTTTGGGCTCGTCTGTCTACCTCAGACCCCATGGGAAGTAATGGCTTTAATGAAATGCTGTTTTCTATTATGCGAGAGTATTTGATAATTTGCTTAGCGACTCTCTTGGCACAGAGAATTCTGCAAGATCCGACATTGGTGGCCATGGAATTGTATTCCCCTGAACCGGCCCCCACATTTTCCAAATGAGAAAACTGAGGCTCAGAGCAATGAGATGATTCGCCCGAATCAGGCAGCCAGTTAGTAGCAGAGCTGGGAATTCACTCCAGGTCTTCTGACACTCGGCCTGATATTCTTTCTACTTTATCACGCTGAACGGCATTTTTCTTCCTTGTGCTATTCTGTGCCTTTATGCAATTCATTATACGCTAAAGTTCCAAGCAGAGGAATTGAATTTTTCATTATAATTTTAATAAGGTGCCACAAAACATGAAATTCATATTCGATTCCCAGTTTTCTTTCTTAGGCCATGAAGGGGGCTGAATAGTAAAGACAGACCTAACCACATAAATTACCATCGTGTCTGGACTTCCCAATTTGGATGGTTATATCCATGTTGTTATAAATCTGAACACCTCTCTTAATGTGCCTTTTTAAGGTTTACAATCCTGTACACAGCTAATTATCGGCCCTGCCAGCTCTTTGACTAATTTTGTTTCCTTCTGGTTCAAATACTCCTGGCTTAGGCCCTAGAAATCTCTTTGGATTCCTTGAAGAATAACAAAACATCTGTCAAGAAGACAGAGGATGTGGTGTGTGTGCGTGTGTGTGTGTGTGTGTGTGTGTGTGTATCTCTTCCCTTCATAAAACCCAGAGAACTTATTATTTTTTCTCTGCAACCCCTCCAAAGTATTACCACTTCCTCATCGTTGATTTTCCTGTGCTTAAATTTCTGGTTTCCTACACATAAAAGGCTGAGTAGAGTTGTCTTTGGCAGTCACTGATAAGGTTGGCATTCACTGGGATTAAGTAAAAATATCCATCGCCTAAAGATGACATTTAGAAAAAGAATGTCCTACACCAAATAGGAAACTACAAGAGATCACATGTATGCTTTCTTAAAATTAGCTAGAATCCCTGAAAACGGCGCTTTCATCTCCAAAAACACACTTGTTATCGATGGAGGTAATTTTAACATATAGATGGCATTTTCGAGTTCTGAGAAAGTGCTTTCATCTGATTTGAATTTATTATGCGGAGGGAAATGCCATCGTTGGGACAGTGTGCCAGTTCTCATGTTATCAACATAAATTCTGCCATGAAATGGCAATGCTCTGCCTTCCTGGCGGCTGGCGTCCTCTTACTCGGCTCCGAAAACCGCTTTCCCGTTTGTCCAAGTCCCCTGCTGGGTATGAGCTTCTTACCAATTGAGGCACAGTGTCTCCATTTATGGCCCTCCCTCCCCTCCCTTTTGCTAGGTTGTTTCGAGAACCACGTACCATTACTGAAGTGAATTGTTATGACGGGAAGGGTCCTTGGCAATCACTCGGCCCAGACCTTTTACGCGACAAACGAGGACCACAGAGTGTCGGTGCCTTGCCCAAGTTCAGAACTGCTTACTGACATCGGTGGAAACAGAACCGATGTTTCCCAATATTAACTTCCTTCCAGCTCTGCGTTTCCCGGTCCTTTCTCTTTGGTAGTCTATAAAAATTCAGTCAGATTTAGTGTGATAGTCCTCTCATAATGTGGCTGTGTGTGATCCCCAGAGACCCCCAAAGGACCCGGAGTTTGTGATCATCAGACATTTCTTTGAATTTGATCCACTACATCTTTTTGTGTTAAGATTCTGTAGCTCACGTCAAGTCTCAATCCTGTTTTACCAGCTCCAATCTGACCTTCACACAATGGTGGATGCGCCTGGAGGTCCAGTTGGGGGAACTTCAGGGAGGATATTCAATAAAAGACTAAGGAGTTATTTTGGAAATGACAAGAACCTCTGCTATTGGGTGAAGAGGGAGTAAAAACGTAGAAACTGGCTCAATAAGGACGTCTCGGTGGAGGACGGGGAATGGAAACAGGCAGCGGTGGGAATGGCTTGGGTCCCCTCATTAATCCTTGTCCTCTGCCTCTGCCACACGAACCAATGAATAACCCAAGGGAGAGAGGGACTGAAAAAGAAGATCAAATCAGAAAAAGCGATTTTAACTGAAATCTCTATGAGACATTTTGCATACAGGAGCACGGTTTTGGTACTTAGGTTAAAAACCAGAACACACACACACACACACACACACACACACACACGCGCACAAGGAAGCATCTTAGTTTGCACACTGAATTCAGCATTGCTTAAATTAATGGAGGCTCTCAGATAGCCCAAAGCTCCGATATTGGTGTGATCTATGATGTGACTTTTTCCCTGGATCGCCCATGAGCTCTTAACCACACTCTTGTGTGACAAAGATTAGAGATGGTTTGGAGAGTGAAGGGTCTATTTGAATTGGGGACCGAACGACTTGGGGCCAAGGACTCTCCCAAAAGGTCTGAGAAAAAGACAATCGTGCTTTGACATCTTTCTTGGAGAATGTTAAAAAAACAAAAAAACAAAAAGAGGTTCAAGACAGCCCCTTTCCTTCGCCACTGGTCACCCCTGAAGTTATATATCTGTGCGGGAATTTCATGGCGGACTAGTAAAGATAGAGGTGAGGGCTGGAAGCTATTCACAGGGGAGGTAGCTCGGTGGCAGAAGGGATGTGATATCGTTACCCAGGGGGTGCTCATCAGATTCTCGGCAAACCCTGTGAGACATTTTGTGGGACCTCGCAGAGATGCTTGGGAGAAATTTCAGAGCCCGCTGAGGTGCTGTGTGAGCAGGTGGAGAAGAGACTGTGGAAACGAATTTCGTTCGCTCTCTACTTCTCAGATTTTTTTGATCCTACTCGAATGACCTATTTTGGTGGTTAAACACACATCTGTTTACTTGTCATTTCGAATTTATAAATTAAAAAACACTTTTATAAATACTGGTATTCTCATAAATGATCTCAATCTATTACCATTTTAAAAATTCTCCTTAAGTAATAGCATCATGCGAATGAACAAATCACATGTTAACTGCTCCATAGTTTCCATTTGAATATTATAGTTTATATACTTTCTCTTTTGTAACTTTGCATATTTATAATTTTTTTTTGTTTACAAATTCAGTTTTCAAATATTTAGCTGTCTCTGCTGCAATGACAAATAGCTCAAGAGGCAGGGGAGAGACAGAATTACCTCATCAGCAACCTTTTCAACATCTACGTCTAGCTTTTCTTATGATCTTATGTCCTTGGGTCTCCAGATGGCACTATTGTCAGGAAGATCTAGGAAAATAGATGACCTAAATATATTTTTATATCTGTGTTTCAGTTTATAAATCACTAGTTTTGTTTCTGAAATGTTTTCTCAGGTCAAAGCAGTTTCGAGATCCCTTTTCAGCAGTTACTTGCCATTCTCGCCCTATTCTTCCCATTTTCTGTGTATTAGATATTTTTTCAGTCTGGAATTTATCGTTCCCAGTGCAGTACCAAGAGTTCATTGCGAATCCACTTTTTATTCCCCGATAAAGTTGCTTTTAGCAACTACAAAAAAGGTTAATATTTCGTTTTATGGAATTTTTAATCAATATAAACCCCCATTATCAACGCGATCATGCATGTGGACCCACAACGGTGGGTGTGTGAGTGTGTTTTAACCTTGATGAGAACACTTAGCTTGAGGTTTACCCTCTTGACACACTTTTAAGAGTAAAACATAGCATTTTTAACTGTAGGCACGATCTCATACAGTAGATCTCTAGAACTTAATCTAGCGTCTACTTTTGCATTGAAGAATATTTCCAAACTCTTCTCCAGAACCTCTTTATTATGAGATATTCTTTATTTTGCAATAACCTTTGCACACATCAAATATAAATGCTGTAAGAGGAAGTGCGTGCTCTGTAAAAGTTAGTCAAACACCGTGTGCTTTCTTCCCATGCAAATGACTGTACGTCTCTGTTCTTGAATTGCTTCTTTGGGCCAGGGTGAGCTTTTGTACTTGTGAGGATAAGGGAACAAATGTTTTCAGGTTCGTAAGATTTTACAAAATTTATTCATTACTGTTTCTTTCGAATAGGATCTCCATTAGCATGACAAACAAAAAGCTAAATGGCGTATTCTTTGTTGAATAAGTGATTTAGACAGTTGTGTTTATAAATGACCTTGGGTTACTGCAAGATCTTCCTTCCAAACCACCTTCCCTGGGTGGAAGCTCATTTCACTTTATCTTGGCCCCCTCTTTTAACAATAACTTTTATGTCAGGGCATTGGAGCAAGGTCTCCTGGAGGCCCCTGGAGGCATGTACTGGCTGCCCTGTGGGGGTGGGAGAAGGCTGTTTCATTAGCATAGACTGGCAAACTGCCACGTTCAGTCATTTAACTTCTAGTAATTGAGTTCCTTTTATGTGCAAGGCAGTGTAGTCAAATGAAGGGAAAGGTGGGTCCCTGAGGATGTGAAGGATGGTTAATATTTGATGGTGACGAAGGCAAAAAAAATCTGAAGCATGGGAAAATGAAAGATTTCAGGGTGCAGAGATACCTAGATAGATCGCTGTAACGGGGCTCACCTACCACAGTGGGTGTACGTGGGGAGCAGAGGGTGTGTGCAAACAATATTGAAATGGAGGCAAGGCCTTTTTCTAGAGATTTTTAAAATTATTATTCATTTAACAAATAGTTACCGAACACCTACAATATGCCTGGCGTCGGAAACCTGGGAACATCGAAGTAAACAAAACTGGCCAAGTTTCTGCCCTCGAAGAACTTACAAACTAGTGGGACAGGCCCTAAACTTATGAACGAGGCACTGTGACATGGCAAATAGTGACAAGGGACAGAGAGAAAAAGTAAGTGAGGTAAGGCAGACGGGAAGAGGTAGGCAGAAAGAGCTGGGGGTGCTGGGTTGGGGTGGGGGTTTGGGGGAGGGTTTCTGTCTTGTTTAGGGAGGACCGGGAAGGCCGGATGGAAGCAGAGGGTCAAGCCCCGCAGCCACGGGAGGGGCAGGAGAGCAAAGCACTTGGCTTGTTCAGAGCAGAGGAAGGAGCTCAGTGCACTGTAAGGAGAAGGAGCTGAGAGCAGAGTCGGAGAGAGGGAACGAGAGAGGAAGGGGTGGGAGGCAGAGCCTCGAAATCATGGCGTAGATTTTACCCTAAAAGAGCTGGTGATGGGTTGGAGGGTTTTCAGCGGGGGGAATGACATCACAGGCATATTTTAAAAAGGACGCACTGGCTGCAGTGTGGAGATTGGACCACCAGGCTTCAAGGGTAGAAAGAGGAAGATGAGACAGTATCACGAAAGTCCAGGAGAGGAGCGATGGTCGCTTGCATCCGGACTGTATTGGTGGAAGAAGCGATTAGAGATCCGGTTCTGGATTTTTCTCTGAAGGTGGGGTGGCGGGGTTTGCTGTCCTTGGACTTGGACCATGCGTGCATATCAGTGCTTTTCTTTCTTGAGGGGGGAAGTGTGCGGGGGTGGGCTCTGTGCCCAGAAAGCAGTCACCAGCTTTCTCTAGCCAAGACTGGGCAATCGAAGCGACAATAGTCACAGTTATGTGGCCCTGGAGTCTCGTGTACAACGCTCAGTTCCTGAGACCGCGTCTGTGACCACGGTCTTTCGTGCGCTGTCCTCTGTGCCAGGGCTTCTCGAGAAGACAGGAGCAGTTCTGAGGAGCCCCCAGTTGACAGCGGCCAGGTCCAGGCTTATTTCAAGAGCTGATGTTGGATATGGTACCATTGTCCTCTAGTTCTGGCGTGGCGTAAGAGTTCAGATTCCTCTAGAATCTTTTTGGGAGTTGTGATGGCTAATTTTAGGAGTCAACTTGACTGGGCTGCGGGGTGCCCAGATTAAACATTATTTCGGGATGTGTCTATGAGAATGTTTCCGGATGAGATTAACACTTGAAGCAGTGAGGTCAGTAGGTTGTCCTCCTCAGCGTGGAACTGTCATTGGCTGGACGTGTGGGGCCTGGGACACACTGTGACACAGACTCCATTGATCATCTAGCCTCTGGCCACCCCTGCTGATATTAAGGGTACAATAATGATGTTTTAGGAACTTCTGGTATCAGTGTTAACTTGGACCTTGTAGCTAAAAGAAGGAAAATGTGGGTATTTGCTCTCCTATTTGTGTAAATGTACAGCTTTTAATGTAAATGTCCATAGTGCTCTTCGGGGAAGGCTAGGAGAACCGATATTGTGTACCCTCGCTGTGGATTGCAGGATCCTTCTTCAGCTGGACTTGACCTTCTTCTTAAACAATGGACTCTGTTTCCGAGAACTGGCTCAAGCCCAGAAACTAGGGAAAGGGATGATGATTTGTCCATCAGTACAGATGACATCAGTCTTCTGGTCATCGACTCTTCATCTTTTCAAAAACATTTTGATTATATGTATCAGCCAAAGCCCTTATTGTCTGCCTGTCTGTCTTGTCCTAGAAATACCGTGGTTTATTGTCTTCAGCACAGATAATTTTGATGACCGTTATGGTAACCGCCCACCTTACCTCTGGTGATTAAGTGCTGTCATTTCTCCTCTGGTCTTCCCAATTCTACCCTTCCCTCTGATAAAAGGAAGTCAGTTTCATAATCACATCCCTATGTTCCTAGCCTACTACGAACAGTCACCAACAAGCTTCTTAACAATGTCGGGTCCTCCTTGCTAGTGTCTTCCTGGACACGGAGCGACTGCAGTATCTCCTGGGATTTCCCAAGGAACGTGGCCTCCTGGTGGAGTTTTAGATTTTAAACAACCAGATTCTTCTTGGAAGGTGCTGATCTCTTTCTCACACTCGGTCAAGGACATTCTGGTATTTCTACCTCAATTAATGGGAGGCATTGTTTTTCAAACCTTCTAGGAACGAACCAAGCAAAATCTATTTGCACTGGCTGCAGAGGTCTCTGCCGGGATGTTGGTACCAGAGCTGGCCCTGTGCACACACCGTCCCCTCTCCAGCCTCAGTCTCCCTTTTCTTTCCAGTCCGGCACATTCCAAACGCACTTCCAGGAAGGTTCTGTCAGTCCTTCCCGGCACCCGTTAGCCAGGTTCTGTATCTCCTCCAGTGAAGACCGTCTTTCTTCCCTTAGGAGAGGCAGTACTTTGCCTATAAGATCCCACTGCTCTAGTAGACAAGAAGAGGGGACTTGGCCCATCTTGAGAGACGACTATAATCATGCAAAGCATTGGTCTCAGTTGAAGCTTCTGTACCATCTTCAGGTGAGAGGAAGCTGCTTTTCTCCAGCAAGAAGAATTGGGGCACTTTTCCAAGCCCCAGGGTTCAGGGCCTCAGGAGTTCAATGATTACGTGTACCTTCCAGGTATTTCTGTCCCAAGTCTCAGGGTCCAGTTCCTTCTCTATCAGGATCCTACCTTCAGCAGAAAACAGATCGGCCTTCTTTTTAGCTCTGCTACTCACACTCTCAAGTCCCGGCCTTGGACTTTAGCAGGGTCCTCCTCGCAGCTGTGAATGATGATGTGTTCTTTAAATGCTGCCGTGGAGAAACTATGCCTTTCACGCTACACTCCGATTTGGTAATTGGCAGGCCTAAACTTGTAATTTTCTTTCTCTAATTCATTGTACTTAATAGTAGCTATGAACTTCATAGTTTCTGTAATTACTCTCGCTACCATATATCTTAAATGCTGGAGTTATCGTGCAATCCAGTATACTCCCTTTCCTCTTATATACCGTAATAATTTACCACCTATGGAAGCTGTTGCAATGCCTTCTGGGTTTTCATCGCTATATATTTGCCATAAGCAATGGGGTTCCTATTACTATCTAGCCAGTGAGTCATCCAGCCTCAAAATCTGACCCTGAGAGAGAATCAGTCTCCAGGATCATTTCTGGAGGATCGTTTTAGGCTGGGTTTTCCAGGGGCAAACCCTAAAGTGCAAACCTGATTTATGATAAAGTATCCCCAGGGAGACTGCTAGAAGAGTGGCAAAGGAAGGCCAGGAAGAGAGAGTGAGCATGGGTGAGGTACCAGGCAATGTGCCATGAAGAACTGTGACTCATCCCTGTGGGGAAGGCCGAGCGACAGTGCGGGCACACCTCGGGGCTGTCAGGACCGGGAAGCAAGGGGACCGAAGCGTTTGAACCTCTGCAACTCTGAATCCCTGCTGGGGGCGGCCACCACTGTTGGGAAGTCTATTTCCAGGCCATTCCAGTTTTGTGTGTGCACAGGCGGAGGGTCTGGCCTCCTGAGGTTCATCCTCTGACAAAGAGATGCGTTTCCTGGCTGCTGGGAGTGAGCACACACTGACAGACGTAGCAAGTGTGCGTGAGCGTGTAAAGAGACCTGGGAGGCTGAGGGAGGAGCACGCAGGCTGTCTTCCAGAGGGCTGATCGTGGCAGGCAATGAACGAATGAATGATCGTCGGAGAGAATGATGTCTTTCGATAACATTAGGCAGCATAGAAAGGAACCCTTTGCCACCGCCCTTAGAGATTAGTCTCCAGAACAGATTTGTAGTTTCAGAATTTCCTGATAATCTGTTTCACTGTTCATTTAAACAACCCTTCCACTTTTTCACCTCTGCATTCTTCTCTTTCTCCCGCTGAAGAAATTTGAGAAATGACAAATCACTGACCGTATCGTGGACCTGTTTGGTGTTTTGCTTCCCGATCTTTTTTTATGCATATACAATTTTAGCCATTTTGTTCTTTAAAGTATTTTTGAATGGTTTTCTCTGTTCAAAAGAAACTGTCCTAATATGGATCATTCAGTCAACAAAAACTTGTTGAGCCCTTTCTATATGCTCGAAAATGTTTTCTCCACTAAGGTTATAGCAATGAACCACACAGGCAAAAGTAATTGTACTCTGGCTGGTGAACAAAGGTAAAAAACTAGTATATAACATATTAAATGGAGACAGGTACTATGGAGAACGAAAGCTTTACAGCGTAGGGGGTCAGGGGCTCTGTGTGTGCGTGCATGTGTGCTCTATTTGAAGGGCGATCGGGATAAGCCTGAGGATTGGGCAGAAATGAAGAGAGATCTGAGGGAAATGTACTATGATTGGCAATAAAGAGTGCACACGCCTTGAGACAGGAGTGTGTGCGATGAGTTCAGGGGACAGCTGGGAATCTTGCGTAGAAACTGGAACTGTTGGTTTGAATGGAGAGTAGCAGAAGGAAAGTTAAAGTGAGAGCACTTGGAACCAAAGTGCAGCGTGGGCAGCTGAGGAGCCAGCGTTTTGGGGACCAGTTTAAGGACTCTGTTTTTTACTCGAAGATGGGAGGTCATGAAAAAATTTGAAGGGGAAGAGTGCCATGATCTGACTCATATTTTAAAAGCCTCACTTTTATTGCTTTGTGAAAAAGACTCTCTAGGGAGCAGAGGCGGAAATACAGAGGCCGGTCAGGAAGCTGTTGCAATAATCACAGTAGGACTAGAGCGATTGCAATGGAATAGTGAAAACGGATTGGACGATGAAAAAATGTAGCGTTTGCTGATAAATTATATAGATTAGATACGGAGTTCATAATTTGACAGGTAGGAATATTTCATCTTTTAAAAAATTCATCTCTAATTTATTTTTCCTCTAATGTTGTATCATGGTTTCTAAAATTAAGGAAGAAGATCCATTACAGAGAGCGATGCTAAAACTATAGGCATTTCCTTGGGTTAATGATAGCTCATAATAACAATTAAGCAAGCAGTTTTCGTCGTAGTGAGAGTTACACAAAAAGTAAGACTTATCCCTGGTTTTGATGAGCTGTTGTATCCCTGACAATGAGGAAGATATAAGCTTAAGATTTCTGATGTGTGTGTCAATGTATCTGGAGAGATTTCCATATATAAAACCGCTACGGAAAACGTACACATTCATTCATTCTCTCTCTCGCTCTCTCTCTCTCTCTCTCTCTCTCTCTCTCTCTCCTCTTCTCTCCCACTCCTTTCCCCCCTCCCCTCTCTCAGTGATTTCTCCAGAATCTAAATACAATACAGACTTAGAAATAAAATAAAAATCAATCTGGGTTCAGGTCAGTCATTGAAAGCTTTATCGAGGAAGGGCTTTAGAGTTGGCCTGATGTGAATGAATGAACAATAATAATATAAGCATGAATGAGTCTTCTTGAGATGTATGTTTGTGTAAAAAGCACTAGTTTTACAGTTTTTTCCCCCTCTGGATTCTCTGAATGACTCAGTATTGCTTAACCTGTTTTGGTTTGTGGACAACTTGCAAATTTAATAAGTGATGGAGAATGCACATTAACACAAAATTTTACATACAATAGATGCAAAGGAGTTCACAGATCTTCTGAAGCTAGAGGGTTCATGGAATCCAGATTGCAAACAGCTCAGAGTGTTTTTAAGGACTTCCGGTTTTGCTATCAAACAGAAACTACACTTCAATATCCATTTTCCCCAGAAATGTTTCCACCAAGTTTGCTAGAAGTCTTACCAAAATTTGAACGTCATAGAGCCAACTGAAAGTTATAAAACAGATTGACATGGGCTGAACAGTGATAAGCAGATCTCTAAATTTCTCCTCCTCCTCCTCCTCCTCCTCCTCCTCCTCCTCCTCCTCCTCCTCCTCCTTCTTCTTGCAATCAAGAAAGGAAAAGATGCTTTGGTATTTCTAGATACTGTTCCATCCCCTATGTGGAATGAGCGGGCATGCAGAGGATGTTAAATGCATTGCTATCCACGTATAGATGCAGTTTTTCAGTGAAATAGGTTTACCTTAGAGTGGAGTTGAGCAAGGACATTTGAGGCAAGCCGAGGAAAGATCCATCAACCAACAAGTTTAAGGAATAAGCTAAAAAATAAAATCCAGCTTTTCTGCACCTTAGAATTCTACAAGTAATCACGAGAGGCATCAGGCTATATAGACTGTGAGGGCATCAAGTCATGGTCACTCTTCTGCTAGTAAATTACATAGTACATATGAGTGTTTTATTTATTTACCTGTTTCAGGCTCATTAAAATGCACCCTTTGTAGAGCTTTCCGGGCACAGGTACAAAATAATAATGGCTTGGTAAGCTGTGTGCTCTGGGAACCCTGCAAGCAAGTAGATTCAGGCGGAATTGCCACAGCCGAACTAGAAGCTGTCAGTGAGTATGGGCTGACCTCCGAGGGAGTAAGTGCCTGTTGCAGCAAGGCACGTCGTGAGCAGAGAGAGATGAGCAGCAATTATCTCTTTCGGAATAGCAGTCTTGGGGACAGTTGTTTTCTCTCCCTGATTTCTGGGTTGAAAACTGTGCGGTACACGTCAGGGAGATGCCTTGAGTTTTATGTAGTGCGTGATACTTTTGCGTGGCACCCTGCGTAGCTACCCAGATGTCGGCCAGGTGGAATTGGTCTGAGCCAAGACAAGGTGCAGACTCAGACCTTAAAACCAAGAGACAAAGCTACAGAGGTAGCGCTGATATTATTTACCCTGGCACATGAAGTGGTTCCGAGGCATGGTCTAGAGTCAGGTGGGTCTAGGTCCCGGTCTAGGCTTTGCTACTTCCTAGTTACTCACTAGCATTGACTTTTTGAGTATTGACATCTTTATCTCCAAAATGGAGATAACGGTATTTTATTCCTAAGGTCGTTTGAAGGATAAAACATATAATTTATATATAAAGCTCTTAGCAGTTTGCCTACTACATAGCGAGCTTTCGATATGTATGTCTTTTCATGTCAGTTTGACATTGGACTTAACTCACTACCGTGGACCCTGCGGGTCCCTTCTCCCAAGGTTCTGTCCCTTTCTAGCTACTGCTCAGCCTGCTCGGGACCCTCGACCTGCTGGGCTGCCGACCTGCAGTAGAAGGTCATTCATTCCCACTGTTGTGCCAAGTGAGAGGTCTTAGCGTTCACCACTAGGGCTTGTCTCCGGTGCAGTCTCTCGATTTGCAGCTTTGGTCAACTTTTCCCACGAAAATGGCACTATTAACATTTTGGTACAACTTTTCAGACTTCGTCTCTGCATATGAATAAACTTAGCAAATTATCATTATGCTGTTTGTACTGGTTAGGAAACATCTTTTCATGTAAAAATAGAATTTTTTCATGTAATGATTATGAGTGTTTCCAATATAATGAAACATTCCTTAGCATAATTTAAAATGAGTTGTCCTGTTGTACTTTTTTTTCTGAAAATGGAGACATCTATATTTTAAAGTAGTATATGATAAATAGTCCCTCACGTCACTCTTCAAACTTCATTGTTCTTAATAATTTTATTTTATATCTTTCAAGATGCTTCTGCAAGTATAAATTATATGTATGTTTTACAGAAATGTAGTCGAACCATGCATTTTAGTCCATAACCTGCTTTTTTAACTCAACAAAATATTGTGGACATATTTCCATTTCAATATAAAGTCAACCTAAAAAAAGAGGTAAATAGCACTTCATTATGTGAATGTATTATTATTTATTCAGTTTCTTATCATTGGGTATTCTGATTATTTTAAGTGTTATACATTCAATGGACATCTTTATATAGTGTATTTGGCCACTTGTATTCTTATTTTCTTAAGATAAATTAACAATAAATGGAATTTCAGGATCAAATTGCATGCACATTTTTGAATGTTAGTACCAATGGCCCTCCAGAAATGTTGAACATTTTACATTCTCTTTCAAAAGGCATGCAATGTCCCATTTCCTCATACATTTGCCAGAACTAGTGTTTTTTAAAAATTTTTCTACACCTTGTTAAATTAAAACATTTTTGTAAGCTGTCCTAAATACTTATTGGAATTCAATAGTACATACATCAGAACCAAATATCTGGCAAAATAATGCCATCAATGAATCCTTCTGTACAGTCTCTTCTTTCTACAGCAGTCATGTTATTCCCATAAGAAAATATTTCCTATGCTCCAGACTGCTGACAAAAAATATCAGGCTTGTAAACTTTTCCGATATGATGGCTGAATTTCTCGATAAATATTTATTCTATATCTGTAATCCCATACCAGACAACTTGTGAACCTGACTTCTATTAAATGTATTATAACTCATTTTAACATTTTAAGAGAAGAAATCGTCTCAGCGGGTTAACTTTCAAGGACTTTCCTAAAGATTCTAGGGAAACGTGAGGGCTCAGGTATTCCTCCTGGACATGCTGTGTAAGATGCATTTATTTCGTCTGCTCCTGTACTTATCTTGAGACCTCATTATCTGGGAATATTCCGTGGCTCTGTGGCTTGAAGTCCCAAGGGAAATATTTTCCCCTACCATAATATCAGCCTCTCTGTTTTGAAAGTGGAATCTGAATCACAAATTTCAACTCTACTCTGCAATTTGTAAAAAGATAGTGCATAGATAAAATGAAAAAAAAAAAAGTGGATGAAACAGCTCTTGTCCTTGTCTCCGGCATGCTAAAGAGTTTGCGTGAGGCCATGGCCATTGTTCTACAGATTGACGTGTTTAAATGATGAGAAACTCTGTTCATTAGAGAGAGTATTTTAATAACTTTGACTATCAGATGAATCCAGGAAGAATGTAAAAACGCTCAGAAAGTACCCAAAGAAGATCTTATTTGATGACATACAAGTGTCGGCACTCAATTAAAGGACTCCTCTAGTCATTACGGAATATAACCAACTGTGACACTTGGCAGATCCCTGAGCATATGCTGGGTAAAGTGTTTTTTTCTCCCTCCTTCTCTCCCTGTTTTTTTTTTTTTTTTCATTCTTCTTTGGAGTAAATTTACATATGTCAGTTATGGCATGATATCAGAATTTTATTTTATATTTAATCTTTTCACATTTTGGAAGATCTGTATGCAAAGTTTTCTTTTCACAGCTGATATCTGGGGAGCCTTTAATATAATAGCCAAAAGATTTAGAAAGGAGAAAATGAGCAAAAAAGAACTATTCTGACATTATACACTGATTTCAGCACGTATATAGTAATCTCATAATATTCTGTTCATACTGCTAAATAGCACTTAATGCATTGTGTTGTCTCCATCGGACAAGACACTATCTCATTCCTTTGTTTATCTCCCCAAAATCATTTTGCGCGTTGGAGTATCAAGACATTATTTAAAAGATATATTTAATGGTTGAGGATTTATGGGTTGAAAACAATGCAGTTACTAGCAGGCTGTTCTTTAGATAAAAATGAGGGATGATTTTAATGAGAAGAGCCCCGACAAGGAAAGGAAACTTGGTAGATGCAAGGAGGGCATACAAAAAAATAAAAATAAAAAAAAATTATCGAGTGGGAGAATGAATTGAAAGAAGGTGGAGAAAATATAGTTTAAACTCGATGGTTCTTAGAAAGGAGCTCTCCTTTCTGAGGGTAGGGAGACTTCAGTGATAGTGTAGTCCCCAGAAGATTAGTTTATCCTTTAACCTAATAGTAGAGATGTTTGATCTTTCATTCATTTTTCTGTCTTCGGAGACATTCCAGTATCCGTTTGGTGTGAAGATCCTCACCTTGTGGAAAATGATGAGCAATATGCCATAAGGCTATTCATGTGAAGGTGTTCACTAATTCAACACTTTTTTCCCCTTCGAAATAAACCTTCACTAATCAATCAAACAAACAAACACAAATCGACCAAGTTCAACTCAAGGACATCCATAGAATCTGGCAAATAAGCACTAAGTAGTGTATACATGAGTTGTTTCCTGACCTACATCACCCAAAACTCTGCTTCTCTTAGTGGGTGACAACTAATTCAATTCTGCCTGGCAGAGTACTGTAAACTGTGGGGCTTTGTGAACAGCTGTGGAAAATGGCTAAGACAGTGATTCTTAAAATCTGTTTGAAAGATTAAACAGGGATTTCATGCAGTATTTCAAGCATTTGTAAGCAATTTCTATTTGGATGGTTTTCAATCTTTTTTTTTCTACCTTATGATAATTCAGCTGTAGAATAGCTCTACAGGAAAAAAAAAAAAGTTTCTGGGACAGAATTTCAATTCGGAACTAAAAATGTGTTTCAGAACTGTTTCTTAACTTGTAGTCTACAACCCACACCTGCAAATTTCCTCTTTCCATCTCATTCTAATTCAGGGACATCTTGCCCGAAGAAGTATATTATCACTTTTCCCCCTTGGAATCCCAGTGCTTGGAATATTTGTGGAGAGGAAGTGCAGAGTGGATTATGGCTGGTAATGTCTTCCATGAGAAGGATCTATTTAAGACTCATTACCTAGAACTATACAATTATAGTTTGAGATATATTATTACATCAGTTATCAGTCACAATGAGTTTTTCTTCCTGATTTAGAGCAATTCTGAAGATAGCTAAAGTAGGCTAAAGATCAACAGACAATTTTTTGAGCTCACATCAGAATAAATTTTTCATTCAAAATTCCATTGCTTTCTTGCAAATGATTGAGCAAACCAGGCATGCAGACATTTTAATGTCTCTCATCTTTTAAAAAAAATTTTATTTATTTTTAAATTTTTAATTAAGTTTATTGGAGTAACATTGTTTAATACAATTATATAATTTTCAGATGTACATTATCATCTTTTAAAAAAATGTCTATGGTGATATCTATGTAAGTCAAATTTAACTATTATAACTTGTCTGTTCTGGTTTAGAGAAATATTTGTTTGATAATTTTGAATTATAAAGGCTCTATCTAACATTAATATTGAGTTCCTTCCATGTGCCAGGCCTCTTTTCCTAGTCTGTTCTCAGATAAGCATATTAAAGGGAAACTATATAATTTTAATCATTTTAAGAGGGAAATGTGAAGATAGGAATGCTTCAAGTTGCCCAAGGTTATAGACCCGGTGAGTGGCTGTGGCAAGAGTCACACCCAAGTCTGACAGCATTTAAACTTCTTAGTTTGTCACTTTGATCACAGTTTTGCCCATGATTTTTTTTTTTTTATTCTAGTAGTGGTAATTTGTTGTTCCATGGAGTGATTTTTTTTAAATTATTATTTTTCATGCATAGTCAAGTAGTTTTATTCGTTTTTCCATGTTTATTTTCTAGTCACACTGCTGTACTGTAAACTGAACATACTGTGCAAATTTCTGACCTGCTTTTCTGAAGACCATTTCCTCGCATTTAAGTCCTCTGTTTCTTTTTGTTTCCCTGAAAAATGTTCAATTTTCTCAGCTCCGTTATTTCGAGGTCCCGTATTATGCCTACCCTGCCCTTCTTGGTTCTCTGATATCTAAAGGAATCTCTAGCACTTAGTTGGTATTTACATTATATCGTTTAAACATGCATTTAAAAAATTTTTTGACATGAATTTAAACATTCAGACAAATAACAAAAATGGTATTAACTCTTGTATATTCTTCACCTAGAGTTACCTGTTATATTTTGCCATGTTCGTTTCTTTTCCCCTAAACACATATACACTCATACATACACTACATAATTATTTTCAGAACCATTTGAGATTAAGTTGCAGACAATAATAGCTCTTCCATTCCTAGATATTTAGGAAGTATTTTCTAAGGAAAAGACATTCGTTCATGCAATCGCAGTTCAATTAACGTACTTAAGAAAGTTAAGCTTGGTATAAAACTCTTCTGTTACAGCGTTTTTTGATTTCTACCTTTTTCTTTGGATTCTTTGAGTTTCCCTCTCCCTGCTTACGTCATCCATCTGCTCATGTATGTTGTCTACTTTTTCCATTAGAACCCTATGTATTCAATCATAGTTATTTTAAACTCTCCATCTGATAATCCCCAAACGGCTGCCATATCTGAGTCTGGTTTTGATGCTTAATTTGTCTCTTAAGACCGTTTTTGATTTTTTGTATGCCTTGCAGTTTTTTTTTTTTTTTTTGTCGATAGTTGGATGTGATGTACCGGGTCAAAGAAATAGAAGGAAACAAGGCTTTAGGGTGAGGTTTTGTTTATGCAGCGAGAAGTTAGTCTGTGTCGACTGTTTATTGCACCTATTGGTATCAGAGGTAAAAATTCCTCTAGTGTCTTGTTTTTCTCTCTCCTGTTGCCTTTATGCTTCTCTAGAGACTGCTTTTGCCTTTTAAACAGGGTCTGAGGTTTGTAGTTTTTTCATTTGCGACCCCATTATCAAATGAGTCCAACTGATGTGGTGGTGAGATGCAGAGGTAGAGAAAGCATTCTACCATGTTCTAATTAGATCTCTGTCTTTTTTTTTTTTTTAAAAAATGGTTGTTTTATTGTGGTGAGAACACTTAGCATGATATGGAGCCCATCAACACATTTTTAGGGCTACAGTATAACATGGTTAACCATAGGCTCTATGCTGTGCCTAGAACTAGATCCCTAGAACTTATGTATCTTGCGTAACTGAAACTTTCCACTAGTTGATTAGCAATTTCTCGTTTTCCCTCTCCCCTGGCCCCTGGTAGTCACCATTCCACGTTCTAATTCTCTGAGTCTGACCATTCTAGATACCTTCCCCAGTGGCACTATGCTGTATTTATTCTTCTGCGACTGGCTTATCTCACTCAACATAATGTCTTCAAGGTTCAACCATTTTGTTGTAAGTGGCAGAATCTTCTTCTATTTAAAGGCTGAATATTATTCCATCGTGCGCATATACCACATTTTTCTATATCTATTCATTTACTGGTGTATATCTAGATTATATTGTGGCTATTGTGAATAGTGCTGCAATAAACATGGAAGGGAAAACATCTCTTTGGTATCTTGTTATCAGTTCTCTTGGTTAAATACAAGAAGTGGAATGGCAGGATCGTATTGTAGCTTTGTTTCTAATTTTTTGAGAACTGCTCACCTGTTTCCATAATGGCCGTATCAATTACACTCTCGTCAACAGTGTATGAGGGTTCTAATTTCTCCAGATCCTTTCTCATTTCTTTTGATAATAGCCATCTTATTTGTTCCATATGAACTTTAAGATTGTTCTATTTCTGTAAAAATGGCATTAGCATTTTGATAAGAATTGCATTGAATCTATATATTGTTTTGGGTAGTATAGACATTTTTACATCACTAATTCTTCCAATCCGTAACACAGGAAATCTTTCTACTTATTTGTGTCTTCTTTAATTTTTTTTGTATCAATCTTTTGTAGTTGTTGGTGTACAAGTTTTTCACCTCCTTAGTTAAATTTATTTCTAAGTACTTTATTCTCTTTGATGCTATTGTAAGTGTAATTGTTTCCCTATTTTCTTTTTAGCATATAAAAACACATCTGATTTTTGTATGATGATCTTGTATCCTGCAACTTTGTTTGTTTTATAGAGCATTTATGGTTTTCTACACATAAGATGGGGTTGTTTTAATACAGAAATAATTTATTTCTTCCTTTCTGATTTGGATGGCTTTTGTTTCTTTATCTTGACTAATTGCTCTGGCTGAAAATTCTAGTACTATGTGGAGTTGAAGTAGTGAGGATAGGTATATCCACCATGTTCCTAAACTTTGAGGAAATGCTTTCAATTTTTCACCTTTGAGTGTGATATTAGCTGTGGGCTTTCCATAGATAGCCTTTATTATGTCGAGGTATTTCATTCTATTCCTGGTTTGCTGAGAGTTTTTATTATGCAAGGGTGTTGAATTTTTTCAAACACATTTTCTGCATTTATTGAGATGAATGTATGATTTTTATTCTTTATTCTCTTCATGTGTTGTATCACATTATTTTTGCATGTTAAACCATCCTTGCCACCCAGGGATGAGTCTCATTTGGTTGTGGCTTATGATCCTTTTAATATGCTCTCGAATTTGTTTTGCTAGTATTTCATCGAGGATTTTTGCATCTGTATTTATCATAGCTATTGGCCTATAGTT
The DNA here is from genome assembly GCF_014176215.1 of Rousettus aegyptiacus. Taxonomy (NCBI): domain Eukaryota; kingdom Metazoa; phylum Chordata; class Mammalia; order Chiroptera; family Pteropodidae; genus Rousettus; species Rousettus aegyptiacus. The sequence goes on along the minus strand of NW_023416291.1, from coordinate 50,547,681 downwards.
TTCATTTCCTATGGTGCCCTCCCCCTACCCCCTTGCCTGGATTTAGTATCAAGGTAAAACTGCTTCATAAAATGGGTTTGGAAGTATTCCCTCCTTTTCAACTTTTGGGAAGATTTTCAGAAGAATTTGTGTCAATGTGTCTTTAAATGTTTGGTTGAATTTACCAGTTAAGTCATTTAGTTGATTCACCAGTGAAGCTACCCCCCCTTATTTGTGGGGGTTACGTTCCAGAACCCATAAATAATACCAAACCATAGTATATATACTATGTTTATATACTATGTTTACATACCTTTTGCTTAAGTTTAATTTATAAATTAGGCATAATAAAAGATTAACAACAACTAATAATCATGTAGAATAATTAGAATGATATGCTGCAATAAAATTTATGTGTCTGTGGCCTTTCTCTCAAAATATCTTATTGTACTTTACTCCCCCTTCTTCTTGCGCTGATGTGAGGTGATACAATGCCCGTGTGGACGAGGTAGGCATTGCGACGTAGTGTTAGGTCGCTGTTGACCTGCAGACAGTAAGGGTGACTTGAACGCAAGCACTATGGTACCACAATGGTAGATCTGGTAACCAAGATGGCCACTCAGTGCCTGAGGGTGGGTAGCATCTACAGCATGGAGATGCTGGACAAAAGGAGACGCTGGACTGTTCTGCTCTGTCCTGGGCAGGACAGAACAGAATGGTGTGAGATTTCATCACGCTGTTCAGAATGGCTCACAATTTAAAACATATGCACCACTTATTTCTGGAATTTTCCAGTTAATATTTTCAGATCTCAGTTGACCACAGGTAACTGAAACCACAGAAAGAAAAACTGCAGATCAGGGGGTGTACTCAGATCTTGCTATAGTTTGGAGACAACAATAAAGGTCATTAGTTCTGGGTGATTTTTTTCTCTTCACTTATCCATAGTTGAGTTTCAGCAGATTTGCCAGTGTGAGGAGTCAAAAAAAATCATTTCACTAATGTATTATTAGTTATGAAAAGTAGCACTTTTCAAATACTAATTTTGTCATGTTTTTAGCTCCTTTTAATGAAATGTTTAGAATCTCATTTTGATACAATATTTTCAAAAGATAATTTATTTCATAGTCATCATTTTTCTACATATTCCTTTTTTAAAACCTCTACGTATACGTGCACGTGGTTACATCCAACATCTAAAGAAAACCACTTATCTACGCAGATTGTTTCCCTAAAGGCATCCCTGGCCACCTCGAGTTACATTCATGATGGTTGTTCAGAGTGACACACGGCTGAACTTCTCTGCAACATAGAATTACATTCGGCTGCCTTCATGCTGCGCAATCCAAAATAATTACCGTCAATGTCCGACTTCTACTTTTTAAGGCCTAGAGGGTAGCAGAGAATTCATGAGGGAAATAAATTAAGTGTATAACCTTGTTCGAAGCCTCTCTTCCTCTCTTCTTTCTAATGGGTTAGTTTAAAAACGTCACCAAACGACTATTATTATACGCAAAAAAAGTTTCAACGTTTTATTTTGAACTTGACCCTATAAAGTAGTCTGGGATTGAAGTGTTTAAAGACAACATCTAGTGTTTTCTCAGGGCTTCGAAATTGTTTGAGATTATTTTCCGCCTCTCATACACACATTCAGGATATATTTGCCTTTATGATTTAATATAAAAATTGAACTTTTAAAATACAGCACCCTGAGCTATAATCATATATTTGCCTAAACTGTGTGAATATATAAAGTAGATGATTTGATATTGAGAATTCTCACATTTGATTGCTCATTTTTCAGTGTTTCCGGGATGTGAGAAAAAGCTGTGATGATAACATCTGCTACTAATATTTGAACCTTGTGGCTTTTTAAAGTTGAAAAGAAGAAAATTGAAAGAAAATTCAAATTAATCTTGATACTCTGATGACATTATACATCCTTAAAATATACATAGAATATTCCGAATAGAAGTATTGAAATATTTAATTTTTGGACCTTTTAACTACAAATTTCCCAATTATTTCTAAAAAACGATCTTCAAAAAAAATTAATGAAACTAAAATTTATTTTGAATAGGTAGAAAACATGCTATAGCTTCTCTAAAAAGTTTTGAGTTATTAGCAACATTAAAAATCAGCATTAGATAATTTGTTTATATTTTATTAATTTAGATTCATGATAGGAATGTAACTTGATCTGAGTTTTACTTTTATATTATGAGGGAAGCAGGATGTGGGTTATGTTAAAAGAAAATACACAACTGCGTACAAAAAATAATTTTGGAAAAGGAATCTTTACCATTTTTTGGAGGAAAAAGTAAACTAACTTCTTCAGAAATACTGATTTACAAATGGTATAACGTGGATAGACCACATTTTGAAAACTTGATTAGAACTCTTTTTCATCTTTAATATGATTTATCACAGACTACATTAGCCTATTTTTCACCTGAAAAAACAAGAACCGCGCTTTTAAAAAATATATAATTTAAATTCTTGATAATTCTGGAACTACCTTCCCCCTCTTGTTTGAATTAAAAAATTTTTTCTTTTAAATAGTTACAGACAGGAAAATAGATATATCCGCATTGATACATGTTGGAATATAGAGAAAAGCATAAAGAAAAGGAAATTATGTCTTTGAGAAATAGTATTAATTTCAGCATATATTGCATTTATGCTTTTTATATGCATAGTTACATTTTATGTATTATAAATATATACACAGAAAAACATAGAACAACATATTTCGCACATCACAAAATTGGAATCATATTATTTATCTAATTTGAATATAAATATTAATGATTAAAATTCTTTAGAAACATCATTCTCATTGGCTTCATAATATTCCATGGTATAAATAGTCTATAATTTATCTATCTCAATTTTAATATTTAGTATATTTCAAATTTTTTTGTTATTTTGAAATTATGCTTATATAAACAACTTTCACAAATGTTTTCATTTGTATCTTAGATTATTGCATTAGGAGAGATTCCTAGAAATGTGTTTACTGATCAGAGTAGCAATATTTTAAAGTTATTTACTACATATTACAAAAATGTTCTTAGAGAACTTATATTTTAATCTTTCAGCTGGCAGTGTAGTGGACTGCCAATTTCTCCATACTGACTTAACATTAAATATTACTATTTGAAAAGCACTGTTAACTTGGTAGGCAATGGTAGCATATTTCAATTTGTCTTTCTTGCTTTGTTATGAAGTCAAATTTCTCAAAATATCAACCCACACTCATGATTAAAAGGACATGTAAACCACATGGGACTAAAGCCTGTGGAATGGTTAAAAGACCAGTGTACTTACAGAAACTCTGTACCTGGATGTCACCAGCTGGATGGCCTTTTATGTCATTCTCTCTCTTTCCATAGTTTGCACACCTGTCAAGCACAAATAAGATGGGCCCTCTTAACAGTCTTGTGAGAACGTACAAAAGATCAAATAAAATTATGGTCGTGCGTCATAGCACAGTGACTCATCATCGTGCATCTGAACTTGGATCTTAATTCTAACGCTTAATAGCTTCGTAATACTCTTAACCTCAGTTTTTTGTACTTAAAATGTAGGTAATAATAGTGCTTATCTAAATAGAATTAAGTGAGGCAGTATTTATAGTTTTTGGTAGAGGGCTTGATGCTTATTAATACCCAATAAACAGAAGTTATTAGTAATGATATTTGAAAATAGCTTAGACTATTAAGCACTTCAGAAGTGTGAGAGTTTAATAATTTATCATTCAGATAATAAGTCAACTATCCAATTTGCTTAGGGGGTTTGTTTCTTTCCCTGACTTTTTGGCGTTGCTTTACGTAGATGGTATTGGAATGTTTTTATTAATAAAGCTTGAATTAAAAATAATCATGAATATAAAAATCAGAGTATCAAAAATACATTTGCTTTCCATGCATATTATCATCAGGGTAATAGTTTTATATTGAATATGCCTGATCATATTTTCCTTTTCTTCTCTAAAACTATGCAGTTAATTTTAAAAAGGGAGTTCAAGAAAACTCTTTCCTTTGACCAAACATTAGTTAGGCTCCTCTGTGTCCATTTTCGATTCTCTATTGGGTTCTGTCCTGGATCATTTAGTCCAATTTTAGCAAGAATCTGGCTGGGTCATTTTGTGGAAAATCTCCCACCTTTGATGATTGGACCAAATTCTTCATTCTCCGCCCATGATGTCCTATCTATCACCCTTGCCTTCCTTCAGCAAAGATCCTGTCAAGTTGTTTTAGCCCTTGTCATAGCCTCTTTATTCTGATGTTTCCTCCTAGTAATTTTGCATCTGCTGACCCCCCACCCTGTTCCTTGGTTACAAATGTCCCCCTGTCCTTGTCTTCCGAGTTGAGTTTAACCTCTCTCCTTTTCTACAAAACCCCATTTTAGTAGCCCTCCTTGAATGAAGTCAGCCTGACTGCCTTTAACAAGCATCTGATCATTTTTTCCTTTCACAGAATTTAAAATCACGAACAACTTCACTGGGCACAAAAAAACTGAAGTCAGACAAATTCAAATTGCCAAAGTCATCATTCACAGAAATCAGTGACGCTGAACAGCAGTGGAGAATATTTGCATTTTATTTGTGGGCTGGGCAGTGGTTCTTTCAAAAGGAAAGTGGAAACAATGACTCTGATTGATTGATCTTTGGTTCCCAAATTCTAAAGGCAGGAACACAAAAGGTTGCTATTAACATAGCCTTGAATAGTTTTGGGGAACAAGGAAAAAAGAAACTGCTGTCAAGTTTCAGATATTGTTCCGTCTGCTCTGATATTCTGGAAAGCAAGAAAAAAAAATGGAGGGGACAGTAAAAATCTGCATCCCCTCCGCCCCCAGAATGCCTCTCCCCTGTTTTCATTTAGCCCCAAGGTTTTGGAGGGATCAATACAGATACTTTGCAGGGAAAGAAATAAGACAGGAACATGCGCCCTGGGGAAGCCACTTAGAATATTGAATAGTTTTTGACTAACCTGATGCAGAGGCAAAGTAATACTCTCCAAGGAGAGAATTGCTACTTAGTTTGAACCTTAGGAGGGGTGGAGAAAGAAGCTAAATGGAAGCTGGAAGGAGAACCCGGGGAGGTTTTTACTCCTCCCTACCTCTCAAGTTCACTGACAGAATGGAGTTGAGAATACAGGAGCTAAAAAAAAACAAAAAACAAAAAACAAAAAACAAAAAAACCACTTGACTCTGATGAAAACTGTTCTCTACCCCATCATCACTTTAGAAAAGGGATATGAAAATGCCTCCGCTTCTATTCGAAATCAAACTTTATTCTTCAGGGTAATATTTGCTTTCTTTCCTGTTTCATTTGATGGTCGCGCTGCTGACGTGGAAACGCAATGGTTTCTAAAATATTCACTGCGAAGAGCTGGTGGGAAGCAGTCTCGCGTCCCGCTCCTCTTTCGCTCGTCTGGATTCCCCTTTCTCTAGCCATCACAGCATTGTAAACAGCCCTCAGCATTAAATAAACAACAGCAGTGTGCAAGTGTAAAGGATTGCTTCCGCTTTTATTTCTGGCCCGATGGGTCACTGTTCTATTTAGCATTCTCTGCATTCCCCTACTGTTTAACAATCGTGCACAGCCAAAAGCTTTGACTTTATTTCCCCGCCTCCCCCCTTGCTTAATGAGCTCCACGATAGAAAACTTATTCCTCCCATTTCCCCACCTGAAGGTCAAGACCTGAATCGGAATCAAATTTGGAAAGTCGGGGTTCAAACGTTAGTGCTGCGCCCTACAGAGTGCCAACCCAAAGGACAACTGTATAGAGAGAGGCCAAAATCAGGTCAAGAATGGTTAAAAAACTTGGACGTATTAATACAACATTCTGACTGAGAATTTAAACTCATAAAAGTCAAGGAAGTCAAAATTATGATTCCCCCAGCCATTGTTATTTGTTCCTTGCACACATGATAGTATTTTATGCATTATATTTGCTGTTATATTTACGCCCTTATGTAGAATATGCCAAGTTATAGTTGCTAAGGGAAGCATAACTTTTCATTTCTGACTTTCCTGCATCCTAATTCTTCACCACCATCCGCATTAGCCTTCCTTCGCTCCCCCCTTCCATTTTATTTCTTGAAGAAAAAAAAATGAGGTGACCATCAATCTTCCAATTTCAACTGTTTACTTACCTTTAGGACGTATGTATTTGTGGGTCAGGTGACGAGGAACATAGAAAATTTCCTTTTCTCGGGAGAAGAGTTTTCTGTAGTTTGAAGAAGCTTTCGCAAAATCCAGCAATCCTTCGTGACAGAGGCAGACGGTAATTTGGTGGAGTTCTCCAGGGTGCCGATGCTCTGTCCTTGCACTGTTCATAGCTTTGTGTACATGTTTTATACTTATTTCAGCAGACATTGTAAGATTTGGAAATAAACACACCTAGTAAATATCAGAGTACGGGACTGTGCAATTTTACAAGGGAAAAATATTTAAGAGAAAATAACCCGTTTTTACCGGATTGGATGCTCTATTTTCACAAGAGAATGTGCTTCAGAACGCTTGGCACAGATAACCTAAGTGATGCGCCTTACTCAGACTGAGTCGTGGAGGGGTTCTGAGAGGCAAAAGGTCGATTCCAAGTCACTCGAAGGCTCTCTGTATTCAGCATGATGTCGCTGGCAGGAGGAGGAGTTTGAGAGTCATCTTGATCTGGATCCGATGCTTCCTGATGGGTCCCTTTGGACAAGTGGCTCAACCTCTCTGAGTCCTGAGGATCTAACTTTTTAAACTGATAATAATTGCACCTCCTTCTAAGGTTGTGAGTAAAGATTGAGTGAGTCATCTACGCAGATCACCTGTCACACGACAGGTTTTCAGGCTGTGCCACTCGGCTATGGGACCTTGGGCAAGTTAGCTGATCTCTTGTTTCACTTTTCTTATCTGTAACGTAGGGTAGCCATAATCCTTACATCGTGAAGTTCTCGTGAAAATTAAATGAGTTAATTTATGTAAATTGCTTAGGACTGTGCCTGTCATATATTGAGTACTATATCCATGTCACCTAATAATATTATTGGTCCCTTCTAGATGTGCATTGTCTTCTTGCTTCACAATCAAAGGGAAATTGAGAGATTTCTCCCTTAGTGAATATTTTGCAGACTTTCCAAATCGCCTGATTTGTTTCCCAACATTTAAAATTTCCTCCTATGATAAATAATTCACTTTCAACTTATTTCTAGTACCTGGTAAAACTGATAGATATTTGTTTACAGTTAAAGTTCTAACCAAAGACAAACTTCGCCTGATTAGTATGTACAGCTAGCTCAGGATTTAATTTACTTAGATTATGATTTGGCATAAAATTACTCTAAATATAAATGCCCCATATTTCACATAAATTTTATGGATCTTTTAACTACATTGTTACCTTCCTTAGAAACTATATATATTCTTGATCATATTTATTACACACTATGAATATCTCTTTCTTTTTTGCCTTTGGTTTTGCAACTTATTGTTATAAGCACAATTTCTTCACTTTGCAAATTTATGTCTCTTAGCACATGTCTTCCTTTAGGCCTCCAACATGCAAATTATTAATTTCTGCATACTTACGGAACCTTTGGATTTCCTTGGAGACAATATACTTGATAGCTAAGACATTGTTTATTCCCTTTCACTTGCTATCTTATTTAATGACTATTTACTGACTATTTACTGAGCACTTATATGATGCCGGGAAGTGGGGCGTGTTTAGAATATTGTTAGGCCTTGAGATATAGGAGTAAAGAACAATAATCTTAACACTTGTATCATCCCATTGAAATGTCTATATCAGTGCTCTCAAGGAGAAGTATAGGAGCCAAATATCTAATTAAAATTTTTTTGTATTCATGTCAAAAAAGTAGAAAAGAAACAAGTGAAGTTAAATTTAATAATATATTTTTACTTTACCCGATATATCAAAAGTTTTATTTCAGTATATGATCTCTATGAACATTATCGATGAGCTATTTTACGTGCTTTTTTTTGTATGCTAAATCTTTATTTTTTTCGGCCTTGGTGAGGTGTAATTGACAGGCAAATTATAAGATATTTCAAGTGTAAAATGCGGTGATCTGATACGCATGAACATTGTGAAAGGGGTCCTCCCATGGAGCCAATGAACTCATCTATCAGCTCATGTAGCTACTTTCTGTTTTGGTGTGAAAGCAGACTCAGTCGTTAAATTCCAATGTGTACTTTACATTGACGGCACATCTCAGTTTTGCTGAGCCACATTTCCGTTGCTCAATGAATGGATCCATGGGGCTGTTGGCCACCCTATTGAATAACACAGTCTCCTTAAAGACGGGAGGCTCGTATCAAATATTGTAACACAGTGTGGGAGAAAGTAGCCCCCATGTCATATAAAAAATACATTTCCCTCTGCCTTCAGTAAATGGTTTTGTATATTTTCCCTAAATTGACGCCTGCTGGAATTCCCCACAGTAATAAGCATTAGAAATGTGTTTAAATCAATGATTTTTGATGAAGATGTTCTAACTAACAAATTATAAAAGCCCTTTTTGGCTGAGATACTCTTGAGTCATTATTACCTCTAATAAGCATTTTTTTATTCTAGATTTTTAAAAAATGGCTGGAGTTTAGATTTTAGGGTAGCATAAATTGAGTTGGAGGTAAATTCCTGGAGTCTAAATTGTGATGAAATGTTTTTCCTTAAAGGAAGCAACATAGAAACACACAAGATCAAAGATGAAGTTTACACAGGCAGGAGACATTGGCAGTGAAAGATGTTTCATCTTCAAGACACTCACATTTTCAGCTAATCCAAGGGAACTCTGAAATTCACCTATAAAAGCCCGACAGTAATGGCTTCAGCAACGTACATAGGAGCCCGGAGGTGTTTCAGAATGATGCTTAGAATATTATCTTATATTTCAAGGTGAATCCTGGTTCCCATGGAAATCGACAAGTGCACCCTGCAAGCCAAGCATTTCACAACCTTATACAGGGGACCAAAAAAAAAAAAAAAAAAAAAAAAAAAAAAGAAAAAAAGAAAAGAAAAAAAAAAGGCCTGGATGAAAAACGAGTGACGTCGAGAGAGACCAAGGTAGGCATGTGTTTGAAACACAATACTTTCACATTAGCTTATTTTTTGCTTGGAGTAGTTACCCAATATTTCCATTGCTGCATTTTTTTTAATGCAGAAAAAGATTAAAAACACGTAACTTTAATTTAAGTTACTCAGCTTGTCTCCTCTTTAGCAAAATGTTTTTCTTCAAACTGAAAGGTGAGTGATCTCATAGTTCGCCGATTTGCTAATATCATTGTATATTTACCTTGATCGAAAAGTCACAGAGGTAGTTGACTTTTTGTATGTGTATCTCTCAGCCTGTTTTGGGTGAAATAAAATGATTACAAATGCTCACGAGTTCCTTCTTAGGACATCAAATGCTCTATTTTCTTCGATGATTGCGGTAGCTCTTCTCTGTTTTGGTATAAGGGAAAGACCTTGTCTCTAAAGGGTTTATGATAGTCTCTTCTCTTTTATTGTTGAGTGGAGGGGAAATACAGTAAAATTTCTCCGAGGATAAGTGTGCTATAAATCCGCGGTGGGGAAGGTAGAGGTCTGAAGGAGAGAAGCTCTTAAACCATCATTTTCACTCTCGCCATTACCCATAAGAAATGTGAAATAAAGAAGAAGAGGAAGCCAAGTGAAAATTAACGTTAAGTCACAGAAACTGACAAGTGGCCTCTGTGATTTAGAGCAGAATCATGTCAAGTCCAGTGTTGAAATAAGAAACACGGAGGACAGGCACTTTTGTGTTGTCTGTAATTGGACAGGTGAAGAAAATGATTTGTTGAAGGTGATGCTAATGACGACAAAGCAATGTCAAAGCATGTGCTGGAAGAAAAAAAAAGAATGGGAAAAAAACATATATATTGTGCTTAGCTTAAGTTTATGAGGAAAAAGATTTTGCGGCAGAGAGAAAACTTTTTGTGAACACAAAATGTAAACGTGATAAATTATCTCTCTGGATTCCTTTTAATTTTTATTGGTATCTCAACTCTCTTGCGTAGGCTAAATGCATTCTGTTTTACTAAACACCTCCCCCCGTCCCTGGTTTGTCCTGCATTGCTACTACAGGTGATATTTAAAAACTACCCATTTTCAGTGGATAAACATGCATCTTACAGTCCAGTTGGACTGGAGGTAAGTTTATGTTTCCAAAACAGCTAAGCAGTTTAGTGGTAATTTTTAAGTAATCATTAAGGTCGCATTTTATTTCGCACCTTCCCATCGACTCTTCATCTCTGAACCATACTCAGTATTAAAATAATCATGCACCTGCCACATTTACACTTGCCTATGCTGCCAAGTTCATCCTCTTCCGATGCATCTCATTTCCTCCATTGCTCATTGTGTTAGAACTGAACTTTTTTTCCCCTCCCACTGATAACTAAAGAGCTTCCATGTTAAAAACAAAAACAAAAAGGAACCCCCCCCAAACAAAAAGAGAAACAAAAAATAACTCCTGGAAATCAAACATAAAGAGAATAGAAGAAACCTCTGAATATTGAATTTCATATGAAACCTCTAAACTGACATTGAAAATTTTTCTTGTTTTGTGTCCCCAATTTTCTAAGCGGCCCCATCTAAAATATTTTATTCCAGTGCCAGACCATATGTTAGACAATACCTCTCTATTTGAGAAACACAGAATTATATTCCAAGAAGGCCTATAGCTCGATACCGAGCAGGCCTATGCTAATGCCACATAGACCTTGGGCAAGTGTTGTACGCGTTTACCTACGTTTTCTAGGGAAGTTATTTACTGATGTCTCCTTCTGTGAGGGGGATAAAATGTGGAGTGAGCAAAGGGCTGAGACAGCGTTTGGAATTCTACAGAGAGAACATTTTCCACAGTTAGCTCTAATAGTTGTTTTTAGAAAGACATCCCTAATTCCACCCCCCCCAAAATAGTTTTGATTATCTTTGTTCTATTGTGATAAGAGTTAAAGAAACTTTAAAAAGTGAAATTAATAGAAAATCTATATTTAATTTTAGGGAATAGCTTCATCTACTTGTTTACCTCTTTTAATTTTTAAAATTGTTTTCTGTATATAGGAAGTAATCATATGCTTAGAAATTTAAAAATATAGGGAATGGTCATCACAGAGTCTCTGTCCCACCTCTGTCTCTCAGGTACACAATTCTTAGTGCAACAAACTATTATCATCAATTTCTTAATTCTTCTTTATTTATTCTTGGGTATCTTTATAACCTAATATCCATTCCCCGGTACATTTACACAAATTTATACATACTACCACTACCTGTACAACTCCACACTTTGCTTTTTGTTTGTTTGTTTGTTTAACCTAACGGTATATCTTGAAGGTCAATTTATTTTAATATATAAAGAGCTTCTTCATTCTTCTAAAAACGACTGCACGGTATTTCTTATCTATATTTCTTTATTTAACAAATTCACTGTATACGAATATTTAGGTTGTTTGTTCATTTCGCTTGTATAAAAAAACGTCGCAATGAATGTCTTTTCTTAAGTGCGTGAGAACATTTATGAAATATATTCCTAGCAGTGGAATTTCTGGGTGCACATATTTGCAAATTTGCTGGATAGTGACACATCATCTTCCATATTAGTTTTGAAATGATCTACTCATCAGCACTGCGTGAGAGGGCCTGTCACTCTGAAGCATCACCTGCAGTAGCCGATGCTCGGATGCTCGCTAGTCTGACAACGAATACCAGCACCTCGGTACCTGCGTTGCATTTCTCCTGCTGTGAATAAACCTGGGCATTATTTCACTCTCTTAAGACCCATATTTATTTCTTTAAAGTGAATGATGTGCTCATGTTCTTTGTCATTTTTCTAATGTGCTATTAGGCTTTTTACACTGATGTGTAAAACTATATATTAAGTGGGAGATAATTGTTTCATGACATGATTGTTGTTTTCCTCCAGTTTGTCATGTGTTTTGGCTTTGCTTGGTGAATTTTGCCATGTAGAAATGTTTAATAGGTATGTATGTAGTTAAATTTATTTATATTTCAATCATAGGACGTTTGAGTTTTGAAATCATCATTAGAAATGCTTTCTCCCTCTGAGGTTATGTTAAGTCGTTCAAAGATGTCTCCTAGGAATTTATTGTCACTTCCTCCCTTTAGAAACACACACACACACACACACACACACACACACACACACACACACCTTTACTCATCCTGAAGGTGGCTGATATACAAATATCAAAAGGAAAAAGGAGGCCTTTCCGGCATAGACTCGGTTGTAAACAGATACTCCTGCTCGGCTCTAAGAGGCTTCTCCTTGAATCTGCTTTCAGAGGTGATCTACCGTGAATGGGGTCCTGCCCCTACTTTCCTCACCCACCGCTCTTGAAGTGGAAGGCGTCCGAAGTTGACAAAGATGTTATGCAGATATAATTGAGGATAATGTCTCCCTCCTGCCCACGGATATGGCTCAAACGAGAACTTCATATTAGTTTGTGCAGTGCTGTAGAAAGCAATTGGAGGCACATACACTGTGGAATAGATCTGCTATCATTAACTTTAAGGTTAAATGCCTTCTCAGTGAGTTACCTGTGCAAGTAAATTAAATCAAACATTTAATGTTAGCTGTGCAGGTTACCTCATTTATGAAGGTTAAATAGCTGAATCTCAATATAATTTTTTTAGCTTTGCGGTGGTGGCGATCTGGAGAGTCCGTGGTATGTGTACTCCTCTAAATTGCTTAAGGCAAGCAACTATGCATATTAATGACTTATTTTCTCACCTTTCAATGTGGTACTAAAACACCTGCAGGTGGCCGGTAATATAAATTAGCTACTTAGATTAGCTACAAAAACACAAAACAAAAAAAAAGACTATCCCTCCTTTGCAACTATGAGAGTAACACAGTTGACAAAGAAAATCCTACATACTGATTGCCTAAAGAATACCAAAAAGATTAAAATAATTATTTTTCTAAAAAATAAAGAGATTTTTCCAGAGCTCGGGATATTTCTATTTTAATTGGTATCAAATATTTCCGTTGTTTAAGATCACATAGCCATTATTAAGTATATGATATACTTAAAGTTGCCATTTTGATTATAGTGGTATTATACCTGTCTAACGCTACACTCGAAAGAACTGGAAGCTGTCATTTATGGCTTATTCAACGAACTAACAGAACCTCAGTGTCTAGTAATTGGTAAATAATGACTTACAAACTCCCAGTGAGCATCGTACTTAAGCCAGAAAATCTAAGTACAGTATTAATTATTGATTAACCATAGGAATTAGCTGTACAGTATGAGATCTGTATACTGTGCTTTTCACCCATAATCACGAGGCATGCTTTTTGGAGTTATTCACAAAGGAAGCCTGCCTTCGGGTCTCCTCGGAGGCTTGTGGAAAAGGACTGGAGAGAGGCAGAAGGTGGGGCAGGAATAATTGCTCGATATTTACCACTGTGGAAATATTGCAGAATGAATTTTAATCTGACTTAATATTGCGTAGATTCATTCCCCCGGCCCCAGTGATACCTAAAGTTACCTGTAGAAAAGCTCAGCATGTATAAAACGGATAGAGTTCCGTTCCCTGGATCACTTGTCCATGGCTGTCAGCCATAGATCTTAAATTTCCTGAGACTTCAATATGTTTTTTTTCTTTATAGCCCAGCTTCGTGTGACTGAATGAAGCATTTAAACACTGTGCTTTGACCTCCTTAAAAAAGTTTCTTAAAATATCAAGTTATAACCCTTATAAGGTTCAGCTCAACAGTCTTTAAAAATAATAGCCCAAAGCAAGAATTTATTGTGAGGAGAGAGGAAATGAAAGTGAGTGAAATGTCTAAATTTACTGCATTAAAATGGAATCTATAGCTCTCTTTTTAAATTTAAGGGTTAATCATCTGTTAACATTTTCCAGTTCTTTTATGTTATGCATGTTCTTTACAGCCACATGTTTTAGAATTATAAAATAAGCATATAAATAACTTCTAATGTGAGCAAAAACCTTTTATTAGATTAGCCGATGACAAGAGCAAGTTTTCTTAAAAGGGCAGAGGAGTTATATGAATTTTATGTGACTTAATCAGCCAGATTTCTAGGTATGATTTTTAAGATGCATTATCATTATTCCAGCTGAATTTAATTCCTAACTTCCACTTGCGTCTAGGAGACTAATAGCAATATGCCTCTTTCGATACAGAGAGAGAAAAATATTCTCTCCCTTCCCTCTTTCCAATTTCCTTCCTGAGGAAATTGAAGGCCATCAATGGCAAAATCAGCACTAGATGTATTAGTTGAAGCCATCGATATGGTCATTTGTTACTGATTTTGCTTTCTGGCACACCGAATTTTCATTATTTATGCAGAATCTACCAGGGCTAAGTGCCAGTGTTTTGCAGACGTTCAGCCCTGGGCAGTGCAAAGTGTACATTTGGGGGGAACGCTCTGTTTTAATGGCCCAGGCCAAGGACCCCTTTCTCACAGGAGCGCCCTTCCCTTTCTGCCCATCGGTGTGGGTCACAACAGTCATCTCGATTTTATGTTGTTACTTTCCTTTGCAAAAGCAAAGGACAGTAGTGCATGGAAGACCAAAGTGGTCGAGTCAGATTCACTCTTAGAGACAAAAACTAGTCTGTAGGAAAAAAAAAAAGAGAGAGAGAAAGACAGTGAGGGAAAGGTGTTTTGCTTTCTGACTTCTTCTATCTAGGGTCATAGAGCGAGTTCTCTGTGAGGCTTGTTTGCACTAAGTCCTCTCATAAAAAAAAAAATTCCTCCTTTTTTGACTGAGCTAATTGGAGTGGGTTCCTGTTCCTCACAACCAAAAGAAACTTATGACAACGGAAATGGCGGCCGGGTGGTGAGCATCACTTTTTTGGGGGCTTTTCCTCTTCTTAGTAAGTCAAGCCAAACATAAACGAGTACAAGAACTGGTGTATCATTTCAAGATTACATTGAGCAGTTTTAACATTTAACAAAAGACTCTCTCCCTTGGCCAAACCTGAGTCGGGCTTCTTTGCATCTTCTTCTTCTGACTGGACCCTGAACTTGGTTCTGTCCTTGGCTGGCTCGGTCCAATTCTATCAAGAATCCGCAAAACTAGTTTCTCAGAAATTCCTCACCCTCCACACCAGGTCAAATTCTTCACTCTCCCGCCCTTTATGTTTTATCATTATGACCTGCCTTCAACAAGAATCCTCTTGAGTCGGTCTAGCGAGCATCCCCCTCACCCTGACCCCACCTGGATTCTTGGCTATGAGTCTCGTCTTGTCCTGTTCTATTCCGAGTGGAGCCCCATCTCCCTTTCCTCATCGCAGTAGTCTCTATTGGATAAATTCTTCCTGCCAGCCTTCCATAGGTATCTGAATAAGTTTTTCTTTAACGACATACCTACAGGGAATGTCAGGGGCTCAGAGCAGCCCTCCCCAGGATGTGCTACTTTGGCATGTGGGTTATTTTGAGCTGAAGGCAATTCAGACCCTAAGGGCTGACGAGAAACCTCCCTCTCAAAGGACTTAGATTGGGGCCCTGCTCATAATAGAAGTTATTACCAGAAATAACTCTTTATGGCCTATCTATAGGTCAGGGCAAACTCCTAATTACTGAACATCTGGACTTCTTATCATCCTGTACTGACCTTCCTCTCCTCTGAAGCCCCCAGGCATTTTATCTCATCCCTAGCTCAGAATATCATATATTCCTCATGTAAGCAGGGTTCCCATACACAGTAAGTAATTATATTTGGTTATTTTCTCTTGTTAATGTATCTCATGTGTATTTGGTTGTTACACCAGTTGAAAGAAACTTGAAGGGCAGGGGAGAGTTCCTTCTTCCCATCCAGGACCTTGTTCATCTTATACATGAAGAGAGGCTTTCAAAGAAATGGAGTTCTTACAGATCCCAGAAAAGGAGTTTCATATTTGTTTAGTGTTTACAGAAGAAGGGAAGACAACTTCAGTGTTGAAGAAAGATGAGATGGCAAGACAAGAAATGAAAAAAGAGGAGTTATTGATGGCAAAGGTTAGGAATCTCATTATCACAGCCTGATAGCAGACTTGGTAACCTCCAGATTAATTTTTGAATGAAATGAAAATAAATACAAACCGAGCAATTGTCACACTGTATCACTCAATCTTTTCCAAGGCTTTGTTTTCCCGAGTAACCCAAATCAGGATCTAGCTGACTGTGACACGTGTCAGAAAATTCTTTAAGCCATGCAGTTTTCTTTTCTTTCGGGCCCGCGTTGTTAGGATCCAAAACACTGTTTGGATGATATTTTGTGCCTATTATCCTCCCAAATGATGCTAAAGCGAATTCATTAATTTTTAATCTGAAAACACTTTAATTAATTCGGAATGTGAAAGGTTAGTTTGAAAATAAGGTATGATACAAAGGAGATGGCAGGCGCCCCGCCGTGCGGCAGATTGCCTCTGATCTTCTGCAATCCAAGCGAGAGGTTGTTGTTCTGTTATGGATGAAAAGGCTCATTATCTCAAAGATAATTGCCCAGATGCCATACCAGTGAGGTCACACTCAACAGGGCTGTGGTTTCTGAACCAAGTCCTTGAGCTAATTAACAGTTAAAGGCATAAGAAACCATTTTTTAAAGGTACCGTGGAGAACAACCTATAAATACTTCCTTTAACCAAAAGGTTTAACTGTTTATGAAGACCGGATGGAGCTACATTGTGAATTTGCGATAAGTGAGACAAATGGAAATGATTTTTCTTCATTCTAGTTAGTAGTGACATGTTTTCTACATTGTTCAAGTTCTGTTTGACATTGCTCCAAACGTGCAAATATCTGTTAACTTTTAAGGAAAGTCATGCAGCGTGAGAAGATAAGGAGTAAACTATTTTAATACCTTTAAATTCTATTTTACATGTTTGAGCTAAGCCTTTAGATTTCAAGGTCAGTGAATACAGCCGAAATGTTGAAATGCTAGACATTGAAATTTTCTGGAAAATATGCTTAGAGAAGATCACAATACAGTGGGGAAAGGCAGGGCTGGAGGAAAACATAAGTGCGAATCTGACTTAGTTTTGTCTCCTCCTCTTCAAAGTAAATGCTACGCTTGCTTGGTTTTTTGAACTGCGCTGTTTTCATTGTGACTTGGCAGCTGGTGGCATCTAAATTGAAATTGAATTTTGTGGTTAGTCAAAAGGTCTTTTTCTGTTAGGAAAACTATTAATACCTGAAATTGAAACTAAGTGAATTGCATATGGATTGTACAATTTGTGACAAGGAACAAGGTTGGTCATTTCCATGATTTCGCGTATAATTTTGTCCTGGTTCAGCCTGGTATAGATTTGTAGGGTGGCTAATTCCCTAACAATAGCTAGAGTCAAAACCGAGTGTGAAATTTTGAGCATTTGCAGATAGACAAAAGGAAGGAAAATTCTGATCAGGTCTGGTGTGAGATATGGAATAAACCAGAAGACGAAATGAGATCAGTTAGCAACATAAAATGGGCAAAAAAAGAAGTTTCCCAATAGGTATGAGAAAGCTTTTCTTAGGCTGCAACTGGCTTTCGGGCTTTATCGAGCCCTCCTTTGTGAGGCGGATTAGAAATTTAGTGCACGAATTACAGAGGATTTTCGTAGTTGCTTTTCATAAATTAATTGAAAATGATTATTTTAATATGATGTGGATGTAGTTATCAGCCAGGTTTGAGTGTTTTTGAGAAGAGCTTGCATGTAAGGACAATTCTCTGTGTCCAATGTCTCTCTCCTTCCCTTTTGGATGACAGACCCCCATGCCATGCAAAATTTATATTAAATAAATTTGTGTGTTTTCCTTTTATATTAGATTTGCTTGCTGTCAATTTTTATTTATTTATTTGCAGAATTTCCAGTGGAGAACTCGAAAAGATAGGAAAAACAAAGAGAGAGAGAGAGAGAGAGAGAGAGAGAGAGAGAGAGAGAGAGAGAGAGATATTACCACCCTCCTAAAGGAGCTTTGTGATCTCCCCATCTCCCACAGTTTTTTTCTTTTTAATGGGGTTGTCTTGGCTTCTGTGAATGACAATATACTAAGGCGAACCACCCAAAGTCTTATTTCACTAATGAGATAGAACCTATTGAGGGGGAGCAGAATATACCACCCCAAAAGGTGCCACGTTGGCAGATGAATCGCCTTTGGAGCTGAAGGCAATTAAGACCTAGCAGACTCAAGAAAAGCTTTTTCCTTCCCCTTAACTGCCTAAGATAATTTAGATAGGGGGCCTGTACCGGGAAGAAAGCTATTACCAGAGGTAACTTTTTTAATCAGAAAAACTTGTCTGCACTGCCTGGCAAAACATTTGTTTATCAAACATTTGCTCTTCTTATCTCCCTGTGAACCATCCTGGTTTTCTTCTCTCCTGAGTCGGACGAGAAAGTGTTGCTTCTCTCCTGAGCTGGCCTCTGTCCTGTTTCAAGCTCTCCACGTGCCTTTCCTTCCGCCCAGGTTGGCTGTACTTTGCTCAATTTCTCACATCTTCGGGCTTTAATGCTGGCTCCTCAGAGAAGCGTGAGCTGCTGAAACGAGGTGCTTCCTCCCCCTTTTATCATCTGACTCTTACGGTTTCATCTTTCATAGCACTTATCCCAGATACGATTAAGTTTCCGTTTGTTAACTAATTTTTGTCAGTTTCCCCTACTGCAGTGGGAAATTTGTGAGAACGGGAACTGTGTATTTCTCGGTCATTCCATCACCGAGCTCATTTTTTAAAGACACTGAATAAGTTCATAAATAAAAAGTACTTTTTGCTCTTTTTAAAGATAATTAATTACCTAATCAGAGCGAACCTTTACCAACAATTATAATCATGATTCTATTCCTTAAAATGAGCAAATTGGAGAAAAATACCCATGAGATCAATGCATTCGGTTGACTCTCAGGTTCCTGTTGTCTCCCATCCTTTGTAGACAGACCCATAAAATATTCTAGATGCCGGGGAGCCGTTTGCTTGGGGAAGGAGGGAAGTCCCCCTTCAATACCAAGTGTCATCCTGATGAGTCAAAGCCAATCCTGGCAGCTCCGTCCCATTCGCCAATGATTCATTCAGGAATGAGCAGGACCGAACAGGGCTGCTGGCATAGTATGAGAAAGATTTCCTCTCTGCTAAGAAAAAAGGTTTAAGGTGTTAAACAAAAGCGATTCAGGAAGACAGTTTTGGTGCTACAATTTTCAGCACTTCATGAAATGATCAGTCTCCATTTGGAGAACTACAAAATGGGTTGGAGGGCAGGAAGTTTTTAGAGGATAAAGACTAAAGAACGAGGAAGAGGAAAGTAGAAAGTATCTAATTGGCTGGGGCCACATAGTCAACCTCGTTTGGCATGAGAAGGAGCCAAGAGATAGGTATAGAGCCCAGAGTTTGAAGACTGGCTGACTGGACAGTCTGGTCAAGTGGAGCGTTTACAGGGACATGAAAGTTATCTAAATTTAGATTTGCATTTTGGGGCTCGACAATTATTTCAACGAACGAAAGAAGCTGCTTGTGTCCGGACTTTGCTGTTTGTTGACTGAAGATATGACGCTGGAGTTTCTGAGGTCATGTTGGGGCTTTGAGATGAAGAGCCGCCATGCCGAGGGGAGCAGAGTCAAATAGAAAAAGAACCATAGAATCATCCAGCCTCCAAAACGCTCCGCCTCCAATTTCTCGTTATGTGAGATAATGAAATTTATTTATTTTTAAAAGGAGTTCTAACAGGTCTGCCGTTATTTGAAGTCCAAACTGCTGTTCTGACAAAATAAGGGTCATAATAAGCAAGCGACCCATGTATAGTGATAGAATTATAAAATTATATTTTGTTAGAAAAAGAGTAGTGAATAAAACCTTAATCAATTATCAGATACTGGTGTGATAATTACTTTTGATTGGATTAAGAAAAATCTCCCCAAATGCTGATGGGGTGTGAAGTTCTAATCACTATTATAGACAAGATGTATTAAGAAGGATTTTCAACGAGGCAATGTAATTTAAGATAATGCTTCCCCCCCCACCTATTCTATTTAGTAACACAAAATGAATGTCTACTTTAAGAACACCAGAGAATTGAAATTACTGCTGCGATAGTTCTAAAACTAAAATATCTTCAAGGGAAAAAGAATTTTTTACCAATTATGTCTAATTATACTTAGGAAATAAAGAGGTTCTTAGTATTTACGAATCAATAAATGTTCTTTCTGTTTTCCGACTATGTTTCCTCTCTCGGAGGTCTGTTAAATAGAAGAAGAAACTTATTTATTATTGAATTTAAATACCTTTTACAATTTTTAACTAAAATGGGCCTCACAGTATGAAAAAAACCTGAGAACAACATCAAAATCCGAACAACGGAAAACCCGTGTACAAAAATTGTGTCTTTCCCCCAACTTAGAACACAGCCTTACTCTCCACTGGCCGTGATTCATGTTTATTTTTCCACCTTGAATCTCTTATGAACAGCCTGGATGGATGAATGAGCAGATTATGTCATATATAGAACAAATATTTATTGAGCACTTCCTACGGGTCAGACGTTATGCTTGGTGGTGCTGGCAATGTAGTTATGAAAAAGGCCACGGAGGAGTCTGCGCTCCTCAAGTCTCTGGGGCAAGAAGTATGAAAATTAAATAAGTGTTTTCCTGAAGGCGAGAGAGGTGTTAAGGTAGGGGAAGTGCGGGGTACTGATGATGAGAAGCGGCCAGGTACCTAACTTCATCTAGAGCGTGGTAAAAGGCCTCCCTAAGAAAATCATCCGTACACCAAGACCTGGGGAAGAAAGGCAATGGGTTGAACAGATTCTTTCATCTATTTTAGGTTAGTGGAGGCAGAAAGAGCGTTACGTGGTCACATCCAATTTAAGTAGTTCCTGTGTTTTAGCGCTTGTTTCTGTCGGATATATCTGTGAGCACATTTAGCAGTATTAGGCTCTGAAGTGAAAATTTTTTTCTTTTAGACTTAAGCTTTGAGAAATGAAGAATTTTAATGCAGGGGTAAAATAAATTGCTGTAAGAAAGCTAAAATCAAGGTAGATAAATGTACGTGTGACTTCAGCAATGGGAGGAAATAGTGCAGAGCAAGGCCAAATGGACTCTAAACTGCAGCATAAAGGCTTTAGATGGAACATTATTGAGAATTTCCATAAGGTCTTAAATCGTTCGGTCAACCGATGTTATTGGCCTACAGAAGGTTGGGTGCATGAGGGGAAGTTAGGATTTGTTGCCGTTTCTCGTCATTCTCCGAAAAATGAGAATCTTATCCACTGTTAAATTCTTTAACATCTCTCATGAAATTTTGTTTTGACTGGGATTTTTAGAGAGCAAGATCTAGACTTTTGTCACCGAGTCCAAGGGCAATCGCAGAAGTGTTAAACGTTTAGCTGAAGATCAAGATATTTATCACGGTGCGTAAGTACTTTGTTTTGATGGTGATGTGTCTGGGGTAGTAAATTTTAGGAAATAACTTGGGTAAGGAACATCTGTTTATTGGCAGGGAACTTTCTCTTAGTTCCGCTGCCGCCGTCTCTGTTCAGGCACTTACTGATTTTTTGCCTGGATTGCTACAGTACACGCCTAACTGGTTTTCCTTCCTTTACTCTGTCTTCTTTGACTATATATTCGACTCTGATGCCCAGATGACCTTTTAATAGGCCAGATCTGACCACGTCTTGCTCCTGAGCTTAAGAATCCTCAATCCATTGCTTTGAAGATTATAATCAGCTTCCTAGACAAGGCGCATCATCATTATCCTCTTTGCTGTTTTTACCTCGCTACTGATTTATACTTACATTTTTACTTAGCCAGATAAACGACTGGCAGTTGCATGAAGAACATACCCATCCATAGACTTGTCCATTTGTTTTTCGGCCTTGGCGACATAGCCCCCATGCTGTCTCTTCATCAGGGACTGGGTCTTGTTCATCTTTATCAATGCAGAACTTAACATAATTTCTGGAAAACGAAAGGCATATCATAGATGCAGCTCATCAGAAACAAGTTTTATTTTTTTGATACTGCTCATCCGATTCATATATTGGGGAAATAACCTGCTTTCCTGCATTTATTTGTTCGCTTCTATTTGAAAGTGCCATTTTCCTAACCTCATTACTAAAACATTCTGAGCCTATACTTGAGGAATTATGGTTCAGACATTGGTAGAGTGCAAACAGTACAGTTCATTAGTTAAGAAGATGGTCCTTGGCTTCAGAACTCTGAGTCTGAATCTTGGACGTTTAATTTGTTAACCATGTGATGTTGAAAAAGAGAACTTCTCTGATGCCTTGGTCTTCCCATCCGTAAAATCACAGTGCCCGTCCCATGGAGTTAGAAGAGGATCGACTGGGATAAGCCTTGTTAAGCACCGTTAAGCACTTAGGGTATCTGGAAGGGAGCGAGCATTTAATAAATGTTAAGCATTATCATTCTGAGGGTCTGCCTCTTCTGTTCCAGGATTTGCTGGTGGACTTTGGAACTAGAAGGGAGCATAAGGCATGGTACTTACGTACTGAGAGCAGGGGATCGAAGATGATGAAGGCACAACTCCCTCTCATCAAATCACAAAGTCGAGATTAGTAGTTCCCATAAGGAAGGGAGAGACAAAGTATGTTAAGCATTTTGAAGAGGGGGAGCAGGGGTTTTCAACCTTGGCACTACTGACCTCTTCAGATTGATGATTCTTTGTTGTGGTGCGGCTGGCTTTGGATAACAGATGTTTAGCAGCATTTCTGACCTCTATCCACTAGGTGCGAGTAGCTGATCTCTAGCTGTGAAAACCAAAAATGTTTCCAGGTGTTGCCAAATACTCCCTGGGAGACAACATTGCTCCCTTCTACTGAGCTAGGGGAATTAGGGAAAACTTGGCCTGGACAGGTAGAGAATTGTGAGGTCTGGCCAACCATGCAGGCAATTTTCAAACGAATAGCAAAGATTAGAAGAGGCTTTGAAGAGTCAACCTTTGGGAAATCTTTAGAAATCTGATTGATCTTTTATCTGTCTAAAATGAATTAGGTGTTGTGTTTAAAGGACGAATGGATTACCAGAGTTTATTATTAACATTTGTCAGTCCCAGAAGGTGATAGATCATCTGGTATATTCTCAGTGCATCAAAACACTAAACACTCATGGTAGGCATGAAGATGCAAAACACAGCTTCTGACCCTAAGAAACTTGTTTATTGTGAACTCTTTAAAAGTAGAGATTCTATTTTATGACAAAAGCTCATAAGACGCATTGAGAAGCACTGGAGAGCTATGATTGTGCTTAAATAATTCAAGACAAAGATCTATGCACCCCAATGTTCATTGCAGCATTGTTCATGGTGGCCAATACATGGAAACAACTGAAATGTCCTTCAAGAGATGACTGGATAAAGATGTGGTCCATATATCCAATGTAATATTACTCAGCCATAAGAAAAGATGAAACACTGCCATTTTCAACAACATAGATCTTGAGATTATCATGCTGAGTGAAATAAGTCAGACAGAAACATTGAGAACCAGATTTTCACTCATGTGTGGGATACGAGACTGAAAACACAAGCAAATAAAAACATAGACAATAAATAGTTGAGTGGTTACTAGAGAGAAGGTGGGGGAGTGGAGGTAGAAGAGGGCACAGGGTGTCAAGTCTAGGGTGACGAAAGGAGATTGCACTTTGGGTGGTGAACATGCAATGCAATACACAGATGATGCGTTTTAGAATTGAAACCTATGATTTTCGTAACCAACACCACCCCCATAAGTTTAATATATAAAAAAAGAAAGGCGCTTTCATAGATCACTGAAACAAAATTTTCTAGGAATTTAGTTAAAGAAGGAGTCATTTCAGGCTCCATAGTAGAGGAAGGCTCTTTACCCAGAGTGATGTATAAATGGAACCTTAGAAGTGGGTGAGATTTAGGTGAGAAAGGTGATATGTATTTCAGGCCTGTAAGTCCCAAACAAAGAAATAGAGGTAGGAATGAACAGCAGAGGTTTGGCAGAGAATAATCTGGGCTGGAGTTGAAGGTTTGGTGAAAACCAGGCAATGGGGCTGGATAGATATTCGGATTTATCGAAGACCGTGTATTTTCATTTATATGAACATTTCTAAAATGCTGTTTGGCATGATGCCTTAGAGAGTCATCTGCTATAAGTTACATCGGGAGCTTTGAATAGGACTCAAAGGGACAGACTAAATTCTTTAGTTTGCATCACATGGCTTTCTCCTTGGCGTGGTCATTAGTTTGGGGAATATGCTTATTTTGGTCCTGTGTTCTCTTCTCTGAAACTGTGGCCGTCAGAGAATCATGTCTCTCCCGACTGTAGGAAAGGTTTTCATTTCCCAGGCTGTCTCTTCTTTCTGTTTTCTCAAATTCCCATTGCTCTGGTTAACGGGTTATGGTGAAAATACCTCCTTTTCTTAAAAGCTCCTGAGGATTCTGGTTCACTTTTGGGGTTACGATAATTAAATAGAAGAGGACCACTTAAACATGACCTCGCGCACAGCTAAGTGTCATGTATATTATCACACCCCACCTCTTACAGTACGTAAATAGAGGTGCATAGTTGTGGCGACAACCAAAAACCAAATCAACAAATAAATAACACTAAAATGTAACTGTATTGTCCACTGGCAACAAAAATCCCGTCTTTCTTTCAAATTTAAGTCAAAGTAATTCTCTCCGCTCCAAAAAAGGTAAAGACAATGCCAAATTACAAAGTGTAGAAACACATTTCAAGGACTATATTTGTAAAATCTCACGCGGGTTTTCTGCCCTATGTTCATTTAAAAAAAAAAAAAGTTCGTACGGCACACTGTTCTAACTTTGAATGTTTCATGTTCAGTGTTTTCTCATTTGGAATGATAAAATTGATTCTTATATTCCCACAGAAGTAAGCATGAATCACTTGTGGAATCGGTGGGTATGTATATGTATGAATGTACTTGACTAACAGAGAGAGGGGAGGAAAAATAAAATACTTCTGTACTCCGAGACTGACTCAGGCCCAGAGGTATGTCGAGGCCTCTTAACTGAAAACTCCAATAATTTTCCTGATAATTTAGACTTGATGCTTCACATTCTGGCATTCAATTTCCAGCAAGTCAAAAGGTGTCACATTTACAGTAATATGTAAATCTTGATGGTCTATGCTCCAATTTCTCGAGGAGAAGGAAATCGGTCTTTTCTTCCCAGGAAATATGCCTCCTTAACAATGCTAAAAATAAGTCCTCATCCGTGTTTTCCAATGGTCACTGTCATCCACTGCGGATCTGAGTCACATTGTCTTCCTGCCGGGAGGAGGCAGCCCCGGAAGGAGGGGAGTTTTTCACATTTGCTCGGATCCAAACGCGACAGTGCTGCTGGGTTCCATCTGTTCCGCTCCGTGCTGTGTGGTCTCACTGTCCCCCGCAGACTGCCGCTAATGTCGCTACTTGGCAGCCTGCAGGTCACTGTCGTGCTGCTGCTTGTTTTGTGGGACCGCTGATCTTGACAGTTCCCGGTTCACACCCGCCCGAGCCGGGGGCGACCTCATCTAGGCCACCCACTCTCAATGGCTGGGGACTGTGGCCTGCACTGCTGCTAACTCCCTCTGGACAGTCAACTCTTGCCGTTCTTCTTCCTCTCTGGCTGAGCAGCCTTTGGAGAGAGTGGTCCCTTGCTATGGACTTAGCGCCAACCCCCTGCCAAGGGACTGGCCGGACCAAGGGGTGGTCCAGTATACTGAATACGGACCTGATGCTCATCCTTGGTTATTATTTTTCCTTGCGGAACAGACATCATTTTCTTTCAGAGCTCACTTTTCCTTGAGGATCTACAGTTTATGAAACACATCAGTACATATCTAAACACATCAGTACATATCTAAGCTCCTACCCACCTAATTCTTTCCTTCTAGCCTCTTCGTTTACCTTTCATTTAATTAGGGGTGTGATTAAATTCAGTTTTCAAGGTTACTACACACTTTGAGATCATTCCTTTTCCACAAAATGGTATACTATTTGGGAACATCATCTTCACAAACACATGAAGGAGATCTTGGAACAGTTTTGCTAAATTCAAAAGCTGTCTGATTTAGTTGAGATAACCAGCTTCATTGACCTAAAATGCCAATGTGGGGATTACATTTTATGGTCTGTCAAACTCTAAAAGGCTCAAAATTTATAGATAATCCTTCAAACAGTTAAACTATTGCAGGATAAATAGAAAGCCAAACAAATTTAGTTTATTCTCAAGATTCTTGTAATTTTGGGGGTGTAATAGTTTACCTAGGTCCTCTTCCAGCCCAGGCATTAAAAAAATAGTATATGGAAAGTGATGTGATATAGGCAATAAAGGGGAAGTATGGAGATAATGCATCTGAAACTCTTGACCTGGGGCTGTGTTCATGACAAGCTGTCTTCGCTTGTTGGCTGGTGACAGTGATGGTGACCAAAAGGGTCTTAACGTAGCTTGTAGTGTGACTAAACTCTAGGGGGTCTTCTTCATGTTGGCCAAGAAAAGGAGAGAAATAAAGTAAATAACATTTCCCCTGAATTTTTGACTTGCAAAAGAAGAGTAGGAATAAAGATAATCATATTATCATGGACTTTTTAAAAGCAATTTTCAGTTGGGCTATAGACGCGTGTGAGTTTACGCTCACATAGTGCCTCCTAAGTGCTACGCGCTTGTAATTCATTTACCGCTCCCGTCAGCTCTGTGAGGAAAGTACTGGAATGATTCATAACTTACTGACAAGGAAACCGGCAGGTTAAGTAACATGCCCGGAGTTGCTCGCCTAGGCGATCGAGTCAGATCAGAATCCAGGTGATCTAGAGCCAAAGTCTATGGACACTGTACTTGACGGCTTCCTGCAGTGTAGACAGAAAATAGATAGCATGAGTTCCTAAATAGGATTCAGCTCTTCGAAATGTATCTATGAAAAACACATTGGAGAGAAACTGGGTCAAACGCAGTGTTAAAAATGATTAAAAACCAATGTTCTGCTTATTCCTTGTATATTTCCTTTACTGTGTATTTTTCTTAAAAAAGAAGTGAATAGAAATTACTTTCTTAGCTGTTGATGCAAGAATATTGTTATTGAGCAAGACTGCCTTCGTGAAGAAAATATTATATGTGCTCTACTTTTTCTCATTTTCCTGTAAGAAGCTCCCCCCATTTTTTTTTATTTGATTGAAAGAAATACATAACCTTTTAGGGATATAGCAAAATTGAGTATAATATGTAAGTATAATATTAAATCTATTATTAATTATGTGTGTGTGTGGGGGGGTGGGGGGAGGCACTCTCAGGACTGATGGTTTATAGCATCTTTGTAGAAATTAGAAAAAGATGCCCTCCTTGCTTGAATGGATTAGAAAAACGCACCTGGCTGAGCAATAAAAGCCCGGTGGTTCTGCGTGCTTCTAGAAGCAGGATGTCTGGGTTCTACTCTTGGCTTTGCCTCATCATCGTGAAGTGGTTTTGTTATGCTATTGGCTTCTCTGTACTTCCATTTTCTCATTGGTAAATAAGGGACTTTTAGTGCTTTCCCTAGAAGTAATTATGTGTATTAATTGAGGTGTTAAGAAGAGTGTCTGGCCCATAGCAAATATTTGATAAAAATTAGCTATTTGTATTTTAAATTATATTTAACATTAATTTAGAAAAAGTGATTTTTTTTTCTACTTATATTTTATAAAAAAAAACTTACTGAGACATTCCCCACTCATATTTAATATCTCTTTATTTGTCATCATTACACATACTGTTTGAATCATTCAAACAGTTTTTTTGGGGCTCAACATCTTGAACCCCAAGTTGAGACACAGCACTGTTTTCTGTTTGACGCTGTCCCAGAAAATTCTATCTTAAGCCACCGCCACACATTACTGAGTATTAGGACAGTTCCCCGCGTCCTTTGCCCCATTTTTGAAGTGTAGGTGATTTCTACAAAGAACTATTTTCTGTATTGTTTTCCTTCTTTTTTTTAAAGGACATATTTATTCAGTGTCATGTTCAGACTATTCTGTTTAACAACCACCAGCATGGGTGAAAAAAAAAAATTTATGTTAAAACTCTTTGTTGGAACGCTTTACACTTTCCACAGCACAGAAACTTAGAAAACCTGTTATACAGTTAGTCACAAATACAGTCCCCGAGTTCTTCGCCCATACACAAGAGTATTGTCAAAAACATGTCATCTTTGTAGTAACTAGACCCTGCTACCACTGTGCTCGGCTCAGTTTACGATCTGTTGTAACCTGCAGTTTCCCTGTCATTTCTCCAGCTCTCCTTTCCTACTAAGCGTTGTTTCCTGGCAACAATTAAAACCTTCTGCTGCTGTTGGAAGTGCCAGAGCCACCTCAGTTTTGTGGTTCGGCAAAGTTTTGGCCTTCCCCATCACAGGGACCAGAGCATCTGCCTCCAAAGTTTCTTCTTTTCATGGGTTCGAAATGTGAAGGTTGATTTCTGTAGTTTGCCCAAATCGTTGTAGCTTCCTCCTCCACCTCCAAGATTACTTGCATCATGACCAAATCCATCACGGCCACGGCCGTCCCCATTGCCACCATATCCTACACCCTGGCCGCCACCAAAGCCATCTCACTCACTGAGGTTTCCGCCACGATCAGAGTTGTCATTCCCACCAAAACCACCTCCACGACCAATGCCCCCAGGACAACTTCAACCTCTTTGGCTGGATGAAGCATCTCTTATTGAGGTAGGGCTCTCCTTACTTCACAGTCATGGCCTTTGACAGCACGACGTTTCTGAATGACAGTCTTGTCCACAGAGTCGTGGTCATCGAAGGTTACAAAAGCAAAGCTTCTCTTCCTGCCACTGCCTTGGCCAGTCATGGTTTCAATGACTTCAGTTCTCCCCTGTTCGAAGTCATCTCCTAGCGATATTCTTCAGTTTCTTCCTTAATAGCACCAACAGACACCTTTTTTCACAGTGAAGTGGGCACCAGGTCTTTGAGAATATTCTCTTGAGACAGCTGCCGTTGGTTCCACAACTCCTCCATCCACCTGGGGTGGCCTCGCACTCAATGGCTGTGACTCCCTCTCCCACAGTGGCAGGTGTGACAAACGCAAAGCCTCTGGAGCACTTGGTGTTTGGCTCCCATCACCACGCAGTCTGTGCGCATCCCCCGTTACTCAGGATGGCTCCTTGGACTCTCATGAGTTGTTTCAAAGCTCAAACCTCCGATGAAGAGATTCTGCAGCTGTTCCGGCTCTTAGGGAGACTCTGACTTAGATGTAACGACCACGGGAGGGGAGATTGTAACGATCTCATTCAGTGTAGCCACTAACAGGAAGGGTATGCGTTGCTTTCTAAAGAGCTGTTTAAAACAATCGTGAAAAATGACATCCAGTGCTTTTTACTGTGTATCTGTACCCAAGGGGTAATTATTAAATACGTGCGATTTCTCTCCTTTTCTTTTTATGAAGAACACTTTCTTTTGTTTCTTTTCATTTTATGCCATATGATTCAGTAAGAATCATAAACTGGCATTGATTGAGATTGTTTCTGATGGATGTGTCTTCCTCAAACAGTACTTTATGGTTCAACATAAAGAAATTTAGAGAGCTCCTTCCTATATGATAATAAGGTAAATTCCCTCTTCCAAGTGACAGTTTGGGGAAAATTTTACAGCTATATTTTACATCGATAAGCTGCTATGATGCATCAGGAGAACCTAAGGCATGCCCTGGGGAAAAACAGGTGGGTTTTAAATTTCCCTCTCAGGATCAGGGGTCCTGTTGCTTGAGAGAGATGATTGTGATATGACATTTGAGAGCAGAACACTGAGTCTTAAAGAGTAGTCCCAGGTTCAGCTGCGTCGAGTAAACACATCCAGGCACCATTCCTTAGAGCCGAGCCCCAGGAGTCTGCATTTTAAATGCAGGTCCTTCCCATCCAAGGTGTTTTCGTCCACACATAAATTTGAGTAATTTTTCTCTGTATAACAGAGAATATGTATAGATGAAAAAAAACGGGTTCTATGGAAAATGACCTCACAGGGAGGAGGGACCTTCGAATCTCTTTTGTAAATAACTAAATGGGGGATTCTTATGTTCTCGTGTTCATGCAAACTAGAAAATTGTTGCCTTGTGAGGTGCAAAAGCTTTTTTTTTTTTTAAACTTTAATGATAATATAATTGGCCCCGGGTTTACTAAAAATGCCTTAAATCGATAAAAATATATTGGATTAAATGAAGGACCAGAAACATTTATGCTCAGATTAAGCTCTATTTGAGTCTTGGAGAAATGAGACGAAACCCCATTAGAGTCATTTTGCAAGTGTTTCTCTGTCCTTTTCTTCCTCTCGTCTTGCATTCCTGAAGAGCAGCCAAGAAATGGCTCACATTTGCCCACCTGCAAAGCTGGGTTCCAATCCGGGGGATGAACCGTTTTGCTGAAATCATCATTTGCAGAGACACACAGCTCCTTGGCTGGGCGGAAATGTTCCTGTCATGATGGAAAGCAGGTATGCCACAGCTGGAAGGCGAGGGTTGCCATGGTCACAGCGAAAGCCTTCAGACGGCCTCGATGATGCTTCGAGAGAGTTGGCCTGCCAGGGTGGGTGTGAGGGCTGATCTTTCGGTAGCCATAACGGATGATGTGCCCTCTGCAAGTCTGAGTGCTCACCACTGTGAGATGCTTTCATGCCTTCGCTGATTCAAGGTTGATATGACAAAATAACCTTGGATCATCCGATGTTACCCTTGTATTTCGAAGTCAAAGCCACCGACGTGGGTTAAGCATACTTGCGGTGTTTGAGTCTTTGAGTCCATTACTTACTTTCACTTGTTTCTTCAGAGAAAGTACTATTGAGCGTTTAGAATTGTGTTCCGAAGTCGGGGTACCAGGGTTTCAACACAGGCTGCAGTAGTTTGTAGTGTGTGTGATTCTCTGTTTCTGAGTGGTTGATTTTACTTTTCTGTGCCTCGTTTTTACTCCCGTATGGTGGAGGGTGAGGATAGTACCTCCCTCATGGAGGGTTTTCACGAGGATGAAATGAGGTAACGCAGGTGAAGCATTTGGAGCCGTTCCTGGCACACACATACGCAATCCTCAGTAAATGCAAGTACATCTATTTTCTCAATAGATTTTCTCAATAGATTATTTTCTCAAATGAGCAACAAATTGAGCTATTTACATTCAAATAACCAACTTCATCTCCAAACGTGTTTAATTCCTAAATTTTATTAAAATTTTTTTTTGACATTTAAATAGACTTTATTACAATTTTTTTTTCCTAAGGTTTATTTTTATTTTTATTACTTCGTTGTAATTATTTTAAAAAATTTTTATTTTATTATTAGTTTCAAGTATACAGTACATTGGTTAGAAATTTATACATTTTATAAAACGATCCCCCTAATTGCTCTCTCTCTCCTCTGGCTCTCCGCCTAGCCATTACCTTAATGCTAACTGTATCCTCTACGCCATGCTCCCCATCCCCGTGACCACCTATCAACCACTAGTTTGTAATTCCTAAGTTTAAGAGCTTTTAAAATATATTGAACTCGATGCAGCGTGTTATATATGTGTATGTGTGTGTTGAATGACAGTAGATGGTAAGTGATGTAAATCCAGACGTTGGCCATTTACCTCCGTGGTACTGAGGATAGGGAAGATGTAAAGCCACAGCTAAGGAATACTATGTCCCTTCACAAACGTTTTATTTTTCTGTTACGTTCTAATTCTAGAGTTCCTTTGGGGTCGCACAATTTCGGTTTCCTATTTGTGCTTTTATAAAGTTATCTAAGAAGAGTGTGGTTTCTTTGACCCATTTCTTCGTTAGGATAATGCAGAGAGCACACAGAGAGGAACAGCACCGTTCAGCTTATTAAGGACCTTGGTCGTCGATTCATGATGCTAGAGAAGACTAAGTGCCTTCTCTGAATTTTGCAGGGTTAAGGACAGGGGCACTCACTAACAATTTTTCTCATTTCTCAAGAGAGATTAGATGTACCAAGCAAACTTGTTCCCTACCCTGCAAATTGGGGTTTAGCTAAGCAGGAGTGGCTAGAGCGTGGTCATTAGGAGGCTTGAATGCAATCCGCTAAATGCTCTTTCAAAGATCAATGGGAATATGCAAATGTTACAACAAAATCCAGAGCTGACAGGCCATTTCGGCTCTAAATGTGATCATTAATCAGTATGCTGAGGCTTCACATGGGTAAAAAGTGCTCGCAGATTAAAGTGTGTAGTGAGAAGTGTTTTTGACATTCGGATTCTGCCATCCACTTCCTGTACTAGTTCTGTAAAATGACTGTGTATTCTTATGGACATAATATTTCAATCCCGGTCAGGAATAAAAAAGGGCATTTCCATGGATTTATTGAAGGATAATTGGGATATAATAAACTGTTCATATTAAAAAGTATAACATTTGATGAATTTTGACATCTGTGAAATCACCTCCGCAACTAAAATAATGACTGTATCTGTCATCTTCTTGAAGTTTCCTTGTGTCTTTGCGTTTCCTCTTCTTCCGAACATGCCACTGTCCCTAAGGCAATCACTGGCCCGTTTTCTGTCAATATAGATTAGCTTGTACTTTTTTTGAGTTTATATAAATGAAGTTATATAGTATGCATTCTACTTTGGCTTTTTTTTTTTTCACTTGGCATAATTATTTTGAGATTCGTGGATGCTGCAAATATCAATAGTTTATTTTTTTTATTGCTGAGCAGTATTACATTCTATGGATATATATATGTCTATTACTTGACCTTTTGATAGACTTTTAGGTTGTTTCTGGTTTGGGGTTAATACAGATAAAAGGTCTAAGATCATTTATGTACAAGTCTTTGTATGGACGTATGTTTTCATTTCCTTGTGTGAGAGTCTACTGGAGTGGCTGAAATAAATGGCTGGGTTGTTTTGAACCTTTTAGAGAAACTGTCTACAGTTTTCCAAAGTGGCTAAATCATTTGACATTTCTGAAACAGGCATGAGAGTTCTATTTCTCCACATACTTGCTTACTTTGGCTATATTCAGCCTTTTTAATTTTAGCCCTTCTAGTGGTGTATAGTAGTATCTCATTGTGGTTTTCATTTGTTTTTCCTAAAAAATAAAAATGTTGACTTTTTTCCGCATGTAAATAAATATCCGTATATCTTCTTGGGTCAAGTGTTTGTTCAAAAGAAGTTGTATAATCTGCATACAAATACTTTATTAGATTTGTAAGTATCGTCTCCAAGTTTGTGCCTTGTCTTTTTATTTTCTTAACAGTATTATATGAACAATAATTTTACATTTTAATATTGTTGCCAAATCCAAGATGTATACTATTTACAGTATCGTTGCCAAATCCAAGATGACTAAGGCTTTTCTCCTAAGCTTTCTTTGAAAAATATTAATAGTTTTAGCTCCTATATTTAAGTCTATGGTTTTATTTGAATATGGTGTCAGGAAATGACTGAGACCTTTTTTTGTTTGTTTATAAAAATTGAGTTATTGAGTCGTTCTAGCCCAGTTTGTTGAAAGGATTTTCATTTCCCCATTGAACTGCCTTGGTACCTTTGTTAAAATCAATTGGCCATATGTGTCTGGATCTATTTCTGGACTCTATATAGTTCCATTGAATTGCATGTCTATCTTTATGCCAATATCATATTTTCTTGATTAATGCACCTTTATAATATATCTTGAAATCAGATAGTCTAAACCCTCCAAATTCATTCTTTTCTTTTGAAAGTCATTTTCACTTTTTAGGTCATGTTCATTTACATACAACTATTAGAGTCAGGTGGTCAATTTCTATTACGAATCTGCTGCAAAGTTTGAGATTGCATTGAATTTATACATCAATTCAGGAAGAATGAAATCTTGACAGTAATTGACGTGACTCCTGAAATATGGTATGCTTCTTTTTTATAACTTTAACTTTTCTCTCATCAATGTTTCATAGTTTTCAGTGTACAGGTATTATACATATATTTTAAATTTACTCCTAAATATTTTAAATGTTTTCATGTTATTGTAAACGGTATAGTTTAAAAATTTTAATTTCTGATTGTTTCTTACTTGTTTGTAAAACTATAATTGATTTTCATATATGAATTTTATAAACCATAGTATACTCGTATTATCAGTTCTAGTAGATTTTTTGCAGATTCCTTTTGTACATAGATGATGTGTCATCTGAGAATAAAGATACACCCCCTCCCCTGCCGACCCCCAGCCAATCTCCGTGTTTTTAAAAATTTTCTTCTTTAATGCACTGGCTAGGACTGCCAGTACAATGTTAAATGAAATTGTTAGGGTGATTTGGTCAATTCTATGTTGTCTAGTTCTGGCATTTTTGTATTCTTTTACATATTTTTTGAAGTTTGTTCTATGATTCATCTAAGTTCTGTCAAAACAGCAGAGGAACCTTTAGCCCGCAGCTAATTTGGCTCCACTATTGAGATAATCCTTTTCTAAGTACAGAACTCATTGCCTCATGCATTATGAGAATTCTACACTCCAGCTGTTGGGAGGATAACTTATTCCCAGCCCACTCTGATCTCTGGAATTGCTTCACCAGCCTCAGGTAGTTACTGCATATACATGTGCTAAAAAGTACTCAGCTGAAGACTCAGGAGAAATTCCTCGTGTATTTTTAGAACTCACTCTCTCTCTTATCTCTCTCTCTCTCTCTCTCTCTTTCTCCCTCCTTACCTTCCTCCCTCTCTCAGGAAGACTTCCAGGGTCTGTTTGTTTCCAACTATTCTGTCTTGAGGCCTAGAAACTCTGCAGACAGTGATCTGGGGCCACTTTTAGGCCTCATATTATTCGTTCTTTTATCTCATAGATCACTGTCCTCAGATGACTTTTGTCCAATGTCTGAAAACTTGTTTCATATATTTTGCCCATTTTAAATTATTTATTGTGATAGGGTAAAACTGGTTCCTATTATTTTATCATGGCTAGAAGCAAAAGTCTTAGGTGTATTTTGAGTTTATAAAATTCGTCAAATTTATTAGGACTAATTTATTTGATTCATTCAGACTCTTTCAGAAATAGAAGCCCAACTCAGCTTCCTTAAATAGCTGAAATATGAAAGCACTTACCTACGTGGAAATTAAAAGGTAGATAATAGACTGCAGAGGTTTAAAAGGTGGTAAAAACACACACTCTCTTTGCATCTCATGTTTGCTTGCTTTCTTATATCATCTTGGCTTTATTTTTAGAAAACCCCTCTCCACAGAGTTTAAAGATGACAGCTGTAGTATTATGTGAAACCTTGAGTGATGACCTCAGAGGAAGGGTAGACATCTTCCTTAATAACTCTGCTAACATGATTGAAAGGGATTCTGACTGGCCCAGTTTAAGTTACGTTTGCAACTCTGACGTCAGTACTTTGGTCAAGGTATGGCGTACTTGGGTTTATCGCTCTGGTGTAGGAGGACATAAATGTCAGCCATACCAGGAATATCATAGATTACGCAGGATTATTTAGAAAGAGGAAGAACTGATTCCACAAAGCGAGGGATTTGGGGAAAATAAAAGATGCATGACCACTATATTTAGCTGGTAATATTGTTTAGAGCATGCACTTGTTATCTATCTCTTCATAATAATTACTCTGATATTTATAAGCTTAAAATAATAAATATTTATTACCTCATAGGCTCTATGAGTTAGGAATTTTAGAGTCAGAACCATCTTTAGTGGAATGGTTGTGGCTCAGGGTCTCTTTTGTTGCAATCAACTATTGGCCAGGACAGGTGTCATCTGACAGCTTGACTGGGGATGAGTGGGAATGGGATCTACTTCCAAGCTCACTTACTGGCTTGTTGACAGGCTTCAGTAGTTGGCTGGCTGTTGTCTGGAAGTCTCAGTTCCTTACCACGTAGGGCTTTCCGTAAGCTGCCTGAGTGTTCTCGCTACATGATGGCTAAATTCCCCAAGAGTAAACGATCTAAGAGAGAGATTTTTCTTGTACCCAAGATGGGAGTTACAGGCTTTTTATAGCCTATTATCAGCAATGATCTAACTTTATTTCTCTTACGTTTCACTTGAGGGGAAAAGAGTTAGTTACATCTCTGGAGGGGAGGAATATGAAAAAAAGTTGTGGACATATTTTTAAAACTACCACAGGGCTTTTATAAGTAGAATTTATAATCTATAATAATCACAAGGACTTCTATTATTTTTTTTGTTTCTTTGCCTATAAATTTGTGGTGTGAGAAAATTAGAATTGTATTACTATCTCAAAAAGAAAAAATCATACTGAGCTTTGGAAATACTGTAATACATATATATATTTGTTATGGTAACAATTAGCTGCTTATCCGGATTGTTTTAGGAATGGAAAGAAGTCTGCAGATACGCTAATAGACTATATTTCAAACATTTTGAAATATTTTACACAAATTCAGAAACCCTTATAGAAGGAAAAAATAACTGCAACCTTTTCCTTCAGAGATTTAATATAAGCTCTGTGTCTATAAGCTTCAGCAGAGGTCACTGCCAAGTTCACCTCACTGTGAAGGAGATGAATTATACATTCGATTCTTTGTATTTCATTTAAAGTTGTGGCTTGTAGACATCCACTCAGTTATATTTTACAAATAATTTCCTACCTGGGTAGATGTTTAAAAAAATGTCTACATAGGTAGAATGTGGAGATATCTTTAAAAAGTAATAGCATGACAATTAAAGTCACTATTTGTTACTTTAGTTGTTTCAAGTTCCTAACAGTAAAGCAGGTATCTTGACAGTAATCTGCTACCTTTTCCCACGTTTAATATACTTATTGTAAGAAAGGGGCAGAAAATATTTAAAAATGCTTTCTCTTTGACTTGCCGTAATTCTACTTTTTCTTCATTTCTACATGGACATGTAATGAAAAAAAATCCACATGAACAATAGCTGTGAACATTTCTTCAGCTTTAAACCTGAAGATTTCTGTTTAAACCTACTCCTGCCAAAGATGTAGAAAAACACATCGTAATAGTACACAAGGTTGTATCAAAAGTAAGCTTCTTTTCCATCCTGGGCTCCGAGTGCTTTTGTTCTCTTGCTCAGAAAAAAACAACTCTTAAACAGATTTCTGGGTACTTAAAGAGGCCGATCTATGCACTGAGAGCGATTCGTATGCGTCTGTGTGTGTGACCGTATGTGTGTGTGGTTGTGTGTGGATCTGTGTGCGTGTGTACGTACACTGTCTCCTTTTTAATGACATTAGTGATTCTCTAAGTTTATCACGTCTCACCATCACCTGGACGGCTTGTTAAAACAGTTTGCTTCAATGCGCCACCCACCAGAGGTTCCAATTCCCTAGGTTAGGACTGAGACTTGAGAATTTATTTGCCTTTTTAACAAGTTCTTTCGTGATGCTGATGATGCTGGTCTGGGCTCACACTTTTAGAATCACTGAATTATGCAGATGGCAGTAGCTTGTCTACCGAAGATTTGTTCCTGTCAGTTTGTTTGAAACTGCATCTTTCTCTTTCTGACACTTGAGCGCCACGTGGCTAATGTGTCCCTATTGATGGATGCTTAGGTTGTTTCTACAGTTTGAACCTTTAGCGGGAGCAGGTGAACTGGTCGATATTCAATTTTTCAAAATGGACAATTA
Organism: Rousettus aegyptiacus; assembly: GCF_014176215.1. Lineage (NCBI taxonomy): Eukaryota > Metazoa > Chordata > Mammalia > Chiroptera > Pteropodidae > Rousettus > Rousettus aegyptiacus. Next base: position 50,510,177 of record NW_023416291.1, on the reverse strand, counting down.
GCCTAATATACAGTTCACAAATCGATTCACAAAATACAAAGGAAGGTTCGATTTGTAGAATATCTCATTTGATGAATTTATCTATTATAGTCCTCCCAGAAAAATTTTGATAGCTTTTAAAGAAATGATTTAACAGCCTTATAAGAATGCTCGATTTTGATTACTGGTGACATATACTTTTCTTAAAATTAACTAAGGTAAGATGAATATGTTATTGATGAACTTGGTCACCGAATCATAAAACTGCTTACAGACTAGTGAATAGCAATTAGTAAATAGTATGCATCTCCCTTAATTCAGGGTATTTTTCTAACCAAAATTCTGCTATTTTGTATATGATCATTATATTTAAATTGCCAGTGTTTTTATTCATATGCCTTTAAATCTAATCTTCCAGCTTTTAAAACTTTAACATATTGATCATTCCTTTGCACATTCCTCAGATAATATAGTAATTTTAATTTTATGACTAACAAGTAAAATTTCAAAGTGTGAATATTGTTAAGTTCTTACTAATTTCTCAACTTAAGTTAAATTAAGAACTTAAATTTAAATTTCAAAGTAACCAAAGGAAACAATAGTTAAAATAACCGTATCCCACATAAAATATTGACACTTCGGTTTTGAAAGACCAGCAATGGAGATGCCTTGACTTAACAGCAATTTGCAGGAAGATTGTATTTGAAAGGTCAAAATCATTCAGAACGCCAGAAAAAAAAAATGAGGTTCCATGGAAGGAATTATGTGTTTAGTGACTTAAATTTAATATATGCTAATCATAAATTGAAAACTCTTAAGGCCTAGGATGTAAAAAGTCAGCAAAGGTGCTCCCTCCTGAAAAATAAGAAAAAGTCAGGTAAGTTACACAATTATAACTTTCTTTGAGCTCATCAGAGAGCTGAGATGTCACAGGGAACGCCACTGGAAGCCCAGATAGGCAGGCTGCTCACAGAACGACAGGGCCCCAGCTGTGGCTCATGAGCAGTTAGAATTCAGCTAGACTTTGTAATGACTTGCTAACGGCCAAGCAACAGGATTAAAACCTGGGGAGCTATAGACAGGAATGGAGTCCTTGTCCACTTGTAGGTTCTTCTCCACAGACCTCCAATGGGTGCTTCTGAGAGTCGAGAGACTCCCTCAGCAGTTCGTGCCTGGAGGAAGGGAGCGACACTGTTTGTGAGGAGAGCATGAAGCGCTTCCAGAACCTTCTCTCTAATGGCACAGATTTAACATGAAGGGTGGGTGGGTGTGGGGGCGGGGAGGACAAACGCTGTTTTTTTTTTTCCTAAGAAACACATGAAGACCCATTGTAGCTGGGTAAAAAATGAAAACAAACAAACAATCAAACAAACAACGACAACAACAACAAACCAGAACCCTCTACCTCAGAGGAAAAAGGCAGGAAAATTCCTGGTACCCACACTAACAACAGTAGGGTTATATATATATATATTTTTTTTTTTTCCTAGCTTTGGGCAAATAGGCTGGAAACCATCTTGCAAATAAGATCTACCAAATAGTCAAGGTACAGTTGGGCTGCCTTGATTATTTAAAAACCCCTGCTCCACAGACCCAGGCATAGGGCTGGCCTAAGAATAAAGTTTGACCAAGACCACAGAGAAACAAACACCTCGCCTCCCCAGCCTCTGCAGGGTAAGCACGAACAGTGGTTTAGGAAAAGAGAGTGGAGAGGGAGCCCCCGTGTCTTGCGGGTGACAGGAAAGGCTGAAAGTTGGGAAGATAACATAAACAAACACACGAAAACGCCATTGGACGTCCCGGCCCACCCCTGCCTGCAAACTCATGCCAAAGGAAGTCGAAGCAAGTGGTACAGTAGAAGTTATCACAGCAATAACGAAACTCAAGCCTAGCTCAACTCCTGACTAGACCCACTCACTTCTGCCAAAGAAGAGGCACGCACACTTGTAGGCGTAAATGCCATTTACCTCAGTCTCTACTAGTCGATACGAGATGTATGGAATTCAGTACAAGATTACAAGATGCACAAAAAAATCCAGAAGCAACGATCTGCTGTCAAGAGACAAAATAATAGAACTAGACTCAGAAGTGGCCCAGATGTTGAAACTATCGGATGAGTTCTTTGACATAACTATGGTTAATATGTGAAAACCTCTAGCGAAAAAAAGCAGAAAATGGGATTTAACCAATGGGGAATTTCAGCAGCAAGATGGAAACTGTAAGAAAGAAACTAATGTAAGTGGTAGAAATAACTTTTACAAATGCGGTAACAGATAAAAAATGGTTCCGATGGGCTCATCAGTAGACTTGACATAGTTTAGGAAGGAATGAATTGATTTAAACATCGGTCAATAGAAACACCCAAACTGGAACACGAGAGAGAAATAAACGTGAACAAAACATTTCAGGGCATCCAAGAGCTGTGGGACAATATCAAAAAGTTTAACATACATATAATTAAAATGTCAAATGGAGAACATATTTTCGATTTGATCCTTTCTTTTTACTAAGCATTTAATGCTATAAATTTCTTTCTCAGCAGTGCTTTGGCTGCCTCTCATAAATTTTTATATGCGGAATTTTTATTAATCAATTTTTATTTCCTTTGTGACTTCCTCTTTAGCCCCTAGAAGTGTATTGTTTAGTCTTCATGTATTTGAAAATTATCCTATTATCTTTCTGTTATTGATTTCTAGTTTGATTCTACTGTGGGCAGAATTTATACTCTGTATGATTTCCTTTTAATTACCTGAAGATTTTTTTATGGCACAGGATCCGGTCTCTCTTGGCATATGTTTTATGGACACTTGGAAGAAATTGAATATTCTGCTATTGTTGAATGGAGTGTTGTATAAACGTCGAGCAAATCTTGTTGAGTGACGGTGCTATTATTTACATTCTTGATGATTTTCTGTCTGATGTTCTATCTATTGTTGACAGAGGAGTGTTGAATTCTCCACCTATAATCGTGGATGTCTGTTTTTTCTTGTAGCCCAATAAACTTTTGCTTCGCATGTTTTTTTTTCTTTTTTAATCTCTGTTGGTTGCGTACACATTTAGGTTTGCTGTATCTTCTTGGAGAATTGGCCATTCTATTATAATGTAGTGTCCCTACCTTGCTCTAAAGTCAATTTTATTTGACATTAATATGCTCATAATATACTCATGCCTTCATTTGACGAAAATATTTTCATGGCATATATCTTTTCATCCTTTTACTTTTATTTTGAATTTTTTCCCATGTACTCAAGTTGTTATTTCTCTGTCTTCAAAGTTTATGATGATGTTTTGGCATCAGTTTCTTTGGGCTTATACTGTATGAGATTTGTGCAGATTCTTAAATCTATAGTTTTTTTTTGTTGTTGTTGTCATTGCCAAATTTGGAAAGTTTTCAGCTATTATTTCTTTGAGTATATTTTCAGTCCTGTCTTTTTTCTCTTCTCTTTTCTAGGCTATGATAACACATATGTTAGATCTTTGGTTCATTTTCTGTTTTCAGTCTGTTTTATCTCTGCTATTCAGATTGGCTAATTTATATCATTTTATTTCCCAGTTCACTTATTCTTTCCCCCTTTTTTTTCTATTCTTTTGTTAATCCCATGCACTGAGATTTTTATTTAAGTTATTGTATTTTTCAGTTATAAAATTTCCATTTGATTACTCATTATGTATTTTATTTCTTTGCTGAAACTTCATATTCCCTTGCTGGGATTTATGATGTTTTCATTTGTTTTTATAATTGCTTATTGAAGTGTTCTTATGACTGCCTTAAAATCTTTGTCAGATAATTCCAGCAACTGTCATCGTGGTCTTGACATGTATTGATTCTTTTTCCGTTCAGTTTGAGATCTTTCTGGTGCTTGGTATAAAATGTGACTTTTGATTGACATCTGGACATTTTGGTATTATGTTGTGAGACCATATTCTATTTAAAACCCTTTTACCTCAATTTATGTGACACCATTCTAGCAGGAGGATTTATGTGACACGTGGTCGGGGTCCTCATTACTGCTTGGTGGGGTTGGGAGTTTGGGAGTTCCAGGTCCCCACGTGGTCTTCACTGACACTGCAGGGGGTAGGCTTGTTACTGGCTGGCACAGATGAAAGTGTGAGCTCCCTGCTTGGCCACCTCTGAAACCATCCACAGGAAGGGATTGGGAGGACCTTATCATAATAGTCTTACAAGGATGGAAGTCTAGGCTCCTCACTTGGCTTTTGTGGCATGATTGAGGTAGAACCACAAGTTTCTCTGCATCTCTCACCCCACATGGTGTGTGAATGAGTAAAGTTATTTTCTAAAAGTTTTCTGCTTTGCTAGTCTGCTTCTCTCCTGGTTCCTTTGGTTGGAGAAGCTTTTATTGGGGTTTCTTTTTTACATGTATCTGTTGGTATTTCCAGTTTGCCAGCTTTTTCAGCTGCAAGTCTTGGATATATTAGTCAAATAAGCTACCCCAAGGAACTCACCACTGTGTCATTCTGTGGGTTCTGTGGTTCTTGGACAGTCTTCTTTCTACTCTTCAGACTCTCCGTTTTATATATCCAGAGTTTTGTGTTTTACTTATTGGAAGGAATAAAGATGAGAAGTATGTCTACTTCCTCTTCTTGGAGACAGAAGTCTTCTTATTTTTTTCTTTTGGTTTACTTTTTATTCACTAATGTTTGTTATGTCTTTACTCTTTTTCATCTTCTAAATTGGTATAATATTTTTACTGATAGATTTTTGAGTATAAAATACATTCCATTAGGACAAAATTGTGTGAGAGGATGGAATAGAGATGTGAGCTCAAGGAGAAAAAGAACAGATGTTAAGTTTATGAAAGTTAAAGAAAAGCTCATTATGCATTTAAAAATAAATAGTGGTTGGCAAAAATTTATTATTATACTTATATTCCTTAGAAACATTTAAGAAGAGAGATTCAACAGTTTTATCTAACAGTGTTATATTTATCTTAAACTAGGAATCGCATCTTTTGGAACTACAAAAACTTCTGATGAATGATGGTAAACAACTTACAAATGGGCAAGGAGGTACAGAGTTTTCAAAAATATTAAGGAAATACATCAGCAAAAAAGGTTGAGTCTGTCCACTACTCTGGTGCGTGTGCCTGAGTTTGAGATTACTCGATTCTCTGTGTAAATAGCTTCAGAGGATGCGAACTCATTTCCCAAAGTGGTTATGACTGTTCACATTCCCATCAGCAGTGCATGGCAATCCCCAGGGTCCTATGTCTTTGCCAGCACTAATATTATCAGATTAAAACATTTTCGTCGCTATGATCAGAATAAAATGTTATCTCATTATGGTTTTAATTTGCATTTCCCTGATTGTTGATGAGGCTGAACACCTGTTAATTGTTTATTTCCATATTTATTTTATCTTTATTTAAGTGGCTGGAGTTGCCAATACTTGTTTCTCCCCCAATTTTCTACTGGGTTAATTGTTTTCCCATTGACTTTGAGGTATCTTTTACGTATTCACTAATGTTCTGTCAGTTATTGTGGTGCATTTAACTTCTTATAGCTTGTGATTATATATTCACTCTTGTTATACTATTTTTGATAAACATATGATCTCAATATTAATGAAGCTCTATGTATTAGCCGTTTCCTTTGAAGTTTGCATTTTTTGTCTTGTTTGAACATTTTCTTCTTTACCTCTAGGTCATAGAGATATTCTGTTTTTACTTCTGAAAAATTTTATGGCTTTGATGTTTGCATTTAAACCTTTAATTCACCCGGAATTGATTTTTTGTAAGAGATGACATAGGGCTCTGATTATTTTTCCTTTATAAAATGGTTTGTAAACAGCTTTTAAAATAATTCTCCTCTCACTCACATACTGTCAATGTCATCTCCATCAAAATATTTTCCGTGTGTTCATGGGAATGGTTCTGGGCTCAATGTCCTTCTCTCTCTACAGCTTTGAGTGACTACTATGCAGTTTTATTTACTATAGCTTAAAAGAAATGTTAATATAATAAATAAATCTTATAGTTCCTTTGATCGTATTCCTTTAAAAAAATACGTAAATGGCAGTGGCCTGTTTGTTTGAAGATGTTTTGCATATCTTTAATGCTGGCTATTGTTATTTTATTTAAGTATAACTAATTTTTCAACAACTGGATTTTTTTAGGTCAGCTATTAGAGGGTACATAGTACAGAGGAGGAACCAACGTGTAGTCTGGGCTATCAGGAAATCCTGGCTCTCAGTAGAGTTCGTGTGTGTGTGTGTGTGTGTGTGTGTGTGTGTGTTTAGCCTTGTCTTGCTTTTACCTGACAAAGACTGGGACAGTAGTTGTACTTACCGACTCATGATTTTCATCTTGGTACAGTAATTATAAAGAACGTGTCTGTGTATTTCTTCAGATATCTTTGTTTTCCCTGCAAATTCGTATTTTCAAACAAGGTAGCAAAAAACTGCAACTAACTTCATCCACTCTGTAATGGGTTTTCCAAACTAGGGGCTGCTGGTTTGGACCATCCTATTTCTCTACGTGAGATCTTCAGTGTAAGCAGGTTGTCTTTTTTTCTTTTTCCTTCACCTTGGTCCAATTTTCACTCAATCTATTAGCCCTTTTTCATCTATTTTGAAGGAGACGTCAAGGGTATTTTTTAGTATTGGTGAAGACAGAATTTCCATTTTACCTCCTTGCTCTCCTTGCTTTTGGTTGATTTCAGGAAGATGTCTGCTAACAGGCTTTTATGTACTCGGTTTGAAATCTCAGCTTGATGTTCGGATTCATTGAAATATTTTATATATCAGGTTTTACCTTTGATCATCAAACTCTGGAGACTATTTATTTGCACAGGAAGAAAATTTGTAATATTATACAGACCATAGAAAAGATCACATGATACAATCGAGAGTATAAATAAAGAAATATTTTTTCAGATTTTAATTAATTGTATTATAAAGCGTCTTGGCAAGAGGGCATACTGGCATATTGTGTTTTTGAAATTACTGAATATTTCTTAATACATTTGTTGAAATATGCATTAAACGAAATCTAATGTAGTTGATTGTCTCATGTCTTGTTTATGGCAGCATGAGATAAGGAGAAGGCATTTATTTATTCCATACCATAGGTCTAGCACTGAGCACAAAGTCAGTCAGAAGCTGACTTTTTAGCACGAAGAAAGAGAGAATTACTAACTGCAGCTAACACGTATTGAGAATTCCAAGAGAGCTACCAGAGACTATCTTTTACTGTGTCGAAACATTTAACTGGAAAACAACTGTGAGTATGAATCAAACAGTAGGTTCAGATAGCCCAGGGACGTGCTATCTTATTATAAATTTCTTCCTTAAAATGCTACTCATTTTAAGGTAATATAATTTTAGCAACAAGAGGAATTGGAGGTGGATTCTGCCTCACTAGGTTTCCCCTACTCTTATTGGGTCCTGGATTAAAAAATACTGTTCAGTCTCTTGGCCATCTCTTGAGGATTGGCAAATGCTTCCAGAACAAAACCCTCCCTGGATGTAGAGTTCCTTTCTCAGGGCTTCTGTATTGTCCTGTATTTTGGCTTGGATAACATTTATTTTCACTCTTATTTGGTTCTTTATTGCTCCCCCCCCTTATTTTCCCCAGCATATTACTTGTATTTATGCAGGGGTAGAGGGTCCATATGAATTATCTTGCTTAATAATACTGGACATAAGAATCCTGTTATATTTCATAAGCGTTAGCATTTTAACGGCCATTCTAATGACACTAATGTCCTAATGGCTGTCCTAATGACACCAGGAGGTGAAGAGTCCAATCACATGTTATAAAAAAAATCTGCATCGCACCATTATCCTTGGTCTAACTTACAATGGCCAAAAAGCATCCAGAAGCATTTCCGCATTCAGAAGGAATTTTAGATTCCAACTCTGATTGTGATACTTATGAATAAAGTTCTCTTTATTTTAGAACATTCTATTGTTGGCAATGAAATTTGTTTTGAATTTTTTTTAGATACAATTAATGCAACTTTTTTTGTGTGCACAATTGCTGTTATTAAACCAATGGTGTTCATTGGTATTGATAATGTCATAGAATAGGAAAGAAGTATAGTTTATGTATCTGGCCATAACATTTGGCCTTTCTGTGATGTATTGAATATTCAGCCAAAGCTTCTAGATAAGTTGCTGATTATTGTTATCTGAGACCCATCGTCTTCAGTGGTATCCGTGTAATAGAGTGTTAAAATGAAAATATCTCTAATAATGAAGTCTCCTGAAAAATTTTTGAACTAATTTTCTTTCTAGTTAGTAATAATTTCTGCCAAAATACTATAAAATAAAATACTACAAAATACCATAAAATAAAAATCTCTAAGAGATTTTTCATATAGACTTAAGAAAAGTCTTTAAATAGACTTAACAAAAGATACACTATTTAATTTTTGATTTAACTAATATTTATTGAGTAATTCTTATAAAATGTTAGGTACTGGGGATCTGCAATAAATAAAACAAATCTTGTCCTAGCTTTTGTATTTTTTTCCATATGGCTTAGTTGTAATTTCACGGTCCTTAATAACACTTTATCAATTTTTATCAAGCCCAATTAACTTAATAAAATTTTGGGCTTCTTATAAAGCTATAAGATGTTCTTCTTAGGACTTAAAAAATAGTATATAACAGCCTAATTTCTTTATGGGAATTAATTGGTTTTATCGCAGAAGAATGAGACAGCTTAAGTTGGTACCGAGTTACGTGCTTTAGGTTTGAAAGCTAATGATATTATAATAGTTATATTCTTGCTTTTATGAATCTTAAGTTAAAGCTATCCTTACCTTTGTGCAGCCACCAGAAACAAGTTCTTATTAGTTCTTACCTTGGGGAAGACTGAGGACGAATGGCAGGTTTATTTAAGGAGGCAGAATGAAGTAATGGAAATAGCAGGTGTGCATATGGAGTCAGGCAAGGACTGACATCTCACCCTGCCCTACTGAATGCATTGGAATGAGTTATTTAATCTACCTGAACCTCCATTTATTTGTCTATAACGTAAGAATTGTAATACCGCTTCTATAGGTTTTGAGAGCACTAATACATGTAATATACACAAATATTCTGTGCATAGCAGCCATTAGAGATGTAATACAGCTCCCTCTCTCTCTCTCCCTAGACCCCCGATGGTGCCAAAGCGCTAATTCCAAACCAAAGATGGAGAGAAGTTGCTTTTCCCTTCCTCTCACCCTAAAACCTCTTTCCTGGACTTTACGTCATGCAAACTGACAAAAGACTTCCTTGCACTCTCTTCCAAGTAAAAGTGTGAGAGTCATCTAGCCTTAAATTAAATGATAAACCTGCTTCTCCCTAGGATATGAAACTCGTGGCCAGGAGGTCAAATTTCTCCTGCTAAGAAAAGAATAATAATAGCTCCTGGCTGTTTAAGATGAAGGGATACATTTCCTGTGACATTTAATCTGATAATAAAAGGCTGTGGGAAACTCTTATGGGAGTCAGGCAAATGATGCAGACGAAGAAAAACGCTGTTTGGTTGTAATAGTTCAAGGTTGAGTAACCTTATACTGATATAGCGAGAGCCAGTTCATTACAATTCAACTAAATAAATAGGTAGTCTGTGAATGCAAGTCGAATTTGATGTAATTGGTAATTTTACATTCAAATATATCATACATATAAGAAAGAGATTGATGCTATGTCAAGTTTTGCTTTGGGAAACTGAGTTTGAACGAGGTGGTCTCGATTCGAGTCCTGAGTATCAGACAGGTTCATCTAATTTCAAGTGAAATTACTGACCCAAATTTGTTAGAAGAAATTATTTTCCACCCAGTGAAATGTTTTCAGACTACTGTTCAGATGAACTCCAACATGGTAAATCTTTTTTAAAAGAACTGAACGGAGCACTGAAGAATAGATTAATATTTTTCTAGCCTCTCTCTATAAGTGAAAATATAGCTATTTAATTATAGCTATTTAACTTTAAAAATAATCTGATTGCACTTATAAATAACAGTCTAATAAAAGAATTCAGCTTAGTTCTTATGAGGACTGAATGATGGAGGTTAAAAGGCCATTAGATATTTTTGACAAGTGTTTGGAGTGACTACTGGCAGGAAATTCTTATTGCCCTTTCCTGCCTTTGATCTGATTCTGCTGCTAACCTTTTCTGTGACTTTAAACATAGCAGTGGAGTAGAATCTTGCTATTATATGCTCTCATATTCAAAATCAGTAAACCCCACATAGATTATGAATTTTAAAATCTGGTAGCTAGGAGTTTAAGTTTAGGCTCCATTACTTACTAGTTGTGTTATCTTAAGATTATTTTTCAGAGTTAACCACTATTATTTCAGTATTTTTTTTTTTTTTAGGAGGGGAGAGTAATATGTTTAAATATTTTACATGTATATACATGTGAACAGATAATTAACATTGACATGAAAGTGGGGTAGTTCTATATATTTGTTTTTTTATTTGCTCTTTTTGCCTAATAATGTTTATAAAGATGTACCTTACTAGATTATTAAGCATATCACCATGATGTACGTTACATCCCCAGGACTCATCCTGCAATTGGAAGTTTCTGGCCTTTACTCATTTTCACTTATTTCTCACCCCCTCCCCACCCCATCTCTGGAAATCACCAATCTCTTCTTTGTATGAGTTCGAATTTTAGCTGCGCTCATAGATTTGCTTCCACGTCTGACTTATTTCAGTTACATAATGCACTCAGGGTTCATCTACGTTGTTGCAAATGGCGGGGTTGCCTTCTTTTTTATGGCTGAATGATATTTCGTTGTATATAGAACCATAACTTGTTTACCTATTTATCCATCAGTGGACACAGATTGATTCCACGTTTTACCTATTACAAATAATTCTGCAGTGAGCATGGGGGTACAGATACCTTTTCAAGATAGTGACTTCTTTTCCAAAGGATATATTCCCAGAAGCGAGATTGCTGGATCACATAGTAGTTCTATTTTTACTTTTTGAGAATCCTCCATATTGAATCAACATCTAATATATGTTTTTTTTTTTTTTTCTCTCTCTCTTAGAGACTGGATTCATGCAGTCCAGGAATCAAGTGGCAGCATTCACTGTTACCCCTAGTGAATCTTTAATCGAATTTTTGCTTTCCGTTCCTTGACCTTATGCTCTGCTGGCCTAGAGAGCTCGTTTCCAGAGGGAGGGGCGCTTCCACCAGGAGACACCACATTGGCCCCACTGAACTGGACATCAAGACTGCGACCCTTCTGGCCACTTTGGGCTCCTCATTTTCTAAATCAATAAGCAAAGAAAGGAGTTGCTATGCTGGCTAGGGTGACTGCTCCTGACTCCCAAGGGAAAATTGGACTATACTACTCCACAACAGAGCTGAGGAAGGATACAGGAAATCCCTTCGGATAGTTTTTTGTATGACCACTCCTGTGGTTAGGTCACTGGCGAAGTATAACAACGCAATTCAGATAGGGCCACTGATTTCCCTGACCCTGTGGGAATGAGGGTTTAGGTGACATTTTCAGGTGAAAAGCCATGACCACCTGAGGTGCTTGCTGAAGGCAAAGCAATACAGAATAAGCAGTGAAAAAGATAGTTTCACTATATATAAGTCCACATAATAATGATAATTATATATGTATCACACACAAATTTATATGTATTATCTTCATTTTCTTTCTTTCCTCCTCCCCTTATTATGTAGATAACATTGTCGATTTTATTTTTATTTATTTTAGATTATTTATCTATTTATTTATAGCAATAATCACTTTATTTTCTTATTTTCTTTTATTCTTTTTTTTCTTCCCCCATCAACTCCCTCCTCCCACCTCCCCATTCCCTTCTGGTAACCGCTAGTCTATAGTCCCTGCCCATGAGTCTCTGTTTGTCCTGTTCATTTGTTGCTTTTAGGTTTATATTCCACATGTAAGTGATATCATGTGATTTTCAACTTTTTCTGCCCGGCTTATTTCACTTAGTATGATTATTTCGAGGTCCATCCATGTCGCTGCAAATAGCAGTATTTCACCTCTTCTTATGGCTGAGTAATATTCCATTGTATGCACGTACCACAGCTTCTTTAGCCAATCGTCTATCGTAGGACACTTCAGTTGCTTCCATGTCATTGTTGATTTTAAATTATAGTGTGTAAGTATCATTAAGTTATGGGATATTAAGAAGAAGTTTAGATATCACTTAAGAATTTTATATCCTTTTTTAGGGAAGAAGTTAATGTGTCTTTGGTTGTACATAGGGCAGTAATATAATGTCAGGTGGAATTATGACCTGTTATTGTTTTTACTTGAAAATTAAGTATAGTTTAAGAATATGTGTAAGGATACTAAATTGACAAAAGGTAGACTTATGATGGTTAATCTTGTGTGTCGACTTGACTGGGTCATGGGGTACTCAGATATTTGGTTAAATCTTATTCCTGAGTGTGTCTGTGAGGATGTTTCTGCATGAGATTAACATTCGACTCTATAGACTGAGCAAAGAAGATTGCTCTCCCCAATATGGTTGGCCTCATCCAATCAGTCGAGGGTTTGAACAGAGGGAAAAGGCCAAAGAAGGGTAAATTCAGTAGTTCTTTGTCCGACTTCTGGAACTGAAATGTAGATTCTTCTCTAGCCCTCGGATTGGGTCTCACACAATCAGCTCTTCCAGTTCTTAGGTCTTGGGACTGAGTAGATCTTACCCCATTGACTCTCCCGGTTCCAAGACCTTCAGACTTGGACTGAAACTAGACCACTGGCCCTCTTGATCCTCAGGCCTTCGGCTTCAGCCAGGAGAGATGCCCTAGGCTCTCCCGAGTTTCCACTTTGCTGACTGCAGATGGTGGGACTTCTTAGTCTCCATGATAATATGAGCCTATTCTTTATAATAAATCTTTTTACATGTACATATTTAAAAAACATATTATTAACAAATATTTAAAAACTACATTATTACAATGATGTAATATATACTTACATAATAATTATCCATAGTATATAAGATTATGTACAAAATATATTATATAAATAATAGAATAAACCTCTATATTTGTTTGTTTGTTTTTCTATATATTACATTAGTTCTGTTTCTCTGGAGAACCCTGACTAACGCAGTGTATTTTTGTAGAAGTCTTAGATTACATTATAAGCTCTTTTATGGCAAGGCTTATATCATATAACTTGTTGTATTTCCAGTTCTTAGCTCAGTTTCTTATAATAAATATGGGCTGAAAAGGTTTGTTGACAATGTCAGATTTTTTTTTTTTATTGAATGGAGGCTATCTTGGAGTTTAACTTTATCCTATCTCTAACTCCGTATTTGTCGAATATGTAGTGTCAATAAACTTTGTAAGCTTCCGTAAGTACATTAGAAGTAAATATTTACATTCTAGACAATTGATGTGGGAAATTATATTTGTTCAGTAAAGGCAGGAATTTCATTAAGACTTTTTCTATTAGTTTAGTTCTAGCTACATTATTATTTGAAAGTAACAGAGCAGGTATTTCTTTAGAAACAATCTGCCAATACTAAATATTTTGCAAATTCAGAATGATTTCTCTCAGGCCATATTAACTAGTTTTGCGATGAAAAATCAAAATGTATATGATACTCATAAAACCGTTGCTATAGAATAGTTAGCTTCATGTTATCCATATGGAGGACATTGCCATGCTTTAGGCATTTTAGGTCAAATTATTTGTTTCAACTATTTTAAAAATTGAGATGCATTGACATTCATAACTGTAATGAAGGAAATGAGGCAGCTACATCGTGACGTCTTATTGCAGTGAAATATTTATGCCCTTTGGAAGTCTCAAACAATGTCGCTTCTTTTCTCCCCTTAGTGTTTTAGAAAAAAAAAAAGAAAGAAAGCAAAATCAGGATAGGGTAATCAGAAGATTTTATGGTGTAGAAAAGAAGCCAAAGGCGCCTCAGAGGGCACTTGGATGTCCGATGATGGTATCTCCTGTTCCGAGGGGCTCCTTCTACCTGTGTCGCATAGCCGACTGTGGCAGGTGCCTCTCTCTTTGTAGAAGCCATCTGCAGTGAGGGAAGAAATTTAGAGGAAACGGTTTTTTACAATGTGGCCAACAGAGTTTATAACAAAAGGGTAGCGCAGTCATGCGTGGTTTGGAACATGACAATGGCAATTGTTCTTCTGATGATTATTAACTATGCCGGCTGGATCTAAATGGTCCAGACGACCAGCAAAGGTTTTCCAGGCTTGGACTCTGTCCACTTTCCTGCTGTGTGTGGAAGCAGTTGTTCACTTTCTTGTTCTCTTTCTGTTCTATCCTGGCAGCCTATAAAATTGAAGTTATTAAGCCTCACAGTTTAGTTAATACTTCCAGTCGAGCCTGGGGAAGAAACCAGGAAGCAGGAAACTTACTTCTTAAGCAGATTTAAAGAGGGGAGGAGCACCCTTAACAGATGGCAGTTGGACTTGTGGCAAAGTCAATTGCTTCTTTTTATTTCCAGCAGGTACTGAGACGAGCTGGATGAACGATTCACAGAGCAGCTTGGATGAAATGCAACCGAGTTCAGAAGAGGGAAAAAGGAACTTTTGAGCCAAGACAGATCAAAAGATGTTTGAGGATGGTTTAGCATTGGAACACTTCAAAAGTGCGAGGTGAGCTATTCTGTCCACCTCCAGCCTCAAATATCTATCCAACATTCTTGGATAAACTTTCATATGCAGAGTAAAAATGAGAACTGGCTTTCCCATGAAATGCCCTATTATTTCTTATCTTTCATTAAGCTGGGATCTGAGAGTACAGAGGGAAGAAAAACATAATGAAGTTAAGCTGATCTTTTGTGGAGCCGAGGCAGTTATTAAAATTCTGACACTTAAGCATAGGTAAGGGCAATTTAAGACAATTATTTCAAATGGTAGTCTCACTTCTCACCGAGAGAGTTTGCTGATTATCTCACTGTGGTTTGGAATTTTCTGAATGAATGAATGATAAAGGAAGAATGAATAGAGGAGTACTTGAATAAAATACCTATGCTGGAGCTTTAATGTCGTGAGCTTGCAATGTCATATTAAACGAGCAAGGAGGAAGAAGAAAGCTTTCTATCTGGTGACCTTTTGAAGCTCACTAGTGTATAATATGTTTTCATCACATTGAAAGCATCTGACAATAGAAATGTGATATGCAGTTTCTTTCTTTCTCTCTCTCTTTATTTAATTGCATGGCTGAGGTATATCATTCTGCTGTGTCTTGACCTTGAATAGAATACACTTGAAGTATTTTAAAGCCAGAACAGATGGAAGGGTTTCAACCAAACTGGGTAAAACTAAAAAGGTTTTTGGTCTCCTGATTAAACTTATTCACAGAAAGATGGGAAAAGACAAGTCTAAAAATAAATAAAACATGTCTTAACACAATCAAATACAGTGGATCGAATAGAGTAGCAACTGTAATAGCGTAGTCAAATTCCTTTTCTAAAATATTAATTGAGAATTAAGACAAATACAAAGCTAGCCGCATTAGGTTCTGAGATTTATGCTTCATTCTGAGGCATTGACAAACTCATTCATAATTCATTTTCACTGAACAGCAGGTTGACTCCAAGTTTATGAAGGGACTCATCCAGAGTTTAGATGATAAAGGTTCATTGGCGAAGAAAATTCTAAGACCTCATATTATCTTGTTCTTCTCGAGGCACCAAAGGTCAAGTACATGGCCTGTGGCATGAAGCATCCTGCTGACAGCTTCTCCTGTGATTTTTAAGGTTAGAGAACTAAAGAATGTGTGTGTGTGCGCGCGCGCGTGTATGTGTATGCATAAGATAATGGAAACGTAGCTCTTGAGGTAAACAGTTTTCAGAAACTTAGATAATTTCTGATTAAATTTGCACCTGAAAAAAGCCAAGCACACAAAGTTTTAGGTAACCAAGAGCTTTATTAGATCGTAATAGAAACCCACATGCCATAACTCATCACTTACTTTTAATATTTTGTAAAATATTTATACAAACAAGTCACTGAAATATCATTTACATTTCAAAAGCCCAGTTCCTCTCAACTGGGGATAAGAATGCTTTGAATTCCATAATGCGACATGTCTATTTCTTGAGCTAATATGTTCTTTCCTTCATGAAAACAGTTGGAACTTGAATGCCAAAGATAAAAGAAGTGCGTACTGCTCTTCAGTACTGAGTAAAACTTCTAAAACATGGCAAATCTGATTTTTGTTTATAAAGATTGATGTAACCAACCGATCCACATATCAACATCTTTGTCCTTTATAAGAGCCAAATGGAATATTGGTTACTATTTTCCTGGGGAAATGACCAACAGTATTGCATATTTGGATGGATTATGAGATTTACCTTTTAGAGTCTCTATTTTCTCATCTATTAAGTGGGAATTGTAAAACTTAATTACTAATATCTATTGTTGACTGGAAGCCTTGTCAATAACATAAACAATAGATTAGCACATATTTTGTATGTCATAGGTATTATCTACTATATTCTTATAATAAAGTAAGCTAGAGAAAAGAAAATGTTATTAAAAATCTTAAGGGAGAGAAAATACGTTTATAGTGTTATTGAAAAAAATCTGCATATAAGTTGACTCCTGCAGCTCGGCCCATATTTTTTAAGAGTCAACTGTAATGGCCTTTAAAACATATGTATAACTTAGTTAATTTTATTACAACCAATTTTTATTTATAATACAACTGATTCATTAACATATCAAATTTAAATCAGTAAAAATTTTATTCTAATTACTTATAGGAATTTTGAACATTATCTATTATGAAGTAGTCAAAATCACATATATTTGTATTTATGAATAAAAATCACATTTGGTTGTTAATGTTATTAGAACCCATGAAAATAACAAATTTGATGTTGGTACCTTGTTCATTTGTTTATTTATGGTACTCGTTTGGTATTGGTACTTGTTTAAAATAATAAGCTACACTAGATCTGGCCTTGGACTATTACACATTTTTCTATCTTAAAATTGTTTGTAATTTCTTCTCCCAGAAATCAATTATTATGAATAGTAATGTTTCTTGTCTTTTGGTTTTTTTTTTAATGCAAATAATAGGTAGAAATTTTTACTTCAAATTAATTTGGATTTTTAGTTTATAGACACTGCTACTTCAGGCTAACACTTTCCTTGTCAAAGTGCAATCATCTGATACTCAGACTGAGATATGATAATGACAAGTCACCACCCCATATGTAAATGGGTTTTAGCACTTAAGTGGGAGACAGGCATTTGGATTATTTCCTGCTTCGAAGATAAACAGGAAACATACATCACCACTTGTAAGCAAGGCTTTGTATATGCTCAGTGTCTCTAGGACAGAATCCCTTTCTCTCTTATAATCACAATTTTGCCATAATAATCGATATTGAATATCATAAAGGATTCTGGTAGGAGACTGAGATAAGCTTTAATTGAACATCTGGTACATGTAGATAGTGTCGTTAATATAGATTTTATTTTATTAACACATCAAATAAAAGCAAAGGTATTATTTATGCCAATATCAGAGCATTGGTATGAGGCTTGTTTTACTAATATGATTCATAGTCTCTTATTACTTAAATATAAATTGAATTTACATGAAATGGCTCTAGGCTAGTTAACCTAAATATAAGAATAACGTTTCCAGTGACTATAGGGATATTGCTAAACATATATTAAGCATTCTTTGGGGATCAGTATTACAAAGTTACATTTAGGAATATGGTATAAAGCAAGAAGATAAAACTAAATCATAAAGGATAAACTTAAGTTCAGTTTAATTTATTGTATCTTTAGTTGAAATATGAAAATGAAGGGCAGTGTAAGAGCTGTTTTTTTTCTGGTTGACAGACATGTAAGAGAAGTGGGGGGTTTTGTGTTCTTTAGACCCGCTCCTGGGAAGTCCAGCTTAGCTAATTTGAAGACATACAGGCAAATTTGCTGAGTGGAATAAGGGAGTAGAGCTCTAAATTATTGATATGCTTTTTTACTGAAAGATGCTCAAAGGAATACTTCTTGTTAGTTCCCTAAGTCTTGGGAAAATGATACAGAGGAAGAGATTCGAGCGACCTGAACCTTTGTTCAAAGATGGCTGGCTGGATCGCTCAGCTTGACACTGTTAAATCTGGAAAATGCCACTGCCCAGTTATTTTCTTTTATAAAAAAAATCATAATCCACCTTGTTTTTATTTCTTATCTAATTAGAAAAATGTAATCATGCCCTTTCCAACTTTTTAAAACCGATTTATAATTTCTATTTTTATTTTTTTTGAACAAAGTTCAATTGCTCCCTTTCCCCCCGATTGTCAAAGTAATATCCTCAGGACAGGTAATCAGAGGAAAAAAGAAAGGAAAATAATATTAACCCATGAATATTTTTACTCTCAGAGGTTGTCAGTGGTATATCGGTTAGTATATTTCATGCCATTTTGTTTAGCATGGTGAAATCGTCCTATAGTTAGATTTCTTTAAACATTAAATTTATTGGGGCGACATTGGCTAACAAAATTATATAGACTTCATGTGTACAATTCAATAATATATCATATGTATATTGCATTGTATGTTCACTACCCAAAGTTAAATTTCCTTCCATTATCAGACATTTGACCCCTTTGACCCCCATCTACCTCTTCTCTCCTCCCCTTCCCTCGGTAACCACTAATCCGCTGTCTGTGTCCATGAGTCTCTGTTTGTCTTGTTTGTTCATTGATTTCAGTTTTATATCCCACATATAAGTGAAATCATATAGTTCTCAATGTTTTCTGTCTGACTTATTTTACTTATCATAATAATTTCATGATCCATACATGTTTTTCTTCATTCATAACATTTTATCAAAAATTTTTTCATGCTATTTTCAACACACCAAACATCATATATCTATATATCTACATCCATATAATATTCTAAGCGTGGCTGTGACTTTATATTGGACCACTCGAGTTTGATTAAAAATTTTAATATATGGTCATTGTTTATTTTCTTAAATAACTAATTAGGCATTCTTACTTTGTGAAATGTTAAGTTATTTAAAAAAGTTTTGTTAAAGCAAAAATTTAAACTATACCTGCATTCCATCCTGAGGTTCCACTTCTGAAAACTCATTTTAGCCAAACATGTATTGTACATGGTGGGTTTCCTTTAAGTAGTTATATTTATTACATATTCTTTAGAATATTCTTTAAAACCTCTCTCTATACAGAGTTAGACTTTTGGCTATTTCATACCAATATCTTTTTTCTCTCCTTAAAAATAGTCAGCCTGTAGACTCTGCCACGGAAACAAATGATTGGCTATAATGTGACTTATTCTGTTTTGGGGGAAAGACTTGGTATTATGACTGGTCACTCCAAAAATGTTGGAGGGTCAAAATTTTACGAAATGCACAGGACTAGTTATTGACCAGAAGACCAATAAAACTGTTTGAAAGAGCTGTCCATTGACTTTAAGCAAATGAGCTAGTCAGCCAGAAAAATTCTTTTCTTTCTTGAATTAAAAAAGTGATCAATACTGCAAAAATTCTTCACTAATGCATGTGATGTGATATATGACATTGTGAAATCTCAAGTCGTTTGTCTAAACCTGCGCATTGTGCAGGCCGAAGTCGGGGGGCCCTGCCTGCAGCTTAAACCTGATGATTGATGTGGTCCCGCAGGATAACAGCAATAAAGCCATTACGGCAGTCAGTGGGAACTGATCACTTCTAGTTCAGCAATGCAGTTTAAATTGGTCTAAACTGGTCGTGTCACTATGGGAACGATTCCCGCAGACCCACTATGAACCTTGGGGGACTTTTCTTCTAGTGATGAAGATCTCTCATCCAATATTTTACTAGATGAGGTTTTTAATGGGGATCTCCTCAATGAGAGGCTAAGCTAGTGCGATGTCTAGTCAGAATCTAGAACATGCGGTATACCCTAAATAAATACTGAATTAACATTGATCTATCGACAATTACTTCTGAATTTCAAAAACAGATAGATTTTAGAAAACAGATTTCTTTATTGTTACAGATTCATACCCCTTTCCACTTCAGATGTAGTATTAAAAAAATTAGGAGAGAGATGGGTGGCTTGCCATATTATCTTTGCTAATGTCAACGAGATTGGATTTGAGCATTTAAGCTCACACAAGGAAATTTGCTCTTACCTATTTCCATTTTGTTCTGCGATGAGACCGAGATGATATACTGTGAGGTTTATACCTTCCCCTCAGTGGCACATAAATCACCTAGAGCTGTGCTACTCCAAC
Source organism: Rousettus aegyptiacus (assembly GCF_014176215.1). Lineage (NCBI taxonomy): Eukaryota > Metazoa > Chordata > Mammalia > Chiroptera > Pteropodidae > Rousettus > Rousettus aegyptiacus. Next base: position 50,489,992 of record NW_023416291.1, on the reverse strand, counting down.
TGTAGTCCAAAAACTAGTGCTTATCTATATACTACTTGCTACCAATTCTGCAGTAAGATTAGTGGAGAAATTCAGTGTTGGTGAATAGAAACATTTTATGGCAACTTGATATTATCCAAACATCCTAGCGTCTTAGGGGACTCATCTTCTTGAATGTGATATAGATCAAAACTATTCACCAGGATCAAAAGTGAATCGGAAATAACTGTTTTTGTTTGTTTGTTTTTTTCTTTAATTTTTTTTTCTTTTTTGTTTTTTGCTTTTTACCACAAGATGGCGTGAGAAGTACTGATCAAGTCTATTTAGATGTGCGAACTCAACACGACAGTCTTCTGTGCTTCCTATATTCTTTGTGCCTGATAGTTAGGTCCTTATTTCCAAAGATTCGAATGGTAGACTCGTTAATGGCAATAACCAAAGTCTGCCCATATATCACAGGTCCTTGAAGGCTTTTGATCCTCCTCTGTGTCTAATGTCTAATAAGGGCTATGTGACTTCAAGAAGAAGTCCAAATTCATTAAAGTACTTAATGCAACATGAAGTCCAAATTCATTAAAATACTTCATGTATGTCACATGAAGCTACTAAAGAATCGCATACTAGTTCACTGAGAAGTTTATACATGGCTTTGTGATGTCCATCTATTCTCACCTCTAGGGTCTGTCGCCCTCTTTTTTTTTTGTGTGTGTGTGAGTGTTTGTGTATTTGTGTGTGTTGTGGTGGCGCTGGGCATAGAGGGATCTGTTAGCAGTATGGACATCTCTCGCGACAGAAGCTGCCTGATCGTGTCATTTTCTTCAAGGTGATATTGACAGACTACAATTTAGACTAATTCACAATAACAGAAACCACGGAGGCAAACTATATGATTGTGGTCTACAGAGATACAGGAGATGCTCATGATCTGAGGATAGGATGGGAGTAGTGGTTTCTTCACTTAGAGGCTCAGTTATGTTCTAGAGGGAAAGGATTTCTGGCAAGACTTCTACTTTGGGAGTTAGTTACTGGTCAGTTCTCTTATGTTATTATATACCCAGCAATGTTCGATCTTCATTTTGGTCCAGAGACAAAGCTTTTGGCTTTCATGATTGAGAGGTTTGGTCTCAGTATGTAGGAGCAACAACAGGAATGTTCAATCCTGTTCTTCATATGGCTAGCATCTACTAGCAGGCACGTCCATATGCAGGCAAAGTTGACCAGACCAGAATTTTTGCATCCTTGAGCAGTTTTCTTGTTTGAATTCATGTCCTACTAAGCACTATATGCTTCTCTTATACCCAGGAGAAATTTTATCAAAATCTAAACACTCTATACTTCAATAATAATTTAAATAAATATCATCTTTTAAAAATATCTAAATATACATGTGGCACATATATATAATGGAATATCTTATTCCACCATAAGAAAAGATGAAATACTGCCATTTGGAACAACATGGATGCCTGTTGAGATAATCCTAAGTGAAATAACTTAGAAAAAGTTGAAAATCATATGATTTCATTTATATATGGAATATAAAACTAAAAGCAACAAACAAACATGACAAACAAGTGAAGACTCATGGACATGGACAGTGGATTAGTGGTATTAGAGGGAAGGGGGAGGGAGAGGCGAAGGGAGGGGAGGGAGGTGGATGGGATCAAAGGGGTCAAATATTTGGTAATAGAAGGAAATTTAACTTTGGGTGGTGAACACACAATGCAATATATATATATATACATACACACATACATATATGTATGTATATATATCATGTATACGTATATATATATGTTGTATTGTTAAATTGTGCACTTGAAACTTATTTGATTTTATTGACCAATGTCACCCCAGCCACAAAGCACAATAAAGTGAAGAACAATAAAAAAAATCTAAATGTAGTAACTTTATGCAAGCAGTCCATAAGGAACTTAAATTTCTGACTCATGATAAACAATTTGTGAAAGAGCTATTATTTAAAGGAAACTCAAATATGGCACCCCATTTCCATAATCCTGTGTGCACTATCATTTTCTGTAAACTTTACATAATATAACAGGCCAACCACATTTGACTCTACTAATTTTTCCGATGTAATCAGGATTCTGTTTCAGAAGTGTCGCAGGCTGGGTCTCCAAGGATGCAGACTCGGACAAAGAGATTAATGAATAGGAGATGTATCAGGAAGGGCTCTTGGAATCAAGCCTGATGAAGGGAAGGAAGCCAGATTCGGGCAGAGGGAGAGCTTGATATATAATGCAGTTGAAGCCGGGAGGGGTCTTCAGACTTGTCTCAGACTGGGGCTAGGTGCTGGCCTTTTAAGACAGTGTTGATCATTTTTGGGAATAAGAATGACTCAGAGGTGTGACTCTTGGGGGAGGACATTTTTTAGTCAAGGCTTTTCCTGAAAAGGGCTGATAACTGAAGGCTGAGTCTGGGCAGCATTTCTAACGTCTTCTGGCAGAATAATTCCTTTTAATATTAATAGGGCATCTGGGCTGTGTGTCTCAGTGTGATGGGCTGAATTAGGTACCCCTCAAATGTAGCATATGTCGAAGTCTTAAATCTCCAGTACTTCAGAATATAACTTTATTCGGAGATAAGATCTTTAAAGAGGGGATTAAGTTACAGTGAGGTCTTCAGAGTGGGCCCTCAGCCATTCTGACTGGTGTCCTTGTATGAAGAAGAAATTTGGGCATGTGGCAAGGCACCAGACACACGTATTCACAGAGAGGTGACCATGTGAGGGCACAGTGAGAAGGTATCCACGTGGGGCCAAGGAGAGAGGCCTCAGAAGGAACCAAACCTGTCAACACCCCAATCTTAGACTTCCATCTTCCAGAACTGTGAGAAGGGCCTATGATCATAACCACTCAGTCTGTAATGTAATGTTATGTTATGGCAACCTTAGCAAACTAGAATACTCAGTAGGCACTAAATGCAACTATATGGAAAAATTTTTATAATAAACTTGAGTTTTGTCATCAGGAATTCTACGATTAATTAATTAATTCTTGTGGTTTGTTTTAAGTATTAGGAGAGACTTAAGAGTAGTTCCCTTATCTTTAGAGTAGTTATATTGATCCTACGTCGATTTTGCGGAGCTAAGTTACCCAAATGTGTCATCATTTGGTAATTTATTCAGCTCCTAAAGTATGAGATCAGGATTCAATTATAAATAAAAAAAGAATTTATTACTTATGTAAGAAGGGGAGAGCTACGTTTTTAGGCACAGTCCCTCTGAACAAAGAAGACCGGAATTCAAGTATTGTTGGATGCTCATTGGTAAGAATGAGTTGACTCAGTTCGAGCAGCTTGGTCATGAGGATGGGGACGTTGATTGGCTGAATTTCAGAGGCATGTTCATTGGAATGAGGCTATTGATTGGCTGGCTATAAAAAGTAGGAGGATGCCACTTATTGGCTGGCTTTTAGAAGCATGTTCCTTGAGGCGAATTATCATTGACTGAGCAAACAAATTTAATCCAGTTCTGTTTGTTGCTCTTTACCACGACTATAAAACAATCAGTCTCTTCCTTGGAATGCGGAAACAGTGACTCGCAAATAGTCAATGTCAATGAATATTTGCTGAAGTAATTGAAAAATGAAAGATATCAAACAGGCCTTTAAATACAGAGGTCTGGATTTCAGGGACTGAGTCTAAGCTTTTAGGATTCAGTGCTATCTAGTTGGGGTTTAAAGCCCAATTCGGGACAAGGTCACCGTGGGAATATGCTAGAAGGAAGAGAAGTCTGAAAAGTGATCCTTGGGAAACATTCAGGGTTTTGCAAAGTTTTTTTCTCTTTAACGATGTAATTCGTAACCTTGTAGTCTGAGAATTTAAAGCTATTAAGATATAAAATGAATTGACATATTGCCTGCTATTTACTTGTGGCAATTCTTTGTGTTTGGGTTGAGTTCTTGTGACCATCCTCCACCTGAAGTTGCTGAGCACAAAGTATCAAGAAAAATGACTCCTTTTGAGTCATGAGATAAAACTAAGTAAGTAAGAAAGATCAACAAGTTTATCCCTACCTTCCTTTCCCCAAGGTGGAGCATGATTATATAAAGTTGGTTGGAAGAAAATAAAAGACTTATTTGGTTTTATTGGAAATTGACTGCATAATGTGTCCATGATGAAATCAGCACAGTCAGTGCCTTTTGAGTATTACCGATACTATGTTTTTTGTTTTAAATTCAAATCCATTGATGCACAGAACAATTTTAGGTGAACGTCCTCTGTCAATTAATATGTACACATAGAATTCAAAGACCTGAAATGAGGTTAGAAAAACTATCCCGTACTTTTGTCAACAACAACAAAATCATTTTAGCAGTTAAAATAAGTCATAGAATGGCTCTGCCTCATAATTTTTTTTTTTGGATTGCATCTGTTTCTGTAAAACACAGAGGCGATGTTTGAGTGATATGTAAAGCCAGTGTTGGGATTTTGTAGTCACCCTTCACAATTTTCAATTATATATTTCACTATCACATGTGTGAGGAAGGGCCAACAGTGAGAGTCTTGTACGCAGAGCTTTGGTGGGATTTGTGATTAATTCTAAATTCAGAGCGCTGTCAATGACCATTATTAAATAAAATTGTTATAACTTCAGTGGGAAGCCTTACTTGTTAAAGATGGTTGCACTGATGGTAACTCTTACAGCTAGATTGAATTTTACAGTGGCCATTAAGTGACCATATGATTCATTTGCAAACGGCCAGTTCGTAAGATAATTGGGGAGAAAGAAGATCCCAGGGTTCTTAAAATCTGCATCTTAAATGTGAAAATTAAATGTTGCATTTTTATGTGTGCATATGATAAAGAATAGTTATTTCAGGATGGAAATTCCAGAAGAATTTCCTTTGTGATTTAGAGAAATGAAGCTTAACTTTATATTTTACTTTTTTTCCCATTAGCCAGACAATAATTTATGGCACTTAATCATTGTATAAGATGAAGTCGAGAAAAAAAAAATGTCCTGTCATAAATACAAAAAAAAAATAAAATCAGGAAATCTTTCCACAAGTGGTTTTTTATACTCTCTAACTGATGCATGTCACTCTGGTGACAGCTGTGGATTCAGAATTGGGAAAACAATAACAAAGCTTAATGAGATTTGTAAATTATTATAATAAAAAAAACCCTTCAAGCAGCCAAACTCATTTTTGCAGTCATTTAAAACTCTATTGCAGAAGGGACTTGATTTAGAATAAATAACATTTTTCTTTCCTGCAAAGGGACAGAAAATTTAACAGATTTTTCTGTATATGAATTGTTAAAAATCTTTTATTTTTGAGTATGGTAGGCTGAATAATGTACCACCCTCCCCATGATTTTCCACATTTTAATTTTTGGAATGGATGAATATGTTAGTTTACATGGTCAAAGGGACTCTGCAGATATGATTAAGTTAAAGATCTTGAGATGGGGAGATGATCCTAGTCATCCTGGTGGGTCCAGCATAGTCATAAGGGTCCTTACAAGAGGAAAGCAGATCAGTCAGGAGTAGGAAATGGGAAAAAAGAAGCAGGAGATTGAAATGATGCCAGAAAGAGGCCACGAGCCAAGGGATGCGCGTGGCTTCTAGCAGCTGGAAAAGGCGTTAAAAGGTATGTCCTGAGAAATGACGTTATCAACATTGGAGATCATCTCCTTAAAAATCATTAGAATACTTTTAACAAAATTTCCCTTTCAGTTTCTCAAAATTAAACGGTATTTTCTTAATGATAAACTGAATGTGCTAATTATTTATTCATTTATTATTTTGAGCATTTTTTATAATTTATTTGAGCAAAACTGATGACATATTCCAGGGAGCAAGGTCTCAAATGCTCCAGAGAATGGGAAATTTGCAGCCTATTTTATACATTAGAATCGAAGAAGAAATAAGGAAGGCACGTGAAATCCATTGGTGGTAGAATAAGTGTGCTAATTTATATATGTGACGTATACCATTAAATTGCCCTGAAGACCATTTCTATTAGTAATACATAAGGGTGTCTATTTTTCTGTACCTGCGTCAACATTGAATATTAGAAAATGTTAGAATTTTTCTAATTTGGTCCATGAAAAATTTTATTCTTCATTTAATGTCCACCTCTTTATTACTAGCAAGAACAGATTTAAGCATTTCTTCCTTAGATTTCAACTTTATTAAATTTGTAATAACTTTTGTTCATATTTCTAATGCAATGTTTATTTTTTGTTTGTTCTAAAAGTTCTTGATATATAGTCAAAGAACTAATCTCTTGTTTACTATGTGCAATGTATATAAGTCTCAGAGTTTGATTTTCTTCATTTTTTTTTTTTCCGTGCAGAATTGTAAAAATGAATTGAGTCGAATTGAAACTATCAGCTCTTTTCCTTTGCTGATTTGGATTCTGGTTGCATGATTAAAGACGCCTTTTCTACTCCAATAATATACAATGATTCACCTACATTTTTCTTACAGAACTTTGTATTATCTCTGCTGCCACAACAAATTACCAGACATTTAAGTGGCTTTACATTATCTCACAGTTCTGTGAGTCAGTGTGGCTCATCTGGTTCCTCTGTTTAGAATCCCAGGCGGCTGAAATCAAGGCGTGGGAGGGCTAGGTCCCTTTCCGGAGGCTCTGGAGAGGATGTCTCAGTCGTGTTCGTTCAGGTTGTCGGTTGATCCAGTTCCTCACGCTTGTGGGACCGAGGTCCCAGTTTCCTGGGTGGCTGTCTCTTCCCTCCTTCTGGGCGCCTGCAGTCAATGTCATGCTTCCCATTTGTCTCCTCTCCTGCAAAGGCAACTTGAATCCTTTTCCTGCTTCCAATCTCTCCACATTCTTCTTCTGCAACGCTCCCTAGCTGGAGAAAATGATCTACTTTGGAAGGCCCATTTGAATAGATTGGGCCCACTTGATAATCCAGGATAATCTCCCTATTTTAAGGTCCTTAACCTTGATTACACTGACAGAGTCCCTTTTGTCTGTGATGTAGCATGTTCACAGGAGCCAGGGCTTAGTGGGGGGACATCTCTAGGGGTCGAATTTGTCTACTATAAACATTTTTACATTTAAATATTTGCTTTATCTGGAAGGTGTTTTGCATGTGTTTTTCAACAGGACGCAATATTTTTTGGGGGTTAGCCAATTGTTCCAACATCATTTGCTATATTTTTTCCTTCAAATTAAATGTGACTTCTGTCATATAATTAAATCTTGTCTAACTGCCCATTTTACAATTTTATATTACTTTTATTCTCCTTTCCTATTATCATTTGTCTTAGTCAGTTATGGTACTACATACTGGATGGTTTATAAACAGTAGAAATTTATTTCTTATAGTTCTGGAAACTGGTACATCCAAGATCAAGCAGGTGGCGGATTTGCTGTCTGGCAAGAGCTCACTCTTGGTTCATAGATGGCTGTCTTCTTGCTGTGTCCTCCTCATGTGGTGGAAAAGGTGAGTCAGCTCTCCGGGGTCTCATAGACAACACTAATCCCATTCGTGAGGACTCTTCCCTCATGACCTACTCACTCCCAAAGACGCCACCTCCTAATGCTGTCATCTGGGGGTTAAGATTTCAATACATGCATTTTGAGAGGACATAAATATTGAGTCTGTAGCAATGTTTAAAAACTTAACTTTTTTATATTAATAACCTACAAGTGCATTTTCTTAAAAGTATGTTAAACGTTATAGATCAGGCTAATTTATTTTCAATGCTGTTTAATAGTAACCTTTGTCCTCTCCTCTCGAGAGTTAACTATTTCATTTACTATTAAAATTTGCTGTGAAATCGCCCAAAGCCTCTTAATAACATAATCTATGTATGTTGATATGAATTCCTAAAAAACTATGCATTATTATTATGTAGTTCTGTTTATATAAAAATGAAATCATATTGCATGGTTTTTGTCCTAACCTATTTTTTAACTTAATAGTATATCTTTTCGTGGCGTACAATTTTCACTTATTCCTTTTAGTGGTAGTATGAAGCTTCATAATTTGGAAATAATATGTTTTATTTTGCCATTCTTACTTATACTGCACTTTTCAGTTGTTAATAAGAAAGAACTGTTACTGTCCTTTTTTCCTGAGCACATGTGCAAGATATTGTTTAGCAGATAGTTCTAGAAATTAATTTCTAAAGCTCAAGGTATGTCTATTGTTAATTTCAATGGAAAATATCAAATTGCCTTTTAACGTGGTTATACCGGTCAGCCTTCTACCAGTAGTTCATTGGAGAATCGGCAGGATATTTATAGATTATAGTTTCTGCCAATGTGAGGAGGAAAATGGTAAGTTATAGTTCAAGTCTGCATTTTTCTAATTACTGGTGATGTAATTCCCCTATTCATGCGTTTATTGGCTATTTGCCTTTTCTTTTATTATCGGTTATTCATATTTTCATTCAAAATTTTAAATTATTCTTAATTTATTTGTAAATATCTAGATACCACTTTTTACGTTATTCATGTTTTGATTTTTTATTCTGTCATTTTTCTTTTGTTTATGAATATTTGGTGTTGATTTTCAGCGTTTTGATTTAATAGCTCTCGTTTTAAATAGAAAGGCATTTGCTATTTTAGATACTTTTGGATTATAAATTTACCCACCAATATTTATTCTAATAGTTTACTTTTCTCTTTTTAAACCTTTGAACTTTAATAAATTATAATTTATTTTTATTAATGTTGTGATTTATAGAATGTATATTTTTCAAAGAGTAGGTATTTGGTGACCATTTATATTTCTTTTAGTACTATGGGCTTACTAAGTTATTGACTGTATCTGGAGCCAATTTTGGTAGTCGAATTATTTTAGAATGACATCTGTTTTGCCTTTGTTTTAAAATTAATTCCTCTAGTTTCTCAACTTGAATGTTTATTTAATTTGTTTTTAACCTTGGTTCAATACAAAAGTATATAAAACTATGAATTTCCTTATGAGAAATTTTTAAAATCATATTTTAAAATTATCGATGTGTTAATTAGAATCATGGTTTATACATAATGTATCATTTTAGTTTTCAGTTTATATCTGTCTAAATATTTGTTGCTTCACATAAAACAAAGTTAGCAGGTAGAATGAATTATGTAGTAGCCTGATCATCTTCTTAATATGCGTGAGAACACAAATTCTTTCCCTGTCTCGCCATTTTATCTTGAGACTGGTTCTCGAGACTGGCTCCGTTCTTACTCACGTCCAGCAAAGCAGATTGAGAGAATTTCTACTGTAACCAATATGTCCTTTCCTTCATTTTGGATCAATTATGACCACATAACCCCTTCTGGAACAAGAGCAGGAACCAAGAGCAAGGGCCAGTCTGTGGTATCCCCAGACTAATCGGAACCCATCCTCAGTTTGAGAATAGAGCTGGGTTTCCTTGGAGCCACATATCTGTGCAGAAGAGGGGGAGATACAATATAATATTGCTGGCCAGGAATGCTCCTTAGTCTTTGTCATTAGTTTACATCTTTCTTGCTATTTTATGTGGGTTTTAGTTTTGTTATCATTGGTATTAAGAGTATCTTTTATATTAAGGATAAATATTGAGCTGCAACATATACTTATTTTCTTTAATTTATTTAATCATAATTATTTTTGTTATTTTTCACCCAGAAAAGTTTGCAATTTTATATAGTCAGATCTATCCATTAGAATTTCTTCTATTTCATTAATTCATAGAAATTTTCTTTATTGGTGATTCTCATTAAAATTATTTTGGTTCTTGATAATGTAATAAAACACCCATTTATTTTGTTTTCCAAATTGTTAACCAGTTATTTGGTTTTGTCTACTAAGATACCCTTCCTTTACCCACTGAAGTTTTTAAATGAGAACATGGGTATTTAAAAATGTTTATATTCAGTGAGAATGCCACAGAACGATCTGTAATCTGTCATGAAAGATAGTTCAGACTATTGGTGTTCAATTTTTTAGCCATACAAGGAATTAAAGGGCAAGAAAACTAAAATACACAGAGTACCTAATATGTGCTCTGTGATTTCTATATATTATCTTGTTTAATATTTACAGCACTTTTTTTGAACTAGTTATTATTCTCATCTTATTAGTGAGGAAAAGGAGAGGTTAAGTAACTTCTCCAGAGTCGTACAGACAGGAAATAAGGTGGGAGTCAACGGCTTATACCTTTTCAACTTTTACTTCATAAGATGTGAGCAACGGGCACCAGGCTGTCTGTTGGCGAAATATTTAAGGGTATTGAAACTTACATAAGTCCGTTAAGAGATTTCCGAAGAGTCTAAATATTCAAACATCTTTTCGAAAATAGTCGTGGAACTTTTTCTTTACCCATTTCTGTCTCATTCTTTTTGGTAGCTGAAAAGTTCTAATTTGGTAAACAACTACTCTTTCGTTGCCATGCCTCCCCATCTTAGCTCTCTTGTAAGGTGAGGTATCCGTGATTATCCATGATAATTTTTGTCTTCGTAATGTATTGGAACACACTAAGAGTTCTATGATTCATTACCTCCCAAATCACTGTTTAATCCAGCATTTGATTGATTTTATTTTCCTGATGGCAATAAGGTGGCTCAAGAGTTGTTGCTCTTTTGAATAAAAAAGGTATGGTAGAAATGTGATAGTCTTAGGCATAGCTTTCACTTTGCTTCCGAATTAGGTACATAAAAGCACCTGTAATAAATATTCTAAGAAGAAAATAAATTAACATTTGATATCTCTGTCTTTTTCAGTGCACATATATGATGTGTTCAGTGACATGAGACTGTTAACCTTTTTATAAGTCAATTGTCTATTGATTCCATGATAATGATCACTTACATGTGATGCCATTCTTGGAATCCTAAAAGGCAGGAACTCGATTAAATCAATTTTCGGAGTTAGTGGAAAGAAAACTTCTCTTTATTAAAGGATTATGATGCTTTTGTCTGTCAAATAAATAAAACACAGAATCGACGCATAACTATTTTTGCCTCTTCTGGGGAAAGTTCTGAGCTAACTATAATGCTAGGGCATGGTTACTATTAGACTTCCTGGTTGCCATGTTTATTTCTACCTATATTTAATGGCTTGGAGTTTTATATGTATACTTTTTAAGAGCCTTATAATAAATATATATTTTTTCTTCTAAGCCAAACTCAAATCCAATTTGAGAATCAGGATAAAAGATTTAAGTTAAAAATTATGAGATATATTCTTCCTCCAAATATTGGAATTTCCCAGGCTACCAAAGGTCAGCCTTTCCATATTCTGTCTTCTAATTGATCTGCTTTGAAACAGAAGGAGAAATTCTCAGGATGGGTGACATAGAAATATAATTAGCTAACATCAGTTTCAACGAGATACTGAAATAGCTAGACTCTTCAAACGCCTGAGTGGCAAATAACTTCAACAGCCTGCTTAAAATAAAGAATGAATTTGTAGTAGTGTCCTGAAACTTCTCCCTTATCCCATCTCAACCCCGCCAAACAAACAAACTTAAAACTCAAAGCAAACCAAACCAAAATCAGTCAAGCAACAAACAACATGGGTAACTTTCAGAATCTCATCTTTCTCATCCTGTCCTAGATACAGTTGTGATAAACAGACTTCCATCTAGAGGTCTTTAATCGCCGCCACTATTCCAGCCACTTCTCCCCAACTGCGTGTATAAATCACTGCAATATGTTACTACAGGGACACAAAAAATGAACAACAACAACAAAAACCCAGAAAAATTTAAGCTTAGGAACACTAAACTATCTTCCTGCTAGGTATCCATGATTCTGCCAGAACAGGGAGAGCCATCACCTAAATGATAATCAAAACTTCATCTTGAAAATAAATTTAATGTGTAAGGACTTCATAGCATAGCAGAAATTATCAAAATAAATACATTTGGAGAGATATGACACACGCGATCATAATAACTTTGATGGATTTGTGATAACAAATGTATCAGAAGTATTTTATAATTCATCCCTCAATTGAGATTTGTCATCTTGGCTTAGAAATGTGAATTTTTGCTTAGGAACAAATAATAAAACATTTGTTTATGGATCTGTGAGTATAATGGAATCCGTGGTGTCTTTTAGGCCTTTAAAAAAAACCCCATGTTATGAGTTTCAAAACATCTCTTTGAATAGCAGAGATTGTGAGCTTGTACCTGGAAAATTTGACAAGTTGACATACCTTTTCCAGAAACGAGAGGTACCTTTTTGGTTTTCAGTTTGGTTAGAATTTCTACAGTCTGTCAGCTACCTTTGTGGAAAAGGGAACTATATTTGGAAAGAAGTCAGCAAAACTCAGATTGTGATTGTTTTTCCTGCCAAAAAAAACCAGAGTTCTGCTGAAGCCTTGACAGCTGTGCCTTGTCATGGAGAAAAATCTTCAACAAGAAAACAAAGAAGCATTTATCCCTATCATATATTATGCTCTAGCAGTGTGCATAATCTGTCTATCATTTTAAAAACTGTGTACATCATTTTAAATAACTCCAGCAAGTGGCAACAATATCAAAGGTTTTTTTTTTTTCTTCCAATTTTGGCATGATTTGAAAAATCATGAACGTGTTTTGCTTAGGGAAAAAAGAGGAGATAATTATAGATAGATCAATTTCAAGTTTCTCGGGGGCAAAGTTACAATAGAGTACTTTTTCAGTTCTGTAGCTTATTCCTATAGATGATACAGTTGGACTATAGGCATTTCCCTCATTTCTATAGGCAGGGGAAAGAAAAACTCTACTCTGTTACGTTTTCATACCTTAGACTAACGTCCAGAATTCCTTTTATAGGTTTTCATGACTTCATTTCAAAAGCAGGAATTCGTATTTTGACAAAATGGTTTCCTGAAAAGACTGACCACAATTCAAACTCCTTCTCTTTGTTATGGTATTAGGAAGAATAAATAGGAACATTTTGGAAAAGGAGGTATCATTGGACTCCTAAATTAAAAAGTTGACATATAGATTTTTTGAAGTCGACTTATATCAATATTTTTGCAATGCATTCAGAAATTAGAATGTACATTAATAATTCTAGGTGAGAGAAGACTCTCCCTGGGCCATGTGTGAGGACACTTGTCGCAGTTTATCAAGCGGATTCAGTTTAAGTGTAGCAGGGGCGGGTGCACAGAAGCTCAACCAGTCACGTCACATCATGTTCTTTTTCTAAAATAAAGTAAATCTGATTTCAAGTGGCAAGATATGCAAGCTCAGTTATCAGGTTTTTTGTTTTTGTTTTTCTCCCAATCCTAATCATGTTACTAGAGTTCATAAGAGGGCTACAAAGGGCATTGGGGTCGGGGGGAGGACTGTTTATGCTTTAGATCATAGTTGTCACTACCGATTGTCCGAACCACCAGGGTGTCTTGGAAGTGAGAGGCTTTGACGTGTGGGGAATGGGTGGGTACATCTGCGAGGACTAGGCGTCCTGGAGTCTCAGTCCAGTCTTCTCTGTGGTCCGTCGGTGGATCACACAGGTGTTTCTTTTCCTCTCTGAGTACTTGCGGCTCCCTGAGGACTCTGGGCAGTGGGGAGAGCATGACGTTTTTCTCTCAGGGAACTGAGCTTCCTCTGCCATTTTCCCAGTTGTGGAAAGTTCTCTTGTACTCATCTCTCTTCGTTTTTCTCCACACCTCAGGACCTACTTAGCATAATCTCCTTACTGGGGCTACCTTTTCAAAACAGAACAGAGAGCTAAGATGTCCCTCCCACACTGGCCAAGCTCATTCTACTTTTCAGCCTGTGACATAGCCAAGGGCAAGGGCATATGAAGGACAGACTGCTTTCTCAAAGAAAAAAAAGCAAGGGGGAAAATATAAGAGAACGCACAGGAAAGGAAAAACAAGAGAAAACGCAGATTTGCACCCTCAAAATGAACTTTCTGATTGTGCGAGTCTGGGCAAATTATTTAGACTCGCTGTACCTTGGTTTTCTCATCTGTAAAATAGGGTAATAATTGCACCCCCCAGGGAGATGAATGCAGTGGGGATGGCATTAACTATGGCTCATACATCGCATAGTTCTTAACATTTTTGTGTTTTTTTCTTTTCTTTTTTTTTTTGAGATGGTATAGCATAATGCAGAAGAACATAATCTCTTATGCCAGACTGAGTTTGTGTCCATGTGCTACCTGAATGTGGGCGAATTTGCCTGTCAGAGTGTCAGTTCTCTTGTCCATGTAATGATGGAGATAGTGAACTAAGTAGCTCATAGATTTTTGGGAATGTAAAGAGCTTGGGAAAGTGCCTTTTCCATATGATCCAAAAAAATCTCTTGATGAGTATGCTTACTAACCTACCAGTCTTATACCAATTAATATGTATAGTATATATCCAGTAGAAATATATATATCAGTAAAATGCATTTTTAAATATTACACATAGTGGATGTGCTTACTAGAACAAAGGATAATGGATCAATTTGTTTTAGCTATCTTCTGAACTTGATAATATGTGTTACGGTAACAAAAAAAAAATCTTAAAAATTGACTTGTCCTAAGCTTTTGTCCTCTTGTATTAATTAAAAACTCCACCATGATAATGACCTCCAGCCATAGCAGCAATAAATCTAAGGGCTCGGTAAGTCAGGGTGATGGATATAAAGTTAAATAAAATCTGAGGACGAGTTATCAACTTCTAATGAAGGATACGTCTAATTGAGTGAAGTCAGAGTTTGAGTTATTTTTTTAAAAGAAGTATTAGATTTCTTTACCTTTTAAAATATTAATTTTTATTTTAGCTATAAAATACATTTCCAATGTTTTATGCAGTAGTGATTTTGAAGATCTCAAATACTAGTAGTTCTTATTCCCATCCCTTCCACACCCCCTAAGAATAATTCATAATCATATAAGAAAACAACAAATCTGAAGAATAATTTTATGGTCTCTGAATTTCATATCAATCTTTATACAACAATTAGGCTTCCTGAAAATGAGCCATGGTTCCAACTACATTAGGAATAATGTGAAAATACGGCAAAATCTCAAGTGTTCGAAATGTCTACTGTTACTCCAGTTATTTTTGATATCCCATATGGTCACATCAAGTATCTTCAATAAGTATCTGAACCATCAAAGCCAATTTGGTTCATGCGGTGGAGAGAATAAATTCAATTACACTCTTAGCTCTAGAGCAGATATTGGAAAAGAGAAAAAAAGCATTGCTCTAGCAGCAGTTACAGGAATGAAATCTGATTGCTTGTATAATTTTCAAGGAGTAATTCTGAAGTGTTCAGGACACATTTTATATAAAACTAGTTTATCTACACATGAATAAAATTAACATATGCATTAAATTGGGGTAATATATACACAGGAGAAAACTTGGGATATTTTTTTAACCTAACAATTTAAGGTGTGTGTGTGTGTGTGTGTGTGTGTGCGCGTGTATGTGTGTGTGACGTGTGTGTATGTGTATGAAAAGACATTTTTGCTAATTTAGCAGTTCAAGGTACCTGACTTTTATCCTTTTCAAAGTTATATGTGACATCACTTTTTAATTCAGTGTTTTTATACTTTGAGCAATTAAGTCTACTTAATAAACTTTTAGTATTTATGTGAAACAAGGTAAATTAAAATTTCTTATTATAATTTAAAGGTAAGATGCAAAATATTGTTGATAATAATTGCTTTTATCAGTTAGAAGGACTATATTGTTTTTAATCTTTCAACCAACGTATCCACTTCTGCTTGATGAGCCATACATAGCCGGGGGCGAAAGATGTTCCATTTGCACATTTTTGGTAGTGAACTATTTCCACAACAATCGTGCGTAGCGATCAGAAAGATCTCTGCGGTGTACCGGAGTCAGTCTTTCTTTCATGAGTTTGTGCGGCTGGGTCTGCTTTGGCTGCTCTTCTCCCTGGGTCAGCCGGGGCCGCTCTGCTTTATCGTCCTCGGATCAGCAGGTTAATTGTGAAGATGGCAGAGATGCAAAAAAAGCATGCCCAACCTGGACCAGCGTACATCACACTCCCTCCCACCTGTGTCTCGTTTGCTGATATCTTCTTGAGCAAAAATCATGTCTCAAGGTCAAGCCGAAAGCCAAGGGCTAAGAATACATTAATTACCCACCATCCTTCCCCAATGGTGAGGCCATGACAGGGGGGATTGGATGCAAAACAAGTGTAAAGTATTGTGGCCAATTAGTCAATTAACCACATGTAGTTATTGCTACAAAATTAGAAAAACTAGCTTAGATGCACATCGCTTATAGCAGAAATTGCCTGAGTCTATTCTTTTTAGATGCCCTGGATGGATACTTCCAGTTCTATGCTAAATGACAGTACAGAGTATTTCTCATCACACCTGGAGTTCTGAATGTTTTTAATGTAGAAGGTAATAGTCAAGAGCTTCATAACCCAAACTGTAAATGGGTTTGGTTCTAGAAAGACTTTCTGCATGTTCTGTGAAGCATTTTGAAGTTATTTAAAAATATGCTTAGTAACTTGCCGTCGGTTCCTTTCTCTAATGTGTATGTAATTACTTTTTTATAGTCCAGTCTTCTTAGCATATTCGAGACTCAAAATTATTAATTTTTTCTACTCTGAAGTGACGACTTTTAGGTCATTTAAGGGAATTCATCACTGATACATACACTTTGGCATTCACAGGGCGGTGAAGAACTGTTTTATTCCCTCATTCTGAAAACTGTATGCACATTTTTTCTCTTAATGGTCAGCATACTCTAGCAGAAAAAAAACAAGATCTCATATTACTGCCTATTTTTTATTTTTTATTGGGCAGCCTCAAAATACTTAAGCTCTGGGGCATGATATAATTACATTCATATTTTTCACAATTTCCTTCAATGTTAAATCAAGAGTGGGGGCAATGCCAACTGTTTCTATGATTAATGGAGTGTAGTAATTGGCATTAAGAAACAAACTTTTAAATTTGAGTAGCTGCACTCTATTGCTGTATTCATAGCTGCTACTCTGTTAGTGCCGATTACAACATTTTACCTTTTTCTATTCTACATTTCGGTGCACCAAGAAATTATTAATTAAAGTGAAAAACATCTCTTTTACTGTATCATGTGTTTTCAGCAACAATAATGAAAAAAGCTAGCAAGTTTTCTCATAAATTCCTGCTTCATGTGTGAAGAGATGGTTCAAGTTCTGTCCATGATGGCTTCGTCCACTTTACCTCTAGAGTGAAATCTCTTTGGTAAGCCCAGGGGATACAACTCGTTTAGATCACGTGCTCCGGCCATCACGTGCCGTTCAATCCTGTCATTCAAAGAAGGAATTTTGACAGTAACTTGCTTTATTTTCTTTCTGACTTTAATCTTTGCCATTGATTTCGTAGCTGCTTTTGTAGTTTCTCAGCACTTGCATGATTTGTGCATGTTTTTGTCTGGATAATCCACTTTGACGTTCGCCTTTATTATTTGGTCACCGTTCTGTCATTATCAAGCAAATAACCAACTCGGTAGTGGGAAGTACTGCTTTGCCCTCATCCTGGATGAAAAGACCAGACTTTTCTCCATTGCTTGTGAGAATTCATTACACAGATGCACTTGCCCTGGTATATTTCCATCCTTTTTTGTTTATTCCCACTAGAATGCTGTTTACATTTATCTCATTATTCTCTATTCTAGAATTTATGCGGTCACTTTCATAGCTCCTTTTATGCTTCAGAAAAGGGCTTTGAGGCTCTGATCTATTTTTGCAGACAAAGTATACATTGCAACCCAATAATAACAATGAAAAATACATATCTGAAAACACATTTGATTGCATGTGTTGTAATATGATGATGTATTAATCAATACAAACAGAATTATGGGGACTCAATGTTGGCTGGAAAAGATAAACCGACCATTGTGTTCTTAGTAAGAAATGTACAAATAAAACAGATTTTAAGAACATAATAAGATATGTAATGATTTGTTCGCTTGAAATCTGTTAAATGAATGTCAGTAAAAATCATCAGTAAAATACCAATAAAACTTTTCCTTCTACACAATAAATATAGTCTATGCACCCCTTAGTAGAATTCTATTAATCACCATTAATCTGCGGTACATACTTTGAGAAACACTGCTTAGTACTTAACTAATATTTTAATAACATAGATTGTTAGTAAAGTACTTTTTTTTCTACAAAACACTTATCTGACTTCGTGCATGTGTTTTAAAGTGGAAGTGAGGCAAATGAAGGTAAAGTTACACATTTTTAATTTATTTTAATTTAATTCAATGTAATGTGTTAACAAACACGTAGCACCTTTTCAAAGCGAGATGATATTCTAAATACTTTAAACATATTAACTCATTTAATTAACATACTACCGCTATCATTCCCATTTCTGCAGATAAGCAAATGCAAGCATGAAGGGCTCAAGAAACTTGCTTTGAAATAGAATAGTTGGGAATCAACCCAGGCAGTATGGATTCAGATGGTCTATTCCAAACACATTTCTTTCATACAATAGTATTGTTTTATAAATCTCTGAATGTCCAGTGTCTTGACACATCAGATTGTTCTCATGAAAACTAGATGAAAAACCACTGCCTACAAGCAAAGATTTAGAATGCAATAGGTGAGCAGACAGCAATGAAAGCAGATTGGAAAACAATAAGCCTAAATCGATATTATTTGATTGCTTTGGGGTTGAACAGTATGACACTTTCCAATTTGGAAAATGAGATAAGAGACTTTATTTGGCGAAGTCAAGTATTTAAACTTGTTTGTAGTGAAATTTTAAAAGAAATCCAGTTTAAATATGTAAATAAACATTTCTTATAGTTAATAGGAAAAGTCAGTAACCAGAGTTCAAAAGCTACTTTGTAAATGAGAGTTTATATCAGCAGGTATATTTTCTTTTAAATGCGAGAGACAAGAAGAAACATTTCAAGTGACACTTTAAGTATTTTTAGTTTTTAATATGTATTCTCGGTTTCATTTTTATTTGTTTTTGGATAATTCCACTTAATGAACTAAAATTAATATTACTTTTCTTATCTGTGTTTCAACACACACACCTATGAGATTTGACAAGATTCCCTTCAGCAGTTTACTACCTATCATAGTATTATATGATGTTTCAAATGAACATCTTTAGTTCAAACTATGTAGTTATGGTTCAAACTATGCATTTAACATTACATGGTTAAATTTCTAATAAAATGGGAAATTCTGAAGATATGAGAATGTGTTGAGTGTGTGTGTGTGTGCGCGCGCGCGCACGTGTGTGCCTGATGGCTCGTAAACTCATTTTCACAGTTTCGGTGTTATTTTTACAAGTGTAGGAAAAGTAGTGATAACTTAAGATCTTGATCATACTATTGGAAACATTATTTTTTCTTAAAGTAACGTTTCGCGTTATGAATAAATAGGCTAAGAACGATTGGACATGTCATTTGACTTCTGTCATGGCAAGGACTTCTTGCTCATCATTCTTCTCAAGGACCTAGAAGAATACCTGCCATGTAGCAAAGAATCCAAAATTGAATGAATGAATGAATGATGAATGCAAGGATGCAGGCTAAAAGGGCTTTTCAAATTAAAAGATGTGTTTTATCATCACCAAACTCTCTTTAAAATTTGCTAATTTTAAACAAAAAATGCTAAGGACTCATGGGCTTTATCTCGTCATCTTGGAGAATGGTCTTTTTTTTTTTTCTTTCCTTTAAGAAAATGTAGCTCTTAATGGTTGAGGACTGCAGCAAACCCAAGGGGATAGTGGCTTTCCTGATCCCTTAATTCCCTTCGCAGTGTTAGGTTTTCCTACATTAGCTAAGAGCCAAGTGCGAAGAAAAGCATTTTCAGAGAGATGGAATTCTACATTCAAGTGCAGCAAACGGACATAGAGATACGCAAGCCTTAGGTTTCTGAGGCGCTTTGAAACTTGCCTACCAGCTTGTTATAGGGGAACTTAGACAAAGCATTAAACGCTCTGATCAGAAAAGGACACTCTGTTTTAGGGCATTAATACAAATGAAAGCAAGTAAAATCTAAGGAAGAATTTAACAAAAATCTTTATTGCATCTATGTGTTCGTTAAAAGTATGATAAACATCCATCCACAGGTCTACGTTGTTGAGAGATGCCAAAAATATGCAGTGTTTTGGAGACAGTTGATGGAATCTGATAATCTGTGTTCTAGAGTAATTGCTTTTTGGGTTTATCAAATTTGTTTATTTAGTCAAAGTGGAAAGAATCTACAGTAATGCTTAGAAGATGATTAAGTTTTCTGCACCTAAATCAATAAGGAAAGATAAAGGAATGAAAATTGTTGGTTTAGAAGATAAATTTGAGAGGTGACTTGATGTCAGTCGTTAGGCATAGAGAGAATTATCAGGTAGAGTGATTTTTCTCTTTCTTCCTAGTATGGCATAGTAAGTAGTTAGTGCATTTGGTCAAAGTGTCATCAAATACTGAGTGAATATTTTTGCAAAGTACTGTGCAAGATCTTATAGACAACACAGAAATAAAGATCTCCCCAAGTGCACAGTATCAAATGCAACTTAGAAAACTTGATTATCTACCATGTATAAGTATTTGAATATGTATAGTTTCTTCGTGGTTTATTTTTGGGGAGAAAGTAACGACTATCCTATTTCATATTCTTAAAGGAACTCAGAAACCTCCCGATCTTTATGGACCTATGGAACCCGCAACGAAACACATTTTCCGTCTCTTTTGCAGTTCGATGTGGTTATGTTCCTAAGTTCTGATAATGACAAAAGAGCACAAGTCAAATGCAGAACCTGTGAAAGAAGGAAGTATGTCTTATTGTCCCTTGTGGGCTGAGTCGTGGAGCTGGATTAAGTACCACAAAGTGGAAGCTACAAGATAGGAATTTGAGGTTTCTTCCCTATCCGAGATGGTGGTTTTTGTGAAATAGAAAGAAAAGTGTTTCTCATTTAGAAAGTTTGCTTCCGTTTGTGTAAAGTTATTCATAAAAATCTACACCGTCGATGAATGACACTCCTCAGAACTGTGCAGAGGTGGTACTACCATACCTGGTAAACCTGCCCGACAATCATGGAGCCACTGTAAATGACCTTGGATCGCAAACACATTTTTCTTTCAAATTTTTAGTTTCTTAAAAATGTCACTTAAAGCCCAATCTGAATTAAAACACCTTTCTCAAGAATGCAAGTTCCCCTGGAGCAGGGATATTATTTGTCTTTTTCCATGACATTTTCCAGTACTGGGAAGAGGGCCTGCCATATAGGAGATGCTAAAATATCTGTTAGATGACAGAAAGAAAGAGATAGAGAAGGAGGGAAGGAGGAAGGGAGGAAGACATGTTTTTTCCTTTGCTGAGTTGTGGCTCTTTGAAATTTTCCTATATGTAAAACTGTCTTCATTAGAATTCCCTGAAATATATAACTGTAATTATAACATTGCTATTCACCATACTTTGTGATTTAAAAAAATTGCTTTATTTTTTAGAGCAATTTTTTTTTTAACATGTGAGCTAATTATGTGTTTAAAATAATTTAGAAAAATCTTTTATAAGCCATGGCCTGGCTACCCATGCGTATTGAGAAGTCAATCGTATAAAATTTAAATTTGTGATCATTTTTGGAAGGTTGGCAAAAGATTTACAGTTCTTTTCGACAGTCATTTAACATTCACTAAACTTCTCCTGTGAGCGCGACCCTGTGCTAGGCACTGTGGGTGTAACATGGGGAGTTTCTGTGCGATCACCAACCACTTCGATTCTTTCCATAGGTTCTGAGCTAGTGGAGAAATATATAAAAGAGTAAAATAGTGAACAAAACACTTGTTCCTTCCTGTTAAAACTAGAGTGGGGAATTCAGCCTTATAAGTTTATGCGCCAGGGCAGAGCGAGTGGAGGCCCACGTGTGGGAACTGTGCGCTCCGCTCACCCGGGTCTTTTCCATAATCATCGGAAAGCATCCCTGTGAGCTCCTTCTTTTCCCAGTGCTGGATGAAGGTTTCTGCACTGTTTCTTTTCGCCTGCTGACCATATCCTCCCTTGTTTTCCCAACATGGTTTGGGATTTAATTTTGAATATAGTTGTCATTTTCTTAAAATTTTGAGACAGATATGAGGCCAATATATGGGTCGGTTTTTCTTTATATTACTCTGCATAGCAGGTCACCAGAGTTTGTGGATTTTGTTCTTCTTACCCCAGACATCTTTTAATTGACTCATCGCAAAGAAAGAAATCATTTGTTTCTGTAGTTCTAACTATTTGGAAATGTGCTTTGTTCTTTCTCGTTTTCAAAAACAGTTTTGACTGTGAAGCTCCTGTTACCTGCAGATCAGAGGAGAGATGGTCAGAGAGAGAGGCGCTTGAAAGAAATGTTTGATATGTAGGAGAGATTGTGTTTGTCCAAGTGCTTAAGTGATGAAGTAGCATCCCTGTGAACGAAGTTAAAAGTTGGCACAGCTATTTTGAGATTCATACAGAGGCTTTCATTTAGTTCCTAGCCAGCCTTGGTAGGATTTACATAAACACATTTTTAATGTTGATGTGAATCTTTCCAGGGGTGTTATGTCACCCCTGGAAACTGGAACACTGCCCTGTTGGACTGAGAACTGCAGATCATAGACGAGAGCGTATCCCTCTCTTTACATGGATTTGTCCCACTGTGACATTCTCCCCAAGCGCTTATCTGTAATGTGGCCACTTTTCCCAAAAAGCTCCTGAATGCTGATGTATTTTTCAAAAGGTTATTCTTCTACATGGAAATTCTTCGAGCGTTAAAAAATCTGTCTTATTTCCAGACCGTATCTAGCTCCCAACCATGATTAGGCAGATTATCCAGGCTTTTAAAATTACCCAAATTATCAGACGTCTCCACGACTGCTATAGGTTCAATGATTCATTAGAAAGGCTTGCAGGACTCAGCACATAGCGACAGACATGATATGATTTAATACAGTAAGAGGCTGCAAAGCAAAATTGGCAAAAAGGGAAAAGGGACAAAGTCCAGAGGACACCCAGGCACAAACCTCTAAGGGCCCTTTGCCGGTGAAATCACTCAGAATGTGCTCAGTTCCCCAGCAACGAGTGTGGAAAACCCACGTGAAATGTTGCCTTCCAAGGGAGCCCCTTCGAGACTCAGTGCCCAGGATTCTGGTCGGGCGTTGGTCATGTAGACGCCCTGTGCCTAGCACGTACCACAGATTCTAGACTCTCAGAAGAAAAGCAGATGTTCCTCCTAAACCATGTTGTTTGTATAAACAGGGTAGGCCCCGTGCGACCCCCTTATCTGTTAGAGAACGGTGGGGACACTCGACATCCAAGTTCCCAGGTGCCAGCCCTGCAAACACGCCTTTCTACGCACACGTGGCTCTCTCAGCTCACACTTGTTAGTCGACTCTGCTGCCTCGAGGGTCTCTTCCTCCTTCCTGTGTAGTTTATTAATATTTGTCCCATTATAGTAATCTTTCCAACAACAAATAGAGGAAAGTAGAAGAAATTAGTTTATTTGGATTTTCATGAGTAAATCTTTTAAAGATTTAATGGACAATAATGTTAGAAATACATAAATATATATATAGGTTATGTATATAGTCTTGCTCTGTTTTTTTCCACTCAACTCCTACGCATTTCATAAGAAAATGAAGCGTTTTCTTCATACATTATATATTTTATTTTATTGATTATGTTATTTATTACTTTTATTATTAATTCTTTTTTTGATCATTGAACTTTTAATTTTAAGATAACCGTAGATTCAAACATAGTTGTAAGAAATAATGCAGAGAGATCCGCCTACCTTTCACCCAGTTTCCCCCAATAATAACATCTCGCATAAGCAGGATCGGGAAACTGACATTGGTACGATCCACAGAACTTTTTCAGATTTCATCAGTTTTACATGTATTTGCTGTGCGTGTGTGTGTCGTTTGGTATTATGCAATCTTATCATGTGTCGATTCTAACTAACGCTATAATTGAGATAGAGAATAGTTCCATCTCTACACAGATCCTTGCGTTGTTCATTTATCGCTGCACCCACCTTCCCCTTTACCCATCCCTACTCTCCCCCCTCACTTCCTAATCCCTGATGGCCACTAACCTCTTCTCTGCTTTTGTCACTTCAAGAACGTCGTATAAATGGAATCAAACAGTGTATAACTTTTGGAATTGTTTTTTTTTGTTTTTTCACAGATAATTCTCTTGAGATCCATCCTATTGAGATATGTCAATAGTCCATTCTTTTTATCTTGAGCATATTCCATGTGCCATTTTTTTGTTAACTGTTCACACATTAATGTTAAGAGATACTTGGGTAGTTTCCAGTTTTGAACTATTATAAATAAAACCGTTGTAAACATTTACAAGTTTTTGCATGAGAATATATATATATATATACACACACACATACCTATATGCATATATACATAAATAATGAAATTACATAATAAATAAGTGATACATAATAAATTACATAATATATTATATTTGTATAATTTTGCAATAAATGCCCAAGAGTGTGATGCTGGGCTTTATGGTAATGGCATGTTTATTTTCATGAGAAACTGCAAAACCGTTATCCTGAATGGCCGTATCATCTGACATTTCTACCAGAAAAGTGTCAGTTCCAGTTTTTCTAATTTCTTGTAAGCATTTATTGCTATCACTGTTTTTTATTTCGGCCATTCTGGTGGATGTTTAGTATTACCTCATTTTGACTTTAATTTGTCACTTCCTTAAAGTCTAACACTGGTGAACATCTTTTCTTATGATTATTTGCTATCTGGAAATCTTAGCCGCAGTATTTATTGTTCATAATTGGATTTATTTTATTGCTGAATTTTGAGAATTAAAAAAAATATGTTCTAGATACTGGCTCTTTGTCAGATGTTTACAAATATTTTTTCCCCAGTCTGTGGCTTGTCTTTTTTTTTTTTTTAATCCTTTTAACAGAATATTTTACTGAGCAAAAGTTTTTAATTTCGATGTCCAATTTACCCTGTTTCCTTTCATGGATTGTGCTTTTGTGTGAAGAAGTCCAAGAACTCTTCACTTAGCACTAAGTCCTGAAGATTTTCTCTTAGTTTTTCCTTTTTATTCCCCTAAAAGTTTTATAACTTTAAATGTTATATATTTAAACTGATTGCCTAAGGTGACAATTTTCAGCAAAAATATCACCTTAGAATTTCTTTGTGAATAGTGACACACTAGATGTGTTTTGCCACTGTATAATTGCCAAGTTTGTGTGAACTCATATATTTTCTGTTCTAGGGTGCAGAATACTGTTAGTGGTAGTGAGAAACAGTAGACCTGGAGGAAAAAAAGAAACTTTAAATGTTTTTTTAAAAATAAAAACTTGAATTAAATTTTATCACATTTTCCACCTCAAACTATTTTCTTTATTTGATCTGAGTAACTGAAACAATGATAAACAAATTACAAAAAAAAGTTATAGAGAAAAATAGGGTGTTGTTTTTTTCTTCTTCCAATAATTTAAAATTAAAAAATAATATTTTAGTAGCAGAAAGACTGTTTTATGTCATAAAATTTTATCTCAAAAACATTTTGAGAGTGTTTATTCAGAGATGGCTCAGGAAGAATATTTCTTATTTCCATTTTAAATAAAAATATGGGTTAATGCTTGTCCATCACAGTAGCCTTCTCCAGGCTGCACTAAATCTCCAATCTTGTTCACCTTTAACATGATCGAGTACATCTGCAAACTCAATTCCATGTGACTGTTTCTGGATGTTTTAATTTTTATCGAATTTTGCTTGGCGCAGAAAGCCTTACCATAAAATTTGTCTTTCAGCCTGAAATATCACCCTTTCCATGCTTTCCACATATGGGAATATGGTTCACGTCCTGGTAACTAACCAAGAATGGCTCTTTTATCTCTGTCAGAATAAAAGGAATCCCCTTTTAAATGACGAAAGTTGAAATTGCAGGGAAGCTTTCCACGCATGTGGATCTGAGTGAGGGAATAGTTCTCTTAAAATATATTAAACTGTTAAAAATGACCTTATTGCCTCTAGGTGGCACACTACCATTATTATTATTTTTTTCTTAAGAAAAGTCCCCGTGTTTTAGTCACCAGGTAGCACAGGTGTCTTTTCCCAGTTCTAAAAATCAGCCAATTTTCAAAAAACTTTTAAATTGTTTTCTATGTATTCTGAAGTTGCCTTGGACTTCTGTTTTGCTTTGATTCACGTGTATGTTAATCTGTCTCTGTGTTTAGACATTCTATGTCAATTATTTGCAAACGTACTACAGTTTCCACCCTAATAAAATTTTATGTATATATACGTAAACTCTAAAATCAACTACTGTCATTCATGGGCTGAATCTGCCTAAGACATTACTCATGTAAACAAAATCTAAGGACGTAAATACAAAACAAGTTTACTTCATGACATTTCTCAACTGAATGGTGTTATATAAGCAAAATATTAATTTTGTTTCTATATAAACTGCATTTTTATGCTATATGTAATTTTGCTTTAACCTACCATTTATGTGAAGGTGATATGAATTTGAATGTCAAAAACAATGACGGAAGGACATTAAACGGTATGTGTAATAATCTCCTTATGCATGAATTGTCTATCAAAAAGTAACGTGAAAGCATCTTTCACTTGGACCACTAGGCATTTAATATTTGCCTTTCCCTTCTTTTCAAAGTCTGTTTTATTTCACAGTACCATTCGAAGAAAGGTTAACTTTGAATTCTACTTTAAGTATTAGAGGGTTTTCAGATAGAATTTGAATTCAATTTCTGAATCGGTCAGTGTGCCATCTTGAAATAAAATTCTAATCGATGAAAAACTTTGATTCCTTGTTTTTTAGTTATCGTAATAAATATAATCAGAATGCATCAAAACCAGGAATATTTGCATTGTGTCATAGGAAAGGTTTTGTAAATATTTCACTCTCTGGACTTGAGATATTTGTGAATCCAGAAGTAATGCAGTCATTATATGTAGCAAACACATTTCAGTGAAAAAAAGCACCTCCTCGGGTTATATCAGTCACAGAAACAAGATATGTAGGTGCTTGATGTTTCTAGTCACTAGGCTACAAAGAGATTGAAGTTGAGAATGATGATAAAATGTGGCAGGCATTTCCCACCCTTAAAATGCTCTTTTTCATTGCATTTAACCTCAATATTCTGTGAGACTCCTGGTGATTTTTAGTATTTCCTCCCATAATTCATGAGTACTGATTAGATCTAATGTTTCCTGAAAGAAATAAATTATATGTCATGACAAATAGCCTCTTAATTTTCTTTTTAATAAAATTTATGTGCTTGAGAAAATATTGGCTAACCACATATTTGACAAAAAACTTGTAACTGGAATATATAAAATATGAAAACTCGACAATAGAAATAGAAATGGTTCAATTAGAAAATGGGCAACAGACATTTCACTGAAGATATACAGATGGGAAAATCATCGCATTAAAAAATACTGAACATCATTAAACATTAGGGAAATAAAAATTAAAACCATGATGAGATATGACGATACTCACATCAGAATGACTAAAATATAAACAGTGACAATATCAAATGCTGACGAGGACATAGAGAAACTGGATCACTCACACTTTACTGGTGGAAATTTAATGTGGGATAGCCCATATTAAATTTTGGCAGTATCTTATAAAAATAAGCATGCAATTGCCATATGACCTACCAATTGCACCCAGATATTTATCCCAGAGAAATAAAAACTTATGTTCAAATAAAACCTGTATACAGATGTTTTAGCAATTTTATTTGTAACAAACAAATATCTGATTACGGATAAATGATTAAGCAAAGTATGGTACATTCGTATCTTAGAATATTACTCAACAATTAAAAGGAACAATCTACTGATGCATAGAACAAGCTGAGTAAATCACCAGAGAATTATGCTGAGAAAAACCATGAAAGATTACATACTGTAATGATCCCATTTATCTAACACTCTTGACATAAGAACATTTGAGAGCTGGAAAACAGATTGTTGCCATAGGGGATGAGGAGTGAGGGCTGGATGTATGTGTTCTGTATTTTATGGTGATGGATATTCCACATACCTATGCATGTGTTAGTATTGCATAGAAACACAAACACACACACACACACACACACACACACACAAACATGCATACAAGGCATGCATATATGTAAAACAGCTGAAATTTGAATAAAGTCTGTAAATTAGATCCAAGTTATTTTCTTGGTTGTGATATTTCACTATAATTTTACAAGTTGTTAAATTTGAATGAGGCTAGATAAAAAAAGGGTGCATAGGACTCTCAACGTTATTTGCAACTTCCTATGAAAATAAAATTATTTAAAAATAAAAAGTTAAAAAACTGATGTGCTTATTTTTTTCCCCAGACGTTATGCTATGCTAATTTCTCAGAGATTATACCAATTTCTATTTTAAGGCTATGATGATTATTATTATGATAGTTATATGTTTGATCACAAAAAGGCACCATTATTAGATGCAAAAGTGTTAAAGACAAAAATGTTTTGTTTAAATAATTTTTGTCAGAACTTGGTACTCTTCTTTAACCTTTTAATGTGTTATAGATATTCTATGACTATTTTCACTTAAAATTTCCTAAGATTATGTTTCCTTGTCATATAGGAGGTGTAGCCTGCAATTTTTTCCTTCCATATTTGATTTGGATTATGTTCTTTAGCCCTTGTTCTCGATAAACCCCAAAATAGTGTGAATCAAAAAGGAAGACATCTGGTACATGACACATGTAGGTTTTTATGATGTTGGCAGAATTCTTAATACATCCTTTGTGAAAAGATGAACTTATTATCAAAACAAATTTTCATGTAATACCATTGGCATCACTAAAAATTTCTTAAACAAGTTTCTAACAAAATATAAACGGATTACCTAAAATATATATCTAATTCTCTAAGACCAACTTCAAGTCCTGGTATCATGGCAACGGCACAACTGTGGCTTTAAAAAACGGTCATTTATTTTAAGGAAGCAATAAACTTCAACATCTCAGCTCTTACATGATTCTAGAATGAGTCTTTTTTTGAGACCAGTCTTCCTGAATTCTGGATATATTTCTAGGCCAAATTCACCAATTCGAAAGCAATTAAAAATCTTTGACCTAAGTACAAACCTCTCCAGGTTTTCTCAGCTTTCATATTATTCTTTCTGTATTTTTTATCTTTCTACCCTGAGAGGTTTTGGGCTGAGCATTCTGACAACTACTCTTTGAAGAGATTGTAGCTGCTCTTTCTTGCTCAGAGTATGAGGTGCTGTATATGGGACCCAGAATTAAGCAATCAGAATTAGACCACAGTGGCATTTATTAAGCATCCTCTTATCATGTGTGTGTGTGTGTGTGTGTAAGATGGGGAGGATTGGTCAGGTGTGTTTGTGTAGGGAGAATAAAATGACTAAAGAAACGAACCCAAGTGAGTGGAATATTTTTCTCAGGGCTGTGTATCGTATCATTGACTAGGCCAGACACTAAAACTTCTCCATGTTAATTTAGAAAAAAATCTCTAATTTAAACCTTTAAACAATATGGCACGGTGGCAGGGTTTAGAATCAGATCAGTGTTAGAGGACTGACTTTCTAATACGTTCCAACCTTATGAACTTGAATGAGTTAATCCTGTGTTCTTTAATGTTCTCATGCATAAACAGAGGCTTCTAATGCTCTCATAAAACGGCTTTCATTAAGATTTAATAAGTTCGTGCACATGCAAAACAAATTTTCAAAATATTAAGGCCCATTTAAATATAAGATGATATTGCTCCACAGCATTCACTATATTTTAATATGTGTCAATTTACATGCGTAATGTGTGCGTGAGTGTATTATATGTGTGGACATAAATTTACTACATGAAGGCTGAGAACAGGCTTTTCTTTTTCTTTTAAAACAAATATTTTTACCGATAGCCCAGCACATAGAAGGTACCTAAAAATATCTCTTGAATGAATGAATGGGTGATGAGCTTCAAGGAAAAAGAACGCTCAAATCTGAAGATTTAATTTATCCTAATTTAACTAGTTTCAGGATAAGAGTAAGCTCAGAAACTTTTAGAGCAGGAACTGAATCACAGCACCTTCTAAGTGAAATTAAATAATTTTAGAAATGATGGTAAATGTTTTTTTTTTAAACAGTTTTATTTTATTGGTACTGACATAGCTATGAGCATCAATCATCACATTCTTCTGATCATAAACCTTAAGTAATTCCTATTGCTTGGAAAATAAAATCTGATTTTTTACTGTGGCACTAACGTTTCCAAATTTGGTTTTCCATATCACCATTCTTGTCTCTTGGGGATATTTTCTGTGTGTCCCATCTATCTTGCTTTTCCCAAGCTTTTGATTCCTCGCCTGTGTCCAGGCTTTATCCTCAATTCGGAGTGTCTTTTGATTTATTTCTGTAGAATCAGATCCCACCTATCTGTTCAATTCTGTCTCTAACGCCACTTTTCTCATAAAGCCTATGCAGATGTCCTTAGCCATAACCTCTTCCTGCCTCAGTATCTACTTTATGTTTACCCTCTCGAGACCCTTGCCACTTCCTAGTCTAAATGGTAAATGTTTTGATAGCAAATTCTATGTCTGATTTACCTTTGTATTTTTTAAAACTGATTTACCTTTGTATTTTTTATAATTGACATACGATATCTTATTAATTCCAGGTGCTCATCGTAGTGATTCAATATTTATATACGTTATGAAATGATTATCACGAGCTACCTTTGTGGTTTCAAGATTATCTACGTTGTCAAGCATAAATCAATTATTTGTTTATTGAACAAATTGAATGCATATACGTTTTCATGTTTCTGCTGGCAAACAACTTGTTTTTATCATTAATCATTATTTACAATAAGGAATATATTGATGTGCATGATTTGACATATTAATCGTTATTATAATTAATTTATTTGGCAAGAGTGCAAGATACTTGTGCTGGGAAATGACAGTCTTTTCAACAAATGGTGCTAAAACCATTGGACATCAAGAATATATAAAAACTCTTACAACTCAATGAAAAAACAAAGAAAGTAATGAATGGGCATAGGATATGAATAGGCATTTCAAGATACAGGTGGCCAATAAGCACACAAAGATATGCTCGACTTATTAGTCATTAGAAAAATGCAAATCAAAGCCGCAATGAGATACCGTACTACACTCTGTAGAATGGCTGAAATTAAACTGACAGAGATCATCAAGTGTTTTCAAGAATATGGAGAATCTAGAGCCCTGATATATTGTTCCTGGCAACAGATATACAAAGCTACATTGTAAAGCAGTTTTATCCTGTCTTAAATATGTTAAACATATACTTGCCATGTTACCTAGCAATTCTACTTCTAAGTATCTACCTACTAGAAGTAAAAACAAATATCCACAAAGACTTCTGTGTGAATGATGATAGTAGCATTGCTCATAATAAGTCCAAACTGAAAACAATCCACATATCCATATCCAGTTAATGAACAGATAAACTATAAAGACAGAAAACAGGTCAATTGTTGCCTGGTTCTGAGAATGGAGATTGCCTACAAATGAGCATGCAAGAACTTTCTGGGGGTAATGACAACGCTTTAATGCTGAGATACAGTGTTTGTAAAACTATATTTATTCACTAAAATGCATTGACTTTTAGTAAACTCATTGACTGGTAAGACTGATCATTTGTGAATTTTACTGTTTGTAAACTATACTTCAGTAAAGCTGGAGGGAGGGAAGGGAGGGAAAGAAAGAGGAAGGGAGGTAGGGTGAGGGGGAGAGAGAAAGAGAGAGAGAGAGAGAGAGAGAGAGAGAGAGAGAGAGAGAGAGAGAGAGAGAGAGAGAGAGAGAGAGAGAGAGAGATTGAGAGATTGAGAGATTGAGAATTTTATTTAGGTTCAAAATCAGGGGAAGTCTCTTAGACCTCAAAGGTGAATAGAGATTAAGAAGGTAAAGAATATTCTAGGCAGGAAATCTGAGACAAGAAAGAATGGACCTTTTAGGTGACCAAGGAAAGGCCAGAATTTGGTGATAAGAAAGAATGAATAATGAGAGATGACGCAGGAGAAATAAACACGAACAGGTCATATAGAGCATGCAGGAGGCACTAAATAATTACTCATTAAATGAATGAGTAAATGAATGCATTGAAAACTTCAGTGACAACTCAAATCTCTCAAAACCATTATGATTTGAACTACTACCTTGTTAGAAATATATGTTAGAAATATGTGGTATTGATTCCAAATCTGCTTTCCTATAGATTATATCTTTGATCCCATGTCTATAAGTCTGGGGGCAATTCAGATGTTTAGTCCTCAAAGGTTTATATGAAACCAACATGCCATTTTATAGTCTTCTCCAGGATATAGCTCATCATTCCCGTAACTACTTCTTACCTGACTTGTTTTATAGATCCTTTATCTTTTAGCTTGATGGTGACTTTGATCCAACCCTGTTCAAATATTCCCCCTGTTCAAATATGACCCTTAGAACTGAGAGCAATTTGCACAGAGACTGGAGCCAGCCATGAGTAGAGCAGTTCAGTCTTATGTCTCTAGTCACTACCTGATACTAGTAGGGCCCAGGATCAGAGAAGTTTTTCAAAAACTATATTGTGACATTGACATTTTATGTGACACAAAGTGATATTTAGTATAGAATAAAATCTCCTTTAAAAAAACACGTACTACTATAGCTCAATTGCTTTTTCTCCTTCACATTATTACCATAACATTAAAACTTATGTTTATCTCTATCATTTTTTATACATTTTTTTCATATATACAGACTGAAATTGTTTTGGCTTCTCATTCGTTCACAACATGAATTGAGCATCTATACTAAGTCAATGTGGTAATCAAGGGGTGAGGTGCTTGTTAGCAAAATGCTCATATTTTAGTGGCTTTACTTTAATATATAATCACATTTTTTTTTTCTAGCTTCACCCCGGCATTGAAAAGTAAAGAGTTCAAGGTTAAGGTTGGCACATTTTTGGAAGCTTTTCACAAAACCGATTTTAACAGATTAATAAGTACTGTGTCAATCAACCAGCACAACAATTATTCCTGAACCTTCAAGTTCAGGCTGAGTTCTAGGTGTGTCGTGCCTTCCTTCTTTCTCTGTGGCATTTCATTTGCTTTAAGGAGAAAATGAATTTAATGTATCATTGTGAGGTAGAAGATCCTGGTTAGTCCATCTTCCTCTGCTAGGAGTTCCTGTCACATCCCCTGGAATTAGGGTTGTCCCTCTGGGGATAATGTTAAATTCACTGGTTCATAATGTTAATGGAAATATCTGTAGTATGAGTAAAATTTACTGATCAATTATTAGCTTTTATATTCAGTATTGCATTTCCTCCCGAATTCTACTCACATATGAATCACTTCTCAGCCTAAACTCTCGGTTTGTCTTCCTCCAGTCCGTGTTACAAGGATTGCCTAGAATGGAATCATCTAATGTTTTTTGGTTCATGTAGACCAGTTTTAGGATGCGATGAAAGCTGGGAACTATCTCCTTAAACCTGGGCATGTATAACATTTTTTTCCCTCTACGACATCAGGGGCTTTACCCACTTTTTGAAGCCCACCCATGAACTCTTGGGGTTGTAGATATCAAATTAACTAATCTTATAGTACAGTTACTATAGCAGTATGTACTGAATCGCTTTGAAAATTTATTTTTATTCTTCGTAGGTTCAGTTTCCTAGTTATGTAGTTTTTAAAATTTTGTTTGAGGAGATATTTTGCATGAATGCAAAGTGTCAGATTACAACATTCTTACCATTTTGTGGAGAGGACCCTATGTAATTGGTTCAAGTCTCCTATAGTTACCCCCTCCACCCCGCCCCCCCCCACACACACTCAGAACAAAGTGACTCTTCTCTTTTAAAACACATTAAGGGTTGAAAAAGTCATTAGGATGTGAATATGGATATCTCAGGAATTGATGTAGTACAGTTTGAGCTGTTATATTAATGAAAGTGAGATTATCATAAAAATGAATCATATAGCCATAAACTTGTAAAACGCAGAGGGATCCATTACTATGTCAGTGGAAATGATCGGATGATATCAAAGAAAATGGGTTTTGTCTTACGACAAAATGAGCAAGTGTGAGCAGAACATATAGCTGAATTTTGAAAACTCCAAGAGGATTTCAAAGCTAAAACTACCCTTATATCTTAAAAGTTTTAAAAGTCGTTCTATTGTTGAAGATGATTACATTGAAATAACATTATTTATTATATCACCTAATATAGAAATTAATTGCTATAAGACTGTTAATTTCCACCGATCTTTTCATATGTGCAGAATTTCTGCTGGTATGTAGACACACCTTTTATACCTGCATCTGTTTCTGTAGCCTATGAATCTGATATAAATTCTCTTCTTTAAAAGCTATTTTTTCCCCATTTAGAAAAGTGGCTTTTGGAATAGAAGTGAGATAAAATTAAGATATTAAAAGTTTACTTTTGTTTCCTGTGATTGCAATTGGAGTAGAATTGGAACCTGCCTTCTACATTAAAAAAAAAAAGTGAGTAGAGGTTCTTAAGATGACTATAGCAATTAGTTATTCTTGAAGTTAGAAACTTGATAACATTCAGCGTGGCAGAAATGAGGGGTTATTGACCCTGATGAGAGTAACTTGGGTGATGTTCTGGTAAATGTTTGATGTAAAGATTTTTGAGAAGTCTCGCTCAGCTCACTATTTGGAGTTTATGATTTTACCTTATTATCATCTAAAAAAGTTCTCGCATCTCAACCTAGAAATAATGACTTCATATGATTTTACATCTTCCTTCTTGTGTTTTAGAAAAACAAAGAAGTCTATACAAGATATTTTGAGTGTTTAATCAATCATGTATGTGAAATGTTGAAAATTAATTGAAGTCACGATATGTTATCTATTTGTTCAAAAATTTGTGAACTCATAAACAAGACTATAGGGGAAATTTTTCATCTAAATTTTAATGCTTTCTATATGCAATTGCGATTTCTAGAAATAAAAGAATGCTTCACAAGATGGTCAGTTAGTATTTATTAAATTGATACAGTCATGAAGAAGGCCTTCTCTGACTCCACAAGACAAACATTTAAGTAGATATTTTAAATACAGTGTGATAAGTGCTAAGTGATGGGGGACATAGAATGTGTTGGGCTCTTAATACCTGGGCAGGTAGGTTAGTCTGGGATACTCTGAGATTACTATTAACTTGTCCTTCATTGTATCTCAAAACAGATCACAGCGCCTTAAAAACTGCAGATTTATTAAACCAGTATTTATTAAATGAATAAATGAAGACATTATGCCTGTCCGCTAGCAGCTAACAATTTGATGGGAGATAGATATGTAAAGTTGTCATAATTATATGCTTGTAATAATAATGACGAAGATGACCATTTAGTGGCTGTTTCTTTTGTGGTAAAAACTATGGTATATCTTTTACATTTATTATTTCTAATCTTTTAAACAATTGTGAAAGATAATAATTATAAACCTAGAGGCTGACATTTCTGTAATACATACTATGTGCTAATTGTTTTTTCTTTGGTGGAAAGTGGGTTAGTTAGAAGAAGAAAGTGAAGTGCGAGTTTTTTTTTTTATAGGCGAAAGATACATCCTGGATAAAGACACAGAGATAGGAGTGACTGGTGTGTTCAGGCATGGAGGTAGTTATTCACTTTATTTCAATGATCACATAATTTGTGAAAGTTGTTTGGCATTCAATTTTGCCCTGGACCTCTTGCCCCTCTGAACTTCATGTGACGTGAGTCATTATTTTCCACGAAGGTGAATTTTTTAATGTTAGATTAAATCTGATTCCTTCTTTAGTATATGTTGTTATATACCGTGATCTTGGCTTCATTATGGCTGGAGGAGAGAAGGTCATGATTCTCTCTTTGTCATGCCAGAGAAAGTATGAGGGTGACACCTGTGAGAATCGCAGAGGAAAGAGGAATTATACTGTACTGGATCTTAAAATTCCTACGAAATGTTATTTTACACTCTTGAAGGCTCAGTCTCTTGGAAATTGCCGATGAAATAAATAGCTATCGGTCCCTCTGCCATGTTCCCCACCACTGCTTTTATGCTAAAATAATGCAAAGAAAGAAAAACATGAGATCTCAGCTGCTCGAAAAAATCCACATTTGGTTTCTCTGTTTTTAAAATATGGCAAAAAAAAAATGATTTAAGCAAATTATTAGTCACACTAGTGTGAGGATCTGACAAATTATAGATGGAAATGAGAAACCCCTCTAAGAGAGGTTTCTAATAAAATTGTCAA
Source organism: Rousettus aegyptiacus (assembly GCF_014176215.1). NCBI lineage: Eukaryota > Metazoa > Chordata > Mammalia > Chiroptera > Pteropodidae > Rousettus > Rousettus aegyptiacus. Next base: position 50,453,851 of record NW_023416291.1, on the reverse strand, counting down.
CACTCTCTTTAAGAGGCTCAGCTGGAGGCAGCCATAGTCTCTAAGATTCCTAGCCTCAGATTGTCTTTTTTCTCCTCTATTGAAGTGCTCACATCAGCCACAGGTGGTAAGCAGTAGTCAATTAAGTTCCCACTTTCAAAATTAATAGTATTATGCAATCTGATAGTCTCACACGCTTGGCCTATGTGTTTAACTGTTAGGCCACTGTTAACGTTCTGTTTTTTCTCAAGGGAATACATTAAATTCAGCAACCAGAGCTGACTAGTAAGCCCTTCCGTTTCTCACCTAACAAGCTGTCAGTGGGGCATTACCAGTATCATCCTGTGTGAAAGTGATCATCTTCCTAGAATCTCCGCCCCCATCCCCCCCCTCCCGCCCCAGCACCTGTTTCCTGTACCTGCCTCTGACTTCCAGGTGTCCACGTGGGATGTACTGGAAGTGCTCAAGGGGACGTAAAGCTATCTAGGTTCACACTTTTCTTACTTGAGATGTCTGAGGCAGCAAGGATAAGTACATCCCATTAGGTGCTCTATCTCCTGCTACCTGAGGCCATTTTGATTAATAAGATTGAGAGATTTACATATAATTCAAAATTCACATTGTCATTGCTTTTCGTATTTATTTCAGAGGGCTCTTACCCCTGTTTCTCTAGACTTTTTGTCATCATTGTTAACATACCTGTATCATTTCAAGCCACGTCTTCACCAGCAGAGGTTCAGATGATTGCAGTAATCTTTTAACTTGTAGCGTTCCCAAGACACCCCTGCCTCCATTCCCACTTGTATTCTATCCTACACATTCATGGTAGATTAATCGTTATGTTATATTTTTTGTGGAGAACTCAAAAGACTTTTCAAATTTCTATTACATCAAATCTTTGGTAATTCAGGGAGTAGATGGCAGTATATCTAGAGGCAAAAGTCCTGTATTTGGATTCGATGACCTACTAATTTTTTTTCTCCTTCCCTGATCTATCATTGTATTTCTTTCATTTAAAAATATACTTGGACCGCTGCCGGACCAAATTCTGTCTTTCTCGATAAATAATTTGCAATCTTTTCTGATGAACTGCCCTTACGGTCAATTATTTCATATTCTAAGATGATTCAAAGAACAAAGCTTCATCTATCATCTGAAACATTTCCACACGTTTTGCATTCTACTCCATAATATATTTGTGTTCACCTAAAGATAACATTTCAAATCATTTTCCATTGAATCGAGTTCTAAAATATTCAGCATGTTTATTTTGTGGACTTTTGAGGACTCAGACATGTTCTCCGGTATTATTTCATTCAGGACACGTCTTTAGTTTGAGAAAATGGCCTTTACATTATTCACTTCCTTTGTATCATGCTTTTCAGTCTTCCTGCTTATTTTTAAGCCAATCTATCTCCCACTTCTCTTTGAAGACTTTCTGGTTAACTCCAGGCTTTACAAGGTCTTCCCCCTTTTTAGCTTTTAAACTACTTAAATAATGCATCACAATTTTTTTGAGCATCTAATTAGGAAAAAAAAAAACACCTCAATTATTTACCATCTTGCAATATTCTATCTGTATTAATTATATTTTCCCAGTTAGACTGTAAATTCCTTAAAGGCGGAGGCTATTATCTTATACTGAATGAATGTCACTGATAACACTTAATACGCATCTGAATATGAAATAGGTACTCAATAAATCCTTTTTGAATGAATAAGGTGCTTGATTACAGAAGATTTCTTGTTGGCAAGAATTGCTGGCAAGAGAGTCGAAAAGGTAAAAATCATTCATATTTTGTTTTGATAGTTGAAGTGTCTTTTTTAAACAAATAATTTACTGTGGTTCTCCTGGGTTGAAACTCTTCAGAGTGACCTTTTTGTGAGAAGGGAAATAAAGTGTGCTTTTCTTTGTATTTTTCTAGTTTTATTTAATTTCTTTTTCATATGTTAAAAACTCTTACTGGTGAAAGTCACTGAAAAAATTATTAGGTTGAGAGACAAATTCTAGTGCAAGGATAATCTAATTTGAACTCCTAGTGATTATTATTTTTTTCTGAATCCTTTTCTGCCCATGGACTTACCACATTTAATAGTTGGCTACTTGCTGTTTTTTCCTCTTAATGATTTTTATACAGAATTTGTTCATCTTATAAGGGCAGAACCTATTTCTGCAAACACTTGTATACCCCACTGTGCTGGGAGCCCTAAATATTTGACTGATCAGTGCTCCAACCTGAGCTAAGATACAGCTGAGAGATGAGCACCAATCAGTAAGGCTAATCTTTTATTTCATATTCAATTTGCATGTTATACTAATACTATGACATTGTATGTGTCTATAAACATTTACTTTTTCAAATGCTTTCAGATTATAATCTTATTTTACCCTTTTTGGTGTTTTATCCTACTGGTTCCTAACCTTTTATAAGAATACTTCTGGTTGATTTTATAAACTACATATGACACTCATAATTCAGTTTCTATTATCCTTTGTGTCAGAGCAGTTTTAAATAATCTTTTTATAGAAGACTTTTGCTTTTAAAATCAAACACCATTTTCCTCAATTTTACCGTTGTGAAGGTTTTCTGTAGGCTTTTAAATATTTTTAGCACTCTATAAATTTTCTCAGCACATCCAATGATGAGTTATAACCTACAAAGTTTATATATCACCATCATTGGAAATCTCTCCCCATGTACTAATAATACAAAGTTGCCATCAGTAGAAACACATTATCTATTTGTCTGTCTATCTATCTATCTATCTATCTATCTATCTATCTATCTATCTATCTATCTACCTACCTACCTATCATCTATCATCTATGTATCTATGTATCTATGTATCTATGTATCTATCATCTATCTATCTATCTATCTATCTATCTATCTATCTATCTATCTATCTATCATCTATCAATCTATCTATCTATTATCTATCTATCTATCTATCATCTATGTATCTATGTATCTATGTATCTATGTATCTATCTATCTATCATCTATCTACCTATCTATCTATCATCTATCTATCTATCTATCTATCTATCTATCTATCTATCTATCATCTATGTATGTATGTATGTATGTATGTATGTATGTATGTATATATGTATCTATCTATCAATATCATGTATGTATGTATGTATGTATGTATGTATCTATCTATCTATCTATCTATCTATCTATCTATCTATCTATCATCTATCATCTCCGATGTCCCGTGCCTCCCAGGACCAAGAGATGGAACAGTTATTATCCCTACTTAGCAATGCCACATCCATCTAACTTTTTTCTTTCTCATTCAAAAATCTTAACTTCTTTCAAGCATATACCACTCACTACCCACAACTTCTACAGCCTCCCGATCCCTCTCATTCACTGAAAAATTTAGCTCCCAGCTCATTATTGTCTTCCTCTCTACTCCCAATACAGTCACTAGTCATGGTCAAAATTTATCACGTAGATGACTCATCTGACATCCTGGCCTTCTAAATCATAAATCTAATTTCTAAAAATCTGTCCTCCACCTGCCTTGATCGTCTGCCGCCACGGCCATCTATATCCTGAACCTTTCCATGTCAATAATTACATCAGCTCCTCATTTTCTAATTCCCAAAATAATACTTCCCAATTCCAAAAATCTTTTAACCTAATTAAAACTTTGTGACCATTTTTTGCTTTTCATTCTTCTTCTCTTACCTTTTCTTCCTTCATATCTATCAGAGAGTCCACACTGATTTGAGCAGCTTCTGGAATGATCTCAACTTCTTTGCCTCTTTTTTCTTCCTCTACTTCCTCTGCTGTCAAAATCTCCGACTTGATTAATGCCAAATTATTTTTCTTCTCTGTGGCTGCCCTGGAGAAACTGACCATTTTTTTAAAAATGAAAATCATAAAACGCAGTATGGTTTTTTTATAATGAGCATTTCGTATTTTTATTTGCAAATTATGCGCCATTATTTTTATATGAATAAAATTTATAATAAAATTGTGTTTGTGATATATTGGGATCCTTTATTCTCCCAGAGAGCTTAACGAATCTTGGTACACGTGTGCCGGTACAACACCGCTAATATACACGCCGTAGGTAGCACATCTAAAACGATAGCTCTCGATGCTCTCTCTTCGCAGCCCTCCCTATTACAGCTCCCTCGGTCTTCTTCATCCTGGTAACTGGTACAATCATTCAATCTGCTGGAAATTCTTCAAACCTGGTAGCCATGCTTGGCTACTCCTTTTTCTTGTCTTTTATACCCAAACAATCCATGCCGTCATCTCTACTTAAAATAGAAATCACTCTCCACTTCCACTGCCGTCACCTTCATCCGGGACACCATTCTTCATTGCTTGGACTATTGGAAAACTCTCTAAACTAGACAACTAGGCTTGCTCCTCTGCATTTTTTGCGCACTAGTACAGTAATTTTTCAAAAATGTAAATCAGTTCATGTCGTTTTTTTCATCGAAACACTTTGATGACTTCCCGTCGCCTGTTGTAAGAAATGCCTTCCTTAGACACATGCTCTTGGGCCCCAAGCTTTTCATCTTCACCCGAGTGTACTAGTAATGATCTGAAAAATATTCCCTTTGACGACTAGTACTATATGAAAGATATTCAGGTAACCCAAATTGAGCGATCTGGTTCTGTTCATATCTTCCTCCGGCGAAGAGTGGGATCATGCCAGGACCGGATTAAACGTTGGAATTCATGAGTTTGCTGCTTTTCTATTGCTCAGGTTGTTAATTTTCAGTTGCATTCAATGATAGCAGCAGATGATTCTCCAGTTTTTCTTGGCTTAGGTTTATTTTTGGTTTACTAACTCCTTTTGCAGAGATTACCATAGAACTGGTTTTTGGAAATTATATATACATACATATATATATATATATATATGTATGTATGTGTGTGTGTGTGTGTGTGTGTGTGTATCTAGAGAGAGAGACACACACAGACAGAGACAGAGACAACAAACAGAGACAGAGAGACAGTAAGTGTGTATGTGTGTGTATGTCTGAGGAGAGAGAGCACAAGGGAATGAACTGAAGTCTCTCCTGCACAATGAGCATCAGAGCCTTAGGTGACACAGACCCCGTTTACCTATTTGGCTTCTCCCAACACTCTACCTCTCGTTCACGATGTGCCCGCTCACCTCGCATTCCCCTTTGAACATATTTTGGTCCCGTTCAAGGGCCTTTTTACTTAATATTACTCATGTTCTTTGTCTAGAACAGAAGTATGGAAAATACTTTCTTTCATTCTTATAGATCTAGTTCTTTACCTTTTGGATAACAGCTCACATATTACCTCCTCCAAAAGATTTTCCCAGACCTCCATACCTAAAATTATCTTCCCTCACACTCATACTACTATCAATTGAGCTTCTTTCTTTCTTTTTTTATCACTTATTAAATTCTGAAATTATTCTATTTGTTCACCTGTGGGGTGTCTCTTTCCCATGCCATAATACAAGCTTTATGAGGGCAATAATTATGCCAGTGCTATTCACCACGGTGTCCTCAGTGTTTACACCGGTGTGGGTAGATAGCAGGTAATGAATTAACAATTGTTGGATGAGTGAGTGAGCAAATGGAGAGTAGCAAATGATGTTACAATCACTGTCCTCAGGAGAGAGACTCCCCAAGAAATGACGTTTGCGAAGAACTCCTCTGGCATAATAGAGATATTGGGTTGCATGCAAAGTCATAAGAACCCTGCTCGCATGGCCAGATGCACACCTGTTGCTAATCATCGAGTACCTTCTCCAGCACAACAAGCTAACCGTGATTTCCTTTTCTTCCTTGAGCCAGTCCTAGGAACTCTGTTGGCTAGTTTCTCTCCTGCCAGTGCCCCTAATCATACGATATATTGTCTTCTGTTTCTTCTAAAGCTGCTTTCAGTGTGGAAGACAACTTTTTAGCTCCTTACTTCAGTTCTCCCTCTAAGCACATACCTATAAGTTCTATGTATGTTGTTTGCAACCTTGGGAGTTCCCCAGGTGATATCTGAAACTGGCCACTGTATGCGGAGGGCAAGGAGAGACTGAAGAGGGAGGCGGGCTACTTTAGTTGGGTAGGTGGTGAGTTTAATAAGCAAGGGAACTTAATGAGCTTATCCTAGGTGCAGGAAACGAGTAGCTCTTTTCACCCACCCACCAGAGGCTTATGAGTTTATACAGAGGCCTTGAATGAATCACATATACCACCCAGGTATTTAGTTACATATACCGGCCGGATGGTCTCAGTACGTTGCTCTCTCAAGGCCTCGTCCTTGAAAATGGCTCCCACTATGGGAATGGTGGCCAGAGAGTACGTTCCAAGGATGCGGAAGGGGATAAGAAGCCGCTGATTGCCTGAGTCCAGCTTGCAGGTAAACAGGTGGTCGCGTCCTTTCGATTACCTTCTCCAACAATTCATTGTAGAGGTCCCCCTATTCATGACTCAGGGAAGTCAATAGGGAATTACACGAAAAACAATATGGAAATTAAAGAATCTCACAAAGTTTCTTGGTGAAATTTATAGATCTATCCCTCATGGTTCCCTTGAAAATATGATTTTGTCAAGATGAGAATTTTGTCAGTGGGGCGACTGTGAATAAGTGAGGATTCAGCCACGTTAGATATTTTAAGCAGAAAGAGACTCAATGGAGTGAATGAGAGCCTAATGAAACCGCTGGGAAGGCCAGAGTAGTTGACGTCAGCAGAGGAGGTATGGACTTTCAAGTACATTCCAGAACATCAAGAAGTTGATGCTGGCCGCTCTTCAGGAGTCTTTGGGAAACTCCTACTGCCATAGTTTCCCAGCCACACTCAGGTGGGAATGGTCAGGTGGGAACTTAGAGTAGGTGACACCTGGAGGCCACTTTGAAAAATCTCACGACTGCTGAAGTCCGTGCATCTCTTCACCGAAGTTTCTGGCAGAGAAAGGCAATGGCTTCGTTCCTCTTCTCCCTCCGAATCTCACAGAAAGCGACTTTGCTGGCAGGACGCCCATCACATTTGAGCACCGAAAGTAAGGAAGTCTGGGAAAAATACCGCCCAGGCTGTTAGCCCCTGACATTCCAGGAAGAACCTGGAAAGTGGTAAGGACAAATTCTGGTTGCCAAAGCAAAGAAGCCAGAGCCAAGACAAATTACATAAATATTCCCCTTCCCCGCCTTCAGGTGAATGGAAACAAAAGCAAAGAAAAGCAGATTTCTCAAGAACACCATTTTGTTATCAGGGAAGTTCCTAATTAAAAGGTTCTTGTTCCACTGAACCTGTGATTTAGATACAATTTCTCATATCTTTTTTTTTTTTTTTTTGACATACGGTAAAAAATGATAAGACTTTTAACGAGGAAAGGTGAAAGGATTGAAGAGTCGAACGGAATTTTCATCGATTCTGGATAATGCCCGCTCTTCAAAGATTTATAAATGAAGCAAAAATATTGTTTCTTACGACTTGAGAATCTAGCTGCAGAGACAAGACTAAAGCAGATAGGAAAAACCGAGAGCAAATAGGCTGTATGATGATAATAAGTCTGATTTTGGAGCTTGTCTTAGGAGGAAGAACGTATTAAAATGTTTGGAATATTGGCAGAAAGATGGTCTGAGCCTTACAGATCGATAGTGCTCGGAGCGATGAGAAGAAGAACGCTCGAAGAGGGAAGAATGACCGAGCACCTGGGAGAACAGTGGGCGGTTCACTAAAACCTCTTACAAATTTGCTGTCTTACGTATGTTTGTTTAAATTGAGGGGAGCAGACTTTGCCTCTCTAAAATATGTCTCTTAGGGATATCGATTTTTTAAAGCTGGTTATTTTTAAGGGGGGGGGAAACTCAGGAAAAACTTTTGACCTTCCCCTTAATTGCTCTAAATAATTTAGAACATTTGCTCTGTGAAGGAAGCTGTTATCACAGATAACTATAGGTGAGTATTACCTAAAATGTGATAGACAGAGAGAAACCTAGCAAGGCCTATCGGATCAAAGTCGTTTCTCCATCCCATTGTTAAAGATGGCCCAGAGAACATCTATTTACCAAACATTTGCTTTTCCATCTCCACGGGAATTGCTTTCCTGCCCTTTGAAGTCCTAAACCGCAACCTCTTTCCTCCTTGTCCTCTGGTCCAGAATGACACAAAAAGCTCACTGCCTAATGTGCTCTCAGCTTTCATATTGTTATGGCACCCCTGTATATACATAGTTAGTAAGCTTGGACATTTTCTCCTGTCAATCTGACTCACGTTAATTTTATACCAGTCAGAAGGATTTAGAAAGGTGGGAAGAAAATTAATTTTTTTGTGTTCCCACAAAATGTTAAGTGTATCACTAGAATTATAGATAGTAGTGCTCAATCTTAACTATTTGACACAATTTATAAAATTCCCAAGCCCATCATCAGAGATCCTGATTCAGTAGGATCAGGATAGTACCCAGGAGACTGTATATTTATAATCTTCATAAGCGATTCTGGTCATGAGTCAGGTTTGGGAGCCACTGCCTAAGAGCATATAGCAACGATATTGTTCTGTGATCTGGAGCTATCGAAAATTTCTAAAAGCATCTATAACGTTTTGAGGACAGAGGTCTTACAAGAAATGGAGGCAACTCAACAGATGAGAGAAATCTTTGGGTCACAAATTAATGAGCTTTTGCTAGAACTTCTACCCTCTCAAAAGCAATAAGAAAGAAATTTCTTCATACCTCGCCACCTCTGAAGAATCAGAGGAAGGCAGAAAAAAAAGAAAAAAAGAAAAAAGAAAAGGGGGTGGCAGAGAGAGGGAGAGAGAGAAAAACCACTATTACCATTTTTATTTTCCATGGAAAGAAATGTTCAGTACAGGGGAATAGAGAAGAGGATTGAAAGAAACTAAAATACTGTCGATCACCACCTTGACAAATGGAGACCATAATTTTTATGACATTCTCTAAGGAAATGACCCAGAATTATGCAAATTTCATTTTAGCTATAGTCTGCTCTCTTTTTTCCCTATTAGAAAAGCAGGTCAAAAAATAAGTGAACAATAATGATGAATGATAGCGATGTCTTAGAAATTGGAAAAGCATATCAGAAAACAAGTGAATTATTGATAAATAATTGAGAGGACTCTTAATTTGCTCTAGTATAGTTAAAAAAACAAGTTTCATGAACTTTGTCACTTTATTAATAATGAATAATTTTCAACATACCTTTACACTTTGGGGAAGCATCTGTGAGTTGCGATGCTGGAATTGAGGATGACTGTTCTACACAGGCGCCAGGGAGATATAAAATACAAACCTGGCTTTGTTACCATTTTAGAAATTATTCAGTGGTTTCCTATCATTTCTATGCTTCTTAACATGTCATCAAAGTCTTGTGCCCTGTCCACCCCTTTGCCTTCATCTTTCCTCTCTCCAAGTTGTACTTTTTACTCCAGTAATACCGTAGTAATTGCTGCATGCACTAAGCCGTTTCACATTACATTGTCTTTGATAATATTCGTTCTCTACCTAAAATGTCCTCCTTGAACCTATTTTAACTTCGTTAATTTTTTCTCATCCTTAGAAATTCGACTCGGGCATCAAATGCTGCAGAACACTTTCTTTAACTTTTTCAGTGAGGTTTAATGTCTCTGCGCTTCCAGCCAAACTTGATTACACTTTTATCATTGTACATTCCACAGTTTATTGACATTATCTGTTTGTATTTCCGCTTTCATCACTAACAATGATAAACTATGCAAGAATAGGAACCATGTCATATTAAATATTGATCACTGTATTATTTGTACTTAGTAAAATGTCTGACATAATAGAAGCTTGAATTGAACTGAACTGTTACGAAGTTCAGAAAATTATTTGAAAGGTCAAATAGTTAGATTAGGTAGGTTAGGAGTGCTAAACTCAGGAATTTAAACTTCATGTGATGGAAAGTCACCTTGATTTTGTGACTTTGAACTAGGTATTTAAAAAGTGCTCTACCCATACTTAATTTCTTCAACTCTCTTGGGAGGCAGGGATTATTGACATTTTATAGATATTATCAATAACTGATGCTCAGAGATGATAAGTATCTCAGTATCATAAAGCTGCCAGAAAACGGAGTGGAGTTTAAAACTAAAATCTGTCTGTCTTTAAAGTCCTTCTCCATCATGCTGAAAAATAAAAAGGAAGAAATCGGTGTAAATGGTTATTTGATGTAATCACTCATTCACTGATTCCTCACTAGAACATTTAGGCCATTTTTAAAAGCTTATACACAATACAAGTGAGCCTAGATTATGCCGATTCTATGCCACTTCTTTGGCCTACTAGAATCACGCATCTAAAGAGTGCCATATAGCTCGTGACCTATTACATTAGGTGGGATGCCATTCAGAGCGCAGCTGGCAAATGCTTCCGCCAAAGGAAATTTCAGTATAAAAGTGCTGCTGAAGGCTATCGAGCTCCCTCTTCGTAAGAGCTATCCGAAGTCATTTTTCTTTTCATTTTGTATCACCAGAGGTGGCTAATCCTTTAGTTCTGTATTGTTTTTCTAGTCATTCTTCCTAGAATAGTAGGCTCACACAATGGTTTCCCGGAATGGTTAGCCAATCTCTTGCACTGTTCCGCTGTGATTTGTGTCTTGGTGATGTCAAGAGAGAAGGTAAAACATACTGAACTGACCTACTGACGTATGAGCTAAGTCGAACAAGATTTGCTCTAAACAGAATGCCCTCTACACCTGTAAGAAACATTACATATACTACAGTTGTTTTCTCAAATTTGGAGGAGCAAATCTAAGCTGAGGTCTTTTTATAGCATTTATTACTCTTTTAATTTTTTTATTAATCTCAGTTTTTCCTCCTAGACTAATAACTCTACAAGTACAAAAACCTGATCTGTCTTTTGTTACTTTACTGACAGCATCTCACATAGTCCATGGCAAAGAGTAAGCACTTAAAAGGATAATTATTGAATGAATGACTACCATGTTACAAAACAAAAGAAAAAAACCCCAAATGTAATCGCCTACGTCCTTTAGAATACTGTTTCTCCAAACTTCATACAGACATGTCTGAGACATCTGAGGACTCTTGTTACAATGCGGAGTCAGCTTTCACAGATCTGTGGGGGAGGCTGAAATTTTGCATTTCTGACAGATTCTCGGGTGATGCCGCCGTGTTAGCCCTCAGACCACATTTTGAGGAGCAGCTGTTAGAACACCTCAACTATCAACTGCTATATTCACGTTACTACTTTTCCTCGATGTTATTTACTTGCGAGCCGGCCTAACTGGCCTTCCATCAGAAATTCGCTGGCCATCTTTAGACAGATCAATCTCTGTGCCTACTCAGCTTGGAGCATACAGCATGGGGACTCCCTCTGAGAAGCAACTCAATTGCAAGTGATTGCCTTAGAGTGTTTGTTCTTGTGACTTGTGATTTAAGGCTCAGATCTGAAATCACATTTATTTTCCTTGTGTCACTCTTTTAATACAAACAGTGCCTCCCCTGTCAGCAGACACTCGGATCTAGCTTTTTACCTTATCGCCAGCTTCTTTAGGGCCTTCCAAAATAAAATTTGTGCGCATGAAATAGCCCATATTTTATGTCAGATCATTCTTAAAATACTCTATTAAATGTCACAAAAATCTATTCAGGTATTTTAGAGGAATGTATAAACAAATAAGCAGGATCAATACGTGGAAAATTCATTTGATTTATGGGGTTTCTCCTTCCAAACAATGGATAGAAATACTCAGCTTCGTGGATTACTGTGAGAAGTAAGTGTGATGATATTTGTATGCATCTAGCTCAGCTATGTAGTAAGAGCTCCACAAAGGCAGCTATTAGAATATTGTAATCGTGATTATTATTTTATTTCATTATTGCAACCTTGAGGTATATTCAGCATTACGCAGTATAGACATTTTGTAAATTCCAATTGGACAAAAGAGCAGTTTTTACATAAAGTAGTTGAAACCTGAGATGTTCTATTCCTAGCCTACACCCTAACCCAGAGTATTCACTGACCACTTTCTAGCTTATTTTTAATAGGAGAGAAATAACCTTTCACATCATGAAATTCCATCCAGGCCTTTTTTTTTTTTTTTTTTTTTTTTTTTTTTTTTTTTTTACCTTAAAAAGCATTTAAGAAGTGCTTAGCCATTTTTTAGCCCCTAAGTATTTTCTGAGCTCTGTCAATTCTCTTTTCAAAACTGTCTGTTGTATAGACACTTTTCCCTTAGCTTTTTTACTTTTGATTTATGCTTTAATTTTATAACTGCAACCTTTTCTTAACTTATTTTAGCGGGACCCAGGCACCGGCATTTTTAAAAAGCTTCATAGCATATTCCAGAATGTACCAGGGCAAGTAACTATTACTCTAAGTTAATTCCATCTTTAGTTGTCTTTTTATTTTCCTAAACACATTTATGGTAAAATTTGTTACCTAACTAGTTTTAAAAAATCATCTTTAGTTTTCAATTTAAGTTGATGAATAGTTTGCCTAGCCAGCCCATAAGACAGAATGGGGCAACTGTAAGTGATTCTTCTAACAGAGATGAAGAATGTCTTTTTCTCACGGAAATGAAAAAATGAAATTCTTTCTCTTCTATTTTTCCATTCTTGTCATCAGAAAATATTTTGACAAGTTAAGGGCTTTTATCTTTATGAAATACGGGTAAAGAAGAATTTCTCTTCGACTCAAAAGCTGGTCCAAACTCAACTACCTTTATTAGTAAGTGTTTTCCCATGCTTTAATTGTATTCAAGGAATTGTTAGGTTTCTAATTTGTTGGGTCCAAGAAGGGGTTTGTTTAATTCAATATCATTCTCAAAAAAGAACAATGAATAGAATTTCAGTACAAGAAGTTGATGCCAGTTTTTATATACATAATTGAAAACTTTCCCTCTATATAAAGAATTAAATTTTCTTCTTAAGGCAAGAGAAAACATTTATCTTCATAAATTCTAGCACTTAAAAATTTATACCATGAGTAATATAGATATTTACTGAATACAACTTCACATAAAGTGAATAACTAAAATGCCAACATTCATTCAGCAGGATTTTTTTGTGCATGTACCTAATGTGCAAATACATTGGTATTTAGTACATATGCTGTTTAAGAATTGATTTTAGTTAGTAATTTTCGTTAGATTCAAACTACATGCACTTTTAGAGGCAACAGAGGGTACGTGATTAGATCTCTTAGGTCTATAAAAATAGCTTCAAGAAAAAACTGTGTGTCATAGAAGTAAATGTTAAAAAATTAAGAGAACAATATTTAAAGTTCAAGCATACATTTAGAGGATGCTCTGTGAGAGTCTGGCTTAAAGCCCTCTTCTTAGAGCATGGATTGTGTGGACATGAGTCTTCACTCTTCATTTTCTCATAAACATTTATTCCTTTGTCGTAATTTACTATATGTATGTATGTGTATGTGAGCATAGATACGGTTAAGTTAATTTCTAGGGCCAAGATGGAGCTGCTCCTGCCTGGAATGCCATGTCAAAAAACCAAAACTTAGATAACTTTTTTGTCCCTACAAATGCTCCACTTGACCAGAAAGTATATCCAGTCAGACGACCCCCAAGGGCCACGCCAACTCTGGGCCTTCTCGCTCCAAACGGTTTGACTGTGAGGCCTCAGCTAATTAGATATATATATTTTTTGTCTCTTTATTTTTTGTTCTTTATTTCTTTTCTTTTCTTTTCTTTATTTTTTATCTTATAAAGACTTCTTGTCTTCTGCTACATTTTGCAGTTCTCCCAAAGGAGATTGTTCCCTTCAGAAAGTGTTCAATAAAGTTTGTTCGTATCACCTAAATTATCTTCTTTCATCATTTTGAACATATGATATATATAATATAGTCATTAAATATGTATTTTTATGACAGACAAATTGTTTATATAAGAAATATTAGTGCATGCTATTTATGCAGCCGGGTTTCTTATCTTCGATCTACTGCACTTTAATAACTTTGTGTTTCTAGATTTAGTCAAATGTCTTCCAATATCTTTACGGCGAAGCAAAATGAAGTCGAGACTAAATAAACTGATCAAATCCGGCAAGGGAAAATAAATTTAGAATTTTTAGAAAAGCTTTGAAATACGACACACCACCCTAGTTTGGCAGAGGGCTTTACTAATCTCTTTTGTACCTCCTAAAAGGATAAATTGGAACTTGCTAAAAACTGCTTTTACCAAATGAAATAGATTCACTAGGATGGTAGAGAGGCACATGGGTTATGTATGTATTATACAGGAATGAGAATACATAATTCACTTTAGCTTTATATTATTTTTGTTAATTATGAGCTTCGATTATGAGTTTATCAAAGTGTATAGGTTTTTACCACACCTTTAAAAAAATAAGTGGCAGAGTCTTTTCAGATTCAAAGGAGGTGCTCTGCATAATTCAGATTATGATCTAATACAAACAGGAGAGGTCGCACAGGTGTGGAGGGGCTCTTTACTTTAAATGGTGGCCCTCTGTTGTGGCAATAAAATATAAAGCTGTCACTCTTCTCCCTCTTTTATTACAAAAGACATAGCAGAGAGCTTCTATACTAGACAGTGCTGTGTTTGAGTAAGTGTCAGGAGTGATCTTGATTCAAAATTTAGCATAAAACACTGTATTAGCATTGATCCCCCTTGAGGCTATAAATACAAAATGTCTGACGATGGCCTGACAAACAAGAAATTTATCAGAAAACAAGCCAATTGTGGATCCCAAGTACAAATCAACAGCAGAGCGTTGCTGGGCTGCCTCTTTCTGCTGAGTGGAGATAAGATTGATCAGTACAACCCTAGGCAAGCTTCCGTAGGCAACAGTAAGGGCACGAAGAATAGTGGTTTGGGGGGAGGTAGTGTAAGCATACAGCCGGGGAGCTGCCCAAGGAAATGGGGGAATGGTACAGAAAACTCTAGGGATGGGAAACTCGCAGATAGCACCCCAAAGAACTCTTTCACTTATCGCGTTGACTGTGATTGTCTCTTTGTCTTGCTTAGCATAATTAGACATGAAAAGTGACTTTCTTGTAGAAAGAGTTCTCATTTTTCTAATTTAGAAGACAACAATAATCGTGTTATAATTCCTTCACTGACATTCCAAATATTTTACTTCTGTTTTTTTTTTTTTTTATGTGCGAATCTTCAAAGTGGTTACATTAGTAAACTCGTCACACCTCCCCAAAACAGTTTTAAAGACATTTTGAATCAATTTAAATAAAGCAGAATAGTACATTGGGATGTTCTGATTGATAATAGCGAATGCTCGAGTAACAGGAGACAATTAGAAAATACTTTAATAATATTATTTCTTTTAGGACTCTAATCGTTTCAAAACATATACCTTATTTTTATTATTCAAATTATAAAAAGGAACCAAATAGAATTTGTGTGCAATTAGAGGTCTTTGCTTGACCGGATCTTTCCTTCTGAAGGAAGAAAAATCTATGCATTGTAAAATTGCAGTTCTATGAGGCAAGATGATCATCAAGGTACATAAATTAGATCAATATTTTAATTTTCAAGTACATAATAAATGTCTAGAAAATATATGTTTAGGGAAATTATTTGTGAGATATATTTGTCAGGTGGTCTCAAAGTCGTCACATAAATTGTCACATGGAGAACTGATGGTTGAAAGTAGCCCAGATGTATCTCTCCATCAAATATACTAGAAAAATATCAATTTTGCAAGTGTCTTTACTTATACTGCTTAACGAAAACACCGAGAAGCAGAATAACATAGTAGACGAGGGTGTGAGCTTTGGAATCCGATGGGCCTTGAGTCAAATTACAGCTCAGCCATTTAGCAGTGGTCCGACCTCGTGCATGCTACTTACCTGTGTAGCCTCCCTGTTCTCATCTAAAAAAATGGGCCAATTAATAATCCCAGCTTTATGAAGATGAAATGGGTAAATGCGTGTGACGTATTTAACACACTGCTGGGCATAAAATAACATAATGCTTTGTAGTTCTTACTATTTTAATTTTATTTCTTTGAATGTTAAGATTAGCAATACTACTCGGAAGAGAAACTTGGGTAATTAAAAAAATACGTGGAAAGAACACAGATTTAATCCAGTTATTTTTCTTTCTGCTAAAAAACATTCCATGTTCCCCCCCAGGCTTGGACATTAAATAATGCCCAGATGAGGAGCTTGTCATTCCAGGTGCCGCCCAGTGGGTACCAGCCATCTCTCGGAACTTTTGTTTTACAGCACACTTTCCTCTCAATATACACTTGCACCCTGCAATTCTATTTTCCAGTCTGAATACCTCACTTCTGGGTAACACATGCTCTCTTTTTCTACCACCTTGCTCACGTTGTGTCTCTTGCTGAGAATATCCATTTCCAGATTTCCTTACTCATTTTTAAATTCCTCTACGCATCCAAGTTTTAAACTCCCCGTGATGCCTTTCCTATTTTTCTAGCTGTTAAAGTAGGGATGGTGGAAAAAAACCCAAAACACCTTTATCTCTTGATCTAGGAAATTCAATCTTTTTCTCTTATTAATGCGTCCGGTCTTCTTTCTTTCGTTAGCTGGAAAACAGTGCATGTCTTATCCGTCTGTATACTTCTTCCCCAGTACAGTACCTTGCACAGAGAGCTGTTCTGTGAATACCTACTGAATGAATGATGATTGCACTCAGGATGTGTTTAAGTCAGTAACTAGTTGCCAGCACTGATTATAACTACTGATGACATGTTAAGAAGTCTTAAGAGTAAAAAAAAAAAAAAATTATTTTAATTATAATTATTATAAATTGTATAAAAATTCTAAACCTCCTCAGGGTGACCTAGCCTTAATTTGGAAATAGAAGCTTGGGCATTATCTTATGGATAGATCTAGACGTTAAATATTTATCTGAACTGATTGTAGAGAGCCAATCATTGTCATTCAAATTCTTATCTTCTTTTCCTTTTTGCTAAAAAATATTTGCTTGCCTGGATTATTTAGATAATTGCCTTCATTTTTTATTTCTCATGGTTTATTTTAATTATGAATCTTACTCAGTTTTCTGATTTCCTCAAACCCGATGTTAGTGTCCGTAATCAGATTGTGATGTGGCCTGCAAATAACCCTGTTCCTGCTTCAGGAGCCTGTCGGGGAGGAAGAAATTCTCTTCTACCCTTCTAGGTTCTTCTGGCTGGTCTAATAATTAAATCGACATGAGACAGATTAAAGAAGAAAACAACCTAATTTAACAACATACACATGTATGCGTACCCCACATACATGACAGAGTCAGACACCCCATATATGTGAGCGGTTCGGAGACAGAAAGATAAGATGAAGTATATATGGTATCTTGAATGAAGGAGAGGAAGGCACCCAGGGGCTCCCGAGAGGAGACGGGCAACTCACAAAATGGTAAGAGCAAATGGTCAGTAATTACGAGTTTGCTCTGTCGTATAGATAGGTCATAAAAAGTTATTTCTGGTAAAAACTCTCATAATGGGCAGGGCCCCCAATTTAGATTTTTCTAGGTCATGAAGGGAGGGGCAGAAGTTTCTTTTGAGCCTGCAGGGTCTGGATTGTATTACTCAAAATGATTTGCGTGCCAAAGTGGCATATCTTGGAAAGGCCTGTTCTGAGCTCCTTCAAGCTGATGACCCTGTTCAAGCTAGAGAATGATCACCTACAAACTTTCCTAGAGGTCATTCTGGTTGCCATGTTTACTAAGCGCCCCAAAGCTGGTCAGTGATGATGCAGGATAGTAATGAAGATAATGATGAAAGTATCTCATACATTTTCAATGTTTTTTCCTTTTTCTTTAAAACACTTTCACATTTGGTATGGCATATACAAAAGAAGAGATTAAGGTTTTTCTCCTTTTTTTTTAGTTTTGACTTAAAACCATGATCACTTTTCATTATCAGGGACTATAAAACACACACACACAAATGTGAGGATGAAATAATTACTTGAGCACTTTTTGCTGGGCAGCATGCTAAACTATGTCAATCATAAATATATTCATTTATTCACTGTGTACCTACTTTGCGTCACACATCTTTTTGGATGCAAATATTTTTTATTCAAATATTCTAGTCAACGAAATTCGTTAATTTTTATTGGTGTGATTTTTAATGTTAAATTCCTTTTATTCTTTTTTTCCCCAGGTTTATTGAGACATAATTGACATGTAACAACATTGTGTAAGTTTAAGGTGTATAATGTGATGAGTGATATATGTATATATTGTGAAATGATTAGCACAATAAGGTTAGTGAACATATCCATCATTTCCCATACTTACCTTTTTTCCACCCCAAGAATCTCATTCTCATATGGCATTTTTCAACCTTTGTGCTTCTATACCAGCTGCTATAATTGAAAAGTTTAGTAAAGCAGGGTAAGGTATAGGGAAAATAAATTATTCCCCCCTCAATTTTTTTTTTTTTTACTTAAAGGAACTCAAAGAAAAAAATCTCAAGAAAATTGAATTAAACGAAAACTGTGAAAACAGAAGGATCTTCACGTTAAAATGTAATTGGCCTACATTATCTTAGGTTACCCCATTTTGATGCATTAGGAAAAAGAACTAGCAATTAATAGATAGTTATTGAGCATTTACCTTGTACAAAGGATGGTAACACATCGAAGGCCTGCAGAGAAACAGGGTGAAGGAGAGTTGTAAGTGGAGATGAATTATGATTGGCTATGGATAGAGACAACTCATTTGGCATAGATTTGGAACAATGAAGGGAAAGCGAGAATAGGCAGTCGCTGGAGGGACAGAAAAGTTAAGGGAGAAAAAGTGTCGCATATAATCGAAGACAGGAGAAAGAAAGCATGAGAAAGCACCCCAGCGATGAAGCCATTCAGGATTCTAGAAAGATAAGAAGTAAATCAAAGTCGCTTCTAAAAGCAGAGAGAGAGAGAGACTAGGCGGTTTACATGCAGGAAATTTTTTTTTTTCCCTTACAGGGTGGAATATCTTTGTTAGCATTTCATTCTATTATTAGTTTCAAGTATACAGTACATTGGTTAGACAGTTATAAGTTTTATGAAACGACCCCCCGATTACTCTCTCCCCACAGCCATCACACTACTGCTGGCCGCATTCCCTGTGCCATGCTCCCCATCCCTGTGACCATCTGTCAACTACCGATTTGTACTTCTTTAACCCTTCACCCCTTTCTCCCTGTCCCTCAAACTCCCTCCCCTCAGGCCGTCACCACATTGCCCTCTACATTTGTGAGTCTGTATTCGATTAGTTTGTTCTTTTTCTTCCTTGGAGTCTGCATGTAAGTGAAATCATATGATATTTATCTTTCTCTCTCTGACTTATTTCACTCAGCATAATAACCTCTAGGTCCATCCATGGAATACTTCTTTATTTCTTTTTTTTTTAATGAGAAATATGTGGGTTAAATTTTTTGGAAAAAATAAAGGTGTTACGCCTGTCAGCTTGCTATTTGAAAGTCAGAACCCTAACTCTGTGTCGGAAAGGAAGCTCCAAGGAGGACACTTTTGTCCTAAGTGAACCTGCAGGTTTGGGGTTGTTTAGAGAACCTGGTACACTGTGATTTGTTCACTTGGGACGTGTGCTGGTTACAGTATTATCTGAAATTCTAAGGACACTTTCAGGACTTAAGAGAAAGGATGACCGTCAATACAAGTTGTGTGAAGGATTTGTCTTTAAAAAGTGGCCTAAAAATCTTACCCGACTCCACCTTAATAACTTTGGCTCTGTACATTTTTAAAGGAACTTATTTATTTTAGGGTTAGCAATACAAAAGCTCAAATAAGACGAAATTTCATTAAAATATTTTCTGAAAGCTAAATCAACATCATTTACAGCAAATTTTCTCTGCGATGTATTCAAACACAAGGCTTCTGCCAAATGTTTTTGCTACCATATGTACACCTATTAATTAACTCCTTGTAAATGTCTTTAGTATTCCCTTGGGTTTGCCGAAGTTAGCTGTTGAAGCATTACTTTTGCTACAAATCTTATTTCTTTCAGTTTTAAATATGGAGGCTTCAGAGGACCCAATAACCATCACTCCTCTCCCTCATCCAAGTAGGTAACCACTTGAGGGATAGATATGGAAATTGGACAAAGAGGGATGAATAAATCAACTTAAATACTGATGAAGCTAATACTGAAAAGTATGGCTTATTGTGAGAGCCAAATGCGTTTGCTAATACTTCTCCCTAAACTAGAAAACTTACCTGCCCCTTTAAAGGCAATGCTGGTCAATAATAGCAGGCTTCTCTCCTTATACGAGCATGGAGAAGAACGGAATATACTCTTGCTGCAGTCAGGAAGATCTCAAGAGAGAGAGGAAGGGTGTGGACTAAGCTTGCTCAGCCTCTTCTCCAATCAATCACAGGGCCTCTGCCACCAAGGGAAAGGGCGTGTGAGGCCAAGGGTATAACTCCGGTAGAACATTTTCCTTCTGAAAATGGGAGGTATAGGCGATATGCATCCACTCTGGCATAGAGGTCTATATTACAGCATTTCACAGTTTTAAAAATTGTCATAACCAGATTGTCCTCTATATTTGTGAGTCTGTTTCTGATTAGTTGGTTCTTTTGTTCTTTTCGTTCCTTAGATATAAGTGAAATCATATGATGTTTATGTTTCCCCGTCTGACTTGTTTCACTCAGCATAATAACCTCTAGGTCCATTCATGTCATTGCAAATAATAGGATTTTATTTCTTTTTAATGGCTGAGTAATATTCCATCGTATATATGAACCATAACTTTTGGCGATGGCTAGAGGGGGCAGGGAGAAAGGGGTGAAGGGTTAAAGAAGTACAAATTAGTAGTTAGTTGACAGATGGTCACGGGGATGGGGAGCACGGTATAGGGAATGCAGTTAGCAGTAATGTGATGGCTAGGTGGAGAGCCGGAGGAGAGAGAGAGCAATTAGGGGGAGCATTTTGTAAACTATATAAATGTCTAACCAATGTACTATATAATTGAAACTAATAATAAAATAAAATAAATAATGGTCATAACAAAACTGACCAGGAAGTAATGACGTTCATTTTTAAAAACTACGTTTCATATTTTGACTCCGTTTAGTGGAGAGCCATTGAGAATGTTCTCAAAGCAATGAAGCAGGACAAAAATATCGTCAAATACCACAGATTTGTCTAATGTTACCGGCATTTCAACCAAACTCCACACATGCCTCATCGTCCAGTTCTATATACTAAAAATACATTTGTCATAAATGTAGGGGCATTGACCTTTTTTAGATTTTGTCATTCTTTCAATTGTTAGGATAAAAGTTTTAGCTGATAAACTTATGCGGCTAAAATCAACTCAAGTTCCTCAGCTGATATTTTTAACAGAATTTATGCTTGCAAGGTATAAAAACATGATATATGTTTTCTGTATTATCAGATTATTCAAAGGTATTTACATACATTAAGTACAAATTTTCTTTTAAAACTACATCTGACAGAGAAGAAACTGATGATTGTCATAGGGGAGGAGGGTTGGGGGGTTGGGGAGCTTGAGTGAAAAAGACAAAAGGTATTAAGCAGTACAAATTACCAGTTATAAAAATGTCACTGGGACGTAAGGTACGGCATAGGGAATATAGTCAGTGACATTGTGATAACTGAGTCTGGTATCAACTGGGTATTAGACTTATCAGGGTGGGCACTTTACAAGATACATGAATGTCTAATCACTATGTTGTACACCCAAAACTAATATAATATGGCATGTCAACTGTAACTAATACATTTAAAAAGACTACTTTTGAGGAAAAAATACTTCTGCGAGGGAACGATAATTATGATTAGTGTGGAAATATAATTGTCTTCTTTCCCGTGGAGTAAACTCTGTTATCCGTAGGGGTGCCTCCCATGGGAGCCACATGTTCAGCACCTGCTTATTGGACTTGCAATCCAGAATAAAGCACTGTGCTTGACTTTGTCCTATAAGGAAGCAATGACATGAATGTCACAGTCCTAGGCTTGGGTTCAAACCCGGATTTACCACTCATTTTTCATCCTTTCCTTGGACAAGTTGCCTAATATCTCTTTGCTTTAGTTTCTTTATCTGCAAAATGGAATTAGTGTAATAATATTACATTTTAAGATGATGTTTTTAAATATTATATATGCTTTTAATACAAAAACACTTATTAAGTACTAATGAATATTAGCTATTATAATAATTGTCCTGATGATTGCAAGAGAATAATAATCCCTAAGCCACTTTTACTTTTCTGTAACTATCTTGATCTTTTCCAAGATTGTTATAGAAAAGTAAAAGTAGAATAAAAAGAACAAATGTAGATAAAGTTCCTCTTAGCTATCTTGGCCTATTAGTTCTGTTTCTTTTCCATATTCAATGGCTTCTTATCCTTTATAAATAGAATTAAGGTGTTCCTATCCCTTTCTAAAATAACTTTAAAAAAAAAGCTTTCTTTGACTCTCTTTTCTTCTCTAAGTATAATCTATCCTTTCTTTTCATTCCAACTGGAGGTCTTGAACAGTCACCATCTTCTCTTTTTCTTTTCTAAATTATTCCTGTTTCTAATTTGACTTTATCCTTACAAATACCGATTAGGCACACATTATATGCTGGGCAGTATGCTTGGTAATAGGAATACTGGGTGAGTAAGACACACCTGGACTCTACCTGCATATATATTTTGCCTCTACCCTTCTGCTCTAACTTCTGTCCATAAAAGTTATAATGATCTCCTAATTGGAGAATTTGATGGCCAACTTTCTCTCTGTTTTATGTAACACCTCTAGGGCACTTGAGGTCTATGGCATTCCTGAAAGTGTGCTCTCACTTGACCTTCATGCAGCTACTCTCTCTGGGTGTTTTTCTAGCCGTCAGGACCTCTGAGTTAGTTTCCTTAGGTTCTTCTGTTTTATTTTTATACTTTAAATATTCCCTAGAGTTCTGCCTTTGGTTCTTTTCTCTTGGGATTCTCAGAGTAGCATTTTCAGTTGTATATAAGGTATTCTGATCAGTTATATTCCAAAGATAGCCTAGTCATGCTATCCAAACTTATTCTGTCTGTCTGTGTGTCTGTCTTTTTCTCTCTGTCACGTGAGGAGACAGCCATCTACAGCAAGCCAGGAAGAGATCTCTCACTAGGAACCAAGTTGGCAGGTACTTTGACCTGTGACTTTTAGCCTCCAGGACTAGGAGAAAAATAAATAAATTCCTGTTATTTTAAGCCACCCAGTTGCACGCACAGACTAACACACCAGGTCTCACGTAGGCTTCAGTTAAGATCAAATTTTTTATTTCTGACCATTATTATTGGACTGTCCCATGCCATTATACTCTCTCTTCCCTCTGCCCAGAATTCTCCTTTCCTCTTTCCTCATGTAGGAAAATGTCCTTCTCTTTTATGAGTAAGCTCAGTTATTTCTTTCTTTGTCTTTCCTAAATATCCTCACACTCGCAGAAGCAGTACTTACTTTTAGAAACTATTTACTTGTATTCTAGCAATTCTAGCAGCTCACTACTCTGTTTCTCTGCCCTAACGGCAGGATTTTTAAGCCAAGAAAAACTCTGTTTAACTCTTCTATTTCCAAGGCTAAATATTCTGTTTAGATAATGAGAAAATACTGTTAAATGAACAAATGAATTTGATGAATAAATAAAAAATATAGAGGTGGAATACATTTCCCTAAATCTCTGGTACTAAATTAGAAGATAGACTAGTGTTCCCTGGAGTATATTCTCTTCCTGTGCTACCTACTTACTAATTTATTCGACAATTATTTATTAAGTAGCTACTACCTTGTACCATGAGTCTTATTCTGTCTGGAGTGGTTAAGGGAGCTGGTGTGTTGAAAAAAAAATTTGCTCTGTAAATAGGTTTTTTCTTTTTAAATAACGCATTTAGATTACCAAGGGAGCAAAAGTATAACTATCCATTCTAAGTATAAGACCTTCCAATAAGAACTAAATGTTTTCTTCTGTAGGTTTCAGAGAATAACAGCTGTATTAAAACAGTTGAAAAGTTTCCTCTTTGGTAGCCAAGATATTCAATTATCTTTTAGAAAGGACTGATAATCATAATCATAGATATAGCTATAGTAATAAAATAAATTTAGAGTTTTAAAAGACCATTTGTAGTGGCAACAATAACCACCAAAATGATATTGGCTAAAGATAAAATATAATCTTAATATTAACAGCCTTATAATAATTCGGTCAGTGTAATTTCATATTTTAATGGGCTACAATAAAATAATAATAACATATCAGTATTGGTTTCAAAAAATCCGATCTCACAGTCTTATTTTGTAATATAATGTTATGAATAGTAACTTCAGTTACATCTCCCTGTCTTAGTTCTAATGAAATTTGTGACCCAATAGCAATACCTTCAAAGTTAATTTTTAATTAATACTTGCATTAATTTATCAAATTTTATAATTTAGATGCCAATTTAGAATTTAAAAACAAAATTTGAAGAAGTCTTAGCAATCATTTAGTCTGAACACTGTATTACATAAATAAACTATTCCTGGTGATGTTTCTATACCTGGAGGCACATAGCTCATTCATAGCATAGACAAGACTATCCTATAGGAAGATGCTATCAACATTCAATTATAATAATTGTTTGAAGGAATAAGAATCAGTGTAATAATGGAAAGAGTACAAAATTTTGAGTTCAGCTGTCTTGGATTTAGGGTGGCCAGTGCGCCTTCCTTGTTTTCTTTATCTTTTGTATAATTGTTTGTAAAATAATGTTCCCCATCTTACTGTCATGCTTTGAAGCCTATGAGGGCATGCAGTTTGTTCATCATTGTATTGCCAGAGCCTCGTATAATGACTGGCATATGGGATGTGCTCAAAAACTATTTTGTTGAGTGAATAAATAAAGTATGATAAATGTATGAATTAAGCAGAAACATTTGGAGGCAGAATGGTCAGTTGTCCACCGTTTGTAATAATGTAAGTTAGAAAGGATGTTGGTCTGAATCATTATATGATAAATATATTGGTCATTTGTATAATTCTGGTGTTTAATTGTTGTAATTAATTTATTAAAGTAATGAATTTACTCAATTGCAGATCAGAATACCTTCAGTCTTTCTCACCACTCCTTATTAAACTCATTCTTTCATGTAGGGTATATTTCCCCACCTCTGGATTTACTCTGTGGCTGTTCTAGAGTTTTCCATCACCTTCTACTGATGATTATAAAAAGCCCAGCCCACTCTAGTGTACTATCTCCAGTCTTTGTCCGATGTACAGCTCCTTCATCTCCCACACTAGGTTTACTTCTCACTGGGCAACTGTATAATAAGAAAGGATGGCGTGGTCAACTTGTCCATTTTTCTCTCCCCTTACTTCCTACTCTGCTAATTTTACCACGCCCTTACCCTAGGGTTGGGAACTCAGGGGAGGAAGGAGAATTAAGGAAAAAAAAACCTGATTCTATTCAACTTGAACAGTTAGAATCCAGCACTGATGCTACCTGGGTATGGCAGATGGCAAGCTTACCTTTTCTCTTGTGTAATCTTTTTATGAATTACTAGCGAATTCTGTCGGAGTACTCTATAGTTAATTTTCTTAATGCTTATGACTTTCTACTCTCTTCCACAAACTTTTTGTTAATTAAATTGACTCTCGATTCTTATCTCCTCTATGTAAATTTTAGGATCAGTTTCTCAGATTCCACAAAAAGTTTTATTGAGATTTGGTTAAAAATTGTATAAAATCTATAGATGAATTAGCAATAATTGATATTTTTCTATTAAGTTTCACATATGAAGATCTATTTTCCATTTAAACAGTCTCTGCTTTAAGAGCTTTAGTAATATGTAAAATATTTAAAATAAAGCTCTTGAAGGTATCCTGCTGGCTTTTTTCCTTAGTACTTATTAGGTTGCAACCTGACAAAATAGCAAAGTTTATATGAGAAAACACACAGATTTCCTGACTCCATATCAATTTCTTTTCTAGAACACAATATCTGTACCACATTTTAAACCTTTACGAGGGTATTAGTAAGTTTAAAGTACTGAAATATAGGTAAAGATGAGGCAGAAGACATTTTAATTCACCTTAGTATAGAGATGAGGTCACTGATGACATCAGAAAAATAAAAAGTGCTTTTTCTAGACTGTGTCCTGCAAGCCTCTGACAGACAAAAGGGAAAAATTTTGTTCAGTGTTTCTTCACTCTGTGACTCTGCTGTGTCATTTGACTTGGCAGCGATGTCTACTCAATTTTTTTTTTTCTTTAAAGAATAGCAGTTCACGGACTGCCAATATCATTCCTTATTGAGCTAGTCCATAGTCCTAGAGATATTTCAATATGTAATTTGACATAGATCTCACCTTAGAAAGAGAATAAACTTTTGTGTTATCGATTCGATGAGTCATTCAATAAACATTGATTCAGTGCTATGATCCAGATGCTTCGCCAGGTGCTTAGGATGCAAAGATGAATATGACATAGTCTTCATCCACAAAGAACATATAGGGAGATGAAATACATAAGTATGCAGTAAAGAGCTGTAGGGGCTGTGGTGGGCGTGCATGCAGGGCACAGTGGGCATTGCAGGAATGAATGATCACTTCTCCTTTGGATTACTTGAGCAGTTGTGAATGACTTTATTTTCCCAGATACAGTCCTGTGGGTGAAATGGAATAAAGAGGGAAGAATTGTATAAGCAAAGGGTGCAACATAAATTTGGAAGTATTGATGTTCTCGTATGTTCAAGAAACTGGTAGTAGTTTTATAAATATAAAATATAAGATGAGAGGGCTTTGGGGAGAATAAAGCTAAAAAGACTGGTTAGATTATGGATATTTTATATTCTACTCCATTTTATTTTAGGGACGTGGGTACCATAGGCAGTGGGAAAGAAACCGAAGGATAGAAATTGGGCTGTAAAAAGCTCACTCTGACTAAAATTAGGACAATAGCATCAAAAAGTGTAAAACTTGTAGGCATGGAGACCAGATAACTGCAAGTAAGAGGTAACCTAAGTTAAGACTAAAACAATGGCAGCAAAAATAGAGAAATGTGAACGGTTTGGAGAGTCATTAAGGTGGTGGAATCGATACTCTGGGACGGTTCGTATGTGGGGATTAAGAGTACAGTGGCTCAGGGACAGCTGTAAATCTGAGACATTTCCTATCCAGTTTGGGAAACAAAGCGCATTATAGCTGTTGTAGCTCTAGTCACACGTATTGTTCACTCACCTAAGTAGATTTGCTTTTATATGACCAATTTTAGTTTCATCACTCATCAAGCGAAGCATAAGTTGAACGTAGGACTTCTTGAGATGTTTGTTGTAATATATTATGAGAGATTTTTAGAATTTCCACTTGATAAAAGGTTTCTCAGAATATCTATGAATAACAATGAAGTACCATAGCAATTAGTTTGCAGTTGTTATAATCTAAGATATAGTTCAATACCAGTAGTTCATCATATCTCAATAGATTGACTCTTTCTAAACATTTGTATTTAACTTTGTCATCTAGATGTAGACTACTCATCTTGAGTTCTAGGGATTTTGAAGTCTAAATGAACAACCGAATTGATTCAAAATTGCCTGGAGCAACATATAATTGTTTTTTATGTTTTGTTTCTTATCAAAAAAATTGTAGGGAGCCAAAAAAAAAAAATTGGACTTCCGTGTTTACTCATCACTCTGTTAAAAATTAAAACTTAGTGTTCCAAGTCAACTGGATTCTTCTGCAGAATTTTTTGAATGTACATTCAATGAAAAAAGATATATACAAACAAGTTAGTTGACTCAAACAGTAAGCTGCTATGAAAAAAATGTCAAATAAAGCTGTAAAAAGCTTTTAACAATTATTTTCATATGTAATTAGGTATTTGGAAATAATTATAAATAGATTAAAATTAGAAAAATAAGTCTGAAAAATTAGAATTTAAAGTGTGTTCTTATGTTGAAACATTGATTTAATTTATTATTCATTATTTCCAAATATGTATGAGTATTATTTCTATTACCTAGAGAAGAGGTTATTATAAATAAATAGTGAGAGGACTGATACATATTTCTCTATTTAGCTACTTTATACTTCAATTAATTTACTAAAGAGAAGTTGGAAAATATATTTTGAATTTCTCATTTTATGTGCCTTTTTGTCAATGAGCAGATTATTTAAGTCTCTGTTTTTGTTTTGGGTTTTTCTTGTGATTCGATTGAGAAGATTTTAGTGTCTCATCTTTCAAATATATAGAAATCGATTCTGTAGTGTAAGTAGATCTTTATTTGTTATATTTTTAGTACTGAATTTATGTGGCTTTTGAGGAAGGAGGGTCAATGACATTTCTTGTTTTTATAAAATTGATTATAATTGTACCAGTGTCACTTAACTTCTTAACTCACTGTTATGTTTTCATCGTTGTTCAGTTTTAAATTAGTCATGCAATTGAAACAATTTATAAGAATAATAGTTGAACGTATTGAATCTTATGAATAGTTTACTTAAAAATTTAGAGTAGATTACAGCTTTTCCCACTAATATCACTTGGGTATATAAGTTAAAACTAATATTTTCAGAATTATGTATTACAAAGAGGCTATGTTTGTATAGTGGAAAAAAAACAAAAAGTTTAAGAAAGCTGAGCTGTTGGGAAATTATTTCCATGTTTTATGAAATACACAATGTTTTTTTTTTTTTAACAAAATCTATTATTTAGATACTTCTTCATTATTAAAAAAATTATTAGTATCATTCAGGTAAAAGGAATAGGACTAATCAAAATTTGAACCTTGGCACAAGATATTTTGATTATATTGGTGAACAAATCTCATAATGAAAGTGCTGGACCTTTTGAAATAGCCCAGGGAGTCTTGTGCTCCTCTAAGATGTGGTGCTTTAAAGATCGACAGGGTATGTTGTTCGTTCATTTTAATTTAAAATCCACAATGTGCTTTTAGCTATAAATTTAAAAATATTTTCTTTTTCATACAAGCTCCCAAATTTTTATTGCTTCTGTTTTACAATTTCCTTTCCCACTCTTTGCTAATTGCTCTGTACCAGAAAGGAACCCATATGTTATAAGACTATTAATATGTTCTTATTCATAGTTTACCAGAGCACACATTTTATTTTTTTGTGCTAATATAATTTTAAGCCTCTTTGCTATGATGTTAACTAAACTGCTCCTAACTACAAGCCTTAATATCTTCACAGTTTGGATATATCATTTGGTGAATATGAAACTCTCATTTAAAAATTATGATCTTCATGCTATTTGATATTGTCTAAATATCTATCAAAACAATTCAGTAGGTAGGGGTAAAAGGGGCCAAATATTTGGTGACAGAAGAAAATTTAACTCTGGGCGGTGAACACATAATGCAATAAACATATGACTTACTGTTGAATGATACACTTGAAACTGATTTTATTAATCAATGTCACTCCAATAATTTTTAATAAAAAATGTTTATAAAGAAAAAAAAACAAAGAAAAACATAATTTGGAATAAAGTCTTTCTTTTGTGTTCTCACATCCCACATTTCTCGAATTATTCTTCTTACTTTACATCTTTACATGTTAAAATATCTGTTTCTAGAAGTATACATATAAATGTATATATATATATATATTTCTCACACATCATTTGTATGTGTGTGTGTGTGTGTATAATGCCTTTATATAAAATATGCCTATATATAAAGTATATATTTTCACAGTGAAATGAACTTTTTTTCTTTTAGGAGAAAAATGTAGTTTTCTATGTGGGTGCACTAAGCAACTTTCAGTAGATTTTCAGAGTTGCTGGGCTGATGGAAAATCACAAAATACATTAGTAAGGGAAGAGGAAAGGTGTTTTTTACTCTCTGCTTGAAAAGTGACAGAATAAAAGAATCCTCGAGGAACGTGTCAGATAGATCTTTTCCCCTCGTGAACGAAAAGAGTCTGAAGCTAAAAAGAGAAGACTGCCTTTGTGAGCCTTACTGGCAAACTGCGCCAGCCTACATAAGCTTTTTGTTCATTCTTAACACATTGAACATCTTGACGTATCTAAAGATATTGAGATAGAGAGCAGCAGCGTGATCTAAGGTGGAGCACCATTCTAATGATCAGTTCTGAACTCTGGAAGCTTAATAAGTGGTTCAAACTTTGAAATATTTCCTGCATTTCAAAAAACTCAAAGGACATATGCTTGTAAAGATTGGATCAATTAGTTGGACTCCATGAGTCCCATCTTGCAGGTTTATGAGCTGTGGCAATGCCGATTATATATTTGTTTCAAATAGTCACCACTTTAGTCTTCTGAAGTAGTTCAAGCTGGCTGTATATTCTCTCTGCTGATACTTAGTAGGAAATGCATTGTTATAAGACTGAACGACTTCTTCAAGAATGTTGGTAACCTCACTCTCCCTAAATCTCCTAAAACCTTAGAAACACATTTCATTGCATAACATTCATCATTCTTGTACTCTAGGTCCACATAACCTCAATGTCTTACACAAAGAACATGCTCAATAAGTATTTGGACCATGACGATAAACAATGTGCATAGGAACACTAAAGGTGATGAGTTCTGATGAAGAATAAGAATGTTAAATAGATTCAAATGAATGAATAATTTATAATGAATTTTAAGGGTAGTAAATCACTCCATATATATAATTATTATATATATATATATATATATATATATATAATTTCACCACGGTGGGAAAAATTTAATCTTGACCAATTCCAGAGTCTTCTACCCAGGATAGGAATCAAAATTTGGGGAACATAATGATAGTGCTTTAACAAATTCAATGAGATCGAGAGGAAAAAGTAGGCGTCTGCCATGCAAAGATCTAGTGAGATGGCAATTGTCCCATTTGAACCTTGATCTTTGATTCTTGAATAAGTTATCCCTTGGGTCTGTCTGCTTGTTTACTTTAAATCATTTTTTTTTACATTAAAAAAATTAAGTATGTAAGTATAGTTGCTATACAATGTTATATTGGTTATATTAGTTTCAGGTGTACGATATAGTGAGTCAACATTTTTATACCTTACAATGTGGTCACCCCACTATTTCTACTAATCATCCGTCACTGTGCAAATTTATCACAATATTATTGACTATATTTCCCTCTTCCTTTTTGCCCACTCCCCACCCCCTCACTTCTGGTACCATTCCTTTGGTTTCTACGAATCTGTTTTCATTTTGTTTGGTTTTTAGATTACATATATAAGTGAAACCAGATGGTGTTTGTCTTTCTCTGCCTGACTTATTTCACTTAGCATAGTATCCTCTATAGATACATTCATGTTGTTGCAAATGGCAAGTTTTTATTCCTTTCTATTGCTGCATAATATTCCATAGTATGTACACACATATATATGTATATATATACACACACATATAAGCATACATATATATATCTCACATCTTTATCCATTCATCTATTGATGGATATCTAGGTTGCTTCCATATCTTGGCTATTATAAATAATGCTGCAATGAACATAGGGGTGCATATATCTTTTCAAATTAGTGTTTTTATTTTCTTTGGCTAAATACTCAGAGGTGAGATTGCTGGGTTGTATGGTCTATCCACTTTCAGTTTTTTGAGGACTCTCCATACTGTTTTCTATAGGAGCTGCACCAGTTTGCAGTCTCTCCAACAGTGCCCAAGGGTTCCCTTTTCTCTATATCCTCGCCAACACATGTTGTTTGTTGAAAATAGCCATTCTGACTTGTGTGGGATGGTATCTCATCATGTTTTTGATTTGCATTTCCTTGATGATTAATGATGTTGAGAATCTTTTCATGTGTCTGTTGACCATCTGTCTTCTTAAAGAAATGTCTTTTCATGTCCTGTGTCCATTTTTGAATTGGGTTGTTTGTTTGTTTGTATTTATTTATTTATTTATTTTGTTATTGAGTTGTATGAGTTTCTTATATATTTCGGATATCGACCCTTTACTGGATATATCATTTGAAAATACAGTCTCTCTTTCAGTGGGTTGTTTTTCTGTTTTGCTGAAAGTTTCCTTCACTGTGCAGAAGCTTTTTCATTTGATGTAGTCCCATATGTTTTGTTTAATATGCAGAATCTGTAATGTTTCTATCCACTAATCATAAGCAATAAGAAGGAGAAATGAAGAAAACAATCCCATTTATAATTGTATCAAAAATAATAAAATATGTAGAAATAAACTTAACCAAGGAGGTGAAAGACCTGAACTCTGAAAGCTAGAAGACATTGAAAAAATTGAAGTAGACACAAATAATTAGAAGGATACACTGCGTTCATGGATTAGAAGAATTAATATTGTTAAAATGACCAAAGCAATTTACAGATTCAATGCAATTCTTATCAGAAAACCAGCGTCATTCTTCTGAGAGCTAGAACAAGTAATCCTAAAATTTATATGGAACCACAAAAGACCTCAGGTGGCCAAAGTCATCTAGAGAAAGAAGAACAATGGTGGTGTCTCACGCTCTGATTTCAAACTACACTACAAAGCTATGAGAATCAAAACAGTATGGTACTGGCACGAAAATAGACACATGGATCAATGGAACAGAACAGAGAGCCCAGAAATAAAGCTTCACTTAGATCCTCAACTAATCTATGACAAAGAAGGTAAAACTATACGCTGGAGTAATGATAATCTGTTTAATAAGTGGTTTTGGGAAAATTGTACAGATATATGCAAAAAAAAAAAATGAAACTGGACCACTGTCTCACACAACATACAAAGATAAACTCAAAATGGGTTAAAGATTTAAATATAAGGTCTAAAACCATAAAACTCCTAGAAGAAAATATAGCAAACGAGCTATCTGACATCAGTCTAAGAAGTGTGTCTTTTTGGACATGTCCCCACATGTCCCCTTGCACAAGGGAAACAAAAGCAAAAAATAAATTCAAGGGACTATATCAAACCCTTTAAGCCTTGGTGGTATTCGCTCTGGACCTACTTGGGGATACAAGAATTATTTCATTGTTTTCATGCACTGTTAGTGACGTAGGCCCAGTCTAGCTAGAAGCAGTCCCTGACCAGAGGACTCTTTTTGGGAAGTTTCAGTGGCTTTCTTTGATGTTGGGTCTCACACACTGATCTCCAGTGACACTGTCTTCCTAGGGAGGCAGGTTTCAGAAACTCTTTATCCGGGACCCATATTCATTTATGTTGTTATTAATTTCTCTTCTGTATCTCTTTTCCTTCATGTCTGTCCCCAACCCTCACCTACAGAAGTGTGTGTGTGTGTGTGTATACACACTTAAACTCCCCTCAAATACGTTGTTTTTGTTTTCTTATTCCTCTAAGAAATTTGCTATTTCAAACACAAAACTCAGAAAAAATATTCATACTCCTCCTACTTTCCCTGACTTCCGTTTCTCACATTGTTTATTTGAGGAAATAAGCAGAAAATAGCCTAGTATCTTTAAGGGGAGAGTGGGGCTAAATTTGGGAGGGTGAGAACCGGAGATGGCGCAGATTAATATTTAGAAATATATCTCTGCATGAGTGGGGAAGCGAAGCACAGGAAACTGATGTAATAGGAAGAGAACATCTAAACTTCTATGTGACTCTGAAAGGTGGATTATTGAATATATTTACTATCGATAGAATTCATGGGTCATGTGCATTTATATTCATAACACCAGAATAGAATTCGTTCTGCTTAGTTTTTGTATTAGTCTATCTTCTTCTACCTTAGAATGATTTTTTTTTAAAAGGTCACATGTAACGCATTGTACAAGAGTCACCAGACTTGCTCTGTAGATTATAATACCCCGATAGCCTTGGGAATGGGAAGTCTGTGGGTCGCTGGGCTTTTGGTCTCCTATAGCAGTATCTTCAGCTACTGAGAGGCTTCGATGAGCTCCAAAGACAGACCCTTTCAAAATGAAAGTCTCCTATCCTAGAGCTAGCCTTTAAATGAATAGGTACCGGGGGGTGTATTCTATAGAAAAGTAGGGTTTTGTTTCGAAGTCCTGATCTGAGGAGAATGAGTAGATGAAGCTGATGACGACTCAGGTGCTGGTGACAGTATTTCATCATTCATTGGGTGCTAAATTGCTTAGAAAGCCGGGCTGTAAATTCACGCTGCTATTCAGCTCATGTCACTTCGAAAGATTCTGAAAATTATGTGTAAAACCAGCCTTGGATGGCCAAATACATTTTTATACAAGCAGATCATTACTTGGGATTAATTACAGAGAGTGTGTCCCTTCTGGTATGAGCCAACACTGGCGCTCCTCTTTAGTGGCCGGCAGGGTGCAGCATACAACAGTGATAACCTTCACCACGTGCAAAGTAAATTTAGTTTGCTCACTCGAACTACTTCTTATATTAGTGGTAGTGTTTGAGAAGTAGTTGGTGCAGTCACAGAGATGCCTGAGAAAAAAATGGCAGGAGGAGCAGAATGTCAAGAGCCTTGAATGCCAACCTAATGATTTTTAGCTTTATCTGAATTGCGGGTTTTTCAGCAAGTGAATGACATGACTGTCTGTGAATTATGCGTATGCGATTTGCATTCTAGAAGAATCATTTAGAAAGCGGTATAAAGACTTCTCTACTTTAAAGGAGTTGAAGTGGTATTTCATGCTTATCTTTTCTAGGTCTCATACTAGGTGTTTTACCTACTAACTACTTTAATAATTGTCCCAGGAGGAGGAAAATTAAGCTACCCAAAGTCATACAAAGAGGAAGTTAACCTGTACTTTTTACTGTATTACATATCTCTTGCTGAAGGCTGGAGGACCGCTTAGAAGCATATTTCAGTCATGCAAATGAGAATCTGTGCAGTCCTAAACTAAGATACAGAACTAAGTACAGATTGTTAAAAGATAGAATGACCCGAACTTGGTCCATAATTGAATGTAGTAGAGAAATGTCTTGAATTACTCCAAGGTTTGCGAATGGGGAAAATGGGTAGATATCTCTGTTAGCATTTGGGATGAGAGTTGTAAATTATGAACAAAAGTTTTAGTGTGTGTGTGTGTGTGTTTGTGTGTGTGTGTGTGTGTGTGTGTGTGTGTGTTGGGGGGTTATGATTCCTATGGGATACATCAGTAGAATCTCGATAAAGTGAACCCAGAGACCAGGAGATTATTTTGGGCTGGAAAGAAAGATTTGTGATTAATAAATATGTCAGTGGTATTTGGAAGAAAACATCGTGCATTCAGTTGTCTCAGAAGTAAGGGGAAAGACACGACACATGGAGGGAAGAGCTTTGAAGGCAGAGATTGTTTCCTGTGTATTAATTCCCACTTAACCTGGCAAACACGGCTTTCCATATTCTATTTCCAGGCATTCCGATTCACGCCCAGAAGATTCTCATGCAACTAAACATCCCTTTGGGAAACATTCATTTCGATAATGAACAGTTTGGCATCTGAGAGAAGAGTAACTAAAATGATAGGAAAGGAACGAATAAAGGGCCAGTCTTAGAGGCCAAGGACGGAGAGGATTTAGAGAAGTAAGGCATCACCGTCCATGCCGAACATTTCAGAGAACATTAAACTTTGGGGACTGAGGGGTGGCTTCTTCCTCCTGGATGCTGCATGCTGTTGATCAGCTTCCTACTGTGGTACACAGAGCACTATATCCTTCCACTGCTACCTACTTGTCCCCATTCTTTTAATGCAACAAATGCTCCAGGATTTGGGGCAATACTGCCATCATTCTCTATTTCTGGACACTAGCTTCCAACGGAAAAAACAATTTACTTTAAGCAAAAAGTCAGATCGAATGCTGTTCAATAAATAAATAAAAGAGGACTCACCATTGACATTACACCATTAGATTTCATCTCTGCAATATACAGGAACTTTCTCCAGAAGTAGAATATAGTAGGAGTTTTGGAAACAACATATACTTTAGATGTCATTGTATTTTCGTATCAAATGTGCCACTTGAATCCAGAAGGTTACTTCATCCTCAGAAATATTTGTTTTGGCTTCGAGTGGGAGGTTGCTGTGCTTTGCTGCATGAAATCATTCTCCAATCCGGCCCCTCCCCGCCACCAACCTTGTGGAAATCACCCACAGGAATCAGACTCACTGAAGTGGTCAGCAAGCAAACAGTAAATGCTATTCATAAATCTCTGAGTCAAGCCTGAAGCAAACTCAACACAGAACACCAAAACGTGAATTTTATTTTAAATTGAAATAGGGATCAGGAGAAATAGCTTGGGATTTGGGGATGATTAAGTGTAGGATTCAGTTACGAGGCTTTGCCTCTCCAGAAAATATAAGGCAAACAGTCTCATGACTGACCTCCAGATCTCTGTGGTATTTGGCATAATAAAATAACAGTTCTGACCATGTATTGTTTTTACTGCCCTTGTAGAACTTGACCGAAATGTTTAACGTAGAAGATAGGCAAGTCAATTTTGGGTTTAGTTCCTGAAATTTCTTGATGGACTAAATTTATTTTTGCATAAAATTCTTTGGTAGTTCTATTAGATCTCCCCTTTGCCTAAAACAATAGAATTGGCAAGAACTCTGGGACTTAGAAGCCTTTTAAAATGCTTCTACAAGTTTTCCTAATGGAACATGAATGTTGATAAAAGCAGCATATCCCAAAACACCTAGATACAATTTCAAATTTTATTTCTACCATTTATTTTGTAATATATGTAATCACCTTAATGCAGAAAAATTTAGGCAATCTGTTAAAAATATCTTGAAGGGTAAAATTAAAAAACAAATTAAAAGTAAACCTGATCTAGGCTTATGTGAGCACAGGGAACCCTTGGTCCACGTAGAGCGACGCTTACTGCCAACCTCTATTTCTTGATCATTACTTCCTCTTGCCTCCTCCTCCAGTTCCCCTAAAGATTCATTAGGGCAAACAATTAATTTCTACTCCCATCTTTCTTGCCCTTGTACAGTTTTTTAATGGTTAAAGCCTGTATCCTCCCCTTCTTTCAGTGACTTTATATCTTAAACTAAATGTTTATTCTTGGAATAAGTGTATATTGCTGAAATAACTGCTTTATAAAATTAAAGATCTTTATGTCCCAATTAGCAAGTGTCACCTATTAGTGTTATGCTTCTGGTATGTTAAAGGAGAAAACAACACTGTATAGATCTCTAAGAAGCAGGGAGAAAATAAATAGATGAGTTCTGGCTTACACAATACTGCAGTGACAGCTGCTTTGGACTCGTAAATGAGGTGTTTGAAAAGGGCACGGATAGGGCAGTAGACAAAATACTTTGCTTAGCAACACACCTGTTTTTCTTCTTGTTCTGGAGTCTGGTGAGACGGATTTCTTCCATTAGGACTCATTTTGCCTCTTTCTTTCCCTTGCATTGAGCTTTCTAACACAAAGCTAAACACCGACATCAAAGGGATGTTGGCCTTTGGGGACGCCTGGTAAAAAGGGAGCAAGGAGAGCCCCTTTGCTGGACGTGCGATTCTTACCTGGAGCGGTTCATGTAACGCAAAGCTCATAGTGATTAGACTGATGCAGACTGTTTAGCCGGTTTTTAAAATGGTATACGTTAAACGTGCAAAATAGTTATGAAGCATAGCTACATATACTGTTGAGATCAGGAGAGGTTTATGTCTCGTGCCCAGATAAAATTAGTTGCTTTTCCCTGCTTTGCATATATCATTAGAGTCATACATTAGATGAAAAAAAATTAACGTACCAGCTTTTAAAGTCATTTTTTTTCTGGAAAAAGTTAATTTAAAGGTTCCCTGCCCCCCAAATCTAAGACTCCTAGAAGTGGAGGCCTCTTCTTTCCACTTCTACTCAAATTTGCTTGTTTGCTTGTTTTTAGATTCATCTTTTCACACACCCAAGGGAGTAAGTAGCTATAGTTTTTCTGAATCTGAGAAATATTGGCTAGTAGTTGGAATCTAGCCGGCAAACCTTATTCCAGGTAAGATGCAACAGATTTATGGTCAGAGGAGACTATCCGAAGCACTGACCAGAAAGAAAAAAACACTACGACTTAAAATGTCTAAGCAACATATGTCATCGAAGTGCTAGACAAAGCTACGCTGAAAACCAAGTGTCAGGAAAGTAAGCGCCATTTTTCAAAATCCAATTGACAGTGAGATTCCCATATTTCTCTGTGGTAGAAAAGCTTTTGACAATGTAATTCTTAATTAGCTTATTTATTTTCACATGCTTGAGGATAAAAAATTATACATTACTAAAATGAAAAAAAGTGGAAAATATGTTGTTGCATGTCTTTTTAGTAGGAGTCACTAAGAATTCACATATGGAGTGACAGGGTTAGTACAAGGTATATTCGATTGAAAAGCCAATGTGTATTCTTTATTTTTTTCAATTGTTAGGCGATAGCTTTATACCTGAAAAACTAAATTTCTGAGATACACACAAAGAGATATTGAAAGCCATGCTTTCCAATCGTTTGGGAAGCATATGTCCTCAGAGTTATTGCTTTCGTGCCTTAATAGAGAATTTATTTGTTTAACAGACTCTTATTAGCATTAGGTAATAGATCAGACACCTTTGTAACAGGTGTCCATACAGATCTGGCTACTTGTCCCAAACGGGCTTTTGGTTTTGGTGAGAGAAACATAGAAATAAATAAATCATTACTATATTTATGATAAGTCGAAAACACAGGATGATGATAGTGTATAAAAGTCATCTTACAAACCAGATTTGGTCTTCGGCAAAGGATTTCTAAGAAATATGATTGTTTGGCTGAAAGATAAACCCACCTATTCAGGCAAAAAGAGGAAAGATATTCCAAGCATAAAAAAAAAATCACGTGAAACAGGATTAGAAATAAAAAGACTCTGAGGAGGTGCAAATAGTTCAGAATGGCAGCGACCTAAGGAGGAACAGAGGAGAGAGGAGAAATGAGATTGGAAAGGCAAGCAGGGGCCAGACCCAGGAAGGCCCTCAAGACTATTCCGAAGGAGCTTCTGAGAGCAGTGAGATTTCCATTTTGAGTGAGATGAATGAAGGACTTAGAAGTCGAATTGTCATACATATAGAAATCAAAGATATTTCAAATTCAAATGTCCAAACCGAGTTCCCCTTCCTGTTTCCCAAACTGGTCGATCATCACAACGTCGTCTATATGTCGGTTAATGACAAATCCATCCTTTAATTGGCCTAGGTGTCATCTCTGAGACTTTCTTTCTCTCACAGCCTGTATCAGGAAATCTTAGCTCGGCCTTCAAACTCTTCTCCGAACCTCCATTAGTTATGACTCGAATCCTTTCCTCTGCCGTCTCCTGCTTTGATATTGTAAAAGATTTTGACTTCCTCCTTCTGCTGTGGCCTCCACACCTCTCCCACCACTCGGGCCTTGTATTCCTCTGGCTTCCGAATTCTCCCTAGTGACCCTCATTGGAAAAAGTAACAGACATCTAGCTGGTAATCTGGAAATGTAGTTTGCAGGATCCCAGGATGAGTAGAATATAGAAAGAGCTTTTTTTTTTTTAACTTTTTTTCTTTTTTAAGAAATGAGAGAGGATATAAAGAACCAGCAAATATATACATTTTTCCCCCTTTACTTCAATTTCTCTGTATGCTTATATTCTAAAAGCATCTCTTTAGGCATCATACAGATGCATTTTAAAGAGCTGAGTCTGATAATCTTCATTTTTACACTAAAGAACTTAGTTCGTATATATTAAGTCTATATTGCATGTAATTACTATTACATCAATTACTAACAATCATATCTGGCTTTAGACATACCATTTTGCTGTTTCCTTTTATTCATCCTGTTTTGTTTCTCTCTCCTTTATTGACTTTTTTAAAATTATTATTTTTATTACCTTTTTCTCCATCAGTCAGCTTGATAGTTTCACATCCTTCTACTTTCTTTTAGTGGCTACTCAAAGGATTGCAACATAAATATTCTACATATGAGAGCCTACTGTAAATTAGGACTTTTTTTCTCTTCCCAACTCATAGGACTGTGTTCAGCAGCCCCCATACCAGCTCTGTTTCTGAACTCCAGTTCTTTGCCCCCTTAGTCCTCTTTGTCTGTTGAAAGCTCTGTTCTGTTTCTCATCTTCTCAGAAATCTCTTCCTTAATCAACATATTTGCTCCTAAGGGCAATGTGGTCCCTGGTGGTTTTTTACTCCTGCTTTTCTCAGCAGGACGATTGCTCTGAATTACTTAATCTATCACAACAGAATGTGGAAGCTCTTTACAGTCTGTCATCCCTAAAGAATATTGCAAGTCAGATCATATTCCTCAGCTCAGAATCTTCTGATGAATTCTTATTTTATTCAGAGTAAAAGCCAAAGTTCTCTTGGATCCTCCTCCTCACTCAGTTCCTCTCTGACTTTATTTTTTCAGCGGCGCTGATTTTCTTGTGGTTTTCCAAACCTGACAGACTTGTCCCGCATTCAGACCATTTATATTTTCTGTTCCTTTGGCCTCAAATAAAATAATTTTCTATCACATATCTACTTGGCTTGTTCCTTACCCTCTTCACATATTTGCTAAAATATTATTTTCTTAGTGAGGTTTTACCCAATGATTCTAGTTTAAAAATTGAACTCCTAAGGTACCATTTATCCTCTTTTGATTTATTTTTCTCCTTAGAAATTTTACCTTCTAATATATATTTAATTTGCTATCAGCATTTCTTTTTATCTCTTTCCTTCGATAAGAATCCAAGTTCCAACATGATGGTGATTCTTTTTTTAAATCACTCACCGTGTATCTCCAGCACCTAGCATAGTGCCTGGTATATATAGCTAATGCTCGATAAGTACTTTTGTGAATGAAAATTAATAACATAGTTACCACTGGAGCAAGAGTTTTGGATTTAGATTTGAGACATATTAAGCAAAATTGATCAATTGGATAGTGTTGATTAGAGGAGTCTAGGGAAATAATCAGATTTCTGGCCCAGGTGTAAGTTCTATTTTTCTGAACAAACAAGCTCCGTATTTACCAAATGGAATTTGCTATCTTTTTTCTTCTCTGGCTTTCTGTTGCTGTGTTGATGTATCATATCACCGTTCGCCCCAAGGGATATAAGCGTATCAATGATGCTCTCCAAGATTCTGTCAGTGATGTCAAAGGCTAGAGAATATCTTGAGGGTTATGTTCTCTGTATCTATTGAATTCAGGTCGTTTTCTAAGTGTCAGTGAAGTGACAGAAATGATAAGTGCTACTGATGTTAAAACGTGGGGAAGGTTTGTATGGTTTGAGAGTCTGAGAAAGAAATAATCTTTCGTATGCTTACTAATATTTGGTTAGGATGTGGCTATTTGAAATGATTGGTCCTTTAGGTCAGACGGAGCGTGGGAATGAGCATAAATGTGGAGGTGAAAATGGGATTAACGGAATGGAGCTTGGAAGGATGTAGAAAAGTCAGAACGGGGCACGCAGGATGGGCATATATGTGGAACTGAAGATTTTTAAGCTGTTTTGGGGAAGGATGAATATATTCACTTAAAGTGAACATAATTTACAAATACGCAGAATGGTTATTTAGAGCAATGGAAAATGAAGCTGGAGAACAGGTAACAGAGAAACATGTGGTCGATTCAGTCCGTTTCGATACTCAGGCATTTTTGAAAAATATGAGATATACTATTTGATATAATTTTCTTATTTGAAAAAATTTTGAATAGATTGAGCAGACATTGTTTTCTTCACATGAGATCAATATGTCACGTTTTTAAAAGCAGCAGTTGGGAATTCTATTGGCAGTAGGGGTGCAATTTTCATTCTTTGAAGGTTGGTTTTCTTTCTACATTCTTCTGTAAGAAGGGAAACCAAATACAGAATGTACCTCCTCGAGAAAGGTGGGTGTGCAAAACCTGGGTCAGAAAAACTACCAAGTTTATTAACAAACAAACAAACAAACAAAGAATGAAAAACAAAACGCAGACTATGTATAGATAAAAGTAAACCAAAAAGTAAAAATCTCATGAGAACTTTGGAGTATTAACAAAAATCATTTTGACTTTCTGTGGAATCAGATGTCAGCCAGATTAGGTATATTCACTAAACTATCTCTGACCAAGTTTTCCTTTTGGGTTTCTGGGGTTTGGGCTAAATCCTCTCTTGAGCTCTCTCGGGCAACCTGATGTGGTAGAAGCATTACTAGGATTAGGTATGCCACATCAATTTCAACAATGCTAGACAAGTCAATAAGCCTCTTTAAGCCTCAGTTGTCTCATATGAAATATCAAAGTATTAAACAAGATGCTCCTTACGTTCCTTTTTAAATCTAACATTGTATACTTCCTCTGGAACTTTTCTCAAGAGCCTCTACCTCATCTGAGTCATTTGGCTGTGTACATCATAGGATGACTAGAATAGACCTAAAACTATCTTACCACAGACACAATTTTTATAGGAGGGCTTAGTTTCTAAAACAAACAAATAAAGAAACAAGTAAAATTGATGCATTCGTATTCAGTCTTGAGGGGGAGAATAAGTTAGAATCTTGATTCTATAAAATGCCAACACAGTCCCTCTTCATTTAGATGTTAAT
Source organism: Rousettus aegyptiacus (assembly GCF_014176215.1). NCBI lineage: Eukaryota > Metazoa > Chordata > Mammalia > Chiroptera > Pteropodidae > Rousettus > Rousettus aegyptiacus. The sequence goes on along the minus strand of NW_023416291.1, from coordinate 50,411,522 downwards.
TTTGAAGAAAAAGTGTGTCATTTAAGAAAGTTTGCTGCTACAACATATTCTTGCAGAATGTAAGGGAGAGTGAAGACCCTACCTGCTTCCCGTCTTAGAAGGCAGAGGATAGAGACATGTCTACTTTGTAGAAACGTGCCTGACCCTGGCATCTGTAAACGCAGATTCTTTACCTTTGAGCTGTTACAGATTTCACTACAGACCATTATTTCTATGAAGTTACAGAGACAGACTCAGCAGGACTGAAACCTTTAATAAATTTATCATTATACTGAGTGCCTCAGACTATAGTTGCTAGTTATATAATAATGTTCAGTAATGCATATTTAGGTAATTGGTTTATATGAAGATCTATGTTATTTATTAATACAGAGTAAGTAATTTATGGATTTTGTTTGTTTGCATGAAGCAGCTTACTGAAGTGGAAAGAGTATGGACTTTGGGTACAGGCAGACTTGGGTTCAAATTTGAATTCCGCCATTTTATAAATAAAGGCCTGAAAATAGTTGCATAATGCCACGAGACTTATTTTCCTATTGAAAACTGAATATAATAAAAGCTAACTCAAAATTGCTATGTAGATAAACAATATAATATAAGTCAAGTTCATGGCATAGTTCTTGACACATAGTAGATTATAAAAAATGATTGTTGAGTGAATGAAGTTAGTTTCTTCTTGCTTTTGTTCATTACTAAACCTCTTTAGTTCTTGAGAATTATGAAACATAATATATAGCAGCAGTAACATTTATGAATAATCAAAACAAAATGCTTTCCCTCAAGTAGATCTCACTTGACCAGGACGAGATAAAGCAGAGGTACTGTCCTTGTATAGGTAGCAAGTATTTTATCTAAGTGATTTAAATTTTTTTTTTAATCAGTGCGTTTGTACACCTCTCTTATATGGGTACAGGATTAAGCACTAATACCAACCAAATTTAGTAGCCTGAGATTGAGAATGAATAGGAGAAAATCTTTTTAACCCAATTGTCTTGATCTAATATCAAAGGCATAATAGATATAAGAGAATTTAGTCAATAATGTTTAACTACCAAAAAGTTAAAGACCTAAACTAAATGTATGGGATTTTGTTTTTGATAGGTCATAGTTAGCAAAGTCATATTTTTTAAGATTCTTCTCAAGTTTGAAGTAATGTTTTGCTATTCTTCATCTGTCAGAAAGAATCTGGCGAAAGAGATGGACTTTATGTCATTAATCCTAATGGGAATTGCTATTACGTTAAAAAAATAAAAAAAGCAACAGGCATCCTTAGGTCAGAAAGATGAATCACATATGATTGAGTGAAAGAGTTAAGAAAGGGAATGGAAAAAATTATAAAAGTAACCATAATTGCCAAAAGTAAAGTTATGAATAATTGTGAGAGCCTTTTGTTTAGTGGAGTAAACTATATCTTTAAGAAATAATGGTAGTTATTAATTTTAAAAGGGAATTTCTTAAATTTAATTACCCAAATCTATTGCCTTTTTCTTTCATTCTGTATCTTCGATGACATCACCATTTACATAACGTGCACTTATTGAACGTCTACCACACTCATGCAAAGAGGCTGGCCAGGCTGCCATGGTGTAAGTACAAAAGCCCACACAAGTAGGATAAACAAGGGCCAAAGCTGGAAAGGTCAGAATTTAAACGGGTAGTTATTTGACTTCGGAATTCTGGGACAACCGATCACCTGGTCAAGAAACTGACATGGTTGTGCTTATTCTGAATGGATGACCCTGAATGGTAAAAGCAAACAATTAACCAGCTAAAACAGACTTTGATGGAGACAGATATGATTAGGTACTCACTGTGCCTCTTCATAGCTCTGTGATCCTTGGCAAGTAATTACTCATCTTTGAGGCTCATTTTCTGAGAAATGGAGATGATAATGTTTGCGTCAAAGTATGATGATTAAATGAGTTGGGGTATAAAACACTTGGAAAGTAAAAGGTGCTCTTTGCGTGGCAGTTTTTAAATTTTTTCCCCTAGAACTGGGCACTGAGGAAGAGCCTAGGAAACGTTTCTGGTATTAAATTGAATATTAAACTCTTGGGATGATTATGAGAACATACCTGTTAACAAGTATGAAATAATAACAACAGCAACACAAACTACATGTAAGGGATCCATAACTATTGGCTTCCATTTGCCCTGTCTATAAAATAATAGTTGGACTAGCTGCCCTTCAAGGCCTCCTTTGGTTCTTAAATTTTATAGAATTTAATAGAATCTGATTCTCTTTATAAGAAAGTGTAGCTCTGTATATACCTTTATATATCAAAAAAATACCCAGTTTCGGTAGGGTGCTCTATCTGGCTACACACCAAAGGGAAATGCCAAATCCTCCATTAAAAACTGATTTTCTGTTTAAAACAACGATAAAACTCCCTTTTCCCCCTATCCTTCTTGTGCAAGCAAGGAATAAGAAAAATTTGAGAGAAAAATGAACAGGTAATGAACTCAAAGGACATTGAAACAAAGGCAGAAAGAAGATTGAGCGATAATTACAATAATGGATGGAACTTCAGGAGAAAATAGTGAAATCATGTTTAAAGGCAAAATCACGGTGCCTAGATGTGAACGAATGACTGAATATAATAGAGTAGCATATTACAGCATGGCGGAGAGAGGGAGAAATGGTCAAAAGAAGGCAGGAAAGCAAGAAAAAAATACATGAGCTGAATTTTCTGACAAAAAAAGGAAGATAAAAAAAAAACCAAACTAAAGGAGAGGATGAAGAGCAGGTAGATAACAGACTGATATATTTTTTTTAACTTGGCTTGCGTGTGTCGTCTCTATTGACTAACGTGGTTTTTCTAGGAGTTCGCCACTGATGACCTGTTCTATTCATGGAGTCATCATCATAAGACTAGTTCATCACTGTCTTACCTTAGAACAGCTAATAAAAAAATAAAAACAAAAACAGAAGCAGTGAATTTAGGCATAATGGAAGAAAAAGTGTAATTAGTATAACTAAAAGGAGATAGTAGAGATTTTGATGGGGGCTGGATTAAAGCACTGTGGAACAATAATGGCTTTTAGGAAGGAAAACATGAATTAAAGTCTCCTTGTATTTGCTTGAAATTTTAGAAGGCAAACTCTTTTAGGGAACAAAGAAGACTTTTTAGGCTAGCATTGCCCCATTAAAATGTTATGCCACTGGGAAAAATGTATAAGCATCATGCTTATGGGTCTCTAAAAACAAATTTCAATCTAAACCATATGTTAAATAATACAATCGTAATCAAATTTTGACTCAAATAGTTTGCTATTTTTGCTGGGCAAATTTCTTTATAAAATACATATTACCATTAATAGTAATATGCTACTCCTTTTACTTTGATGAAAAAAAAATTTTCTTTAAATTGTTTGCATCTCCTGGATTATAGAATTGCCCCTTGTCCTAAGCATGATAAGACTTTTTGACAGGATTCTCCTTCCAGAATTCACTTCCATTTGCTTTTAATCCAGTCATCAGATTCTTAATTGCTGATGCCCAGGACAGAGCACATCATTCTCTGTGGTAGCCTGAAGTAATAAAATCTATGCTGTACTTTAGGAAGATTAATTTGACAGCCACGTGTAGGATTGATTAGTGTCTACAAATTTTTACGACATTGTAAAGTCTGTTTAAGGTCAAATTTTTCATTCCAAGAGTCCGGCTTTCTGATTTGGGGGCTTTGATTAGGTTTCACCCCTTTTCAGACTTAAAACAAAATCTGCTCTTAGTTTCAGGCTGCCTTAATGCCCCAATTATTGCAAGATTTTGGGGGAGAGGCTTATTCATCTTCCTCTGCAGGTCTGGTTGGCAGTGGCTGTCCCAACACCGACTGGACTGTAGAAACTACTCAGTATTCCAGACAGTCTATAGCCTAAGTGTGAAAGAGGAAGCGAGGGGAGAGAAAAACAAAAAAATATAGAAAGAATGACAGCAAAAAGAAAGAGAGAGAGAGAGAGAGAGAGAGAGAGGAGAGAGAGAAATCAGTTAATGGGCCAGTCATAATTATTATTCATCCACTTATCCAAATGTTTTTATTATTACATGATTTTTTTTTCCTGAAAATGATGATCTTGCCTATAAAAAGCCTCACATCTTCATTTTGTTAAAAAAACCTGAAAGCGAATTTTTCTTAATCATTTAAAACTCGCCAAAAAAGAGTTTTAGTGAATTTTCAAACATTTTTTTAAAAAAATGTGAAAATGCAGCACATTCCTTATAATTCAGGACCATTGTGTTTCTTCTGCTCCTATTAAGACAGTATTTGCTTATTATTCTTTCTTTCCGATCTCAGCCCAGACACCCTCAGAGAGGGGTTTCCCAACCCTCTCAATGGGGGCAAGCTCATAGAAACATAAATCTTTTCTTCATGAATTCTTTGTACGTGTAATTTGACCATTTTTAGGCCATTTTCATTACTATTAATTTCCTCACACTGTGACCTCCACGATGACAGGCACCACATCTCTCTTTTTCTTTTTAATCACAGTCGTGTTCCCTGCACCCGGTAAGTGTGTGGCATACAGTGAGTGTTCAGTAACTGTTTAATAAAATAGTGAGATTTATAGCTAGTTTGCTAGACCACTGAAGGACATCAGAGAAAATAGAAATCTATTAGCTGAATTTCAGCAAAAACTAATGACGGATGAGCAAGATGGAAAAATATAATGTATTTCTCCCATTTGTAGACTTTGAATTATCTTTTTCAGCTACGCTTGCTATCAACCTAGAATAAAAACAAACTGAACTTAAAACCAGAATTGCTGAATCATAAAGTACTTAACTAAATTATCTATAAGAATAAAACATTGTGAATCATATTTCTGTCACTAAAAATGTTATTAATGATCATTTTAGATTGTTAAATAAGAATTATTGTTAAAATATATCACATTCATTCTTATTCTTTTATATTCTCTTACGTATGTTTATTTCAAAATATATATAACGTATTAAAACAGTAGTACATGTATGCTTAAGATGTACAGTCATAGAGCAACTTTATTTCCTTCTCACTCTTTTTTAAATCTGCTCAGTGAACTATTTCTTGACCCTGGGTAGAATTTCAACCAATTTCTATAATTTTCTGGTAGCTCTTTATATAGTAGAAGTTTTCTGATTCAATCTCAACAGGTACTAATTGCAGTAATTAAAATGTCCGGTCCAAAATCAATAATCTGTGTTTCTGACGAAGCCGGAATGATTCTTTTAAAAAGTGTAAGGTTGCTAGAATGATGCATATAACAACACACACACACACACACACACACACACAGACACACACACACACACACAGTAACTATGTGAAGTGATGGATGCTAACTCAAACTTATTGTGGTAATGATTTTGCAACATGTACATATGTCAATTTATTATGTCATACACTTTAATACCATGCAATAAGTCAATGATATTTCAACAAACTGGAAAAAAAACTTTAAGTCACTCTGCTCAAAATCTCCTATTGAATTCCTATTTTACTCATAGAAAGAGCCTAAGCGCTTCCAATGTCTTCTCCTCTCAGGGATCCCCCAGTTTTATCTCCCCAACCTCGCTTTTACACCCCTTGCTCGTTCTGCTCCAGAAACACTGATTTCCCGGTTGATCAGCCTGGTCAGGCCTCTGGGCATTCACTCCTGCTCTTCGGCCAGATGGTTTTACTGCTTCTTCCCTCACGCCTTGTAGATCTTGCTTGGGTCACTGTCCTTGTAAGGCTTTTCCTGGCCGCCCTATTCTACATTCCGACACTTCCCTCAGTCTGGGGCTCCCTATCTCCTGAGCTCCTTTATTTTTCTCCATGGCACGTATCACCATGTGACTTTTGTTAACTTCTATAGCATCATCCTTATTGGATTTGAAATATTTTCCCGACAATTATATATGATCATTCATTCATTCATTCATTTTAATTGAGCAAAATTTAGATACAGTACCGTCACCTATTTTAAAGACACAGTTTTATAAATTTTGACAAATGTGCACATTTGTTTGACCACCACACAAAAAAATAAAAGAAAATTTTCACTACCCAAAAAGTGCCCTTTGCAGTGAGTCTCCCACCCCTGTTCCTAGCACCTGGCAACCACTAATCGGCTTTCAGTCATTATAGTTTTGCCTTTTCTAGAAGTTTATGTAAATGGAGTAACGTATTTTGTTTTCCTTTCTTTGGCTTCTTTGATTTAGCATAATGATTTTGAGATTGGTCCATGTTTTTGAGTGTATCATTAGTTCCTTTTATTGCTGAGTAGTGTTTCATTCAAATGAAATAAAATGCATGATTTGTTTTTCTGTGGATAGACATTTGGATTTTTTCTGGTTGGAGTCGCAGTGAATAAAGTCGCTTGAACATTTATGTACAAGTCTTTGTAAGTGTTTCTTTTTAAAAATTTTATATTAGTTTCAGCTGTATAGTATGATGGCAAAACATTTATATAATTAATGAAGTGATCCCTCTAATTACTCCAGCACCCCTCTGGCACTACATGCAGCCATTACAAATTACAATAGTATCGATTATGTTCCCTACACTTTACTCTACATCCGCATGACTGTTTCGTGACTGCTAATTTGTACTTCTTCATTCCTTTACCTTTTTCACCCAGTCCTTCAGACTTTAGGGTGGCTCTGTGACTCCCCCTCACCTCTGGCAATCACCAGTTCGTTGTCTGTATCTGTGAGCCTGTTTTGGTTTAGTTTGTTTATTTCTTTTACTCCTTAGATCCTGCATATAAATGAGATTATATGGTATTTATCTTTCTCTGTCCGACTTATTTCACTAGCATAGTAACCTCTAGGTCGATCCATGTCATTGCAAATGGTAGGATTTCATTTGTGTGTGTGTGTCTGAGTAATATTCTATTGCATATATATATATTTTTTGTATTCATTTAAAGAGTTTGAACTTTAATACAACACTCAGCGGGTGAGAGACTTTAGGGTGACTCTGTGACTCCTGCCTCCTGGTGTCTATCCCCTTGTGTAATTCCCTCACCTTGAATGCTTCTATTCACTAAAATGTAGTAGAGATAAAGGGATATCGCTCTCTTCACTGGGTTACATTGTACATAGCAAAAGTCTAAGGATGGCGCTCTCGTTATGTTACATGAAGCTCCATCTTATTAGATGGAGCTGGAAGCTTTCTTTGTAAGCTCAGTGAAGAAAGTGGTCATGTTGGTTTGCCTCTGTGTCAGGAAACTGTGGGTGGTATCCAGGACCTGAGGGTGACCTCTAGCTGACAGAAAACACAAAATCAGGGCCCTCAGTCCTACAACCACAAGTAAGTGAATTCAGCAAACAACCTGAATAAGCTTAGAAGCAGATTCATCACAGGTAAGCCCTGAGAGGACAGTTAGTTGGGCTGATAGTTCGATTGCAACCTGATTTAAGCTGATAAATTGGTGGTAATTTTTACACTGGTGCTTTTTCTTGGCTTTAAGAATAGATGAGTGAATCTGAAATAATGTTACTGTATTGTGTAGTTTAATAGTGGAGATGGGGCAATACTCGACATTGAGGAGGCATGAACAACTGGGTAGAGCAGAAGCTACAGAGAATGAATAAAGGACACATCTATGCCTTTCCACATTCAGAGGGTACACTCTGTGCCAAAGGGAAAATAAAGTGTGCTAGAAAATGATTTCTCCACAAATAAATGGTCTATTGGGAGATAGTGAATGAAACGACGTTTCTTTTGAAATGTTCTAATTTAAAATATTTTGACTCTAAAGTATGCTTTTTTCCATTAAAGCATTGCTCCACATATATTATATATAATTTTCTGTACAAGAAATTCAATGGTTCAGTGTATTATGTAGTTTCTAATTGTTCTTGTTTGGAAAGTACAACAGAATCTTACATTTTAGGATCTTAAAAAATGAGGCAAAGCTAAGTTCCCAGGAAGATAATCACAGAATGACAGAGCTCAGCTTTGCTCTCAATAAAATAAAATAATATACCCACCCTTTGATAATTCTGTTACTACGATAAATCTTTATTTGCTAAAAAACATTTTCGTTAATGTTTTCAGAGCTTAAGAATAGCGGGAGGTGAACGTACAGTGTGAATATATACATGCCTTACTGTTAAAGTGTATAGCTCAAACTTACTGGATTTTGTTAACCAGTGTCACCATAAAAAATAAATAAAAAAATTTAAAAAATAGATAAACTATGTGGAAATCTATTAGAACCTGAAGCATATAAATAAATAGTTGAAGTATATATGCTTAGCAGAAACAATGTCAAAATATACAGTACAGTTCTTCAGGAAAGCTAAAAACTAGTCACCAGGTGAAATGCAGGTCAAAATTGTTTAAGCTTCTTCGTCTTGATCAGGCCCTTAGAGAAGGGTATGAATGAGGGAAGCTCTGGGTAAATTATGGTGAGAATAGATAAGAAACTAGAGGTGTAGACAGCTTCTATCGGGTCTTTTTATGGAGAAGGGTTGAGAGAAAGAGAAAGTGTTTTTCTGGGCGAGATCCCAGAGGCTTGACTCTCTTGTGAAATGTCTTGACTTTTCAGAGCAAAAGTTGCCATCTTAGACCAAAACGAACCATTCCTTCTCCTTTCTCCAGCAATCCCGTTACCATGTGGTATGCTGTGGCTTGCTGAAGACTTTCGTGGAGGCATGATTTTTTTTAGAGTCACTGTAAGATGCTCATCTGGCTTCTGTGTGGACACAGGTTACTATGGCTGACCTAAAATCTCATGAAAATGCGATAGTTCAGTCAAGGCATACATATGGCTAGTTGTCTTTTTCATGTTTTTCACGGTGTTCAATGGCCTTTGATTGATTTCTCCTTGGTTAATGTTCTGAAACATTTTGAAGGTTTTGTTGTTATCTCTTTTTTTCTATAATTTACCTGTAGATGTTGTTGGCTAGTGAGTCTGGCTATAATTAGCCATGATGCTTCCCTTCCTGGAAATCATATTTTCAGGTCTACTAATGGATACGATGCTGCACTTACTTTCTACCCTTCAGGAAAATGAGAAAAGGATAGATTTGTTTTGTTTTGTTTTGAGGAAGATTAGATTCAAACTCACTATCTTGTAGTGCTATCAAAGACAAAATCTGCACGAAAAAAAATATTAGGCCAAAATTAGGATTCTAAGTAAAGATATAGTAATCTTTCCTTGTTTTTTGAACAAACACTTACATTATAAATTTTATTGCTCCTCCTTGTATAGCCTTCAAAAGTAAAAACTACTCTTGCTTTACATTTGTAAAGGTTTATGATGAATTGGGGGATTTCTGGAATGGTCTCTCACCTGTGCGTATGTTTATAAGAATAAAAATGAATAAAAATGTTTGCTATAGATTCAAATCTTATCAAAGGCACAAGAAACTACATTTATTCTTGCAGACACTAACATTCTCTTTTAAATGAAATAAAATATTGCAGTTTATTTATTGGTAAGTATGCTTTACTGTGGTCTTGGAAATCAACCTTACAATATTATAAGTTATAAAAGAGTTATGGCCTCTGAGAGGCCAGTGGAGACTTTTGTTTTGAGAAGAAAAAGAAAAATAGTAATTGAATGAAAAATATTTTGTATCTTTCAGATGAGATTTTGGGTAATAAAAACAAAGTTATTTTATATATTTTAAGCCATTTTTAGATAAAGGAGTGAAAAATACATGTCTATATTGTCTTCAGTAGAAAGGATACAGCTTATGGCTAACATAATATTATCCGACATGGAATTCATCTTTTCTGCTTTTACATTTGCTTGTTCCCTCATGCTGTGAAAAAACTTGGGCAAGGGACCACATCTTATATTTTATTATATAAAATATGATAAATTTTAACATTGTGTCATACAATTTAGTGTCTTGATAACTTAAGCAATAGATAAATAATTTCTTTTCAACTTCGTGATTAGTTGTATAAAATTTTGTATAGATATGACTCATTTTATATTCAATTAACTTGAAATTATTTTCTTGTTGGTGCATGAGGTTTTCAGGAATTGAACTTCCATCCCCTCTAAAACCCTTTGAAAAATAGTTTGCCGTAAGGAGCAGAATGAAAGCTAATAAGAGAGATCTGTGAAAGGCAGATTCTATTGCAAAGATGAGAATGTGCAGGTACAGTGACCAGCTCATCCTGATTTGCAGGGACTTCACTGGTTTTAGCATCGAAAGTCTTCAATTTTGGAAACTCTCGATTCCATGTAATCAATACACAAAATTTCAGTGGGTCATAGACTATATCTAATCTATACCTATGTTTATATTTGTAAATAAATCTGTATCTTTATTCACATGCTAGAAATGTATGTGTGTGCGCACGCACACACACACACAGTGATTAATGCTGGGATGGAAAAACTTCCCATCTCTCTATTCATAAATCAAAGCTTGGCAAATCTGCCTTTCTAATTGAGCAATTTTTGTTTAATGCTTTTTTTTTTTTTTTAACAAATCATACAAACACACACTTGGTTAGTCTTTGGTTTTCCCTTATTTTTTCTATATCTATGTATCTATCTATCTATCCATCTATCTATCTATCTATCTATCATCATCATCGAATCAGTAGCTATCATCTATCTATCTAGATATCATACGTTTGATTTTATTATGAAAAAAATCACAATCTACAGGACACATTGATGGCACACACGTGTGAACGAAGCAGCATTTCCTTTGTAGTAGGTTCACTTCCCTTTTAAGTTACTTGTAACTTGACATTTTATAACTTACTAAAGCATGAAAGACATTAAAATACGGAAAAAAAACTCTTCCAGCCATCACTTCAGCTAAACATCTGTGTATATGAACAACAACAAGGGACATATCTTATATATTGGAGATAGTTCTTGCCAATGATTCCATGATTAAGACTCCTCAAAGCATATACAATTTGGTTATGATCAGTGTCTTATATAACATGAATCTCCTCAGGCCGCACCATTCTGTTATTACTAATTATTTTGTATTACTATTTATACCACGTTTGACTTGCTTATAGATCCCATCAAATAACTGTCTCATCTTAGATTTCTGATCAAAATCTCCCAGTTCCGTATTAAGAGTTCCAGTAGAGGGCCACTGTGGGACTTGGCTTGCTATTCCTGCTGCTGCCTTCCTTAAAGACGATGCTGCTCTCTGCTAATTCTTTTATTACTCATGGATGTGGTTATATTTTGCTATAAAATACTATAGTTTATTCATTCTTTATCTCAGTGCTTGTGATACTATCTGGAACATGATAACTATCAGTAACTATAGATTGTGTAAATGAATAAGTAAGCTCATTTATTCACGCTAGTACCTGAAGATGCAATGATGGGTGTGAGGCGTTGGTCCTTCCCACACAGAAGGCATATATAGATCAGCAAACAGGCCACTGTCACGCAGAGCAGGTGCCAAGTGTTACGAGAGAGGAGTGCTGAGTGCTGGACAGGTCACTGAGAGCACCCAGCTTCTCCATTTAGAATCTACCCAGGCTACACTGGTCTATAGTTGGCTGGCGGTTCTTCTATTCAAGTATTTCTTGCTGAAGATGGGCAGAGAAGTTCTTGGCTTCCTAAGGCCAATAATGCTTCTTCCTAGCACAATTCCCTCTTTGCAAGAGAATTGAGCATCTCTCCAAATTCTAGGTCGTTTCTGGGTTTGAGATCTTTTTAAAAACATGCATATTTTTTAAAGCAGAAAATTGGTCTTTTAAAGCATTTCAGTTTCTAATTTACTGCAAGAAAATCTGAGGAGAATTTAAATGTATCTTCTCGTTTTCTTTTAAAAATATAACATACTAAGCATAATGTCCGAAAACTAAGATTAAAACCTAAGACTAATTCAGTTTTTTTTTTTTTGGAGGATTGAGGGTAGAATACACAAGGAGAAAGAGTGTTGCATAATCCTTTTTTAAGACGTACATTTCAATGCTTTTTTTTTTTTCTTGCTTGTTTAATCACCACTGGCAGGTGTGCATGATGATGTTGGTGGGGTTTCTTTTATTTTGGCAAAGTAGTATACAATTCTATTTTTATACAGCAAATTTCTATGGGACCAATGTACTCTTTGGAATACATTTAATATCACATAGTGGCTGGCCACAATAAAAAACTTCTTTTAAATAAACTTTTTCCTGCTCTGTATCATTCATATGCTGATATTCTGTCAAGTTTAGAGTGTGTCCTAGAGCTTCAGAAAGTTATTCTATCTTCAGATGCTTCATTTATGCTCATCAAAACACTGTTAAATAATAAAAATCTGATTCACTTTTAGTCAGTTTCTGACTGACAAGATAACTGTAGCATTTTTATGAATATAGTACAGTTTTAAAATGTTTTATTAATTCTCTTTTTGTATATGAAACACATCGGCTACATTTGATTTTAATAAAGTGAAATGTGTAACATCTAAATATTATGTAAAGTTCCCCCAGGTTTTGGTAGTTTGTCAGAGAAGAATTGAAATGACCATTTTAACTACTATTAAAAATAATAATACCAGATTACTATTTATATTACTGGCAGAGTTTTTTACTAAGAGTAATTTAGTGTAGATTATATGATTTCATGGATGCCGTACGTTAACAAATTTTTTTCTACTGTAAACACTCTAGTTTTTGAGCGCGTTATCCTGTTTGCATAAAAGGAAATAGGCATGTATGAAATCCGTTTCTTTTCTTCAACAAGGACGTTACACTGATGGTTCCTAAAATTATTTATGTCACGTTACATATAGCAAAGGGTGGCGTTTATACAGAACGCTAAGGTCAATAACAAGATTGCTGATGACCTTGAGGCAACCGCCCAGGGCTTTGAATAGCCCTTGGCCTTGCCAAGTGAGAGGATCAATACATCAGTACATCTGTGCCCCGCTCACCGTGCACCCGGGGGAAGCTCTCTATTTGTCTGCAAAGGGCAGCCTTGGCAAAATCATGGACTGTATCACTATAAAAGCAAACTTTGAATTCTTTTCTCTCCTTTCCTTCCTTTTTCTTGTCTTTCTTTTCTTTCCCCTTGCCTGTTAATATAATCTTCATGAGGATGTTTTTCTGAATATAATAACCATTTATTCTAAAATGTTCTGATGATAAAAATAGAACTAATAACATAAAATTACTCAGAATTCCAACACCCCAAAATAACTGCGGGTGGACTTTGTGTGTGTAAATTGCGATCGTATGTCGTATACAATTTTGTATGCTGCTTTAAAAAAAAAAAACTGATATTCTGTATAATTTCTTTATGTAATTAAACATTATTTTTAATTGTGGTAAGATATTCCATTTAAATGAATATTTTGTAGTTAATTTTATAATTTATTTTGTTAGATAAGTAATTCTCATTTTTTCCTAGTATTATGGTTAACACGTTGATAGACATCCTTAAACATAATAAGATACCTGCCTAGAAGGAGAATTAGGAGGTGTTTTTTAGTTGTACTAGCCGCCGTAACAATTAAACTCTAAGATATTAGTGCATAGATGGATATGCTTTTGCTCACATATGGGTCGATCAGGGTGAGGAGTGGTTTCGGGGATGGTGGTACAGAAGGAAGGGCATTAATTCAGTCCCAGGATAATGTCGACACATGGCCTTAGAGGTCACCCTGCGAGATTATGTCTAACCAACAGATTGGAGAAGAGAAACAGAATGGGATACTTCATGGAAGGTCCATATAGGTCGAGCCTGGAGGTGGCCTCGAATCTACTCATACTTTCTTGGTAGAAACTGGACGTAGTTGTACAAGACCACATCACAAGCGAAGCTGGGGAGAGCAATTTAGCTGTGTGCTCAGCTGCCTTGTGTTCCTATTAAGATCGCTCTTCTAAGCATATTTAAATTTCCTGCAAATTATCCTCCTCAAAATATTTGATCTAGTTTATGCTCCAACCAACAGTGTAAAAAAAAAAATGCTTATTCTACCTTAACGGTAACAGTAATATTTAAAAAAATTTTCTGGTCTTAAAGTAAAAATAGAAGCTTTCTCATTGTTGTTTTAAGTAGCAATTCTTTGATTACTAGTGAAGCTGAACATTTTTAATATGTACATGGGCCATTTTTCTTTCTTTTTCGAATTATGAATTTATGAAGTTAACCATCTTTTTTTTTTTTAATTTAAGTGCCCATCTTTTTATTAGTGACTAAAACTACTCTTTAATAAAGCTAGAAAACAAGCACTTTTGGTGTGGATTTTTAAAAACAACTTTAGATTTCTCTTTTAACTTTGTTTATGACATATCTTTCAGAGCAAGTCTTTAATTTTAATGTGAACAAACCTAATAGTTTATGTTTTCTGTCTCTCTTTTTATGTGTGCTGCCATGTTTAACCCTCTGGCATGTTTAATTCTCTTCCATTTTTTGATCTCTGTAGTTTCTTAATTTCCCCTTACACCTCTGGCTGTTTTGACTTTCTCCATACCGGTCATTTCCTCTTGCCTGCCTCGTGAACCTGGCCTTGGTCCGTGAATTCCCTTTCTCACTCTGGCCTTGTCTGTATCAAAATAAATTGCTTCAGAGAGTCATTTTACAGAGAGAAGCTCTTAATTACATCTCCTATTATTAATGTATTAAAATGCTTGATAGGGTTAGGGTTAGGGCTAGAAAAAAAAAATACTTGATATGTTCCAGGTACTCTTGAATGCTTCAAATGCAGTATTTCATTTCACTTAACATCATCTGGGTTAAAGACGTTAGATCACTTGCCCAAGGTTACACAAATAAATAGCAGAGAATAGACTTGCATTGCTAGAATTTGAAATTATAGAATCAGGTTTCTGGAAGATATTTTGGGTGAAGGCCCTTCCAATGTCACCTAAATTACAGTGCTTGAATTTAACTCTAGATTTGGTGATGCTCACAGACAAACACTAAGGGTACTCTGATTCCTAGAATTAGAGTTTCCGCTCAAAATCTGAAAATCTCTTTTCTGGATGGTTCAGCCCCAAGGTGTCCATTGCTTTCTGTTCATCCTTGACAAGTTGTAGCCGAATCAACTTTTATTCAAATAGAAAACTCTATACTTCTTATTAAACAAAATGCCTTGTTTTTGAAACTTTTCTCTTTTTAGGCAACATTGGAAATTACTGACACCGATTAACATGCTGAGGTTGACTAAACATCCTCTCAGCCTTAATGTCCCATAACCCCGTGGAAGGGTAAACTATCTTCTATCCATGGAATTCTACCTCCTTGTACCTAAGATGGTGAGGGACTTGTATTATCCTCTGTTTGATTCAATATTGACTCAAATCCCCTATTTGTTCAGAGTTTTGTAGACCACGAAGGTGCTGTAAATATGTGAATCTCATTACTACATTATTTCCTTCCACAAAGCAATGGACTCTAGACAAATGGAATAATAAAGCTCAGTATAATAATAAAGCTATATGCATGATGTGTAGATATGGGTATTACATTTCAAAATCAGAGTAATTCCAGCCTTCCCACTCACTGCATTTTTCTACTTTATAATGTCATTCACATGGTTAACTATGAGAATGGTTATGTTTCCTCCAAACAGGTAGATACACTTCTTATCACATCTATCATGTGTACTTTTAGGGGGGAGGGGATAATGATATTTAGATTTGATCTCATGCTATATAATTGTGAAAAGAAAACTGGGCGGTTGCCACGTCTGTTAGTAGACAGCTTTTAAAATGGAAACATCCATAATAATTGAATTATTATTTTCTGTTTTGCAATGGGTTAGTGGCTCTAACAGAACCATAAAAAATCATCTTGAATCATTCGCGACTATAGATTCATGACATGTGTTGTGGCCATTGGACTATGGAACTTTCTCATGACTTTGAGGTGGATCTAGTAATTCCCTTGTCTATCGACAAAGCCATTTATACACAGTCAAACACAAACAAACGAGCAAAAAGTACTGTATTAAGAAGACTTCAGAGCGAGAAATCCACTACTTGCTTTTAAGAGTGGATTTGATATAAAAGAAATCAGTATCAGGAGGCATTTATTTTCACTTAATCTGAATTATAATTGGCGATGATATATGTGTCTCAGCAGAGTGGTAGGCACTCTTAAAGTATATCTTAAACTAATTTCATCATTTTTCTTGATTTTTTTTCTAAAGATAAGAAAATAAAGTCTTAAAAATGTATAAAATTTAAATTCTATGAACAGCGATTTTAAAATTTAAAATAAAACTTTCAAATGTGATATGTACAGATATTTCAAATGAGGAGGTATAAATATATTCTTTTCATTAAATGTAATATTCTTGTCAAAGGTTGAAATTCCCTGAAAAGTCATCTTTTTGCTGCAACAACAAAAGTAAGTGTAATTCACTAGCTATTAAACCCAGTTTTATTACCACGAGTCAGAGGAACTTAATCCTCTTATTGTTTGGTCCACACAAGTTTATTCCTCGGATTCTTTAGACAAATATAAATACCTGTTTCTGCTTTGAGAGACAGTGGAAATTATAAATACTAAGTTCAATCTATGTAAATTATCATTTTATAAAACAAGATTTATCTTGGTAACTATGTCATATTAAAAATCTTCACGTAAATTATGTTCGAGTTCATCTTTTTTAAAACATTTTTTACAACTGTAAGCCATACAGATATTACTTTATTTTTTAGGTTTACATTTTAGACTCCATTGGTTAAAGTAGTTTGAGTTTAATTAAGGTAGTTGGGGTGGAATGGAAATGTTGAGATGTATATATTTTTCCATATAAATTACTCCATAAATCTGTAAGAAATTCTTGGGATATGTTTGTGAATAATGTATTGTGCTTCAAGTGTGATACATTTGTTTCTATCCATATGAATTTTATAGAGTTTCAGATTGAGTCTACTGGATTGCATTTGAAAATATGTCAACTTTGTGAAATAGGTCACCGGATATAGCCATGCGATCTATTCAGATTTAGTTATATATTCTAGTCTTCCTTTTGGGGCGGGGGCAAAATGCTCATGTTTTACTATAGTAGTTGCAATTCATCGAACTATATAAAAGTTACTGGATCATAAACCAGATTTTTAGTTTCTGGAGATTTTATAATACAAACACAACTCTGAATGTGAATATTGCAAACTTATAAAGTTTGAATATAGAAAATGGAATTTGTATAACCTATTCTAGGCAGCAGTGTATATTTTAGAAGTCCTGTAAATGTGATTCTAGTCAACCTCCCAAATCTCAAGAACATATGTATCTTTTTATATTTTCTTTTTACGTTGTTGAAAGTTGTTAGGGATGTGGTTATGGCAAATCTCCTTAGAAAAATGAAGAATATTTATACAGAACTTCTTGAAATTTTTATTCGAAAAGTTTTACCTGAGAAACTACATTTATACTAAAGCAGGTTTTGGAACGGGATGGACATTAATTCTGCAAATTAAAATCATGATTAACCTTTTGGCAACTTTTCTAAGCCTTATTAACTTTTGTGAATTAAAGAAAAAACAGCAACCCGCAGACGTTTTTCACATTTGCTAAAAATTTTATTTGAGAAACAAGTACAAATTATGTGCACCCCATGGTATGTATTCAACATAAATTAGAGTGGTTTGCAAGTTTAATAATGGGTTATTCAGCTTTCTACAAAACACAAACCAATAATCACCCTGTATAGGCTAAATTATGATAAAAAATAAGACTGGCAATGACAGTCTTTTAATTTCATGGTTAATACAATTGCAGCTGCATTAAGTGATGCCTAGAAGGTTACATATGCTGGCTCTGTGGGAAATCGACTTCTTCACTTTGTAACAAACTAGTAAACAGAATTTCACCATAGATAAATGTGAGAAAACGAATAATTCCTTCTATTGTGTATAGATTTATAGATTTAAACTTAGAAACTATACTAAATATGTTACCTATTATGCTCAAAAGATTTTAGGTAAATTATAATACATTTTTTTTTTTTTTTTTGAGAAAAGTGAAGTCAGTAGGCCAATAGATGGAGTTTGACTGATTTTGTTTGTTTGATATTTGTTCAATAGAAGTAAAGACTTGAATTACTTTGAATCAGAGCTTGGGCTCTAAAAGGAAATATATCTTGTGTTTCTAAATAGTTGTATAACCTTTGGGCAAGTTAAATAACCTTCATTAAGTTTTAGTTTCTTCATTTTATAACAGGAATAATTTAACAACATCAAAGGACTGTGTGGTATTTGGAGCAACATTTTAATTTTCTTACTTTTATTATTTACCCTCCTCTGGAGATCATCAATTATCATGGATTCTAATCTTCTCTTCAAGAGGATGAAGATGTCTCCAACACACACATCTCCTTTGTGCATTATACTTGCATTCTTAAATTTCTCAACTTGCTCATTCCCACTTCAATTGATCACAGATATCTAAAATTTATGATACCTCAAATAACTCTTTTTTTTTTTTTTATCCAAAGAAATTATCTTTGAGTCTTCCCTCACACCCTCATATTGAAGCTTTTAGTTCCAAAATATAACTTTATTCTGTTGAAGGGATGGAAACATTTTCCTTCTACCCTTCTAGGTTCCTTGGCTGGTTTAATAAACAGATTGGCATGAGATGAGTTAACAGGAGAAAAACAAATTTAATTTTGTACGTAGATACGTAATCTCCAAAGGCAGCCAGGTAGCTGAGGTTTATGTAATATCCTGAGCTAATTAAAGGGATGGGAGTCTGGAAATGCAAAGGGAAAGAAGGCCTGTCGCAGAGGCTCAGTATAAATCTGCTGTAAGTGCACAGGATAGCCCGTTTGGTTGACAACATTTAAATTCAAAACTTGTTCGCTCAGTCTTCTCAACCTCAGATTCTCCTCTGCACATCCTGTTCGCATTCAACTCCTTGTGCCTGATTCTGTCTGATTTAGTGAGAAGCAAGATCTAGGTAAAGAAGTTGTTCGGTCAGCACTCAGAAAAGGAGGCAAAATTTGTAGCATTGGCTCTGCTAGTAGATAAGCTATAAGAAAAAAGTTGCGGTTATTAAAATAAGGTAGCGTTTGTTACATGCCTTTGCCAAGAGGTTTATTATAATAGGATATGGATCTTGTTAATTAACTCAGTCAAAAGTACTAATTCTATAAGGAAGGTCTTCTCTGGAAAGTATAGGAGACATGATTTATGTGCTCTAAAATTGGCACCTTTTCATTCAAAAATGAATAGTGCGTTCTATGTGCCATGCACTCTTCTGGCGGGTGGGATAAATTGGGAATTTGACCGAGGCACCAGAATATAATATTTAAATTCCCAGGTGAAATCTAGGTACAAATGAGAATTTTTAAAGGTAATACCAAAATGCAATTTTTTAAAGCTTGAAATTTCTGACCTACTTTGAGGTCATTTAATTATCAAGAGTGGATATTAAATTAAAGAGCTTTGAAGATTAAAATAGTTTTTGGAGTAGGGGTGGAGGTGATGGTGGTTCATTTCTAAATGTACGCTTTCAACCAGAGCTGAATCTATGTCTCCAGGTATTATGGGTAAGAATAGACAGGTATCAGACACATGGTAGAGAAATCTAGAAGCAGGATGGTGTCAGGTAGGATAGCAGAGAGGGCATTGGTGCTGTGCTCGAAGTAACTCCACTCTTCCAATGGGAATCCTACATCAGGAATGCCAGCCGACTGTCAATAATATAAAAGGTATCCTGCCCTTGAAACTTTCTTTTGATTCCAACTAAAAGGGCACTCGGCAGTGACCATTGCTTAAAAATAAAAGAAATAACACGTTCAAAATGGAATCGTCCGCCCACACAATGGCAAACCAAGACCTGATCAGTCTCAACCTCTCCCAGGAATGTGACCTTCAAAACAATCTGAAATTTCCCAGGTCCCACTAGTGAGATGATCTGTATGATAAGACCCCTTGCCATTCTCACGCCCCACCCCACCCCCGCCAAAAGATTCTCTCCCCCCATCCCACCAAAAAGATGTCCTGGTTTTCTACTTTCTGGCTTCTGTGTACAGGTGCATATGGCATTGTTCTCTTGCTTAATTCCTTCTCTAACTTTTCATGATGGATTTAAGACCTGTGATGGGTATAGAGACCTAACATCACTTTTTTGATTAGGGGAGTATTCTTGAAGTCTCATGTGTGCTAAAATGATGTAAATACAAATAAAGAATATTTAATTGCTCAAAAATAATTCTGGATGAAGTTGGATCTTGAATGGCGAAAGTTAACCCAGGAGAACAATCTCCTTTTGAGCTTGTTTTTCTTATCTATAAAATGAAAGGCATTACTAGATGTGTCACAAAACAATTTTAATTTTTAATATTCTTTGATATAAATTCAAGAATTAGGAGGGAGATGCTCTATGTGAAGTTTTTAATATAAAATGGGCAACGTGGACTGACCTAGTTTTCAATCCGATATCATTTTGTTTCAAAAAGAGTCTCTAACAGATATGTTAAATGAAGGCGAAATTCTGTTATATAGAGTTTGACAATTCCATAAAGTAGGTCAGGCCACCTTCACACTGCTAGATCATCAAACAATGTCTCTCAAAGTTTTAGGTCAAATCCACTGAGTACCAGAAATGGGCTAACAGTAAGAGACGCAGTATGGGTCAGAGGCAAGGCAGCTGTTGCCAAGAAAAGATATTATGGTAGGCTTCCAAATACATGCTATGCCTTATGGAAAATGTAGAAATTAGTTTTCCAGGGATCTAGTTGTGAACTCGCACAGAGAGACAAGCCTGATTGGAGAATGGCCCTAGGCACACATAGCAGATTGTGAAGTCTGTTTGCTCATGATTTGTATAATAAAAGACAATGGCATAATAGTTTAGTCACTTCAGAGCTTTGGCCCTGAAATAAATCTGGATTTGAATCCCCGCTCTGGCATTTGCTTTTTTTTTTTGTGGTCTTGGAAAAATATTGCTTTATCTTAGCTTCGCTCTGTAAAATTAAAAAGATGAGACAATACACGTAAATACTTAGACCTTAAAATGTTTCCTTTCGCCATATAGATTGTTGCTTATCTAAGAAAATCATTTCTCTATTGACGCAAACTATTCGCACTCCCGGGTTATAGCTAAAATGATAGGGGAGAGTGGAAAAATATTTATCCTTAAATTAATTGCTAAGAAAGGTTTATTTTAAGCTTTAATCATTTTCAATTAAATCCGCCTAATAGTTGATAATGCATGTCTTTGAGATAATGAAGAACCATCTTAATTAGGTAATAAGCTCCCCCCCACCCCCGCCACCACCATTTTTTGTTGTTTTGTTCGCCTCAGTCCTATTCCTGTGGCTGCCTATGAAGTGTTTTTCCCACCTGAGCCCAGGCTTTCTGGGGCCTGCTCTTTATTGTCACGTGATTATCTTCCGCTGCAAAGTTCCCAGATGGCAAAACAACAAATTCCGTGTGGTGATTGTCCATAATTGTAAATCCGCCCGCGCCTCTTTCATTTTTGCTCATTGTAAGTAATCACATTTTTGTACTCAGCTAGAGAGCATCACGTACAAAAAATGGCACTGAAGTTTCTACTGGCTACCCCTCTCACTTTGGAAAAGTGTTTAATACAAAAACACGTAGATTCTAAGCCAAGTACTTCAGTTATTTGAATTCTTTATATTCCTTTTTTTGGAGAAAGCGTATACAGGCCTTGGTCTTCATCATCCAGATATAATTAGAAACTTATTACAGAAGAAATAATATGAGGATTAGCAGCTAACAGCAGGCACAGAGTGAGGTAGCTTATGAAGAGATAAATAGAGACAGAAATGGGTATAAACGCTTTCTAAGCAAGTCCTTAATTTCAAATACTTTGCAGTAGAAAAACCAAAAGAAGGTTCATTGCTCTTCTGAAAATGCTAATTTTTTATGACCAAGAATTTTTTTGACTATAGATAGTTTAGGAAGAATCCTGATGTGGATATTTATAGTTTACAGGTTATCAATTAGATAACCGATTTGGGGAGTGACCTAGAAGTGAGAAAGGATGTGTATCAGCAAGACTGGGCCCTGCTGCCAGTTGCACCCTATTCTAACTGTTAAGGCCCCTCTGAGTATCACATTTCCTTAATGTGTATTATGGAAGCCAAGGTCTGAAAATTGCTCCAACGGTCTAGCTGGTTTCTTAAGATTCCTTTTCAAATATTCACAATGTATATGAGCATGGTCAAGAATTAGGAGGTACTACAGGAAGGAATCTTTTTTTAATTTTGCGTAACCCAGCATTTTCCAAATTTATCTTGCCATGGAACCTAACTTTCACGGGGTTATAGTACCCATTAAAACCAAGGACCCAAATATAAAGAACATTGGATTAAATATTCGCAACAAAGGGGAACTTTTCAATTGCAAATATTTGCCTGGTAAGTAACATTTAAGACCGATCAAGTTTATAGTATTAACACAAGAATGTCATTATAAATTAATTTTCCTTATGGAATTAATTTTTAGATTAATTTTCTTATTTTCCAGAGGAGAGTATCCTAATGAAATGGGAATAATAATAATTATACTAATAACTATTATTTTTCTGAAAAGTTACTAGATGTCTGGCATTATGCAAACTACTAAGCATGCGCAAATTTATTTAGACATCGTAACAAGCCCAATGAAGCATACGGATATTATCTCTAATTTGAAGTAAGAAATTTTAGAATGTTAAGCAATTTTTTAAAAGTCATGCAATTAACTAAGGTAGCTCTGAGATTCAGATCCATGTTTCCTGCCTTAATTATTTAGGAGAGGGATGTAGTGCGGGGTGTGAGCACAGGAGTGCACGGTGAGAACCTGTAAGAGGAGGGCCATGCCCACCGAGGTTTCTGCGCAGGTAGGTAGTGTGGTCCAGGTGGAAGAACACTGGATTCCTCGTAAGATTGCTCAGGTGAAGCATGGGTGGAAGAGGAAAGCACATATATTTGGCCTGATGCGTACTTTGTCCATGTGCTGATGCTGATGAACAGACTGTAGAATTACGGGGCTCAAAAAATTTCCTAAGCTTATCTCATGCATCACTGTCTTGCTGAATTAGTCACGTGGGTTGAGTTTTCTGAGAGATCCCTCGCAATACTTAAATTTGCAATAACCCTACAGATAATAGTGTGTGTTAATCTTATAACTAAGTAATGAATTTTGCCTAAGTGATGATTTGTTTATGATAAGGAAAACACTTTTCCCAGGAGAAAATCCGATCTGCAGTTGTTATTCTTAATTAAGTGCATCTAAATCTCATTTTAAAAATTACTGAGCTAATTCCTATAATAATAATTGCTCAGGAGCTAACGAAATCAATAGAGAGTTGACTTTTTTTATATATGAGTGGGTATAAGATGGTAGAATTTAGTTATATTAGAAGGCGAATAATAACAAGAAATCTCACCTTTAGGGTATTGAATGATAGTGGAGGAAAGTATGCTTTATGGTTAACTCTTTGACTCCTTCCCATTGGCTCACTTTTCACAGCTAATTAGTGATCAAACCTTTCGTCTTCCTCTGAATAACCTCTCTCTGTGTCAGTTCTTTTTGATGCTGAGGCTGTGGTTCATGGATGGGTCATTTCCTGACCCCAGCTGTCACTGCCACTGGGATAACTGCCCTGTTCGCTTCAACCTCAACGTGACTTGTCGATTTCTGCTAGAATAATATCTGAGAAACAGCTTTGGAAATCTCACTAGCCCACTTACGTGTCTTAATGTTACAACGTCCCACGTCATAATCGTTCACAAATGGGCCACACAGCATTATTATTATTATTATTTTTTGGACTCATTTTCAGTTGTGCTCTAGCTTGCTTATAAGTCTTCAATTATACAAGATACTTCCATTCCTCAAGCATATCGAGGAGTCTCAGTTATGCTGCCAAATTCTCTTTCTCAATGTTCTCCTTCAGCTGAGTAGAAAATATTGATTTTATTCATTTGTTTATTTTTTAAAATTTTATTTTATTAGTTTCAAGTATACAGTACATTGACTAGAACTTTATATAGTTTATAAAACGATCCCCCTAATGGCTCTTTCTCTCTCCTGGCCCTCCGCTTAGCCATTATCTTAATGTTGCCTGCATTCCCAATGTTATGCTCCCCATCTCCATGACCATCTATCAACTACTAATTTGTACTTCTTTAACTCTTCATCCCATTCTCTCAGCCCCCCAAACTCCCTCCTCTCTGGCCATCACCGGATTGTCCTCTATATTTGTGAGTCTGTTTTTGATTAGTTTGTTCTTTTTGTTCCTTAGATTCTGCATGTAAGTGAAAGTATATGGTATTTATCTTTCTCTGTCTAACTTATTTTGCTCAGCATAATAACCTCTAGGTCCATCCATGTCACTGCAAATGGTAGGATTTCATTTTATTTTAATGGCTGAGTAATATTCCATTGTATATATTAACCATAACCTCTCATCCAGTCATCTGTTGATGGGTATACCTTGGCTATTGTACTTTGTGCTGTCATGAACATAGGGGTGCATAGATCTCTATGGACTATTGTTTTGGTTTTCTTTGGGTAAATACCCAGAAATGCAATCACTGGGTCTAAAGGTATATCCGTTTTTATTTTTTTGAGAAACCTCTAGACTGTTTCCCATGGTTTCTGTACCTATTTGCAATGCCACCAACAGTGTATGAGAGTTCATTCACATGTTACTTCCTCTAGGAAACCTCTCTTGGCCTGAGTAAAGTGCATCTGTGATACTATTATGTATTTGATTTAACTATTTTTGCTTCTCTTCTGACTAGAATGATGGTGGGGACTCTGATTTCTTTCTGAAACCCCCTCAGTTAAATCAGCAAATGTTTAATAAGTTTAGAAATCAAGACAGTGATGAACTTTGGATACCAAAACAGAAAGTATCAGGCCCAGGCCCCAAATTCACAGATGAATTCTACCAAACATTTAAGAAACCAATTTTACTAATTCTCACATTCTCTTTTGGATGATACAAACAGAGAGACTACTTCATAACTCATGTTATGAGGTCAGACATTACCTTAACCAAAACCAAACAAAAACATTATAAGAGAAACTACAGACCAATATTTTTCATGAGCAAAGAAATTACTCATCACAACCAAATGGGATTTATACCAGATATGCAAGGCTGGTTCAATATTCAGAAAGCAATTAATGTATGTAACACATTAATAGACTTATAAAGAAGAGTCACCATCACATCAGTAGATGCAGAAAGAATATTTGACAAAATCCACCACAAATTTATGATAAAAACTCTCAGTAAGCTAGAAATAGAAGAAAACTTTCTCAACTTGATAAAAAATATTTACAAAAAACCCTACAGCTAATGTCATAATTCAAAGCTTTTCCACTAAGAATGAGGACAACAAAGATATTTCCTTTAATCATTTTTTTTTTTTTTTGCTAATGCAAAAAGACTAGTAAAGAAAATAAAAGGTGAGCAGATCGGGAAGGAAGAAATAAAACTGTCTTTGTTCACAGATGACATTATTATCTACATAGAAAATCTAAAAGAATCAACAAAAAATCTCCTGGAACCAATATGACATTATAGCAAGGTTGCAGGATCAAGGTTAATACAAAAAAGCTATTTGTATTCCTATACACCATCAATGAACAAGTGGAATTTTAATTAAAAACACATTTATATTATAAGACAGATGAGGAAAACTATAAAACTGATTAATAAAATCAAAGAAAAACTAAATAAATGAAGAGATAGTCCATGTTCAGAAGTAGGAAGATATAATATTGTCAAGTTGTGAGCTCTTCCCAATTTGATTGATAGATTCAATGCAATCCCTGTCAAAATTCCATAAAGTTATTTTGTGAATTATGACAGACTAATGCTCAAGTTGATATGGACAGGCAGGAAACTCAGAATAGCCAACAGAATCTCAAAGACGAAGAGCATAGTTGAAGTACTAATGCATTCCGACTTCAAAATGTACTCTAAGGCCGTAATAATCAAGACAGTGTGGTATTGGTGGAGAAACAAATAGGTCAAAGGAAATGAACAGAGAGCCCAGAAGTAAACACGCATTAATGTTGTCATTTATTTTTGATAAAGGAGTAGGGCAACAGAATGGAGAACAGATGGTCTCTTCCATCAATGGTTTTGAACAAGTGGACATCTATGCATACAATATACAAAGAACTCTTAAAACTCCACAATAAGAAAACAGCCTGGTTAAAAAAAGGCCAAGGACCGTAACGGACACCTCACCAAAGAAGATGTACAGAGGTAAAGGAGCATATGAAAAGATATTCCACATCATAGGTCATCAGGGAAATGCAAATTAAAACCTCAATGTGATGCCACTACGTACCTAGTAGAATGGCCAAATATGGATAACAACAAATGATGGCAAGGACATAGAGCATCAGGAACTTTCTTACGTTGTTCACATTTCTTACATTACATTGGGAATGCAAAATGGTACACTTTGGGAGACAGTTTGGTGGTTTCTTACAAAGGGAGCATACTCTTATGATGCGATCCAGCAATCGCACTCCTTGGTAGTTACCCAAAGGATTTGAAAACTTACTTTCACATAAAAACCTACACGTGGACATTTACAGCTGCTTTATTCATAATTGCCAAAACTCGGAAGCAACCAGGGTGATCTTCAGTAGGCGTATGCATAAATAAACTGTAGTACATTCTGCTAATGGAACGTTATTTAATGCTAAAAAGAAATGAACTTTCAGACCCAGAAAAGACATGGAGAAACCTTAAATGCATATTACAAAGTGGAAGAAGCCAACCTGAAAAGGCTGTATACTATATGATTGCAACTATATGACATTCTGGAAAAGGAAAGACTATTGGGACAGTGAAAAGTTCAGTGGTGGATGGGAGTTAGAGGAGGGGAGATGGATAGGCAGAGCACGGCGGATTTCGAGGGAAGTCAAAATACTCGTTTTGCTAGTAGAATCATGGATACATGTTATTCCTTATACACGTGTCTAAATCTATAGAATGTACATCAAGAGTGAGCCCTAATATAAATGCTGGACTGTTAGCGATTATGACATATCAATGTAATGTCATCACTTATCACAGATGCATAATTCTGGTGAGTGATGATGACAGGGGACATTATCCATGTGTGCGGACAAGGAGTATGTGGCAAATATACACTTTCTTCTCAATTTTGCTGTGAACCTAAAACTACTCTGAAAGGTGAAGTCTTTAAAAAATTTTAAATAGCTATGCATGGCTAAAGGCTACTCTATTGGACAGGCAAGTCTAGCAGGTGCTGTTACAAGCACCAATTCTTCATTAGAAGACTCAAGTCTTCTATTAAATTTTTAAAAAAAGTTTTGGGAGTCGCTGCTAACTCTTTAGTCATTTAAACTAAATATTCCTTAACATACTCTCCCTACGTGGCAGCAAGATCCCTCTGGCTCCTTTATAATCCAAACCTCATATTACTTCTATCTGTGGACCTGCCCTTTTGACTATTAGGATGTTAATTTACATTATTTAAGAAAGATAAGTCACTTACCTTTTTATTTTATTTTTTATTCATAAGCACTGCTTGTGCTATAAGGAGCTTTTAGGTTGGAAGGGCTGTCTACCTTTTGGGGCCATGCAGCCGTAAGTATTTATAGGGTTTTTGTTGATGATGAAAACATTGCAATGGAGACAAACTTGTCTTATGATTTAAGAAAAAAATATGCCCTTAATCACTCTTTTCAAAAGTTAAATTGAACAAGTTATTGCTTGCCTTGCAATAATCTGGCTTCGTCCTAAATTATACGGAAACGCATCTCTCGAGTGGGGAAAAGAAATCAGGACAGGCCATGTCAGTCCATCCCCCCAAGACGTGTCCACATCTGGCTACAGTTTAGTAATTTTTACTCTGTCATTATAATTGCCAACATCCTTTTCTGGACTTATAAAATAGTTGGGTCATTGGGGTAGGTAATAAAAAAAGACTAGAAATACCGCTGGAGTTGAAAAATTAATGATAAACTGAGAAAGAAAAAAAGAAAAACAGGTAATGGAAAATAAAAGAATAATGAGAAAGTGTAAATGCAGATTAAAGAGTAGAAAGATATTCACAGAGAATTTGGGTAAACAACTTTTGCTACCTGACAGTGAGAACAAAGTAAAATAAAGAGCCTCTAGACCTCTACTGTTTATACAATGCAGTAATTCTTTTCTTCCAATAGATATGGTTTATGTTTTAATTCATTACATGCTCTTAAAATCATTAATTGCACATCTGCACAGTGGGTCTATACAGGAAGTGAATAAACATGCCATTCCAGTTATTGGAAGTGAGTTCTAAAAAATGGATAATATATTTAAAAAAATATAAAATAATAGCAATTCTGTATAGATGGGAATGGTTTAATGAGAAAAATAGTTCCAATTTTAAATAACTGTATTTTGTATGCCAAAGATACTTTCTCAATCTTTTGCCTTTGCAACCCTTCCAATAATTGGATGGCATATTTCGAGCCATCAGTCTTCTAGAGAACTGTGACATTTGTTCATTCATTTATAAAGTAAAAACATATCAAGGCCCAGTATGTGTCAGTTCCTGTGTTGGTTGTCTGAGACAAAGAAAGTAGGTCATGACACCTGCCACCAAGATGCTCGCAGTTTCCTTGAAAATTATTGAACAGGCCATCAGGGCAGCCGTAGGATTATGAAAAGGAGGCCAGGTAGTAGTAGAGGAAAGGTGAAAGTTTGGGGAATGAGGGAAAGATAAGCCTTTAATGAGAAAATAGAGAAAGGACCCTTTAAGTAGAGGCACATAAAAAGGCTTGAGCTTCCAAATTTAAGACACATCAGAAAGTTCAGTATTGCAAGAATCAATGGTTTATGTGGAGGTGGAGGAATAATAAGCTTAGGGCATCCAGATGTTAAAAAATCTTGTGTAACATGGTAAAGAGTTTTATTTATTTTTTCTGTAGATTATAGGGAAGTAGAATTTAAAATTTTTTTCACCTAGTTTGTGGAAATTAGTCTTTGAAAGTATGTAGTCAGATCTCCAAAGTAAAGCTACTTTACCTTTTGGTAGTTCATTAATTATTTGGCAGGTCATTATTATGGTCAATCGAGACCATATTCTAAGTGACATATAATCATAAAATTCACTCTTTCCCCTCTATTATGAGATCAAGATACATGAGAATTAATGGTTATAGCTCTCAATAAATAAATAATAATATTAATTTTGTTTCCATGAGCATTAATCAGAACTTTCCTAAATAATTAAACTTTAGGTTTAATCACCGTATAGACTCAAACCCTACCTAGATCTTGTACACTCATGTCATTACTGTCACCTCTATCCCAGGAAAGTCTTCGTGTCTGGATTTAAATCAATTAATCTAAGTCTCCAAAGAAATATAGAGGTGTTCCTTTCAGACGAATGAAACTAAACAGTTTCAAAATGAAGATAAATACAACCACACAAATAATCTTTGCCTTCCCACTCCATTTCCTGGTAAGCCATGCAGAAAATCAAAACAGAGTGGAAGATGTCTTGGATCAATTAACATGGTATGGTTGAGCACGCTTACATACTGAATACACAGATGTTTTTCTGTGGCTTAACCTTCAATTTTTCTTAACTAATTTTAGATAGAAAGAATCTCGAAATTTAAATGTTAAAAGTAGGCAATATGAAATTGGATTTTTTTTTAATGAGAACATATTTGAAAGTCGTCATTTTGAAAACTTTTACAGATGGCTCATTTCTTAAGTTTGATCTTTAAATATGCAGTTTAAATTAACTTTCTCAATATTTTCTCACAGTGCTTATTAGTGAACTTAGCAATTTTTTCTGCATAGCTGTTAATTTGCTCTTCATTTAAGACAATTAAAATAAATCATTAATAGGGAAATGTATTTTTTTTTTAATATGTGATGGTCAGATTTAGAAAATTTACAATTATAAAATATACATTTGGACTTTAGGTCAAGTTGACATAAATATCTAGTGTTAGAATTATAAAAAAAGAACTTCAGATCTACGTAAATTATAAAACTCATATGAATTTATAATTAACAAATATATATTAGATTTCATTGATCGAAAACCAATAAGGACCTTAAAGGGAATATATTGGAAAGATATGAAGACCATGGCTTGGCAAAGACAATTATCAGGGAGCTCTGAACGATATCATAGAAATACTAAGTAAGAGGAGTTCAGTGGACTCGTACTCCATCATGGTTAGGTGACAATTCCAAATTTCTATGCTTCCTCAAGGGACTCTTGGCTGCTACATGCTCGTGTATATGTGTTAATCTACTTCCTTTAGCAAGAATGGCATTTATCGAAAGAATATAAGGGATTCATTGACTTGGTTGGAGGCTGAAAGCTACATCGGGAAACTAGGGTGGAGCTGTGGAAACTTGGCAAGGCTACATTGCAGGGTTCACAGACACGGTCCCTGTGTAAAGCCATTTTGATCTAAATGCTGACACTGTGATGGATATAACCTCCAGCCTCCATATATCACCGTGATGATTTACGGTTCAAAGTCTAGGAAGAGCATCTGACGGGTCTGTTCAGTGATTGTGCTAGAGCTGGCAGAGTAAAAAGAGAACAGTGTTGCTTTGGCTTCTATAGTGAGAAGTAGGTACCACCTGGCAAGATGATAAATGTAGGAGGGTCCCCCAGAGAGAGAGAGAACGACTCTAGTAGCAGGGAGGGTTTGAGGCTGGATCAGTAAACAGTGAATATGTACTACCCAGATCCACTTTCTTGTTTCTCGCCCCTGGGATACATGCAACTGATATAGGCATTATTTAGTTGTTAACTGTTTTTGGTGATGAAGATGAGGGCTATGTTATCCGTACATCTCATTATCATGGTTACTTGAGGAATATGCTGGCTCTAAACCAAAATATGTAAGTGGAAAAAAATATATCAATAATCAATCCTTTGAAATATTGATATTTTTGTTTTCTGACATATATTTCCATATTCTAACTTAAGTCTTCTGGTCTTTGCTTCAGATTAGCTTCATTTATAAATTCAATTCCTGCTTATTTTTTTTTCTCACTCTTCCCTTCTGTCGCTACCTGAAATTTGTCTCTCTATGAACATTAACTAATAGAGCTACCTTAGTTTGGACTCCGCTAGAAACAGACCCTGATACAAGGATTTGCTTTTGAGCAGTTTGTTTGAGAGGTGACCCCAGAAAATGTCATCAGGGAGAATAGAATTGAGACAGGGGATGGAAGGCCTCCAATGAAGGGTTCGTGCGCCAGCGAGTCACCACTCTGGTTAATTGGAGTTTAATCCCACCAGGGAATCTGGAAGCCAGGGGAGAACACATGTATCAGTTGCTGAGCATAGGGACTGAGGTAATTTATATTCTCATTTTCATCAGTCATTTGTCTAGATTCTCCCAGGCCTCTCTGGGTTGCATGCAGGTGGGCAAAACGAGCTCTTGGAAAACAGAGCAAGCCATAAGGCAGAGAAATACAATGATGGCAGTTGGAATTCTGCCAACGTAAATAGAAATGATGAGAACGAAGGATTATGGGATGGGTGGAACACCAAAGGCGTTTGTTACGGTCACAGAACCTCCCTTTCCCCTGACTCAGAATATGCACTGGTTGGTTACCTTATCGGCGACTCTTAGTTGGATTGAACTGAGGTTCCCAAGCAAGCGCTGGAATAGTCAGTATTTAAGGACTGAGATAGATAGGAAGCCGCCAGGACCAAGAGCTATAAAAGGATGAGACTATTTAGGAGAAAAGGGCAGTTGAATGAGCTATGAGAGCGGCATAAGTGAGCACAGAGAGAAAACCACAAACGCTGGGGACGGCTGGAAAGCTGTGGCAGAGGCACAGGTGCTCTGTTCAGTATCCGCTGTGACCCTCATCCCTAGCGGCTGGGAGCATTGTTGGCTCGTAGCCCACAGCAGAATCACTCGCTCTCTGGTAAGTGCCCTTGAAAAGGAGCCATCTCACCTAGAATTAAGCCATGTGCCCACTAGCGGCTCCCTTCCGATGACCTGTCAGTATAGAGTTACAAAGGCCCTGACCTCTGACTTCATCTTGAGGCATCTTCAAAGGGCTAGACACACCTGAGGCCTAAGGCCACCGTTGAGACTGCATCACGGCTTAATGTCTCCCTCTGGCCACTCCTACTTGCCTTGCTTCCTTAAGGTATGTTTTAATTTTTCCCCCATGAGCATACCTGGGAAATCTGTAAGCAATTTTCCTTCTAAACATCTATTTTCCGGGAACCCCAATGAAAACAGAAATAACTTGGGAGTGAACTACTGTATTGGGAATAATGAATCTCAGCAGATTCCATACAAGTGTAACAGGTGGTAATTGCTGTTATTTGTATTTATTTATCCCAAGCATATGCGGAAATGAGTTCTGATGCTTAGTCTTAGCCCATGTATAATAGTGGTCACTGATATATACCCTACCTGTATTCTAATATTCAGTACTTGCAGCTTTCTTTGAATTCTACTGTATACAAATACCAAATAAATGTTGACCGGTGGAGCATATGAAAAAGAAATCGTGGCATGGATTATCATGAATATAAGCAGTTCGGAGAAGATTTGGATAGCAAAAGTAGGGTTGTCATCTAGGGAGTTTGGAGCTATCGAGTGTATCATTCATTTGTCAGGTCTTATTTTGTTAGTGACAATTTTTTTTTCCAACAGTATTGGGAGGAAAATGTTAAGTAGGTTATTGCAATTAGTTTTCTGTAAAAGTAATGACCCACATTACTGGGATTCTTAATGTCACCTTGTTATTTACCTTCTATAGTTTGTGGTTCATAGGCAATTAAACCCTACTCTAAACCTTGCAGACATTTATTTTAGTATCAAGTTCTCCATCCCCTCCTCATTTTAAACAAAAAGAAGAATTTTACTTTCCATTGGTTCTGCCTCAACAAAGCTGTGAAATCACTTTTCTACTGTATGAACTCAAATAACTTGCTGAAAAGACTCTCTTTTTTTCACAGTTAAAAACTCATTTCTTTCCTATTTATCTTAATATATCTTATAGTTCTTTAGGCTAGGGAATAGGAATGAGTGTGGGGAAAAGTATTGCTATTCTCAAGGCCTGCTTTTCTGAGGACTGGAAAATTAGGCTTGACCTTTTCCCAGCAGAGTATGATAGAATAGCTAGAGCATGTTATGGACTTGAGAAATAAAAGATCATGTCGGGAAGACTGGCATCAAAAAAAAAAAAAAAAGACCCTTTGTATACTTCAAGAAGAGTAAAACACTTCCTCTTCTTAGCCATATTAACTTTAGATAAAAGATTTAATTAGAGGGGAATCTTTAATATGCTGGTCTGGTGCGTAATTTTACTTTTTGTCAAGAATGCGGATGAGAGAAGCTTTAGAATTTCACCAACGAGATCTCATGGACATAATGAGGTTAATAAGCTAAAATTAGGCTCTTGGGCTTCGAAAGAAAATAATTCACTTATGAAAAGAATTTTTAATTAAACGAAAGCGTCTTCATCCAAATGGCACAATTCGCTAGTCAGAGATAAGAGGTAGAGATAAAGCTGAAAAGGGAAGATGATAATCCAAAGTTGCAGAAGATTAAAAATCAAAGTGTTCATTTTAATGCTCCCGTGCCCCTCACAGCCTAGCACTGCTGGATAAAAAAGAAATACTACACAGACAATTCGCTTTGAGAATTTGCTTTCGCCCTGCTCTCTAGCCCACCCTGCAAATCTGTATGCATTAGCTTCCTGCAGCGGCCATAACAAATACCACAAATTCATTCGCTTGAAATAACAGAAAAAGTTTCTCCCAGTCTGAAATCAAGAGGTTGTCAGGGCCATGCTGATCCCTAAAGCTCTGGGACAGGACCCTCCCTTCTGGTGGTAGCCGGTCACCTCTGCCTGGCTGGTGGCTATAGCATCCCAGTCTCGGCCTCTGACTCACTAATGGTGTTTGCTCTCTCTGTCTCTCTCTGTCTCCCTCTTCGTCTCTCTCTCTCTCTCTGTTTCTGTCTGTCCCCTCTCTCTCCCTCCCTCTCCCCCACCCACATGTGTCTTTATCCTTTTATTAGGACAATAGTCATTGGATTAGGCACACATTATTCCGATACGAGCTCATCTTAATTAACTATTCGCATCTTCAAAGACTCTATTTCCAAATAAGGTCGTATTCCTAGTTTCCTAGTACATATACATTTGCAAGGGACGGGGCTGGGGGACAATATCCAATGTAGTACACTGTGTAACAAATATCTTTCAGAGAACTTTTCAAATCAGGCCATTCCTTCATGGTAAATAAGATTTTGATTTCCTGTCTTTTCTTCTTGGACATGCCTGTTATAATAATTTAAAAAAGAATGCACAATCTATAACACTGTATGCATATTTGAGTTTTCTGATGAAAACTACAGAGACCTCTAGGGTAAAGAGCTCCTTAAACCTCTAAGTGCTTGTGTTTAATAATTCACTCGGAGATGAGAATGAGAATAATTGGGTGTTAGAAAATTGAAGGTATATTCTGTTGAGTTTGAATTTGTGCTTCACTTTTAAGAATACCAACAGGGCAATTACCTTTAAACAACCTTTTTTATTTTAGAAGGTTTTTAGATTTATTAAAAATTTACAAAGAAAGTATAGAGAGTTCTCATATATGTTCTGTACCCTATT
The DNA here is from genome assembly GCF_014176215.1 of Rousettus aegyptiacus. NCBI lineage: Eukaryota > Metazoa > Chordata > Mammalia > Chiroptera > Pteropodidae > Rousettus > Rousettus aegyptiacus. Next base: position 50,377,034 of record NW_023416291.1, on the reverse strand, counting down.
TCTGTTACTGTTAACATCTTAAATTAGCGTGAAACATTTGCCATAATTAATGAACCAATATTGATACATTATAATGAACCTAAGAGCATACTTTCTGAATTTCTTTAGTTTTTTTTCTTTTACCGTTCCAGGATTCAATCCGGGATACCACATCAACACTTAGTAGTTCTAGTTCCATGGGACACTTGGCTGTGACATTTTCTTAGACTTTCTTTGTGTTCAACGACTGTGACAATTTTCAGGAGTCCTGGTCCTTTATTTTGTAGAATGCCTTTCTGTTTGGATTTCTCTTACATTTTCCTTTTTCCCATGAATAGACTGAGGTGATGTGTTTTGAGAGAAAAGTCACAAGGTAAAGTGACATTTCATCAACTCATACCAAAGAAACATACTTTCAACGTGACTTGTTGGTGATGTGAATAATTGATCACCAGGATGAGGCCGTGCTTGTCAAGGTTATTCGCCGTAGTTATTCTTTTTGTCCCCTTTTTCTACGCTGTATTTTTGGGAAGGAAGTCGCTATGCACAGTTCACACTTACAGATTGGGGAGTTATGCTTCACCATCTTGAAATTATTTGGAATTCTATATTGAATATTTGTCTACTCTCACCTATTATTCATTCATTCATTTATTCATTGAACCATTTCTTTAAATCAGCATGGACTCATGGCATTTATTTTATGCTTTGAGGTATAATCCAACAAGGTGTTATCTGTTTGGCTTTTTCGATCGGCTCCTGTTCCACCTTGACATGGTCCCATGTGCATGTGTGCGCGCACGTGCGTGTGTGTGTGTTTGTATGTGTGTGTGTTTAATATAGCAGTTTCTTGCTTTTTAACTAATAATGCTCCAGACTCATATTGTATATTCCATTTCCCAGATCTAGAATCAGCCATTTCTTCCAGGAGCCCTGGTTCTCTTTATTGGGCAATGGTACCAGACACTGAGATCTGGGTGCTGGGTGTGCTCACGGCATCGAAGCCCCGCCCCCCGCCGCTTGCTCCTCCCCCCTACTGTCAACAGAGTTTGCAAATATCTGTGTTCCTACCAATTTGTGTGTGAACACAAATCTATAAGTTTTTATGTATTTCTCCATCTGTATTTATATTAAGTTAAACATGAATTCATCCTGAGAGCACCAACTCCAGTTCTCTGTCACACAGAACCTTCTAGCCCTTGGTCATCTGTAAACTTTTACTCCAATAGTGAAATACCTGGCTCGGCCATCGTCCATCTACTTACTTATTTGTTCATTTCCAGTATCTATCTGTCTGTCTGTCTATCATCTATATCATCTATCTATCTATCTATCAATCAATCTATCTATCTATCTATCTATCAATCATCTATCTATTATCTATCTATCAATCATCATCATCATCTATCATCTATTTATCTATCTATCAATTATCTATCTATCTATCTATCATCTATCTATCTATCTATCAATCAATTATCTATCTATCATCTATCTATCTATCTATCTATCTATCTATCTATCATCTATCTATTATCTATCTATCATCATCATCATCTATCATCTATCTATCATCTATCTATCTATCTATCTATCTATCTATCTATCTATCTATCTATCTACCTATCATCATCATCTCTCTATCTATCTATCAATTATCTATCTATCTATCATCTATCTATTATCTATCTATCTATCTATCTATCTATCATCATCATCATCATCATCTATCATCTATCATCTATCTATCTATCTATCTATCTATCAATTATCTATCTATCTATCTATCTATCATCATCATCATCTATCATCTATCTATCAATTTATCTATCTATCTATCTATCTATCTATCTATCTATCAATTATCTATCTATCTATCTATCTGTCATCATCTATCTATCTATCTATCAATTATCTATCTATCTATCTATCTATCTATCTATCTATCTATCTATCTATATCTATCTATCTATCATCTATCTATCTATCTATCTATCTATCTATCTATCTATCATCTATCTATCTATCTATCTATCTATCTATCTATCTATCTAATCTATCTGTCTATCAATCATCTACAGTGGTTTTAGAATTGGTAATCTGCACTTCTGTAAGAAATAATCTTATCTACTAGGGTGAATGATTATACAAGTTTCTTTTTTTCCAGTGTCTTACAGTATTCACTCATTTCCAAAGTCATTTACCTCAGAACATTTCCCCCATCCTCTTCAGTGAAGTTATATCATATATTTGTAATACAGTTAGGTTCTTTTGCCTCCTGGAAGAATCTATGCCTAGGATTTGTTTGTGCTGGCTTCTTACTCTTTGCTTCTAAAGGGGACACTAGCTTTTGCTGGGTAGTAATGTTCTCTTTTTTCTATTCTGAAAAATGTCAAATTCCATGGAACATCGTCCACACTTCTGATGTTTATTTCGAAGGAGTATGATGTCTAGACAAATTTCCGTGAGTTCTTGGTCTTGAAGCTCAAATCATTCTCTTACTAATTCATTATTTATAGAAAAAAATATTGAGTGTCTATCATGTATCAGGCACTGTTCTAGGCCCTGCCCTCCTAAGACCTTACTTTCTAGAATAGGAGACAGATAAAAGTACATAAGTGTGTAACATGACTTCATTTAGTGATTAGTGCTGAGAAGATAAAAGCAGATAATGATGATTGGAATTGACAGGTGAGTGTGTGTGTGTGTGTGTGTGTGTGTGTGTGTGTGTTAGATAGGATGTTTTTAAATGGCATTTTGGGGAAGTGGTGTTTAATCGAAGGCTTGGAGGAAGTGAAGAAATAAGTATTGTGAAGCTTCAGGGATAAAGAGTTCTGGGAAGTGGGAATGACAAAGGAAAAACTCTAAGTATGAATGAGTTTGGTGTCTCAGAGGAATCGCTCTGTGAACCTAGAGTAAAGGAGGCCAGAATTGGTGGGCACAGTAGAAAAGGTAGGCAGGGAACAGCACATACTGCCTTTTATGTCACATGGAGTTTAGATGCAATGTGGTGGGAGTGTTTTTAACAGGAGAGCGAATGATCTGATTTATGTTTTTAATGCATTATTCTGACAGCTGTGAAGAAAATCACTATTGACAAATTTTCTCAGCTTTGGGTAAAACAAGACACTGATATGTAGCACTTTACTTGGAGTTCAGAACAAGTTGAAAAGAGACTGTCTTAAAAATGACAGTGGAGAAGTCTTGATATTCTCTAGTAGGATGTTTTTAACAAATGCTATGGGCCGAACCTCAATGCTCTGTCATTAAAATAGTCAAAGCAGCAGAGAGGATTGTTGGAGAAAATGACTAATGATTTCAGTCTTGTCTCAGTTGTTCTGAGGCAATAATATAAGAACTAATGGACTGGATTGGAAATCAGCTGGAATAAAAAGTAATTGTGCCCTTGTGCCCTGAGAGAGTTAATGTGTCTCCAAGAACATTTACTGACAGGTGGTGACTTGGGAACTAGGAAAATGGAGTCCCCTGAGTCCCAATTCAGAGACTGAGTGAGACAAGCTTCTTGGATCTCTACTTTAGTGACCTTCTTTACTGTTAAATCTTTTAGTTACCACCTCAGCAATATGGACACATTAATGTTGTCTATTCCTAGAAGGATAAATCATTCCATTGCTACTTAATAACGTGCTATACAGCTATTCAAAGCTTTGTAACTGTTTTAAAGTATGGAGACAGAGGATGTTTCCTGCTAACCCGGATGATGATGGGCTGTTACTGAGTTTCTATATCGAAGACCTTGATAAGAATTACAATATCTCATCCACCCAGGCAAATCTTTTGTGCCAAAAATATATCAGATTTAATACTCACTGTCAAGATCAGGATAAACTAAACAAGTAGGTTCTAACAGAATCTAATTTGGTCCTATGCATTTTTCCAGCACGCGGTTTGACTTTTTCCTTAATATATAAACTTGTTAAGGTTCAGATATGTTTTGTTTTGTTCTGTTTATAAAATTTAACTTTTTCTATTATGTCTACCATAGCATTTCTTGTTTTCATTTTTGTTTTATTTTGTTTTGTTTTTGCACTGTGTGTATGTGATAAACTGTTACTATCTAGAGCAGTTGAACACTAATCTGATATTATACGAAAATCTGAAGAGAACATTTTTAAATTTAATAATATCTGTATAAGAGAAATAATTCATTATATGGTGTAGCAGCTCATTAATTTACTTACTCTTTTTTTTTTAAATTCATTCATTTATTGACTATCTTCCATTTGATTAACATCTGGTATGTATCTGGAATGATACTAGAGGACACGTTTATAAAAGATGACTAGATTTCTGTTGTCTTAGATGAGATCACACTCTAAAAGGGGCAATTATAATAGAATTTAATATGTGCCTTGTGGCACAGCAACAAAATGCTGAGATAGAGCAAATATTTTTTTGCTGGGAAGGATAAGGGGAGTCTTTCGAAAAGAGTGACATTTGGAGAGGTTTTCAAAAGGAGAAGGATTTTCTCATCTAGAAAAAAATCAAGATGACCCTAAAAAGTGCAGAAGAAATGAAATTTCTCCTTAGAATGAACATATGGAATATAAAGTAAGGAAAGTGGTAGGATATGGGACTAGAAGGTTGATTGAGGCCAGTTTGTAAAGAATCTTTATGTCATGCTAAGTAATTAGGATTTCATTTTATATATAGCAAACAGTCAACATCTTAGTCTTTCTGGGCTGGCGTAACAGCACGGCTTAGGCTGAGTGGCTTAAAAACAACAGAAATTTTTCATTGTTCTGCAGGTTGGGAAGTCTAAAATCAAGGTGCTGGCAGGTTTGGTGTCTGGTGAGACCCACTTTCTGGTCCATAGGCAGCTTCTGGTCTCCCTATTACCTCACGTGGTGGAAGGGATGAGGATGCTCTCTGGGTCTCTTTTATAAGGTCGCTGATCCCATTCATAAGGGCTCCGTCCTCGTGATTTAATCACCTTCCCAAAGCTCCACCTCCCAGTACCATCACCTTGGGGATTCGGTTTCAGTGAATTTTGGTCAAATCTAAACGTTCAGTCTTTGACATTCAATGAATGCTTGACTCCTGCCATGGACTAAATCACGTTCCCCACCATTCATATATGAAAACTCTACCTCCCAATGTGACTGTGTTTGGAGATGGGACTATTAAAGGTCATTAAGAGGCGATTAGGTTAAATGCTGTAATAAGAGGGGCCTTGACCCAATATGACTGTTGCCCTTTTAAGAAAAGGGAGAGAAACCAGGGACGTGTGTGCACGAGGAAAGGACCATGTGAGCACGATCTGCAAGCCGAGGGAAATGCCTCAGGAGAAACCGAATCCTTCTGCACCCTAACCTTGAACATTCAGCCTCTAGAACTGTGAGAAACTAAATTCTGCTGCGGTCCTTTTTTTTTAATAGCAGCCCTAGCAGATTAAGATAATTACCAAATGATTTTCCAGATTTTTTACCTTTTTGATTTCTGAATTATTGTTCTCTCCGGTTATCTTCCTGGCCCCTGGCCCCTCACTGTTACTGTCCTGTCTTCTTCTTTGACTTACCTTCCTTTTTAGTCTTCTTTAATGTTATTTTCTTAAATGTTACTGTTTTTTAGGTTTTTTTTTCTTGTTGTTGTTGTTCGTATCGTTTTGCTCTTAGTTTCCTCGGTCAATTGTGTCCACTTCTATGATTTAAGTATGGATTATATGCTAATGGCTTCAAATCTATATCTTAAGCTCAGAATTTCCTTCTGAGCTCCCGATCGATATATACGGCTACCCATTCTACAACCTTCACGTTCACCTGTCACAAGGGTGGTCCAAACACAACACGGTCCAAAGTAAATCATCATGTTTCATTCCCAATCTGTTTTTTTCTGTGTGTGTGTGTGTGTGTGTGTGTGTGTGTGTGTGTGACCTAATTCAGAAAACATTATCACCATCTACCGAGTTACCTAGACTGGGCTTGTAAGAGTCATTCTACATTAATCCTCAAGTCCACATTTCTGCCCACAAATACGATTAATCACCAATATCCAAAGATGTTAACTGAATAGCATTTCTATTATTGGATTTTCCTGTCAATTCCTTTAGTATTGCTTTAGATCAGACATGAATTGTTAATTAGCTATACTAGCCTTCTAATCGGTGGGTATTGCATATCTATTACTTACATTAAACGAAGGCTAGTTATTTCATAATATTTTATAATTTTGAGATAACTCAGTAGAGTATCTCTGTAATTGGACAATTAAAATTCTATCTAGCTTTTAATGTTTCATGTAATGCAACGTTTCCTAAACAGGATGAATAATCACTAAAGAATTGACATATATATATATCTCAAAGGTTATTTCAGACTACTTAGTGTGATATTTAAACGTTAAGGATCATTACAATGGTAGCTCTTCCAAGAATAAGAGACATCTTTTGCTCTAAAAATGTGAACTTTGTTGTATAATTTACATGTATGACTCAGACTGAATATTTAAATAAAGTCTTTTTTGAACTCTTGGGGGCACCCCCATTATTTTTAAGGAAAACTGCAAAATGTATATAATATACAGAAATGACTCAATACATTTGTTCATCTAACCTACTTGGTCAGTCACCATTGCCAGACATAAAATTTTAACTCCTAGAATCTTCTAACTTTTTTGGTTTATTCCTTTTTTTTTTTTACAAGATAGATTCAAATATGCTTTATAGTTTCATTCATTTCCTGCTCTATTTTTGCTTCTCAAGGTCACGAATCCAGTAAAAGTTCCAAACATCTTGGCTTTCCAAATTCATGAGTGGTGGTAGTTCAGATCTCTCGGCCTGGGATATTGTAGTGCATTAATCGAATAAGAAAAGAAAACCATAAACTTTTGAACTAGAAGCCAAATGTACACAAAATACAAACTCTCTTATTTCTCCTATAGTTTCGTCTCCTATTAAGGAGTTCAGTATATCATTTTCATGGATTTTGTTATGTTTCGACAACATACTGTGAAATATTCTGTTGGAAAAAGATGAAAAGCCAGCTATTGAGAAAATGCAAATATCAGTAGGTATTATTTTTTTTTTGTTAATGATTCTTATTCATAGCTCACTTTTAATTTCTATCATTTTTTTTATTGTATGCTTTTGCATTGCTGTTGTTTTCACAGATGAGGAAAAAAAATCAATGGATTAATTGTTTGGACAAATCAATAAGATAGTATAGATTTTGCTTGTCTCTGACAGAAAGGAAGACTACCTGATTCTGAAAGCACAGCATTTCTGTTACCTATAAAGAAGAATTACCGGTGTGCAAATGACAAAGAACCTCATTAGAATCGTTTGCCTCTTGCTTGATGTTACAGAGAAAACTGGCATGTCGGGGAGCAGGTACTTTCCCCATGTCACACCATGTTTCCTCAAGAATAAGCCGCGAACTGTTCAGTCTCATGAGTCTTGACATCATGAGCCCCAACAGCCCCTCCGTCTCCCACTGTGACTCCGTCAGATGAGGAGAAAGCAAAAATAAAAGCAAGGCGACTTCTCAGATTTGATGCTTGCTTTCCGGGCTGTCATCGCTCTAGGCTACCACAAGGTGCCAGTGCTTTTTAGAACGCTGTTACTGATTAATAGATGGCTGGTTAGCACTGTCCAGGTACTGAAAGAAAAGACAACCGTGCTGGCAAAAGAATACTGCTCTTACATGTCTATTTTTCTTAATACATGTGTTTTATACAACATCGAAGAAGTCATGAGTTATTAATAGTGAAAACATTGAAAAAAATGGGAGAGGCATCATTCTTTAAGTAAGAAAGATCTGAAGTTATCTTCACTGTTACTTTCTGCTCTCCCATGATAGGTAACATACCACAGGATAAAGGATATCGTATAATTAAGATTTTTGGTCTTCGGATTGAGAAGCCCTTGGTTTTAAATCTTTATTCTTTTTCTTAATAACTGTGTATTCCTAAGCAGGTTAGCCAACTTCACGAAGTGTCAATTTTTTCGTACGTGAAATGAATAAAATTATCTGTGCCGTTAGCTTCACGTAAGGATTAAAGAAGATAATGTGCATTAGGGTTTGCTAAGCATTCAGTAGAAGATGATGTGAGTAAAAAGGAAGATGTTCAACAAAAATAATGTTTATTTAATAAGAATTCTATTATTCCTTCTCATGAAATGGAACAAAGAAGCCCTGATAAGATGCATTCCCCCTAAGACTCCATAGTCTTTAACTAGATCTTAAAGTCTCACTGTTCTGACTTGTGTTTTTTTAATATTGCACCTGTATCTGGACTAGGGGTATAAAAACAGATCCATTAAAACAGTATTATAAGAACTACCATTTATTGAGCATTTCTTATGTCCCATATTTTGGTATGTTCTTTATCAACAAGTTAAAAAAAAACAATGAAATTCATTTAGAAACTACAAAGGGTTCAAATCCATATCTTATTTCAAAATTCATGCTCTTACCCAATTTCGATGAATTCGCCTCTAAGTTGCGGCTTTTATTCTAAGTTCCAGAGTCGCTAGCATCAGAAATACAGATGTATCTGGTATCCGAGGTGAGATTTGGTCTGTGAAGTTGATGTGTACAATTGGTAAAGCTTTATGAGAACCATAAACTACTTTGTGTCTCACGCTCTTCTTAGTTTCAGAATCAAGTCAAACGATCTCATCTAGTGTAAAAGTGAATGAGTCCTAATTACTCTGCAACAATGGCTTCAGACACCCTGTGGAAGCCAACTTCTTCCCGACACATTATAATTTATTTAGTAGGGACCCTCACAAATTCAGTTTACCTTGAATCACTTATTGTCTAAAGCCCATTCAGATAAAAGACACATTGTCACCGGATTTCTGGGATGCTGAGTATAAATAATGGGACACTTCATTGCCAACCTGGGCTTTTTGGATTTATATGGATTATCTGCAGCCTGTCATGGCTGTTTTCTTCCCAACGGATAATGATATGAAGAAAGAGGCCTGCTCGGTTCACACAAACTATCATCATCCATGAGTGGTGAAGTGCCCGTCTGTGAAAGGAAAGGCTTTTTGGCTCTGCATATGCAAGCCATTGTCCTGGCTGCTAACAGAAGCTGAAATATTAGTCACCGAGCCCTGTGCACTTACGAAAACTTAAAATTCCCTTGTGTTCAAAAGCTCCAGCAATTCCAGACACACCCCTTCCTCACTTTTATATTAATGATTTGGTTAGTTTGAGCTTCCGAAGAAAGCTTTAATCTTTCTTTAGTAGGATAATAGATGAGAAGAAAAACTGACATGTTACAAAGCAGGAAAAAAAAAAAGTATCCCAGGAATGAACATGAAAGAATAAAACAGATCGTGCATGCCTTTTGGTTATGTATTATAAATATGACAGATGAAGATAAGATAATGAATTGAACCTCGTGCAAAGGTTGAGGGAGAGAAGCAAGAGACACTTTGCGTAGAATGGGGAAGTGTTAGAATTGATGTTGCTTGCTTTCTTTGTGAAGAAAGGAATATCGCCATGGCGAAGAACATATAAATGTGATATATGTATATACATATATATATGCATGTGTTGTATATATAATGTACATATATAACATATGTGTACAGATATGCATGTATATGAACACAGGTAGACACACACACGTATAAAACAACATGACGGCTTATATATCTACTTTCCTGGTTTGATCTCATTATTTTCGCTGTGGCTTTGTTTCAATTGGTGCATTAAATAATAATTTGTCATAGGCCAGAATAAAAAGCCGCTCGATTCTGAGGAGATTGGTCCTAAAAGTTTAAAACCTATTTGCACATTGAGGTTGGTTAGGAGCAGGCTAGAGGGAATCACTGAGGTTGGAAAGTTGGCTACGAGAAGAGTTTTAGTGATTTTAATTAAAAAAAAAAATCTGAGTGCTTACTATAGTCAACATTTATGTTGGACTCTTGTCAGGTAGAAATCTGCCACTAAAAGACATCACTTCTTTTGTAATCTGCCCTGAAATATCTGATAGGAAAAGAAAAACCATTATGGCTACCTGGTAGCAAGTCCAATTACAAATGACTCCAGAGCCCTGTGCAATGTGACCCGACTCTAAATCGTCTTTTAGGATTGTCATCCAGGCTGCTGGCCATCTTCTTTCTGCCTACTCACACGTAATTGGGAAATGGAAGGTACTTATCTGTCTTGTTGATGGCGCTGTGCTCATTTGATAACAGTTGTTCCAGAAAAGCACGAGAAGAAAAGTACATTTGCTGGAGCTATAAATTCACTCACTGGAGTGAGTAAATCATGGGTATTGCATCTGGACAAATAGACTTTGGGAAGAGGGGAAGGAGTAATAGGACTGTCTTCTTTTGTTCTTTCTTTCTTTCTTTCTTTCTTTCTTTCTTTCTTTCTTTCTTTCTTTCTTTCTTTCTTTCTTTCTTTCTTTCTTTCTTTCTTTCTTTCTTTTTTTCCCTCCTTCCTTCCTTCCACCCTCCCTCCCTCCCTCCCTCTCTCTCTCTCTCTCTCTTTCTTTTTAAGAGAGCGATAAAAGAAACCTCTTCCTCTACCCTCTTTACCTGACTTCTATTATCCTATTCATGGAAAATACCGATAAAAGAAGAAAAAAATAGGAGAATGGCATCGAAGGAGTAGGAAAGATGCAAATATTTGCGTTCTCGACAAGAGGAGACTCTCAAACGAACATCGCTAGTAGATTTCGCTCTCTTGATCCAGTTCTTCTTCAAGGATTCTCCTTCTGCCATCTGTGGTCCTCTTTTCTTGCTGCCCTGTCCCTGCACCTGAAAGTGCTCAGTGTTTTCCTTTTCCCTCTGACAGTCAGGCTAGGAGGGAGTCAAGGCTTATCTTGCAGCGGATCCCAGTCCCGTGTGGATCTAGCAAACCGCAGCATTGCGCGTATTCACGGCAGGTGCCCAGCCCACGGGGCAGATTTCCACAGACTGAGCAAGCCGTCAGGGAGTCCATTTAGATGTAAGAATTGAATATAGGGATTTTATGTTTGTATACATTTTTTATGAATTATAAAAAATAAATGAACACAAAACCACACCTGCAAATAATCAGAGATCCCTAAAACCGCATTTAGAGCCTTGAGCAGGAGAATTTTCAGCTCAGTGAGCATCGAGGAGTGTTCCGTGAAAGCCCTGTTGCAGTTGTAAACTCAGGGATTTTACATCTTTTATTAACACTTCTGATTTAGAAAGTTGAAAAGCACTTTGACTTATATGTGAAAATGAAAATACTCAAACCGAATTTCTTTTTTGGGGTAATAAATTTTGTCTGCCTCTGAAGGTGATCTTTTATTCCTTTTCGGCATATTAGTAACAGAATTCTTTCTTATAAGCGGAAGCACATACCTATATTTGAGCTTTACAAAAATATCTTATTTCTTAAGGAAAAAAGAAGAGGATAATTAGGTGACTGCATAGGCAGTTGTTATTATTTGAAGAATTCGGAGCATTGTTATCTAGTCACTAAAGCATTAAAGCGTCAGAATACTAATAACAAAATTGATCATTGGAAATCATGTAACCTCGATAACGCCTTTCCAGTTTAATATTACAAAGTCCTCGGGTTCCTTTTAAACACTGCTGAAATGGGCATCCCGGGTTTCCTCGCTCATCTGAAGTTTTGTAAGATGAAGGCCCTTGCCCAAAGCCACAGACGGACCTGGGATTAAAATGATTGAGTCCTTACTCCTGGTCTTGCCTTTCTCCTCCCTTGACAACACATCATCCGGCAAAGGAGCAAATCAATAATAATGAAAACTTCCCCTTTCTCCCTAGAGTGTTAAAGGGAACAGGTTCACAGAGCAATATCTATAGCAGCGCCAACTGCTTGTTGACCAAGACCTTAGTCATTTTGGTGTGGAACAGCTGAGCTATTTAGGACAGGGAGCCAGTAAATAATGAGAACGGCAGAAAGCACAGCCCTATGGGCTAAACATAGGCCATCTCGGCCCTGACACCGATCGGCTGTGTGACTTTGGGCTAATCACATAATTCCTCTGTGCCTTATCTTGCCCACAAGCAAATAGGACAGAAAGACAGTACAATCTTGCTTTCCACAGTTGTGGTATTAAATCAGTCTCTGCAAACTCCTTTTAAAACAGAGGTGCTGGGAGATGTGTTCTCTGTATTGATTTTCATTTGAAATCAAACTGGCATTTAAACAAAATATTTATTAAGGGATTTATGAATGTCTAACTTGTTTGGGATTTGAAGACACTAACGAGTGTAATTGAGACCAATATGCGAAAATAAACTACAAGATTTCTAAATGCTAAAAGGAGCTTCAGCTTTTTTTCCCCCCAGAATGGCAGTTGTTTAGAGGAAGTTTCAGCCTAGCACACACTTCCCCGAGTCAGGTCCCTGTATGCCCACTCAGGAGCTGCGGCCTCTGCAATACGCCTCATTCCAGTATTTCCATTAATCATCATGGCGTCTGTTGCTTATGTGAACTTAGTCCCCAACTCTGGTGTCCTGCCCGCGAGTGGGACCAACAAAGCATCTGCCTGGCAGCTGCCATGCTCATCTTTCCGGTGGTGACCTGCCCAGAATACTCTTTCCCAGGGTTTCTCGAGGTCAAAATGACCCCGAAGCTGAAATTCTTTCCAAAATGCCATTATTTTCCATTCCGCCTTTGCAGAATTCCATGAGAAATAGAAAAAATATCAATTATAAAAGTCACAGATCTTGTCAGACTAACTTCAATGTAGCTGTCTGTCTCAAATTCTTCACTTTGTTGAGACTTAGAAAACATTTCCTATGTGCAGGTAGAGGTAGAGTCTGGAATCTTCTATCCGTATTATCTCACCTTCCAGTGATTTTGTACAAAATTCCTCCTTTTTTTTTCCATTCAGAATGCAAACTCTCAAGACTTTCTACTTAAATAGAAGTTTCTGAGGGGGTGTACAGGGCGCTGCCCCAGAGATTTCACAAATGACGAGGCTTGGAGTCCAAGTTTGGGGGTTCCAGGGGATTTGCTTCCTGAGATCATCATTTTCCCCTTTTCCTCATACTTCGGAAAAAGGTGAACGTTGTAGAAAAGGAAAAAAAGCCACAGTTTTTAATCATCGATTTTTAAGAAACTTTTTGTTTTCTTTTTAAATTGTAGTTCTCACTTCATTCTGTCTGGGATTTTTTGGTTCGAGCAGTAATAGTTACGTATGCCTAAAATAATTGTTTAGAAAGGTGGGCAACATAGAAATTAGGTTATTCTATATAAACATCATAAATGCAAATATTTTATAATATACAAAAAGAATTTCATGTGCTGCCGTCTGAATCCTTTCATTCTTTCTGAAAGAAATGCTTCACTTCTAAGGTCCTCAATTAAAAAAAATATTTAGAATCAAAAGAAAAATACCTTATCCAGTTTAGATAGGCTAAACCAATCATCCAGCTGTAATCCTGCTACTTAGAGTTTTAATCAGAAGAACATGGTTTCTAATCACCCAGTGTAGGCTCTGTCAGGGTCTTGCCTGTGCATCAATATTTTGAAATATCACATTGAAATATAGAAAGTATATTTTGCTAATTCCTTGTTTTATATAGAGCCTCAGGTCTGAACAGGACATAACAGAACATTTAATTCAAATACGTCATTTTTTTTTTTAAAGGAGAAAAGTCCAGTGCAAAGAAGAAAATGACTGGTTCAGAGTAACTAGGCTAGATCATAGCTAGTGGGCTGAGGCGGCAGGCGGGAAGGGGATGAAGTCGAAGGCCATGGGGGTTAATAGACAATGGCAAAGAGGGAGCCCTGTAAGCGTTGTCGAAAAATGTCTGAGGTTGATATGCATAAAATAGTTCATAAAAGATTTCCACCTCTACTAAGCTACAGCGGAGGTCGACGCGGGCGCTTCTGTACTCCGGGTCCCACAGCCTCGGATTTCACAGTGTCGTTTTATGATTCCTTATGTCCTTCGGGACTTCCTTGACTATTCATTTTGGGATCACCGAGACTCTATACAAATGTCACGGTCGTCAAATTTGCAGCAAGGAGAGAGTCCTGCAAGACCGAGCCGTGAAAGATTGCTGCACCCGCAGTCAGAAGCGACGCAGTCGTGTGTCTCAGGGCGAAGATCATCCGACATCTGACCTTTCATATTCTCGCTATTGCGTGTCGATGGCTTGGGTCTCACAGCTGTGCACACAAAAGCGCCTTCCAGTTAGGTGGGGACGCAGGACGGCCACTCTGCCTCCGTCAGGAGCGAGCCAGGTAGGAGGGAGACAGGGGCGGCCGTGTGTGCCTTGAGTGGTATCTCTGGTCACTTCATCATAGTGCTTTCCAGGAAATAGATGATCGGAAGGATGCCGAGGCCCTGTTGCTTGGCCACAGGTATTATCAGTCCTAAGATATTATCTCCTTCCTTCTTTGACAGAAACCTTCAAGTAGGATTTTTTGAATTGCTTTCTTCAAGGATATTATTATTATTTTTTCCCTGTCCTCTCTTTTGTAACCCTTAGACCTGTCACGGTCACGTGTATTCTAGTATTTCCTTCTTTACCTATTTTTTTTTCTTCAATCTAATGTTACCTCAAAATCCTCATTCAATGTGTAGGATTTTTCTTTCTTTTTTTTTTTTTTTTTGCGATGTCATTTTCCTACAGCCCTTCCTCCTCATCGTCACTGTTTCTGCAGTGGTTTGTCACTCGTCTCAGATGTGTGCAAAGTTAAACCTGCTAGATTATGGACACGGAGAGCCTAACAAGCTGGAACTGCCAGTTGATGTGGATTTCGAGATGATTCCTGCGGCCTGTCTGCACACTTTCGAAAAAAAAAACAACACTATCAGCAGAGTCGAAGCTGGTCTCTTTAGAAAAATAAACAAATCTCTGACTGCTCTTATAAAAGTCACAGATCTTGTCAGACTAAGTTCGATGTCACTGACAGATCATCAATTAGAGGGAGCATGTGTGAAAACAAATGTGGAAAGTGATTGGTGTGTGGCTTTTCCAGGGGTGACAGTGGCTTCCAGCAGATTGGGAGACAAACTGGAATTCATTTTAAACTCAGGTTTGGCAGACACGGGGAGCGCCAGATTCAGACAGCTGGGATTAATTTACTAAGACTTCATCTCTTCCTTTCAACCCGTATTTATAGATATTAGAAAAGTTCCGTCACTGAAAACAATTAATACCGTATCTTGTCCTTGCCGAAGCGTATTATTATTTACCCCCATGATTTGTGTTAGTTCCGCGAGAGAAATAGGACGTGATTTAGACTGTTGTGCTACCTGGACATTAACTGGATTTGGGCCAACTACAGAATAGATGTCTTTGATTCACAAAAGGATGACTTTGAGGGCTTATTGGTGACTTGTACAAGTATCTCTTTTTTATATTTCATCGGAATGACAGAGCAAATATCTTTTGTTCCATCTACACTGGAGCATTACTAATGTGAAATTATGTCAACTCAGTGAGATGTGTTGGAAAGAGCGGAGTATGAGATCGAGCTGTCTGTCTTGTGCCCTGCTGCCTGGAGATTGTGGAATTGGGCAACTTATTTATTTTATTTGAGCTTTGGTTTTAACACCAGTAAACCGAAGATAATAGTACATATTTTTGCAATGTATTGTGACTATTAGAGAGGTCCTGGGTTACAATAAAACAAACACATGTAAACTTCATTAATGCTTGGCATGTAATAGGTACCTAACAGTTGTGATTACACATAACAATAACAAAAACAGCAACAAGGATGAAAATTTATTGAGAACCTGGGGATCAGAATTCAATGATGAAAGACAGTGCACTCAAGAGTTTCAGAATTTACAGCTTTGTAGCCCACCTATATCTTGAGTCATTTCTGCAGTTAAGTTACTGAAAGTACCACAAGATTCCTTGAAATTCTTGCATAATGTAATCCAGAGGCATGGACCTCACAATTTAATCATAAAGCCATATATAGAGAGGCAGCAATAAAAATAGTCTGCCAAAGATTTTTGGCTCTAGTAAGTGAAAGTGTCTTTGGAAAGAATCGCTTTATAGATATCTTGCCTGCGTTTTTACAGAATATTAGTTTCAGAATGATTATATTCCTACTCTGAAAAGGTAATTGAGAGACAGAGTTTCGGAATTGTGCCAGCAAGACCGATTTTAGGCTTTGTAATCTCCAAATCTTCCACAATCCATTATCACTCACTGCTTATCTTTTCTTTGTTTCTTTTCACTGAAAAGATGAATGTTTCAAACAATACACAGGACGATGTACAGTTACTCATCAGTGATATAGAATATGAAAACTGCTTTAAGATATCCATAAGCAGCTTATGGTCTCAACAAACTAGTACACTTATAGATTTTTTAAAAAATATAAGATAAAATTAAATATTTAAATTTTATCTTATATGATCTTATATAAAAATTAAATCTATATTTTGCTTATTAGAGCATAACTTCTACTAGAAAAAATACACCCAATGCATGAGTTAAAAATTGTGACATATAATTATATTATATTCTCGCTTTGTTCATTTTTCATAAATTAATTTAATTTAGTAAAACATTTTGCTTTGAGACACAGGAAGATTAAATTTATCCAGGACTGAAAGGTGTTAAGGGGGCCTATATAATTGTTTAACTTTAATATTGATGGTTTTAGAATACATATGTGTATATGTGTGTGTGTGTGTGTGTGTGTATAATTTTAATAAATCACATTACTAAGACCTCTTTAACTTGCATATATGTAAAGTCTTTATGGGACATTTCTGGGGTATGATATATTTTAATAACTTCTATCAATATTACTACAAAGGTAAAAAAAAATAAGATACTGTAGTTCAGCAAGGTTTAATTAAACCCATCACACAGATAATTGAACATGTAAATATTTCATTGAGTGATAAACTTCACACAAGGAACTCTCCTAACACTTGGTAATATTGAGCTCGGTGATACTGCAGGTTCATCAGAGAGCTAATCTATGTGAATGATGGTCTCCAACGAAGAAAAATGAGCTCAACGTAGAGATAAAAGTGACTTGAACGATTGCTTAGAGCTCGTATTGGACTCTTCTTGAACTGCTTCTAATTTATACCAATTTCTTTCTAAAGTATAATGTAATGTTAAGCATCTCTGCATTTAAAAGTGCCAGATAAAATATGAAGGCACTACTGGAGATGCAAATGTCTTCACAGTGAAAAAACTCTTGGCATCACAGCGTAATTCACAAGACTTAATTCCGTATCTGGATATGAGGTGTTTGTTTCCAGGTAGTTAACTGATAAATACAAAGATCTCTTTATTTTTTTATTAACCTAGATTGCTGCCCTACAACTTAAGAGTCTTCTTTGGATCACAGAGCAAAAACCAACATTAGATTAACCTTATGTTAATAATTCCTTGCTGTACTATCTTTTACTGCATCTCAACACCCAAATCTTGAGCAGTGAGTGGTGTTCATAATCCAGAAACCCATCATAAGGTAGAATCTTCAGAAACTGGTGTAGCAACTTTCTGTGCTGCGACTCGTAGATCTGCCAAATGTTCTATGCAGGGGAAGCAGAGCTGAGCACAGTGATTTGCTGGAAAAGAGAGGCGGAAGAGTCTAGCTGCAGACTGTAGTGGAAGGTGCAGACTCTCAGTTCCTTTCGGCTTGCTGTGGTCACATCGAAGGTTGGCGGGGCCTCTCTGTGTCTGTGATTTATCCTCTTACTACATTTTAATGTAATATACAGTTTTGCATTAACATTTTCATGTGCAATTCAACAAATAGTGTAGAAGCACCGATCCAACTTCCAAACTGATAACATTTGGAATTCCTTCCACGTAATGGCTAACGCTATCGTTTAGAACATTGTTTTGGTAGCTTTTCCTTGTAGGCTTCATGATGTCTGTTGAAAAATCATCCCTGATGTGACAATGTGTTTTGTAACCTTTTGCGGCTTGGTTCAAAGTCAAGGATAGAAAGGCGAGAAGTATAAGAGGCAAGTATCATGCAGATTTTAACCTGGTTTCTACGAGGTCTTGGGAGCCTCAGTTCTAATTATCAGTATGGAGATATAAATATAGAGCATAATCATCCTTAGGAAAAAATCGCTCTGCAATCACTAAACCTTGGTTCCTCATCTATAAAATAGTACCCACATCATAGAATAAATGAGAGTGTTAAAAAGATGATCAATTTAAAGTACTTAATCAACTTCAGGACTATACAAATTAATAAAAGTGAGTTACCATTATTAATACATTTTGAGCTTTCTGGAAATATAAGCTCCCACCTTCTTGGATGTAGCAGAATGTTGAGTAAAAAAAGCCTCCCCGCCACCATTTCCAGCAGTTAGTCCATCTCGTCGTTTTTCTTAGATCTGCAAGCTCGGATTCATTTTGCACTTAGAATGCTTGATGAACTAGGAAATATTAATAAAGCTGCTTCTTATTCACCTACTCAACGTCAAAATGTAACAGACTGATTAAAGAGAAAGAAGACATGAATAAAATGACAGAACACACATTAAACTTTAATCACTACAGGTTCATCTAAGGCATGTAGCTGACATGCTGAAAAGGAATTATATTTAGGTCAGGGAGATGGCGGTGTTGCTTAAAAGGCTGGTTGAATTTGTCCAGTTAGTAGCAAAGTAGAGGCACGATGAGGGCATAAAAACTACAAGTTTCTTCTCATTTTTTAACACAATCATTTAGACTTTTTAAGTCTCAAGCAAAGCTGAATGGTGGTTTTGATATTAATATGTTTGGAATAAAAACACATATGAAATCTGAAGCAATCTTACTGGGGCAGAATCCTCTGACAGACACCCATATAATTTAAATGAAGAAAAGTCCCCATAAAGTCTGTGGGGAAAGAGATACCTGATATAGTCCCAATCTGTCGGAGAAAAGCAGTAAGATGAATTTCAAGTGACAAAAATGTTTATTATAGAATGCTTGGTTATCGATTAGTGTGAAATTGTGCATTTTTTACTATGTCATTTAATTTATTCCTCCAAAGAAAATGACACATTTGTCAGAATGAGGCATAAAGCTATTTTAACTGCCTATCGAAAAGTGTTCAAATTCTTCAGCATAAAGTTTAATGGAATTTGCAGTCTAAACTGAATCTGCCTTACCTTCCTCTTGTTCACAAATTCAATAATTAGTTTACCATAAGAGTACCCACTGTTCTCAAACCTACCCTTTCAGTTAGGGTAGAGGGAGAAGGAGCAGGGGCATGCTAGAAACAGCCCATCCCCCCTTTTAAATTATGAAAGTGTATATAGCATTCAAGGCTCAACTCAAATGTTTTCTCATTTCAAATCTTTTTTGCTCTTATCCTTTCATCTTCTAGGAAAAATGAGTAAGCAGTCTCTCCTTTGTTCAATCTTGTGACAATTAACCTGTATATACCTATCAGTGGGGACTTATTACTTTCCATTTTTATAATGATTTTTAATGTCTATTTCTTACTAATTCCTAAAACAATATGCTTCTAAAGAGCAAGAAGCCATGTCCTTTTCTTATTGTAAATGCCATAGAACTCTGCTCACCACCTTACTGACGGTTATCTATTCATACATTCATTTAATAACTAGTTTATTCTCAAAACTCTTTATGCTATGTGAATGTTTCAAGACACCGTGGATATTAAATTGAGATGGAAAGAGAGAGGCACAGAGACAGAGATAGTTCTTATTCTAAAGAGAGACTACACATGTCGTCATGCAGTACTTTCAGGACAATACTATTTGATACGAACAAATGGTTCAGTATCGTAAGAACAAAGTATATTCATGAGAGATGGTATGAGAGAGAAAGCTAGAGGGGTAGAGACGTGGCATGAAGCCATCACGTACTGTGCAATATATACAACGTTTGGATTTTATCTTAAAGGTGATGGGCATTTGCTAAAGAATTATAGGTTCCAAAGTTAGACTCTAATTATGAGAAGGCTGGTTCTTATGAGTCTGTTAATTGAGATAGTCCAGGATGAATGTCATTGACCTTAAAAACGACAATGACAAAAATGAATTACGAATAAGAAAGCTTGAATAAGACAGTGACAAAGGTGATAGAAATGAGCAAACAGACTCGGGAGCTGATTTTTATGAATGCCTAATGAAGTCCAGTCATTGATTTACTACGAGAAGCATGGCGATGAAGGAATTAAAGATGACCCCAACATTCCTGGCTTACGCAACTAGATGACAACATTAAAGAAGGGAAATAGAGCAGGAGGAATATATTGGGGAAGAAATGACAAAAGCAAGATAGTTTTAAACCAAACGAGTTTTGTGTGTGTGTGTGTGTGTGTGTGTGTGTGTGTGTATGTGTGTGTGTGTGTGTAATGAGGATTAGAAGTCACCAGACTTAAACAGGCGAAGCGTCTATAGGATTAGGGTCCTAAGTGGCTTATTCACGAGAACGTTTAAGTCGACTCGCAAAGTGGAAGATGATGGGTAAGCGGAGAAGACTGTAAAGCAATGGCAGAGATTTTTGAGAGAAAACTATAAATTACCTGGAGATAAATCCATGAAAGCAACATGGAGAAATTCCCGAAAGGAATAACCCCCTAAATATATGTCATAAAATCTGCTGCAGAAGCAGAAGTTTCTAGCATTACCATTGCTCGGTTAAGAATGGGGTCCCAAGATTTCTATTGTGAAAACGTTATGAGCATTTCATACCACATCTTGTTTAGCTCTTAACATCCTTAAGCAGTAAGTGTTATCCTCATTTAAAAACAGAAAAACTAAGGCTTAGAGGGATTGAGCAATATAAAGATTGTTATAGAGCTAACAAGAGTGGTGAAACAGAGATTCGAACCCAGATGCGATGGACTTCCCAGCCCAGTTCTTAACCATTATCCATACTGGTTAAGTGCTCTGTAATTCCTTGACAAAGACCAAGAGTGGACAGACTGATTTTTTTTTAAAAAAACTTTACGTACGATCCAGTGTATTGGCAGAATCTTATTATTTAAAACACAGTTAAGAAATCGGGTGTTTTAAACAGTGAAATTCTTGCCAGCGTCAGCTCTCATTACATCCTTATTGTTCTTCCCTCAAGAAAAATCGCAGCATATTCAAATAAGACATCATAACAGGACCTGGGCTTCAGCCGGCAGCTCATCTGAAGCTCATTAGAAATGTCTGTTTTAATCAGGTGTCTATCTTGCTGCACCATATGAAAGAACTACGTTGTATGTTTTTGTGATAATTCGGAGGAGATACAGTTGATTTGCAGTTGCATTAGGTGGTGTTATTATGCTCTCTCGTCGGAGTGACGAACATTCATTCAAAGCCAAGGAGCTGGGAACGCTGGGCAAAGAATGCTGGGCCACGTCTTTCAGTCAGTGAGAAGATGTTGCTGAGGCAAGTTAATACATTGGAAAAACTAAACATAAAAATAAGAGAAAATGTGGAACGATGACATTTCTAGATTAAATCATGTTACTTATTTGCCAATCAATCAACCCAAAATGAACTGTATTTAAAGATGAGATGGCCGAGCAGACAGTTAATGAATTCTAACTAGGTGAAGTCTGATACCGTTTGTTCTTTTCTTTGAAGATGGCTAATAAATAACATAAGCATTTTCCTTCCTGATGGCCATAAGGACATTAATAAAACATGTTTAAAAGATTATCATGCTTAGTAGCATCCTGGATTTAGAACCAGAAGTCCAAAGGTGAACAAACCTGAAGGTGGATAGGAAACCCAGGAACGTACCTGAGAACCACAGAACAGTCTCGTTGCATTCGGAATGTATCACACAGATCATTGCCGAGCTAGAATGCTTCCGTTCCAATGTGTTCACGCAAAATGCTTTCACTTCTGTTGCCAAAAGGTGAGAAGAATGCTTAGTATTTTTAAGTGTCTAAAACCTTAAAAATGAAAGTTTTGCTTAAATAATATTTACTCTCATTATCAAGTTAAACCCTTTTTTTGCAAATTGTTCTTTCTTTATTTTTAAAGTTATATACCTTTTTATGTTGTTTTTTTTTTTTAATTTATTTTTATTATGGTGACATTGGTTAATGAAATCCAGTAAGTTTCACGTGTACAATTCAACAGTAAGGCATATATACACACAGACACACACACACACACACACACATATATACATATATATGTGTATATATATGTGTATATATATGTGTATATATGTATATATATGTATGTGTGTGTGTGTGTGTGTATTGCATTGTGTGCTCACTGCCCATAGTTAGATTTTTCTGTCACCACATATTTGACCCTTTTATCCCATCTAATTCCCCTCTTCCAACCGCACCCCCCTCCCTGCCCCAGAAACCACTAGTCTATAGTCCATGTCCATGAGTCTCTGTTTGTTTGTCTTGTTCTTTTGTTGCTTTTAGGTTTATATCCCACATATAAGTGATATCATGTGATTTTTCAGCTTTTTCTGTCTGGCTTATTTCGCTTAGCATGATCATCTCGAGGTCCATCCATGTTGTCACAAATGGCAGTATTTCATCTCTTCTTATGGCTGAGTAATATTCCATTGTATATATGTGCCACAGCCAGTCATCTATTGTTAGGACACTTCAGTTGCTTCCATGTCTTGGCCACTGTGAATGATGCTGCTGTGAACATCGGTGCGCAAATATTTTCTTGGATATATGTTTTCAAGTCTTTAGGGTAATTATGTAGTAGAGGGATTGCTGGATCTCCTGGTAGATCAATTCTTAGTTTTTTGAGGGATCTCCAAACTGTTTTCCATAGTGGCTGTACCAATTTTCTGTACCACCAGCAGTGTATGAGGGTTCCTTTTTCTCCAAATCCTCTCCAACACTTATCATGACTAGTCTTGTCGATAACAGCTTTTCTAACAGGTGTGAGATGATATTTCATTGTAGTTTTGATTTGCATTTCCGTAATTGCTAGCGATGTTGAGCATTTTTTCATATGTTTGTTGGCCATTTGTATGTTATCTAGGGAGAAGCGTCTGGTCAGGTCCTCTGCCCATTCTTTAATTGGAATGTTTATTTCGTTGTTGTTGTTATTGAGTTGTGTGAGTTCTTTGTATATTTTGGTTATTAGGACCTTATGGGAGGCATTGCTTTTGAATATATTTTCCCATTTGGATGCTTGTTTCTTTATCTTGTTGATGGTTTCTTTTGCTGTGCAGAAGCTTTTTATTTTATATAGTCACATTCATTTATTTTCGCTTTTACTTCCCTAGCCTTTGAAGTCAAATCCATAAAATCCTCTTTAAGTCCAAGTTCCATGATTCAGTTCCTATGTTTTCTTCTATGCATTTTATTGTTTCAGGCCTTATATTCAGGTCCTTAATATATTTTGAGTTCATTTTGGTGTGTGGTGATAGACAATAGTCTAGTTTTATTCTTTTGCAGGTGGTTGTCCAGTTTTCCCAGCATAATTTATTGAAGAGGATTTCCTTTCTCCTCTATATGTTTTTTGGCTCTTTTGTCAAAAATTCTTTGCCCATATAAACATAGATTTACTTCTGGACTCTTGATTCTGTTTCACTGGTCTGTGTGTCTGTTTTTCTGCCAACACCATGCTGTTTTGATTATTGTTGCTTTGAAGAATAATTTGAGCTCTGCCGACTTCAAATTATACAAATTGTACTTTAGACTTTAGTTCTATCTAAGTTGGATTATTCTGGTAGGACCAAAAGTTTTTAAGTGATGTGAGTTGTATTTGATAAACTCACAATTAATTCTATGCATTATGAGAGGTGCAATTAATTGGTATTTATAATTTCCCGCTTGATAATATTTTTAAGTTATAGATCTTTGTTACTTCAGTGGCATCAGTGATAGTAACATTATTTTGCACAGCACGATATTTTTCTTCCATTATGAAGGGAGAGACAACACCTATAAATTTAAGTGCGTTATGAAATTGGTGCAGCCACTCTGGGAGACAGTGTGGAATTGTCTCAAAAAACAGTAAATATAATTATCATATGACCCAGAAATCCCTCTTCTTGGTACTTATCCAAAACACTAATTTGAAAAGATATTGCAGCATTATTTACAATAGCCAAGATATAGAAACAACATAAGTGTCCAGTGATAGACAATACGAAAAAGAAGATGTGGTACATATATAAATGGAACGTTACTTGGCCACACAAAAATATATAAAATATTACCATTTGTGACAAGATAGATTGACCTAGAGGGTATTATGCTAAGTGAAATAAGTTAGACAGAGAAAGACCAATACCATATAGTTTCCTTTATATGTGAAATCCGAAAAACAAAACAAATAAAATAGAAACAAACTCGTAGATACAGAGAACTGTATGGTTGCCAGATGGGAGGGGGTTGGGGGAATGGGTAAAAAAGGCGAAGGGATTAAGAAGTACAAATTGGCAGTTAGAAAACAGTCTCAGAGATGTAAGGTACAGCATAGGAAGTATAGTCAATAATTTGTAATAGAAACGTATGGTGTCAGGTGGATATTCTCTTTGAAAGTGATATAAATGTCTAACCACTATGCCGTACACCTGAAACTAATATAATAGTGAATATCAACTGTAATTGAAAAAAGCTTTTTAATTAAAAAATGTAAATGCGCTATGTATGATACATAGTAAGGTTTAGGAAAATTGGGATTGAACTCCAGAATTATCGAATTGAAACTCCATCTACATTGGACCGGAAAGACTTATTTGGGAGTAAATGCTGCTAAGTTATTAACTGGTCATTAGCTGTACTAGTTTTCTAGGGCTGCTGTAACGAACTACCAGAAATTTAGCAGCTTGACACAGCACCCGTTTCCATAGATTAGATATCCCGCACAGCGTGACTCTGCGGGTTCCCAGCACATCCTCACAAGGCCAAAATCAAGGTCAGCCAGGCGACATTCCTTTCTGGAGGCTCTAGGGAAGAATCCTCTCCCAAGTACATTCCAAGTTCCTTGCAATTGTAGCACTAAGGTCCCTCATTGATTTTGATAGGATTTGGTCTCGGTTTGTAGAGGTTTCCTGAATTCCTTCACTGGCGGTCCCCTCCATCTTCAGAGTTAGTGATGATGACTCAAATCCTCACACTTCAAGTCTCTCGGACGCCCCTCTGCTTCGTCTCTCTGTCGCCTTCGTCTTCAATGGCATTCGTCTGACTGACTCTTCAGCCTTCCTTTTATGCTCCTAAAGGCTCAAAACGATCCAGATTAATTTCTCTATTTTTATAGCTAGCCAATTGGTAACCTCAATTCCATGTGAAAATTCCCTTTGCAGCAGTACCTAAATTAGTTTTGATTGAATAACCCAAGGACTGTATTCTTGGGGGGACAATTTTTAATTCTACCTAAGACATAGACTATTTCAGTTGTATTAAGGCAACAGAGGGAAAGAATAAAGAAATTTTTGAAAAGAATCTAATGTTTTGAGGAAAACATAATTTTATATTCTATCACTATTGGGACTGAAAAAAAAAACAAATCACCTCAAAAATTTAAATATGTCCCACTTCTCAACATTCATCCTATACTAAAATTAATTACACATCTGCTGGTATACAAAATTTTTCTTTACTTGGCTAACACATCTACACCTACTTAAAGAAACTAGTCATTTTGAAGGATTATGTATTTAATCATGTGATTTGATCAGCCTAAAATGGTAGGTTAGAATGATCTCCAAACATTAAAACTTTAAGCTGTGTGTTACTCTATGTATACTATCACTAAATAAAAATAAAACAAATTCTGTAGGCAGAAAATTAAAAAAAAAAAGAAAGAAAAAATTAAGAAGCAGATGCGTACTCTGTCATTGACAGCTGAGGGCACACACGCTTTTCTCACTGTCGCTTGAGCTCTCCACGAAATATTCTCTCTCTCTTAGACTTACTGCTGCACCAACAGGGCGGCAGCCTATTAAAGTTTTCATGGCTCGATGATGCCCTGTTTGAGTAATTCCTTTTTTTAGCATTGAGATAAAAACAAGTCTCTTTTAGGTATGTGTTTTTTTTGTTTGTTTGTTTGATTTTTGTTTTTTGGATGAAATGGTGCGTGTTTCCTAACGGGGTTCTTAGGTTGTAGCCGACTGTGTCTTCTCTGCAGAAGTGCTTTTATTTTTTTCCTCTGAATCCTCGTGGCTGGCATTCCGCTCTCCTCTTATGCATCACTTTTTGCAGTGACGGTCACTTGCTCGCCCGTTGCCATTTGCTGTCTTCGCTGCTATCTCTGCTTCCTGACTTGTCTGTCTTCATTTCTCTTTTTTTTTTTTTTTGGCTGTTGTTTTTCTTCTCTTCTCAACATCCCTTTTGCTACCTATTTCTTCCCTCTGAGCAGCCACGTACTATGGGATGCTCCAGGGCACTTCCTGATCGACAGAGGAATCCTACACTGGCTCAAAATGGCCAGGTTTTTAGAGTTCCACATTGCTCAGGCATTGGATGTAAGCCGCACTGGGAAAAGTGTGATCTTAGATGTCTTTGCAGCTAAGACAGACCCCGAAGAAACAAATGGCTAGAGGCTGTCTGCTAATGACATTCCCTGCAGCTGGGTAGCAAGTCTGTCCTTCAGAGAAGATCTTGGTGGCACATCACTGTCAACTGTCCCCCCCGAATGTTTCCTAATTAACCTAAGTTTGTACAATCCTGATGTCACCTGAGGTGTTCACTTGACTGAAATTCACTGAAATCTTCCCAGTTAATATATTAATTCAGGTAAAATTTATCCAACACCTAGAAAAAGCTAGGTCCTAGCTGAACCCTGGGGATTCATTCATTCACAAAACAGGCAAGGTGTCTGCCCTAATGGAACTTAACATTTTAAAGAAATAGTCAAATATACAATGTTGTAGAAGGTGGTAGCCTCCTTTCCCCCGGTCCCATAGTTCATTAGCTTAAATGAACTTAAGTTAATATGACTCCTTTCATGGCCTCTTTCTCCATGACGGAGATTGGTTTTTCTTCCTCCTGTGAAGTAGCCATCACGGATAGGTATACCTGCCCAACAGATCCAAACCGAACTGCCCTGTGAGGCAGGGGACCCCAATATTGGCTTTATCAGCAAGGAAGTTGACATTTTGAAATTAATTTATCTCTTTTGTACATTTTAATTCTCAATTTGATCTAAATATGGGAGGATAATAAACCACTATTATATTTAAACTCTCTAAAATTCCATCATATGATATGATGGAAAAAAGTGCTCTGAAGAATAATACGAGCCAGGTAAAAAGATAGAAATTGATGGGAATAGGTGATGGCTATTTTGTATAAGGTTCTTAGGAGATACCTCTCTGTAAAGGTGACATTTTGAGCAGAAACCTTCTCGAAGTGACCTGAGTTCTCTGGCCACTGGAAATCCACACTCTCTAGGTGTTAGTTTATCTTGTCCAGGCTTTTTATGTCTTTTAGATCTTGAATTCCACAATGCTGGGTCATTTATCACACTCAAACACTTCAGTTTCACAAAGACAAAAATTGCACCAAGCACTGATAAATTCAACTGGCTTTACTGAAGATACATAGGTGTTCACGTAGATGGGTCACGTCGTGCAGCTTTATAATCTTTAGCTGTCCGTTCCCCTCACCACTTCCGCCCTACTCCAAATTTTTCTCCCTTTATGAAGTGCAGGGTCTTCCCTTCATCTAAAGCTAGAAGCTAACTGACCGATAGCCCCTAAAACTGGGGTATAGCACGAGGTGAGGCTTACCTTCTATCATTCTCATATACAAAATTATTGCATTTATTTTTCTCATAAGACAGTTCGTTCCCTATGAATAATTCCAGTCAGAGTAATTTAGGTAATACTGCTATCTCCACATAATTTCACAGCAAAAAAAAAAGTTTCCATGTTTACATTACTCAGAATTTTTTCACAAACACACCTAAGTCATAGATGAGTGGTTCAAGGCACAAAATTGAATTCTATAACGTAAATGCCCATATGCGACCAACACAGTTTTCCTAGGAGTAAAGAATTTCCCAGGACACAGGAATTTCAGAGCTGAAACTTGGGAGCCCTGGGGAAACCAGAATATTTTAGGTTTCCTTTGACTTAGTTTCTAAATCTCCTGTTTTAAAGGCTGTGGAGAGACTCCACGAGACCCTATTTATAGCATAATTTCTCAGCTTAGTTCTAAGGCTCGGTTTTGTAAAGGATTTCTTGCCCACTCCCACCAGGGATAAATTCATCCCATCAGGACACCTTTACTCTCAGCATATCAGTTAGAAGTCCTGTTGTGTCTCCAGGAGTCTCTCAGGGGCCTTGGTTGGCTCAGTAAAGTAGCTCTCTTTGAGAGGATTGAAAGAAAACCTAAAAAAGTAAGCAGAAACCACAGCCATATATTGTCTAATTTCAGAAACAGTGTTTCTATCATGTTTGTCACCTTCCAGTACTAGGATGACATAATTGAGATACGCCTGTCCTCTTCATCTCTTGCATCTGGCCTTATTTCTCTTTTAAGAGGATCCCTCCTGATCTTCCTTCCAACATCACTTTCTGGATAAGTGGGGGAGGAATTTGCTATAGTCGAATTTGACAAACTAAAATAGAAAGATGATTGCCTCACAGAGGCCTCGGCATTTTCCTTCCCCAAACAGAATGGAATATTTTTGCCAACAGGCTTTCATTTCTATGGGGTCACAGATATTCTGGCTCTAAGCATCCCATGTTATAGAAAAACAATGTTGTATGCAGTAACTGACCTGAGCCAAGTTTAGGGGGTGGGGACAGGAATTCTTAGGGGTTGTTGGGAACCTACCTGTTTACCCAGTTCCATGAGGTCTTGCTTAACAGTAACATGACCTCAAAAGTCCAAGTCTATGCCAATCTCAGGTGTTTGAGTTTGAACCGACGCTTCTCACGGCAAATTTGTTCTTGCTTCCTGCTATTAAGTATCGTTTCCCTAACTTCAGCTTCCTTTCAGAATAAATTTACTTAATATAGATGAATTTTATAACCTTTAATTGGCTCTTGGGACGTCTTAAGTTTCTAGGTAAGTTTGGGGATATTTTCTTCCTAGATCATTGCCTCAGATGAAGCCAGATCATCTAACCACATCCTGTAGCTCTTTGTTATACAGATCCTCTTGAACTATCCATATGCTCAAAATTCGTGCATAGGTCTTTCATTCTTCCCCTTAGAAGAGAGCAACAATTTATTTTAGGAGTTCCAGCAACTCTCAACATCAGCTGATCAAAATAATGTAATAATGATGATGATACTACTGTTTATATCTTAGCTTTTCTGAATGCCTTTTAAATCATCATGAGATCAAAGAAATTGTGATGGTGTTCTAGTATCTATCATATAAATGTAGTGATGCTGAGTAGTTTATTTTTTAATTTTACACTCTTTTTAAAAAGAATCATTAACTAAATATCTGTCATTGTTTAAAACAAAATTCCATTGTTAATTGTTGTAAGTGGAGTTTCAAAATGATTAAAAGTGTGCACGCGCACACACACACACACACACACACACACAAAACACATTCAGATATTCACAAAGAACTGCTAGCTAAACTCGTGAATAGCTTATTCCTTTGGCTATAACCAAGTCAGTTCCTGGAACATCTTTTGGCATTTGAGTCTCTCAATTAAATATCAAATCCTGATTGAAATAATGGCCTTGAGTTTCTGTAGTTATGTGACTGTGTCTCTAATACTGAAAAAGTATTCTTAGAAGCAGGTTCTTTGTCTTCCTTTATGAACATATCATTGTGAAAAGTTGTATGTACATACCTATATTATAAATCACATTTGAGTTGGAGTTCCTTTTAAGGTCGAAACAGGATTTATAAGGCCCTACAGGCATTTTTCCTTTGTGTACTGAATCTTCTTTTCAATATTTTTGAATGAATGTAATATATCTTCAGTCAATTTGAATTCATTCTGATCTTTGTCAGATTAGATGATCTTTTTCATTAGTTTCTGGTATCGGTTAATATGCATTGTTTCCATATAGCCAAGTACACTTTTATCACCTTCGTTTTCCCTATGACTTTCTCCAAAGGTGCTTCAGTGTTTATTAAATAAAAAAACTACTTTTTATTCAAAATATTTGAATTGAAACTATAGAGAAAAAAGTTACATCCTAAAACCACGATCTATCAAAAAGAAATTTAAAAAATGAGTCTTTTGGGTTTCCGATTTGGGAATATGAGAAATAATAGCAGTAAGTAGATTCAAAACCACCAAATACTCTCTAAAACAAACATCTTATGAAGCTGCATAATACAGAATCTAGGAAAATGGAAAGAAGATGGAATTACACAGAAGATTGTTGCTCTGGAAATTGTCTAATAGTTTAACTATAATTCTCACATTTGCGTAACTGTTATCCATGTATCACGTAGTTTAGCACTTAATTGTTTTTTCTATTTTAATCTTCTTAGTCTTATGGAGGGCAGGGAATACATCTAAACCTTTTATGTCCTCCTTCAGCATTGCCTTACACAGGGATAAGCATTTAAAAGATGCTTAAAATTTTCGCTTAATTGACCTTTTTTCCAAAGTGATTGATAATATTTTTTCCCTCACAATGAATGAATTGAAATTAATTTGGCAGCAACTGTGCATGTGACTCTGATCCAAGAAAGGAAAGCTTGGGAAGTTTGGGGCGAGTCATTCATCATGATAGAGTGTGAAACGTTTTCTTGTAGTAGGGTAAGAATGTCTGAAATAGTATATACTAAGTGGCTGACAAGCAGACCGAATGATAAATGGGGTCATTTTACTATAACATGGGAAACTTTGATTAGGAACATATCACCTGGAGTCTTTTATTGCCCTATCCACCCCAGGAAATTGCTCAAAACCCTATCAGGAATTGATAGTTACGTATTTGGTGCAATAATGAGCCCCTGGTGATTTGTTGCTTTCTGAGTAGTCTTACTAAGCTCTGACTTTCTGTGTCAGGCTGTTCTCAGCGTCTGCCAAAGCAGGCTGACATTCCAAAACAGAGTTTAAACCACTTGAATGCTCAGAAATATTGCTATCAAGAGCCATAACTAGGGGCTGAAGACCATGACCTATATTTGTATAGGATTTTTACAAAGTTGGCAACCTGTCATTTTATTTTATGGTTAACTACCATGACATGCTGAAGGAAGAAAGTTTCATTTCTCCTCCATGGTAAGGCTAAGCCTCTAATATCACACTTTCAAATCTCATGAGACCTCTCTTTCTCTTAATGTTTGAATATTTACATATAGGTTTCTAAATGAAACATAAGTATATTCAAAGACTGAGAATCTGTTTTATAGAAACATTAATAAATGTGAAGTGAAAGAAAAATTTAAACATTTTTTGGTAGGATAACTATATTATTTTGTTGTATTTAGGTAGACTCAATTTTAGCGCGTTACAGTTTTAATGCCTGGATTTTAAGAATGATATTCATTTCAGAAATTAGAACCAATAATTTAACCCACATTGCCTTGCTTTTTAAAAAGTATCTCAATTCTAATCACTTAAAAATGTAATGGCCATAATCTTTTATGTATTTTTTTAAAGAAAAAAAACATAAAAACATCTAATATTTATTTATTTTTATTAGTAACACTTTTGAGATGTAATTTCATCTAATTCTGGTATCTGTCTATAAATTTTAGAATTAAGGAATGATTTTCATATTCCATGCTTCATAGGTATGGGCGAATTACGAATGCAAGAGGAGAGTACATGGATTTTATTTTAACAAATAATTCAGCTTTTAAGATAATGAAGCAGTATCTCAGGCCAAGGATCTAAAACACCTAGTATATCTTTAATATGTTAATTCTCCATACATTTATTCACAAGTGTTTTTTGACATAGCTTTTGGAAATACAAAGTAAATAAGGCAAGATGTCTGCTCTCAGGTAGCTTGTACCAGTACGAGTAAGTGCTGGTGTATGTAAGTTTAAGGTAGACAAGACTAGCAATGCCGCAGAGGTAAGCATAGTTTACGGAAAAAAAATGACAGAAAAAAGAAAACCAAATAAATTAAGACGGGTATTATTAAGTTAAAAAATTATAATTGTTAAAAAAGAAAATTTTGATGATTTTGAATTCAGGAAGAAGCAAAACCAATCTTGGAATTAGGAGGAAAGCTATATAATTCCAGAACAGGGACACCCCGATAAATCATCTCTGGTTGCTTAGAGAAAGAAGTTGGCTGATTTCTAGAAAGTAAGTTATGTTAGAGAAAAGTAATATACAATATAAGTAAATTATCAAAATAACTCTTCCCTCCCTTTATTTCCTTCTTGAATCAATTTTATGCTGTTGGTAAGTGTCTGGGCCGATGTCATGCAATGTATACTGAACATAGTATATAACGTGTGTGTATAGACATATGTATATGTCTAGACATGTATCATCTATCTATCTATCTATTTATCTATCTATCTATTTATCTATCATCATCATTATCTATCATCATCATCATCATCATCATCATCATTATTATTATTATCTATCTATCATCTATCTTTTCACCAGCTAAACAGTAAATATTTTTCATTACTTCATAGACATGCTATCACAATTATTCACAATTCTTTTATAGAGCCATTTTCTTATTCAGATAACCACTCTTTTTAAAGTTGTGAACATGGCAAAAATGAGGAATTATGCAATTACTTGTAAAATTCAACCCGTAAATCGATCTTTTCTAAATATTCAGAATGGCATATCTTGGGCTTTCTAGATGTCAGTGGACAAGTGACGGGGGTCCTTACAAGCCCTGGCACCAAGATAAGTAAAAAACAGATAACGATGTTTGGTTTTGGGTGTGAGGCCATCACCTCTAGGACCCTTGCCCAAGGCTGACTATGGATAAGTCCCTTCCGGCCCCTACGAGCCTCCACTGCTATACTCCTCGCTACTGAATATATTATTGGTATTGATGTATTACTTACATACGCTCTTGCTAGCCTTCGTCCCCAAACCCTGACAGGAATCGCTGCTACTGTGATCACTTTGGTGGGCACATGGAAGACTGTGAACCAACCAGACCCATGGATTACAATGAAAGGCCTGGCCATTTGATGGAATGATTGGCAAGCCTCAGGTAGACCTTTAAAAGAAGCCCCCTGTGGGGATGAAACATTTAGGTGAAAATCAGTTCTGCTCCTGGAGTTTTTATGTTCCCCATGTGGCTGCTCATTAGGGAGGCCCATACACTAACCAAGAGATGATAACCATTTTCTTAATTATATGACTCGATCGTATATATATATATATATAATCATCTTTCTAATGTAATACCATTCTCCCCTCTCCTCTTTCTTCTTTTTCCCGGGGCCCTGAATCTTAGGGTCACCCGGCACCCTACAAATTCTTCCTTCTATCTTTAGCATTCCTTCTCTCTTAGTAAACTCCTATTTAGCATACAAAACCCTGGCTCAGATATTGTCTTCGTCGTTAAGGCTTCCTTGCAGTCCTCACTTAGGACTTCAACTTTGATGGCTCTGCTGTTTTTCTGCAGCCAGAACACTGTGATAGCTTTGATATGTGGCGAAGCAGAAATCCTCAATTATGATATGTTGCCTCCTGGTAAGGCTGTGTGTTTCTTTAGGAGGGGCATATCTTACTCGACATCGTGTCCCAACCCTTTGAACAAAGGCAGGTAAATTGTAGATTTTCAATTATTTTTCTTAATTACATAAATAAAGAAATAATAAAAACCCGAGGAGACTGAGGTCATTTGTCTATGTAACTTATAAACTAGACCTTGGTGTAAGTGATACAGCCCGAATGGTTGGAATCTCTTAATGTTCACTACTAATTGCTGTCACTGCAGCTGTATCCATGTTTTCTGTAGAAAACAGACTATTAGAACTAGGAAGAAGCTAAGGGATCATTTTGCTCCACCCTTTAATTTGAATGATGAGGAAATAGTGACTCAAATAACTTGACCCATATCTCACAGCTGGCTGTTGGTAGTATTTGGAAATATGTTCGTTAAGCATTGTTCTCTTGCAACTATGCTACATTTGATACTTTGCTGTAAACAGGGAAGAGCTGACTTTTATATATTTATCTTACCCCTCATCTGAGCCGCATCAGAGAAACTAGATTTATGTTTCTTAATAAACCTTGCATAATATACAACACACAAATAGTTTATTCTCTTTCCCTTTTCTAATAAACAGTTGTGGTAACATTGCTTATCAATTTTGAATCTATGAAACAAAATTTAATTAACCAATAATGATGTATAGTTCAGATTATGTTACCAGCTTGTTCTATATCTAATATATGTTTGAAAATATTACTTTATATTTTTAAGTTAGAATGGCTGTGTTTCTGTAAGACCAAAGCAAAGCAGACAACTTTTTCCTCCCCATTGGTGAGTTGCCCTTGTAAACAGTTATTTCAAAATATATATTCTTAACTGAAATTTATCTCAATGGTCCTTATCCAAATTCAATGACTTCGTTTAAATCTTATTTCAGCAATTATGATATCTGTATTATTATTTAGAGGCCTGTCTTTTATCAGGGTTTTAATAGCAGCATTTCAAAATTTTATTCATTTATAGAAGTAAAGAAATATCTCCATTTCAGGTAAAATGTAGTTACCAAAGCAGTTCGCAGACTCATTATTGTTTTGTCTTGTGAACATTATTTTTCCATCTACTGGGCTGGTACAGGAAGAGCATTTGTGAAAAAAAAAAAAACCCTGGGTTTTCATCCGGCCTTCATCTCAAAGGAGCTTTGAGATCTTGGGTAGTTCACTTAATTTTTCTGTTTTCAGTGATCTCCATGAATGGATTTACTCTTAAGGTCAAATTTTCAAAATAAATGTTATACCAAATTAGTTGTCATCTTGATCTTTCTCTCTGAGACAGTGCAGTGTACTATTTAAGTGCCTTGAAGCCGTGCTGCCTGAGTTTGTCATTTATGAGCCATTATCTTGGAAGAGTGACTTAAATTCTCTGGTCCTGTGTTCCCTCCTCTATTAAATATGGGTAACAATAGTATCTATCTCATAGGGCTGTCACGAGGATTATGTGAGTCATTACATGAAAAGCACTTAGAGCAGTACTAGCATGTGGTAATTCTTCTTCCTCTCTTGTAACTACCTGCCTATTACCTAGTGCTATGCTATAATGACATAGATTTACTAAGAAGCAGCCAATTCACAAGTTATGTATTACAGCTGGAAATAACTTTGAGAGAGAGAGAGAGAAAAAAAAGAACTCTATAGGAGAGGACTCGGATCCATGTGTAACTATTTCCCACTGTCAGAAATGAAGTTTCTGCTGAGGATTAACTACGCAATGTGGGTTCTTGAGGAGGCAGCTTTGGCACTGTAATGAGCAAGTACAGACATCAATACAACTGGAAAAGGCGATCCCAACCTCTGCTTTACCCACTGAAACTGGAAGCTTTTATCTCAGATCTCAAATATTGCTTTCCCCGTCTCGCTTTAAGTCAATAAAAACTTCAAAGATCTTTTAGAGTTATAGATTTAGGCTGTAAATCTGTTCATTTCAAAATGTTTCCAAGTTTAAAAGATGATTATAATATCATGGTCATTATTCATTCAAGTTTTAACACTGCCATTGAAGATTTTTTACTATAAATATATATATATATTTTTAATGAAGTGGATTACTATAACAATAGCAACCCAGTTTTTCCTGAGGACAACCATTATCAGGTCCTATACTATACTAAAAATTTTATAAGCATCATAGAAATCAATGAACAGAACCACTTTTTTTTTTTGGTATTTTATTGGCATTTTTCAAATGACAAAACTGAAATTCAGAGATTTAAGTAACATGCCCAAGAATACAGAGCTACAACGTCAGTCAGTGGTAGAATGAGAATTTCATCCCCAAATAGTCTGGCGTAAAAGACCATGCTTTCAAACAATATCCAATGATGACTCATTTCCTAAAAAAGATAACATGCCTCACTCCAGTTAGTGATTCCGACTTAGAGAGATCTAAATGGGGATGGTCACAGTAGCTGCTGCTCTTTGTGTCGGACAAACTCAGTGATGCTCACTCATGAAAGAGGTATACCGAGAAGTAGTTCTCAGTAGTTGTGAAGTTTCAGGTTCCTTGTACACTGGCTGTGATTGGTACCCAGAGCAATGCATGAGCTCACGGGTGATGGGTCTGATTTTCTAAATAAACTGTCCTGGGAGAATAGGTTACTAGGAGCTAGGTGACCAGTTCAGGAGAAAGTGGCGTTGTTCTTCTCAAAAAGATCATTGATTTTTCTCTCAGGTTTCTGTAGGGAGTTGCAGGATAAATTTCTATTTGCTAGAAAATGATAAAAAAAAAAAGGTATTCATAGGTGACTTCTGTGTTTTAGAAATACAATCTCGGAAGGCAAAATGGTAACAGGAAATAACGAGAGTTTCCTTAAAATTATTTTTGTGGTTTCCCAAGACAAAATGGCTTTGAAGGAAGGAACTAACCAATTCGATTCAAGGTTATTTTCAGGTGTCTGAGAAAAAAAGGATTTGTAAAAGCAGCTGAATTAGAAGAAAGTTATCTTTATTGCAGTGTAACTTGTTATAAATTTGTATTTATTCATGTATCGATACAAAGCTTCATACATTTGATGGGCCAAACCAATCATCAAATCTTTGAAATAATAAAGGAATAAGCTTCGTTTTATTCCATAAGAATGTGCTACCCGTAGCCGAAGGGGCATAAGAGCATGATGTGAAGCATTAGGCAGAAAAGTAGTTTATGATTAATTTTTTTTTCATTTTTGTTCTTTATAGTTACCTGAAGGATTAGTTAAGTCATAAGCATTTTCCTGTATAGACTTAATGTGTGAGTCCAGAGGGATTCTCATCAAGCCTACATGGGTTTTATTTCAAATACTTTAAGGGTATAATTCATGAAAATATTAAACACAATGTGTGTTCACGTGTAGAAGTCATCGACCGGGATCGTTTTTAGAAAAGCTGCCTACTTCATTCCAACGGAGGAGAATTTATGTTGCCTGTTGTCGTAACCACTTGAGCACCCTCATCATCTTTAGGTCAGAGATGCATTTTTAGAAAGAGCCAAAGGCTCATTTACAGGACATAATAGAAAGTAACAGCTGGGAAGACATTGTTAGTGTCTACTGGGTAATTAAAATGAGTGCTCAGGATAAGCACGCAAACAGAAATACATATTTATTTGAAAAATCACAGTGGCTCCTGAAGAGCTCCTGGGGCTGTCAGGTAAATAAGCAGCATAAGTAGAAATGAGGAAGTGGCACTGTGTGTGACAGGCACTGAAAACGCTCAGGGCGTACTGCTGTCCGACATGCCCCCTTGTGGCATCTGTGGTATTGGCTGCACGTTGACCCTCTGCCTGGGCCTTTAACAGGTTCTCCCATCTTTTCACGGGATTCTGAGATCAGGCACATTGGGCATGTTACCTTTTAACCCTCTGATGAGAAGAAGGCAGGGAGGACAGGGTCCGTTAGGTGGGCGTAGAATCACGGAGCAAGGAGCAGGGCAATCTGTGATCCTTAGTTGCCAGACTCTATAAACGGGACTGCGGGGGCCGAGGGGGTTTGCAAAAAAAAAAAAAAAAAAAAAAAAGAGAATCTTTTTGGAGAGAATTGTGTGTTGCCGAGGTGAAACCCATCATGGTGGAGGGATGGGTTGCGCTTCCTTTAGCTCAGATCTGGAGATTAGGGTTTCAAAGAGATGTCTAAGGAGCTTCA
The DNA here is from genome assembly GCF_014176215.1 of Rousettus aegyptiacus. Classification (NCBI taxonomy): domain Eukaryota; kingdom Metazoa; phylum Chordata; class Mammalia; order Chiroptera; family Pteropodidae; genus Rousettus; species Rousettus aegyptiacus. The sequence goes on along the minus strand of NW_023416291.1, from coordinate 50,339,523 downwards.
CTTTTCCAGCAAAGTCTGTGGGGACGAAGAAGCTAACTCTGGGCTTGTTAGCTGCTCTGATGGATGAATGAGATGTGTCTGCTTGAAGAATGGGCTGCTCTAACTCCCAGAATTTCAGGGTGTGAAGGATGTTGATTTCCACGGCTCGGAGGGCTGTTTGGAAGAGTAGGCTGGCCCGCAACTATGCTAAGAGGCCTTGGCTGAGAGGAGAATGGTGAATAGAGCAATTTTAAGGGGGCTTTGGGTCAGGTGGCAGAAGGAGAGAACAAACGAGAAGTCATAAACTGATAGCGAGAGGGAAGATTTCCTTGCTTTAAGAGACTGCAGGAGGCTGACACCTAGAGATGCAGAAAGGTTGGGAGGAGAGGAGCAGAGGAAGGAAGTGCGTAGAGCCATCTTAAAAGTCCCCAAGTAAGCTTGAGAAAAAGAGTGAGATTTCAACATGGCAGGACCAGTAGAAAGTAGTGCGAGATTAGATCGATACCACTGAGAAGACTTTTCTGAATTTTATTTCCCACCTAATCCTCACCTAACATCTGGAGTGGCCCCAGAGTACAGCCAGTTTGAATTCCCCCATTAACCCAACTCGTCATCTCCCCCAATGGATCCACAGGTCTAAGCTAAGGGAAGAGAAATATTTCAGTTTCGATTGTAATGAACAGATTGACAGATGCTGGGTGAAGACTCTCTTATGACTAGAAGTGATCAAAGGAATTTTTATTGTCAAATAAAAATCATGGGCTAAACTCCAGTCTTAGCCAGGGGTAGGGAATATTATCTCCACAGGGACAGTGAACAGAAAAATTCAGATTTTTTTTTTCTACTTTTCACCTTTGAAATTCCACTTTTCAGCATAATTGGTACAGCCTTTTTGGATATTCATAAATTCACATTTGTTCCTTGGTAACAAGAGAGTCAAAAGTCTCAATTCATGGTTGATTAAAACTCAGAAATATTCTGGGAAGGTGCATATAGTCGAATTAAAATGATTATTAATATTGAAAACTTAGGGAATGCTTTGCTTACTTGAATCCTAAATAGACTAATGAATGAATATTTTAGCTGTCATTTTTAGTTGTGTACTTAAATGCTGCAAATGATTATTGATTATTGATGTGTGGCCCGTGAAACGTTTTTACATGTTGACATACACCTGGCTCTGTTTGGGTTAGAAACAACTGCTTGTTGAATGGCCCAAACATGCAGTCGGTCTGGCTGTTCCGGACTCGTTTAAGGGGTTCAGTTCACCATCAGGGCACATCTCTGTTTCTGGCTGGTCTCTCTTCACTTTCCCCAGCCCAATGGTTCTTCTCTATACTCCTTGTTCTTATCTACTTCTAAACATGTCCAGCTCAGGAGGACTAAATTGCAGCGACTCTCAGTGCTGATGGGCTGGCTGGCATCCAGGCTCTTCCTGTTGGTGATCTTGTTGGACCATTACGTGCTGATTATGGCTTATTGATGATGTCCGTGAAACTGCTTAAGAGGCCAGATGCGACATCTTTAAGCAGTGGAAGCCTCACAGCTGGTTAGTATGTTACACACCACTTCTGCTCTCTACACACAGTGACTCAGTACCAGATAACCTCCCGAAGGACACGTGGTTCTTGATGGATTTACTTTCCGATCTTTAGATGCTTCAGCTCACATTGCTGCCTAAGTAGAAACTCAGTCGTTTGATGTACTCACTGGTATTTTTTTTCTTTCTATTATACAAAGCGTTTTTTTTTTAAGACCTTTATTGACTTTAAACAAGTTTCTGAAGTGCATTTTCATAGTTGAAGGTTTGCGTATGAATAACTAAAAATTGGAACCTTTGAATATTTGGGCTGTGGTGGAGACAGACATGCATGGATTAAGCTTGGAGATACGTTCATTCTCTTTTAAAATTTCAGAAGTATTATAACCATAAGTATTCCAATTTGGCCAAGACACGAAATTAGTTATGAAGATCCTTTGAAATTTTATTTCACTTTGAAGACTGAGGCAATACTAATGTTATCTAAGATATCGAGGATTTTTTATATGATTCTGTTATCAAGCTTTTTACTGAGCGTCATTTAAGGTTTATGTAAATACTACAAATAATTGTTAAACATTGAGGTCAGCTCTCAGGTAGACAAAGTAACTTCTAAATGAGTTCAGTTTTGGAGATGAATGCTTCTATTATTTTAAGAATTAGTAAATGGATCGGTATTTGCTTCAACTCCTGCTTAACACATCTGCTTATCTTGTTATCCTACTAGCCAAGAACACAGTGATATTCCACATGACTGACATCATACATATCTTAAAATGACAGCTGCTGATGTAGGTGATTCGTGCCGTAAATTACTTCCTGACCACTAGGTGGGGCTATGAAACCTCTTGAATTATTAACAGAGCTCTTGCAAACATTTACATTCCTTGAAGGGAAAAAGTCTTCCTTGAAAACTTCTCAAAGTCTTTTCTCTCTCATTTTTAACCCCATCTCCTACTGGTAACTTAAAAATGATCCAGAATCTCTGTAATGATGTCAAAGCAACATTGCGATAACAACATGGAAGTGTAACCATTATATCATGTTCCAGAGGAAAAAAAATGGATATTATTGCTAAGGTTATCTTACACTTAATTCAGGCCTTCCATGAATAGTAACCAATCCATCATGGTGACACACATTTTTCCCTTATTTTAATTTTTCTATTTATTGGTCCAAGACACAACTCATTAACTTCATCTGTTTGGATTGTAGACCACAGATCACTTCTAGGACTTATGAAAATGTGATTATATCTGGAGTGAGTATATAAGCCACGACCAGTATAATACTTTTTCTTTTCATTCTATCAATCCTTCATCAAGATTAACTTTGTGGTAATCTGCAGGTCCCTGTGACTCTGGAGGAATGAGGATCAACTTGGAACTGCATATGAAAAACAGTATTATTGTGCACTATTTTGCTATTTAATGTTTAGTTTGAATTTAGAAGCAATCATTTTGCTATTTTGGCTTTCAAACAAATTTAACCAGCAAAAAAATTTATTTTTTCTAATATCTCACTGTGGTCCTTGAAGGGATTCTAATAATGTGCACAAAGTAGCTATTCGATGAGAATGTAGTAGATAAATGAAAGGCTCAAGCCACCACGATTGCATTTTATATTATGAAAGCAGCGCTGTTTCATTTACGTCTCTTACTATTGTCCATGTTATAATTTATTAAATCATCATATAAATTCAAGTAACAAGCTTTAAGTAGATGTGATATTTCATATTTAAGACAAATTTGGGGATGCTGAAATAATAATTTAAAGTCCTAGAGACTATTGTGTTTTCTATCAACTCAGGTATTTAAATAAAGTCACTTTAATCTAAGGTCTTTCTTTTGAATCTAAGGTTAATAGAAGTTGATAAATGGGCAGAATATTTTTGATGAAGAATATTGGTGAAGAAAGGCACAATAAGAAAGTTGTTTTTTTTTTTTTAATTTGTTGTTTTTAGTGGAACAGGGGCATAAAATGAAAGGATGCTTCATATAACTCTTTGCTTCTAAAATGAGGACGTCCTGGAAAACCATAGATAATGAATCACCCAGTAATTTCTGCTGCACTCAAGCCAACCAGATGCAAATATAGGAACTAAAATGAGTCGATTTTACTTCTGAGAGTAAATAAAACCCCAATTCCCTTTCAGTATGTAATAGGCTTCTAAGAAATGTGATACCTGGGCTAACCGAAGCAAAACACATTAAAATATGTATGTTTCGTTTGCAAAATGTAATTAGCATACTCCCCTGATTTTGACAGCAAGACAAATTCATAACAGAACATTCAGAAAATGCAAAAATTACAAATGAGACAATAAGAATTAATCATAATTTTATTACTCAAAGAAAACCTTTAGAGTTGTGTATACAGGTTTGTGTACTTATGGAACCATAAATATGACTATATTTATCTAATTTGTTTTTGCTTTTTTCCTGTAGTATATAGAGAACTTTTTAAAAAAGAAAATCACTACTTTATCTTCTAAAACATGATTTAGTAACTGCAAAGAATTCTATATAGATATACAATAATAATTTGACCAAGTATGCATTTTAGATTTCTTAACTATTGTAATCAGTGCTACAATGATTTCTTTCCAGTTCTATTGAGGAAAAAAATTGACATATTTTACTGTATAGGTTTAAGGCGTACAGCATGATGGTTTCATTTATGTATGTTGTGAAATGATTACCATAATAGGTTCAGCTAACATCCATCTTCTCATATAAATAAAATAAAAAGAAAGAAAAAAAGAAAAAAGAGGAAACAAATGTTTTCTTTGTGATGGGAACTCTTAGGATTTGCTCTCCGAATATCTGTCCTGTTCATCATGTAGCGGTGTTAGCTACAGTCTAACATGTTGTATGTTCAGCCCTAGAACTTAAATTTATCTTATAGCTGAAAGTTTGGGCCTTCTGACCACCTTCCTCCGATTGCCCCTCCCCCCACCCTTTGACTCTGGTGACCACAAGTCTGATCTCTTTTTCTATGAATTCGAGTTTTTTCTTCAATGGGAGATTTTTGATTACTCATTAAATCTCCTGATAGTAAATGTTCTATTCAGATTCTTCCCGATTCAGTCTTGGTAAACTGTGTGTTTCTAAGAATTTTTCCATTTCTTCTAGGTTGTCTAGTTTGTGCTTCTTATAACCTTTTGAATTTTTGTATCAGTTATGTCTTATTTTCCATAGTTAATCTAGCTAAGAGTTTGGCAGTTATGTTTATCTTTATGAAAAAAATCAACTCTCAGTTCGGTTAATCCTTTCTATTGCTTTTCTGATCTCTATTTTATTTAATTCTGCTCTCACTTTCATTATTTCAGGTGTGACCGCTGTTTGAGCTCTGAGGACGGAAGGCAGGGGTGGCGGAAGTGTCCTTGGCTGAGAATAGCAGGATAGCCCTGCTGGTTGGGTTCTCTACCCTGTAGAATGGGTTCTACAGCCTCACATGGGTTCTCTGACCAGGCTTACTAGATATCCGGGACTGGGTCCTACATCCAGTAGTGTTCGGAGCTATGAATTAGCTTGCCCAGGAGGGCAGGATGGGAGCCAGGGCCTGTACAGACGATGGCGGGGGACCTGAATCAGGCCAGAGTCATCACTGAATTGTCTGCGCAGGTGAAGTTACCTGCAGATGGGGAAAGCCGCGGGCTGTGCTCTGTGTTCAAGTGTCACCATGCGCCGGGCTGCAGAATGGGCCACGTCAGTTTTCACGCACTATGGTTATGCTTCTCGGTCAGACGGGCCGGAGGCTGTATCCGCAGTTAGCGGGGTCATGAATTAGGTTCCCTACCCAAGCACAGCAGAGGAAGCAGCTCTAAAGCTGATAAACCTCTTTGTTGTCCTAACTCAAGCTGGCCCACGTCCTATGTAGCTCGACTGGACAGGGCCACTGGGTTTGTCGTGCCAACCGTTGGCTCTGCCTGCCTGCCAGTCTCTTGGCTAGAGTGACACTGGGTCGCACAGCTTCCAGGAGTTGTCTCTAGCCCTTCTGGTCAGATGGGGCCAAAGATGCTCTTGACAGCAGGTGGGACTGTGATTCAGCTCCCTGCCAGGGCTTGGGCGAACCGGGCTCTGGGGCCAGCAAAACTAACCTTGTCTGAGATCTGCATCCCGCCAAGTTCCCTGGTCAGAATGCATCCGTGACTTGGTGCTGCAGATAAGTCATCGGTTGAGATTCCTGCTCGGCAACGTTAGGTATGAACTTTGTCTGCCGAGATCCGCGTGCTGGTTGCTGCGAGCTCCTCCCTCCTCGCTTCCCTGTTAGAGTTTGATTCCCAGAGGTTGAGTCCCATGGATGCTCCTGCAATCCCTGTGGTGCGAGATCGGGGTACGGGATCCCACAAAGTGACCCACAATGCCGCAGGGGCACTGGTCGTCCCTCCCGGGTTCTCTTCCCACTAGAGGAGCTGGAGACTCGGAGGAGACCTCTTTCCACGGTGCTCACTGGGCTGGGGGAGCGGCAGCGTGGTCAGTGCAAAGCCGCTTCTCTTGGTGTGGGGTGGGGGTGTGGTGCTTTGGCCTCCCCCCGCCCCCTGTGTTCACGGATTCTCTAAATAGTGTCTTATTCTTGAATAGTGATAGTTGTTCTTGTGACAAGTGAAGTTGGGAAATTCTAGGTCGCTATCTTGATTACGTCACTCTCTTACGATGATTTTTTGAGTCGATAGAAGGCAAGAGTCTGTCTCAGAATACTATTTTATGTATTAATTTTCATATAATGGTTACATGACAGAAAACGTGTCTATTATGTACTCAATTCTACATTTCATGACTTTCTTAACAGGCAAAAAGGGAAACCTCGCAGAGCACCCCAGTTCTGTTGACAATGTGTGGAGGAAAGATGGGGGGTAAAGGGTTTGTTCGGTTGTGTTTTTGAAATGGTTGTTAGGAATATATTAAAATTATGTAGATCTATACTTTTGAAGGGGCTCGAACTTCTGTTTTCTTAGGAAAACCTAAACATAAGATAATGCTCCCCAATGCAATCACATCTGTAACCCACATCGAGGCAGGGTATATTGTAGCGAAGGGCAAAAAGCCTTAATGTGCAGGCAGAAATGACAATGAACGTTTTACTAATTTCCTGTATTTGACCAATTTTAGAAAAGCTCCTATAAACTTAGCTACTTTCTCCAGAAACCCAATGAAATAATAATATCCAAAAGTTGTATTGTGTTTACCAACATAATATTACCAAGCAACTGCTATTAGCTGATTTCCATTATGTAAAACTATTTTATAATTTTCTGCACTTGACTTTTTTGACTTTCTATTTTAAAATAATTTCAAACTTACAGCAAAGGCACCAAGATATTATGAAGGATGGACGCCCATAGCCCGGATTCCACAACTGATGACATTTAACCACACTGGTTTTATTGTATTCACTACCTATCTACCTATCTACCTGCCTAGCTTCCCACCTATGTATACCTATGCATCTGGCAGGAAGATCATCTAAGTGAGGCTGTATTCTTCTTATTAGACTTTATCCCATAGGTTGTCAGAGTATCAAGACTCCTATTGTCATTACTGGTGGTGTGAACTCTAAGCACTCGAAGTGCTTTCTCCTAGGTACTGTTTTTTTTCTTTGTAATGAATAATTTGGATTTTGGGGAAAGACACTTTGAGAATATGTAAATTCAGCTCAAATCTTTATCCATTAGTTTTAGCATCCACTGAGGATTTTTGCCTGAAACACATGACTGCGATTTTTGCCAAATGATGGTTTTCTCATTTTATTATCCTTTACACAAAGTGCCAGCTAACAATATCATTCTTTATTTTGATGTTTAATTTGCTGAAAATCTGTCCAGTAGAAGAATTTTAAGCTGGTTTCTGTGTCATTTTTGACATTTCTCCCTTAATTTCCAGTGTATCAATATGTTCTAGGCATATTTGTATTTTTTCTGTCTTAGTGCCTCAATAAGCCATTTCTCTAATGAGCCCTGATTCCTGGAAAGTGCTATTTAGAAATCAAATATTAATAGTTTAGGTACACTTACTGATACTCGATCACAATTTCCAGTCCTGTACAGTTGGCTAATTGATGAAACTAGGAAAAAACGGATGTATACGTGGTATACATACGTGTGTGTTTACATTTATGTTTTTCACTCTCTCACCTTAAACTCACACCAATGCCTCAAGTTTACTCCAGTACCTCCAATTCTAATCCGCATTCACAGAATTTATTCCAGCTTCACTCCCTTCTGTGTTCGTAGTTCTTTTTTTTTCCTGACAGTGAGAACCCTGACTTCTATTTCAATACCTCTGAAATCGATCTATCGAAATGACCCCTCAGAGTTGCTGCCCCCAAATTTGCCTGGTTGTCATTTTGCAAGGGTGTCTGATTCCCTCGACTGTCTCCAACACATATTGCAGAGGGGGGAATGACAAAAAGGAAAACGATGTGACGAAAGGTCTCCAAAAGCTTTTGACTAAATTACCCAAAGATGGAAGAAAGGAAGGCAGTAAGAGTGGAAAGAAGGAAGAAAGGAAGGGTATGTATTTTAATGGATAAATAATTTTGTTGGATCAAAGTCTTTACTTTCAGCTTCTTTTTTTTTTTTTCAGTCAAACTAAATATATAACATTGAAAAAAAAAAAAAATCTTCCTAAAGAGCAAGATGCAAGCCTTTGGTCAAAAATGAAGGCCAATGTCATGTGACATGATCTGAGAATTCCTGCAGATTATCTCCAAATCATGATTTTTCCCTTTGTGATCTGATCAGAGGTGATGAAACTCTATAGATAGATAGCTGGCATACCTCAAATTATCCTTAATTCATTTCTATATTGGCAATTTTCTTTAAATGATATTCAGGTATTAATGTTAATGCTCTAGAAAACAGACTTTTGATTTTTTTGAGTTGTATTCACTCAGGAATATATATTTTTTTTTTTTACAGAACATCAAAGGTATCCAGAGAATTTTCATTTGATTCCCGATTAATAGAACATAAAGTTAAAGTTGTCTTCTCTATCATCTTGTAAATAATTTAAAATAGAATGAAAAGCTAATAGCTGAAGTGCCCAATTTTTAACCATTTAGTAGAATCGTTTACCAAATTTTTCAATGGCACAGAGGAGCTGAATGCAAAAGAAGAGAGGCTAAAGCACAAAAACCATAATGTAAACTGAATACTGTTTCATAAGAATACTGCACACAGGACTGAATTATTTCAAGGAAAAAATATATTTTGCAATCAAGTTAAATTATTGACATTACGTTTGAGGGCTACAATGAATGGGCTGCAAGCTCGCATGCATTACCTTTTCTGGCCTGTTTACTTACAAAGCTTCAGTCATAAATGATCTAATATCTTTTTGCATTGTTATCGATGTTTCAAGCAAAAAAGATTGAATGCTTGCGGTGGTATTGTCACACAGGTTTCGGAATTGACAAAATTTATTTATTCAACCAATATTGATTGAATACCCACTATGCGTTAGGCACTTTTCAAATTCCTTACAATATTGTGATAAATAAGATGTACATTCCAGTGATAAAAAGTGAAAAAGAGTCCATGTCCTCATAGATCTTACTTTAGGAATGAGGCAGACAATGAACGTACTAACTATACATATACATACAGATACATAAAATACTTCAGATAATACTAAGTTCTATGACGAAAAATGAAGGAGGCTGAAGAGGTACAGAGGTCAGGGAGGTGCTACTCTGTCAGAAACACAAACCACTGCAGAATCAGTTTTACATCTTAGAACTGAAAAAAAACAAAAAACAAAAAACAAAAAATAACCGAGACAACTCTCTCATTTTGCGAATGTTGTATCGAACTACTGCAGAGGTTGTGACTTGCCTCCAATCCTGTGGCCACCTGGTCTTGGCTAGGATTTGAGCTCTGCTGTCTGGTAGCACGTTAGTCAGTCTCTACATGTCACCTCACTGCCTGGTTGCCATTTTGCCTCACTACAAACGTAGGACGAAACTGTAGCGCTTCACCCAGCTCCTTGGGACCAAGACCTTTTCTGCACTTTTTAAAAATGTATTTCCTCAATTTTTTTGATCTTTCTGTACATAGTTTTAAAAGACAAAGACTGTTATATAATAATATAGTAGTATATATTATATTTTAATAATATGTATAATAACAGAACAACATAATGAAAAACAGCAATCTTTATTCTTTTCTCTCTTGGTGCCAAATAGAATAGAAATTCTGAGAGGCAATCACTTTCCATATTTCTGATGTCTTTTTTGGAAAAGTACCACTATATATCTAAATAATATGCTCATACTTCTATTCCCAAGTTTTCCAGTTTTTGAACTTAATAGTTTCATTGAACAGGCACAGTTCCTGGAATGTTAAAACAGCAGGAATTAAAATCTCCCCTACAGTTCCCCTAAATTTATTTAGTGGAACTAGTATTTTTCTTGATCCTTGTCTTAGTCTGTTCGGCTGCTGTAACAAAATACCAGAGACTGGGTAGATTATAAACAACAAACATCTATTCTTACAGTTCTGGAGGTTGGGAAATAAAGATCAAGGCACCAGTTTTCTGGCCATAGATGGCTATCTTTTTTCTCTGTAACCTCACATGGCAGAAGGTTTATGGGATCTCTTGGCAGTCTCTTTTATACGGGTACTAATTCTATTTCTTAGAGCTCCACTTTCATGAAATAATTACTTCCCAAAGGTCCTACCTCCTACTGCTTTAACACTGGACATTAGAATTTAACATATGAGTTTTTGGGAGATACATTCAGTCTATAATGTTCTACCACTTGACTCCCCAGATTCATGTCCTTCTCATGTAGGAAATACATTTATTTCATCCCAATAGCCTCTGAAGTCTTATGTCATTCCAGCATCAATTTAAAATCTAAAGTCCAATGTCTCACCTAAATATCATCTAATTCAGACATGGGTGAGATTCAAAGTATGATTCATCCTGACGCAAATTCCCTTCTAGCTGTGAACCTACAAAATAAAAAATGTTATGTGCTTCCCGAATACAATGGCGGGACAGGCATAGGATAGACATTCCCATTGCAAATGGGAGAAATAGGAAGAAGAGAGCGACAGGTTCTGAGCAAGTCCAAACCCAACGGCGCAAGATACAACATCCGTTTATGATCCAAACACTTAACAAAATTGGCATAGAAGGAAAGTACCTCAACATAATAAAGGCTGCATATGACAAGCCCTCAGCCGACATTATACTTAATGGTGAAAAACTAAAACCTTCCCTCTAAGATCAGGAACAAGGCAAGGCTGTTCACTATCACCACTATTATTCAATATAACATTGGAAGTCCAAGTGAGTGCAATCAGGCAAGAGAAAGATATAAAAGGCATCCGAATAGGAAGCGAAGAAATCAGACTGTCATTATTTGCAAGATGACATGATTCTCTATGTGGAAAACCCTAAAGACTCCCCAAGAACACTACTAGAAATGATAAGCAAAGGCAGTAAAGTTTCTGGATACAAAATCAACGTTCAAGAATCCATAGCATTCTTATACTCTAATAATGAAATGTCAGAAAAAGAACTGGAACAAATTTTGTCATTTTTTAAGGTTTTAGAATAATCCTCTTTGGCTCAATGATCTGCCCTCCACACCTGCTGAGGCAGAGGGCCTACCTCCATGCACACCGAGGTAGGGGTCCTGCCTTCTGAACCAGATGGAGTGGACACCCCACTTACCAGACCCCCTTGGCAGCAATCCTGTCCCACGATATTGTTGGACAATGGTTGAGCCCCTCAAGGCTCCTGACAGCCTTTCTTCCAGGATTTCTGGGAACTTTGCCTCCATGGCTTGATTGGACTAGCCAGAAGCAGCCCTCTGCCTAGATCCTACACATGTCGCCTGAGGGGGTCCTAGCCTGCAACTCTCCCATGCCTGTGACCCTGCTGGGTATTCTATGAAATCTGGGAGAAAGCAGACACGCCTCTACAGTGTGTACTAGCAGAGAAGGTGTCTTGTGGACGCTACTAATATTTGTCACCTGTGCCTTACAAAGGGGCGGCCATCATGGCGCTTGCAACACCGGAGCCTGCTCAAGCCACACGTAGGTCAGCCAAAGAGGGTGGGGAGCAGAGCTTTTGATGTGCAGCAGAGCTCCCCAGGGGGCGGGGTGCCGACAGCCCTTCCTTCAAAACCACTTCGATGAGCCCTGAATTGCTTTCAGGGATATTCTTCCACTGTCTCGGAGACTAGCTCCTGGCTTCTGATCTATACTAATCTCCTTATCAAAAATTCTTTTGGCCACATCCTTGGTATTCTCTTCTGACTATGCTTTCTCAATTTTTTTTTTTTTTTTTATAATATGGGCATCCTGAGAATTTTCTAAATTTATGAATTCTGCTTCCTTTCTGATTAAACATCTGACTTTAAGCCATTTCTTTCTTCTCGCATTTTACAATAAACTGTCAAAAGAAATCAGGCTTTGCCTCCCACACTTTGCTTAGAGGTTGTTTCAGCTAAATAATCGCCTTCATTGCTTGGAAGTTCTACTGTCTACGAAACATTGGGACACAAACACAATCCAGCCAAGTTCATTGTCACTTGAAAACGAGGACGGCCTTTCAGCGCTCAATAGCATTCCTTATTATAATCTGAGACTTCATCAGAACGGACTCTACGGTCTGTATTCCTACCTCCACTCTGCTCAGCATTACTTAAGTGTTCTCTAAGAAGACCGAAGCACACTTTTCTTTCCAAATCCTCACCTTAAAGGTCCACTCACTTCATCTAGGTTTCCTCAAGCATCGACTTCAAAACCCTTACAGCCTTTGGCCAACTCTCTGGTGAGAGCCAGCTGCCTGGTTCATCGGTGACCATCTTTTTGCTGTGTTCCCACACAGTGGAAGCTGTGAGACCTTTCCTGGCCTCCCCAATTTTACTTATGGGCTACAGTTATCCAACTGAGTGTTGAAAACATATTTTCAATGACCTTTTGGAATATGTGGCATATTATTTTGGAGTCTAAGCCCAAATTAAGGATTTAAGCTTTTAAACATTTGATTGCAAATATTTTGCACTAGTTTCCTCCTACAAAAGATGAGAATACAGCTTCTTTCCCACATTTCTTTTTTTTCCATCTACTTCCCTTGCCTCCCTCTTCCCAAAAGAGTTATATGACATTTTGGGTTGAATCACTATTTAGTATATACATTGTTATGATTATAAATATTTGAAGACAAGTCGCCATTTTTTACAGCTTTTTTTCTCTGATTTTTTTTTTGTTTCTTTTTAAAATTGTTTATATACCTATCACCAACTAATTTCAAAGCATTCCAATTAAGCTGCCAATATTGCATTAATATGTTCAAAAAATCGGGAAAGGATATCAGTTTTGTTGTCATCATTGTTGTTGTTTTGGCAGAGAAAACTCTCCTAGATCCTTTAACTTCATGCACCAACCTGGACTGATCTCTCTCTTAAACCCGGTGCAGCACTGCGGCCTCGGACCTCCTTTGACCACGTGACTTCATTGGGCTTCTCACCTTCCTTCTGCATCAGAGCCCTCCTATCGCAGAGCGTCATTTGACTTTTGCTCGGTTTACTCGCCGACTTTGCGAGAATGAAAACAAGGTTCGCTGGTGTGACTTCGTGGTCTGAGATGCCTTTGTTCGACCTTGACGTTTGATGGATGTAGAATTTTAAAGACTGGGCTTCACTCTTCTGGGTGCCGTGGGCTGTGATGCCGTCTGCTGACATCCTAACGCTTGATCTTTCTTACGCTCTTTCTTCTTTTCCCATTGATCGTGCTGGCCACCGAGCAAGCCCTGGCAGCTCACGCCTTCGGTTCCAGCAAATGATCTTAGAATTCCTTGGATAAGTCCCCCTCCCAATTTCCTCTTTCCTTTCTTGCCCTTAATTTCCCTTTCCTTTTCTGGAACATCTAACTTATTATTTGAACCTCCTCGAAAAGTTCTTTATTTTTAAAATCTTTTCTCTCCAATTTACCACCTCTTGGTCTTTTCTGTTTCTAATATCTGGGAAATTTCTGCAACTTTTAAATTCCTTATCTTCTATTGAATTTTTATTTATTTGATGAGAGAAATATTTTCTGAGAACTAGTTTTGTTTTTTGAATGCTCTCACGTAGAACAACAACAACAACAAAGGCAACGAATGCTTTTATCCTAGATATAAAGTATCTTATTTGAAGATCTCAGTTATTTATTGTTTTCTACACAGTTTCTGTTTCCTTTGAGTTCCTTTATTTTATATTATTTTGATCTCTTTCTAGAATTACAAACCTCTTTTTAAACCTGTGATCCTCATTTCTGTTTTCACTAATGCACGAGACACTAAGATGCTGTTTGGGAATTCTGTGTATGCAGGTGATTTGTGGTCCTGTGGTCTTTATTATAGTGTTAGCAGCAGGTGACCTGCCAGTTAGAGGGGGGTACTCCGAACTGTGCAGTTGTAAATGTGGCTCCCAGCATTCTCCGAGTCGGTTTGAGGTTGATCGTGAGTTTCACTGTTCAATAGGTCAATTTTCACTTCATCCCACACTTTTGACTACAGCATCCCATATAACTTTAGTCATGCCCTTTTGTTTCAGAGTCGACTCTGTCTGCTTCTAGTTCCCTAGAGAGAAAAGCATTAGTCTTCTGTTATGGTGGTGAGAGGAGACAACCGCCTGGCTGTATTGGAAGAAGAAAGGTTTCTTGGGCATCTAATCGCTACCTATAAAGACCTTCACACACTCCTCCAGTTCTTTGTAGTGCTTCTAAGCCTGGCTTCAGCGATATTCAGAAGTCAACTTTCCTTATTCAGCTAGGTCTATTACCATTCTTACTCCACCTCTGAGATTTCAAATTTCGTTCATGTCTCTTGTCACTGCCATATTTTGGATTCTCATCTTCGATTTTGCGGATTTACGTCTCTTTTATTCTTTCACTGAATTATCAGTGAAGTTTTGAGATAGAACAGAAATAAAACATTGTTTAATCTATCAGGTTACATGCAAGCCTCAGGTCTTCTCATCTGTAGTCACTGCACTTTTGAAAAGGACCAACTTCAAATGAATTAGTGTAATTTAGTTTTTGAAAACATGAAACATGTTAGGTATACACAAAAATAAAAATAATACATGTTTATTTAGAATTAGTCCGCATGACTGGGAGAAGCTTATTATATGAAAATGCAGGACACAGTTGGATGCATCCTTGTTCTTAACCAACAGCTAGATCAATATCTTTGGATGGACACCCGCTGTGTTGGAATACATATAGTGTTTGATTCAAAGTCCACGTTATTACTATTTTGAATTGTGGATAGCTACAGTTTGCATTGATATTGAATATATCAGAAATGAATACATAAAAAATCTATAGAGGGAAAGATAGGTATAGAAATTCATATGAAACCATATTAAGTGAATATTCAAACATGAAACATTTTATCATGTATCAGCAAAACGAACTCTACTATTCAGCGTTGCTTATTGTTATGATGTATAGAAGTTATTCAATAATAATAGTATTAAATTTTAAAAGTATTTCAATGAAAAGATTTTAAAAAGATAGCTGCATGTTGCTTCTTCACTATGCCCAAGCTCTGATCTGCTAACTTGTCTTGGTTTAGCTCTCTTTTTAAGCTTGGTTCTTGTAAGAACTTAGGATTTATTAATTAAGTGTCAGTCTTTTATCAAAAATCCTACTTCTTATTCCTGTTTTCTCAAACCCCCCACACTTTCAACAGCTTGACTTTGTCACGCAGACCTTGGCTGTAAGTGATCTTGAAACAGCCGAGTTTGAGCAGTACAGATCTCAATATTCCATTGATTCTCTCGGAGACACACTTATGTAGCTCATTACTCAGCCTATGTCTTTTCTTGCTTTGATGGGGTAGTCAAAGACCGCATCCATGTGTTTTATAACTTACTAAATGTTGATAACTTCCTGCCGAAATACCACCATAAACTAATCAGACCTTTGTCTACATGTGAAGAGTTCCTTTTTGCATAGTCTTTTTTTAAAAAATAAATTTATTGGAGCAACAACATTATATATGCTTAAAACATACAATTCTATAATACGCCATCTGTATATTGCACTGTGTGCTCAGCACCCAAAGTCTAGTCTCTTTCTGTCACTATATAGTTGACCCATTTTACTCTCTTTGCAGAGTCTTTTTAAAAATTAATTAATTTATTTTAATTAGTTTCAAGTATATAGTACATTGGTCAGACATTTATACAGTTTATAAAATGATCCCCCTAATTGCTCCTTCTCTCCTCTGGCTCTCCATCTAGCCAATATATTAATTAATGCTAACTGCAATCCCTACGCCATGCCCCCCATCCCCGTGACCACCTAACAGGCACTTCTTTAATTCTTCACTCCATTCTCCCAGGTCAAGTTTTTGACATTCTAAATTAGGTATTTATTGAAGAGTTGACTTATTGAGTTTTTCGTTCTGTAACAAAAAATGTTTTTTAACAGAATATAATTCTGGGAAATGGGGAAAACTTAAAAAACTGAGTGATGAATATAGTATAATAGCACTATAGAAACCTAAGCATCAAAATGGAAAGTGAATATGCAAAAGAAAACAGTGTAGCAAAGAAAGAAACAAATTAAAATAATTATTTATAACATGTATTTATGAAGTGCTCAACTAAAAGTGAATAAAAATGAAGAGAGATTTAAAGATAGCTGTGGTGATAAAGGGAATGACTATAACTCACTGTGACTGTTTCTCCATCAACAATTACATAAATTATTTAGACTAATTGAGAATAGTCCAGTTAGCAGTCAACAAAGCTCCATTATTACTAAATCTTCTATAGCTTTGAGTAAGTCTGATCTTCTAAACAGCCTGAAACCTTTCTGATGTCATATAATATAGTTTTTAAGACAAAGAGTAAAAAGAATGCATTTGGTCAAAATAAAAAAGGCTGTAATAAGAAATCTAATATTTTTAGAGGAAAACAACTACCACTTAACATGATCAAGGAGTTCATTTATAATAGTTATTTGTCAGAGGCAAACAGGAAAGTGCTATGAAGTACTCAGCTTCTATAAGACAGATATCCCAATTGCCTATAAGACTGTATTTGACATTGTTGAGTTCTTGCTCTGCAGAATTGAAGGACTCTATTAAATAACAAAAGGATCTTCTCTTATGGACTATTGCCTCTAATTTGTGCTGTAAATTTCTACAAATGACAGTTCAAAGTCAAGACAGTTAACACCACAAGTGCTATTACTACCAATGTGTGAATAATTTTAAATGTTGCAGCTGATTTGTATGATTTAATCTAAAACACTGTATAGCTACTGGTATTTAGTAGAAACTTAAAATATTCTTATTATTGATTAGAAGTTACACTTGGTGTTCTTAAACTGTTTACTTATCACTTAAGTAATTATTTTATTATTTTTACAAGAAGGAAAAGAGATTTGGTGGCAAAATCATGCTGAAATTTCTCATAATCACACTAAACTTGTCTAGACACTGTAGAATGCATATTCTCCAGATCAATGTAAATCTGAAATTGATAATATTTTTAAAGCAATAAAAATATTAAAACTGACTTAGAGAGCCAATAGATAATTAAGAGCTGATATAGTATTTATGGATGTTTTAATAGGCTATGGATTGATTTTTTTCCATCGTTTCTTCTTTTTTATGTCAGAGGCATCATACTTCTGAGGGACGTTATACTGCTCTGTTTACAACCCATTCTTATCATTATCATTGCAAAGGCTATCGCTTAGTTTTATTTTATTTTTACTTTCCCCTTAATCATCTGCTACTACTTCTTTTCTCCTTTCTCCTATAGGTTCTCACATTTACAATTTTATTGATTACCTTGGTGTGTTTGTGTGCGTGTGTGTGTGTGTGTGCGCATATGTGCACACATGTAATCATAAAATGCACAGTGAAGTTTGTGTTGTTTCACAAGTTATATTGTGACATTGTACTTTAATTTACATGATTCTCATTTCTGCAACAGTTTCCACTCTTTTTAGTCTACGAAAGTCCCCTATCCCTTATAGCCCAACAAGTTTGGTGTTTATATGCAATTCTAATTTCTGCCAAATTTATTCACGCACAGAGATAAGTCTTCTTTGTATTAATTTGCATTTTTTGACTACAAGGTGTTTATTCCTTGATTTCAGATGTAGCAGATATCAGTTTCCAGTTTGCCATTTAGCTGTCTATTATGTACATGGCTGATTAGATATCCTTCACTTTGACATAGTAATATGGAGAAAAAAATTGCTTTTGTTTTATTTTCAGCCTTTTCCGTCTGTTTCCTTCAAATGCATCTATTACACACGATACATTGCTGAGTTATTTTTTGTTTTGTTTTGGTTTTTATAAATTCAGTTTGAGAACCCGTGTTCTTTGGACTAGAGGATTTAATTAATTTTTATTTTACATACTTATACTTGTTAGGAAAGACTGTCTCCGTCTGTCATATTGATGTAGGTGACGCTCAAGAAGCTCAGCTAAGAGTTGCTTCATATATAATGTCTGCTCACTATCTTGCCAGCAACTTCCCCTAACAAGGAAGTTGCTTTTTCCAAATCCCAGGTCTATTCTTGATAGGCTCTTATCTGGAAACATGGAGAAGAGGATTCTGGGAAATGTACCACAGTACGAAAAAGAAGATCATAGTCATGCACAGAGAGCCATAGATCTCTTTGTGACAGTCTGGGTTTGGCTCTCTATGACCACATTGTCAGTTGGGTCAGTTTTCCCTACTAACTACCTTCAACGCTGTTGTCCTAGGTCGTTTGACGTGGCCATTCTACTCCTCAATAGTTATCATAATCTTTCCTTACTTTGGTCATTTGTCTATTGAGAAATACTTACTCATGTGCTCAGCATTGTTCTAGGTCGTAGGTATACAATAGTAAACAAAATAGTCAAAAATCCCTTCATATAGAGGTTATTTTTTAGTAACTAGAGTCAGAAAATAAACAAAATAGCTAAAACATAAAATATTTTAGGTATTAATGGTTGATACAGAGAAGAAAATTCAGGGAAGAGGTACTAACAGTATTTGGCAGTGGTGGAGGAGAGTGGGGAAATATTACACAGTGTAGTTCGAAAAGGTTTCATTAAAATTGTACCATTTAAGTCACTTGTAGAAGTTGATCACTCCATCTAACTTTCCTCCATGTTCTTCTCATCTCTTATATTTTCAGTTCTCGATTCCTTATTTATTTTTCTCCATAGTATTTACAGTTCTCTCTCTTTCTCTATACACACACATATACATATATACACATTCATCTTGTTTTGAATATTTGTTCACTGATGTATTACCAGCTCCTAGAAAATGCTTATCTCATTAAAAAAAAAAGTGATAAATAAGCATAGTTCGATGAGAAATTGAATGAGCGGCTGAAGGAAAGCATTTCAGGAGGAGGGAACAGCAGTTACAAAAGCAGCGAAAGTAAGAATGTGTATGATGAATTAAATGAAAAGCTAAAAGGCAAGTCTAGCTGTAGTGAAGTGAGTTTAGAAAACAACGGTGGAGATGAAAATAGAAAAGGAACGGAGCAGGAGGTGGGTGGCAGCCGATGTAGGTAGGACTTTTGGTTGTCATGACTATGGTTTCTACTCTGAGTTCGACGGAAAGCTGTTTGGATGGGTCATATTAATGGCAAGACCTCGCTTTTGTTTTTTGTGAGATCTCCCTGACTGATGTGTTGAGAATTATTTGAAGAGCTAAGAATGGAAGCAGAGAGACCAGTTAGGAGGTTCTTGCAATAACAGTCTTCCCAATATTTGCTATTGTCCAATCTCTTTAAATATAACTACCTTATTGTCCAGAGTACTGTTTCTTCACTCCGTTCAGAGCAGGGAAAAATAAAAGCAAATATAAAGTACCATTATAAATATACAGAGAAAAACACTAAAATTTTATGATTTGGCTTAAGCTATGTACATGCAAGTAAACAATTTATATCTAGTATTAATTACTCTTAATAATTCAAATTTTAAAAATTTCAGTGACTGTAAATGTGAAAGGAAGGCATGCTTTAGATAATATAAAGTCTTCTAGCATCAAAAATTTTAAAACATATTTTTATATTTAGAAAAAAATTTCTCAACTATATTTGGACGACTATAATATTTTCTAATACTGATATGAAATAAATGTTTTCTGGACAGTTAAATTTATTTTATTTTTAAATTATTTTGTATAGTTTTATCTATACAGAACAATAGCTGTGCATTTATAGAATTCATGATGCGATCCCCTGATAACTCCAGCACCCATTTGGCACTACACACAGCCATGACAATAATATTGACTATGTTCCATATGTGATCCTCTACATCCCCGTGACTGTTTTGTAACTACTAATCTGTACTTCTTCATCCCTTCACCTTTTGTTTGTGTATTATCTAGTTTTTTTTTTTGTTTTTCTGTTAATTGGTTTTTAGTCTCATATTATTGTGATCAGAGAAGATGCTCCATCTAATTTCAATTTTCTTAAATTTATTAAGACTTGTTTTGTGTCTTAACATGTGGTCTATCCTGGAAAATATTCCATGTGCCCTTGACAAGGATGTATATTCTGCTGCTTTGGGGTGAAATGCTCTGAGAATATCAATTGAATCCATCTGGTCTAGTGTGTCATTTAAGGGTGCTGTTTCCTTGTGACTTTCTGTCTGGAAGATCTGTCTATTGGTGTCAATGGGATTTTAAAGTCTCCTAGTATGAGTGTATCACTGTTGATCTCTCCCTTTATGTTGGTCAATAATTGCTTTATATATGAAGGTGCCCCTGTGTTGGGTGGGTATGTGTTTACTAGGGTTATATCCTCTTGTTATATTTATCCCTTTATCATTAGGTAATGTCCTACTTCGCTTCGCATTATATCTTTTGTTTTAAAGTCTATTTGTCCGATATAAGTATTGCTACCCCAACTTTTTAAAAATTTCTATTTGCGTGAAATATCTTTTTCTTCACTCTCTGTCTCTGTGTGTCATTTGACTTGAAGTGGGTCTCTTGTGGACAGCATATGCAAAGGACTTGTTTTTTTATCCATTCAGTTACGCTATGTCTTTAGGTCGGAGCATTTAATCCATTTACATTTAAAATGATTATGGATAGGTACACAGTTATCACCATTTTATTATTTATCCTTATGGGTCCCCCCTTCTTCTTTTAACAGAAGTCCCCTTAACATTTCTTGTAATTCTGGCTTGTTGGTGACGAATTCCTTTAGCTTTTTCCGGTCTGGGAAGCTCTTTTTCTCACCTTTAGTTTTAACTGATAGCCTTGCAGGTTAGAGTAGTCTTGGTCATAGGTTCTTATTTTTTATCACTTTATCTCATGCCAGAACAGGCCCTTGATAATGTCCGTTGGCTACAGGCTCAGCTGGAGATGTTACCTGCAGCTTCTTTGTTAGTCTGAGGCTTTTCAATGTTACTGAGCTTCTCAGGGCAGGGAAGCTGGGTTCCCAGAGGGAGTGACCCCACGTCGTGTTCTAAGAAATGCATTCAGAAGCTGCAAAGGATCCCCAGAACATCACTTCTGTCTTATTACACAAGTCAAATAAATCAGTAAGGTCAATCAAGAGTCAAAAGGAGAGGAATTAGATTCCTCCTCTTGTTGGAGCGCTCTGAGGTGGGTATAGAGTGAAGAAAGTGATGTGGTCATATTTGGAGATCAAATGCTATACTCATAAATCAAATTTTTGTCAGAATATAGTCAATAGTTTGAATTATACTTGAAAGCAAATTGATGGATTATGCAACAAAGCACTAGCGTGGGAAGTTTGATTGAAAGCATCTCATAGGCCTCCGAGTTTGGATTCAAGCTTAGAGAGAAAAACAAAAACAAAAAATTCGGTAATGTACCATACTTAAAGCTTCTATCTTTTGCCTTTTTGCCTTGAACATATGACTTAATTATGCAAACTTCGTGAAATTCGTTTGAATTTGCATTTGCGATGGGTGGAGCCCTAGATGCGGTCTTATTACAACCTTCTAAGAAATTCCAAGTTTGAACTAGTCAACCAATGACAGTCAAGACACAGAACCACGAGAGATCATAAGTTGTCATTTTGGACCAGTAAGTCTCGGACTGGCTTGTTATTCAGCAAAAACTAATCCAAAACAGAAATTAGCACCAGAAGTCAAAGTGCTACCATAATGAAAATCATAACATTTGGCATTGTTTTGGGAGGCGGAAGTGAGCAGAAGTTGTGAGCGTCTGAAGGAAACTCTTAGCAAAAGATGAAGGATAGTGAGATTTTTATAAGTAGACACTGGAGAAAAGAGTGTCCATATTATACAGTGGCTGAAAGTTTGGCAAAACTGTCGTAATGTTGGAAAAAACAAAATATACTTTAAAATGGTAGATTTGGTTTAGAAGATTTCCAGCCCGAATGTTGAAAGTATCAAATGGTTTCTTTTTGTCATGCATGACAGGATATGGATACAGATAAATGATCAAAAAAGTAAATATTCATGATTCAAGTGGAATTTAGTAAATTATAATGGAGTTTGGAAATTTAGGTTTAAATGTAAAAGTATTTATTATCTCAAAAGAATCTCAACAGAAGGCACTTAAACTAAGAAGTAAACCTATTTTTTATTTTCCTTATCCTGTTCAAATTATTTTCATATTTCATCTCTTTCATCGCTAATTTGCCAGTGCTTAAACTTCTATGCAGTTTTGTCAAGCAAAGATGGAGAAATTTTTATAATTTCTGACACTGTGGCGTTTATAATTAGAATAAAAGATAAATCTTGAAAACATAATTGGAAATGTAATGACTGCTAATTTGGTATATGGATTAACTTGGCGGGTCTGGGCTGTCCAAACCCCGCACATTCCAAAAAAAGTTTTCACCCTTGACCATCTACCCTTGGATATAATCTTTAAGTCCTTGGAATTTCCTGACTGATAAAAGTATCTTTGTTTACCTGGGTCTTTGGGCATGCCGGATAGTTTATGCTAACAATGTGATTTATGTAGCATGTAGTGCCTGGAGAAGCTAATAGTGATAGCTATATTTCCTGAACAGAATATATAGCCAACATTATATTTTTTTTTTTTAGGAAGAAGAAATATTTTTTACTAAGTGGTGTTAAATATACATATTTTTCATATTAGGCACAATCAATACTGAAAATACCATGAATGGAATTCTTTGTTTTTGGTCAAATCAGTATTTCTTCATCAGTAGAGAAAAATCTAAAGACAAGATCATCAAATACATTATTTTCTGCTTGTCTTAGGTGGTTGTAGGAAAAGAAAAACAGATACATCACAAAGAATACAAATTATTCAAGGAATCATGAAAAATAGGGACCGTCTAAAAGGACAAAAACTTCGCTTCATTGCTCCTTATACTTGAAGATTTTATGCACCGTTAATTTATTCAGGGAATTCGGATTCTAAATACCCTAGCGGAGTCAAGACTGCTTTACTCAAGGGGTAGAAAAAATGCCACAGGGTTTTCAAATCAGAATTCACGTTAATAAGTCTAAGAACAAAGGCTTGTCTACTGAAACAGAAAGATTAACGCTACATATATTTCTGTACCTCATGGTTTTTTTTTTTTTTTTTTTTTTTGGCATTAACACAAAATGTGTTTTGTTGACTCATGGTGTGCCATATTAGTTAAATTAAACATCAAGCATCTGTCTAACTCAAGATTCCAACATGAGTATGTTGGCAGTCTCAGTGAAACTTGAGCTGTTAAAGGCCCTCAATCAGTCAAAAGGATAGAGCTGCTGTAATGGCAAACTCAGCAAGCAATTACATCAAAGGATTTAAAATCTATTTCAGTAATGCCTTCTGGATAATGACATTGATCTCGGCACTCCCCTTACAGATTTCCTGGTATTGCGAAGCCGAGTTCTGCGTGGTTTCACATTTAGAAAAACACCATTCACCATTGCTTTTTATGTAAACGTAGTTCAGTTCTCTTGAATACAACCACATGGCTATTTCTGATATAGTGTAATAGACTTTTATCCATAAAGCCAAAATTCATACTATGTACATAATTCTTTTTGTTGTTGTTGCTTTTTTCTGGTACACCAAAGTGGTAGAAATGAAAGGAGGACTTTATTATCTTTTACATTCATGCTTTTTCTCTTACTCTAAAACAAGCGCTATAAATAAATAGATCGATCCATTCATATTTTGCTCTTTCTCTTTGTATTTTAATCTTCACTCTTTAATCTTCACTTTTAATCTTCACTAAAGGTTTATTTACCTTTAGGAGTTAATATGCATAAGTGACATTATTGCAGATGAGAATATTTTAAATTAAAAAATTTTCCCAAACCTGTTTCCTTCCTTCCTTCCTTCCTTCCTTCCTTCCTTCCTTCCTTCCTTCCTTCCTTCCTTCCTTCCTTCCTTCCTTCCTTCCTTCCTTCCTTCTACTATCCTTCCCTCACCACCACTCCTACGTTTTTCTTGCAGGAGGGGTGCTTAGGGGATAGATTTATTTAGTGATTTTCATGAACGATCTGTAGATCATTTAAGCGGGCTTTAATATTACCCAGGTATTTTTTTTTTTAGCTGTTGCTCTAAGGAAGGAATAGCTAGATGTAAATATTTACAAGGATGTAAATTCATGCTTAAATTCAGGTGCTTTAGAGCAGATGTCAGTAAAAATCATGTTGCGGCTTTTTACAATAAGTAAAGATACAAATTGAATTCTACTAGAGACTACATATTTTTAGTGTCATATAAATAGGTAACACATGTGCAATAATTTGATTATTTTTAATTTTTCTTTGAACCTAGAACCTATTCTAAAACAGAATCTCCAGTATACAATACACAATAGTGGAATAGATCTTGTATTGTTAAATCTCTGTATCACCTTCTAAATATGCTAATGTCCTTTCTATCTTAAACATCTTGGCACAATATCCTATTAATTGCCTACCATTTCTCTCTAGCCTTTACAGTCAGACAGTTGAGTTCTTAAAAATACTTTTCCATTTCCCACCTCTAATTCATTCCTCTCTCTTGACCTCAGCTACTAGGAGAGAGATAATTAAGAGTGGTTAATCAGCCTTAATTAATCACCCTTAATCACCTAATATCTTCCTAGTCTTAAGGGGGAATGAAGTCCACATATACCTATTTGAGTATACTGGAGCATTTCAGGATGTGAGGGTATTCAAACTTCTATTACTCTGTTATCCAGCATATTCATAACCAAGTCACTACCTTATACATTTAAAAAAAGGAAGGAGTGCCTAGATTCAGCTGATGGGATTGGGCAGGAAAGAAGTGGTGGGGGACAGTAATGTGACCTTGTGAATACAGCTCTCTTGGACGGATGCAATGTACTGCGTATTTGAGGATGCAGTTGGCCTGGCCCCAGCCATATCTGAGCTTTACATGAGAAAGCAGCAACTTTCCCTTCATGAAAAACTGTCTCTCACTTTGCTGTCTGAAGCGAAGCTGCTGTCTCAGTCACAGAGGTTATAGAGATTCTCTGAAATGTCTAGGCCTGATTCACTGATGGCTTAGCCAGGCTAGAAGCAGATGTTGTGTTCTATGGGTTGGGGAGCGATCCAGCCACAGAGTCGACTGTGTAGAACCAAAAATGCTCATTGCTATTCTATTTACTGGGCAGCACTGAAAGTCATTCTCACAGTTCTGGCTAATGCTCCCCTTAATTAACCTTGTTATACTTTTACTGACTCGAGATGTGTGGTTTGATGCTTGGGAAACTATAGCATAATGGGTAAAAGACACCCATTTTGGGTTCACGAAGTGTAGAAACAAGTAATGACTGATGATTAACTGGATTCTGTGTGTAAACACCCATGGTAAGGTCCTGTTTTCTGATGAAACTGACTGGAATCAATTTGCCAACTGAGCCTGCGCCACCCAGATCGCCACTGTTGCTACGTGGATCCATCATCACATGGGACATGCTAATACGGCTGCAACCGGATAGAGTGGGCACGGAAAAGAATCCGTGTTTCTGATGCAGAGGCTCCCGCTGAATGCGTGCTCGTGACTCCTGCAGAAATTCGATTTGCTTCTCTCCCATTGAGGGAGGCCATATGGCACAGAGCACTGTCCCCGCTCACGCCTGACGGTTTGACTACATGAGTCTTTGATCCTCCTTCTTGGTTATTAGTGATCCCTCACCACAATTTTGACCTTTGTTTTTTTATTGGTTTTTTTTTTTTTTTTTTTTTTTAGTTTATAGTGTGACTCTTCTAGTCTGATCGGGCTGTCTCTGGACATGCTATTGTGGCCCTTGAAACTAATCTGTGTCATGTTTTCAGATTTATAGAATGTTTGTAATCTGGCAAGGGATAATCAAAATATTGGATGGACTTTCAGTATTCCCTATTATCTGATATTACTAATTGTTAGAATAGTCTCCTTAAAAAATGGACTCCAAAAGATTTCTAACTCTACTTCCTTCTTCATAAGGAAGTTTGGTCACTCAATATGACTGTCTTCAGGAAGGAATTATCTCTTCTCAGCTACTTCTTGGGCAATGATCAGAATAAAAGGGATCTGATTAACTTGCCTTCCTCCCCAAAATACAGTAACTTGAATCTTAGGAGTGATCATGAGAGACATTCAACTGATTAAGAAAATGTCTCCACTAGATCATGTTACTCCCAGATAACCAAAGAGATAGATATCTTCAAAATGAGGTTACCCAGAGGGATGCCTATTGGAATAACTGACTTGTTCTTTGTGTGCACTCTGTGGGCCAATTTTCTTCAAATGGGAGTTATCCAATTAGAAAAGTGGTGCGTGCATGTAAAATTAAAGGAATAGAGAGAATGAATAACTTGGGAAACGGAAGAACAAATAAGATGAATAAATAAACCAAAGACCTGGTTGGAAAAAAAGCAACAATTTAAAATATCTGCAAATCTAATTACTGTGAGGCTGGGGATAAGGAAATAACATTTCAAGAATAAGAGGGACATAATAAGTAGAAATTGGGTATTGTTATAATCACAGGTAACACTGATTAGATATAGAATCATGAAGTTATTAGTTTAGAGATACTAAAATATGTCCTGACCAGTGGTAGGGTTTTTTGATCATTTGGGAAAGGGCTGACATTTCGATTATGGAATAGATTGGATTCTCCCAGGCTTTGTGAAAATCGGAAGATAACATGTGCTATTATTTTGGATAGGACATTGGTTCTTAGTAGTATGACACAAAAGGGTTCTACATGTTTTCACAATATTATGATTTACATATGATTTTATGCATATGTATGTATAAGCTATTTGTTAGGTGACTAGGTCACTCGCTGAGGAGCATTTAGTTGATTTGTATTTAATTTTCATTCTTATAGTAATGACAGAAGAGAAAGCAAGAAAAACGGAGATTTTTGGAAGGCAAGTCTGTCCTAACCTTATGTTGATATTTCTAGCAAATTCAGGGTCACTGAGAATAAAATAGTCAGTTATCAAGAAAGTAAAAGGAATTAATTTTAAAGCTGTGTTAAAATAACTTCTTAACCTTAGCTTCAGCTCATCGCTGCCTAGTGTAACGATGTCAAATATTGGTAACAGAAAACAAACAAATACCAAACAAGCACAGTCTTCCTCCTTTGTCTGCCCCCTGACCTCTCAAAATAAGAAAAATAGAATTTACTGTCCACTTAAAAATTCATAGATAAAGCATTGATACAAAAGCACTGTGGTAACTAAAATTAACCCTCCTGAAAGTTAAACTAGTTAGTTAAATGCTAACTGCTGACACAGTTTCAATTAGCGTAGATTGTAGATTGCATAATGCTATTTCAAGCATGGACTATAAAAAATTAGTGAGCTGCAAATAATGAAAGATCATTTGAATTATGGCAACATCACTATTTCCCATCTAATATTTATACCGCATTTGCCATTTTATATTCATCCTCATTACTGTCAAATGGCAGCAGCAAGAACAGAAACTAGCTTTGTTTTCCTGTAATATATCTTTCCTACCAGTTGGAAAAAGAAAGTTCAATTTTAGAATGAAATTAGAATTCCAATCCTTTATTGGAGATAGCAATGCTCATGCTATAAGTTAATAATTTTGTGACTCTCGAAAGAATAGCAGTTGAGTTTGAGTTTATTATTTGCCTGAATTTTTCTTATAAGCACAATGGAATCAGGAATGATATTCCTAAATATAGTCACGCACCGCATAACATTTTGGTCAACAGCGGGCCATATATACAATGGCGTTCCCGTAAGACTGTGATGGAATTGAAATATTCTTATCTCCTAGTGACACTGCAGCTATTGTCATGTCATAGCACAATGCATTATTCACATGTTTGCGGTGATGTTTGTGAACAGTTTATAAGGCCCGCGATAGTGGACAGTAATGTCCCAGGCTTTCACATTCACTTACTACTCACTCACTGACTCACCTGGAGCATCTTCTGGTTCTGCAAACTCTATACATGCACATTTAAAAAAATCATTTGTACTGTATTTTACTGTACTTTTTTTCTACATTTAAATGTGTTTAGATACACAAATACTTAAAATTGTGTTACAATTGCCTAGAGTTTTCAGTACACTAACATGCTGTACAGGTTTTTAGCCCAGGAACAATGGGTTCTACCATATAAACTAGGTGTGTAGTAGGCTATACCATGTAGGTTTATGTACGTGAACTCTGTGATGTTCACGCAGTGATGAAATCACCTAATGACTCATTTCTTAGGACACATATCCATGTTGTTAAGTGACCCATGACTATACAGATAAGGGAAATCATGCCACAAAGAGTCTATTAACATTGCATTTCCTTTTGTTAATGGATGTGGCCAAAAGATAATATTCATATATGTATCATTGACTAAAATGAGATGCCAAAACTATTTTGGTTTTGAATATTTGTGTATTCTATGCTATTACTTTTAATAGTAGCAATATTTTAAAGATAATATATCTTTAAAAATCTATACTTACAAAGCTACAGAATATAGATTGAATATATATGTTCTTATCAATAATTCTAGTTTTTTTCTCTCACTTTTGCAAATAATTTGCCCTGAAAACTTTTTTTATTTTTTTATTTTTCTATGTGTGCTTTCTTATAATTTGTAGTCAATTTTTTTTCAATTTTATAGCCATTAGTGTCTAACATAATATATAATATATGACCAGCATTCAAAAGATATAAAAATTTAAAAAGAGAACGTTATTACAGGACACCAAAAAACATACCTAGCTACACCTATTAAATCACAGCACAGAAAAATGCTCTTGAAGTTCATCCTATTGTCACAAATGGCAGAATTTCTCATGGCCAAATAACATTCCAGTGTGTGTGTGTGTGTGTGTGTGTGTGTGTGTGTGTGTGTGTGTGTGTGTATGTGATCAAATATTTATTTGTCACATCTTCTTTATCAATGCTGACAAGTCTAATATGTTTAGGACAGGCTAGTGAGCTAGAGACCCAGGGAGGAGTTGATATATCATCCCTGAGTCCAAAAGTAGTCTGCAGGTAGAATTCCTTCTTCAGGGACTTCAGACTTTTCTCTTAAGGCTTTCAACTGATTAGATGAGGCCCACCCACATTATGGAGGATAATCTGTAACGTCTACTGATTTAAATATTAATTTCATCTGAAAATACCTTCACAATATTTAGATTGGTGTTTGACACATAACTGGGCCTAGTTAAGTAGATGCATAAAATTAACTATTATACTAGGGACTACGCCTAAGTTTTTTTTTTTTCTTTTTTTTTTACCTAATTGGTCTTTACTTTTCCCAAGTATTTGTAAAACTGATTCGTCTTAGACAGTAGGGCAAGAGAAAGGCGATCCCCACTCTACGTAGGAAGCTAAAGTTGGAATCAGTATCCCATGAAGTAAAGGTAAATCTCAACCATAGCATATTAAGTCTCCCCAGAAAAAAAAAAAAAAGAGAGAGAGAGAGAGTTCTCTGTTATCTGAGGTGCACGGCTCTCTTAGACAATCAAACAGTGAGAATGTAAGTTACAGGCTGGATTCCAGTCCCACATCACAGAGTTCTGGCACATTCACAGGGGGTCCTTGAAGGCAGGGTGGGTGTCAGGAGAGGTCCACCTCCTGTGCCACCACCTGGTTTAGCCGGTACCTCCAGCACTCCCGATCCTTCTAGACTGCTCCAGCTTTTTATTTTTCTGGACCTTTTTATCTTCCAGGTGCATCTTAGCATTATATTATATAAAGACCTTATGCAATCTCCTTTTTATTCAACCCAACGCCTTCATATTAATTGTTTTTCTTTGCCAATTGACGATCTCAAATTCTAAGTCCGCCAATTCCATGGCTTTGTGTATCTTATGCTCTCCCAGATGATTTTGCTAATTCCTAGGGATTTACACTTAGAAACCTTTGTTCTCGGCTCTAGCTTCCCCATACATTATGCTTTGCCTTGTAGCAACTTTGACAGCCCCTCCCTTTGCTTCAAAATTTCATAAAATCGAATTAGCGGACACTGTAGTCTTTACTAAACATACCGTGAGGATGAGGTGCGTCACAAAGGAGAGACGCACAGCTCACTCCGTGCACCTCCATGGCTAACGATTTAAAACTTCCCACTTTATTAATTTATCTTTTCCTCCTGAAGTCCCTTTGAGCTTCTTTGCTCATGAGACTCTCTACTCTACCCTACTGTCATTCCTCTCTCTCCTGTATTACCATCCTCCTGACAGTACGCTAAAATATGTTTCCTTTATATTACAGAGCAATGCAGCTCTTCCAAATCCCTACCCGAACCTGAACAACCCTTCTGATTTGGAAGAAGCCTTCTCTTTCATACCTCCTAGGAGAACATGGTGAAGGGGAGCAGTTTCAGTTTTTTATCACAAAGTAATGTTTGTTTGGTTGGTTTGAATCATAACTATGGATACTTCTTCTTTGAATGGTTACTTGATTTTTCTCATCTACTTTCCAACTTTTCACCAGAGTCCCTATTGGCCCTCTAAATGATTTTCTTTTAAGATCATATGTAACATGGAAACAACCCTATGTGTTTCTAATAGAACAATAAGTTCCGGGTAAAAAGTTCAACTGATATGTTATAGAATATATCTCCATGCAAGTAGTTTTATATGTAACAGAAGAATGGGTTTTATAGCAGGGTAGCATTAAACAATTCAAGTTTGCTTTACTGAGATATATTTGGGAGACCCCGGCACACTGGTTCTTCAGGATACCTCCAGATTGTGGCTTAGGACAAAGGAAGTCCTCAGCCTTGACCACCTACCAAAATTTTAGTTTTTGAAGGAATTCCTAATATCATCACTAGAATTCTCTCCATAAAGTAGAAACAGCACAGACAATGTGTTGTCTGGCACGCTCTTTCAGGACTTGCTTGCTGTTCTGTTCCCTGCCTCTGGAGCATTGCTAATCTCTCTCGGTACACAAATCTCCCTCTCATCCTTTGGCTCACTTTCTACCATTTCTTGCTTGTAGTCGGGTCTGGGATGCCGCCATTGGCCACTGATAAAGTCTCGCTCTGCCAGGTTCTGTCCATGATACTGAGTGTGAATGAATAAAGTTTCAGTCTGCTCCCTTTCCTGGTGTGGGGAATTTGGAAGCCGTTCTGGTTTGCTCTGAGCGCTCCAGAAAGATGGACTGGTCTGCTTTCCAGGAAGTGCTTTCTAACTTTTTATCAAAATCTCTTTTGGCCTCTCCTGTCATATTTTGTAATTTTTTTTAGAAAAATAATTCTGCAGTTTTTTTTTTGTTCTTTTTGTTTTGTTCTGTTTTTAGGATAGAAAATAGAATTAAAAAATTCATTTATTATATTGTGCTCAGCAAATGGTTTGTAGTTCTCATTTACATAGTTTAGAACTTATTTAATTTTTTTAGCCTGTAATATGTGGTCACTTTAAAAAATATATATCGTATAGGAACTTGATAACATATTATATTATCACTTTTTAGATTATATGCTTGTATGTGCTTAAAAAATGATAGGTTTACATAATGTTCTTATTCAGATCATGTGATTCCTCATTCTTTCCCTACTGTGGTTTGTCACAAATTGAGACTATTAAGTTAAAGTCTCATTGTTATTTTTTCTGTTAAATTGTTCTTTATGTCCTATAGTTTCTTTTAAATATTTATTATTCTATTATATGGTGCATAAACATTCACATCGATTTCTGTCATTGTTTACATTATCTGTGTTTATTTAGAAGCTGTTTACCTCTGTTCTTTTACTTTTATGCCTTGATATCGTATATGGTCATGTGACTTATCTTTTTCTGTGGTATATAGGTTCTTCTTAAGATCTTTAAAAATTTTACCCTCTTTTAAAAGCTGCATATCTCAGGTTAATGTTATTTAGACATGTAAGCTGGTATTTAACACTATGTTTAATTGGATTCAATGGCAACATCAGTGTTTTTGTATGATAAATTTTTAATTGTGTTTTTCATTTTGATTCACGCTTTATTTTGCTATGTTTATCTTTCATGAAGATCTTACTAAAACCGTACTTCCTGAGTTGAGTTTGGATTATGAGGAAATATTTCTCAGTTGTCTTTTTACTTGAATGTTAGTCTTACTGGGTCAAGAATGTTGAGCCCCATTCTTTTTTCTTCACAACTTCATCTTTTAGTACTCTATTGCAGGATTTCTCAGCATCGGTGCTATTGAAGTTTTGGTCTGGATAATACTATACTGTGGTTGGGGGGAGCTTTTTCTGTGCATGATAAGATGTTTAGTAGCATCCTTGACCTCTACTCCTATACGCCAGTAGCACCCACCCCCAAATGTGACAATCAAAAATGTCTTTAGATGTTGCTAGATGTCTCTAGAGGGGGAAATTGCCCCTGGTTAGAGCCATTGCTCTAGTATTTTATGAACTCTGATGTTGCTTAGTAGAGATCTGAGACCAAGTTGCTTTCTTATTTATCCCTATAGTTTATCCGTAAAGCCAGGCCCTACTAGGATTCAAGGGAAAAGCTCTGGGAAGTATTGTTCTTGCTTTTGTACTCTAAGACACTTAAAATTATTAACTAGAGTAGTACTTGTTACTTTAATACAAATCATTTCATATTTTAGTTTATTTATTTTTCAGGTATTAATAAGCTTTGGGATTTGTAAATGAAATACAAGCATGTTATTGAAAGAGGTAGTAAGGTACAAAACAAAAATTGTCTTGGTTTTAGCACTAGCTGCCCTTGAATATGTTTAGAGGTTCAGGAATATTCAGTTATTACAGAATAATCCTGTATATTTTAAAGTTAATGTTTGTTTTGGACATTTGATATTTATATTTTAGTGTAGGAGCTAACTTTAAGCCAATGGTGAACAGTAACCATCTCCTCAACCCTCGTCTTTTTCTTGCTTTGTTTCTTTTAATTTATTCATCTGAATGACATTGTCATTGCTCTAAAATAAATGCAATAAATAACAAGAGAAAGGTTAAAAACAAAGTCACATTAGAAGTTCAACTGAGAAATCATTAATGTCTATGTTTTATATATTTAAATAGATGATGAGTACAGAATTAAAAATACACATACTTTTCATAACTAGTTATTTAATAAGTACTAAATTTAGTAACTATTTAGTAACTATTCTTTGTTATTTATTCTATTTGTTTTAGAGCAATGGTGATGTCATTCAGATGAATAAAGGAAAAGAAACAAAGCAAGGAAGAGACGAGGGTCAGGGAGATCATTACTGTTCACCGTAAGCTCAAAATTAGCTTCTACATTAAAATACAAATAGCAAATTTCCAAAATGAGCATAGAATTTTAGAATCTACAGGATTATGCTGCAATAATTGAATACTTCTGAAACCTCTAAACATACTCAAGGACAGCTAGTGCTGTATTAAAAAGTAAATGTATTTACTTCTTAAGTACATTTTATATCTTACTGACTGTTTCAAAAACAGATCGAAATGTCATTTGCATATGATCAAGTTCCTTAATGCCTGAAAAATGAGTATATGTATACACACACACACACACACATATACACACACATAAACTATTACACTGTTTTACCAAATTTCAAATCAAATTTAAATAATTATTGGGACTTTAAGAGCCACAATCCATATATTCACAGTTTCCAAATACTTCGAATGACCAAATTAATATCGAGCAGCATAACTAATGGAGCTTTATAATAATGTTTAATTTATTTTTCCTTGAACTTTTTGGTTTGAGTTTCATAATAAACAGATTTCTTTACAGGCAAACTCTTAAATGCATTTTGGTTTTTTTTGTTTGCTTTTGCAGACTGTTGCCCAATTAGTCTGATACCTAAATGGAGATAAGCATGGGGGTATATTTTTGGACTAACTGGGGATCTTTACCCAATAAACCACCATAGATACCTTGACTCGTTTTGATGATAGTTACCTCTCTTTTGAGATTATGAATACTTGAAGAATACAGTTTGAATAATACATCTGAACTTAAAGAAATATGGGCTAGCAAGATTTGTTTAAAAGGTTGCAGTAGCCTACTAACATATAAAGAAACAAAATGCAAAATAGGTACAGGGGGTCAAAGGTTAAAGATTAGTCGGAGTAGGGCTGCAGCCCACGGCTTCGAGCCTTTCGGCTGAGCACCTGCTGTGGGCACGCACTGCCCCAGGCATCAACCCCGTTTCATGTTGAGTGATTGGAGTTTCCGACTACGGAACATGGAGGCATCTTGTTTTGCTTCGCACACAAAATGAAGATACCGATACGCTGCGGTACCTAAGCAAGGATCAGGAAAGTACACAAAACGAGAGAGGCAGGGACCAAACATCGAACCTGAAACATTTCCCGCTGTCCCGGGGCCCCCAGTCCAGTGTGTCTTGGTATCACCAATACTCTGCTTTACCAAGGACAATAGCAACCAAGAAACGTAGAAGAGGGAAGAAGAGGAATGTGCCCCAGCCACGAACTTAGAAGGATAGAAGGAAGATGATTTTTTCCTCCCCTACAACCTCGTTGTAACTGGATTAATTAATCTTCAAAGACCCTGTTTCTAAGGAAGGTCACATTCACAAGTTCCAGGTGCATGTGAGTTTTGGAGGACACTCTTCCACCCAGGACGGTGACTCAGTACTGTCACCTCAGCTGTACATCAAAGGGTCCCTGTGAGGATGAAGTGAGAATGTCCAAGAAAAGAGCTCAACACTGGCCTTGGCAGTCAGTGCTATTAGTTATTACTAATTATTGCTGTTGCTAATACGTTATCATCATCATCCTCATTGCCAACATCATCTTCTTCATCTTCATTGGCCACTGGAGTTACAGGAGCCGTGAGAGCCACAAAGAAGGACAGCACGTGGTGACCGCTGTCAAGGATTCTACAGTGTAGCCATGGACACCACACTAACATGCCTTAAATACTAAAGTGCTAAGCTCTATGGCACCTGTCAAAACCGTAGCAGAAGAGGGGGCCAGTGTGGAAATAGTCTGAATAGTCAGCAAAGAAGGTGACCCATGCGAGTGAGCTTTTTGAAAGGATTTGCAGGAGCATCATGGGCCCCCACAGAGCTGCGACTCTCTGCCTTAAGAATGGCCTCTTTATTCCCACACCATAAAACCTAGTCAAGGACACACAGTCACACAGATGATGTGATGGAGTCTGAACTCCTGGTTCTGAGAAGCTTTCCCTTTTCCTTTGCAAGAGTATATCTCTGACCAGAATAACACTGCCCGTCATTATGGTGAAAAGTCTTTGGGATTCGGAGTTCACGAAAGCTCCCAGGGGAGGTAGAATCATCTGACTTTCTTTACTTACCTTAAAGGTTCAAAGAAAGAACACCAATCACACAAGGGTGACTCACATCCCCTTTAAATTTGCAATACCTGTGCAATGCTGGTTATATGAAAACCGTGAAGCATGTTATTAGAATGCTTCTACCGCCACTGGCAAACCTGACACATTGATGAGGATCTTAGTAATGCAAAAGGCCACGAGCCAGGAATGTGCATTGTTAAAACCACATTTTGGCATGCTCAGTGGTTCTTGAATTGGCAGTGCAGTTGGTACTGGCCCAGCTCCAGACCTTACCTCTGGAGAGACCTTGGAAGGCCAGCCACATTGTCAGTCCATCCATGGTTGTATACTTCTGAAGTGTTCTGCCGAGGCAGTTGGCTTTCTTTCCTATGTAGAGGGCCTTGCCTTTCATGTTAGTATTATAAATAAAGTAAATCCTTTTCATCAGTGAGTAAGGCCTAAAAGGCAAAGTCGTTCTTCTAATGACAGAGGCCCTGGGCAAAAAATGTGGTTGGCTTTCTTTGATATAATATGAAAGATAAATTTATTCGTGCAAATGTATTTCCCTTTGAAGAGGACTCCAATGCACTGTACTCCAAGGCAGAGGACTCAAGGTAAAACATGATACAGCCAGTGGTTGTCTAGCAGTGGGTTGTAGCTTCAGAATTCAGATGTGAGTTGGCCGTTCGGACTTCACAGCACAGAAGGGGTCTGGGTCAAAACTCAGCACATCAAAACAATCAAAAAAGTGCAGATAGTTTGCAGGGAATTTTCTAAATAAATAATACTTCTGAGTATGACTATATTCAACTATTTTTCATATTTACCCTGTTTAGACAAACTAAGAAAAACAATTTCAAGGTCTTTGTCCCTGGGAACTAACAGACATTTCTTGCTGTCTTTTAGTTATAGTATTTTCAAGCAACCACACTATATTTTATATAGTTTGGCTTTTTAGATGCATAATGTATTATGGTTGTTTAGAACATAGTGGGTTATATTCTTTTTCAACTTGAAAAATTACTAATCATACATGCGTATGGAGAACAAAATCCAGCAAAGCAACATTTCATATGGATTAAGAGTAACTAGGAGCTGGATATAAAGATAAAACAGAAAGAGGGAAGGGAGAGGGAGGAGAGAGAGAGAGAGAGAGAGAGAGAGAGAGAGAGAGAGAGAGAGAGAGAAAGAGAGATGCACAGTGATATTAGTAATAATTATCACCATCATAACGTCTTCAAAAATATTGCTTGAATTTAGTAATTTGAATTAAGTCATTAACTAATTCTTTCATAGCCTGTAGCACGTTCTGATTTTAATGAAATAAATACAGTCATGTTTTGTTGCAGTTACACCATCACCTGACATTTAGGTATCAATTTCTGCATCAATCAGGATAGGCTAGTAAATTATTTTGCTACAGCTGTCATAACAAAACACTGTAGACTTTGTGGCTTAAACAACAGAAATGTATTTTCTCATAGTTCTAGAAGCTAGAAGTCTAAGATTAAGGTGTCAACAGGTTTGGTTTCTCTTGAGGCCTCTCTCCTTGGCTTGCAGGTGCCCACTTTGCTGTGCCCTCAAATGGTATTTCTTTTGTACGCACACATCCCTAGTGTCTCTACGCATGTTTGATTTTCTCTTCTTATAAGGACGTCGGTCAGACTGGATTAGGGCTCACCCTCAGGGCCTCATTTTAACTTAGTCACTTCTCTTGGCATAAGGACGATTCTAGAACTACAGGCCAAAATTTCCCTCTTGGCCTTGTCAGCTCTTGACTTGTTAACATCTGTTTTCTAATAAACAAAATGAAACATTTTCTTTCTTTTCTTTTCTTTTCGTTCCCTAGCTACTTCTTTCGCCTTCTCGACTTTCAACTTCACTTGAACATTTCTGTGTCTGTTGAAGGAACATGTGTGAGTGTGTGAGGAGTCCGACAGTGGCCCCTTGCACCAGACCAGTCTCCAGGACTCAATTTCCTGACGTTGCGTTTGAGGAACCTTTACTTTTTCATGCACATTGCACTTGAAAAAAACATTCTAATCAAGCAAGTCGTTTCTCTGCTTCAATGTGGAACATTTTTTTTTTTTATTCTGAAAAACTTTACAGAGTAATCCCAAGTTCTTTTCAAAGAGAAGAGAGGTTTTCTTATAAAAAAAAGCTCTGACTTGTTGCAAAAATTAATTATAATTCAAAATCACCCAATGAATATGAATAATCTTTGAAAATATAACAAACACAACAAGCTAAACAAAGTCATTTCTGATTTAAAACGTAGTCTCAGTGAACTTTTATAGCAAAATATACTTTGAAAGAGATGGGTACAAAAGCTTATACGCTTAAGGAAAAGTGTAATTTTTATCACATTTCCTGTCTAGTTTGGGTCTAGCCTTTTTGGAGACAGGCATATAACTCTTCACTTTGATTAAATTGAATACAGTAGAATGTTACTTACTGTTACACA
This sequence comes from Rousettus aegyptiacus, assembly GCF_014176215.1. Lineage (NCBI taxonomy): Eukaryota > Metazoa > Chordata > Mammalia > Chiroptera > Pteropodidae > Rousettus > Rousettus aegyptiacus. The sequence continues at coordinate 50,301,869 of NW_023416291.1, read as the reverse complement.
TTTTTCTAGCCCTGTATTCAACACCGAAATATACAAAGATGAATAAGACCTTATGTTACCTTTGACCTATTTAGTCCTACATCAATTAGCCTTCAAGGCTCTTTGTTCTCTTCTGCTAACTTAAACACACAGATACAATTATAGTATAATTATACTTGGAGCTTAACCAAATTATAGGGATAGATTAAGTTTGGATATTTTTCTAACGCTCGCTAACATGTTGTTCTTGACTTGATTAGGCCATTTACAGCTAATCGATAGGGTAAACCAGAGGAAGGCTATAAATCTAGCTTTCTCTTGACCATAAGTTGGCAAAAGTTTTCTTTAAAGAGCCAAATAGTACATATTTTAGTCTTTCTGGGGCATATGGTCTCAGTAACAACTACTTAGCCTTGACATAGTGCGCAAGGAGCATGGACAATATGTAAACAAATGAGTGTAGCTATAAATAAAAAATAACAAATTTTATTTACAAAAATTAGTTGTTGGCCAGATTTGGCCCATGGTGGTAGTTTGCTAACTCCTTGCTACAGACTTATGCTGTTCAGAAAGTAGACTTTAGACACATGGCTATTTATAGTTAAGTTAAATATGATTAAATAACATTTAATATTCAGTTCTTCAGTCATACTAGCCTTATTTCAATTGCTCAGCAGTCATTTGTGGCTGACGAGTCTCACATTGGGCAGTGCATTAGAACATCACCATCACTACAGAACTTTCTATGAGATAGCTCTGTGGTCTGGACCAGCTTATTTGAGATCACCGGATATCCTCTAAGCTATGCACTGAATTCTTAAACTAATCCTGACCTCAGCAGAAAATATTATCCACAGCCTGGAGTTGACCATAGTGTAGGGTCTTGAATTAAAGTTTCTATCATTAATTCAGTATTTAGATAATGACTTTTAAATAAATCTATTGTCTTGGAATAAGGATCTTTTTACACCTTATACTGTTTACTTGGGTATCTGCATTAGTCCTTAAATCAATATGAAGTTCTAAATGACTAAAAATCTCCCCCGCTTTGTCAGAGATTATTTTTAGATCTAAGTTTTTTTTTTTTTTCAGAGACTAGATGATGCCATGTCCACAACTACTGTTAAAGATACTGAATCAGATGATATTTGCTTGAATTGGGATATTATTGTATCCCTGCCTTTGATTGCCATGACTTGTTGTCTGAACTGGACTCCTTTGGCACTGATTTTTGCCAAAACCATGTCAGAGTAATGAAACTTCTGTCTGGTTCCAAAAAACATGCCAGAATTCAGACATCCAAATGAACACAGCCCATGCCAAAACAGTTGGCTCGGAAGCGTTGCGTTTATTCCAATGATTCTGCCATTACTTTAAACATTTTGGAATTAGTCTGTGAGAATTGCCTTCGCAGCTTGAACAACTTAGAATTTAGAAAGTATTTATTCATCATTTGCCATGTGCATTACACTAAGATGTGGCATAGTATGTTCAGACATGAGAAGGAAGCAGTTGCTATTCTTAATGAGCTTGTAGAACTGGGCCGATGCGCACATACTTCCAAATTGTCTGCAATGGACGCAGTAAATTTCATCAGTAATAAAATTGTTAATCAAAGTTATCTATTGAATCAAAAGAAGATAAGCTGTAACGTAGACTCTGGTTTTAAAATACAAAGTCTAACTATTCAAGATTGCTGCTTTTGTGTCTCTGAAAATAATTCCAAAATATTCAATGATGTGATAGGTGCTCTACTAACACACAGGTATAAGCATTCCAAGTTGCCACCTTGAAGACGCGTCTATTTACATGGTAACGTTTATTTAAATTAAAAAAGTGTATGTTTGGCCCCGCCTAAAAATTAAATTTTTATGAGAAGGAAGCTGTGGGATTATTTACTTTCTTTCATTTGCTTCTTTACTTATGCAAATTATTATAATCATACATAAGTTATTAAAATAAAACTGAATAAACAATGACTGATATGAAGTGATTAATTTAAATCCTATTAATTATAATTTATGTTAGACGCCTTCCCTAATTAAGATCGGCCATGATGAAACTAGGTAATGTTCTGATTTCTGTTATTAACACACCATATAAAGGCAATTTCTGGCTTTGAGCTTTCCAGTTATGATAAACATAGGTTGTGGGTAATAATTTGGTATTAATGTATGACAATGATTTAATTATGGATTTGAATACCAAGACTTGTAATTAGTAGTAAAGATACCACTTTTTCTTTCGCCGTTTTCTTTTTTCTTCAGAAAATAAGCTTTAGAGATTATAGAAAACCAACAAATTAATAGAGCTTTAGGTCTGGGTATACAGTGCTTTAGATAATTGCTCATTCACTCTCCAAAATTCTCCCTTTTTCAATTTTCTTTACATTCTTTTGATTAAATGAAGAAGAAAACCTCAATACGTATATTCATACCTCGTAGCCTTGATTGCTAATAGCAGTGTGGGAAATCTGCTCACTAAGCGCAGCTAAAACACACTCATGAATCCAAGTTCCTGAATGCGAATTCTTATAAAGGGCCACGTAAAATTCAGGTCAAATACACAAAGTGTGCAAACGCAGTAAGTTCTTCTTATGTTATTTAACTGAAAGTATTTGCACTTAATAAAAAAGAGAAGGAGACGCTAGTATGTAGCAGGCACTTAAGTATTTGTTGAAATGAAATATAAGTTGACTTCTCCTTAATTTTCCTTAGTGGTATTGCTAGTTTCAAGTAAAAATATTTTTAAGAAGGCTTTTCAAACAATATACCTCAACTAACTAAATTTTAATTAATTAATTTTTTTTTTGGTGACATTGGTTAATGAAATCCAGTAAGTTTCAGGTGTACGATTTAACAGTAAGGCGTATATATATGTATTGTATTATGTGTTCCCCTTCCATAGTTAGATTTCTTTCTGTCACCACATATTTGACCTTTTTTTAACCCATCTACCTCTCTCCTCACCCCCTACATATACTCTTGATTCTTTTCTCTTTGCCCCACCATATTCTATCCCAAGTTCTCTTTTTTTTCAGCCTTGCTAGGCAGCCAGTGCCTCACATAGATAATACTTTTATTAATATCCGCAGTACAAATGGCATCTACTCAAACCCATTTCCATCCCCAGATAAAGTACAATTCTTCAAGAAATAGGTGTATACCAGAAATTTTGCTCGACACCAGGAAGATAAAGATAAATAAGACATGGACTGTTAATTCAATAAGCTTACGTGTTTAGGGAGAAACGTACATGGTTACAGAATACCAACTTTAGGCAATCTGATGAGGATATTGGAATGATTTGCATTAAGGTATAAATCGGTCTAGTTATTTAGGGTATTTATAGATTGAGAAAGTCTGTTCAAATTAATTCGTTAGATTAAAAAATAGATCTTAAAATTTGAGTGGATTTTTAAATAGTGAAATGTAATTCAGTCACTTTTTCAAAAAACCATTTCCTACTCATACCAGTCGTAAGCCTTGAAGACAAATTTATCATGTACCTAAAAGGCTAAAGGGTAAGAAGCAAAGTGTCTTTTTTAAAGACTAGGAATTCAAACACATTACAACATCTAGGCTATGGTCAGCCCTTGTCATACCGACTACTGATGGTATGATTTACATGCAAAGTAATGTCTTCTTTAATAGAGATTCTTAGGTAAATTCTCATACAGATGATCCCTAAATAAACCTGTCCTTGATTTCGATTAGAAAAGAGTTATACAAATAATCATATTTATCTTCAGAATTTTCATTCTACCTTCTCTCCATCCAAGCATTCACTCTGGTAACATGAGTGATGTGAGTAGAAAAGGATCTTCACTCCACTTTCTAGGTACGCAGCGCTGTTAAGGGAACTTGATGCTTATTATGGGAGACTGAACAGTCACATTTGCATCTTTCTTAAATTCCGGTGACTTTAGTGCTTCTACCAGCTCAGGCAGAATCAGAACCCCACCCCCTGTCCAGGAAGTTCCATTTACCCCTTTCCAGGATTTCTGAGAGTCTGTGGGGTCTCACAAAGAAGTTGGCCAGACACTCTGGGACATTGCTAGTCTACTGGGCTTCCAATCTGTCTCCTCCACATAGTTTATTGCACAGAGAACAGAGATGACATTTTTGAAAGAGGAATGGGCTATTTGTCACAGGGACCAGTACGGCAAGACTACGATCACGAAGTTAATCTAAAATAGAAATAAATGATAAGGCTGCTATGCTAGAATCATGGTCTCACTACTGACCCTGAGTGTAGTCAGTGAACAGACTAGTAGTATAAACAGACAACCTTCCTATCAAGACAAGTTTCAGCCTTTCTAATTCAAAACGGTTTCTTTGAGTTTTGTTACATTTTCAAGGTATAAATTTTTTAAAGAAATAATGAAAACTTTATTGAATACCGGGTTAAATGATTTGCTCAAGATAAATAGGCAGTGCATATAAAAACTGGCTTAAGTCCAATTTTTCTTCATTTGGGGTTCTGTGCTCATTTTACATAGTGTAGTTGAAACATTTATTAGTTTTTGTGAACTGAGAGTTCATTATAATAATCACAGTTATTATGAAATTCTAGTAGGTACAATTTCTCTCTGGTTCAAAATATAGGATTCAACTGTCATTAATCTTAGATTGCTCTTATTTTTATCTAAAATTATTAAAAGAAAATATTTAGTTTGACATGATTTAAGAGTTATTTTGATATAAAAGCATATTTTTCAACTACTGTCTATGTTTCTCTTGGAAAGGTGTTTGTTTTAGAATCTGTAACACAATGTTACCTCTGGCAATGTATACCGTTTAATAAGTGAGTAGTTAATATGGTGAATAATGACTTGTAGTTTCTTTTTGGTAGAATAGGAGTGGTGACTATCTACTTTCTGTTATAAATTAGCCCTTCATTTTTCAGTTGTTAAAATTTGCTTTTAATTGTTTTAGTTTCCTTAAAAAATCCAACGTGCTCTAATGGAGGTTCTAATGGACTTACTAATGGGATATTGACTACCATTTCTTTAATCCATCTTTTGATGGTACGATATTGATTACCGTTCATTGAATAATTCTTAGATTGCTCCACATCTTCCTAACATTATTTCTATGATGATCTCATAAAACTTTCATTTTCAATTATCTATAATAGTAGAAGGTAAAATAAAGAATGATTCTATTTAAAAGAATAGAAAATGGCAACATACAAAGACATATTTAATATCTGTAAGAGATGCTATTCACTTTGGATTCTCTGGGAATCACAGGATGCAAAGTCTGTGGATAAGAAATGTTAATAACATCAAATGGAATAATTTATTTTGTATGTTACAATGATCTGATCTAAATCATAACTAACAAAAGTTTTCTTCTGAAGTTGTGGCCATTTGACCTTATTGAGCTATATTCTCCCTCTATTTTCAGGAATATACTGACTCCCATGGCAGTGATACCTCTAAATGTATTCTTTTACGTCGGAATGCCTGACACAACCCATCTGTCTACTAGGTGGAGTTTTCAAAACACTGTTTCATTTAATTACATCGTTATGCATTCTCAGAAAAGAAACAAAACCAATCCTCATTCCATTTGGTTTTTCTCTCTTATTGCTGATATAGTCTTTTGGCCTTTGATGCAAGTGTGAGTATAACACTTAACTACAATCAAATTGATTGTTCAAATTGTGGGATAAATTGTTAGTTTATTTAACTTTCGAAGGAAGGTTTGAAAAAGTATTATATCATCGCATTGTTTGGCCCCTCAAAAACCTAAATTTAAAGGATTCAGGATTAAACTGAGAAGTCCAGTTCTTCCCAAATTTCACTATTCACTGAAGGAGATGATGACAATCTTCTTTTGCAGTAATTACCTTCTCCAAAAGTAATCTTAGCATGTAAAATAGGATGTGGGGCTCTACTACGGATGCCATTAATACTCAAAAATTAAAATCTATTTTTTCTCGAGTCTTTCTTAGAGTTTATCTATTTACATTATCAATCTGTCCTTCCATGTTGCCTACTTTCCCCTCTAGGGCCATTAACATACTAATCATAGTTAATTTATTCAATTCTCTCATAATTTAAACATTTGTCTCATATCCGAGTCTGGTTCTTGCACTTGGCTTCTCTCTTCAAACTGTTTTTTTCTTGTGTTTTGTCCCACCTTGTAATATTTTGTCGAAAGCTAGACACGTACCAGGTAGTTGAGGTAAGCAGATCTTTAGCATGGAGATTTATGTCGATCTCACTAGGTGCTGAGCTCTATTTAATGTTTGTCAAAGATGTAAGGGGCTTCCCATACCACTAGTGTCTATTTTTGTCTCTTCTCTTGACTTTGTGTGTCCAAGTATTTCTCCTCGGAGGTGGTCTCTGTTCTACAACCCTTTCAGCTTTAACTCACGCTTATTACACTGGAGTCCTGTTGATACGATAGCAAAATATGGAAGACAGAGAATGTTCTGTAAATTCCTAGTTAAATCTCATTGCTCTAGTACACCTGCGTCTTTGAAGCTCTTTGTGACCTATATAAATATTTCTTTGGTGGTATAGCTTCTCCCTCTCCCCCTGGCTGTAGTGTTCTTAATATATTTCCTTAAAGTCTTGACCTTTCTCGACCTCCCCTTCACCCCTCTTAGCTGAGACAGGAATTCTAGGTGGGGGTATCACTGAGGGGGAGGAATGCCTTTCCCTCAGCTGGGATAAAGCTCTAGTAGAGTCTTTTTAAAATATATATTTTATTTTAATGTAGGCCTTTGTTATAGAGAAATCTTTGTGCATATTTATTTCTTTCTTAAAACTTAAAAAAATTTTTTTACGCCTACAGTACCTGGTCTTTCTAGGTGGTCTCCCATCCAAGTACTAACCAGGCCCAACCCTGCTTAGCTTCTGAGATCAGATGGGATTGGGCTTGCTCAGGGTAGCATGGCCATAGACTCTCTGGGCATATTTCATAATGATTACTCTTCTTCTACCTTTGCCAGAGCCATAAGGAAATCTTTCCCAAGTCTTCATTGCGAGAACCTGGTGGAATTTTTGGAGTCAAGTCCACAAAAATATGGGGGCCCCAGGAATTTCGCACCTTCACGTTCCCAATAATACTTCAACATGGTCGTTTACGTGTTCCCGCCAGTTCATGGTTTCCGTGGCTTCCACTCCAGTTCAGCAGATTGTGGCTGTGTTTGGATGAGTCTGTCTTCCCAGATTTGGGGGGTAATGGTTTTCTTTGTGACTTCAGTTCTGTAAGTGAGTCTGATAAAATAATAGATCTCCAAATTGTTCAGCGTTTCGTCTTGTAAAGATGAGCATAAAGACTTCCAAGTTCTTTATATGTCAGAGGTGGAATGGGAACTCCTCTTTTCTAGTAATCTACCATATATATTTTGCTCATTTTTCTGTTTGGTTATTGTGTTTTTCTATTTGTTTTGTAGCTGTGTGTGTGTGTGTGTGTGTGTGTGTGTGTGTGTGTGTGTGTGTGTTGTTCTGGTTGTCTATCTCTTCATAAACCATCCTGAAAACTCAATGACAGAACAATAATTTATTATCCCTTATGATTCTGAAGCCACCAGATGATGCAGTCAGCTGAGTGGTTTTTCTTGGTGGCTTCCATGTGATAACAGTCAGATAATAACTTGGATAGTCATATGAATGCTACTTTATCCGAATGAGCCACTGTGGACTAACGAAGCATCTCTTTATGCCGCTCTCAATGTGGCAAGCTCGGGTATCCTCAGAGCTTTGGTGGCATTGGGGCACACAATTATCCAGGCAGAAAATTGGATACTTTTAAAGAAAATCCTGAGACACACAAAGCATCACTTCTGCATAACTTCAGGGTCAAAGCAGTCACTGGTTAAGTTTAGAATCCAAGGGAGGGGAAATAGAATACCCGCCTGGAGGGAGGAGTGTTAACAAATTTACACCTGTGCTTAATCTGCCACATACATAAAGGCAATTAGTCCTCTCCGTGTCCTGTGCATTTCAACTGGTTTTCCCAACTTTTTTTGGTCATGTGTTTTTTGTACTCAATAAATTAAAAAAAAAATTGTTTTCAGGTCTAACTTATATCTTCATAGTTCTTAGTTTTGTATTCAGAAATGCCTTTCTTATTCTAAAATTGCTTTTTAAAATTCTCTATTATTCTTTTTCTCTGTTAAAATCTTCACTATGTGTAATTTATTTTTATTTAAAGTTTACCTTATGAATGCGTTTTTTTTTCTGCTTGTTAATATGTGTTTCTAATACCATTTATTGCACAGTTTATCTTCACCACACTAGTTTTTGTACCTTTATCATGTACTTAATTATTGTAAATCTATTCCATTTTGGACACTTTCATTTGTTCTTTTGATCTGTTTATTCATGTGCAAGTAAAACTAGTTTAATAATTGTGGTTTTATATCACTTGAAAGAGATATCGCCCTTAATAAAGGTTTTCATCAGAATGTTCTTAGAAATTCTTGATTAAAAATTTTTTTTATTAGAATATTAGAAGTAGCTTCTCTGTTTCAAAAATAATCATGTCATTTTTTTTTCATAGAAAACATTTACATGTTTCTAATGCTGAGTGTACTTCTCCAATAAGACAATATGACCTCTCGTTATTTTCATGGTCTGTGACTGTTTTGACCAAAAGAATGAGATGGAAATGATGCTACTTCATTCTTTATTAGTCTTTTAAATTTTATTTCACACAGATATTTTGTTTAAGGTATACCTTTCTAATCATATCTCTAATTCGTTGCCATATGTATACATTTTCCCTGTCATATTTCTGATATCTTTGTTCATTTATCCATTGTTTTCTTTTACTTTTCTGAGAAAAAATGTTACCCAAAATGATGATAATTTATCTCTAAGAGTACGCATTTTAAAAGATAACATGATGCTATTTTCTCAAGTATATTTGAGAAAATATACTTTAGTAGTAAAGACTGTGTCATTTTTAAGTGGAAAGGTTTTATATGTGCACGTAGTTAAATAAATATCACATGCTATCCGTAACATTTTGCAACTTGCGTTCACTCATTTGCATATATTACAACTCTTTCTAGGCCATATGTTATTTGTTGTCATTCAGTGTTTAGCACAGAGCATTGAACGTGATAGAAAACAGAAAATATTTCTTCAGTTAATGACTAATAACATTCAAATTTATTGAGAAAAGATATGCTCATGTGCAATCTTTCTGCACTATAATTTATGTGTAAGGACACATGTTTATGCATACATACATACATAAACAAATACAGATCTAAATTCTAATATCGATAACTTTCCAAATATTGAAAACACCAGTGGATATGTTCTTATATAATGTCTCTAATGGGAAAGGTGTTCAGCATTTTGAAGGTCAATTAATTCTGACTATAGCTTCTGAAGTGCTTATTAAAATGATGAAGATAAATGTTGCTTTTTGTAGGTCCTGTAAGGAGAAGCATTGAATGTCTTAATATTTGTAATTGATAATTGGATAATGTAAACTTTTATAAAGGAAAATGTTTTCAAAACAGTAATTTTCTATTTATGAATCTATAGTTACAGCAAGGAAGCATCGCCCATGGGTGACATATCAGTTATTAAAGAATCATGGCAAAAATATTTTATTTTGATACTTTTTAAAAGGCTGCTCTCTCTCATTGCTTAGAGCAGAAAATTTACCATAGATAGCATAGTAAAAAAAAAAAAAGGAAGAAAATTGTTGTGAATTAGAAACACAGACTTCTATAATTAAGTGATAACTATAATAAAAACACATTAAGTGAGGAAGGATCTGAGAAGCGGTTGATATATGTGATGAGTGTGTAAAGTCTGTTTATCATAAAAGAATAGATTGGAAAAACCTGACTACATTACCTGTCCAGGTAGGCGATAAATAAGATGAAGTTCTTATACAAAATATCTTTTCTTTCAAGACAGGTAGGTTTCTACCTGACTTATTTAAATTAATTTTCTTTACAGAGTATGTCATCTGTTACTGTGACATGTTAGATAGCGGAAGGGCGTTCTGAATGCTGCTGCATGCCCCAATAAGCCCTCTTTCTCTTATTCACAAAGTCGACATTTAGAATACGTCACCTACGCTTTTGAAAATGCCTTTACTGAAATTTGATCATTTGAAGAGTAGCCTCCAATAAGATGTTTTCATGTAAAAATTACTGAAAAATATTTGTTTTTGATACTTTTTTTCCCAGATGTGTTTCACACGTAATACTCGAGAGTTCAGAGTTCAGAGGCTTGCTTGCTTGCTTGCTTTGGGAATAGAGTTTATTTGTGTTTTATTTCTAAATACAAGTATTCGGCGACTTTTAAGTGAATTTCTAGTTGTTAAAAGCTGTCAGTAATATCTGTTAAAGCAGGCCATATGCATACTCTAAGATGAAAACCCATGAAATCCAGAAACACGTATGCATATTCACCAAAAATCAAGTAGCACAATGTTCATCATAATAATATTCGTATTAGCTCCAGACTGGAAAATACCCAAATACCTGGCAAGACAAGAATGGATAAGCATACTATAGTGTACTCACGCAACGAAAGACTATATACTTCAATGAGAATGAACAGCCTTCACTGTACTTGACATATGGACGAATCACAAAAACATAAATGCCGAGTGAAAGGGGCCAGATATGGAAGACTGTACGTTGAAAATTCCAATCACATAAAATACAAAACAGATAAAACTAACCTAAGCTGTTAGAAATAAAGATAATGGTTACCCTTGGCAGGTAGTGACTTCAGGGGGCATTAGAAGGACTTCTGGTTTCTGGTAACATAGTGATGCTCGATATGGGTGCTCATCACATGGGTGCACTCGGTTTCAGAAAATTACTGAAGTTATGGGCTTATATGTGTACTGTTCTGTACATAAAGATCATGGTTACCCTTGGCAGGTAGTGACTTCAGGGGGCATTAGAAGGACTTCTGGTTTCTGGTAACCTAGTGATGCTCGATATGGGTGCTCATCACATGGGTGCACTCGGTTTCAGAAAATTACTGAAGTTATGGGCTTATATGTGTACTGTTCTGTACATATATTTAATTGAATAAAAAAAGTTTTAAGTGCTGCAAATCGGGTGGAAGATCAGATTTGTGCATTTATTGCAAATAGCATAATTCACCTGTCACAACATTTAGGACAGGTAAACGTGCCTTAATCAACAATAGAAATAAAAGGGAAAATGTTTTCTTGTATAAATGCAGAACAAAAAGTACAATAGCAATATACATTTATGGTATTTTCCAACTTACAGCATGATTTTAGACACATCATTTGCTTTTCTCCATACTCCTATATTCGGGTTACACAGAGACTATTCCTACCTTGGGAACAAAGAGAATTTTATTATAGGAAGTCTACGGCATCTGCCTAAAATTAATGTTTGTTTAATAAAGTTGCTCTAACCATTGTATAACAAAATTATTTAAAAATCTTTAACAGAAAGGATTCGATAAATTTTACATACAATTGGCACAGGTATTGATGCCCAAATTTGTGTGAGCTCTCTAAGGTACTTTTCCATGATTATGGCAATATTTTAAGGTCCCTTGGGTTGCAGCTAGAGTTATTTTCCATGATTTGTATTTTACAACTTAAAAAGTTTTCTAGGACTTAGGATAAATGAACAGAGCACATTCAGAGAAATTGTCTTTATATTTATTTACACGTGGTGATAATCATTAACTCTAATTAGGTATTTCATAAACATTCTGGACAGACTCCTATCTAATTAAACCTTAAAAAGCAAAGCATCCTGTTGATATAAAGATAAATTATGTAGTTTTCCCCAGAAAAGAGAGGCTTGAATTTATGTGACTTAAGCCTTGATTCTGTCACACCTCTTTGTCTTCCCTGGCAGTGAAAATGAAAAGCATCTGCAGCTGTAATTACTGAGGCAAAAAGACCTGGACATAAACCACAGGCTTGGAATTATGGTTTCAGCTTTATTTCATCCCAGTTGCTGATTCCATTCGACCTATCATCCTTCGCATAGAACTGAGAGTCACAAACACTTCTAATAGTTTTCTTGTGCTTTCCATATGCAAAAACCGTGTTTTTGTTGTCGCAATTGAGATAATGCATGAAAAATAGCACATCCCTCATCTTTACTACTTACTAAACATCAGATATTCTTGTTCTTGTTTTTATTATACTCAGCTGTGGAAATGGTTAAGGTAGATAAGGTATTAGGTACTTAAACTCTTGGCAAATACGTGTCATTATATATGTTTCTTTAATATGCTGTGGCTTGATCTGTAAAGAACAGAAAGAAGATATGTCTGGTCGAGTAAATGCATTCTAAACAATTTTATAGTGATGATGTTTACATAAAAAACGGATTTTACCCATTGATCGATTTTAGGTACATTTCACATGTCTCTTCTAAAAATCAAATTTTTTATTTGACAATAGTTTTCGATTTACAAAAAAAGCTGCAAAGATACTACATAAATTCCAAACCAGTTTCCCTTTTTGCTAACATCTTACATTACTCTGGTGCATTTTTCACAACTAACGAACTAATATTGATAAATTATTATTAACTAAAACCCATACTTTACTCAGATTTTATTAGTTTTTCCTCAATAACATTTTTTTTTTCTATTCCAAGATCCCATCCAAGATTACCGCCTTACATTTACCCAGCATATTATTCAAAACTTTTCTTGGCTAAGGCAGACTTTCACTTCTTTTGATAATTTTGACAGTTTCGAGAAGTATTGATCAGGTATTTTGTAGAATAGCCTTTAAATTGGGTTGGTTTGATGTATTTTTCTTGGTTAGACTGTGAATTTGAGTTTTAAGGAAGATCACAGAGATGAAATGCCATTTTCCTTGCATGATCTCGAGGGTGCACGCTATCAATATGAATTATCACTCTTGTTGTCAAAACCATGGTTACCTGGCTGAGGTGATGTTTGCCAGGTTTCTCAACTGTAAGGTTACTCTTCCCTATTTCCATACTGTGTTCTTTGTCAGCCTTAAGTGTATCCCACACTTAAGGAGTGGGGAGTTATGCTTCATTCACATCCTTGAAGGAGGAGGATACACAAATAAATTATTTGGAAGTTTCCTACGCAGAAACATTTTTTGTTCTTCTTTCTTTAATAATTTAAAGTTATTTATGCCCACATGGATATTAATTGTGTACCTTTATACTTTTAAAAATACGCTTTAAGTATAATACAGTAATCTGTTAATTATTTTATTGCTCGAATTGTTCTGTCTTTGACTATTAGATCCTCTTTCATGGGCTCCTGTGTTCCTTTGGCAAACTTCCTTCCTTTTGTTTTTGATTGCTGCTGCACTTTCTGGCATGAGACAAGTAGCTTGAGGCTCACGTTGGATATCACCGCCTCAGTCCTAGAATCAGTCATTTCTCCAAGGAGCACTGATTCCTTTCATTGCACGACGTTAGCAGAAACCAAGATTAGGCATTGGATGGGCATCATGTTGTTTTTATATCAAAGGCTATTCCAGAATATTCATTTGAGACTTTATTAATAAATTATTTATATAATAATTCGTTGTATCTTAGTTTCATATCCCGACTAAACTCCTGTGAAAGATACTCAGATTGTGATAAGGTTATAAAATGGAGAGATCTTTTCTGTGAGGCAAAACTCTTGTTCACTTGAAAAGGGTCAACCTTGCAGAATAAATATACTAGGCAGATGTTAACTGCGATGGTTTAAACCTTTAAGAGGACACACATCATTCTATGATCCCCATCGATATTTTCTCTTAGATTGAAGAAAAACGTTTCAGCTGTTTGTCCTCTGATGACTGAAATCTCCCCTGTTAACAATAGAAAATACACTCTTTTCTAAGATTCCATGGCAATATCTTTGATTACACACACTAGCAATAAGGTAAAGAGAAATAAAGTGAAGCTATAAAATGTAGACATTTAGGACAGGAAATCATTCACCCAAAGGAAGTGTACAGAACATTTCCTGCTTTTATTATGTGGAAAAAAAAAATTAAAAAGTAGAAATCTCTTTCACTATTGATCTACAGAATCTATTTGCAAAAAAAAGCTTTTTTCTTACTTTGGTTCTATTTCCTATTATAAGAAGAGAGAGATAAACATCACTTACTTGTTTACCACTTTAGTCTTATTCAAAGTGTTCTTTAATACTCCATAGTTACAACTTTTCTAAGATGAAGTAGATATCTAACACCGCTTTTGAAACTAAAGAAGTACCATTTAAATTAAGATATCACTCAGTTAAGAGTGTCCATTATCTTTAATTTTATGCTCAGAGAAGGAAAATAGACATTTAAACGTGTAACTCTGTCTTCTGTCAAATGAAGATAAATTAGTCACGAGATGATTTTTCAAGTCCCATCCAGTTTTGAAATTTAATAAATCTGTGGAGAAACTTAAATTTAATGTTCATATACAGCCATCACACAGGTGGAAATTCTCAGAACAAATAAAGAAAAAGTCACATTTTTTCTTTGTGTTAGCCATAGGGACAAAGGCTCTGACACTCTCTCCTTTGCGAAGCTGAAACATATTTTAAGAGTCTGATCTTACTGACTGATTTTACAATTTGAATGTACTGATTGAACTGTTCATTCCCCTTGAACTCTAGTGGCTGAAAATTCGAGAATCAGAAAAATCTCAAGAAGGCAGAACAAACAATAAATTATTATAATAAAATAGTGATACAGTTGATACAGGAATAATTTATCTTGTTACTTTTATTACAATTTCCTCAAAGCTCCTTAGTCCTATTCTGAACTGTTTTATTAGAGTCTACTATAATCCAGCACTTATTTATGATGATCCCTTCTGATTTCTTAGTTTTTCTGGTAGACATTTCTAATATAAATGTAGAACTCTGTACATCACCACCTCTCCATCCCCCTAAAAAATATCTACCCAAAGTGTCAACATTGGATACTGACTTTATCTTAACGGACCTATATTCACTCAATTCTGATAACCAGTTATTATTTCACAGGAGAGAAAGGTACTCATTTATTTATTTTGATTACATATTTATTTATTCAGAAGGCATAAGAATAATTCAGGAGATGAGTATTTTAAAAGAACAAAACCTGACATAAGTAAGGGTTGAAAGGCAGACAATAATCATTTTATTCTCAACGTCCTATCTGAAAATGGAGGATTAGTTTTGAGTTCTCATTTCCGGCTGCTCATTGTGAAGGGTCACTACTGATTTCAGTGTTCCGTTTTCCTGTGAGCGGACAGGTAGGATTGAGTGGGACAGAGGAAAAGCGCAAGTTTCTAGAGAACCTATGAAATCCTGTAAACATTTTTTTGCTTTCACAGAAAATAAAACAACAAACAGTTTGTATATTATATTAATTGCACTTTTATATCTTATAATAATGTCGAAAGATATTGTATGGTTTACCATCATCCTTTTGTTAGAAATTTTATAAAATCTGTATTGCAGCTTATAAATTGCTTACTAGTGTGGTTTACCTTGTCATAGATGACCTTAAATGCTTAGTAAGAGGCTTTTGGGTATGGTGGCTATTTCAATATTCAAATATCTAATGTCTTTTGATATTTGAGCCTTGTTAACTGGTTTCACTGTAACGTGGGCTTTTTAGTTAGAAAAATGCTGACTAATTTCTAACCTACACTGGCATTTTCCTTGGTCTTCAATGAGAGCCTTCATCTTGCTTATCATAAGTCATGTCGAAGCAGGTATCATAATCTGCCTTACCTGCCTTCCAGTGATCTTTGTCCTAACATAGAAAGACAGGCCTAAGGGTACCAGTTTATGTTTTCTTAATTTCCCAAGTTTTGTTGAAAACTCTTTTATTCTTGTTCTTTTCTCTTTTATGCTATCTTTATATTCCTAAGTTAGTATTTCTGCTTCTTCAAATTATGCTCCGCATGAATATCTGTATATTGATGAAGTAGTATATGATCATCCATTCATGTATGTTTAAAAAATAACATAGATCAAGTAAATCGTCAGGTTAGGCAAAAAATACTATATAACTCCTTTTTACTGAAGCCAGAGGCATCCAAATGTAAACTGCACAGTTAGCTCAGCGCTTAGACTGGAACGTCAGGTTTGGTAAACTTGGCAATAATCGTAAGGCTTTGCACGTATCACTTTTCATCACTGGGATTCTGATTTCTCAGGTGTAGAAGGAGCATGTGAAACTATGATTATGATCTCTTCCAAATTTAGTATTTCATGACTTAATATTCCACTAAGAATCAACATTAATGTGAATTTAAATATTAGCTTAGTAAATTTAATTTAAGCATATCACAGACAGTTTATAAGATAAAAATTATTCACACCTTACCCCACTATAATGTGGCCAGGGACAGCAATGTAGAGAATGAATCAAAGCCATGTAAGAATGGTAAGAATCATCAGCATGTTCCTGTAGTAAGCTCAGCATCAAATAGTGCTTAATAAATATCTTACCCTTTTCCTTTTCATTTTATTATTATCCTGAACTTTTCTTCTTATTATTTATTTTACTACTCAGATCTTTATGTATTTGTTTTTAAATCTACTGGGTTTAAACAAATTTATTTTTATTTTCTGAAAAGCTGACAATTAAATTAGAATAAATTAATGTTTAAGTAAAATATATTGAGAAAGTGTGTCTAGTTTTATTGCCTGGATATACATGATTTAGTCTCTCTAATTTCACTATACATTTTGTCCTTCCTTTACTCTTTACTTTAACTTCTTTATCTTTAACGATCTTATTTGAGTGTACTTATTTCTCTAAACCATTATAACATCTTCTGGTATATAAGGCAGAGTGCAAATAAATAACCGATATATCCCTTTTCAAGTCTGATACTCTATGGATTCTCCAATTTAATTCAGATTTTTAGGTCACCATGAATTTCTCATTCTAAAATAACCACCTGATGCCATCATTAGAATCATTTCTTTAGGTTACTCATTGTCCTCATCCTGAAAAATATGGTGTCTGGAAGAACTCCTAACAGGTTCACCTGGCATAGCTCTGCAAGGGTATGTTTTTAATAATTCCAGTTTAACCAGACCACTTTTATTCACAACTTATTACCAGCATAGTAGAGTCCAAAAGCTTTTATATGGGATAACAATTTCTTAATGATTGGTTTCCTCAGTTCTTAATGAGTTTGTTTTTTGCCATACGCTTCTAGCTACCTCATATTCTACCCACATTATTTAGATCAATCTGCAGCTGTCTTAGGTGTTATGTTCTTGAGTGCCTCTAGGTAATTGTGAAGTGTAAAGGCGTATTTGCACCATACTTGAGACGGGAAAAGCAACCTATGAAATCTCTACCTCTCAAATCTAACCTGTTACCACATGTACAGCATTCCTTAGTTTACCGAGGCAGAATCATTTCATCCCTTTGTTTTTGCATGGCACTTACAGCAATGCATTTTATTTCTTAGTGTTTGTTTTTACTAAACTGTAAACTCGAAGCTAATGCCTTACTAGGCACTTTATAAATGTCCAATGGAAAAACGAATACATTGAATGAATTGATGAAGTAGGAAATAGCTCGTTCTAGGTCTCGAGGTGAATAAAAACATTTAATACATTAGAAACACGAGATCACATTTTTGTTTTTTTGTCCTCATCATGGTGAATGGAGGAAAACTCAAACAGAAACTGATCGTCTGGAAACAACCATCTTTGTTCAGAACACGTGAAGAAAATGGTTTCATTGGTAGTAAATGTAAGCCCAAAGATTTTATTTCATCTCAGCGACTTTTAATGAGAGAAAATGGGAAAAGATAGAAAACTATATACATCTTAGTTAAAATGATCAATGTTTATAAAACCTAAAATATTTAAAATTGATAAACATTGAGAAATATATACACTCAAATAAGATATGTGGTACATTGGCTACACACACATGCACACACACTTAGACATATGTATGTTTACGGAGGGCTACACATACACAGGTACACACACAGGAGACTTTCAAGTTTCTTTGCAGGATAAACGAGACTGTTAGTAACTTACTTTGTTCTGTTACAGACAATTTAACATTTTTAACATTCAGCTGGTATGCTGTGTTAGAATAAAACTCGTCCAATAAATAGTGCAGTGTGCTTCTTTATGGCTTATTTGTTACAGGTTTTATTGATTCTCCCTTTTTGACCTCAATGAAAACAAAAGAAAATATTAAGAAACAAGTCAAAAAAAGATGTAAAAGTCAAAAAGTAACATACTTACTAGACCGTTGAATTATGGTTCCAATAGAAAGTAGAGAGTATGAGTCAGAATAAAAATAATTAGAAAGCGATGGTTATGTTCCCCTGTTTTCGACACTAGAGGTGGCAGAATGGATAGAAAATAATTTGAACTTTCCAGGAAATAAGAGGAAATTACTTTCCCAACCTACATGTACCTGAGAGCCCTACTTTTTACGCTCTGCAGGAAGGAAAATCAGACAAAGAAGCACCTGATTAGGTTTCCTCTAGCTTCGTTATTTTATATTTGCCATGTTTTCTTAACTGCTGTGACTGTAGGGCCACAGCAATTATGCATTATGTACACAAAAAGTCCAAAGAAGGCCTCTGTTACTAAAGGCTTTATTTTAAAACTACAAGGATCCGTTTTATAAAACCCTCAGCAATGAACTGGTAAACATAAGAGCAATTGTTATCTCCAGGTTATTTGACAGCCTCTGAAATAGTTGAATAAATTAATTTAAAGACCAGAAGCCAGACATTCCTCTTGGGTATACATTTTAAAGATGGTGAGCCATAAAAGGAGGGGTATTTACATCTTATTGTACTGCTCCTTAGCCTTCATTTAAGTGATATATAGTAATGATATTCTGGCCTAGATGCAAAAGAAATGACTGATGATGCTTTTAACTCTCAAGAATAAAAAGTTAATCATGTCACAACAGTAATTCTATTTAAAATATGCCACAGCCCTTTGATGATCACTTGAAATTTTTCTTAGGGAAAATATGCTTGTGTACCATTTTAGTAAATATGACTAGAAATATCATAGATGGCTACAACGTAATTAGTAATAAAATTCTATGAAATACCACATATTTTCTGAATGCATTCTAGAACTCCTATTAATGTTAATGGGGATAACTAAGCTAGCGCAAATGGGAACAAGATGTTTTAACATCTAACACTTTAGAAACTTAATTGTCATAAGCAAAATCAGTAGGACTTGGGCCATATGTTATATGTGAATTCATCCTTGTAAATGGCTATAATTTGGCATGAAAACAGATTCTTCTCTTGGCCTAGATATCAGATTTTTTTTTTTCTGGCTGCGAGTCATAATATAGAAGTAATAATATCAAAAACTTTATGCCATTATTCTCTGAGGAAAATGCTTCGTGACTATGAAGTATTATATATATATATTTGTGTATATATATACATATATACATCTTATAAAGTAACATTTAGTGATTTAAAACCGTCTAGAAATGTGGAAGCCCTAATTTATATTTCTAGCTTAATCATTGACTTGTGGAATTCTGGATAAGATATTCAGCCTTCCTGTCTTTTGGTTTGTAAAGCTGCAAAATTTATACAAAGCAGGCATCAGGTCCTATATTAACCTGCGAGGAAAACGAATTTAAGTTAAGTTGTCAAAATACAATTTTTCAGAATGAACGTTTACTAGGAATATTCCTGTTCCCCAGGCCTGGGGCCGAGCATTGAAGGAGGCAGCACAGTTCCCAGGTGGTATGGGGCATCCTCTTCTCTGCTGTCGATTTGGGACAGTAAAACTCCTGTTCACCCTTTCTCCTCTCTATTACTAGTCCTTATCTCTAATATCCAGCCTGACCGTATTTTATACTAAATACTAAAATATTTATAATGTGTCCATCAATGGCTATTTATAAAATACGTCCTAACTTTGTCCTTTGGACTCAACATTGAACAACTACAATGTTCCCTGCCCTCCATAAGTTGGCATTCTGGTGAGGAGTCAGGGAAAATAAATGAGACCAATAAATTATAGAGTATGTTAGAAGAAAAGTATAATAGATAAATCCTCGAGGCAGCGAAGGGGATGGAGAATGTCGATGGGATGTTTCCCGAGACAGTGCTGTTTGAGTAAAGTTTACTCTAAGAATGAAGAATTAAGATATCTGAGGGAAGAGAATGCTAGGCAAAGGTTGGAGCAAGGATCGTTCTTTGAGTTGGGAGAGTGCCTGGTGGTTTTGTAGAATGGTAAGGAGATTGAGGGGCTGGTCGTAGGCTATGTGGCCGTGTAAACGTCTGGTGAGAGGACTTTGGTATTTATTCTGAGTTAGGAGTTTTGAGCTGAAAATAATATGATCTGAATCACATCTTAGAAACATCACTCTGCCTGTTTTAGAACAGATGCTAGAGGAACATAGATGAAAGTGGAAAGAGCAGTTTCGAGGCTGCTGCAATAATCCATAGAAAAAATAATGGTGGCTTTGACCAGTATTAGCCAGTGAGGCAGAGAGAAATTGGCAAGCGTAGTGAGTTATTAGAAGCCAAGAGAAGGAGGTGTTTTAAGGAGGAGAGAGTGATCTATTGTTTCGGAAGTTGCTGATGGGTCAGGTCGGATGAGAACTGAGAATTGACCTTTGGGGCTGATAATGCAGGTTAGTAGCGTTTGTGACAATAGCGGTTTTGGAGTAGTGGTGGGAGAAAAAAGCCTGACTCAAGTGGATTCGAGAGAGAGAGGGAGAAGAGGAATTGATGACAATAGGTACAGGCAACTCTTAGAATTTTCCGTTCTGTAAAGAGAAGAAAATGTAGTAGCTATGAAGAGATATGGGGGTCAAGAGAAAGCTCTTTAAATGGGAGTTAATGGAATATTTTTAGGTGCTTGAGTAATTGTTAGTCTCATTTTTTTTTTCAGTGAAATAGGAAGCAAAGTTATCTTAAAGTAAATATAGGGAAGAAATGTTGGAGGTTTGTTGGAGTGGAGAGTAAGAGAGTTAAATAGATTAGGAAAGTATTTGGATACTCTAGAATGATGTTGAATCAAAATTATGAGTAGATATGAGTGTAACTGTGAGATTTGAGAATCGCTTTTAGATTTCTAAGTTCTCCTTCATTGTTTCTTTTTCTTTTCTTTTTTTCTTTTTTTGTTCTGTTTCCTGCTATTGCAGGACACTCGTCATATATTTTTAGATCATCTCAGGTTGGTTTATAAGTGTAAGAGATATTTCAGATTATAAAATGACAGTTTCTATTTAAAAACTATTTTTAAGTGGCTGTATCCTCTGATAGCTGCCTACATTTTAAACGACGTTCAATCACCGTTTCTGAGGCCTTTTCCCTCTGTGGTTTACGTTGCCGGGTGGCACACGCCTTATTTCTGACTCTTTTGGCAGAATGCCTGCTGCCTTTGTCTCAGCCCAGGTCCATGACATGTGTTCCACGTTGCACATTTTACACTCTGTTTTTAAACGATTCTTTTCTCTGCATCCTCATCCTCCGAACCTTACTTTGAGCCCTCGTTATCTTTCCCATAAACGAACGTGTTTCCCTCCTGACGACGCTCACTGCTTCTGATTTTTACATTCTGAAATTCAATGCACATGCTATTCTACAGCAGAACTTATCATGCTTTTTTATTTTTTTTTCTGGCTTAAAAACATGAATTAGACGGCAAATCATGATAAATTTAAAATTTCATAATCTCGGATAAGTTTCCTACTCTCTTTTTACATCCTCCCTTCTCGTGCGCCACACTTATTACAAAACATTTGTTCTCGTCGAAATGCACCCATGTAGACTTCTACCTACACATGGGTGCAATTCCTTGCTCATGGACATCCAGTAATATTTATCTGATAACCTAGATGCAGAGTTGTTCCTACTCATACATTCTAGTTTGATAGGCCCTCGCTTAACTTTTGGCATGATCAAAGATTGATCTGGAAATAAATTTGCTACCGTTTGTAAAAGAAAACACAGTTTATCAGCAATTAGGTGTGTTACAGATGGCCAGAATAGATTAGAATAATTTTTTGGTGCTTATAATTGGTATTATTAACTGACAGGAAGTGATGCTGAGTAACAAAGCAACTTTTTTTTTTGCTAGTGGGTGAATACTAATGATGTTAATAAGAGTGAGTTCCTAGTTTATAAACTAGTCCAATATTTAAAATACAGTTGTTTTTTATTTTTAACTAATAGTGCTGATTCCAACCCCACCCCACCCCAATTTCAGAGATTCATAAACAGTGTTGGTCCAGTTTCTAAATGTCTTGGCTGTGCAATTAAGAACAGACTTGAAGTACAAACACTGTCCAAATGAAATCTTCCGAAACGCTGGTGGAAACAGGCTCACATTTTAGACCCAACCCTTAAAAGCACATCTCCAGCTGCCTGGATGCTATATGGGCAATTCTTCCATCCCTCTCTACTTTATGGACTGCTCGAATGCCCTGTTTTTCTGGTATCCCCTCCCTCCCTCCCTCCCTCCTTCTCTCTCCGTCCTCCTCCTCCTCCTCCTCCTCTTCCCTCTCCTTCTCTCTGTCTCTCTCTATCTCTCTGTCTTGTTTCTTTCTTTTTCTTTCTTGAAATGTATTCTGGTAGTTACACTGCAAACTCTACTTTGGATAAAGGGAACAGAATAAAAATAGTTTAGTTCCCTCGTATCTGCTTCTTTCTCCTGCCTCTGCACCATTGAAAAGTCCCCCTGCAGTGCTCTCCCCTCCCGCAGATCAATACTTCTTGTCTTAGTTTAATGAACACTCCTACATTGATCTCTCTCAGGTGCTGTGTTACTTTATGACAAGTTTCTTGGTTACAACCGGCTCTCAGCTAAGTCCGTGGAGCGCCCTGCCATTCTCTACACAAAGCAGACTGCAACAATGGAAACTTTATTCATCACAGGTTAATGTGTGATATCTTTCCTCTCTTTTGAAAGGAACAAATAGATTTCTTTTCCATTTAATTCTTTAACTTCATCTTTTGGTTACATTCCTGGAAGAATTGTAAAAACAGTTTAAGATCTGTGTGAGAAAACAGCAAACAGGAGCTATGAATCTTTAAAGGCTTCTGAAACACTTTTCTAAAAGCTTCAAGTTACAATAGTCTTGCGGGTTATTTTTACTTGCTTTATATCTTGTTACCATAGTAGCAAGTCATATTTCCTGTTTCCAGAAAGACAAACCAGAGATACCTGTACCTGATAAATAATTCCTTTTCCCAAAGACAGCGCTCCCATCTGTGTGGTCCTATGCTGGCGGCACAGGCGAAATGAGGGGAAGCACAGTAAGCCCAGGGAAGCTGGCGTGGCTCTCGGTCCTCACGATGGGCATTGAGTTTTCAACGGGAAATTTTCTGGCCTGGGGAGACACGCACATTCCGAGCAGATCTCTTCTCTTAGCTTTCTGAGTTGATTCACCTACCGCATCCTCAATCGTTCTATCCAGATACACTCTCCTCCTTGCTCTTCCTCAAATAGCGTCAATATAATTTCACGTCAAGATCTGCATTTACTATTCCTTCTGCCGAGATGCTTTCCCACTAGCTCTCCCACAGGGCTCAATCGCTCCCTTCTGATAAGTCTCCTCAAAGGTCAGCTTACCACCAAGGCCTTCCCTGATGAATCTATTCTACATTGTGCCCGTTTATAGCTCCATTTTCTTCTTTTCCTGTCCTATTTGCTTTTTTCTGTGTCCTCCAGTTATCATGTAAGCTCCCTGCAGTCAGAGATTGTGTCTATTCTGTTTGCTCTATATTTCCCATCCCCAGAATAGTTCCTGGTATGGGATACTTGATAACTTCTGTCAAATGAATTAAATGCAATGATTTACAACATGTTTTAAGTGAGGGAGTTCACTTTGTACATCATATAGACAAATCTCAATGCCAGCAAAAGAAAAAAAGTGTAGTTAAGACTCCTAAGAGCTCTCCTGAGAGGGTACTGTCTATATGCAGGTTGCGAGTTCAAGGTTATAAACTCTGTGTTGAAGTTTGGAAGAAAGAGTAAGGATCAAAGGGTACTGAATTCTATTGCTGGTATCATCTCTTGGAAAATATCTGACCTTGATAAATTCTCTATTCACATCTTTTTTTTTTTTGTTAGTCCTAGTAGTTGTCCTTTGTTACTGCATTTTTTTTTTTCTGTAATGGAGATATCTTTTTATTAGCCTGCTGTAAAATAAAATCCTATTTCGGAACCGTTTTATTAAATGTTAAAATTAAGTCAAATGTATAATTTCCACAGACAGGAGGTAGAGAAAGCAGCAAGAAATATTTGCAATGAAAATACCAAGTAATCTCTTCTTTGAGTTTATCCTGAACTCCAATCAAAGAAAAGCATTAAATGTCTGATTATGTATCAGTACTTATTTCCTATTTTATTTGACTAATGATGGCACCAAGGAAACTGGCCTGCTTGGAGATCTAGGGAGTGCCTGCTTTGAAGCATTTGCTTTCTGAGAGAGAGAGAGCGAGAGAGAGAGAGCGAGAGAGAGAGAGAGAGAGAGAGAGAGAGAGAGAGAGAGAGAGAGAGAGAGAGAGAGAGAATGAATGGTTTGAAGCCATTCAGATAATAAGGGACATGCTCCTAACCAGGTCTGCCTCTTACAGGCTATGTTGATTTGGGGTAGCTGCTATAATCTTCCTGAGCTTCACTTTTCTCTTTTGAAGATAAGCATAATCACACCCATCTTACAAGGTTAGCATGAAGATTAATGTAAATGAGAAATATAAATGAACTATAAATGTGAAAAAACTTGGCATGCATGTTTGCTTAAGAAGCCTTAATTTTTTCTTTGGAATTCTAATCAGTCTCATTTATTTATTCAAGCAGATATTGAGTATTTGCTGCAGTCTATGCTAGACATTCGAGATGCAAAAATGACTTAGACATAGTCCTGGATGTCTGTGTTTTATCCAGAAATATTCCAGATTCAGTTCTCATTCTACCTATATCTAAAATTCTCTCTTCCCCCTGCCTTTTTTTATTAGTGAATTGAAAATATATATTTTGTCGTCATGTCATAATGAGATCATCAGACTATATTTATGTATTCAGATTCAAGATATGAGTTACTTTGGAAAATAGTTAATTTCTATGAAACAACTGATTATTTTTAAAAGAATCCTTTTGTACACTCAAAAATATCTTCGCTTTTTTTTTTTTATCAGCTGAATCGAACTACGTCTCCTTATAATTTAGTTTCTTCCTCCACCACTCATAAATGATTATGCACCTACTGGAGATTTTTTCTCCCTGACAATTCATTACATTGAATGGCACATGCAATATCCCATCCGTCCTTCTACGGGTACATCAATATTGGCCTCCTTTGATTGAACTATTGAGACCAGCAATTCATTAACCTGGAACACACTAAGCCTGTTGTTTCATTATTGTTCCCTTATTGTTTTTCTGTTACTCAGAGATAACATGGAGTTTCTAGTTTCCTACTTGAATATTTAGCTTTATAAAATACAATTATTTTCTCTCTTATTTAAGTGCTAGACCACAGCCTCTAGATACAAGGCTACAGGTAAGAGAATCTGCCAGTCATCACATGAATAAACATGAGCCTTCTCACAGACTTTTCTGTATATCTTATTGCAGTTCCCCTGACCTCCTCTACATTTTAAATTATTTTCCTTCTTTCTGTCTCTCATTGTTAATTAGGTTGTGGTTGAAATAGAAAACGAGATTATTTTCTTCTTCATATTTTGGTAATAAATTGTTTTAATTTTTGGTGGTTGAAAGAGGATAATAAATTTTCAGTGTCAGGTGGTACAAGAGGTAGATACATAAGTGGCGACATTAACTGATATTCTTAAATGCAATTAGGTATGTATCCTCTGCTACTTTATTTTGATTGTGTATCACTCTTCTCTTCCTCTCTGACATATCAGAATTCTTTTTGATATAAATATCGATTGAGAATCCTACTATTATTCCTCGAGAGTTGATATTCTAATGGGCAGGAGGAAAAAATAAGCAGACAGCTATTATGTCAAGATCTGATATCTTCATGCAAACTATGGAAATATTCCCAACGGAGTATAACATGTTGAGTTTGAATTACCTGTGAGATATGCAAGACAGGAGAGAAAAATGTGAGGGAGGTTAAGGAGAGATTTTTTAATAGAAATGTAGATTTGCATCCAGTAGCAGGTTGTTTCTAGGTGAAGCCACGGGATGCTTTGTCATTCAAGGAATGAATGTCTAGAAAGATGAGCTAAAGGTCAAAGCCAGATCATGTGGAACAAAAAAGCATTGAAGGGAACATGTATCACTAAAATCTACAAAGTCTCCCAAGAAAGAATGAGTAATCAGTTAGAGAAAGACAAGTGATGTCTTAAAAGTCAAAATAAGAAAGATTTTCAGAAAGCAACTTATCGATGACATTAAATATTTTATGAAGGTTAAGTTACGAGTCAAAAGAATTCTGCTACATTGACTAAGATGATTATTTGCCTTTAAAAATGGAGATACGATATTTAAAAAGCAATATGATATTAGCTTCATAAAATTTGTCTCCCCCCCCATATTCAGAAGGAAAATAAAGTCTTTTGCAACTTAATTATGATTACCTGTGGAGTATTCATTCACGTTTTGATGTACTAACCAATATCAATGTAGTATGAAATATTCTTATTGAGAAAAAAATAAAGCAATTCATTGCAAATAGAAATAATATAAAATTGAATTTTAATTGATAACTCCTTTGGAAATAGGATTATTTTAACCAAGTTTATTTGGACAAGAATGGAGTAGAGATAAGTTCTAGTTAATTTGGGAATAAGTTCTTGGTACTAGAAAATGGTGAAGAGGTTGTGGCAACATGTGATTTTGTGTGTGACTCCAAACTCTCAAGTGAGAGATTATCTTCAGAGTGCCATGGTCTGCTGGCCTGGTCAGATTTATGTTAGAACTTTGCCTCTTATCTTGAAATAAATGGGGGGGGGGAATAATTCATATTTTAGAATAATCTCTTTATCTTCTATATTATATTTCTTGCTTCTGGTCTCCATTTCTAAATACAATTTTTAAGCAAGTGGGTGACATGAAGACAATAAAATAAATCAAAAGAGAGTTGCCTAGTCTCTTAATTTGGGAGAAACCCTTGAGAAAATACCAAAGGTCTTGCACTGATAAAATGGATATAAAAACAGGGCATGTGAGTACAGTTCAGGGTTTTGTTTTTTCCATTTATCTAAGCAGATGATTAAGGTAAGAAAAGCTGTCTGTCATTCTTAATCAATCCTGTGAAATCTCTGAGGATGCTGCCCTTATGCTAAATACCTTTCTGAGAAAGATTTTCTAAAGCCACTATCAGACGTATTGAATTGGAACAGGTTTTCGTTTTTGACTTAAGGCACTTTTTTCCCCCTAATATCTGTTAGTTGGTCAGGAAAATGAAACATGCAATATGCGGATATGACGGCAACCATTGGATAAGCTGTCATTAATATTCTAACATGATATTTCTACCATCGTCGCACACTCACAGAAGTCCTTCCTTACCTGCGTGCTACAGTGAGAGACAGCGACGGCAAAAAGTTCAGTTAGTTAGAACTGAACTAAAACCTAATTATTCTATTCACACTGCGGCTTAGGCATGCTAAGTAAGTTTTCTTAATTTAAAAAATGTGGTATAGGTGAAAGGATGATGATCGTGTGCATTATAAGAAAGTATTATAGTGCTTGACACACAACGGGACCCTAATAAATGCCAGGTACTTCCTCTTGTCCCTTTTCTCCCTCATTATCTCCTTATTTTGTTGTCTTCTTTCTTCCTCTTTTCCTCCTTCTTTCTTTCTTCCCTCTTTCTCTTCCTTTTTCTTCTGAATAATCATAATGTTCTTACTTTATAGTCAAAGACCTACTAAGTCCAATCTGTCTTATTTCTAGTCTTTCTAACCATGTCACCACCATCTGTTAATCTATGGGAACATTTCATTCCAGGAAGAATAATTTGTCCACTGTTTCCAAGCATGGTATTCTTTTTTTCTGCTCCTATATTTTTGCTCATGTAATTCCCCATAATAGGAATGTCCTCTTCGTTTGAAACTTTTAGAATAAACTAGGATCCCCCATTTCTAGTAAGTCCTCTGAGGCCATCTTGACAAAACAAACAATAAACCAAACAAAAATACCGCTCTGCTCTTTTTGAACTTCTATGATTATATATGCCCCAAAATTCTAACTTAATCTTACTTGCATCATTATTTGATTCATTAAATGCAACTATATATAATGTAATTTTATATCAGTTTATCTTTCTTAAACTAATCACAGTAGAATTCAAACTTGATAGACATTAATGTGCTCACTCTATAGTTTAAAATCAAATGTTTCGCCCAAGATCACACAGCTTGTAGGGACAGAGACAAAATGCTTTAAACTATGCAATTTCATTTTATATGTATAATAAATATAATATAAGATTACAAGCCAATATTCTTTACACAGAAAACCCTAAAGACTCCATGAAAAAACTATTATAAATAATAAACAAATACAGTAAAGTTGCAGGATGCAAAATCAATGCACAAAAATTTATTGTGTTCCTACATACTAACAATAAAATTTTTGAAAAAGAAATGAAAAAAATAGTTTCTTTCATGTTGCAATAAAAGAATATAATACCTAGGAATAAACTTAACAAAAAAATGTGAGGGACCTATACACTGAAAACTATAAGACATTATTAAAAGAGGTTGAAGAATACACAAATATATGGAAAGATATTCTATGTTCATGGATTGGAAGAAGCAGTGCAGTTAAAATGACCATATTATTGAAAGCACTATACAGGTTTAACACAATCTCCATCAAAATCCCAATGGCCTTTTGTAAAAAGAAAAAAAAAGGAATAAAAATTGTCAGATTTGTATGGAACCACAAAAGACCCCGAATTGCTAAAGCAATCCTGAAAACAAACAAACAAACAAACAAAAAAACAAGGATAGGGGTATTACACTCCCTGATTTTGATTTATATTACAAAGCAACAATAATCAAAACAGCATAGTATTGACAGAAAAACAGTCATACAGACCAATGAAACACAGAATTGACAACCTACAAACAAACTTATGTTTATATAGGCAAATGATTTTAGACAAAGGAGCCAAAACATACAATGGAGAAAAGGAAGTCTGTTCAATAAATGGTGCTGGAAAAATTGGAAAGCCACACGTAAAAAAATGAAGCTAAATCATTATCTGTCGCCATACACCAAAATTAACTCAAAATGGATCAAAGACCTAAAAATAAGACCTGAAACAATACATTGGATAGAAAGAAAGATAAGTTCTAAACTTCTGGATCTTGGTCTTAGAAAGGATTTTATGAATTTGGCCACAAAGGCAGGGAAGTAAAAGCAAAAATAGACAAGTGGGATCATATCAAACTAAAAAGCTTCTGCACAGCAAAAGAAACATTTCATCAACAAAACAAAGAGGCAACCAACCAAATGGGAAGAGATATTTGCAAACAATGCCTTTAATAAAGGGCTAATATCCAAAATATATAAAGAACTCATAGAACTCAACAACAAAAATACAAACAATCCCATTAAAAATGGGCAGAGGACTTGAACAGGTGCTTTTCTGAAGAAGATATACAAACGTATGTAAAGATATATGAAAAGATACTCAACTTCAGTAGCTATTAGGGAAATGCAAATCAAAACCATAATGAGATACCGCCTCACAACTGTTAGAATGGCTATTATCAACGAGACAAGTAACAGCAAGTATTGGCCGAGATTGTGGGGGAAAAGGAAGCCTCATACACTACTGGTGGGAATGTAACTTGACACAGCCACTATGGAAAACAGCATTGGAGGTTCCTCCAAAAATTAAGGATAGAGTTACCATATGATTCTACCCACAAAATTTGAAAAATCTGTAAAGATAACACGTACCCCGATGTTTATTGCAGCATTATTCATGGTGGCCAAGACATGAAAACAACTGAAGTATCCTTTGATAGATGATCGGATAAAGAAGATGTGGTACATACATGCAATGGAATATTACTCAGCCATAAGAAAAGATGAAACACTGCCAATTGTGACAACATGGATAGATCTTGAGGGAAATGTCAGACAGAAAGGGTTTAGAACCATACGATTTCACTTGTGTGTGGGATCTAAAACTGAAAGCAGTGAATAAACGAGACAAGCAAACAAAAACTCATAGACGCAGATAATAGTTTATTGGTTACCAGAGAGAAAGGGAGGAGAGAGGGTAAAAGGAGTCAAATTTATTGTAATGGAAGGAGATTTGGCTTCGAATGGTGAGTATGCAATGCAGTATTCAGATGACGTATTGTAGAATTGTACACTTGAAACCTATATAATTTTATTAACCAATGTCACCCCCATAAATTCAGTAAAAAAGATCACAAACCAATAAATTATATGAGCCTTGAGGAGGAAAATATTTATAATGTAATATGTGTATATATTTTTTTGCATGTTTTAATCCTGGTCACTCACTAGTGTACATACCATATATAAGGACTGTGGAAAAAAATAGGACCATTCTTAAATATTTTAAAAATATATGCATTTTTTTAGAAGAAATGAAATCGTATACATTGTATAATGTGTTAATTTTTTTACCTAGAAATAAGAGTCACTGTGGATAAGGGGAAGGGAGGGAACTATCCTTGCAATCATTTCTAAGTTAACAGTCACACTGACACACTAGTTAAGCGTGAAATCGATTGCAATGGTTATGGAGGTATGTCTAGAACATGCCTTCGGATGGTAGAAAGAGGATATCTGATTTTAGAGCAGGAGCTAAAATATCTTACGGATATCCTCTTACTAAAATCAATGCTTTATTTTTCACTAAATCATGACCCTGCTGTGGATTCGCTCGTATTCCTCTTAAGTGAATTGTTGCTTCTTTGAACATTCACTATCTACTTCTTCCTTCATTAACAAATTGCTATTTCAAGTTGGTAATAATATTTACCAGTTTATTTGGTTTATCTTTTGCTAACTCAAAGATGTTTCATTTTATAGAAAAGATAATTTTGTAGTGTATTGGGTTTCTCAGTGATGAATGATAAGCAAATACCAAATGCCACTATTCTCATTGTCATCTTCTATCTTTGTATAGACAAGCAAATTTAAAGCTTATAATGGTATATGATTTATAATCAAACACAGCAGTCTTTCTTTATGTGACCAAGAGTATTATTAGAGCTACACGCAAATATGATCAGAATTTGAGTAAAACTGAATACTTCTTATTTATACATGCATAGCTACAGTCCAGCTAGAATATAAAAGAATATTATTTTATAAAAACTTATTTTCAGTTTCTGTTTGAAGGGTTGTTGCATAGCAACTAATTGTTCATGGAGTACTACCTATTAACGCCTGACCCATGTAACATTACATCTATTTTTTTCCATTTAAATTCTGTCTTACAAAGAATCAAGGTAGATAATTACTGTGACCTGAAAAATTTAAAGATAAAGGTTCATCATTTTAAATTAATACTGATGCAAGTTCTATTCAGAAAACCTATTTTTCTTAGATATGCGTGTCAGTTTAAAAGTGTTTCAATCCAGATGAATGAGAGTAAAACAAATGTTTTTTAGCTGAGATATTTAGGTCAACCTAAAGATTAGACATGATTGATAGTTCACCATTGACCAACAATTTGTTAATCAAGTCATTCTAATAAAATTAAGGTAATGGTTGATTTTTCTATTTTACTCTGCTAGGGTTTTAGAAATGTTTTCTGTTCTATTGACTGTTTCATTTTTAAAATCCTGGAATTTATATGAAATCAAATAGGTCAATTTTCTTATTAAAAAGTCTGGGTATTATATTTATATGTAATATATTATATGTAGCATATATGATATAATATAACATATCATATAACATATTATAGTTCAAGGTTTTAGTCACAGGATTATGACAGTAATAATAATAATAATATTTAAAGCATCAAGAGCGTTTGATTTTCACCTTCAACATTTACAGCTAGCTATGTGATCGTTAGGCATATTGATGTCTGATCATAATTTCATAAATGAGGATAACACCTACCAAATAGAGTGGAGATTATAAGGATTAA
The DNA here is from genome assembly GCF_014176215.1 of Rousettus aegyptiacus. NCBI lineage: Eukaryota > Metazoa > Chordata > Mammalia > Chiroptera > Pteropodidae > Rousettus > Rousettus aegyptiacus. The sequence goes on along the minus strand of NW_023416291.1, from coordinate 50,269,866 downwards.
ACATGGATAATACATGGAAAAATTCCTCTTACAGTTTCTGATACGTCCATATAAATATATATATGATTAATTCATGTTGTACATCAATATTTACGTATCATTTCAGATATAGCAAGTTAGTCACAAAATATTTCCTGTTAATCATCAATTTTGCAGTGGGGATTTTGGTAAATTGGAGATGACATTGTCTTTTTTATGTGGTTCTGGATTCTTAGATTCCTAATGGAAAACAGTCAACACCTCTTTCTTTTTATTTCTCCCAATATTGTTCGAATGAGAAGTGCTAGAACTCAAATCCTTTATAATATATGGAGACAGGAGAGTGTAGCAGTAGTTCATAGCTATGTCCTTTGTCAAAGGCAAAGACCAGTTAATGCAGGTGGTAGATTATGTAAAATAAACAATGATTCCAGTATCATAGTTAGATAACATAGTTTATGTTTATCAACTTTGCGGGAGGAAAAAAAGTCATAAAACTAGTAAGCGAAGTCAAAATCAGCATTTAAAATGTATTAAAAGAACAGAGAAATGAGATTAACCCAATGATCTAAAATTTTAGAAGTGAATATAACTGGCTTTATGGGGTTCTTAAGAATAAATCGCATAAGCACCCCATGACTTAGAAGCAATATAGATGAAGATGATTTAGAAATTATACTTATTTCCTATCACTGGTATAATAAAATTACCAAAAGTAGTGGCTTGAAAAAACACAGATTTCTTAGTTTACTGTTCTGGGGTCAGAAGCCTAAAAATTGATCTTACGAGGATAAAATCAAAGTACTAGCAAAGCTGCATTCCTTCTGGGGGTGATGGGAGGGAATCCTTCCTCCCTTCTCGCAGCTTCTGGAGGCTGCCCGCATTTCCTGGCTGTTGGTTCCTTCCCAGCAATATCATCGCTGACTTCCGCTTTGGTGGCCACATGGCCCTCTCTGATGCTGATCCCATTACCTCCCTCTAATAAGGACCTTATAATTACATGGCGCCCAGTCAGATACTCTAGGATGACCTCATCTCAAATTCCTTAATTTAGTCACACTCCAAAATCTCTTTGCCATGTAAAGTTACAAATTCATGGCTTTTTGAGATTAGGATGTGACTGACATCTTTAGGGAGAGGGTATTTTTCTGTCATGTAGTTTTTAAGTGGAATAAGGGCAATACAAGGCAGCAATGTGATTGGATATGGGTAAAATTAATATGACGTGAGACTTCCATGGTAGAAAAACAAACATTTTAATGGAGGAAGTAGTCTAGCCACGCTGGTCACAGATACTGCATTACAGAAGCTGGGACTAGAATGATGAGTAGACTTAACAACACGATGTATAGTTGTTCCTATTTGCAAAGTTTTTGTATAAAAAAGAATACAGTGCCTTTCTTTAAATATGCATAAGGGTGTCCTTTATCTGAGGGAGGGATTAGCAGTGTTCTGTTAGTCTCAAAGAGCTAGAAATGACGCCAGTATGTGGAAGCTGTAGCATGGCAGAACTTTGAGTCGGCATAAAAGAAAATGTTTTCTTCTTTAATGTTTTCCTTCTTTAGATGTTGTAAAGCTTGGGGCCTGCTAAAGTGTTTAGGGAAACGTGATAATGGGCAGTAAAGCATCAGATTTAGAAGTTGGATTAGACTGCAGTACTTTTAGAGTTACTTCGAAAATTTTGATTTTGCTATTCTTTGATTTCGCTATCCTCTGTTTTATATTAGGACAGAATGACACTAGAGTTTATTAGTTTTTTTCCATTTGTCAAGTGAAAACTGATTTATATGAGTCCATATTGATTTTAAGTAAGAGAGTAAGAGATCTTCAAGCAGGTGGTGAGTGAATCAGAAATAGAACCAAACGATCTCTGTAAAAAGTTCATATACTGTATCATGAATGAGGAATTTATATTTAACTGACCTCATGGAAGGTAAAGATTCATACTTGAAAAGCCCTTACAAACAGTAGAGCAGTTTAATGTAGTCGTGGCATAAAAGAAAATCAAAAGAAATTCATTTCCAAGTACATAAGAGGGCCACACAGTGAATAGGAATTTGTTTCTGTTCAACCTTGTAAAACTGTTGCAAATTCTATGTAAAATATGTTATTAATCTCCCAAGAAGGAAACACAGATGACATCACCTAAATTTATATACTAAATAGTGGATGTGAGAATTATTTTCTTTGATGGCAACAAATAAAATAATTGTGTCCCTTCAGTAATTTCACTGAATTTTGAGAAACAAAATGAATTCTCTGCCCAGACTACAGAATCTGAAATGTTGAGGGAATATCTATTCTTCTCTCTCTCTCTCTTATTTTTCTTACTTCTTAAAGGCTGAATTTAAAAATTAACTACAAGCCTCAAATTCTGAATGTAGTACAAGTGAAAAACAAAACAAAGAATAAAAAGAAAAAGAGAAGATTTGCTTTTGAATTTTTTAAATATAAAAATTACTTTGATGGTAGAAAGGGAAAAGTCGATAACCAGGAATCATTAAGCAATGAGGAAAATAAAGAAGTTCTCAGTACACTGGAAAAGGAATAGTTATAACATGATGAAACAACTTTCAGAGTGAGATAAAATTTATTGTTTTCATAAAACATTGTGTGTTCGTGATGAAGAATTGCTTTGTGATGTTTTGAAGTATGCAGAGTTTGAAAGAGGTGGGTAGATACGCAGGGAAGAAGAAAATTATCCAAAAGGTACCATTAACTAAAAAGAGGAGAACAGAAGTCAAATAGATAAAATAGTCAAATATAGTAAAGAGTAAAGAGAGCATAATTTAAATATGATATGTTATTCATATCTAAAAGTCATATTTATTTAACAGCAAATTAAAATTCCCTTCAAAGCTTGCGTAAAGTAAAGAAGTAAAATTCACAGTACAAACACGAAAGGCCTGGATAACAGAGAAACAGTCTAGCTGGGACAGGGACATAAAAACACTCATTTCTCAAGAACTTACACAGAGATTCAAACATTGACATGATAAAGGAATGCATCTTTTGGGAAGAAAAGGGTCCAAGAGATATTTCTAATGGAGAGTGAAGAATTAAACTAGCTTCAAAACTATAGGCCGATCATCCTTTTTTTTTTTTTCTTTTTAAAACATACAGAATCTCTTCTGAAGTTATATTCTATTTTATCAGAGGAGACTCCGAACTGCAAAACAAGAGAGAAACCAGAGTCCACCCAGTTCATGTATATGCTAAGCATATTCATTATGTCCATTTATCGAAGTTAAGAATCAACTGCTGAATATAACAATATTTTAACGTGTTTCTCCAGAAGTCCAAAATCTGATAAGTAAACAACACAGTTTGATAATGTGTTGTATCGTTGGGATATACCAAAGTGTCTAAGAAATGATCCCTTCAGTTAAAAAAAAAAAAGATGTGTCATAAACTTGCTTCAAAATAATTTATGCAAATTATCTCTAAATGATGAAAAAAATCTTGAAAATTATATAGTGACAAGAATTTAAACCGGCCCTTTGGAAAATAGTATTTTATATCACTTAAAAAAAAAAAACATATGGTCGATTGTAAACTTCCTTTGAATATAAACAGTATTTTTCAGTTTGATTCCCTTTGTCATCAGTGATTCGGAAATCAGTTGTGCATGTGTAACCTGTTTAATATGAGGCTATGTTTAAATAACGAGTCTTACAGTTACTACTAGAGTGGAAAGAAGGAAGTCAAGCACTTAATACTGCACAAGAAGTCACACTGAATTTGTGTGCAAGGTACACTCTACCTTTCAAGTCAGTCATGGGGTAATTCTCTTTGCCAGGAATAATTAACACAACCAATAACTCTAACCTCCAAAATTCACATGCAAATATGAGGTCCACAACAAAGAATGTAGAAATGAAACCGAGAACTTTTTCTTAACCACAGGGGTAAACAATGATCATTTATTTCTTAGTAAAAAGAAATTAGGGATTTGAATTAGATGTCATTGTATAACCTTGAATTGTAACCTGTATAAAGTTTTATTAATGGAGTGAGTCCATTAATTTTCAGAAAACTATTTTCATAAAGTTTGAATTTGGAACTCTTCCATTACATATAGACCTCTGTATAGAAAGCAAATTAATCATATTTGGAACTTACTTAGGTAATTAGAACCATGTCATTTGGTAAATATGATAAAAACTGGATTAATAGACTCCAGAGTGGGTAAACCAGACGATAACCCCTTTGGTTATACTTCAATTTAAGGACGAAGAAGGACAACCTGGAATGCTCCTGCAGATTCCAGGCCTATGCTCAGAAATTCTTACTTCGTATTTTGAAAACTATATTAAAAGAACGAGATCATAACTCTTATTCTTCTCTGGATATTGTTACATATCGTTTAAACTCAAGAACTGAAGTTATTTCTCCACAAGCAAAGGACAGATACGGATACAAGTATGTTATGAAGATGTTTTACAGGAAAGAATTTCGAAACACATGTGGGTTTAACGGGTGGTGCCAACAGATATATGTCGCCTCCAAATAGATGGCGGGCATGCTAGGACAACAGATGGTCTTTTTACCTAAAGACATTAATCTTAAAGAAAAGAAATCATCCGCAGACAGAGCAGGTGGTACTTTCCTGATCTCTTTACCCTCTAGGCATCTCCCGCAGACCAAAGGCTAATTGAATTTTCCTTTAAATGTTCTTATGGAGGCAAAATGAAAACTGGTCAACCAAACCCAAATAGTGAGAAATAATGTAAATTCAGTACATTTGCCAATTTAGCAAATTGGGTTTGGGTAAACCATCTTGTTTGAAGATTAATTGGGTTATCCGAGCTCTTAAATGTCTCATAGTTCCTACCATTTGTTTCACGGATAAACGTACTGAAACCAGGGCTAATTGTGAGTTAAGTAAGGTCATAGAGAAAGCTGATAAGAATTCAAGATTTCTAACATTTTATCTTGATGTTTAATTTTATTAAGGGATTTTAAAATTCTTTATCTATAAGAACTGAAAGTTATACTTGTTTGGTGGTCCGAACCACAATGTCCCCTTAATCACTTTTTTTTATTGACTGTGTTGTCAAGTTACTGGTCTAGAAGTAAGAATATTTTTAAGTTATTTTGATTCTGCTGTTAACTAGTAGTTTTCTATAGGTGAATATGATGGTTATTTACATACTGAGTCTCTGAGGGAGCAGGAGTCTTGCATATTAAATTTCACACACTTTGGACCGTGAAGACATTAGAGAGAAAATCCTAAGGGGCGCTTTAGAGGAAATGAGAAAGTACGAGAAAGAGAGAGAGAGAGACAAACAGACTTCTTATTTTCAATTTTTAATAGTAATTCTTCCAGCAAGAGGAGATAGTTGCAGCTTCATGCCCCATCTTCTTTGGGCACTTCCAGTACCAGCCCCTCAGAGAGACGAAGACTAGGCAGTTTATATCTCTCTGATGATCAGTGATGCTGATTAGTGATAAGTGAACACCTTTTTATGTACCTATTGTCCATTTATGTATATATTTTTGGAAAAATGTCTTTTCAGATCCTTTGCTCATTTTTTAAATCAGATTGTTTTCTTGCTATTGAGTTGTATGAGTTCTTTATGTATTTTGGACATTAACTCTTAGATATACGATTTCCAAACTTCTTCTCCTGTACGTTGCCTTTTCATTTCGTTGCTGGTTTTCTTTGCTGCAAAGAAGCCTTTTAGTTTAACGCAGTCCTACTTATTTATTTTTGCTTTTGTTTTTGCTTTTCATGTCAAATCCAAAAAACGATTGCCAAGACCTAGGTCAAGACATGTACCCTCTATGTTTTCTTCTAGGAGTTTTATGATTTCAGTTGTTAAGTTTATGTTTATTAAATTTTGAGTTGATTTTCATGTATGGTATAAGATAAGAGTCCAGTTTCATTTTTGGCATGTGGCATTTCCTATCCCTTCACTTTTAGTCTTTGTGTGTCCTTAAATATAAAGTGCGTTTCTTTCAGGCAACACACGGTTTGATCTTTTTTTTCCCCCATAGGTAAACCTCAAAACTCTTGATAATTTTGAAGAGAGAAAAAATTTTTTTCCTGATAGTGAAAGAATTTTACAGTTTATATTTGGGCACATCAGAAACATTTTGTGAATTTTTCAGGTAGTTTAAGTGACAAGTAATAATTTTTACTGTTAGTTTCATTGATTTTTCAGGTAGATTTAAAAACAATTTTCATTTTACCAATGGTACTATTAATGCATGAAGAGTACAATTTGTTTGTCAATGATTTAGCAGCAGGTTTGCTTATAATCTATAAAAAACACAATTGAATATTTTCCAGGATTACTTTTTGTCGGGAGGCAAATATGATACAGTCTATAGTAAGTCAGATGCCCAATACATAATTTTAGCATTGTTACCATATCTGTTTTAATATTGGTGTGTTGCTATGGAATCAGTGATCAATAAAACTATTATGCTGCCTTGGTTCTAATTAAAAGGACCAATGGTCTGTGAATATTAATGTAAGGAATTCCAAAAAGCTAAAGGCCCAAAGATGAAATCAATGGAGAAATAAAAATAACAAAAAGAGCTATGGGTAATTGGTAGGAAAAGTGTACTTATACCAGGCATGGTTGGGTGTGCGTGGTAGGGGGCAATTGTGATCATTTAGATTAGAATAAAAATATGGATGGTTTAAACTAGGATGATAACATTGGTGGTCGTTGGAAGGAGTCAGATTCTGAGCCTGAGGGTCAATTAAAAATTTAGAGTTAATAGGAGAAGCCTACAGAGAGCTGTAAAGGGTAGTTACATGTAAAAAGTTGCAGAATATCCAGGAGGAATTAGCATATAACAAATCTATAAGAAAATAGACTTCCTAAAATGGTATTCTGTAAAAATTGCTATGTATCTCATCTTCTCGCTCTTATTGCCTGAAATTATTTACTCAGGTTTAAGGTTAAGGATCTGTTCATAACAATACTTGACTGAGTCCTTCAAATTTGGATCTGATGAATACGAATAAGAAGAGATAGTCATTTGTAGAGAAAGACTGACTGTACACTACATATGATAATTATATGCATTTTATTTAGTTTATCTCAATAACTGTTGCTCTGACAAAATGACTAACTAGTACAAACTATATTACCTTGATGTCGTTAATTTTTTTTCCCTTTTAAGGGCCTCCTCTTCTCACTTAACATATGTGTAATCTGTAGTTTCTTGAAATTGTCTCTATTAATTGATCAATGAGTTTTTTTTTCTATTCCAGTGTCCTCTACCAGACACTAACTTCCTAGTTTGTATTTAAACTGGTAACATCTCGCTTTCTTGCTATGGTAAGCACCTGCGTGTAAACCTGTATTTTTTTATTTTATTTTAATGTTTTGGGAGTCTGCTGGTCAGTGTGTACATAGAAACTTTTACCCTTCTTTGAGCTAAAAAGTAATTTCCTGATTGGAATGTGAACTAAATTATGACTTCCTTCATTAGGGAGAAACTTGCTAATATATCTACTGTGTGGCAATGTTAAATTTACCCCCTGTTTATAAATTCAGTTAGTTTGTAGTTTTTAAACACATCGATCTCAATATCACAGAGGAAACACCAGATTTTCAAACCGGTAAATGGAACACTATAATTCAAGTAAAAGCTTGCCTTCTAGCAAACTCCATGCTCTGTTCACTGCCTCAGGATGTCTCTAGAATGCATCCAATAGGCCTCCACATAGGCCGGAAGGAAGAGAGAGAAAAGAAAAAGCCCTAAATAGGCTCAAGGGGTGATGATTTTAGTCACAATTCATCAGTTTACATTCTTGAAAAAGAATAAGCATTAAATGATAAATTTTCTCTAATCCTTCGATTATGAGTCTATGCTCCATTTCTTACAATTCACATGGGAAGATAGCTTAACTGGATAATTTTATCATTGCCAATGTATTACCAACCTGAGGTGGTGTAATCATTCCTCAAATGCTGCTCATATTATATATGTGGCAATAATGCATCTTTCTAAAGGCTAACAATTATGGTGCACTGCGAAATAAGAATACTCCTTTCCCAGGAGTAAGGAATTGTGAAAATTTAATTGTAGAACAGCCAAAGATCATTTAGCCCACTATCTTAATTTAGCATTCGAGGAAACAGAGAGGTTCCTCACCAGACATTCTGACTTGTTTTAACCACACTCTACCGAAGTTTATGTCAAGAAAAGTGCTTTGATCAGAGAAAATGCTTTATGTTCATCGGATCCGTTTTGTGTTGCTTCTGCTTGGGGCCATGGAAAACCACACATACTTACTGGCTTGTTAAGCAGATCATGGGACTATTGTTGACAAATGAGTCGTGAGCGTAAGGACATTTGATATTCCCGGCCTGAAGCAGTGGAAATTCCCTGTGGAACTGTTCAGCCTTTCTCTCTCTTTGCAGCAAGTGTCTTGGAAGAGTCCTCCTGTTGGACTGGCAGGGCCACCAACTGAAGCAGTCTGCTTTTCTGCAGCTCGAGGGCAGCTCTTTGGGGCTTTGTGGAGTGAGAAATAAACCGGTTGTATGAAGCCACCGAGATTTGGTGGTGTTTGCTATCCAAGCAAAAGCCCATCTATCCTGACTAATTGAAGTCCTTAAAGATGCTAAGGGAGTACTTAAAGACACTAAATGGAAGTACTTAAAGATGCCGCATCTTTGCGAACACTAGTGTCAAAAACAAACAGGGATTTATAAACTATCAAAACGCGGACTTAAAGCCAGATACAAACAGACAACCTTGCAAACAGGGGAACAGTTATTATAAATTGAAGTCGTGTTATGTGGGGCCTAGAACCTCTGATTTAACATGAAATATTTTTATTCCCCTTTAGGATTTATTTCATCTTCCACTGCAACTCCCACATCACATTTAGGAAAAGAGAAATGCATATCGGAGGCGTAAAAACAGAATTCTCTCCTTGAGTAGAAACCACCTGCTCTGTGCGCAGTCTCTTATTTGCTTTTGAATTTTAGCAAAATGTATTTGACAAGATTTTTCCATCTGTGGAATACCGTCAATGAGAGAAGTAGAACCGCTTTGTTCTGGGGAAATGCTATTAGTAATGATAGTCACAGATCAGCGACTCTATAACAAGGTATTGCACAATAATCAGACGATGCCCGTGGACTGGCAGTGTGATGAGAGAATCAATCGTTGGCTCTGGGAGAATAATATTGGTCTGTTTAAAATAATTTAAACATACTGAGATATAGATTCTTATTTTGAAAACTCTTATAAGTATAACGGATCGAGCATTATTTTCAGAAAACTGAGTAAATAATTAGGCAATAGTCGGAAAACACAGAAAACAGTGGGCATGTTGTATACTTGGTCAAAATATATATATATATATATTGGTTTTAATTTACCTTGGCAGTGGAAACGTAGATTATTAAACAGCTGCTTTTCTTGGTATTCTGGCTCTGGCAGAAGACGACCGTTTTACAATAAATTTAGAAAAACAAAATAACAGATTTGCATTTAAAAAAATTTAAGGACTTTATAAAATTTCTAGCTCAATATTACCAGAATCTATTTATGATATATTTAGTAAACATGCATGCCTCTTGAATGATTTGGAGTCCTTTGCATGCCCGGCATCTTGAGTAGCTTTACTTTTAACTGATTGTTTTGCATTAGAGAACCAGAATATAACAAACAGGAAGCAGTTGAAAAGATTGAGAAGATGACTAGGGAATATGTAATTTTAATTAGTGAATATATTTTTGTATATTTCTGCAGTATTACTATACATGTGTGTTGTGGGTAGATAGATAGCTGAATGAGTGGACACCTGGAATACTTTGTATTTATGAAAATGACAGATATTCTCTAAATTGAGACACATTTATAAAAATAATTGCTGTGGTCTGAATGCTCGTGTTCTCAAAAGCTTATATGTTGAAATCCTAAACCCCGAAGATGATGGTATTAGGAGGTAGGGCCTTTTGTAGGTGCTTAGTTCTTCAGGGTAGAACTCTCACGAACTAGTTAGTGTTCTCATGAGACCCCACAAAGCTCTCTAGTCCCTTCCGTTATGTGAGACGACACTACAAAGTCTCCAGTGGATGAGCTGGAAGAGGATTTTCCCAGAATGCATCCATGCTGGTACCTTGATCTTAGACTTCCAGCCATGAGGACCATGAGAAATAAATCTCTGTTGTATAAACTACCAGTCTCTGGTAGTTTGTTGTAGCAGTCTGAATGAACTAAGAAAATAGCATTTTACAAGATTCTGTAAACATCTTTCTTCACAAAGCAGGTTCTGGAAACAGGCCTTCGGTGAAGTTAATCTCATTTATTTATTTATTTATTTATTTATTTATTTATTTATTTAAAATCTTCTGTCTTTTAAAGATGTCCTAGAGATTATATCTTAATCTTGGCAACAAAAGGGACTAAAAACAGCCTTACAGTCCTCTCCACTAAAAAAGTACTCACTTCTGAGATGGAACTTGTCTTGTAGATTGAATTATTAGTCTTTAGTTTTTACTCTTCTCTGTATCATAGCGATTATATTTCTTTAAACTTTGAATTAAGATCCTGCTATATAACTAACTAGCTTTGGTCAATGACAAGCGAATGCATGGGACACAGGTAGGGACTTTAAGTGTTTCGTCATGATTGGAGAAGAACATACCTTTCCTAGGCTACTGGTTTAAGGAGGGAGAGAGATGTGCGGAACAGATGGACGCTCTCAGATCTGCAGTGTTCAGTGTGCAGCGATGACAAATGGGCACAGAGCCACCCCAGTGCACCCACGAAAATAAGTGTTGCATTGTTTTAAGCCACCAAGTGTTAGGGTTGTTTTATCGTGCAGTGCTTATTACCATGATGGCTGACTGATAAAGTCAGGAATGCCACAGTTACTAAGGAATTAGAACTGGACCATCTATCTGGAGCAAGTTGGAAATTCATAAGCTATCAGAGAATTTACTATCATTTCCTAGTACTTCATCTCCATGTATGAATCTAGACGGAAATATTTAAAAGGACCATGTGCGTTTCATTACTTTTGCTCATGGGTGCCATATCTACTTACTGTTTTTTTAGATGTGGATTCTTTTCTACCTTGACATTTGAGAACTGTACACTCTAACTTTTTAAAGTGCCCGATAGGACTTTTAAAAACTCCTAGATACTTCTGCAATATCTGGATTTCATTACCTGTCTTTTGACTTAGATTTCCGTCTGATTCCTTTAGTCATAGATGTTGGATCCTAGCTACTCTTGAAGCTAACCGTTGCCCTGCTATGACGTTTGGTCACCAAATAGATCTCAGTAGTATAGATAGTGCTATAATTTTTTACTTTCCTTAAAATTTAAATACATCAAATTAACATAAAGATACATGGCAATATCACCTGATGGGTTTTAGAGATACATATTTCTCTTCATTTTATTCAGATCTCATTATATGAACTTGCAGCAAATAAGCTATTACTTATAAAACATCTATGGTCCAAGTCTTAGACTACGATCTAAGATATTATATGTTAAAATGTTTATAGGTCCTAAGACTGACTCTAGGAAGATAAAAATAATAGTGCTAATAAATTAATAATTTTGACATTAGAGGAAGTATAGATAAAGCAGTTCCAAGAGAGAAAAAAGGGATCGAAGTGATTAAAGTAAGAAGAGCAATGCTTGTCACGTCTTCCATTGGCATACCTTATGACTAACATGTGGGTTTATGTGGGATGTTCATGTGAGAATCACTCTACGATATATAACATGAGCAAATGGAAAAGCAAAAGGCTATCCAAATACATTCGAGCTATAGTCCTTTAGTGAAAGATGTCTCATTTAAAAATTTCCGAATTCTCGCTGGGGAAATCCTGGCAACAAGAATCCCAAAACAGTATAAATGTCTTACGTTTTACGAGAGCTTTTCTTTAACAAAACAAACACAATATGTGACCATGCTACAAGAAAGCCAAGCAACCTACATAAAGTAGTGCATGCCGGTATTCTGGCTGATGACCACAGAAAAGGTCCCAGCTGATGACCACAGGATCAACCTCCAGACATGAGGCAGGGGACATACTTAGTTTAAAAATGTTACTTATTATCATTATTTCACCCTTAGGTTCACTGAGAAATTATTTTTCGAAGTTGTTTAACTTGTTTCATGTTTCCGATACATCAGTTCTTTGGTTTTTCAGTTATTATTTGATCATTGCCAATTAAGATACCTAACTTCACTTTGCTAGTGTGTTAGAAGGTCACCATTGCTTTGTGTTCAAACAGCTTATTCCGTATTCCCTGAAAATGCTTTCTTTCTTCTGTAAATTGACTGTTAACATGGAGTTTTAAAGCTGTTTTAATTAATAAATCCACTGTTTTCCTTTGTGAATTAAATATACTTTCATGTGGGCAGAGAGGATAGTATACTTCAGTTCAAAGAGGCTCAGGATTTCACCTACAAAAAGTAATCTGGTTTTAAAACCTCATTTAGGCTTTATCTGGCATTACAAAAATCTCAAAATCCTATACACTGCTTTCAAGTAGAAAGTAATGGAATTTCAATTTTGCTACATAGATTTCTTAGTGATGCTTGAAGAGTTTGATTTAACTAGATAAATGAATTAAAGGGTTGAAAAAGTAAGTGCAAGGAATAAATTTGGTATGTGTATGTTGGATTATTTAATAGAAATTTTTTGATAGTGGTTATATATCTTTACTAGAGATAGAAGAAGAATTTGATTTAAATTCTAGCATGAGTCATTAGATACAGAAAATAATTTGCTGACAAATGCTAAATACAGTGGCAATAATTTCCTCATGAAGGTTGTGGAACAGTCTTCTCTGGAAAGTTATCATTTTTTAGTGGAATTGCTTAGGTAAAATTCCAAATGGAAAGAAATGTAGATGCTCAGTTGCAATTATTTTTGCTCATATTTTATTTGAAATAAAATTACACATTTGTAAGTTTTTATCTAAGTTCTTTCATTACTAGTTTAAATAGTTCCCAGGGATGTATTTTAGTCAATTATAGATGTAGACATTTAAAAATAAAAGTTACATCACTTTAAAAAATATAACTAATGGAATCTAAATATCAGACTGATTTGATATCTACCAAAAACATGGTTTAAAAGAAAAACATGGCAGCTTATTAGTAACATTCAGAATTTTACAGTTTACTTTCAACCCTGAACTTTATTTCCATTCTTCTTCCACTACAGACTTATATCCTAATAATTTTATATTAAATAATTTTAAATTAATTAATCTGCATGGAATCTTTCATATAATAAGACAAAATTTAAAAACATTAGTATAATTATATGAATTTTATGTATCTAATACTAAATATGTAATTTAATATTTTTATACAATTGTCTTTAATTGTTCATGCTATAATTCTTATATAAAACTTGTATACCTATAAATTAATGTATTTATGTATACATTAATGTGTAAATGTGTTGCGATTTTAAAGTAAGTTTATTCCTTTGACAGTAAGTTACAAAGCATTACATCTTTTTCCGGCATTTAGAAAACACTACGATTATAAGGAATACACAATTATCCAAACAAAGTGCTTTAAAAAGTTTGATAAGTAATTATTAAACAGTAAAATTTTATTGGAAATAAATCTCTTAATGAAATGAATCCTGATAAACATTTCCCATATATATAATAAGGGAGAAATTTTAAACCCCAAAAAACCAATTAGTTTGCCGGCTAACATTTTATTCTTTGTTAACTATAAAATATTAAATATTTTAAAAGATGAAATAAGATTAGGAATGACTCTAAACTAATTATTTCATAATATTACTTGATAAAATAAATCTCAACTATATTCTTGAATAACAGCTACTTCGAAAGAAGTGACATAAATTTTTATCCTTAGAGTTTATTAATTTTATCTTTTTTTCCCCTAGCTTTAGTTTCAACTTTTATTGATATATAGGCATACTTCATTGTATTGCCAATCTCATAAGGCTACAATATCACTAAAGAAGATATACAAATGGTAAGTAAACATGCAATAAAATGCTTAACATCCTATGTCATGAGGGAATTGCAAGTTAAAGCAAAAATTAGATACCATTACACATCTAACAGAATGGCTGAAATCCAAAACACTGACAATATTAAATGGGGGTGAGGATACGGAGGGACAGAAACCCTTTTTCATTGAGATGGGAATGCAGAATGGTACAGATACTTTGCAAGGCAGTTTGGCCTTTCGAACACACTCCTACCATATGATCCAGCAATCATGCTTTTGGAACTTTACTAAATGAGTTGAAAACTTATGTCCACAGAAAACCTACACATACATGTTTATAGCAGCTTTATTCATAATTACTAAAACTTGGAAGCAATTGAGATGCCTTTCAATAGGGAAATGGATAAATAATCTGTATTGCATCTATACAATAAAATATTTTGGCAACAAAAAGAAATGAGTTATCAAGTTCTCGAAAGACGTGGAAAAATTTCAATGCAAACTTCTAAGTGAAAGAAGCGAATCCGGCAAGGCTACATATGGTAGAATTCCAACGATATAACATTCTGAAAGGAACAGCTGTGGAAACAGTAAAAAAATTAATGATTGGTATTTTGTGGATAGAAAGAGGGATGAATATGTGGAGTACAGGGCGGTTTGAAGATGGTGAAGCCATTCTGTATGATACTGTGGTGTTGGATACATGTCATCACGCATCTGTCAAAATCTATGGAATGTACAACATAAAAAGTATGTCCTAACTATGAACCTTAGTGCATAATAATGTATTAATATTGTCTCATCAATTATAACAAGTATACCACACTAATAGTAGGCGTTAAAAATAGGGAAACTGTCTGCTAGGAAAATCAGAATATATGTGGGGGTGGGGTATATGAGTACTCTCCGTACTCTCCAATTGTTTTTAAACCTAAAACTTCTCTAAAAAGTCTATTAATTAAAAAAAAAAATAACATGAGAGAGCTGCCCAGCTGGAAGTCTTATTAGCAAAGATGACAGATTCCATTGCTAGTCTCTCATGGTTCTTACTATATCATGCATGGAAATATTCCGAGTTTGTTTTTGGATACATTCCTAGATATCCATCTGTTTGAGGCTTTGTATCAAGATAATTAACTGTTGTAAAGATGAAGATGTATTACTTTAAATATCATCCAGGCCAAGATTTTTATCTTGCTGATATGAAAATATGTACAATATTGAAGAATCACAAACTTTCAAGTCTTCTTATTGCCTTCTTTTTCTGTGAAAAAAAAATATAGACCAATATCGTTTCTATTTCATACTTTATGAGTGTAAACTGGAAAGGTATAAATTGGCAAATTCTGCTAAGAAGTTAGTGAAAAACTTCACCGAACTCTGTCAAAAGTGATATGGAAAAAGATGTGAAGAAATTGTGCACATAATTTAGTTAGCTTCTGCTACCATAACAAAATACCACAGACTGGGTGGCTTAAACAACAGAGACCTAATCCACACAGTTTTGGAGGCTGGTGTTCCAGACCAGGGTGCTGGCAGATTTGATTTCTTCTGGGTTGTCTTCTCACTGTGTCCTCACATGGCGTTTTCTCTGTGTGCATGCATCCCTGGTACCTTTCTCTCTTCTTATAAGGACAGAAGACATATCGGATTAGGGCTCTACCCTATAAACTCATTTAACCCGGAAGTCCTGTCTCCAAATACAGTCACATTAGAGGTGAGGGCTTTAATAGATGAATTTGGGGGGAACACAATTCAGTCCATAACAGTACAAAATACACATATACCTATGACCTAAGTTCTACGATAAATATTTTGTTAGTCTTTATTATATATTCATGATATGTACATCCTTTTATCTATTCATGAATCCATCTTTTTATTTTCATTTAAATGTATATTACAGATATCAGTTCACTTCACCCCTAGCATCTCACCATACAAATCATCATTTAGAATTTGTTTTATTTTTAAGAGGGAAGAATCCTACTTCCATTTTTTGATGAGTATTGACAAATACATACACCTGCATTACCCAAAACTCTACCAAGATTTAGAACATTTCTATCACTCCGGAAAGTTATCTCATGTCCTTAGTAAGAAGAAACTACTGTTATAATTTTTTAAAAAGAGATTAATTTTACCTTTTCTGGACTCAATATAAGCAAGATCATGCAGTACCAATTTTATTTTGTGAGGTATCTTTCATTCGGCATAATATTTTTAAAGAGCGATTTATGTCTGTCCTTTTTATCACTAAGTCGTGTACCATAATTTCTTTTAGTGTCTTGTTGACTGTCACATGAGCTGCTTCTAATTTGAAGTTAGTATTTAAAAAGCTGCTATGCACATCCTTGAATAAGTCTCATGTGAAGAAATTAATAAAAGTCAATTTGCCAAATGTCTGCAGTAAACAAATGGAATTTGAAATTAAGAAAATACTATTTACAGTAGCACTGAACTAAGTGTTTGCAGTATCTGTAGGTGGACATTCATAAAACATTGATATAAGAATTTAAAAAATCTAAATAAATAGAGAGGTATTTCATATTAATGGATCGGAAAACGCAATATTGTTAAGATGTTAATTCTTCCCAACTTAATCCTTAATTTCAACACAATCCCTGTCATAATCACAGCAAGTTAGTTTGTAGATATTGACAAACAGATTCTAAAATTTTGTGGAAAGGTATAATAGCTAGCACAATACTGAAGAAAAAAAATTAAAATCAGAAGACTGATAGTATCTGACTTCAATACTTACTACAGATGTATAATAATCAAGATATACAAAATGTGCCTATAGTTAACAATATGGTGTTGTGCACTTAAAATCTTTATAAGAGTGTATATACATACACAGCATAGAATAGTGACCAAAATACATGTTTGTTGAATTTTAAAAATGAGATAGGCTAACAATTACTGGTAAGAGAAATATTTAAAAATGTACATATAAAAATATAGAGGCTGATGGTTTTGTCATTCTTGTAATTTTTAATATTATTGTAACTAAAGATCTCTGGTTATAAAAAGGATGGCGTCCAGCTGACGTACAGTCGTTTCTCATCTATTTTCCTTTGGGATTTGTTCTCCAGTATAATATTGAGAAAGACAACACCCATTAATGTTTTCTAGTTTTAAGGACTCTGGCACTTTACATAAAAACATATATTTCTAATATTGATTCTTAAAAATAAGTTTTTATTTTTTTTATTTATAAGTTTAAATTTTAGAGAAGAAAAATTTAGATACTGGAGATGTCACTCTTGGGATCGATTAGGAGATTCTACAGTGTGGTTCTTGGCCATATGACTTGCGGGTAGCAAAGGGCAGTGGAGCTTACTGGGACTGTAAGGGTACCAGCGGAGAGTTGAGTCATTCTACAATTTCTTCTTCCACCTCCACTCATGAGCCAATGCCTTAGTGACAAGAGGGAATCCCTGAGAATTGCTGAGGTTTGGGCGTAAGGAGAATAGGTAGGTGAGCTGGCCTCTCCATGTAAGTGGTGGTTTCATAACATATAATCTAAGGTTACAGCAGGGGGAGCTTCTAGCTGATGGTATTGTAGGTACGCCTAGAAAAATAAGTCCTTGCAGGTAAGTATGTTATTTCATGGGTTAAGGCTCACGGTCTGGAGAGGGGCAGGGAAGCCCAGAGGATTAAGAAAGAAAAACAATCAGCTTAATTTGAGGATGACTGTATGAAATTTATCCTAAGAAAACCCAAGAGGACTAAAAATTACTTAGCAGGATATCCTAAATGTAGAATTTTTAAAACCTAAATGAATATTTTAATCACTTGCTTAAAATTTAGAGAAATGCTAACGTTTGGGAAAACAAGAATTGCTTAATTAATTTAAATTAGAATCTTGTCTCTTCGCTTGAGTTTCCATGTTCTCCCGGTTGGGATTTTCTTAGATAGCTAGTACTTTCTTATGAAGTCACACTATGCCTTGTCATATTGGAACAATTGCAAAATTGAATTCTGCTACATTTAAGTAGATTTTTACCTGAAGGAATAGTGTGTTTTTACTCCGGCCTGTGTCAAACCTTATTATGCAAATCTCCGCAGTGAGTACTGAAATGTGATGCCGTCTTTAAGGCAATCTGTTCCTCCAGCGGGAAAAGGAATCTTAATACTGTTTTTCTTTTCAGATGAGGAGGCATTGTCACTGTGGCTGGAGGTAGACATGATGCAAAGGAGAGAAGGTAAAGAAATATTGCAGACATTTTTAGCTTTTGCTAGCCAGCTTCTCCTGTATGGTTAAACGAGTGGAGTATGGGCAGTTTTCGGTGACCTTTCTCATGCTTCGGAATGAGGAGTAGTGAAAAACAGGATGAGATTTTCGTATATGTGTAACAATGGTTCCTTCTCTCTGGGGGCGGGGACGATGGAAAAAAAACAACAACAACAACAGCAAAAGCCACAAGAACTCTGAATAAATACTATGGATCTCAACTCTCGTTACTCAAGAGTTTTGCACTGAACGCGGAGCAGAAGAATTCTTGTCATCTAATTTAAAGATACAAGGCATGATGATTTCAATTAATTAAGCTAATTATCTATACGTCTGTTGCTTAGCATTGATCAAGTTTAAGGCCAATTTTGAAAAAAAAAATGATTTTCCTTGGAAGGGTGTTTTTATTTGTATCTTATTGCCCTGAGAGAAATAAACGATTTTAATTGAATACCTATATAATTTAAATGACTTTAAAATTAAGAGTAGGGGAGGTTAGAGAAAATAAATTTTAATAACACTGTAATTAAGGGTAGCTAATATTTGGAGGGAAGATGTCTATGAAGTCTAAAGGTTAAGTTTGATTCAAATTAGGGAACTTTGGCATTTAATTACAATCCAGAATTTCAATTTCATTTACTTTATAAGACAAGAAATATTGAGTACCAGGAATGTCAAGGAAACATGGATACAATATGAGCATGAAAGATATGCATTAATCAATTTGAGATAGAAAAATCAATGATAGCTCTAATTTAGAATAACATAACAAAAATTATAAAGAAACATATAACGAAAAAGCATTATATTGGGAAACTTGAGAAATAAAGTCTCACTTTTCCATGTTTTGTTATATATTTGAAAGGTAGTTCTCAACAACAGGATAGTATATCATAATCCTTCACAACTTGAGCCCTACAATAGCCCTTCTAATTATCCCCTTGTATCCATTCTGGAATTCTTCGAAACACTGCAGTCAGAATAATTATATATATATATATATGTGTATATATATATATATCCCTGTATTTAACTTTCTGCTTAATTTTTCTGCCTTCCTTCCACACCCTTAAAATCCTTAAGCACTTTGCACAGCCGCTGGAATAAGTGTCCAAGGATGTATATGAGCTACAAGGCCTTGGATTATCTGGTTTTTGCTTCTCTATTTGCATTTCGCACCATTCTTCCTCTTGTGCTTTCTATACTCCAGTCGCTCCAAGGAACTCTGATTGGCCTCAGAGCCTATCGATGCCATCCTCAGTGCTTTGAAGTATCTGCTACACTCTTCCCTAGTTACCTTCTGTTTGTCTACCATGACCTCCAAGGTCAGGACAGAATTCCCGTTATGGAGCACACGTTACATTATACTTTGCCTTTCTGGCTTTATCATGCTTTGGAATTTTATTTCTATTTTTGTGATTATATAATGTCTCTCTCATCTCATTAGAATGTCAGAGTGTGGGCACACAATACATTTTATTACATAATTAATAACACGATGGTAAAATTTGCATTTGAGATAGTGTAGTAAACTGAATGAAATGCAAACATTTTATGGACATGCTCATTAAATACACACTGTTCTTTGATATAAAGAAAAATTGGCAGGTTGACTATCTCTTATAAACACTTTGAAATAAAAATGCTTTCCCAAAAGACCAATTTCAGACTGTGTCTGATAAAAATTGTAAACAAAAAATTCAATTAACATCTATCATGGACGCAGTAAGAGTGGAAAACATTTTTACCCCCGAACACAGACATATTATGTGGGAAAAGATTATAAAATGCATTTCTGCTTTTCTAATTCTAGAAAAAATAAATGTCTGGATACTTTGCAAATAATTATAATAAAATATATTTTTCTCTATTATTCAATCAAAATTTCAAGAGTTTATTAATATGATTTCTAAAAATTTATTCTTTGATGATTGTTTTATTTTTTTATATTGTTATTTTTAATAGCAAACTGAAAACCTGGGAAAATAATGTAGGATATTTTGGATACTTTTATTAAGAAAACTATCAATCTGAGATTGTAGTAAATATTGCTGCTGATATTTCTTATCAGACCTTCTGGAATATGAACTTCCCCCTCCAAACTCTCAGACTTGAAAAATCCTACGTATAGATGAGCCTGGATGCTCGTTGCATTTTTATTTGAGCCAATTTACTTCATCAGTAGTCTCAGGGCTCTATAACATCTAACATGACCCTGGAAAAGAGGACAGTAAACTCAGTCATGAGTACGACCCACATTTCTCTTTCTCATGTTTCCAGGATAACACAGTTGGGTTAAAATGCCTTCTTGAACTCGAGGCTAAAAAAACTACAATGTTTTTTTTTATTAATATTTTTCTTATCCGAAGGTCCCTGGAAATTCTGCTAAGGGACTATATACCAGGGATAGGGTCTGCCCTGCATATGTAAATAAGAATTTAAGGATTGTTATCTCAGAAGAATGTTTAAAATTCGTACCGTTTGCTCAAGTATATGCTTAGCTTTTACAATGCTTGTTATTATAAATTATGTGGAAATATCGTCAGAAGTATTCATGCACTAACAATCTTACCTGGTGAACAGAGAAAGATTTAACTTCTTCCTACTTTAAAAATTAGTTCTAAAATTGCTCTGTCTTTTTCTAATTGAGCATCTGCCTTCAATTAGTCAAAATGTCAGTGATGGTCTTCTTGTAGCCCATATCCTAATTTAAATTGATAAATGTACCTTAAAACCACTTTCTGGAGACATCTCTATCTCATCTCTCCTGAGTTTCACTTTGGGCTCACTAAAGCCCTGCCTTCTAAATCCTTAATTGGCAATCTTGTGCTAGGAAACAGTATTAATTTCTCTCTATATGACCCTGGGGTCCAATTACTGAGATTGTAGGTATCTGACTAAGGAATTGCCCCAGCATATGTCTATTGCATAAGAACAAGAGAGGTTTGTCCTGGAAATTGGCCTTGAAGTTAAAAGGATGCTTGGTAGAATGTAAACACCAACATCCATGGCCAACTTGCCTTTTGCCTTTTTCTTAGAGAAAATTTACATTTTGCAAACTGAAGTCAACTTTCCCTATTACACAGTGTATTTAAGATATCAAAGATCGCACTCCCTGGTATGAAAAAAAAAAACAGGAAAAATGTTTATAATTCTCTGCTACACTTCACGAATGTACATGGAATGTTTATGTAAAGTCTATTTTGCTGAGCCTTCAAAACCTTAAACACGATAGTAAAGAAAGCCTATGAGAATACAGAAGCTGTGTAACTCAGATGGAGTTCGATTTCTCTGCATACAAAAGAGATACAAATAAAGTCCAAGATGAAATATCTAGGGAACTTCATGTAGGAACATGGGAGTTTAGAGGCAATATTCAAGAATGAAACAATGCAGATAGATAATAACCGAGAAGAGAAATTAAGGAGCACATGATATTGATTTAATTCATTGTGTGATAACGGCCATCACCCTTATTTCCCCTCTGTGATCTTCAGTAAAACATCTATTTTTCATTTATGCCTGGTGGAGTGAGCTGTTTTTGGGAGGAACGATAAGCTCCGTGGAGAGCTAGGCTCTCTATCCACTGGATACAGTACAGACACATTTCATTGTGTGCTTACTTCGTGTGTTCAGGACTGTCCAGTGTGTCTTCTACATGGTTGTTTTTGCTGGAATTTGTTGATCTAGATGATCTTTCCTCCTCATATCTACCTTAGAGCGATGGACCACATGTTTATATCCCCTCAATATTCATGTGTTGAAATCCTAATCTCCAAGGCGATGACGTCAGGAAGCTGTGCCTTTGGGAGGTGATTAGGTCATGAGGACGGAGGCTTTTCATGAATGAGATTAGTTTCCTTGTAATAGAGGCCCCAGATAGATCACTCACACCTTCTGCCGTATTAGGTTCCAGCTAGAAGGTGCCATCTACAAACCAGAAAGTAGACTCTCACCAGACATTGAATCAGCCAATGTCTTGATCTTGGCCCTTGCAGGCTTCACCACTGTGAGGGATAAATATTTGTCATTGTTAAGTCACCTCGTTTGTGCTATTTTGTTATAGCAGCCTGAAAAGACTAAGACATGAAGTTTCTCTCAACGCTATTTGATGAACATTGATCTTTAGAGCAGGGTCGAGAGAACGGCATACATATATATACCTGAAGTGCTTGTCAAAATCCATTTTGTCAAGCGTCTGCCTCCAGCATTTGAGGTTCAGTAGTCTGTGGATCAGAACCAGTAGTTTTGTTTTTGTGAGTTCCCGGGAGATTTTGAAGCTGATTCAGGGTATCGAAATGCTTCTTTATGACTCTGTCTGACCTCAGGCAAGACCTGGATCACTGTCGGTTTTGCTGCTGACCTGGAATCCTTGTTCTCCACTGGAGCTGTGCTGTCAGTGGGAATTACAAAATAATAAATAAATAATAATAATAATAATAATAATAATAAAGGGAGGGGCACATAGAAGAAAGTGGAAAATGGTGCCATAAGATAATTGAGTGTTTCCCTCTCTTAAGCGGGCAACGTTACAACCAGTTTCTAAGGCATGCTAGTCTTTTTCTCATACAATGCAAATATAAAATACTTTTGCCATTTCATAGAAAATAAAATGGCCAATTCTCTTCTATACAACTGTCTAAAATGTATAAAGTAGTTTCACATTTTAAATGCTAAATTATAAATTATAAATAATATAAATATCATTATAAATACTAAAAGGGCAATATAGACATGTATTCTGGATCCCATCTGCTCTCATTTTTTTTTCTCAACGACTTTACTTCTGCATATTCTCTTTATGGCATTAGAGATGTCTCTTTCCATTGGCTTATTCCCACCTTGAGGGTGGGAGGCATGGCGTGTGCATCTCACATGTTAAAATGAAAACAAACTCCCTTCATTTTCCTATCATCCTTTTGACTTCGACTATCATCCTGTCTGATCTTTAAACTCAAACTTCTCTAGCATTGTTACCTTCACTGACTCACCTCTCATTTATTCCCCATCGCAATCTACTGCAGGGGTCTCCAAACCCAGGGCCGCAGACCGGTATTGGGTGGCCTGTTAGGAACCAGGCTGCACAGCAGGAGGTGAGTGGCGGCTGAGCCAGAGAAGTTCGATCTGTGTTTGCAGCCGCTCCCCAGCGCTAGCATCACCGCCTCAGCTCCGCCTCAGATCATCAGGCATTAGACTTTCATAAGAGCGCCGCCTCTGGTGCCAAAAAGGGTGGGGACCACTGATCTAATGGGTCTTGTGCTCCAAGACAATGACTGAAACATCCAAACTGCCATGTTCAAAAGATACTCCAATGTTCTAATGTGCCCTCTCAGTAACAACTGAATCCAGAAGCTCACTTATTTCTTCATGAAACACTCCCTCGTCTTGCCTGTTGTGAGAACGGACTCTCCTTGTCTTCCTCCAGTTGTCTGGTCTCACTTTCTCAGCATCCTTTGCTGGGTCTTTCTCGTCTGTGTTCTCTCTCTGTCTCTGTCTTGTCTGTGTCTCTGTGTCTCTGTCGCTCTCTCTGTCTTCAAGTTCAATGACAGAAAATTAAGAGCATTTGCTGGTTTCTCATAGAATTGTATTTGAAGATGTGATTCCTTCTCTGAACTCCACATCTTTATAGCCAAATCTGTTTTACATCTCCATTTATGTTAATTAGGCATCGCAGCTTAATATGTATATAACTCTTACTTTCACCTCTCTTCACACTCGTTTCTTAGTCTTTGTGTCATTCATTAAGTGTTAGGATCAGTCGCTCAAAGTCGAAACAAAACAAAAAAACAAAACAAGTCTTCCCCACTCCTCCCCCCCAAAATTACTGAGACTTACTTGATTTTTTTCCTTTCATTCATCCCTTCCACTAACACACACACATAATGAGGAAGATGCGTTGATTTCAACACTAAAATATATTTCAAATTTGTTTGCTTTGCTTCATGTCCTGACATCTTAGTTTAACCTAATTTCATCTTTTTTTCCCACCTGGACTTTTGTAGTAGGCTTCTAATTTCTATTTCTGTCTTTCTCTAAGCCATTCTCTACAACCAGAGAGAATAGATTCAAAAGCAAAAATCACATGACGCCATTCCTCTGATTAAAACCCTTCTATGTCTTCCTATTGCACTTAAGACAGAACCAAGCCCCTTACCACGGTCTGTAACACCTTTTGTGATCAGAGATCTGAGTGACTTCTAATGCCATCCTCCCTCTACACTTAGTCACACAACTTCCCTTTCTGTTTTTGAATAAGCATATCTCTTTCTTGCTTTAGGAACTAGACTCTTTCTCTTCTTTCTATATGAAAAATCTTCTACTGGGTTTTGGCATAGCTAAAATTATTACTCCTTAATGAAGTCTTTAACATCTTACCTAAAGAACAATTCCCTGACTCCATTTCTATGTTGCTTGTTTTCTTTCTTGTAATTAGTAAAGTTTGTAATTATCTTCTATACCTTTTAACTTACTTGCTTATTCTCTTTTACCATCACCACAATTTATGCTACCTGAGGGAAGACATCTCATCCATTATGATTGCTGCCGAATGTCCAATGTGTAGCATGTTATCTTCTTCACTATTAGAACTTAGTAAATATTTGTTGAATAAATGAAGAAAAAGATAAATGAATGGACCAATGAGGCCACTAATAACCTCTATAGCTTTTCATCAGTGTATCTGTACTTTTAATACCTAAGAATAGATCAATGTGCAGTTTAAGTCTATCCATTTTAAGGCTTCCTTAGATACTTTATCATACAACTTCAAGAAACAAGTTGGTAGAAATCGCCTTCTGATAAATATGTTTTAATTTTTATCACATTTCTGTTTACATACCTTCATAAAACTTTATTTCTCTTTCTTTGTAGTTTATTTTTTAACAGATTTTAGATAGATTACATAAAAGCTCTCATATCCTATCTTTCTCATATCACAGAATGACAAGCATCCTTGTCTGCACTAATGACGCTGTCTTACAATCATATGCCCAAAAGTACTGTAAAAAGGTAATCAAATTGCTTGCCGATTTCTGTGAAAAGTAGTTCAAACAAACCAAAATAATTGTTTTGGAAGATAGGCATTAGACCTTAAGTGGATAAGTGTGAAAATATTTTGTTTACTACATTTACTCATTTACCTACTTGAAATGATTGTTGCAACTAACATAACCCAAATTCCGATTGGGTTGTAATTTAGTTTGTTGTTGTCCGTGGCATACGGAAGATGGAAAGTCAGTATGAAAAGTCCGTTCTGGAAGGAAAGAGTATTTATTTTATCACTGACATTATTTAGAATTCCGGCACATTTTAATAATAACAAACAGGGTGGGTTTCTAGTCAGTTTTACTGTTGCTTAAAATTCTTTACAGAAAATGCACCCCATTATTGTCTAAACCCAGAGGATAAGATTCCCAAGATGCTTGCCCCCCATTTGTTATGCTACTAATTATTAAGGTAGTTGTTTGAATAGGAGATTTGATAGACAGATAGACAGATAGCTAGATAGATGATAGATAGATATCTTACTTAATACTACTCTCTAGGATTCGATTTTACACAAAATGAATAAAGACATGGGCTTACCTTCCTCACTAAGGATAGATGGTTAGACAACATAATATGAAATTGGGGTGAGAGATTCTGAAAGTGGATATCAGTTAAGTCGATAATAAGCAATAAATCCCCCGGGGAGAGACGCAATAATAATTTCTAGCAAAGATCAGTAGCAAACTGAAAGCTAAGACAATTTACAGTACAAAAGTCTATAAAAAAGCCATTAAACAAAGAAAAAATCAAGCCATAAATTTCTAGATAACCTAATGAAACATTACATAATGATCTGCTTCATGAGAATATACTGTGACTTTTGAAAATAGACTTGTACTTAAATATCATCAATGCATATAACAAATCGTTCCCAAAGCAGAATTTACACTGATAAAATGTCTACTACCTAACATAACAAAACTCTAATAGTAGAAAACAAAGTGCAACATCCAAAGCTACTTTATCATTCTCTGGAAAGAACAGTTCGATATCCTCCTCCTTAATCTCTAACTCACATTGCCTAAGGGATGGACTTAATTGTTTCGAATGGCATATTTTACAAAGAGTAAGGATACTTCAATGACTCTCGGTCCTCAGGAACAAGAACATGGGCCTCCTACACACTTAGGTTGGGCTTCTTATACGCAATGTGATGGAAATTACACTAAACGGACTTTCCTCTATCTCTCTTCTTCATCTCTTTCTCTGTTGCCTCCTTAATTTTATCAATTTGAATATCCTTAACATTACAGAAAATTCATTTTTGCGATTTAACATCAGAATTCAATGCTGACAATATCTTCTGGGCATTGAATTAGCCAACACATTTTAACGGTTTTAAAATATTAATTCAGCGCTATTATGTTTCACAGATCACTTTACCTTATCTGTACTTTGCTGAGCATAAAAGTTCTATATTTTGAAAAATGCAATAAAAATATTGATATAAATTGGATACATGAGTTTAAATGAAGTTCGTAGCAATCAAATACCGTTGAACATGTTCAAGAAATTTGGCTTCGGGAATAAATTTTAAACCATAGAAATCCAATTTTAATCTCTATCTTTTTGCATGTCTTTACCTTAAGTCACATTTTAATTATTTTAATATTTATTATTTTTATTGTGATAAGAACACTTAATGCAAGATATACGTTCTTAATAAGTTTTTAATTTCATAATGCAGCACTGTTTACTAGAGGCGCAATATGGTATAGCTGATCTCTAGAACTTAATCATCTTGCATAACTGAAACTTTATACCCATTGAGAATAGTAAATCCCTATTTCTCCCACCCCAATTTCTGGCAACCATCATTCTATTCTCTACATCCATGTGTTTGACTATTTCAGATACCTCTTTTAAGGGCAATCAGGCAGTATTTGTTTTTCTGTGACTGGCTTATTTTTCTTAGCATAATGTCCTCAAAGTTAATACATGTTGTTACATATTGGCATGAGTTCCTTCTTTCTTAAGACTGAATAATATTCCATTGCATGTATATGCATTTTCTTTACCCATTCATCTGTCGATGGCCATTTAGATTGTTTCTACATCTGTGCTATTGTAAATAATGCAACAGTGAAATTCGGAGTGCAAGTATCTCTTCCAAATTCCTAATTTGAATTCTTTTGGATAAATAGCTAAAAGTGGTATTGCTGGATTTCATTGTACTTCTGTTTTAAATTTTTTAAAGGAAACTCCATACTGTTTTCCATAGCAGCTGCATTATTTTACATTTCCATCAATACATAAAGATTTTAATTTCTCTGCATCTTTGGTGATACTTATCTTTTGTTTTCTTTTATAATAGCCATCCTACAAGGTGTAAGATATTGTCTTGCATTTTTAATTTGCATTGTCCAGTGATTATTTATGTTGAACATCCTTTCTGTTAGTATCTGTTAGTCATTTGTATGTTAGTCATTTGTTAGTCATTATGTTCGTTTGCCCATTTTTTTTACCAGGTTATTTGCTTTTTGGCTATTCAGTTGAAATGAGTTCCTTATGTATTTTGGATAATACTTTATCAGACATATGGCTTATTCATATTTTCTGCCATTCTGCATATCGCCTTTTTTCACTCTGTTAATTGTTTCCATTACCGGGTAGACTCTTTTCAGTTTGATATAGTTCCATTTGTCTATTTTTCTCTTGCCGTCTGTGCTTTTCATGTCAGATCTAATCATTCATTGCCAAAAACATTGTCACAAAGGATTTTCCCTATATTTTCTTCTAGGAGTTTTATGGTTTCAGGTCTTACATTTAAGTCTTTAATCCATTTTTGAGTTAATTTTTGTGAGGTGTATAAGATAAGGGTCCAGTTACATACTTTTGTCTGGGATATTCAGTTTTCCCAGCACTATTTATTGGACTATCTTTTCATCGTTGTATATTCTCGGGACCTTTGTTGAAGATTTATTTGGTTTGTGAATTTATATGTGTGGATTTGTTTTGGGGTCCTCTTCTGTTCCATTGGGTTATATGTCTGTTTTAATGTTTGTACCATGCTGTTTTAATTTCTATATAAAATAGCTTTATAATATATTTTGAATCAGAAATTATACCTTGAGCTTCGTTCTTCTCAAGATTGTCTTGGCTATTTAGAGTTATTTGTGATTCCATATGAATGTTAGATTTTTTTTTCTATTTCTGTGGAAAAAAATGCCATTGGGATGTTTTGGATAATATAGATGTTTTAACGATATTAATTCTTTTTAACTATGAGTATGAATTTCTTTCCATTTGTTTGTGTATTCTCCATTTTTTTCACCAATGTTTTGTAGTTTTTATTGTATAGGTTTTACCACCTTAGGTGTATTCCTAAGAATTTTATTTTTCATGCTATTTAAATGGGATTATTTTGATAATTTTATTTTTTAATAGACTCTTGTTAGTGTATAGAGATGCAACTGTTTTATGTCATTTTTTTGTTTTATTTTGTACCTTTATTGAGTTTGTTAGTTCTAACAGGTTTTGTGTGTGTGTGTGTGTGTGTGTGTGTGTGTGTGTGTGTGTGGAATCTTTAGAGTTTTCCACATATAAGGTCAGATCATCTGCAAATAAAGATATATAATTTTACAGTTTTAAAAAAATCTGGATGCCTGTTAGTTGTTTACTTATTCATTTATTTTTTATTTAATTTTTTTTGTGTTAATTGCTCTTATAGGATTTTCAGTAGTGTTCTGAGGATGCAAGAATGGACATCATCAAAAGCCCAAGAGCAGATGGCTTCTCTGGTGAATTCTACCAAATGGCTGAGGAGAAATTAACAACAATCTTTCTCAATCTCTTTTTAAAAAAATAAATAAAAAGCAGAGAACATTTCCACATTTATCTCGTGAGACTAATATTGCCTGATACCAAAGCTGGATAAAGACACTACAAGAAAACCATAGGCAGAAATCCCTGATGCACATAGATGCAAAATTCCTCAACACGATACTAGCAAACTGAGTTTAACAGCACATTGAAAAGACTATACACCTAGTCCAAGTGGAATTTATCTCTGGAATGCAAGAATGTTTCAACATATGAAAGTCAATTGATGTGATATACTATGTTAACAGATTGAAGAAAAAAACACACAATCATCTCTGTAGATGCAGAAAAAGTCTTTGACAAAATTCCACATGTGTTTTTTTTTAACATAATAAATACTCTAAACAAACTAGGAATAGCAGGAAATAACCTCAGTGTCATAAAAGCCAGCGAATGTCATTCTCGACAGTGAAAAGTTGAAAGCTCTTTAAGATTAGTGCAATTTTAATTTGTAGTAGTATAACCATAAAACATAAGAGCCCAGGGAGACCTTAGACAACATATAATGAAACCTTCTGATTTGGTAGCTTTCGGTACTTGATCGAAATATAAATGCAAATAAATAAAATATACTCTTAAATAAAATATACTCTTGAATTTTCACCAAAGGTAATTTGTCTCTTTTCTTTGTCAACTGTCTTTATCTCAACTTTAAGTTAATGTAAGAAAGCAATTAGTTTCTACACACACACACACTAATTTTAAATATCAACATGTTGAATAGCATACAATTTAATATGTCTAAGTCAACACTGTGTGTTTTGGAATAATTGTTAATAAAAGCTTCATGTTGTGTCTTTAGTAAAATTTTAAAAATGAATTTCATGTGAAACACTTTGGATATATATAGGAAATAACATCCACTAGTATTCATTTCTAAGGATAGTGCAGTACCAGAAAGAAAAACAGGGAAGAAAAATTACCTTTCTTTAACAAATGTATCCAATGAAGTTACACACTGAGTGTTAAAGCAAAATTATAAGGTAATAATTAATGACAACCAACACCTAAGACACTTATTAGCAAAGATAATAATAATGAGCATTTTTAGTGTTTTACAATTTCTGAAGTGCGTTCACCTGTATTACTAATTTTAAATTGTTACCTGTCTTGGAAATAGCCTTCTTCTCTCTCTTCCTCTTGGCCTGCACTTCGGCTAATGACGGGGACGGAGCAGGTACTTAGAGTTGGCTGACTTTGCTTCCCAAACTGTCTCTCTGCTGCTCAGAGGTGGGGTTAGGCGCACTTGAACCTTCCTAAGAGCCTTTCACAGAACAGAAAATTTAATTATACTGAAGTCCAGATTATCAGTTCTTTCTTTTATGGATTGTACTTTGGTGACGTATGTACTAAGTCATCACCAAATCTAAATTATTTAAAATTTATGCTATGTTACCTTGAAATATTATAGTTCTGTGTTTTACATTTGGGCCTATGATTCATTTTGAGTTAATTTTTGTGAAGTAGGAAAGATCTGTGTCTAGATTCATCTTTTTTTTTTTTTTTTTTTTTTTGGCATGTGTTTCTGCCTTTTATCATGCTTGTAGTTCTTTCTAGATAGCTGAACATGATGTACCGGGTAAAATAAACTGCTGTAAATAGGTTGTTAGTAAGATGTGCAGGAATGGGAAGTATTCTGTAGTCCTATCATTAGTTCTCTGTCTTTTAATGAGCCTGTCTCTAGATTGTGAACTTTAGGTGGGACAGGATGACTTAAGTAGGCTGGAATAGGGTATTTCCTTTCTCCCAAAAGGAAGGCTAGAGCTGCCTAGAATTGGACATGTTCCCTCCCACAGGTTGGTTAGGCTCTGATGAAGCCCCAGCAAGTTAGTCTCCAGCTAGTTTCTTCTGAAGGCACACCTTGTTAAGAACAGAATGCTCTAGCATACAGTGATTCTCCCTTATTCGCAGGGATACGTCCCAAGACCCCTAGCGGATGCCTGAAACCGCAGACAGTACCAAACCCTATATGAACGGTTTTTTCCTATACATGCATACCTATGATAAATTTTAATTTGTAAATTAGGCACAGTAAGAGATTAACAACAATAACTAATAAAAATGGAACAATGGTAACAATATAGTGTACAATATACTGTCCCTCTCTCCAAATACCTTATTGTATTGTACTCATCCTTCCTGTGATGATGTCAGAGGATACGATACTTACATGACATAGGCATGGTGATTTAGGGTAGGCAACTAGGGACCTTCTGACGACTCATCGGAATCATCGTCAAGTTATGATAAAGTCATGTCACACAATATAACGCCTTTTTCGTCTTGACTAAGCACTTATCATGTGCCATGGCTGTAACTTTTACAGTTTGAGGCGAGACAGCAAAACTAGCAGATGTGTTTCTTCTTCCGAATTTCACTGATAGATGATTCATTCCTGCTGTAGATGTTAGCAACCTCAGCATATGAGTTTTTATTTTGCTTATTAAGTTGATTCACCTTTTCCTTTAAAGACATATGGCTTTTCTTTGGCATCTCTAAATTGCCAGCATTACTCCTTTTGCACTTGGGGACCATTAAATTAAGACTGACTTGAACACAAACACTAGGATCCTGGGACAGCATCAACCCCATAACCGAGCTGGTTGCTAAGTGACAAAGGAACGACTCGGGAGCGTCTACAGCGTGGAGACGCAAGCGGCGTGAGGACGCAAACAGCGTGCGGACGCAAACGGCGTGGAGATGCAAAAAGCGTGAAGATGCAGGTGGCGTGGAGATGCAGATGGCGGGGAGATGTGAGCGGCGTGAAGACGAACGCAAAGCGCGTGGAGATGCTGGACAAAGGGTTGGCTCGTGTCATAGGTAGGACGGAGCAGGACTCCCAGTGTTTTATCATGCTGGTTAATGGCTTGCAATTTAAAAAACGTATGAACCGTTTACCTTGGGAGATTTTCATTTGATGTCGTTGGACTGTGGTTGACCGCAGGGAAGTAAAACCATGGAAAACGAAACTGCAAAAAGCGAAACCTTGGATAAAGGGGGTGTCTACTGTATTTCAAGATGACTCTTGATATGTTTCTCCTGCGGGAAGCGTGACGAGATATTTCGGATATTCACTCTGAGAACCAGGTCAAGCGCTTGAAAGAAAACTTTACAAAAGTATGGGGGCGCGCTACGACCGGGCGCCCCTGGAGTTTTTGACTCTCAGGCTTGTCCACTCTGTGCCTCCAGCAATTCGTCAATTCAAGTTCCAGTTTTTCTACCCCAGTACTGCGTCCCATGGTTCCTGGTGATGAGTTTCAACTCAGGTAAGTTATCATTCTCTTTCCTTGCTGTTGGGCTCTTCAATTTTGCATGCTGGGCTGTTAGTCTAAATGTTGCGTCTCCCCAAAATTCATAGGTTTGAAAATCTAGTGTCCAGGGTGACGGCTTTAGAAAATGGGGTCTTTGGGAAGTGATTATGCCATGAAGGGTCTTATGAATGAGACTAATAACTTTATAAAAAAAGGTCCAACTTAGAGGGATCTCTGGCCCCTTCTACCACTTTAGGACAGCGGTCTGCATCTCAGGCCTGCACCAGAATCCAATCATGGCGGAACCCTGATCTCAGACTTTTAGAATAGATCTGAGAGGGAGAAACTTTTTGTCATTTATAAGCCATCTGGTCTGTGATATTTTGTGATAGCAGCCCAAATGGACTAAGACAAGTTTTTTCCAGTGACCTTACTTCTCTAGCAGATCTCAGAAGAGTTGTAACTTTTTTAGTTCAGCTTTTCACTTGTTGTTGGGGCAGAGTGGTGAATTCAATATATATATATGTGTGTCATACCAGAAATTTTAAGTCCACCTTATTTTTTCCTAACAATAGCTATTTTATCAATTACATTAATAATAATGATCTCAGGACAAATAATCTCCATGGTAAAAGTCAGAAGATAGATCACACAACAGTGCATTTAAAAATAGTGTGGTGAGCATATAATAAAGTATATAAATGTGGAATCACTGTGTCGTACTAATGTAATGTATGCCAACTATACTTAAAAAATAACAAAATAAAACAAAAGCTTTGAGGTCTATATCACATTTATTAAACTTGTTAAAATAAATTAAATTACATATTTCAATATTAGTGGAGCAATGAAGAAAGAGTACATTCATATTTGGTGGATAGCCTTATAGATGAGCCTAGTTATTCCAAACAACATCTCACAAAACATACCCTTCAATTCATAGTCCCTTTCTGGGGAAATACTTTCCAAGGACGTAATTGAAAAAGGAAAACTTCTATTTGTACAAAATATTTATAGCTCTCTTTTTAATTCAGAGGCTTTCATCATTCTAGAATTGAAAGAGACCTAAGAGGTTATTTTTCCTCTTTGGCTGCATGTTAGAATCATTTAGAAGCTTTTCAAAACACTAATGCCCCATGCCCAGAGATTCTAAGTTAATTGCCCTGCAATATGGCCTAAGCCTGGGAATGATTTAAAAGTTTCTCAGGTGATTCCAATATGTAGCCAGGATGGAGAACTACTCTCCTACTACCTCTCCATTAGTGGAACTTGAAAAAACAGTGGCTTGATATTTTCGAGCAGCAAATATTGTCCTTAAAAATATCTTACTAGAATAAGCATAAACTAAGTATATGTAATCTATATTATTTCCCTTTACTCTGCATTTAGTCATCTCTATGATCTGTGGAGAATTCACTACATTTCTGGCTAGGAAAAAATTGCTCTTAGGTATTATTTTTTAGGAATGTACAAAATTCTCTGCTTAATACCAAGAGAATTTGTCTACTTAATGTAATCAATTATTTCAGCTTTAGGTAATACAGTGATGAATTTAAATTTCTAATCAGTATAGACTTTAAAACATTTTAATTCTCATGGAGTGCCATTAAACATAAATTGTTTGGACACTTAAACATCAGTCATATAAATCACATTAAAGATGGTGCTTAGTCCCTGATCTATTTTAAACAATATTAGATCTTGATTAATATTCTAGTTATATATTTTCGATATTGATTATTATGTGTGTTTCTGAGTAACCCTGTCAACAATGTCATTAGGGGATAAATAGCACACGACGGTCTTGCACCAAATATTTTTTTCCAGTTGTACATATTGCAAGTCTTTTAAGAGAAAGTTAAAGTTTGAATATTGACAGCCAAATACCTAAAAATTATTTGAATATTTAGAAGAAAATATTTTATTTAACATTTAGCATCCAAAGATAAGTATTGTATGTCTTCATATGAAAAATGAATTACGTAATTACAGAGACATTTTAATTTTATGGTTTTGAGAATTATCTGTATTATTTATAGAATACATTCACTATGATTTATAACACGATTATACATATTACATTTAACGAGGCAATAAAATCATATAATTCACCACTAAGATGACCTTCGCATTCACAGTGTTGCTGAGTAAGTAGTTTTTGTACTTTCTTTGTATCCATAGAATCACATATTTGTATAATAAATTTGATAATGACTCAATTTTTTTCTAATAAACTATATTTTTAAAAATTAAAATATTAAAGAGGGCTGTCCTCTCTTCTAGCTACACTAACATTCCTACTCCTCTTGGAACAATTCCTTGATATTATTCCACCAAATAAGCTAATAGGATTATTTCTGAGTACATGACCAGAGCTTATTCAATTTTAATTTTTTAGACAACTGCCCTTCCCCATTTTTCTTTTGTTTCTCTACATATTTATATCAAAAGGAAGAAGTGCAGTCAATGGTTTCATTAAACACCAGGTGAAAGCTCAATTACTATTCCCCATTTTACGCGTTTGTTCCTGACAGTCCTCGTTTACGGAACGCCTTCTTCATTCACCCCCCCTTCCTAATTCTAGGTCTCGCTCCTTTCATGTCGTGGTCTCTGGTTGCTGCAGCGTGCATTAGGATGGCTCTGCAATACTATTACCATTTTTGTTTGGATTGTTTGGATTATTCATTTAGGCCAGCACATAGTGGTTATTCAATGGATATCGATTGAATTAATTGAATTATTTCATGATGCATAGGCTTCTGCAAGATGGGTACGATTTTAATGCTGTTTTTACAACCCCCGTTATAGTCCTAGTTGCCAATTCCTAAGCTGGCTTTTCAGTTCTCTGCAGTGAACTTTAACTTCTCTGTAGAGTTTGATGATTTTAAACAACCCTATGATCTTAATATTGTTTTGTTGTCTAGATCTGACCATAGCACTTTCCAGCTATTTTGTTCATTTTTTTTTCTGGAAATTTCTTAGAATGGGGTATTTTAAAATTAAAAAAAAAAATTGGGGGCCTTTTTCTGTTTTCTTTCTCTATTTTTTCCTCCTGGGTAATCTTACCTGTTTCTATTACTTAAATTATAAGCTATTTATTCCCTGAGAAGAATAATAACAAACAATTGTTATTAAATGTTTCATTGTTCTGGGAAATTAATTCGCATTCTTTCATTTATTTTCATTAGACTCAATAGTATAGTTTCTCTTCCTGTTTCCATGATCACAGATAAGGAAAATAAGAGGTTATGTTACATGCTTATAGTCACGAAGCTAATTGTATTGGAGTTAATTACAAATATAAGTTGCCAGATTAGATTCTGAGCTACTAGCCAGTACTCTATATTATTCTCTATGTTAGATGATATCTTTCTAATTCCTAGATTTCTCCTGATTCATACTCTGTCTATTATGAATGTCTATATGAAATGCTTTACGGACACATGTAACCACAGTGTTCAAAAGTGAACATTTCTTAAAACATCATTATGTTCCCTGCACATTTTATGTAAGCATCATTCATTCAATTGTGCAAGTTAGAAACCTCACAAGTATCTTTATTAAGCTTTCTTATCCTCTATAGTAAGTAAATGGTCTTTAAGTACTCTCAGTTCTGCTTTGGAAGCATTCTTGACATAACCTCTTATCCCTAATCCAAATCCTCCTTGTTTCTTTCTTAGCTAGACTGTAATTGTAGTTTTATCTTCAAATTCAACCTCAATTACACTAGAAGAGTTGTTTTTGTGGAAATATAGATTTAAATTTATTTTTTATTTAAACCCTTCATTGCTTCCCCTTATTTACACAATAAACTCCAACCTTTTAATGAAAATATTCAAAGCTTGGATTTCTCTTTCAGACTTTTCTCTTGTAACTTTTTCCCCCACCCCACCTCTAAGAACCTTATAGTCCGGACCCCAAAGAATTCTAACACTTTAATGAGTGTGTCATGCTCTTTTGTTCCTCTGGGCCTTTGCTCATGTTGTCTCTCTGACTGAAATATTATTTCCTTCTTTTCAGCTCAGTAGAATGTACTTATCCTCAAGGCATAGTTCAAATTATATCTTCTCTCCGAGGCCTTTCTGCTACCAACTCTGACTCCTACATCTTGAACAGAATCCATTACCTCTTCCTTAGGGCTCCAAAGTCTCTTTGTACTCATCCTTACTATAGAACTTATTACAATATATTTCAGTTGTTGTTGTTTTTTTTTTTGTGTGCTTTGAGGCATGGCTGCATTCTCCCTTGACATTTAAAAAGGTTCGCCATGATCAGTTTTCTGTTTTAATCCTGAGTATGAATACAAAAATGTCAATATAAGGTAAGGAACAAAAATGTTTTTTATATATTGCACAGAACAATGTATATGTTTTCCTTTGTATTTTTTTCTTATGTTTATTAAGTTTGGCACATTTGAGAATATTATTATAATGGTAACAGAACACAATTAGAATTAAAGTCATATAAACATCTAGCTAACTTTACATGTGCTTCTAAATGTTTGTATTTGGCCACATTAATGATAACTGAGACATAAGTTTTAGTTCTTTAAAGTTTCCAACCCTATTTATACGTATAAAAATCATTTTATCACAGAGCCTATGCCATGGCTAATTCTATATTCATTCTCCTTTGTAACTTTTCTTTGAGTTTTACGTGTCAGTTCGATTAATAATTGTCATGAGAGTTTCTTTGCTTTAGTTCTAAAATTTATTTACTGACTATTGTTAAGGACTTTTACTAGGTACAATCATTTGAGGAAGTTTGAATCGTTTAAGGAATAAGAGCTTTGAAATAAGATAGACCTGACATGTAATTTCAGCTCTGCTATTTATTAGTTTTTTATTAAGGACACATTTAACTCCTCCGAATCTCAGTTTTGTCTTTTGTAATATAGAATAAGAGAATGACTCTGGAAATCTGTTTTGAGTATTAAAAATGGTGCAGCAGAATTCCTAACCCAGGGTAGTAGACACTCCGTAATTGGTAACTGCCATTACTGTTACTCATATTACTATAGTGAATAAATTGTTCCTGGAGTGTTTCTAAAAATTTTTTCATTATCTGCAATGTCATCATGACTTCTCTGTAGTCATGGTTTAGGAGATGATTGTCTTTAGCATTTGATTGAATTATACTTGATGTATCAGAATGGAATCGTAATGAGAGTGTGAGTGAAAATCTCCGCCACGCTGTCGATTTACGCATTTTCTCTTTGAACCATGAGAGCATTCATACTAGCAGACTTTTTGGAGTTTGAGTCATCTCCCTTTTCTGATTATCGGTTGATGAGAGTAAATCTTGGAATGGCAACACTGAATTTATTTTCTAAATATTTATAGAATTTAGTGGCTGTTGCTTATTTCTATTCCTCTACATTTTTCTTTTTGCTTTAAAGCAGGCTTCAGAATATCCTTGTAACAAGTGTGTCAAACATTTTTATGCATTACTTCATTTTATCTTCATTGCGTGCTTTTAGAAAAGCTGTCTGAAGCGGCCGTTCTTTATAAAGTTCTAATGCCTATAAAGAGAATGTGCTTATGGTTTTTAATGTTTGAGTTAGTTACCTAATAATACAAAAGTGGATGTAACCATATATGATAGCATACTAGAACAAAAGGAAACAGTTAAGGCTCACATTTAATTGTTAAAGTTACATATACGGAAGTGAAAAATAGGGTGGAGGGAACTATTTGAGATGGGATCAGCATTGGAGCAAAGAATCGCCACCGTGGGAGCCTATGGGCCGCAGCGGTGAGAATAATCTGGTAGGTTTACTCGTATTGGGGTTACTGTTTCCATGCGCGCATCTGTTATTCCAGCCATCCGACTTATATTTTAGAAGCTGGAGGTTCAGCAGCACTTCAGAGAGCCGTGGCATTTTCACCATGTTTTTTAATTATCCATAGCAACAACTCAAGAAATATTAACCAAACTAATATCACATAGTGGTGAAGGTAGGAAAAAAAAAATATATACGGCAAAGCAGGATGATAAAACTTTTCTAGTCACACTTGATGCAATTTATAACAGGGTAATCAGAGAAGATTTAATAATAAGGTGACTTTGAAGAAAGGTCTGAGGAATTTAAAAGAAATCCATGCGGGTAGTGGGGAAAACTTAAGTAGAGAGTGAGCATGTGCAAAGGTCCTGAGGTGGTACGTTCAAGGAAAATCACGAAAGCAGCATCAGAGGAAGAGAAATGAGAGATGAGTAGGCCAGATCACTAGGTATTTGTAGAAATTAAAATGACATTAGATTTTACTCCGTACGATCCAGAAAACATGAGAGAGATTTGAGCAGATGAACGTCATTCTGGCTGCTGTGTTGAAGATATATTGTAGGAGAGGGAAGGGCAGAAGGAAGGAGACTGAACAGATAGAAAGTTCTAGCAGTTCATCAACTGAGAAGTGATAACGGGTTACGACTGTTGTTGGGGGTGGTGAAAAGAGGTAGTCACATACTGAGGACGTTTGACGATGCGACAGAGAGAAGGTGTAGGCCAGAAACTTTTGGAAAACAGTGTATAAGTGGAAGGTTAGCTTACCTATGAGCAGAGACAATCGACCTCTGGGTAGAGATGCAGGTGAGTTGGTGAATAAAATACTGGGAGCTTGGGAAAGTTCTGTCCAACTACTTCTTTATTTCAGTTAAAAATGAGAAAAGAGAACATGAGTTTTAGAGAGAAAAGGTAGGGGTTGCAGAGTGAGATGATGGAAATCGAAATTCTATTTATCATCTGTCAGCATACATAATCCTCACTGAATCCTTACAACTCATATAATATGGGTATTATTAGAGGTCGTTATTTTATAGATGTGCAGTTATTTGCAATGACTGGGTCAAGCATATGATCGAGGGAATGCGAGGAAGAGGTTAAACTGGGATGTAGTATCATTGAAACAGAGATCTAAGTACGAACTGGGGGATAGTGAAATCACTGAAAATAATTTTTAAAAAAACTGGTGTAGGTGCGAATTTTATCAATTCTTAAACTAAATGAGAAATTGGATTGGCTTAGGTGTCTGTAGTAAGTGCATCTAGAATGAGTTGAGAACAGTATGCTCTGACCAGATGAGATGTAAAGATGGAGTTCTTGATCTTTCCCTTATCACCACACCATTTTATCCTGAACAAACAAACAAACAAACAAACATAGTATTTTGCTGTCTTTATAAATTATCTTCTACTCCATTTCTCCCCACCCCCGTCAAAGAGGGCCTTTAGGATGCTAATGATTTTACTTTTAGCTGCTCTTCTATTTCAAAATGAGGCTATCCTTTGAGGCTGCCACACAAATAACTTGGAAATTATTGCCATTGTAATTTTGCTTTAAAACGACTTTTACTCTCTTTCCTTGTATCCACTGGAGAAATAGTAGGATATTAATGGTTATTATTCAAATCTTATAAACAGAGAGATAAAATCCGGTTATACAATCAAATTTCAGGAAACATTGGTTAAAATAGATATTGACTTCTCAGAGCCTTTAATAAGTTGATGAGCTTTGTGATTCTCTGAGAGAGAGAG
Source organism: Rousettus aegyptiacus (assembly GCF_014176215.1). NCBI lineage: Eukaryota > Metazoa > Chordata > Mammalia > Chiroptera > Pteropodidae > Rousettus > Rousettus aegyptiacus. The sequence continues at coordinate 50,230,049 of NW_023416291.1, read as the reverse complement.
AGAGCTATACTAAGCCTTGTTTTCCCAACACTTCATTGGGAGGAATCAGTGTTCTCAAAACTAATTTTGGTCTATTCCAAACTGCAGCTATATAAACTTCATGTACTCTGTGCCTTAGTTTATGAATCAATGAATAATCATAATATCCAACATTTAGTAGCACATTTGAGGGGAAGGCAGACACTTCTCTTTCGTCCTTTTGTTTTTTTGTTCTTTTCCTTCTTTTCTTTCTTTCATCTGTCTGTCTGTCTATCATCTATCTATCTATCTATCTATCTATCTATCTATAAATCATCTATCTAACTAATCTATCATCTATCATCTGTCAGCCTATTTAATCCTCTTTTAATCCTTACAACTCATATAATATGGGTATTATCATTGGTCATTATTTTACAGAAAAATGAACTGAGGCACGAGGAAATGAAGTAACTTAACCCCGCCCACACAGGTAGGTGGTAGGACCCGGATTCCGATTCTGACATCTTCACTCCAGAGTCTGTATTCAACCCACTAATACTGAAAGAAACTTTAGAATCGCAGCTGTTGATAAGTCAGGGAGAAGATGATGACCAGAAAGTCAGAGGCACAGAAAGTGCCCGCCACGTGTTTCTTAAGATATTATAAAACAACCATTAAAGAACCTTTTGTTTAGGCTGATAAAATGTAGACAGACTACTTAATAATCTCTGCCTAATATGTTTTGGTAAGCAGGGATAAAAGCTCAAAGACCTGATTGAAAAAGATTTCTGTAATGGTTCTATCCCATCAGTGTGGAAGTAGCTTAGAAACAGTCGTAACCATATAGAGAGCAGCGAGCAGATTTTATTTATTTTTTAATGTTAAATTTCATGGAGATTACAAACCCTGAATAGTTAGATATGAACCTACTGTGTGTGTGTGTGTGCATTTATTTTGTTGCGTTTTTTTAATACCTTGTTAGCTAACTGTATATTCTCATGTTGGCTGGGTTGGAAAAACATCTCTAATCTTTAGAGAACTGATCTATTTTATTTAATTATAATTGGTCACAGACAGGCAGAGATGTCTTGTTTAGAACAGGCCTCACAGTAAATCTAAACTGTAGCCCTTAAGCTGAAGTTCATACACCCTTCCACAAACACTCTCAAACTGTTGTTCATATATAAACAATTCTGCTAATTTGTTTGCTTACACGGACATTTTTCTGTGGTTCTATGCCATCTGTGTGGATAACAAACTCTTTACTCCCTCCTGTGATAGTAAACTGGTTTCTTTCCGAAGGTACGTGTGTGTGTGTACGCACACGTGTGTGTGTAATACACCTCACGGCCACTTAAGATTTTGATATACTGTGTGCCATTATGGGTGACAGCGGACATTTCGATCGAGTGTCCCCTTGTCCGCAAACACATTCTGCTGTCTCCAGTTCATCCCAGATGGTGTCATTTGAGGGAGTTTCAAATGGACTTGGATACGTGAATTACAGGCCTTAGCATTTTCGTCCAACTGCTTTAAATAGTATTTGAAGATGCATTGATTACAGTGAGACTCTGTCCGCTAGCCAGCGTCTTACCTGGATCTTAGGCATAAACTTTCTTATTTTGTTGGTAATTAAATGAGGGAGAGGAGCTGACGCTAAAAGTGATCTGAGGAAGCTGACTATTGGAAAAACCTTCTAAAGAAAAACATACATTTTATGTTTTTCAATAATTTTTTGGCTTCAAATTGTAAGAGACAAATGACTGAAGCGTGTGTTTAACGTTAGGTTTCCGAGGTACCAATTACACATCTATTTTGCACACCAATGATATTTTCCGTTTCTGCTCAAGTTTTCCTTTGAAAAATGCATTTACTATTGATGAAATGCTATTGTCGGAGGGTTTTTTTGTTTGTTTGTTTGTTTTTTCGTTATTGTGATGATAATTTCAGTACTTTTTGGTGTGGAAAAAATAATACTAAAATTACAAAATAACTACTCTTTTCAGATGTGTTAATATCTATTTGGCAGCTAATTTTTAAAGCATGCCAACTAATGTATCAAAGATCTCAAAGTCTTGGTTAAAAACATATTTCTCACTTTTTTCTGAATTCATTTTTTTTTGTAAAATGAAAAATAAACTGCATTTATTTTATTGGTTTTATAACTATAAAGGTAAAACAATTCCACTGCTAAAGCTTTTTAACAGAATTATTATACAAGGGTTAAATACAAGTATTGACAACATTCATACCTGTTTTATGCTAGAATGTACTAAAAATTTTATTTACTGAGATTTTTCAGTGCTTATCAGTGCAACATCAGTAAGATTTATTTAGTTTTCTGCAAAGAAGCTTCATAAACTTTATTTATTTGCATGTTCTATTTCCTTCTTTCTGCATCTGACCTATTACTGACTTCTTTATAAGTGTCCTGTGCTATATCTAGTTATAGAAATTTAGGACACTATCCAATTCGCATAGTACTTGTATAAGCAGTTCTCTTCTTATTTATTATATATTTTTGAAAAATGTTTGTCTTGGTATATATTTAATGTTACTATTTATTTAGTTTTTTTTTGTTCCAAAGGTTTTATGTATTATCACTCAACAGGTTATTTAATTATTTTAAAATATTGATGACATTTAAATCTTATAAAGGGCTCTACATTTTATTTAGAAATGGTCTATTTTGGAGATGTTATTGTATGTAGATTTATCTTATATATCGACAGAAATTGGAGAATGTTTGAAAATATACATACATATACGTAGTACATAGTCTACATTTTCAGAGTAGAATTAGTATAAAAGAATGACAGTTTCTCATATGTCCTAAGTGAACAATAAAACTGCACACTAAGCACAATTAATTGACTAATGACACTGTATGAACAGAGAGTGAATTATAGGAAAAATTTAAACCAGCTGAAGGAACAAGTAACAGCAGGACCTATTTAGTATTATTCAGCTCAGTGTCTCACCCTGTGTTCGTGGACCCCTAGGAGTGTGTGGTTAGAAGCATATTTCAATATAAATGGTTTCCTTTCTAATCATATATATTTTGAAATGCTTTAAAAAACAATATTAAGAGAAACATTTCACTAGACTCCCAAAGGGGTCTATGGCTCACAAAAAGTGAACAATCCTGAGTGCATATAATGAAAATTGCTAATATTTTATCATTGCTTACAGCGTACCACCCACTATTATAAGGATTTTACTTATCTTCATTTAGGAAATTCTCCCAACAATCCTGGGAGGGATGTGCCATCGTTAGACTCCATTTTATAGATGAGGTGACTGGGTCACAGAGAGGTTCAATAACTTTCTGAGAGTCCAGTCATAACTGGAATTCTGGCTACAGACTTTGAGTTAATACTCTACTGTCTCTAATAGCAGGTTTTAAGATGCAATGAAGTATTATAATAGAGTTTAAAAGAGAACACTTATTATTATAGGTATTTGTTATTTGTATTTTAACATGACTTCTTTAGATACAAACTTTTAAAATAACATATATGATTTCCTTTTATTTGTACAGCTATATACTTTAATTCACATTTTTTAACTTATACAAATTTCTGCATAGTTCAAAATATGACTCACTTATAACTCTTACAGTTTCAGTGAACCATGCATGGTATGGGAAGAAGCACCCAAACAAATACCAATTATACATAAATGCATTCTTTGTTAGCGTGATACAGCAGGTCCTTAACCGATTCATCTTCCAGCGGTCCTCATGAATTGGTTTGCAATACTTTCCTTAATCCCTAACATGACTAACATTATAGTCTGCAAACTGTTGCAAGTTTTTATGGCTCTTTTAGTTAATGAGGTATCATGGGTTTACGGAATGAATGCATCCATAAAACAAGTTCTATGTTTTGGCAGAGAAATGATTCACCTACCTTAACCACTGAATTTAGGGAATAAGTTTTAAATCACATTACTTCTAACCATGAGAGAAATCTAGTGCTCGCTGACATGATATATGTTTTATGTACAACATCAGTGGACACATTCATCTTTTGAAAAGTCTATTTTGCTAAAAGAATGGCAAACACTTGTATGTCTGCTATATTAGATTTAAAAGGAATAAAACAATGGATCTCAGTCGTTTCTTTCTCTTTTTTTCTTTCTTTTTTCTTCCCCCTCCCCCCGATTTAATTCACTGTTGCTGTCATGGCTATCAAGCGGCCATGCTACTCTTGCAGTTTTACTACATGGAGTAGTTCTTGATTTATTAGCTTTCAGGCTCAAGCTTTGCTGTGTTGTTACATTCTTTAGCTTACACAGCACCTGTGTAGACCTCTGGTGATGGTTTTATTTATTATTTATGCAACTTTCAGGGACAAATAGGAGACAAACTGGTTCAGAGGTCATCGCTAAGATTTAAAGTCAGGATATTTGGCTTCTGAAGACCCCTAGGTAATATTCTTTCTGATTTCCATAGAAACAGGGGCAGCCCAATCAGCTAAAATGGAGTGTGAAATGCCATCACCTTTGAAAAGTGAGTAACCTAAATGAAAGAAAATTTGTTTAAGATAGGGCTTTCCCGTTTATTTTCACACATCATTTTACACACGTTGCTATATCTTCTGTAGAATTGATGGGTTCGTGGAAGCTACTGTGTCGTCAATCTCCAGAAAGAATCCCCTGAAAAAAAAGGTTTGCCAAGTCGAATTTGACCATTTGTTATCATTAGAGAACTGTTTGTGAAAAACAGAATTTTTTTCTTAGCTGACAGTGCAGAAATATCAAAGACTTAAATAATCGGGACTCAGGAAAGAATTTTGGACTCAGTCCTCAAAGCGTCCCTTGTAACTTGGCCTTGTATTTATATATACCTCCACCATTCTTGGGATGCCTGGAGTCAGAGTGACATGCAATTCGCATAGAAAGCAGCTCTAGAGGCAATTGATCACAATTCTTTCATTTTTAGAGATGAGAAAATTGAGGAAATGACTATGAAGCGATGAATTCCATCAAACGTATGAAGAAATCAAGAGTTTAATAAAGCTAAGAATTCCATTCAGTAGTTTGCACATTTACAGATTTGGTTCCTTCACGTATGCACAAGCGTCAGTAGTGACATTTAGAAAATCTCTATCTGTGCAAATATTTAATTTTTCTTTTTTATCTCAATAAATATTTCTTTGAATAATGCCCTTGGTTTTTTCACAGAACAGTTATTCTTCTGGAATCTTCATCTCTATGGCTTGGACAGCCAGAAACCTGGTTACTTTAGTGAAAAACGGAAGATTCTTTCTCGTCCCACTCTTTGCCTCGCCTCTTAGCTCCGCCCTGGCACTAGTCCCCTGGGTGCCACGCAGGTACCGCTCGTTCCCTCCCCCGTCGCTGGTATCACCACTCGGGTGCGAGCTGCTTCCTCCCACCTGGGCCACCGCGGTCCTGCCTGGCCTCCCCGGTTGTGCCATGGGCTCTGCAGGGCCCATTCTGTTTAAAAATGCAAACCGCATCACGTCATTTCTGTGCTTTTTACATCTTCTTCCGCGCCACTTTACATCTTCTTATTCCAGTTCCGGGTCATTTCCGCTCTCCCCGGGGCCTCCGAGAGCCTCCCCGATCTGATCCCTACGGGCGTCTTACTGCGCCATCCCCCCTGCCCGACTCCAGGAGTGATTTATATTTGCATAATAGTCTCCATTTGTTTTTTTTTTTTTTTTTTTTGATGTTCAGATGCAGACAGTTTTTAAGTCTCGCCTCTTCTTTCCCTTTGGCCCAGGCATCTGAGCCAGTTAATTAATGTCCGGGTCATACCCTCTTCAGTGCCAGTAAGAGGTTCAAAACACTGATCCAAACACTGCTCAACTGTGGGAATCCTCGGTCCCTCCTACCCCAAACCACCACAGAAATCTCAGCCAGTCTCCTCTGCATCTTCTATTTTCATTTTTGTGCCTGCAATGTACACAGAAAGCCTCATTTTTTGAGTAATAAACCCATTCAGTTAAGCATGCAGCATCATTAATTTCAACATAGGAACCAAATTTTGAGTATGGAGGGTATTCATCCTGGTTCTGTGGAGTGGTAAAATAATTTGTTTTCTTAGTTTGGGAAGATAATTGTTTTGGAAAATACACTCTAAAAACCAACAGTAATGTGTATAGAGAAATAAAATTCTTCATTCAGTGTCTTCAGGAAAATCTAATAACCAGAAGGTGGTTAAAATTCAGTTAATTATTTCGTTTAAATGTATACTCTTCATAGTTGAAAAACAAGTCAGTATAGCACTACATAAATATATTTATAATTCTATGATGATACCAACCAATGAGACCCTTATTTAGTATTTAATTCTTTTTTTTTTTTTTTTATGGACAAAGATCAAAATGATTTTGACTCCTTAAGCACTCTGACATGACATTTATCACTTTTCTGTCCCTGTCTTTCAGTCTCTCTCCTTTTTTTTTTTTTACCTTCCCTCCTCTGAATAACAATTGGCATAAATATATGTCCTGCCATTTTACAGAAGAGAAAATTCAGACACTGCTATTTTTGCTTGAATTATAGTTATTTAACAGATACATATTCCGAATTCGCGATTCTATAGCTATGTTATAGAATTCGTATGAATTTCTACAGTGCAAAATAACAATTTAAATGTCCAACAGAAACAGTACTCTGAATCCGCAAACAGACTTCATATGAAAAATAATGTCAGAATGCTGGTAGAGACCGATATGGTCTTTAAATAAATACATGACATTAGTAAGATGGTTATTAGAAAATAATGAAGATTTATAAAGCTAGAAAAATCTTGAAGGTTGATTATTTTAGCATTAGCACTCAATCATGAGCAGGAAAATCCTTATTCTTTTCCTTTCATAGGTTGGGAACCATCGTGCTGATACCATGTGACGTGACAGCATCAGGTTGTCTTGTGGACTTACCTTTCTTCTTCTGAGTCAGATGGTATATTTGCATGAAAACACAGTTTTCCTAGTCTGATGTAAAAAGACATTCGCAAGCTTAATTTGAAGTATATCTTTGTAAGAGGTGAGGATATATTCGATTTTCAAATTCCTAAGTGATAACCCTTGTGTCAAGTCATGACTTTTGAATCTGGGAAAGGGATCACGATAAAAACCAGCAGAGAGAGGCCGAATAGATCAGAAGCCTTAGAAATAAGAATAAGATGATTTTCGTGGTGGAGAGAGGGAAGGAAGAGAAAATATGCGTAATTAGATATTTTACAACAGTGATGTGCGGGAGAGAAGGTAGAATGTTTTGCTAAATGTCTTTTGAATTTTCTTGAAATGTTACCTCCTTGAAATCACCTCGACATTGCCTAATTCTTCTTTATTGGACTGAACACACCGTAGACTAATCTCTAACAGAGGGTATACTGTATGTTAAGCTTAGAGTGTTAGGCTACCTGCATTCGAATCCTGGCTCTACCACTAGCTGGGGGAGCAGAGGCAAGTTACTTCTTTGTTTCTGTTTTCCTTTCTGCAAATAAGATAACCATGTGGCATATTTCCTGGATTGATTAGAAGTTGTACTGAGTTTACACATGTAAAAAACTTAACATGCAGCATATAGCAATCTCTTGATAAATATTAGTTTAACATTTTTTAAAAATCGTAGTAGTTGATGTATTATTGGACTAGTGTGTGTTTCCCCTTGATTTTCTTCAATGAAACCATGAGCATCACAAGGTGCTTTCTAGAAAATTACACCTGCAGATCCTATCAAGTATTCTGTGTGTAGTGAATGGTGTTTTCATTGCTGGTAATATTCAACATAAATATTTATTTTTCAGGCATAGTTTATTTATTAAAGAAACTGCATTGGTTTGTCACGAAGAGTTTTCTATAGTCTGGATTTTGTTGATAGCATTCCCATGAGATTCCTCTGTCTTTAATCTTTCCTGTAAATTGGTAGCTGACTCTGAAGAATTGGTTAAATTTAAGTCTGATTTTTTTTTTCTGGCAAGACCACTTTATAGTTTGTTATATCAAGAGGCACATGATATTTCTTTTTCTTTTTTTTTTAATGTTGGCAACCATTAATACCTAGTGCTTAAGTATATTTGCAGCTAGCAGAGGATGATATTCTGATTCGGTTCTTCCTTTTTCATTAGTTGGAATACTTCTGTAATGAGAAACTTCTTGTCATCTATGATTTGGTTACAGAGAGGTACATTTTGTATAGGAAATGCAGAATAACTACTCATTTTTCTCTTTATTTACCAGTTTTCAAAATATTTAATTGGGTCCTTATTCTCTTCTAAAGGTGATCATTTAGTTTTTTTTTTTTTTAATATTGACCCATGGATTTAAACAATTCCACATATGTCAATGCATTGTAATTATTATCCTTTTTATGATCAAATTGTGCCATTTTTGGCCAAAGGGATGCTCTTAGATGGGCTCCTGAATCTTTTTGAAATCCTTGGTAGACTTTTATAGCTTCCTTGCTACCTTTTATGATAAGATATTCTAGGTTCATATTGAACATTTTCTGCCCAGACCTGGGATCACCCATTTTTATAAGAAGCCCTGGTTTCTATTAGAGAAAAATGGTATTTCAAGAGCATAATCTGGATGTAAGTTAAGGATAAGGATGCTCATTCATTATTTCTAGGTTTTCAGTGGATGGAGCAAGGAAATCACACACATGCGGAGGTGGGGGGAGAGGGAGAGAGAGAGAAAGGGGGAAAGAATGGATTCGAGACAATAGCGCATGAGTTCACATTGATACTTGTAATTCAAATTTAGAAATACTAGGTTTTTACTTAACCTCATGTAACATCTGTATGTTCTTTTATCTAAACTAATCTTCATTCTCAAGGACACAAGAGATGCTTTGTGCAACATTATATTCATAATAGTCTGTTAACAATACAAATATTACAATTATAATAAAATTACAAGAAAAATTTTAAAACATTTTGCATATCAGTTTCTAGTTGTGCTGTATCTGCATTGTAAAGATTGTATGGCATTATATATTATGTCCTGTCCCTTTCAACCCATACTTTATACGTCAATATTTATTGGCTTTCAAGTCATTATATTGCTCTTTTCAGATCATTTTCTTGTCTAATACTTGTTCTCTAGTACATTCCTTTGGAAGGTCAACACAATTATTTATCGATCACCTTACGTTTCTGCGTATTCCAAGCATTTAAAAATAATCAAGAACATAAATTTATCTAAGAGCATATCCTAAGCTTACTACTTAAGAAACACCAATGTAAGCTATTGGTCATGATACTCTTTGGTGACATTGGGTCCTGGTATGAAGAGGATAGGAGTTATGTGCACTAACTAGCCTACACAAAGGCTTTCTCATAAATCCAAATGTTCTTTGGGAAGTCAGGATTCCGGCGGCCATGTTCCTCAACTACTTTATGTTACCTAGATAGTTCATGTTTTTCTGTGTTCACCTCCTATTAATTTTTTTTTCTTTCCTGAATTGACATTTGTCTGGATCAATGGAGAACCTTGGAGAATACTTCTCTCTCCTTCGTAGATGTGATGCTCAATTAGAACCAGGTTATGTTAGCTAGAACCGGGTTACCTCCGGTGGGTTTATAGACAATCTAGTTCACATTACAAGACTGCCATGCTGTTTATTTACTCAAAAAAAAAAAAAAAGTCAAGCAAGCCACATAGCCATCATGCTAAATACTGAATGGGTTACAAAGGTAACGTCTTCAAAACCAATAAACTGAAATACACTCAGTTCTTCCTAGGGAAAAGTTGGTCTTAAAAAACTCAACTTTTCTATATTGTAGTTGTCAAGAGAATGGATAACAGCCAGATAACCAAACTACTTTGGGTGAACTTAAGAGAGATGGGCTTGTGCAGGCACCTAGATACAATTCTTCAAGGGCATACAAAAAAAATGTATACTCCTGTTGCTTTGCTTTAGGAAACTCACACCAATAACATTGCAAAACTGGAAAACAGTTTTTCTGTGACTAGCAGAGCTTGTATATGGGAAGACTCAATTTGCAGGTCTGTAATTTGTTCTCAGGGAGTTGAAAAGACAGATTGGATAGTAGTATAATGGTCTTCTGGAAGAGATAGAGGAGGGTGATATAAAGCCAGTCCTCGTGGACAAACACTGTAGAGTGATGTGTATCACGGATTACTTTGCTGGGTGGATTGCAGCATCAAGGGCCTAATCTTTAGGCAGGAGTAACTGCTCCTCCTGATCGTCACATTATTCATCCATATATCCATACAGGGAAGCCAGATCACGTCTGTTTGATGAAACGGATAACTAGATCTACTATCGCATTGACAGGGAAATTGGAAACACTGCATAAAACCAAAATTGTCTAAGTACCTAAAACTTATTTCATCAGTTCAAATGTGAGCAGAAGAGATAAAAAAGATAACATAAAAACAAATGGTTTAGGAACGTGTTTTCCTGCTGTGGTGATCTACACACATTTCCAGAAAATGGTGGAGCACGAAACATCAACAGTAATTAAATGCCTAAATGGTAACACAAAGCAGGTATGCAGCTAAGTACTCTGGGACTGTCATGGTTGCCACAACGACATAATCGGATCTTCCAGTTAGGGATGCTGTTGTGGAGGAGAGTCGGTTGGCAGGCCTGTTAGACACCACTTTTCTTTTTCATAGACATCTCATTATTTATTATCCCTTCAGTCCTCTTAATTGCTCTGAGCACAGATTTCTTTTTCCATTTAGCAATGGGGACTGAGCCCATCAATACCCAATTTAAGCAAGACACTCATAAAGACAGCAGTGAAATTACTGCTCTGCCGCTTTTCCGAATATCAAGATAGTTTGGCTTCTAAAACTCAGCCTTTCACTTGATTGCTGAATAACTCCTCTGATACACAGTGTTTCTAATTAGCTAAATCAAAATCTGGAAAAACACATTTTGCATTGTTTTAATGTATTTGTTAAACTGTCATTCGTTCTTTATTTGTGTACAGCACACAGATAATTTGGGTTCATTTTTTCGTCGATAGATGTAGAAATATAAACAATTGTATTAATTGTTATTTTATGCAAAATAAATGGCAGTTGTTTAAATTGCTGAAAATGGAATCATATACCAAAAAAGAATAGATTTTTTAACTCACAGATATTTGTTAGCTTTTCAAGGTAAGATCTAAATAGTAAATTCAATTAAAATAATAATGTATTTTCAATTGGGTAACTCTAAATTTTACTTACTAGTATATAAAATTAAACCTTGAATATTTTAATTCATTTGTTACAATTCATAATGTATTAACCTATACTAAAACCATTATTCCTGAAAAACAGTAGAGAATAAAACATAATTTTCCGAAATGTTTTGTACATTTCATATTATGTGAAATACACTCTTGAATTTTATTCAAATCAATTATAACAATCAATATGGTATAGTGAACTATTTATACTGGTGGTCCCCAAAAGCTTTATAAACCACATTCTTTAAGTATCCTTAACTAAAATGAGATTATGCAGTAGAAATATTAAAAATTTAATCATATAGCTTAAATATTCCTAGGTTACTTTACAACAGCTGATAAAATTCCCAATGAGTTTATTCTCTCCTCTCATTTTCATTTCAGGATGCAGGAAGGAAGGATAAAATGGTGCGAAAGAAAATAGACTTTCTCACAAATTTACAATGGATTCTATGTATGAAAAAAGGTTCATCATTATGTGAATTTGAGGAGGATTAGTGGAAGGGACCGTAATGAGAGCGAGATCGCACAGTGAAAGAAACCTCTGGGCCTGAGAAAATGGGTAAAGGTTGACAACCAGGGAGTCAGAGCTCTATTTAGGGAAACCATACTACTGAAAATCTCGAGAGACTTGACGTTGTTCCAATAGTTAAAATAAATCTGAAGTAGAGGAACAGCTTAAGGAAGCTCACTCTTACCAGTCTACATATAAAAGGCTTAAATATAGTTTTTGAAGTTCCACTGGGTGTTTTTACATTATGCCCAGAAGTTTAGCTATACCTAATTTTCGATGAGTTTTTGTTTTACCAGTTCTGCTTATTTGATTTGTACCTGATCAATTCAGCTAAGTAATATTTAAGCATCTATTAATAAGATGAATCTGGCATATTAACAGTGATACCAGTCACCTTTTAGTGTGTCTCTCCTGTTTCAGTCTCTGTGCTAAGGGATTTATTAGTCAGATGTCACATAATCTCAACAAACCTGAGATAGGTAGTTTTATCCCCATTTTAAAGAGAGAATTTAGCGACTTGGCCAAGGACTGCCAGTAAGGAGTAAACAAGGGCATTAAACCCTAGATATATGACTCTGGAGTTCAAGTTGAATCTTTAAACTGATAGATAGAGGACCTCATTCCAGGCCTTACTAAGGAGAGAACATGGAAGAGAGTTAGGACTGTTCGTGAGTAGCTCTCTGCGGGAGTAAGAATGTAAAGACAGGCCATGCAGTAGACAAAGAAGAGCCATACTGGTCATGGTGGATTCTTTCCCGTTACCATTCCTTACTCTATTCTTGTGGGTTATCTCTTGCTTGGTGAGGATATCCAGGGGTGGGGTTGGATATAAACAGCAGAGGTATAGTCCCTGATCATGGAGTTTTGGATGAGGCTGAATTTTCATAAGAAAAGACTATTTCTTGTATGTTGAGAACTAAAGTTTCAAACAAAGTTACTGCTTCAGATGAATTGGCCATTCGAGAGCAACTGGCCACTCAAAGACCCATTGGTCAGCCCATATCTAAACAACACTCTCGAAATACTGCCTAGAGAGAGCGACAGGCTCAAGTCCAGACGTACTGACCGACTGTTCAGACACACTCAGCAGCTTAGATTTACCACCAGTAAACATAAACAGGTTATCCAATATACGCGGTGGCCAACCAGAGGAAGAACTTATTAATTACCATGAGGTTTTTCCTATATACTCCAGATTATATACACAAATTACTATGTGCATGTGTGTGTGTGTGTGTGCGCGTGCGCATGCATGCGCGTGTGCGTGCACACTGCAGGGGAGGGAAATTTGATTTTCCACACACATGCGCGTGTGCGTGCACACTGCAGGGGAGGGATTTCAGTTTGCCATTTTCTATCACATACCCTTACTAAACACATATAAAAAACTCAGGAGAGAATTTTCACGTGATAGTCAATGCGTCAGTTAATGCATGAGCCTATTTATAAATATTAACATTGACAGGTGACAGACAGCTAATAACTTTATGTAAGAACCGTAGGCATGTTTAGTAGTTATGTGCTGAATTTAAAAGTAAATTACCCTACTGTTCCTACAATGTATACTTGTTAAGCATATCATTTTTTAAAATTTTATACAGTGCGTAAATGTGGCAGAAACTGAATTTCTTTCCAAATATATCACAATGAGACTTAGAATCTATTTACAGGCAATGAAACTTATAATAACAGAAAACTAAGTGCTCCTTCTAGGGCTTACATATGCATCTGTAAAAGACAAGGTGGTCAACTGTGATTACAACAAAATCGATAAATCCAAAAAAGAAGAAAAGAAGGGAGGGTCGGACAGAGGGGTAGAGTGACAAAGCGAAAAAGGAAAGAGAGGGGAGAGGTGGAAGAGGGAATGTGTTTTGTAAAATTTAAGATCTGCTTAGATTCTCCATGTTTTGAGTACACAGTTTATGCTTATTTGCATGGGATACTGGAGAACATTGTAATGAATAGTGTCTGGAAGTTTTAGACTTACTTCGCCATTTGAAACTTCATATATGTGCGATTGGTGTCTACGTCACTACCTTTCGCCTTGGCTGGAGGCTATTTTGAACTGTAGTAAGCCTAACGTTATACCATTGTTTTATCTGTAGACCACTAGATCTCGATCTCTCTCTCTCTCTCTCTCTCTCTCTCTCTCTCTCAGTTCACTAATATTATCAATGAAGCAAGAGGATTAAAATGGGCAAAAAAGCAATATTCCAAATACTTTACAATTTGAAGATAGCCAAAAAAAAAAAATACAAAATATTTGCTTTTGTAAATCTTTATGTATAGGATAAACAACTATCTATTTGATTCATTTAGACATAATCCCAAATCAAGATAGGAAGCTAGTTTCAGAACTCCTGGAATTTTCACATTTCTGTAAGCAAAATGGTAGCAGATGTGTTGGAGTTTAATTTTTCCCCTGAAAAAATCCCGTAACAGATAAATGCTCTTCGAAGTTTCTTTGTTTAATTTTGCAATAACAATGATACTGTGTACCTTTTTTTTTCTCCAGAAGAGGAGGAGGAAAATAAAAGTCAACCTCTAGGAAAAGTTAATACAATAAATATAATTCTGTGTTTTCAAATGATTTCCAGAAATTATCGGAAAACAATGTTCTGGAGTAATTCTCTAAAACCTTTGGTTTGGCCCAGCACTGCTGATGCCTCAGGGCTAATGATTTACTTAGGGTCATTGGAGTTAAATACTTGTGCTTGTGTAGAAGTTAGTACTTCTTCAAATAAAATATGATAACACATATTAATAAAAACTCATCTATATCTGAAATTAAATACAAAAATAATAACAGTAAAAACCTATGGATTTAACTCTGTGACTATTGTGAGAATCTTATAACCTCCCTAAGCCACCGTTCATTTAACCATTTATTCAGTTGATCATTCAACAAATGCTTGTTGAGTTTCTAATATTTGTGTAATATTTCTCTTGGCATCTGGTGTGGGGGGAGGGTGTTGAGAAGAAACTCAGCATTCCTCAGTTTTGTGGTCTAATTTTGGAAGGCAAATAAGCACAGATACATTTAATTGGTACAAAAAATGAAGTAAAAAAAATCAAAATGGCAATGTGTTAATGACGATATAGTCAACAGATATTTTTTGAGAGCCTCCTGTGTGCCAGATGCTGTTCTCGGTATTCTGGACAGATCGGGGGCTCAAACAGACAAACGTCTGCCCTGTGGAACTTATATTCTGGGGAGGCAGATAATAAACAATAGGCATACGAAAGGAGTACATTATTGTAGCACATCGAAATGAGATGAGCCCTTCATGAAGAAAATATAAATAAAGTAGAACAAAAAAAAAATATCAAGAGTGCTTGGAGAAGGAATTTGTTTTAAATATGGTAGTTAAGTTAGAACCAGGAACTTTTAGCGCCTGGAGTTTACTGTGGACTTCAGGAGTGTAGGAAAGGAGGTAGAGAAGAAGCTGAGTAGGGTTTTGATATGCAGGTAGAGCTTCCGAGATCTGAGCAGAAGAGAGTCACGTAAATAAGAATCATTTTAATTTTTTCCTGAAAATTATAGTAAAGGGGAGAGTGTCAGATATTTAAAGTTCAGTTACTTGTAATAGGTCTTGTGACTTACGAATAAGATAAAGTAAGACCGTGTTTAGTTTAACACATTTCTCAGGTAATGCAGATCAGTCAGTCTGATCCTGGGAGGATCGGAAAATCATCACCATTGTGCTAATTCAGGAATATCGCTGATGTATAACCAAGACCCAGGATGAAATACTGCATATATGAAAGTAGAGCTACCCACTGAATTCCGTTGTTAAATGCAAATGTATGCATTTAAATGTAAGCTCAGGATGAAAGAAAATGCAGGTTGTTTGGAGGCATAGGACTGATGTTTCTTTAAATTGATCAGCCTTTGCTCTTCTCTCTCCATTGTCAAATCAGGGCAGTAGGGCTCAGATGAGCGACTTGGCCATAACCAAAACTACTAATGTATTTGGAATGAGAACGTACGTCTCTTAGATCTAATTTCAGGGCCCTCAAAATACACAGCTCTCTTAATTTATTTATTAATTCAAAAAATATTTATTGAGGGCCTGCTGTATATAAGGTACTTTGGGAGGATCAGACAATTGAGCAGTGACTCAAAAGGACTGTCCCTGATATCGGAGAGCTTTATGTTAGTCAGAGAAGGGAAAGAGGTAGTATGTGAATAATAACTAACTTAATAGCTAAATAAGTTCATGTTAGGTAATAAGGGCGAAGCAATATGAGGAAATCGAATGATGGGTGGGTGGTTTTCATTGAGCATTTATTTTGTGTCCTGTATTGTTATAGTTGTTTCATATGTACTAATTCATTTGACAATCAGCATAGCCTTATTTTGTAGGAAACGTTATTATAATCCCCATTTTGGACATTAAGGCACAGATAAACCAAAGGTTATATAGATAATAATTTTCAGGACTAGAATAGACACTAAGCAAGGAGATTTTTTTAAATGCCTACGGCACCTGGTCTTCCTAAGTGGTCTCCCATCCAAGTACTAATCAGGCCCAGCCCTGCTTGGCTTCCGAGATCAGACATGAGGGCAGCATGGCCACAGAATCTTAACCAGACTTATGAATCAGCTCACTATACTGCTTTCAGAAGGGGCCACATTCGAGACAAGATTTTACTATAGTAAGGGTCTGCAAACTATTGCCAGTAGTCCAAATGCAGCCAATGATTCTTGTAAATAAATTTTCATGGGAGCACAAACATGTCTACTTCATTCACATATATTTATTGATGCTTTTGGGTTACAGAAACAAACTTAAGTAGTTCTGACAAAGAGCACATAGCTCACGATCTTAAAGATTTACTACATAGCCCTTCACAAAAAAATAATTGCCAGTCCCCGAACTAAAATAAGGGCACAAACCATGTGATATATTAATAAAAACTTTTCAGAGGGAGGAGAAAACGAGTAAGAATGCCTGAAGTAGGACTGTGACTGACAGATCTAAGAAAAAGCCATTAGCCCAGTGGAGCTGAAGTAAAATGAATGAGGCAGGTATTGAGAGAGAATATAAAAATAGTCGGTAGCAAGATCACTAATGGGTCTTAACAGCCCTGAAATAACTTTGAAATTGATCCTGAGTAATACGGGAAGCCACTGAATGATTTTCAGCATAGAAGTGACGTGAATTGGTGTAGTGAACGCTGATGTTCTTTCCAGAACCCCCTTCTGGACTGGAGGTCTTACACCTTCAGGGGATGAAAACGTTGGCAGGCATGGTCCTCTCCGGGAGTAGCCTTACCTGAAGAGAGTTGCTATGCTAAATTAACACATGCCTCTTGCCTGGGGCGGGCTGCAGCAACGGCGAGCTGATGCGGGAACGTAAAGCCTGTCTTCCTGCCCGAACTGGGAATCGCTATGCGATTTCAGAGCTCCTGTGGGATTAGCCGAGGCCTTCACTGAGACTGCGCCGCAGCTCACCTTTTCCCTCTGTCCAGCCCTCCTTCCTGCTCCTGCACTTGTGAGGATATCCAGGGCACTCCTTAATGAATCACTTTCGTCCTCATCTCTCCAGCGCTGGGAACCTGACCGGCGCTATCCGGCTCGCCTGTGAAAAGCATCACTAAATGTGAAGATTATTATAGGTAGGCAAGCCTGGAAGCAACAAGGATGAATAGACAGATGTCATAGTAATTGATATAAGAAATAAATGACGCGTTCATTGATCAAAGGACGTGGTGAGATTCTTAGAGTCTGGATTTAGTTTGATGGTTGTTTTATTATGACTTGTAAGTAAATGGGAGGTGAGGAAGAGGGCGGGGGAGAGAGAGAGCGTGTGAGTGAGCAGTCTGGGATGGCTACAAGATTTTTGACCTAAATAATGGACAGACAATCAGAATTTCTATGTTTTTGGGGTAGGCTGGATGAGGAAGTAAATCAGGAATATGCTTTTTGTATGTACATCGGAGCCTAATAATTAGGGTATTATTGTTAATGCTATAACAAATTTCTCAACAATCTCATGACTTAATACAATAAAAATCTATTTCTCACCTAGAATCCAACATAGACGTCCAGGTTGGACAATTCTTCTGGACGCTCTTCTCTTAAAGGTTAACTAAGATTTGAGCTGCTTCTACCTCATGGTTCTACCATCCTGTGGCTCCAAGACCCACCTCGGTGTCCTCTACCAACAGGTAGAGTAGGAGATCACATTCCATAACCCGTTGGCCTTTGAGGGAACCGCGCGGTTCTTCCGCTTACATTCCGCCACCCAGTCTTAGCGATGTAAGTCAACCTGGAAATGAGATTAAGAGAGGGCTACCGGGAAATATTGTCCCTAACTGAGCACCTCCTTCTCATCAGCTCTACACTATAATAAGTAAACGCACAAAATTTTGGTGATCACCAAATCATCTCTACTGCCTCCCTGTTAAGTCCAAAATGCTTATTATATATCCAAGTGGAGATCTAAAAATCCAATTGATGTGTGTGTGTGTGTGTGTGTGTGTGTGTGTGTGTGTGTGTCCCGGGAGATGTCTGGGATGGAGAAATAAGCTGGGACTTCTTCAGTGAATAGATGGCATGTACGGTCGTGAGAAGGTGTCCGGCTTCTTAGGGATTGTGTACGTTAAGAAGAGAAGACCTTCAGGTCCTGAACCCCGGGTCATTTCAGTGTTTATAGATTAAGTGGATGCAGCGAATCAGCAAAGAAGACGGAAGGGAGATGTCCGGGAGTGGGGAGAAAAAGGGTGTGGTTAGCCCCGAGGCCGCGCGAGGAAAGTATTTCGAGGCTGAAGTGATGAACCGTATCAAATATTGCTGCCAAGTGGAGTTCGGTGAATTCAGAGAACTGATTGTTCATTCTGCAATGTGACCTTAATCAGGACAGTTTTGCGGAGGAATGCGTCAGACGTTGGTGAGAGGAAGCTTAAGAGAAAATGGACAGATGTGAAGCGGAAACAGCAAATATAGCAAGTCTTGAGAATGCGCACATCAGCGCACGGCAGTTCTGTCGTGAGGCAGGTCTTACAGTCGGTGTCTGCAATACTTTGGGGAAAAAAAACACATTGAAATACTTAACGTTGCAATGGGTTATCTCATTAAGATATGGGCGATGACCGCGTCGTTTCCTGGAAGGGCAGGAAGCAGTGATGACACAATTTAGTGATTACGCGGGGATATCTACATGTAAATAGTGAAAATATGCTAATAAAGAATGACAGGAATCTTCAGCTTGACTGTCCACTAGGACTATAAGTTAAGTTCAGAGATCTAAAGAGACCACCAAAAAAGAGAAGAAAAAAGTATTGTGTGACTGATAAGTCTTCTAAAGTTAAGGAAAAGGGATAAAAAGCAACAGGAAGATACAGCTAAGAAAGTACCATTGATATGAAATAGATTTGCTTGGTAGCTTCGTGACACTTGAAGATTTTTTTTTTACTAGAAGTTTTTTATTTGTCTCCCTTTATTCACGATATTTTTCTTTCCCTTACCCATAGAAGTTCCCATAATTTATTTTCAGATTAGGAATATACATGGCCGCCGTTGGAGAATTCCTGGTAAAGGGCTTGGACTAAATGCAAATAATCAGATTTCGGAAAAGGAAAAGACACAAACTGACAGTAAAAGGGAACATTTTTTATTCTCGCTTCATTTCATTATAAGCCATGCAGACAATTGAAGTAGAGCAGGGAAAATGATATTCAGAAACAAATAACCCCCCACACTTGAAAACATAGCTTCTGAAAGAGGAAAGTGTTTTTAGATAGAAAGTGTGCCCGGCATTGTTTCTTTGATGGGTTCTGACAGTGTGAACTCTTGGGTAAAAATTATGGCAGGAAAATCTTGGCTCATTAGCACCCAGTTTAGATTAAGTGTCAATATGATGATTACTAGAGATTTTTCTGAAACAGGGCTTATTTGAACTAGATGAAGAAGGAATTACAACAAATTGAAAGTGGCATAGATTTTTATGTTGTAAATCCTTGTGCTTTTCAATTCTTACAAAGGAAGGATAATATTCTTGTGACACTTCTTTATTGCCCTTTATTCTTTCTTTTGGCTGCTAACTTTTTAGGCAAACTTCTCTGCTCTGAGTGATCAAAGCACACAGATTTAAATACTTCATTTCTTTCAGTTTGGTTACAAATGCTTTCAGAAAGGATTATTTACAATATGAGGTGAATATCGTGATTAGATTTCAAAGATGCATGACCCTGTGTGTGTCGACCGTACCATCTGTCCTTTTGGCACAAACATTTTAGAACTGGATAATTTAAAAAAAAAAAAACTCTTTCATTGTGCATGATTTTTATTTATTTCTACTTGGATGACTCCCAACATCAAGAACAGTTGGGACTGGGTTTCAAGGTGGCCTGAGAAATCAAAGTGGCAGAGTAGAATCGGGGTTTTTTTGGATTTGAAAATGAACTTACTGGGATTTCCTAATTGAAAGCACATTCAGAAGGCAGTGCCGTGAATGGAAGGGAGTCGGGTAACAGCAAGCGTGCTGCCCAGAAGCCTCGTTCACACGGCGGCGTTCTGAAGGAAATGGAATTTGTAACTGCAGATTTTCTGAAATAAAATCACATCCAAACAGCAGGATTTCTCAACGGAAGGTACTTATAACTATGTTCTAAAATTAAGCCTCATTTAAACAACATTCATTCTAAATGGAAAATGTACTGTAGTTGTTTCCTACATTAAAGCCAAATTCAAATCATTGTTATCCTAAGAGCTAAGTAGCTTAAGTAACTTCTGCCACGTAATGAAGATTAGTGTATACTTTTTTTTATTAGGTTCGCAATTTTAGGGAAAGTGTTTTCCTTTTGCATGTGTTTCACATAGAATACGATAAAAAAAAATTCATTCTTTGAGGAAGATTGTTCATCATTAAGATGTAAAACTTGTTTCAAGTTTTGACCTAGTAGAAGACTAAACAATATGTGACATGGTATTGATCAACCTGCTTCTCAGAGAAAGAAACCATTTTAGGAACTTGCTGTCATTAAGTTACAGAAGATGCTTATAATATAGAAATAATACTGAATATACACTATGGAAAAAAGAGACAAGGCTTTTAGTGTATGGCACACAAAACCGAATGCTTATTAGTGGATCGCTCAACAGAAATAGGTGTCAGAAGAAATTCTAACACTATTGTAGCATTCATCATCTCTTCTTCTCAGAGATAAGAAACTGATTTTACCAAACTCACCAGCCCAGCCCTTGTTATAGAGCCTAATACGTCCCTTAATGGGAAATCAAATATTCATTGATTAAGCAGAAATGAAATCTTTTACTCACATGTCTGTACTTACAAACGATAAAACCAATAACATATTTGAACACTAATGATATCTTACATACATATAAAACATTTATATGTTTTAAAGTATTTTCCCAAACACTTTTTACATTAGCTCAGAATCGAAGCAAGATGTCGTAATCACCAACCACGGTTTTCTCTTTCCAAGTGTCTTTAGTTCAGGCGTCTAAATAAAGAGAACAAAAAAGATTTCCCAATGATGTTTTAAATATTTTGTAAATTTTCTAAAGCTGATGCTACTCAACATGATGCTCATTATCTTTGAAATGTGTCTCGAGGATTCTCATTGACGACCAGTGGCTCCTGCGTAGAATTTCTAGGCTTTGCCTCGTCTCTGCAGCTGCTATGAGCAGTACCTGGTGTGTCTTTGGATGTGGCTCTTTATGCGTGTGTTCCGTCTGAAATACGAGTGGAAAAGAAAAAAAACAAACAAACAAATCATCTTTATATCTCCTGAGTTCTTTCTGTCAGGCTAGTGTGACCACCATAATTAATCACCAGGGAACTATAACTAAGCTTAAGTGTAAACTCTTCAAAAGATGTTTCTGATTCATTTACAATCTTAGCACTTGAAATCACTTGAGAAGTACTTCTTGGCCATTTTACTATGCATTATTCAAGCATAGGCTTTTTCACTAAAATTGAACAATGCATTGAACATTGTTTTGATGTTATTACTAGTATTAAGATGTGTATTTTGCTTCCCTAAAAGGAATCAACACATTTGACATTAAAATAACAAATTCAGTGACAAAAGCCGAAGTGGAAGTTATTTGAAGCACTCAAGTAATGTATTTGAAAGTGTGTTTTACATATATTTGAACCAGTTTTTAGAAATAAGGAAAAAAATGATTTTTATTTTCTGAAAAGTGAATACGAAACATACACATTTACTTGCTAGAAAAATATTTTTTTTAAAAATTAAAGCTGGCATTTATCAAGCGAATAGTAATATAAATGCCACTGAATAGTAGACCGAATTTTGAGGAGAGAGTTCAAAACTGGATTTTTATTAGACCGTATTTTCAGCGATTAGGTATTTGGATCATGAGGTTACGAGGAATCTCTCCAAAGTAAGTTCTACTTTGTGAATGCCCTATTTTAGCAAATCATCATGCCATGGTCATTGTCCTCCAGCCTTGATATTGTGAAGTAATTATTCTTTGCCAGCTTTATTTATGTATATTTACATACGAGATGTGCCTCATTGAAGTGTGTGGTTTAATGAGTTTTGTCTAATGTATATCCTAATATAATGACTACTGGAAATAAAATATATATTTCTAGCACTCCTCAAAATTCCAAGTTAATCCTAATTGCCACACCAGGGAACTAGTAATCTAATTTCTATCTATCACTGTATCTTAGTTTTGCCCGTTTGGGAAATTTATGTAAATGGAATCTACAGCATGTAATGTATTTTTATGTAGCTGCTCTTATTAAATGTGATTTTGCGATTCATCCGTGCTGTTGCATATGTAAGTAGTTTGTACATTTTATTGCTGAGTGGTAGTATCTTACATGAGGGGACCACAGTTGATTTTATCTCTTTCCTCTTTAATGGACATTTGTGTTCTATGCAGTTTTTGGCTATTAGCAGTGGTATCCTACTCTGGTCTTTCTCTGTCTTTCTCTATTAGGTATGATGTTATGCTATTATTATTATTAATATTTATTATTAATAATTTATTATTAATAATAAAAGTATTATTAATACTTTTCAGCTTCGAGAACTGTCATTCTTTTTCTAGTTTGTTATGAGTTCTCTATTTTTTAAAAATCATAAATAGGTGCTAAATTTTATCTAATGCTATTCGCCCTATTGAGATTATTATACTATATTTCACCTGTATTCTGTTAACATGGTGAATTATATTAACACGTATTTTTATAACAGATGTATAGTTCGCATACCTCATAATGCACCCATTTAAAGTATACAATTTAAGGGTTTTAGTATGTTCGTCATAATTACAATACATTTTAGAAGGTCAGAAAGAAATCTCATACTCGTTATACACAGTCTATATTTCCTCCCAGACATCTCAGTCCTGAAGTCCTTTCTGTCTCAGAAGATTTGCCTTCTGTGGACATTTCATGCAAATAGAATTCCGTAGCACGTGGTCTTTTATGATCGGCGTCTTTCGCTTTGCATGCTTTCAGGATTCACCTGTGTTGCAGAATGTATTGGAACTCTATTTCTTTTTATCGATAGTACTATTCCATTGTATGGATATACCACATTATATATTCACTCATCAGTTCACGAACATTCGAGTTCTTTCAACGTATTGCCTATTATGAGTAATGCTGCTGTAAAAACTTATGTACGAATTTTTGTGTGAATGCACATTTCCATTTCTTTCCGGTAGTTATTTAGGAGTAGAATTGTGTTGCGTGGCGGTAACTCTACGTCCAACTGTCTGACAAAATGCCAGACTGTTTTCCAGTGCTGCCATCCCCTTTACATTTGTTTTTAAATACAGGTTTTGTTATTATTTATGTACGGTAAGGCCAACGATCCAGGAAAGGTTGCCATTGAAAAGACAGTTAGTTATACTCACAGATCTCAAAGTTGGGGGGCATGCCACTTCATGGGGGGAGCCTCATGGGGAAAGCACCAGCTTTGGTCAGGAGCCAGAGAGGAGGAGAAAATAAATGCGTGCCAGAGTCTTTTCGTAGTTTCCGTGAGAAGGAACAGGTGAAGCAGGGCCAGCAGGATGAGGCGTGACTAGTCGGAATGATTTCAGTGGCCTCTGGGTCATCAGGCTGTCCTTGGTTTTCTGGTCCCTGGCCCTGGGTGATTAGGGCAGGTGGAGAGTAGCCCTCCACCTAGTTCGAGAGCCAAATAAAGCAGGTAGTTGGGAACCTGGGCTCTGTACTGGTTTGCATATGAAAGTGACACTTGCAGGCAAATTATTCTCTACCTTTTGAAATTTGCTAACCCTAGAGGAAGTAGTCCCCCTAGAGCCATGAAAAAAAAAAATTCTGTAAAATAATATTTTATAACAATAAACATGGTAATTTAGATGAAATAGATGAATCATTTAAATAAAACATATACAGTAACTGACGTAAAAAATCTAACTATGTATCTTTTCTAAAAATAAACCTGTAGTTAAAAATTACCAAAAAGAAAAACTCAGATGCTTTTGGCTTCAACAAATAAAATCTGCCTTTAAGAAGTCCTTATTTTTTTGCTCAGAAAATAAAGGAGAAAGGAACAATTTCCTTCTCAATTTATGAGGCTATCTAATTCTAACGTTCAAAATCAACAAATTCAGATACTGGTCTTATTCCTGAACAAAAATGCAAAAATCCGCAATGCTATTTTAGCAAATTGAATACAGAAATCTATAAATATTACACTACATTATGACCAAATTGTCTTTATCCTATGAATAGAAGTTTAGTTATTACATTCAATGTAGTAGAAACAAAACCTATCTCGAACGAAAGAACTTCAGTGTTTGAAATTTTAGTAGGCCTTTAAAAACGTGGGGAATTCTAAAGGACGATGGCGGTAATAACAGACAAAGATATTTTCCTATTGTAGGTGCAGCATAGGGTTTGATATCTAGGAAGTTATAATTGAAATCCCCTTGGCCTTTGGATCTACGATGAAAACCCTCATCAAATTCACATGCAGTGCAGTCCCCAGAAAGTGATTTTAGTGTTTTTTAAAAAGGAAATAACATATACAAAACTCTACCTTATGTGAAATGTATTTCGTCCCTCTTTCCAGGCAGAAAAAACCAAAACGTACTCTGGTAAAAAGATGAAGTATGTGAAGATGAGTTGTGACAGGAGGCCTCGTGAGCTATTGCCAGGCGGGTGACATATATATTAAGTCATAATGTCAAACCAGTCATTCTTCCAAATGATAAAGTCTCATAACATCGTGGGCTGACTGCAACGGAAACCTACATGTTGGATTTTATTTAAATGTGTTCATCAATGTAATGACACCATCTAAAAACATGGTATTATTCAACTTTACTAGAAGTTCATCTTATATATATGAGATGTTCTTGAAGATATGGACACCTGTATGAATATTTACTTTCCTAGATAAGCATTTCCTCATTTTAAATCATTGGTTCTTTTTCTTTTTCTAATTAATCAGTTAGCAATTGTATTGAATTCTTTAGTAGAAAACTGTGTAAAAATTTCCTTAAATATCCAATAGAATTAAATGGAGAATAGATTTTCAATGAATATATAAAAATCTCCATAGTATATACTATTGTTTAGTGATATTCAGACACTGAGGATAGAATTTCTGTCCTAAAAAAAATATTTCTAGGTTAGGTGTAGTCTGAATACATACACTTTTTAGAGTCTGTTTTTTTTTTTTTTTTTTGATATGTGAACACATAACTGGGTCCAAATTATAAAAAAGATTCAGATAAAAAGCAAACAAAGCACCAGGACTTTATTTCATTCTCTCAATTATTAATTACATGGTGTATTATTACTAAGCTTTAAAATGAGATACATTTTTCTTTTGTATTCTTATTTCTAACATTTGTATTTTTTCATACCTATGGAATTATAAAGTTGCCCATCTGTTAATCAATGAACAGGAAAGAAATCTCTACAAGTATCTGGAAGATCAAGGAAGGTTTGTTTAGTGTGATAGGGCATCAACGTACTTCCTACCAGGGGCAGTTTTCCTCCATGGTCGAGAGTGTGGGATAAAAGGCTTTATTGCGGAGCAAAAGGATGTTGGTCCTGAGGCCTCTCAGGCCCCTCCCTCTGCCTCCCCCTAACCACACACACGTAGAAGTGTCTTGTAATCTGATGAGTTCTTAAGCCCATTTTAGTTAAACTTGATGTAAGCAGTATGAAGGAGCCAGCTTTTATCTACTCGAAAGAGCCAATTGTTAACATTTCAAGAATTTGGAGAGCCAGTTAACATGTCGGTAGTCTGAAAATAGATCATATTGGGAGTATTGATAATACAAAAATGGGCAAATGCTGTAAATCTCAGTCCTCCTACATCCTAGTGACCTGTTCAGCATTGATGGGGACGTCACTGGTTATCTATCACTGTGGATCATGATTTCGTCTTTAGTCTCATTGACTTCTATAAGAGACATTTTTTCCCAGCTATGATTTCCCCCCTCAGAATGGTCTTTTGCGGTCGCGTATATGAATTCCTGCTCCTCTACATTTACCACGTGTGTGTATTTCTCAGAATTTTGTCCCAGGCCCTTTCCATTCTCACTCTATACTCTAGCCACGTGTGAATGTTGCCACTGTTTTTAACTATCTTATAGCACTTTCTCGAGCTCTAAAACATTTTTTTATTTGCTTTCTGAGCAATTCCACTTATCTTTTCTGTAAAGCACAGCAGTCTCAACATGTGCAGAGCTGAGCTGGTCCTGCTACTCTCTGTTCACCTGCTTTTGAAAGCAGCGTCTCAAATATTATTCCATGTGAATAAACGCTCATTGTAAAATACTTAATGCCCACATAAAATATAATAACACGATCAAGTGCTTTAAGAATTCTCAGGGCATGAACGAAACAGTTCTGATTTTTACGAATGTCTTTTAAATTATTTCTTATTGCCTTGGAAGCAGTACAGATACATTTCTATTTTGCCTCATGTTAATTAGCAATACTTGTACACTTAAAAACATACTCATTTCTGTATAGTTTCCCAATTGACTGTGGATCTGTGAGTATTTTTATTTAGCTCACATAAGAAGAATTACACCATGGTATAAAACAAAAAATTAGGTAGTCCGTAACCCATATGGAATTGCTGTCGCTCTGAAAATATATTCGAGACATTTATAATTCGAAAGAGCAGCGCAGAGCCGCAGATGGTGGTATCGAATGTGTGAGGCGCAGAGCAAACGCTGAGTGTTCGGGGGAGTGAGATGTCCCTGTGTGCTAGAGCCATCAAGATAGGTTCTGGGAGGGACAGGGACTTGAGAAGGGATTTGAAGAATAATCAACATATGAACAAATGAAGAGTTACAGAGAGAGCATTCCAGGTACAACTATCCAACAGTTTCACATGTAAAGTCTGTTCAGTATGTTTGGGGGGTCTGTAAAGTTATCACCAAGCATACATTGTATATACTGTTTGATTTTTTTTGTTTGTTTTAAATAACGTATGGCTTCTTGTTCTCAAAGGTCTGTTCGGTTTAGTTAAAAAACCATAACTCCGATAAATATGAGTTTTCTCACTTTCATCTCACATTTTCCTTCCCTGTTTCTTTATGCATTGTCATTTTTTCCCGTTTCACAGAAAGCATTGTGCATGCGCCTTTCTTCCATTAACTGAACCTTGCAGCCTTCGAACCCATTCTCTCCTGCGTCCTCCGAGCCCTCCCTCTCTCAAGCTCCAGCAGAGCCAGTCTGTCTCTCTCTATTGTTGCCTTATTCTCTCCTACTTATGTTTCTTTCAAGCACACACAAGTCCTTTTAACCTCCGTAAATCCAAACTGTGAATTCAAAGCATAAAATCGCCGTTTTCAATTCACCGCTAGCCACTAACTCAGTAAAAGCTTAAAATCCAGATTCCTAAGCAAAAGATACTGTTCTTTAAACACATATCAAATTGCCTGTATAAAAGTCAAACCCCATCCCGAGAAACTACCCTTAGAATAGGAAACATTTGGCCGTGGCACGTGCGTGTGTGTGTGTCGCCACCAGTTGCCAGCAGCAGATGATGTTATCGCAGCATTTGGGAGGGACCGGGTAAAGAGAAATATCTGTTTTACAGTGGCAAGTGAATCAACTTTTCTGTTTTTTAACAATCAAGCATGGTGGTGATGCTAAGTTGACTAGAATATTACCTATATCATAATCTCCAGATTCCAGAGGCTTACTATTGTAGAGTATTTTTAGTCATAAAATCAATGAACTCATCTTGGCCTTTAGTTGCTCGATACCTGCATAATTTGACAAGGGTCTACCTATGTCGTCTTCAATCTCTTTTGTCTTAAATTTTCACAACACAGCACCTTCTGGTTTGCTACTTGTGATTGACGACTCCTCTAATCCTTAAATGCCTTTGCTGTTTTCATGCTAGAAGAGCAATTTTTCAGCCTCTTCTTTTCATCTTCTCATTTGCTATATTAGTCTATTCCCATGAATAAAGCACCTCTCTATATAAATCAATCTCAAATCGTTCTTTCCAACCTAAATTTTTATGCTAATTTCTTATCTTTCTTATCGCATACTCTACAGTTTATTTGGGCTGTTCTCTTAAGCATAATTAGGTGTCCCATATAACTTATTATCCAAACCATGACATTCTTGAGAAAGAAAATTTCTTATCAAAAATTATAAAAATGATATCTGGGCGACAGATGTAAACCGAACTAACTCGAGAAAGCTGGCAAGATGTTCATCCTACCTAAAATTCATCATCGTCCCTGCAAAGAAACCCATTTCTGAATTGGAACACAATACTCTGGCCACCATGGCATTTACTTTATTGGGTACGATTATTTGTCTTTTTCAAGGCAAATAACTTTTTCTTCCTCCCAATGCATTGCCTCCACCCCATTAGGGCCTCATTACCTCAAATACAGAATATGATAATTGCCTCCAAACTGGCTTGAGGTAGGAAAAGCCTCTCTTTTCCTTCCCCGAATGGATTATGCTTACACTGCTGTATTAATTTTGTTTATCAGATTTTTTTTGGGTGGGGGGATTGAAAAACTTTCAAAAGTTTATCATTGCCTACAGATTTAATTTCAAATTCTCAATTTTGTCATTTAATAATATTTTAAATAAGCTGAAACTCATTCTTTTGGCCTTGTTTTCTGTTTATTTTTGTTATTCTTCCCTCTGGTTTATATTTCTGGTCCTACTGTTGTTATACAAATACAGCCTGAGTTTCCTAATTCCAAAATTTTGTTTATACCATCTCAAATTTCTCACGAAATTTTTCCTCAGTATTTTAACTAGAAGTCACCTCTCTTTTCTCAAAGTTTCTACAGTGTATGTTGAATATGGTAATTACATCATGAATTACTCATCACTGAATTATTTCTTATAAGTCAAAGCACATGAGATCAGTAACAATTTCTAATATATATTTTTATGTACTTTTACCTAGTGCTCATTGACTGATTATGCAGCTAACAAAGTCACAAGAAAATAAACTGACCAAAAAAATGTCGAATTAAAAATGTATACTAAATTAATATTTTGAAAAAGCCATTTCATACTTGATTATATAGATACATACTTGCAGATAGAATGCACGTCAGAGCTGTGTACCTTGTAAATCCTAGGCTACCAATCACAGTTGTACATAATAAAGTATCCTCTCCAATATTGTAAGTGCTATGATAAATTACTACATTTAATTCGAGATGCATGATAGAATAGTATAAAACGAGGATCCACAGGAAATGTTGCCAAAGAAAAGCAATCACATGCTCTGTCAAAATAGAAACAGTTAATAATAAAAACAACAGCCTCCCCAAATAAAGACAAATATATTTTGGTGTAATGATTTCTTATCATTATGTGCTCTAGTTTTGAAGTAATGTGTTTTGTCAGTGAAGGAATACTAATGGGACACTGGAAACTAAAGTAAGAGCACCAAATCTAATTTTAGAGCTAGAATATCATTTACCTATTAGTTCATGTACAGATGAGTTGATACGCTGTAAGAAAAATCAATGGCGCATTTAGAAACTGCGTTTCAACCGAAAAAAGGAGGTCATAACCCGGAAGGCAAGATTTATAGTAACGAAGATTAAGTACTAAGGGTAATTGTCAGTTTTATCTTTGGCTTAGTGAAAAAGAATCTTTAAATGGTAGTAAGAATATTGTTTCTTGGGAGGGATATTACATCTGATTTCATATGCTTCCGTGAGCAAGTAAATCATGAAATTTAATGCTTCAGTTGAGGCAAATTATAGTAGCTGCACATTCTTTTTTCTCACTAAATCCTAAAAAGTAAAATTATTTTCCTAAAGGGAATTTGCGAAAATACTGTCATCACATGGCTTCTAGCAAGTCGTCAGTTTTGTTCGAAGGCTGTTCCCGTACTTTTGTTTGGTGATACTTCTACGCAAGCTCCACTTCTTACGTTTTCTCACAAAACTGTAGACAATCCAAAGGTGACCGAGTTATAGAATAACTAGGGACAAATTAGGACCAATAATTATTTTAATTCACATCTATTCATGAATATCTTAAGGGTCTATTATCAAAATATGATGAGATTTTTACGTTCTTTTTTTATAGAAACATGAAAATTAAAAGAGCAAAGCTAGCATATTCCATAATAATTAATATCACTTGACCCTTTAATTCTCATTGATAATTCTAGTTAATGAAAACTATGTACCTTCTAAGACTAATTTTTTAATTTTTTCCTGGAGTATCGTGCATTAATTAGTGTGTGTCTAAAACTGTATTTGCTCTCTGGAATGTTGAGCACTACATTCTTTAATGGAGGTAAAATTTGCAAGTGAAAATTAGTCATCTGAAAGTGAACAATTCAACGACATTTAGTATACTCCCAACGTTGTGTAACTATAATTTCTGTTTGGTTCTAAATTTTTTACATCATTCTAAAAGAAAACTCCATGTGCATTAAATTAAATTGTTGCTCCTCATCCCTCCTCCCCCTAGCTCCGCCACTTTTTTTTTTTTTTTTTTGTCTCTATGAGTTTACCTGTTCTGGATATTATATATAACTGGAATCATACAGCGCATGACCTTCTGTGCCTGGCTTCGTTCACTTTGTTTTTGAGGTTAATTCATCTGGTATAAATTAGTGTTTCATTCCTTTTTATGGCTGAATACCATTCCATTGTTATGTCTCTACTATTTGTTCTTGATTCATTCATCCATTAACAAACGTTTGGGTTCTTTTCACGTTTGGCTATTGTGAATGTTACTTCCGTAAACGTTAGCGTTCAATTACTTGTCTGAGTATCTGTTTTCAGGTCTTTTGGGTTGAATGCTACTTTTGCAATATGAACCAATCATTCTGTCTTGCCAGGGTCTTCAGAACATGGTCCTTTCAGTACTAAAACCAGAACACTGCCCAGACAAACCAGGGCAGTTGAACTGGGGGAATCTTTCTAGATATTCCCAGGTGGAATTGTTTGTAATATCCAGAAATAATACCCTACTTTCTACTACTAATAGCTCGCATTTCATCGTAGCTTTTTCTTGCACAGGGCCACGAGCTTCTGGAATTCATTTTATGATGGAGACTTTAAAGCATCTAGCACAGTGCTTTATAGTCATAGCTTATTTGGGGAGGATGAGTTAAAATGCTGTAGATTTTAATAAACTTCTTAAAAAGTATTTGGAAAAGAACGTATTGGTTCTTTCATGCAGTTTAGAGCTACACTGCCTGGGTTCCAATCCTAGCTTTGTAAGTTATTTTCCCAGAGTAAATAGTCTGTAATTTTTTTTATTCTTAAAGATTAAACTGTTTGTATTCATGGAAAAGGGATTTTAAGAATAAGTGAATCAGCTCTTCATTTCTTTAATATATATGTTTATTTCATATTATAGTTAATTTTTTTTTACAACTGCATAAATAAGTGAAACAGTCTAGTTCAAAGGATTCTCCGCACCCCCCCCCCCCGCCCCCGGGGTTACACGAATAGGGTTAAAAAGTATAGTTTTTCACAATCTATGCTTATTTACTTAATTTGTATTTCTCTTTTGAGAATACCAATTTCACTTAATTTTTATTTCTTTTTCTCCTAATGAAGAAGGAAATGACTAAAGTTATGAGCATAATGATTAAAGTCAATCGTTGGTTAACATTTAGAAGCCTAAGTAAGTAAAATAGATAAAAGTCAGTAATGTAGATTTGATCTGTTTAGTGATTCTTCGAGATCACCCATTTTTAATTATACGTACAGTCTCGAATAAAGATGATTCACTCAACACTTAGCTCATATTTCTTGTTCTGGTTTAAGTCCCAAATGAGTTCACATGCCATATGAAATGTTTAGAAAGTGCTGTCTCAGAGAGTCTCACAGAGTCTCATTTGGAAGCATATTGCCTCATTATGGGATGATACCAGACAGTACAACCAATGGAGTGACTCTTGGTTTTGAACATAGCACATCCAGAAAGGTGTGATACATTTCTCTTTATCTTAAAGTACAATAGGGGTTGTAAGCATATGACGATAGTCTAAACTTTCTGTATGTTTATTATTTATTTTCTTATATTGATAGCTGTGAAAACACTGAGAACCCTAAAATACCGCTTCCACACGGGGGTTGCTCACCTTCCCATAGATGACCTGACTCTTTGAGTCAGATCTGCTTCTGCAATATGTTTGTGTGTACGGGCCTTAATGCACTCAGTATAATAAAACCCAAATAACTGGAGGATTTGAAATAGAGATGATAAATTTGATTTGTATTTAGTATGCTGAGAATAGTTGTGGTCCCATTGCTAGTTGAAAGGTACTCGAGACCAGTACTCAGTCTTTTTTGTTTTTTATATCCCAGAATAAAAAAGTAAGTTTTCCTGGCATCAGCCTTTATTTAATTTTATCTTGCTGTTGCACAACATATTGCTAAACTATTAATCTTTAAAAGTACGGGGACCATGTTTTATTTGTGGATGACTAGAAAAGTCCTAAAAGCTATATAAGGAAAAAGAAATGGCTTGACCGAGTTCCACTAATTCTTATAAAAAAGTATTCATCTCAGTTTGCAATATGAGCACCAGGTTTCAGGACATTACATTTTGAGTCGCTGATAAAGAAGTGCTCAAAAACCAGTGTTTTGAAGGGAAGCACAAAGACTTAAAACCATGGCACTGTGATGCATGACACCGTAATCAAGAAACAATTCTTGATACACATTTCCAGTGAGGTTTTTTCTATTATATGGTTCCCTTAGGAGGAGATGAAAGATGTTTCTCACCGAGAAAATGTCATGGCTAGTGAAGGAAATGTGTTTTACATGATTTGTAATTGCTAATTTGATTCAGGTGCCTGCCTGAGATGACTTTGTGAAATAAAACTAGTTTTCTATAACATATGATTCAAACACTATCAGATTGGCACACGGCTCTGAAGATTATGGTAGTTTGTAAGATAATGACCATTTTGTGAAAAATAAACTACTACAGTGATACATTCATGTTTGTTTTTATCTTGAAATTAAATAATGTGTCTAATTCTACAGAAATTTTCTTCATACAATTATGTGAGATCAAAAATGCTGATTTTCGTATGAATTATTTTATCAATTTCTTTTGTTCTAATTGGATATAATGATATTTCAACACCAGTTTTAAAAAATCCTGACCCTAGAGTCTATTATTTCCCTATATTTCTACACAATTAGCTGAAAATAATAGAGAAATAGGCCTAGTTTATTTTTGAGAGTGTAATCTCTGACTGTATTTACTATAAATTGAAATTTCTCTCCCACCAGAATTAACAGGAAGGTGACTTTGTCTTGCCTCCTCCTCTATTTTAATGCCTAGAAAAGATCTGTAACATTATATACATTTATAAACATACAGAGATTGAATAAATTAATCTCAATTTATCAAAATCAGCTATGTTGATGAAAATAATACATCTTACTAATTTTTTTTCTAGTAACCTTTTACTCAGCCATATTCCTCAAAGACTAGTTCATACAGTATTTCACATTCAGACAATGGAATTTCTCCTACTCTCTAAACTCTCTGGCAACACGTTTTTATCACATTTCACAGAGAAAATTAAAAACAAATTCCATTATCGTCCCTCTACCAAATGAATAAATTCTCTGCATCTTTCTATCCTTTTCTTTGGGTTTAAATAAAAAATGTGCCACCTCAGAAGTAGATAAGGGTAAAGGAGGTCAAATATATGGTGAAAAAGGAAATTTAACTTTGGGTGATAAACACACAATGCAACGTACATATGATGTGTCATTAAATTGTACACTTGAAAACTATATAATTTTTTCAACCAATGTCACCTCAATATATTTAATTAAAAAAAAATCATGCTATCTCTCTATGAAATACCAGTCCCTCTCTTCATCTTCTGAATTTTCTTACGAATTGACTTTGCAGGAACCTGAATTCTACTAGAAATCTTCTGCCTCGCCTCAATTTTATTAGGATTCTCAGTATCATTTAAAAAGTATGTCTTGGTAACTTTTGTAATAAAACAAAACAAAAGAAAATAAAACACTATTATAGGCAAATCTTTCTCTAGCCAATACTCTTTTTTTCTACATAATTCTTTAATCACAATTCAGATATTTAAAGACGGAAAGTCAAGTTTTTAAAAAAATTTATTTAGCTAGTTAAAACTACAACATGTAGAAAAGTGCAGAAAAGTGTAAGAAAATTTTACTGTTTTATACAAATACGATTTTATTTTCAATTGGCAGTAATGGTAATTACAAATACTTTTAATTTTTACTGTGTTCCAACACTGTACTAAGTTCTTCAAATGTGTTACACAACTTAACTCTGATGATAATCTTATAAGCCAGGTACCTCCATTTTATAGTTTTAAGCAGACTTAGGGATGTTAACTAGCTCACCTGAGATCCCAGATGGCAAATGGCAAAGCCAGCCTTTGAAACCCTATCGTCTGATAGCAGAGCTCAAAGTCTTCGATATTGTTCATTTCTCTTGCATGAGTGTGATATGAAAGGAACAATGACCAAAATCAGGGTACTCGTGACCAAAAGTCGAGTACTTATTACTATTAGATCACAAAATTATATTCCTTGCTCTAAAATATGTAAGTCGAATGAAGTTTAAAACTGTATATATGTTAAGAGAACTCAGTAGAGAAACTGGTATCAAATCTTATTTTGGCTCGTTGCATAATAATTATACCATATTCTAATATAACCATACAATCTAAGAAGTAATAACTAAATGGTACAAGAGGTGATAGACTTTCTAATCCCAGCTCATATTCCTATGTGATCATTAAAATGAAGAATATACTTACATAGAAAGTAACTCCAATATAAACGTATAAAATAGATATTGGTATGAACTATAGTTTTTACAGAGCATAGGATTTAGATTCTAATTTTGGATACTATTTACCTGGCTTATTAATTTCAGAACAGGGTCATTAATGATTTGAGAGTCCAGATTCCATTCACCACTGCACCAGACCAAAATGAAGTACAACTAACGTCAGCAGAAATGTCAAATATATTAATGTGGCTTTTTTAAACCTCTGCAGTTGCTGACCTAGTTTTAATTGATAGTCTATGATGCTAAGAAGACAGGATTTGTGGCCTGGATAGGAGAAACTATTCTCTTAAAAGCGGTGAAGACAGAATCACTTAAATCCAGTGTTCCATTTTTGACTTGCTATGTAAGATAATAAAAAAATATGAGTAAAGTGTAATGAAGAGCAATGCCACATCAACCTTGTACAGTGTCCAGCACAGCGACATCTAGTTAGCACATGCTCTTTTGGATGATTGCTTTTGTATAAAAAATATTTGTCCCAACTTTGTATGTGACTAGGACTTTCTTATCTAGAATCAGGAATCTGCCTAAAAATTACGTGTGTAGATGGACCTTTCTCTACCCTCCTGTCTAACACAGCCAAGTTTATTCTTGTTATTCTTTCAAATGGCATCATGTTGGCCACAAATTTTCATTTATTAGACAATTTTGGGGGAAATAAATGGAAAGGCTGGGAGGGGTCTAATAGATATCTTGAAGTGAATTATATAGAATGATAGTCTGTAAGTAACCATAGATCACTGGTCAGTTCTTGAGTCTCCCTCCCCTCCCCTCCCCTCCCCTCCCCTCCTTTCCCTTCCCTTCCCCTCCCTTCCCTTTTACTCTCTTTCCCTTCCTCTTCCTTTTTTTTTGCTGAGTGGACCCAATCTTAAGCAGTCTTCTTGGATCCTAGTGTGGGAATAAGGAAGATTTGTATGGATGCTTTGATCTTTCTGCAAAACTAGTACAGCATTTGTTCATTATTCTGTTTTTAGTAACATACAGTTTAGATCAGTGGTTGTTAACCTGACTTTAGAGAACCTGTGAACATCTCTAAACTTATTTGCAGACAGAATATTCTGAGAAATAAATGCATTAAGAGGAATTTCTGGATAAGGATGAATATTTTTATCAGATTCATAAGTGGCATCCATGATTCTCCAGAAAGTATTGAAATAATTACTCGAAATAATTCATTTTGAAAATGGGAAAAGAACACTTTTGCTTAATGAATTTAAAAGCTTACATTTTTTTAAAGAGTCTTCATTCATAAAGTCAAGGAATCATGGATCTAGAATAGATATCAAGAAAACTGCAATCAGATATTCCCAAAAATAAATAATAATTTTTCTTCAAGTATTGGAAATTAAATCTAAGCATCATTCTTTATAAAATAATTCAGTAATGCTTATAGTCTCAGAACTTTACTTTCCATTAACTAGCATACAGAATTTTTTACATACCATGAAAAAGTTTCCTCTCACATTATCTGTGGTAAAATATTGCTTAATCTGCTAACAAACATCTATTGTCTGCAGAAAGTAAATTTATGTATTTTACCACTCTTCATAACAGTTTTTTCATACCTTTAATTATCTATCTTGCCCTCCTTTGTCATTTTTTAAAGTGGAAGATACTCTAATGGATCCATTTATAGAAACATATTTTCTATACTTTCACTAGCAACTTTAAAAAGGATTAAATTTGTTCATTATTTAGCAAATAACTTTAAATAATAAATTTAATAATTATTGAAAATGTTTATTTGACTAATGTGAATTTCATGTCATATAATACATTTGCATTTTATATTTTAACACTAAAATTATTAAGAAGCATCTCATGGTATTTTTACCTGAACTGATCTCATTTTTACCTTTTCCTCTGACAGGATCCATTTTGTCTAATGCTTTATACATCTCTATTTAGCCAACAATGGCCATTTGCCCCCTTTCTATATATAGTTCAACTCAGTTTTGCCTTCTAGCTATCCTGGATACCTTATATCCCAAAGCTGCTTCTTTTGCTGGTTGCAATACATCTAAATTTTATCAAAATCAAATTACTCAAACTTTATTTCTTTAATCATTGTTAATCTAAACACTCAGTATTCTATCAAATTTTGACCATGTGTTTGTGGCATATTTCATCACGTTGATTATATTTACTAGTTAAACACAATCAAATTTAAATTATCAGACAACGTAGGTGGAGCGTTATTTGGACATATTG
The DNA here is from genome assembly GCF_014176215.1 of Rousettus aegyptiacus. Classification (NCBI taxonomy): domain Eukaryota; kingdom Metazoa; phylum Chordata; class Mammalia; order Chiroptera; family Pteropodidae; genus Rousettus; species Rousettus aegyptiacus. The sequence continues at coordinate 50,192,890 of NW_023416291.1, read as the reverse complement.
AGTTTAAAAGTGCATAGAGTCTAAGATCTAGATCTTATGTTAATAATCTGCATTTAATTTTAAAAGGCAAAGAATACACTACTACATTTCTTATCAAACAGGACTGAACATTTGGCAAGTGATGGTTTTAATATACAATACACTTCTACTGAAAATAAATTGAATATTATTAACAGGTTGTTTAAACAAAATTTTCTCATAGTCAGTCTCACATATATAAACATAACTGTAGAATCTATATTTCATTTTAGCGCACATAGAATAATTGATTTTCAGAATTCCTTCTCCCCTGATTTTTTCCTTTTATAGTCCAACCACAGAGTTACAAGTACTGAAAATAGCCAGTGCATCGTTCAAGTGGACTTTTCATTAAAATGCATAACTTACTTTGAAAGGATTGATTATAATGGTCATTACAAACTTGGCTAAGAACATGTGCTGATGAGGATGACTGTAACTAGCGAAGTCACCAAATTAATAGCTTTACAAGAGGATTATAATGAGCAGTATTAATGTGCAGGGATTTTATTAATTTATAAGAGACTTTTTTTTGTATTTGATAATATTAATGCAATGACAAAATGCTATAAATATTTCTTATTTAGTTTAAAATGAAAAGTAAAAAGATGTGTGTAAACAGAAAAAAAAAGAGGCTCATCAAATGGAATCACTATTAAAAGAAAACAAAAGTAGTCATGAGAGCCATAAAATTTCCTTTTACATAAAGTTGGTTTTCCATTATCACTAGCTTCACTGATCACTATACAGGTGAGGTTATTGCTTTTTCAGTTTTATTAATAAACCTATTAGTACATAAATAGCCTTGTGGCCTTTGCTAAACAAATGGAAAATGAAATAGTTTCATTATCCGCAGGGTTTCATGCACTCCTGGTTATAGAACTACCCCTGAAGGAATGGCTCTGTTTACAAGAAAATGTTTATCTTGAAGACTTCAAATTAGATTCTATTGTTTGTATTCTGTAGATTTTTTAAACCAGGAATAGAATATCATTTGAAGCCCTGTTCCGTTTTATTAAAAAAAAAATCTTTTGAAAATATTAGAGGCAATTCCAAAACAGGATAAAGCATGAGTCCTGTCAAATTGCAAAACTTCAGGAAAAAGAAATATGAGAACAGGCATATTGGTTTCAAAGAGGCTTATTTTATTACACCGCAGTGGTATTTCAGGAGCTGGGTGTTTTAATTTTCAAATGGCTTTCAGAGTAAGAACATAAGAAAGCACCAGCGACGTGCTGGGCCTAAAAACGTGCCGGCAAGTGGAAGATAAATAACACACATCCCGTTCATTCACCGATCCACACTCGGATAGGACGAACTCCGCTCCCGCCAAGAAGGTATTCGTCACCTGTCCCAAAGACCCGGAGTTTCTTAAACTTCACATATAAAAAATGATTCCTTATTTGCCACAGATTGGTTCACTGCATTGATCGTGGCTGTGGCAAATTGCTTTGGTCGCAACACTGCTTAGAAAGATACCGACGATAATTTTAAAAGCAATTCGTACGTGCCTGCTTTGTGCCCCATAATTGCATTATTATAGCGGGCTGGAGTTAATAGAATATCCATTTAGCTTGCTGAATTCCAGAGCACTGAAGGAAGCAGGCAACTAAATAAAGCAAGGAAGTCAAAAAAGCAGGGGTTTCAAGAACTGGCTTGAGAGCCAATCTGCCATTTATAGGAAGCTATAGACTATTATAGACTATTGGATGGATAATAAAGTATGATGAAATAAAGCAAGGGAAGTATTGTAATTAAGCAGGTCTAAATGTCATGCTTTGGTATAGATAGTTTGAAATGGTTAGAGGGAAACCACTCTTGTGGATTCTTAGAAAGCAGTGGACAAACTTCATCTCTTTAACTCCAGTGGTGGGTCCAGTGCTTGATGGATAAAGTACACTAAAATTTTCTTGACCTAATGAATTAATTTATTAATAACAATGAATAAAACCCAGTATTAAAAAATTTCTATTACAATGCAGTTTATTTCAAACATATTTATTGAGGAATCTGTATATTTAGAGTACTTTATTTCTCTTTAGAGGTGATTGGAAACCAATAAAAGGCCTGTACAGTTAAGATTATTGAATCCTAATTGAAAAGCTAAAATCTGAATTACTTAAATCGTAAGTTACTTAGGATCTTATGTGATACGTAATTTGGAAATAAAAAGATTCAGAGTAAAGAGTAACATGCCAAACATATTTAAGGTTCCTATTAGCATCAGAATTCACATAAATTATAATTTTTTCTATGAAATCTCTACAAAGCTGTAGGGAGATGTCAAAGTTTTTCCTTCGAAAAACTTAGGTGATATGCTTCCCATGGTAGAGGACCAAATTCTTAAGAAGTAGTCCAAGAACATTCATTAGCATTTTATTACAGTTAATAAAAATTGAGATCCTAAAGATGAGCGTACATGCCCATGAAATTTCATAAACATTTAGAATAATTGCTTTTCAAAGGGCACACAGCTATGAAAGACATGACTTTGATCAAAGGTAAATTCGAATATATTCAGTTTCTGGCATATAGGGTGTTTTGATTTTTAAGTCTATTAGTATAAATTTTCACAAAAAAATCCTAACTGGGTAGCTTCCTGGTTGCCTTTCTGGGTTCTAGCACCTGCTTAGAGATACTATTGGGTTTTCTTTTTGTTTTATGTCCACATTTGATCAAGAAGAAGGCTGAGTGAGGGCTGTGTTTTGTGATACTCATGCCCATGTAATAACTATATGGTTTGTTACATGTGAAGAAAAAAATATTCTTTTTTTTATTTCTAAATGTGAAGTTTCTGTATTAAACATCAATGTTTTTTCTTTAATTCTATTTAAAAAATGTTTTTATATCCATTTCTCAATTTTTCTACTTCCCCGAAAGGTGCTACCTCCTGAATTTAGGAAGGACATGATTCACTGAAATGGTAATTTAGCAAATGTTCAGCGATTCTCTTTACTTTTCAATACTCCTTTTAGGATGCCCGTAAGAGATTCGATATCTCATTTTCTAGTACCAAGGGACAGCAGGTAATTTATGCATAATAACTATCTGTTACATTTCCCTAACATTAACTTTGCTTGTAAATAATAATTGTGTTTCAGATGTGGGAATGTTTACCAGGAGATTAACAATTTGTAAAAGCTCTGACATGGCTGATGTAAAATAATATAATTCAATTTGAGAAGCCATAATTTCGGGTGATACAGTTTACACTGCTCCTCTTAGTCAAGGTAGGATAAAGCACACTTCCCGTCAGAGATGATTGGATAATGTGATACATTACCTGATTACAAAATGATTCTAGGAAAACAACCCATTTCTCTATATTAATCTGACTTTTTTAGTGTCTTCTCTCTCTCTGCATTCAGATGAGGTGCTCTGCACCAACCTAATTCTTTTTTATGTGCATTGGCTGTTTTTTCTTTTTTCAAAGCACAGTTTTCTCTAAACTGCTTTAATAATGATAGTTTTGCAAAGTTCTCAATAGCTTTTCAAATGGCTTGAATTTTTAATTTGGTTTGTTTTCCTTTATGACAATATATGTGAGTAGTAACAAGACCGAAAAACACGTAACTTGGTGAGTTTCAAGAATATGTAACAATATTTTAACTGGCCAGTATCACTTTGAATTTATGTTACCTTTCATTACGTAGTTTCCATATATTTTGTTATTTTATGATTATTAAATTTTTTAGAAAAGGAAATTAAGCATGCAGATAAATATAGAGAATTCAGTTTTACATAGCAGATGAATAAATTACAACTGTTAGACAGATGTCTTTTCTAAGATTTTTAAACATTTAATTAAGAAAGGTAGAAATCATTTGTCTACCGATGAATACGAGAACTTTCACATCTTGTGCTAAAAATACTCCCAGTTTCTAAGGAAACACATTACGTTTTACAAGATATGATTGTCCTTTTATCCATTATAAAAATGGAAGTTACTCAACTCTTTTCTCAGAGTCACTCAGTACACTAATATATTCTTTCCAGTAGAATGGCAAATAAGGACTGTGGTGTGCTTTCCTTATTGATTTGTTATTGTTGTTGGAATATTTTTACTCATGTTCTTAGTTTGTTTCAAGATTCTTTTCCGGTAATACAAGAGATAATCCACACAAGATTTACTCAGACCGTACAACACAGACTTTCTTTCTCAGAGTAAACTTTAACGGCCATATTGTTTAACTGTCTTATTCATGTGGAAACTGAGGCCCCAAAAGATTGAGGGGCTTTTCCTGAATCGAAGGGGAAATTAATGGCAGAATTGTAAATGTAAAGGTTACTCTTCATGCTGCCTTTCTGGATTATACATGAGCTCTTTCTTTTTATTCCACAATTTAATTAAACCTGGACCACTTTCATCACACCACAAAAAAAGCTGTTTTTGTTTTTTCAAAGTTAACAGTGGTATAGACTTTGTGTATTAGTTGCATGTCATTTGACTGCCAAACTTTCTTCTCTTTGTTTCTTATACATGGACATTTAGTTTTCGAGCTTGATTTTCTATCTGTTGTTATATTTTTAAAGTTCCGTTTCTTACAGTGAATATTTTTTGAACATTCTTCGGTATTATCGACCTTAGTCTTTGGCTTGATTTTTGTCTATTCAACTTCTGTTCAATTGCCTTTATGCATGGACCAAGATAATTTTTTTTAACCATTCTACTGATACATGATTGATATACAAAAGACCGCACATATTTAATGTATATAATTTGATGAGCTCGGAGATAAGTATACACCTGTAAAACATCACTACAAGCAATGCCATAAATACATCCATTACCTCCAAAATTTTTATTTTGCCTTCTTTCTTTTTTTTGTGTGGAATAAGAACATTTAACATAAGGTATAACTTCTTAGCAAATGTTTACGTGTACAACACATCGTTAACCACAAGCGCTAAGGTGGATTTATTCATCTTGTATCACTGAAAATTTGTGCCCTTTATCCAACACCTCCCCCACTTCCCTCTCCTCCAAGGTCTCTGGTACCCACCATTCTACCCTCCGGTTCTGTGGGTTTGACTATTTTATATTCCTCATGTATATAGACCATGTAGCGTTTGTTCTTCTATATCTGGCTTATTTCACTCAGCATTTGTCTTCCATGTTCTTCCATGGTGTTACAAATGGCAGAATTTCCTTCTTTTTTGAGGTTGAATAATATCTTGTTCCATGTAAATACCATATTTTCTTTATTCATTCATTTATCGGCGGACATTTAAGTTGCTTCCATGCCTTGGCTATTGTTAATAATACAGAAGCGAATATGGGAGCGTAGATACCTTTTCAAAGTTCCGATTTTGATATTTTTGGATATATACCCAGAAGGGGAATTGCTGGATCACATGGATGTTCGATTTTTAATTTTTGAATTTTGGGAAAGACAGTTTCACGTGCACGGCCTTTCTACCCCCAGCTAGGCCACGTAAGCATTAGATGTGGGCCTTGAACACTTCCGAAGCGGGAGATGAAGAGCCCACACAGCCTCTGTCAGGCTTCTCATGTGTGGGAACCCGTTCCTGTTCAGGCACAGTATCTCTTTTGTTCATTTTAAGCATGTGCATCCATGGCCCGTAGGCACACCCCGAGCTTTCAGAGTTTCAGGTTTCACGGGGGAGGAGGCCGAGAGAGCTTCTTCTACAGCCTGTAGGACGGTCGTCATCCATTATTTGCAAAGAACCCGGGAGTCATAAGGGGTCAAGGGACACTGTTAGAGCTGACCTTGCTCTGTCTCTTCTATGTGAGTAAAAGTTGTTCCATCTGAGGCCTGACTGTGTCGTATTTTTGTTGGTGACGCGGATATCCAGATGCAGTGGGCAGGAAGGGTCGGATGTCTACTCCCAGTCGTTGGAAGAGTGATGATCTTTGCTGTCCTCCACATAGTCGAGGCTCTCCCTTAGCGTTGGTAGCAAGTTCGTGGTGTTCTGCTGGACACGGAAGAACCGCCATCCTGTTTCCCACAGTGGTGGTGCCAATATGCGTTCCAGCCAACGAACGGGGTACGAGGGTCTTCTTTTTTCCCACATCGTTGTCAACAGTTGTTATCTTTTGTGGTTTTGATAATAGCTATTCTTAATACGTGTCAGGCGATATATCGGTGTGGTTTTACTTGCATTTTCCTGATGACTGGTGATGTTGAGCATCTTTGACTATACCCGTTAACTGTGTGTCTTCTTTGGAGAAATGTCTGTTTAGACCCTTAGTCCATTTTTTAATCAGGTTATTTGTTTTTTAGCTTTTCTTTCTTTTTTTTTTTTTTTTGCTATTGAGTTATATGAATGTCTTATATATATTGGATATTAAGCATATCACATATTTGCGAATATTTCCTCTCGCACAGCAGACGCTTTTCACTGTGCTGATGGTTACTTTCGCTGTGCAGAAGCTTTTCAGTCTGATGGGTGAAAAATGATATAAATGGAGCCACTTTCGGTGGAGTTGGAGCTGCCATCTCAGAGGAGCTGCCCAGCATGTCTCACTCCTCAAACCTCTGGAAAGTTTAAGCTGGGCAGAATAAGCTTCGAACGAGGCCTAGTGCAGCACTGGATTTTAAGCAACTGTTTGTAAAGATAACAAGAGCGTGGACTGCTTTACGACGACTAGACTGAAAATTAAAGACCTTCTTTAGAATTAGGGTCACCGCGTTAGCCTTTCTGCACCTATAGACATTCCTCCCTTAGTCTGTTGAGGCTCCGAGAGATTGCTCTCTTTTATCCATGTGATTGCTCCTCTCTGCTTTCTCTTAAACATTTCTTGCCTTCGCCTCCTAATGGGAACACTATGGGGGTGTTTCCTGTATCAGTGCTTCCCGTATGGCTATTTTTTGGAGATCTGACAGAAATTATTTCTTCTCACCGCGGCCTTTTATTTTTAGGTTAACAGATGCGATCCCATATGTCTATTTGGCTTTGGTGACCTGTGGTTTTGATGTCGTATCTAAGAAATCATTGTCAAGGCTACTGTCAAGAAGCTTTTTCTATATATTTTCTTCTACGAGTTTAACAGCTCGAGGTGTTATATTTAACTGTATAACCTATTTTGAGTGGAATCTTGTTTCTAGTGTAAGATAAGCATACGATTTTATTCTTTTGTATGTGAATATCAAGTTTTCCTAATACCATTTATTGGAGAGACAAAAATGCCTTAGAAGTTTACATAAACTGATTATAGACATATAGCTTTGTGTGTGTGTGTGTGTGTGTGTGTGTGTGTATGTGCACACACCTGTGTTTTGTGGAATGACACAATTATGCACATAGACATATCAAGGATCACATCCGGTATCCCCCTCGTACCCATAATGCCCTTTCTCTTCTCTTAGAGTAGTCTAGTTTAATGACATTTGGGGTCTCCCTGATGTGAATGGATTCATTACTATGACAGCTTTTTTCTTCCGCGACATTCCCAGTATAGAAGATGTGTATCTTGTAATCAATGGGAATCTGCTATTTTCACAGAATATTCCGGAAGACTACTTGGGTAACCATGATTCTTAAATTTTATCTGGCTGCTGGTATAATAGCTGTGTTGATAGATACTAAAAAGGAAGAAAAAAGTGAGATCTATAATTCCAATATGAGTGGTTGCTAAAGAAATACTTCTAGGTCTTGATTAAAATATTCCTCTAATCTGTGGGCCAAAAATGTCTTAAGTCATGACAGATAGTGTCACAAGTCATGATTAGGTGAGTAACATGGAGTGCCTTAAGAAGTCTCCTTAAAATTGGAATATAAACTAATGATTATATTTGAAAGTCTGATGATTAGGATAGCTTATGTATATGACAGAGTTCACTGACACATAATATGAGTAATTAGAGATTTGTGGGTGATTGAAAAGAAGAAAATAAGGCTATAATTTTCTAGTGAACATCTGTTACTACATAGATTCTGATAGAACAATGGGCCGTTCATAATTTAGTGTCTATATATGTTCAGAGAGTCTTATATAGGCTGAAAGAATAAAACATCTTGGTTATCAGGTCTGCTGACAAGGAGAGATAATCTAGTGTTAGACTCTCTACATTCTGTTCGGAAAAAAATCCCTACTATTAATTAACTCACATAAATAAATTAGTTCAATGTAAGCATTCTCAAAAATTGCCTGGTACACAGTTAATGTTGTGCAAGTATTTCTTCTTATGATCAACTGGATATTCTAGCAAAATAAGGACTGAATAGAGCAGATACATATAAATGGAGAGTCCTACTATCCCAAAGAATGACAGTGTTTGTTACTCCAAAGGACAGTGTGTCAGTACATATATATATATATATATATATATATATATATATATATATATATATGTTTTGAAAGAAGAGGAAAGACTCAAATCAGATAATGACCAACTCAAGGAATATCATGAAAGCAAGGAACTCTGCTTCTGTCTCCTCCATGGCGTCGTTACTCTTCATGTGCTAAATTTTCAGCATTTATTTTCAAACCTGCTGGTCATTTCTGGAACTAGCTCTGAGATTTAGCAAAGGTAGATTTGCACTTGAATACTTCCCAATAAAATATAAAAAGGTAATTAAAGTTTACAAAGAAAGTAGTGGTGAAAACCTACAGTTATATGACCATCTATTTCTTACATATATTCTTGTTTTAAAAAATTTACAGAATTGGGTTTATACATTAAAGCAATTATTTTCCTTTCCATGATATATTTTTTTTTCTACATTTATGAGTTCAAAAGACTGAGAATACAAAGCACAATCTGGAGAAAAGGGCAAAGGACACGTTGTGCAAAAAACTGGGTGAACTGTAAACTATTGTCATTTCCAAGTTTCAAGGAACCATCCCAGCAAGAAGTTAGGGTCAACCCTAGGTGCCCTTTTAATGACATTGTATTCTGAATCGTAGGAGCATGTCACTATATCAATAAACTCTCCCCCATCCGGTCATTTTATTTCATGTCCCAGTACTGGATTTTGACACCCTTAAGGTCAACTCCCAGATATTTCTGCTGGTTTATATTGTCCAGGACCTGCAGTTATTTTGGTAAATAACATATAGCCTTCTGCAACAGGGATTGTATTTCCCCGTATGCTCCGTGATGAATCTTGACCCTAGTTACTGGTTGAAAGGAAATCAAAACAGGCAAGGACAGATTGTGGGGATGTTAAGTGTCATCATATGAGGCATCCGCCTCAGGTGAAGACTGCATGTCCTCCAGTTTATGAAAGTCTTCTCTCTTCTATTCGAAGCTCTTCTGGACCAGAGAATTTAGGGATTCCTTTTTAAGTCTCATTTTTCTCTTTCATCTCTATGTGGGACTTAACATTAGCATGAAAGGCCTACCAGTCTTTGCATTCATTCTCCCACATAACTGTGTTATACTTCAGAACGAGTTCTGGGGCTGAATTCTGCGCAGGAAATAATGTCATTATATGCTGCTCTGCAGGACACCTTGCTTTCATGATATTCCTTGAGTTGGTCATTATCTGATTTGAGTCTTTCCTCTTCTTTCAAAACAGTTAAGCCATCACTACAATTTTTATTTTCATAATTATCTTTTGCCCTTGTACCTTTCAGGTGCTAGTGGTCCTTCTCAAGCCAGTGCTTCCCATGTCCCCTGCATCTTATCTCATTTACTAAGGATGAGAATTACTAAGAACGAGAAATGTCAGAAGCCGTATAATGATATATGCTATCGTCATCCGCTTATCATCAGCAATGGGATTGTTGTTGCCTTTTGACTAGTGGCCGATAGAACTCCAGAATCCCATTTGGAGTGTCTGCTTTCTAGGATTACTTCTAAATTTTTATAAAATTCAGTCCCTCCAAAGCACGCCCTCCAAGAAGGCCATACGCACAGGAAGCTTATTTGAGAGGTGATGCCTCGAAGCACAAAGGAAGGCTCTAGGAGAGATTGGGGAGTGGGTAAGACCAACAGAGGATGTGCAGAAGAGTGAGTTACACTCCTGGACTCCTGGCTGCCCTACCAGGACTCTCTGAGCGATGCGCTTGGGGGGCCTTGGCGTGTATTCACCTTTTCTCATCTCTTCTAGGGTTGGTTGAGGGTTTCTTCGTAAAGTCACACGATTCAGGGTAATGCATAAGATGACCAAGGAAACGCCTACTGTGTGGGAGCAAGGTGCCAGCATGAGAATAAGACTTGCACTGAGGATGCAAAGCTGTAAACACGCAGGAAACTGTGTACATAGCAGGATGTCAACTCAAAAAAAAAGGCTGAAAGCACTTTCTACAGTTATTTCTATAATTATCAACTTATGGTCAATCACATTTCTTTATACCTCCCACACACTTCCATCCTCAGCACAGTTATAATTTTACCTGCAATTATGTGAGTATGCATCTTTAAAAAGGAACAGTTGTTTAAAAATATAATCATGACCATATCAGTACACCTTAAAGAGGAGCAATAATACTTTAAATTTGCTAAGCATCAAATTCGAAGTCAGGTTTTAACTTACATTTATTTGAAATAATTGTTTCACGTGTACTTAATGCACCCCATCTAGACACAGGTATCCTTGTTTTATTAGCTTTAAATTTCAGGAATTATAGTAAAATTATAATTTAATTGTCCTATTCTCATTTGGACATAATCCACCTAGGCTTTTACTGCCCCTCATTTCATTGACGCAATTTAAACTCAATGTTCTTAATTTTCTATTTATCAATAGTATTTAAAGCAGCCGATAACTTCCCATATATTGAGAAACTGTTTATTAAGAAGCATATTTAGAGGCCTCATTTTCTCCCTGTTTTACTCTACTACCACTGTTCATTCTACATTTTTCCTCATTTCTTGAATTTTTTTCACAATTCCTTAATCTCTAATGTTGAAAAGTGCAAAACTCAGCCATTGATTTGTTCCGTGTGCGTGCGTGTGTGTGTTAATTCTCTTTGGTAATGTCATTCAGTTTCATGACCTATATACCTTTTACTAATTGCTGCCAAATCTGTTTTGGTAGCTTGGACCACAGCCCTAATCTGCAGGTTTGTGACTTCAACTTCCTATTTTGATATCTCCACTTACGTGTCTAATACACAGCTCAGACGTGACGTGCACAAAAGCAGCCTCCGATTTCTGAGCTACTACCCACATTCCTTCTCATCACAATAAGTTTAACACCATTCTTCAAGGTGCCAAGGTTGAAATCCTTTGAGTCACACTTGACTCTTCTCTATTTTTTTATTAAAGATATTGAAATACAACTCACTTATTTTAGAATTCATCCACTTTTAAAGTGCATAAGTCAAAGATTTTTTTAGTATATTCACAGGTATTTGCAACCACCACACAGCCAGTTTTAGAACATTTTCATCACCTCACAGGAAAACACTTCAATTTTCACCTTCTTCCTCCCCAGCCTTCCAGACCTAAGCAACTACTAATCTACTTGCTTTCTCTATATAGTTGCCTATTCTGGCCAATTAATTTTCAAAGATATCTTTTTATCTGGTTGAGCAAGTTCCCTTTCGGTCTTAGTTTGTTGATTGTTTTTAGTCATTAGAATGTTAAACGTTGTCAAATGCTATTTTTGTATCTAATGAGTTGATCACATGGTTTTTGTTTTCCATTCTTTCATATGTTATATTAAATTAAATGCTATTTGAATGTTCTACCAATCTTGCATTCCTGGGATAGTTGCTACTTGGTCATTATTTTTATTATTGCTGCTTTTGCATTTATTGGGGATTTTTTTTTGTGTGTGTGTATGTGTGTGTGTGTCTGTAGCCAGAGGCAATTTTGGTCTATAGTTTTCTTGTGATGTCTTTGTCTGGTTTGATTTAAGGGTAATAATGGCTAATACAATGAGTTGGACTAATTTCTTTGTCTTAAAATGAAAATAAATTGCATATAATATTGCTTTAGTTGACTCAAAAAACAAAGTAATGTAAGTCTATACTGCCAATCTGAAACTCTTGTTTTTATCTGCCTAACAAACTGTCTATTATCAAAAGATGGAGCCTCAGTTTGAGCAATATCCATATTATTCTCAAACACAACTTTTTCTATAGGTGAAATTATATGTCTGAGCTTGTGTCTTTTTTCATATCCTTTTGCTAACACAAATAGAAGGAAGGATCAAGTATAGTTTTATTTCCAGGAGTCATTTATTTAAAAGCCAGATTCCATTTCTCTCTCATAATAGAGACCTATAACAGAATGATGGAATTCTAGCCATAAGGTGGTAGAGAAAAAAAATCTGCACATTAAATAAAAGATACCAGAACTTTTTCCCTCTGACTTCATGACTTTATTGTTGGTTGGGGGAAAATAAAAACAACTTTAAGTTGGGTAATTTTTGTGTCCCAAGAAGTAGACATTCATAGTTGCCAAAGTTCCTATTTCTTTTCTGTCAGACAAAATGTTTAACTCTGATGTCAGATGTTTCTGGGAAATAGAAATATTTCTTTCATAAATACATGACCAATATCATTTTCTCTTTCCTCTAACGTAGCATTCTAAAAATATTTATCTCTAGGGGTTGAGAATAACAGATTTAGCATTTTTAAACTTTGTTTTTTATGCAGACCATGCTCTTGCTAAGTCAACTGTGTTGGTGGAAGCGGTTTCTTATTTAAGCTTTTCTCGTATAGAATTTCACCATGACACAGTATGTGAGCAACACTATTGGGTATGCTAGGGAAACTCAAGAAGCAGGTTATGATTTCCTACCTAATAGCAGAATTTTCAGTGTCATAAACTTTCCTATCTAAAAATAAAAGATGCTTAAAAGAAGCAAAGTGGCCTTACATGTCTTATAGATTCTCCATCATTCGCCCCTTTTCATATAATGTATAGTCATGATTATTTAGAAATGTGCACATCAGAATTGAAAATGAATTCTTTCAAATATGAAGAATGTTATTTGTAAATCAGCATTTTAGAAACCTGGCTCTGTGTTATAGGGGCAATTAATGCTACGCGTACTCATGAAATAGGAAGCAGGTGTCTTTAAAATTCAAGTAAAATTTTTCTCCTGCCTTTGGTACCCGATATTCTTAGAAAAATTGAAATGCTTTTTAGTAGTCAAGGTGAATCAAACTTTTGCTTCAAATTATATGTGTAAGTGAGTGCATGCACGTGCAGCCCTTGCCCGCGTGTGTTTACTACTTTATTTTCTTTGCACTGCCAGGAGTTCGATGTGTGATCTTGCCATTGCCTTGGAGAGGTTTTTATTTTTATTTGATTTTTTTCACATATATTTGTTACTGTTTCCAGTTTTATGTGGATAATTTCCATACAAAGTTTTAAATAGATTGCTTCATATTTAATATTGTTAAGATTTATGATTTCACACAAATGCTATTTTCAAATATCTCACGAAACTAAAAGGAGTGTACTAATAATCTTCATATAATGCTTATGACTTTTTTGAAGTTTTATAGCTCTACTTCATCATAGTGGAACACACAGTTAAGGGGAAAAGTTATCTTTAAATCAATATTTTAGCACATGAGGATTAGGTGGTTGAAAAGAATGAAACTTAGCTCTCTACATATACTCCATGTACAGTACACCACAAGAATTTTATTGGAGGGGGAGAAAATTAAGTATAAAATGTGCGAGGGAACAGTCGTCAAAACTAACTGCTATCAGAGAGTGTATATTCTTATTTTATATATAGTGTACCGGATTGCTCTAGTAGTAATAAACATTGTTAAGTGCAGGAAAACTGTGAAATGTTTTGACTATTACGCCTAGCATTTATGGCCTAAAAGACACATTTTCCTGCTATTTTCCCCCATAGAGCAAATGATCCATTATAGCGAAATGGTGCCTCAGCTTAAAAACCAAGCTGGATGTTAGGGCTCAAGTTTTTCTTTGGCTCCAGTTTTAGTATCCGTGATCACTATGGTAGCTCTTCTAATTCGCCAAATCCTAAGAGTCTGCGAGAGAAAAGCAACAAAGATTTTTATTTAAGCTTTTAGATTGTTACCCATAATATTGTTCACAGGCTTCTCATTAATGTTCCTTTGTATTTCCAGCGGTTCAGAAGTTCGAAACATTAGGATAAATATATGAAATATATAGAAGATTATATACATATGTATGTGTAACATTTTAATTCCCCACAACAAAGTGATGGTACATTTTCTCTTTATGTCTCAGTATGAAAAACATTATATTTTGAAACTTTTGTCATGTGCATTATTTATATATGTTTCATCATGCTTAAGAAAACCTTTGTGTACTTCTCACAGACTGTATTACACCAGCTAAGGGTGCACAGTAATTCCTCACTTAATGTCATCAATAAGTTCTGTGGCTTTAAGAAAAACAACATATAGTAAAACCAGTTTTACTATAGCCTAATTGATATAAACAATAGTTAAGTTTCTATGATATCTCATCAATGCTATCACAAAACAATATTAAACAGAACAACATGATCTGGGGACCTTCTGTATACTAATCAGGAATTCCCTTTCATGCTTTCCAGGGGCTAGATTGGAATGGAGTTTGTTTGCTGTGGTCACACTTAAGATGATAGTTTTTTATCTAGCATAGTGATGCTCATGTTGGCTTTGAAAGGCATTTACTAAATAAAGAAAATGTCCTCTTATTTAAGCCTTAAATGAATAAAATCTTTGTTTTAGAAGTGTAATTAAAGATCTGAAGGAGATAAATACACAATGGAATATAAAGCTACTGCCGTTATATGTTTTAAGTCACTTCAGACATTGACAACCACCAACTTCAGCTGTGACACAATTAGTAGATTTTGTCATCTGCAAATGGGAGTGTGTGTGTGTGTGTCTGGTTAGAATGCATCAGGGTGTCTGAAATAAGGAGATTGTCAACCGTAGGCGATAAACGAAAGGGTAATTATAGAAGGATTTTTATATCTTACAAGTGTACAAATGCGCTTGTTTTAAAGTCGTAATCCTAACTTTATGTACACCCGTGTATGCACCTGTAACCTGTATAATGGGCTCTTTTTCTCGTGCCTCATCAGTTATGGTAAGGGTGGAGCTGCATTACCATCCTTTTTCTTTCTCCAGTTGTATGTTTTGGGTGGATCTCCAGTTGTGTATTATCTCCCCAAAGAGTTATCTCTATTGCTTATCATTACGGGGAAGAAGAATGAAGTATTTTCTTCTCTGCGTCAATTCAAGACACAAACATGCCGTGTGGGAAATTTAACATTTAAGCATATCCATATTAAATATTTCAGATGCCATATCCAAGTCATGTAGTCAAGGGCTGATGTAAAAAACCCCAGACAAAAAGACAGGACTGTTGCAAATCCAGATTATGACTGTATTATATGTTCACTCTTTTTTAAGCGAAACAGATGTATAGCATGTCATGCTTTTTGTCACATCGTCTCTGTTTCCTCATTCCCTGCCTTCCATCCTTTGAAGTCGGTTCTGTTTCCTAGAGTTTTCCTGCCCTATTTTCTTTGGCCCACTGTTTCTACATCCCCAAATAGTTCCTTATTTTCTTTTGAGTCATGTGAACGTTATTAGAGCTCACCCCGCTCGCTGCCACTTGCTTCCACAATATCTGTTTTTGGATAAAAAAAAGAGGAGAAAAATTTAAGGTTTCAGAACAGCAGGAATGAGAGACTTTGGAATGACTCTCAATTGTGGGTTTTTCAGGTGACTTTTATTTTTTTTATTGTCTCCAGTATTTATAAAGAAATCATAATCCTCATGAGAGTTAAGTTTTTATGTAAAGCTGTAATGTGTGCTTGCTACAAGAATCGTGTCACTCATGCTAGTATAACTTTGTTTTTTCATATATAGAAAAATCAGCCCCTGATCTTGGATAAGTTTTGGTAAAGCCTTCTTTTACTCCTTTTATTGAAGACCCTGTTTTCAATTGCTCTTCTCAATTCTTAGATTTCTTTCTCTGGATCCAATATGAATAGAATACGGAAAGGTAGTCTTACCCATGTACACACAATAGATTGGACACTGACTGTCACGTCCCAAACATCATTTTTTATTGGAGAAGCTCTCCGAGGTACTTATATACATTGGCTCTTTTGGTAAAGCCTAAGAGGTTCTGGTCCACCTAGACCCTTTTTCCAAGGTGTCTCACATTGTTCTACAGTGAGATCACAGTTGATCATACCAGGGAGCAGCGCTTCACGTGAACAGCAGCCGTTCATAGGATATCTGACCTAGCAGCTCTGTCCTGAAGTCTGTTTCTTACTGAAAATTGGATCCAATTAGATGATCTTTTGTGGGCATCTTGAATCCAGTACAAACAGGATTATCAAATAAAAGCAACATGTGGAAACAAAACATACAGAAAATAGAGAAGACTCAGCAAAAGGCGTGATGCAGTGGGCTTGTAGCTAAGACTATGCAGTAGACAGAAGGTAGAGTCCTTCCATAATAAAGTAGACTCTCAGCCTGTTGCTGGTTCCTAAACTGTGAGTGGTCAACTTTATCATAGTCAGTCCTGGCTGCGTGACTGGCGACATTGTTTCCTGTGCTCCTTGGTTTGCTGTGTGTTTTGTAGTCATTACATATTAACCAGAGCACTTAGAATTTGTTTTCCTCTAAAAATCAAAATACATCTTACTAAAATGCTATTAAAGTGAAGGAGAGTTTTATGTTCAAGGAACTGGTCTTTCGAACTCATTTAAACCTAAGAATCGACTAATCATTAAGATAATTTAAATGGAGCTGAAATAGGTTTTATTTGTAATGTATTTCCTCAACGTAGTAAAACCATTTAGAAATAAATAATGCAAATGTCTTAGGAATCTTATGAGAAAAGTAGTTTTTAGCATTATTTTTTCACAGGTAGGATTCTTATTGAATATTATTAACTTTTTGGGTGTGTATAAGTTAGAATCACATTAATTCTGACCCAGAATAGTTTATACACCATATAAATTGAAATGCAATTGGAAAAAATTTACAAATGCCATTTTTAATAAAGCTCATGTATTTAATCTCTTGTTTAACTGACTGTATACTTATTTGTGAGTCTTAATTATAGCATTAGTTGAAACTGAAATTGCTTAGCTTCAGAATATTATTATATAAAAAATTATAAACTATTTCACAAGCAGCATTTACTTCTAATTCTCTTCTCTTAGACTGCACTAATCATTGCATGTAAGCTAACTCGCAATAGCACATGTTTTATTATAAGCACAAGAAATAACTGGTCAAATTGGTAATGTCGTTTTTATAAAACTATTAGTTTGGTCTTTGAGCAATTTATTCTAAAATTATATGATAATGATGTAATTATTACTGTATGTATATATACACATATATATACACACACACACATAATTTTATGTCTCTGTATCTTATTTAATGAATTCTCGAAGCTGTATAATGGCCAAGTGACTTTGATCAAGTCATAAACTCTCTTTTTGTTGGTTATCAAGAGTAAGGAAAACTTTTTAATCATTCTAACAATTTCATTGGAACAGACAAAAAGCAGTGATTGTCCAAGACTAAGCTACAGATGTAGAGAGCACATACCTTGAGGAGTATTACAGCTGAACTGGCAAAAGAGCTTGCTATAAAGTCTGGGTTGCATGAAAAAGAAGAACCAGGACTCCTACAATTATCCAGCATGTCGCATTCAGATAAATTCGTATTTCTAGCATATTACCAGGATTTATTTCAGGCAATTGTGTATGGTGAAAGTCAAATATCATTTTACAATTTTTAAGGTGACTTATTCAATATACCTTCTTTAAGAAATGAGCTTTCAAAATGTATATGTGGGGATTTCTTTTTCATTTGTAGTGTTATATGTTGTAGTCTGTGTCTCGGTTTTCTCATTCTTGTGCTGATTAAGTTATGTTTTGGAAAGTAATATACTTTATATTGTTGTAGTTTTATAATATATTTTAAGTTTTTAAGCTAGGGCCAACTTTTGCTTACCAATTTAAAAAAATGTTTTTAATATTTTTATGAATTTCTTTTAATCAAATATCTGGACCCTCGATGGCCATCAAGTTGACACATAAAATTAACCGCCACAAGTCTACCTCTTGTCAATTTGGCACCAATATACACCCCCTTAAATCATACTTACTCTCCAAATAAAGATATTAACAAGGTCCTAGTTTCACCTATCACGACACACTGTCCTACAGACATAGAAAACACATTATCTCTTCCCTGGAAAAAGTAAAACCTTGAGTCGTGTTGGCTCTTCTTCTTGATACCGCATAACTCAAATACTATGATATAAAATTAACAATACATAAATGGTACAGTGTTGAGTCAACATATTTTATGTTATGTGATGAGGGTGTAAGAGAAGGAAGAAAACAAAGACATATGAATATAAATTTATTCATAACAGAGTATGGAGGAAATACCAATGGCAATTACAGTCTTCCTTTCCATAGCTGGTCATGCGGCGTTTATAACTAACATCTTCAGCTATTTATTTTGTATTTCCAAGCACCTCAGCTGGTCATAGTTCTTTACCTGGCGAAGTGTCCAAAGTTTCATTCTTGCAGGATCCGATCCTGCCTGTATCGGGCCGTGATAGTTTTTCACTTTATTCACACAGTGTAGTAATAATTAGAGACACCCTAAGGGATCTCCTGTATTCCAAACATACTCTTCCTCACCTCCATTGTGAAATATCAGTCCAATTTCTTCTTGATAATGAGGATTAATCACACTAGCCGCCACAGTGACTCGCTTCTTTGCCTGTTGGCTGAGAAGTACGAGGACTCCCAAGTGGCTGGGTGGTAGTATCAGCGCCAGTTCAGTGCCGTGATTTCTGTGTCTTCCTTTGCATCTGTGAACTTGTCCCTTTGGCTCTAAAACCTCTAGGTCAGTAAAACAGAAGGTTGGGAGAACACCAAGCAGAGATTTTGCTAGCGAGTCACTGAGGGTGACGAACAGTGCCGCTTCCATTTCTACCCCTTGATTTTGGACCCGTGCATCTAGTTACGAGAGGAACAGCACTGTATATTTTATGCTGATTCTGAGCCCACACAGCCTTGTGAATAACCTTGCCCCAACTCTGCAAGATTAGCTGGCAGTTTCGTTTGGCCACTACAATATTCTAGTGAACTAGCAATTTCAGAAAAGTGGGGAACACGATAAAATCAGTGAATTCCACAGTCATGGGCCCATCGTTGGACTTCATGTGCTATAAAATGATTAATAAAGACATGATTTGAGTGTATCAGGGAAAAATAAATAAATAAGCGACCAGTATTAACTTCCATGGATAAGCACTCTCTTAGAGTTTACGATTTCCTCTAAAGGACAGACAGGTTTGTTTTACTTCTTATAGTGTGAAGTGTTATTATTCATCAATATTTTCTTTCTATCATAGCAGGTCGCAACCTTAAAGTCACATTTAACCCAGCGAGGGTTCTCTTCTTCCAATAACTAGAGGACAGAAACATTCGAGTAAATCTGATCAACCCAATTTTTTGTACAGAAAGACTCTTCTGCCCTTAGACAACCTCCTTGAGGTTCATGGCATTTAAGAATAACGAATCTACTGACATTTTCTTTGGAGAAACTTTTTGCTTTTTCAAAAATACCTATTTCGTTTCATCACTACAAGGATCTCTGCTTCTGCCTTTTATAGCCACACTCACCTCCCGCCTCCTCATCCTCCTGTCTCTAGCTCAGACACAGCACTCAGTCCTAAGCTGGATCTTAGACTGGAGGAAAGAGAATGCTGTCAAGGATGTTATTGTGTAAAATGACAAAATCAGAATATGGAGAATAATTAGATAAAAAGTTTCCTCAATGTTAAATATATAGAAGTTGGGAACTGTGCAGTGGTTATGTAAAGGAATAACATTATTCTTAGGAAATACTCATTGAATTTTTTAAAGTTAAGGGACCATGGTAGAAGTAACTTACTCAAATGTTTTAAGAAAAAAAGTGTGTGTGTGTGTGCGTGCGCACGTGTGTGTAGATGAAGAGTGCCTGTGAACAAATGATAAAGGACATGGAATATTAGTTTGATCTGGACAAAGAGTACATAGGTGTCTTTGTTTTTGTATTATACTCTTTCTATAAGTTCAAAATTATGTTTAAATTAAAAGTCAAAAAGAATATGGCCAATTCTGAAATAGGCATTTCTTTCCCTATACAAGTTTAGAAATAGGAGCTATATTAATTCCAAGGAAATTTTATATTTAAATGCTTATGGAGAGAATAAATGCCATGTTTTAGGTATCTGTCATAATTCATAATTTTAACAAAGGGAAGTTCAAGAGAATGAGGAACAAGCCATAGGCTGGGTAAAAATATTGGTGAATGACACATCTATTAAAGGATTGTTATCCAAAAAAAAAAAAAAAAGAACTCTTAAGACTCAACAGTAAGAAAATGAACAACCTGATTTAAAACTGGGCAAAGATCTGAAGAGACTCCTCACTAAAGAAGGTATACGGATGGCAAATAAACATATTGAAATGATGCTCGACATCAGATGTCAGCAAGGGATTGCAAATTCCAACAACAATGAAATGCCTTCGCACATCTATCAGAATGGCCAAAGCCTAGAGCACTTACAGCACCAAATAATGTGGAGCGACGGGGACTCTCATTCTGTGGCTGTGAGATCGCAAAATGATGCAGCCACTGTGGAAGATAGTTGGGCAGTTTCTTGAAGAAGTAAACATACCCTTACCATACAATCCAGCCATCCGCTCCTTGATATTTGCCCAATGTAATTGAAAACTTATGTCCACACAAGTAGTTTTCGAAACTTGAAAATAACCAAGGCGCCTTTCAGATGGAGGTGAGTGAATATATAAACTGGTACCTCCAGAAGACAAAATATCATTTAGCACTAAAGAGAAATGAGCTGTCAAGCCATGAAAAGACATGAAGAAAACTTCAATGCATAGTACTCAGTGAAAGAATTAAAAAGCCGCAAACTGTATGACTCTAACGATCTGACATGCTGAAAAATGAAAAACTGCAGACGGTAAAAAAAATAAGTGGTTGCCAGGGGTCAGAGGAGAGGGAGGAATGAACAGGTAGAGCACAGTGGGTTTCTAGAGCAGCGAAGCCATTTTGTATGATAATTTAATGGCAGATACATGTCATTATACATTTGTCACAACTCACAGAATGCCCAGCACTAAGAATGAATCCTAATGTAACTGTGGACGTTGGATGATAATGAGGTGTCAGTGTAAGTTCATGGACTCTCAACAAATGTACCGCTGTGATGGGGGACCTGGATAAAGGAGGAGGCTGGGATGGGGGAGTTTCTGTGTAAAATCTCCACTTTCTGAGTCTAAAACTGCTCTAGCAAAGAAAGTCTATTCAAAAAATGAAAGCTTAATTAGTTGTCTTATTGGTGATGTAAGGCCACATTATTGCCGATACAGGTTTACTATGTTTGTTTTATTAATAATTAAATATTGAAAATAACATATAATCATGTGGTAATTATAGATGGGTTATCAGTTGGTTACGACTTAGAATCTTAAATGAGGTTTGAGATAAGTCGATGGTTATTCTCATTTTATGGAAAGGATTTAGTTCAGTGTGGGCATTCTGGCCATGATCAAGCATCCCACATTTCCTTATAGTTGATTGAATAAGGAGTGTAGATTTTTTAATCACCTTCGTAAGATAATTTATAGGCATTGAATAAATCTATTTTTCTAAGAAGTGTTGCATAGATTAAAGTATGTATATAATAAGCACACCAAAGGGACAAAACTTTTGTAATATTATTTTGGGGAAATAATATTATGAATTTTCAATTTTCTTTTCAAATTTGTTTATGTAATTTAAACAGCAGACATATCTTTTGCTTTAAATATATTAGTGCAGCTTAATGGCTAATCGATTTAAATTTGAAAAGCCCTGCCTATATTAAAAGCATGTTCTCAATTACATACTGAATTAAATACAAGATAAGAAGATTCTAAGAGTTTGAAATTTATAGTTTCATTACTCTGAAAAATTAAATCTAGAAATGTATAAAAATTCACATTAATTATTTAGTTTCAGGACATAAATGTAAATGGATCGGAACTGAAATTCACTTCTGACTGTAAGTAATAATTACCCAGAAACACTGCATGAGCTTCATTAGATCCTATGTTTAATAAAAGTGAGGAGCACAAGGGACATGAACAAATCCACGCAAATAAAAGATTATAGTATTTAATCAGCGTAAAATGGTCACCATAAAACTTCATTAGGAACCATTTTCAAAAAACAAAATTTGGTCAGATGATCTCGAAGACGAAGTCCAATTTCCAGATTGACAGTTGCTTTGACAGTAGCTAATTTTCTCCCAGCTGCCTTTTCATGTTCTCTTTGATCGTGTAACAAAATAGTAAAGAAAAAAGAATATGGAGTCATTGAGAACATCGATGGCATTCAGTATCTTTGTTTCATACACAAGCCTTTGCAAATGACAGCAAATTTTTTTTCAATTTCTAATTTTATATGATTTATGCTATTAAATAGCATCTTTTAAGAAGTCGATTTGGCAAATGTTTCTGGTACTTAAGGGCATAAGGTGCACAGAAATTGTTATAGGCACTGGACGCTATGTTTCTGATTCTGTATGCAGCTGAATCAGAATATGCTGCATAGAAACAGGTTGGAGGCTCTGAATTTCAGAATTTGGTTGAGAATATTCTGTATATTATTAGAAAATATCGATTAGCCTTTAAATTGAATTTTTTTAATTCAGAGTATCATGCAAGTGATAGAAGGTGTATATTCTTATGAATACTTAAAGTTCACATTGTTTATATTGTATGGCTTTACAGCTGCATTATCAATGCAATAATAATAGATTATTATTATTATTTTAGTCTTTTCATGCTAGAATATATATTACTTTATAATAAGCATCAATTTTAAACATTATTTAACTATCAGTTACCAAGTGCACATTCTGCAAGTGCTTAGACAAAACCTATAATATTTAATTTAAAAATGGTCTCCACTCTATCCGTAATCTTCATTACTTTGGGGAATATATGAGTATTATATGTCTGATTACAGTTCAGCTCTATAACTTTCCAGTAACTTACTAATCCCGTACATTAAAATTTAGGTAACTCAAATAGGTTGCACAGATTCTATAAGAAATAACTAATTACAAAGGTAATATTATGACAATGTGTATAAACTTTAGTCATTGAAAAATGCACCAGATTTTTGGAATGTAAAAAATATTGCATAATTACATAAACCTAATAATTTTTAAGCAAATTGAAAGCAGAGTAAATGCTTAAACATCGAATTCAGACAATGTCCTCTAGTTTGCAGAATCTTTTAGGACAATTAAATGAGATGTCAATTATCACATACTTTTGTATTTTTCTAATATTTTTCATTAAAAACAGGATTTTAGTAAGAGTAACTTCAAATGGCAAAATGTCAATGTATAAACCTCTGACAGTTAAATAAACCTACGTAAATATATGCATATCTTTATATACACATATATGTGTGTATATATCTATATAATATGATGACAGATATTATGTCTTTTCAGTAATTGAAAAATGTAATAAGTTATTTCAGAGTAATTATGGGAAAAATCAGTTACTTATTTTAATCAAAATGTCTTGTCATGTCGGTCCCCATCCCATTTTTTCTAACTTGCTCTATCTCTTACATTTGCACTTCGGATAATTTTAATTTCTCCCTCAATATGTATGTTTTTGCTTGAAAGTTATAACTTACATATATTTATGTATTTAAATAAATATTATAAATATTAAACATATATATAAAGAATATATTCTATATTATAATTAGGGTATAATTACATGTACTATAAAGTACAAAGTATATAATTACTATCGAATATATTAGTGTGTGATCTTCGGAAACTATTCAAATATTTATAATTGTATTTTCTTGCCACATGGCAATTCCGAAGTCAAATATCACCCCTTCTCCCAGCGAATAATTTTTTTCGTTTGCTAAAGCAGATGCATACTAGCTCTATTTTGGTTCTGACAAAGCTCTTTAAGCAGGCTATGGGCTATGTTTCATGGGCTACAGCACACCTTATCCACGTCTTCACATACAGGAAGATATCCCAGAACAAGCCTTCGCAGGCAACCTGACAAAACTCTGTGCTATTGGTTTGTGAAAGAAAAGAGCTCAGTGCCAGAAGTTAAAATTCCGTTTTCATACACATATATCAGAAGCCTAAATTTGTAAGAGGAATTGCTGGCTTACAGATGGAGAAAAGATCATGCCATCCAAATATTTAGGTCTCACTGTTTTCCCTTCAGCTTTACATACTTGCTTATTCAAACTCTTTTTTTTCTTAAATGTGTGCAGTCAACTTGAGCATCGTCCTTTAATAAATGTCAAGTGGATTTATTCTCATTGTTCACTCTTCTGAAGCGCCCTGCTTTCCACATGTCCACTAATGCAGAGGGAATAAATATAACTTTTCTTGATGTAAAAACAATAATTTAGACTGAAAGATAAGAAATTTTGATAAGGTGATTAGAGTGTTTAGCAATTTTTGTTTTCATTTTGAATGATAACATTCTCTTATATGTGTGTGTGCGTGTGTGCGTGTGTGTGTGTGTGTGTGTATTTTCATTGTGAAAATACTGAAAACTGCCAATAATATTGAACAATTTGTTATTTGTTCTTTGATTTAGCGTTATTTTTGCCGCATAGTTATTTTAACTATAAGTAGTGAAATTTGTTGATATGTGTACTTATAACTTTATTTTGTTTTCTATTAAGACAATGCCCTCCTATTCCTGAGGTTTACTGAATTTTCATCTTTTAATCTTTCATGATTTTATATTTTTATCTCTTTTAGTCCTCTGCCATTCGATTAGTATCTGTTGAAGTGTAAGCTTAACATTTGTTCCATACCATACATTTAAATTGTAATGGAGAAGGTTTTGTGATAGGAACTGAGGACCCTGAAGTATCTATAAATGTTTTTTCCCATTCAACTCGAAACCTTTTGGAGAAAACACACGTAATACACCAATTTACCCAATAGTTAACGGATGCCGAACGTGATAATTTCTCATACTACTGTTTTTAATGCTTAATATTTACTAAGTGCTTCCTATAAGCATCACAGAAGAAGGAATTATTATAATCTTGACTAATTTATAAGTTCAATTTTGGATAGGTTATTTGATATGCTTATGAGAAGTTTAAGAAATGTCCTAGAGGAGTGTGCTGGTAACCTTAGCAAGAAACAATCTCACCGGAGTGGTAGTCAGAATACAAATTAAATTGAATGGAGGAGGAAGTTGGAGATGAAAAATACAAACAGAAAATATATAAAAGTTAATAAACAAAAATTTAAAATAAATGAGAGAGAGTGCGAACTGAGGAAGAACAGAGTCAAGGGGATGTCTATATTAACATGGGAAATAATTTAACGTGTTACAATATTGAAATGAGGAGTCCAGTATAAAAAGACAAATGGGCATCCAGAGACTGTGAGAGGAAATATAACCAGACTGCTGAGAAGAAGAAGGGGATGTGATAAAGGCAGAGAAAAAGGAATTGGCTATAGATAAATCCAGAGGCTTTTATGTGTTGGGACAGTAGGGAATGAGATCCAGGTAAATATACATTTATTAATTTGGTGGTGGTAAGTGAGAGCCTTTCCACCAGATGACTTATTTCTTTTCTTTAAAGTGGATCTGGGGTCATTTGTTAATGAGCTTGAAACAAAGTCAGAAAGTATAAAACGGTGATTGAGGAGAATCAGAGAGTAAACTGACAAAGGAAATAGTAACTCTGCTGATCAAATCCAAGAAGGGAATGGTACCTGGAGTTCAGAGAGGTACCATTCTTCTGGGCAGTGTGTTTACGTCTGATAGGACTCAGTTACCTTGGAGAGGTGCAAGAAATAGACCTGGTTTCAAGCAAGGTTAGAATTCTGCAGGACAGGGGAAGTGAAGTGGTTGGGGCATTTAGAATTTTGTCAAGAGGATATCAATAATGACATTAAAGGGTGTGAGTAGTAGACGGGCGAGGTGAGCCTGACCCCGAAATAGCTTTTAACGTTCATTTCCTTAACTACACAAATCATAATTTATAACAAAAATGATGTTTTAAGAAGGACTTGGCAAATTGAAATAATTAAAAACCACAAGAGAAGGACTAAGATAATCTTGTTATGCTTATCTATGCATGAACAAATTCAAGCAAAATGTCCAGAAACCTCCTTGGGAGAAATTGGGAGAGTCTGTTCCCCTGCTCTTTAAGAAAGCCTATGGCTATTTAACATTGGTGTGAGGATTGTTCATCTTTTATAATATGCTCTAACCTTTCCTTTGAGGAATTCTTTAGATAGGAAGCTGTAAATAGAGTGCTTTAATTAAGTCATCTTTTCTTTATAGCTCTGCTCTTATGTTTGAATCTATCAGCTATAATGTAGCTAATTCTGTGAAGAATCAGTTATACTGTAAAAATGTTAAGAATTTTCCCTTATTCTGCATCTTTTAAATATATACGTTTGAAGAGGAATAGTTTATCTGCATACCAGAGCCGAAATTCTGACTCTAACATTTATCAAATTTGTATCAACTACCTTAAAAAAGTTGGCATTGATAAAGTACCAATAAAGTAATTCAATATGGTGAAGTGAGTGTGTGTGTGTGTGTGTGTGTGAGAATGTGCTTAGGTGAATTCAAACAGATTCAAGCCCAGCAGTATACAAGAGTCCAGTAGTAAATTAAATATAATGGTTGTGGATTAAATAAATACCTGGAGGCACCCAAAATTTAAAGTTCGAGACAGCAAAAGGCATGATTAATGTGAAGAAAGAAATAACTATGACTTCAAACTACCAAGCTTTGCAAGAATGTTACGAACTGCAATTTTTTTTTTTTTTTTTTTTTTAATGAAGGGACAAATGTGGGAAGAAATGTTACTCTTGCTTTGTAGTGGAAGTAGTTGTGAGGCAGAGCGTGAATCCTGGTTAAGTGCTATCCAATTACTGTCAGTAATTCCCACCACTAGCCAGAAAGTGTTGCCTTAATCATGTTCATTTTAACAATGATGAAAATACATTTCTTCTGCTATGAAAACGCAAGCCTTTTTTCTATGAGTAATTTTGGATAGTAATGTTTATTGCAAATGACAAAGATAGAAAATTTGCTGAGAGACAAAAGGATTCTATAAACATTCTTTTCACTGCCTCACACTTACCCAATAGAAGTAAACATAAAACAGGTTGCAAAATAATGACAAAAATAAGTTTTAGTTAGATTAAGGAATTTTATTTTATAGTGCTTCAAAAAATAACTTCGGACAACTTAATGATTATGGAAAGAGAGAGTTTCTTATGAAAGAAGCAAGAATGCGTTTACCCGATGTCTAGGGAGAACGTCCCCTAACCTAGTACGCAATAAAATAATTCAAGGTGAAGCAAAACAGGTCCGGGCAGAGAAAACCAAACAAGAATGTATTGTGACATGAGAACTTTGTAGGGCTTTCTGAGATATGAAACAGACTGGATAAAACAAATGAAATGTCTCACAGTCTGGTTTACTATCTAAAGGGGTGAGGCGAGGGGGGTGGGAACTGTCAACAGTAAGGGAAAATATCACCAAATGTCAGAACTAGAACTCCTACAAAACAAAACAGAACATTTTCCTAGAGATAAAGACCGCTGCACAAACCTATTGGAACTCTATAAATCAAATTCATGAAACAGGGACACCTCAATAGGCTAGAATGTCAACATTAATAAACAGAGTCAAATAGAACTACCGCGTTAGAGTCATAATGGAAAACAGAAGAGAATTGGAACTACAATTTCTAGCGGCTAGGTTTCGCAGCAATATATATGTGGTGGTTCTAGAAGGTGGTAGTAGTGAACTATAGTATGAGGAAGAAGAACGAAGGCATTAGGAAAATAAGTGGGTGCGCAGGATAGAAAAAGTATTGATCTATAGATGCTGCAATTTTTTTTTAAGCATGAGCAACTGTGAATAATAGCTACCATGTATTGTGGCTGATTGTATGCCAGAAACTCTGTTTGCAACTTACAAGATAATTTCACTTTATTCTCACAATAATTTTAGAAATATGTTGCTACTCTCCTTTAGAGAGCAGAAGGCTGGATCCAAAAGCATATATTAATTGACCAGCATCACATAGTATCTAAGTACCTAGAGTATGATTCCAGCCAGCACATAGTATTTTGATATGTGATGCGTTCAGTCATAGTCTTACATGGTAATTCTTCTCCTCTAATTTACTTAGGTAGCGAGATTGTGAGTTCGTACTCAGACAATAAAAAAAAAAAAAAAAAAGATTGCCCAAATATTTCATTGTATCACAAAGAACACAATGAAGAATTGGTATTTTTAGATAAACAAAGTACATTTTCATATTAAATACTTAGAAGATAAGTCCACCTTGCAATTGTGAAAGTATGAGTGTGATACTGAGATTCTCATTTGGTAATAAACTGTATATGGTAAAAAGTTACCATTTGGACAATTCGATCCTAGTGGAAAATTACTTTGGTCCCTGTAGAATGACTGATGATTTAGTCACAAATAATTTAATCTGATTGTGTAATATTAGCCTGTGAAACCATAGAAAATATTTGTTAAATATTAGGGTTTTGTTTTAGTCTGGCTGTTGCCAAGCTATTATTTCTGACAATAATTAGTCAAAAGTTCAATTGCTTAAGGCTTCCTTATAATAAAACCATGTCATCTGCACAGAGAGAGATGATCGTCTTTTAATTTATGGTGCTAGAAAGGGCTGCATCGTAATGATCTAAATCAGTAGATAAGTTATCCAACTTTTCTTCTGCCTCGGACTGATCGTATTCGCAACATAGTCTCATAGGTGACATCGCTCACTGCATAGAATAATCCTAAAATGGGGGAGAAGTAGGAGGGCGTAGTGCTTCTCAGATCAGGCTGTTCATCATCGTCACTAATGGAATCAATAACAATACAGTTATTAGAGTTCTGATTTAGCGTAGCATAGCCAAGGAGGACCTGGGCATATAATATGTTTGTAGAACTCTATTTGATTTGGAAGCGTAAATGGCCTTAAAAACTAATATCCACAGAGGATATAGAATCTTTGACGTAGAAAATAGAAGTTAGAAGCTGTTTAAATACACAAAAAAAGTATCGATAACAAAAACTCCAAAGAGAATTCTTATATACTACCTGAACTGAGATTTCCACAATGGCTCATCAAAATGCTGGATGATAAATGTATTTGTAGACCTTGAATTCCGGATCTATGCATGTATACGCACATTTATCTTTCATGCCCAAATTATTTGAAATTGCACAAAAAATAGAAAATTTAATTACATGACAGCCTTGAAATAAAAACCTTGCAACCTCACTAAGCAAGAGAGATGACCTCTGAGGGATTTTTCCCAAAAGAACCTTGGAAGTGGGGCGAGAGGGGCGATGACATCTCAGACTTGGGAGCGAGAGCGGACGGACTCAGGGAATAATTTCTGCGTGAAATATAACGCAGTCGTGCCAGGTCCTGCCACAGGAGAGGCCAGTTGCGGCCTGGCTTCCTCTCTAAACACAGCCTGTTTTGATCATGGGGAAGTCGAGCTGTTCTGAGGAAGTGGAACATCTATGGCGGTGATTCTCCACGCGGGCATGTGTGTCTAGAGAGAGCGCCTGGGAAGGGCCCTTACACCTTGCAGTCAATCTCCTCTCCCTCATCCCCCCCGAAATAAATAAACCCACCAGAAAAACCAGAACGAAAGCTGTCCATGTCATCAGTTGCTCAGGCCAAAAGTCTAGATCAGCTTTGATCTATCATTTTCCCTCACACCCTCCAGACACTCAATTCATCAGACATTCTTTCGGGCTCTAAACGCCACATTTGTCTCGCGCTCCTACGACTTCTCTTCATTTCCACAGCTACCCCCCTACTCCGTGTCAGCGCCGCTGGCCTTATCGTTGGCACTCTCGTTCCACTGCAAACTAATCTCCACACAGCTTCCATAATGGTATTTTAAAAACGTGAACTCAGGTCGTGTCCTTTATTTGCTTTAAGCCCTGTCATGCCTCTCCTTGAAACTCGGATAAAAACCAGACTCCTTTCGGTGGCCTAAGAGGTGCTGCGTGTTCAGGCCTTCACTTCTCACTTCGTTCCTGGCCTCCCCCAGAGCAGAGATTCTTGACCTTTGTGCTACATGATTGTCCCAGGTGTATAACTCAAGATAGGACATGTCCTCTTTGATTATACAATGTTAAATGGCATTTACGAACCTATAAGTAAACATAATTTATGTAAACCCGTGATACCCCTCTGCTCAAGAGAAATATGTTATCTTTTAAAAATTATGAGTAAAATATTGCAGTGTCTTAGACACAGAAAATCATTACTAGATGGAAAAAAAATACTTTTTCTCTTGTTTTTCAGTCTCTGTGTTTTACTGAGTATAATTCCTAGAGGGAAGAGCAATGTTAAAAGCAAAAAAAGTTTTTATTCCCAACTTGTGGTAAAATAATCCATCATTGAACTAAAGATAAGCAAAGAAGAAACAGAAATACTAACTCCTTGATGAGAAATGTAAAATTAATAACTCAACAATTTCCATCTACTTTTCTATAGTGAATGATATATATCTGAGATGATAAACTAGCTTGAGCAAGTATATTCTTCTCATATTGAAATAAACATGTATGGAGAAATCCATATTTTCTGTGGATGATATTTTGGCAAATCAATAGAACTGTGTCTGGAAGGAAAACTTTGCCAATTAGAGACAGAGATGTTTATTATTATTGTTTCAGCAGAAATCCCAGCTATGAGAATCCAGCTATAAGGAATTCTTTTTCCTTAAGGAAAATTTTTTCTTTCTGTTTTTAAAACTTGTATAAAAGAAAGTTTGGTCTAGATCCAAAAATTAATGGGGAAATTACCCTTGGGTAACTGGTAGTAGATAGCATAACTTTACAATCTGGTAACTCTAAATTTCACACATAATTGCAGCAGTGAGAGTTGGAACACAGGTTGAAGACATAATGAAATTACCATGGGGAGGAATCATCTAATCAACAGAAATTTAGCAAGAAGTTATAGTTATATTGATGCCATCCAAAAAGCATGCAAATAATGACAGGGAAAGCTGTAGGGAATTTAACAATAAATTCTATACAGATGAGAAGGGATGATATAAAATAGAACTTGTAGTATGATCAGTGGCCAAGAAAAAAGTGTTCCTAATTTTTTTTAATGAAAAAATACATCTGTTTGAACTCTAACACATTTCAAAATCTATGAAATTATAATCTACTTAGGAAATCACCTGAGATTATTTTAAAACTGATCTACTAATCTCACTATGTTAGAAGGATATTAATATAACAGAAAATTAACTTTACCAAAAAATCTTGAGAAACCAAACACTACATCTATATTGAAAGTACTATAATAATAATTTTACCTATTACTTTATTAGACCACTACAAGAAATTTCTCAAAAACTATATTAAATATTTAAATTATACATCATAGCTGAATTTAAAAAATATGTAAAACTATTTTCTTGATTTTAAGGAATTTTGTATTTTCAGACACAACTCTGATATATGATTCCTTTATAAAACCTTTAACTTTACTCAGAAATGACTATGAGTCTAACAATTATTTTTGGAAACCCTCATGCCTCCTCTGTACTGAAGAAATGCATGCTTTTTTAGCAAATGCCATATAAAATAGAAATGAGATATAAGTTGATTATAGTAGCTCAGTGTTAAGTTAGATTATTACGGGTTGACGTAGTCAAAAGTTTAGCAGAGAAAGGGTTGTGCTCACCTTAAACGAAAGAGTTTATCAGAATTTAGCACTATGTTTGAGAAGGAGAAACAGGATGTTTAGAGAGGCGGGAATTAGCATAGCATATGTAGGAACAATGAGGAATTAGGATGGACAAACAAGGATTTATATAGAAAAGACTAGTCAGTTTTTAATAGAGAAGTAAAATTGTTTAGGCTTAATGTAAAAGAAATTAGGGAGCTAATGTGTCTGACTTTAATTTTAAATGCTGGATAAGGACATAATGTAGATGTTATTTTAGGAAGATTAATCTTGAAACAATATTCAGGCTGACTCTAAGAAAAGAAAAGAAAATCACCAGAAAATGCTATAAAAAATTCCTATTTTGATACATGCATACCTCAGACATTGTGGTTTTGGTTCTAGACCACCACAATAAAGCAAATATCACAATAAAGCAAGTCACACACATTTTTTGGTTTCCTAGTGCATATATATTGCGTTTATATTTATATTATATTGTAGCCTATTAAGTATCCAGTAGTGTTGCATCTGAAAAACCAATGTACGTACCTTAATTTTAAAATACTATATTGCTCCGTCTACCTCTCCCCTCCCCTCCTCCCCCACCCCCTACCCTCTGGTAACCACTAGTCTACAGTCCATGTCCACGAGTCTCTGTTTGTCCTGTTCATTTGTTGCTTCGAGGTTTATATCCCACATATAAGTGATATCATGCAATTCTCAACTTTTTCCGTCTGGCTTATTTTGCTTAACATGATTATCCATGTTGTCGCAAATGGCAGTATTTCATCTCTTCTTATGGCTGAGTAATATTCCATTGCGTATATGTACCACAGCTTCTTTAGCTAATCATCTATCGTAGGGACACTTTGGTTGCTTCCATGTCCTGGCCACTGTGAATAATGCTGCTATGAATATTGGTGTGCAAATATCTTTTCGGATATGAGTTTTCAAGCCTTTGGGGTGTAAAGGGGGTTAAATATGTGAGAACAGAAAGAAATTTTATTGTGAGAGGTGAACATACTGCGTAAATATACATACACACACATGCATATATATATGTATATATGCCTTATTGTTAAAGTGTACAGCTGAAACTTACTGGATTTCATTAACCAATGTCACCATTAAAAAATAAATTAAAAAAATATATACATATATATATACACACATATATATGTATTGGTATATATATGCAAATACTACAGGACTTAGTAAAAATGACTTAAATCCTCAGGTTGTAAGAGTTTAGCAAATGCCAAGTAAGGCAAAAACACACAACCAAAAAAGTAAAAAAAAAAAAAAATACTATATTGCTAAAAAATGCTAACCATCATTTGATCCTCAGCAAGTCATAATCTTTTTGTTGGTGGAGGGTCTTGCCTGCCGAGTGATCAGAATGATGGTAGCTGAAGTTAGAGCGGTTGTGACGATTTCTCACAGTAAGACAACGGTGAATTTTGCCACATCACTGGACTTTTCCTTTTACAAACAGTTTCTCTATAGCACGCAGTCCTGTTTGATAGCATTTTACTCTGTAGACAGAAGAACATCTTTCAAAATCGAAGTCAATTTTCTCAAACCCTGTCTCTCTTTATCAACTAAGTTTATGTAATATTCTAAATCCCTTTTTTGTCATTTCAACAATCGTCACAGCATTTTCACCAAAAGTAGATTTTATGTCAAGAAACCACTTTCTTTGCTCATTCACAAGAAATAACTCCTCAAAAGCTGAAGTTTTATCATAAGATTATAGCAATTTAGTCACATCTTCAGGTTCTACTGCTAATTCTAGTTCTCTTGCTATTTCTACCATATCTGTAGTTACTTCTTCCATTGAAATCTTGAACCCCTCAAAGAAATCTATGAGGGCTGAAATCAAGTTCTTCTAAACTCTTGCTTATGTTAGTATTTTGAACTCTTCCCTTGAATCCCAAATATTTGTAATGGCATCCAGAATGCTGAATCCTTTCCAGAAGTTTTCGTTTTACTCAGGGTTGCCACAAACCTTCAGTTTGAAAACATAACAGAACAACAAAATAAAACAAAAAAAACACATAATATCTGTGAAGCACAGCACAATAAAGTGAGATATGCCTGCGATTTTAATGTAAGAGTATGAGCACCTACTTTCCACACAGATAAAATATAGAGGAGTTACAAACCAGGGGCCAAATACTGTTCAGACCTGGACCGAGTCAACAGGGAGGTGCATGGTATGTAGAGAATTTGAAAATAATAAAACTGAATAAAAGTTTGTTTTCTTCTAAATGTCAGTGATAGAATACTTTTTTTTCTGAAAAAAAATTTTTTTTGACCTATGTGTTAAATGGTTGCCTCCATTAGTGAGTTTTAATCACATATATAAAAGCCTTAGTTATTTTAATTACTTTTCATTTAATAAGCATTGTGTCTGCAGGAATGTTACTGCAAAGAGCTCCCAGTTAACTTTAAAATTAACTTCCAATGCATGCGACCTCAGGTATATCAGTTCATTTAAAGAGTCAGTTCATGAAAATTTGGAATCCTTTGAACTTGTTTCAAGTAGGGTTTATTTTTCAAGTCCTGTGGTATTAGATATTTCTTCCATAAAAAGCAGTAAGTTTGAAATAATCAAAGAGGGTACAGTAATTTTAAAAATAAACAGGATTTAAAGCATTTTATTTCTGTTATATTTACTTATTATTAATTTGTATATTTTCAAATGACATGGTTATATATATATGAGGTTCATTAGAACATAGTTACATTTTTTCTGGTCATTGTTATTCTTTTAACTTAAGATAATAATATTTCTATATAGAAAAGGTGAGCATTAGAAAATAGTACACTTCAGGTGTTAAATCTGTTATGTATGCAATAGAGATAAATAATAGAATCACAAGCATGGCACAGATCAGCCATTCAAAAACACTCAAAGATAGAGCACATGAATCATGTGGATCAGTTTCAGACCTGAGAACAGATGAGTTATGAGGGCTAGAATGTGTATTTTGAAATCAGATTATTCTTTTCTCTGGGTTTACCAATAGGTCCTTTCTGAAAATTACAATTTATTTTTTAAATAAAAATGATATATGTTTAAGAGGTACAAAATGATATATATATATAGTGAATATAGCTTGTTCATTCTCAAGAATCCTTTGTGCGGTCTTTCATGGTTCCATCTGAATTTTAGAATTGTCTTTTCCGTGTTTTCGAAATTGCCATTTTTTGACAAGAATCGTATTGAATCTGTACATAGTTTTGGCTATTTATAAACGCTTTAACACTGCGAATTCTTCCAAACCATAAACATAGAATTTTTTTTATTTTGTCTACTCTAATTTCTTCCTTCAATGTTTTATATTTTTCAGTGTACAGATCTCTCATCTTGGTTAAATTATTCTTGACTATTTTATTCTTTTTGATGCTGTCACAAATAGGATTGCCGTCTTGATTTCCTTTTCAGATGGATTGTTGTTGGTATAAGGAAATAGCAGATTTTCATATATACATTTTGTATACTGCAATTCTACTGAATTTATTTATTAGTTTTAATGGTTCTTGTTGGGTTCTTTAGTGTTTCTATATATAAGATAAAGCCATCTGAAAAAACGTGATTTCATTTCTGCTTTTTCTATTTGAATGTCGATTATTATTTTTGTCTGACTGCTCTTTCTAGTACTTTCAGTACATTGTTGAATAGACGTGTCAAGAGTGTGCATCCTTGCCTTGTAGTGGATCTGAGATGCAAAGCTTTCAGTTTTCCCCCATTGATTATGATATTAGCTATGAGCTTTTTTTTTTTTTTTTTAATTTTAAATTATTTTTTTATGGTGACATTGGTCAACAAAATTCAGTGTTTCAGCTGTACACTTTAAAAAAAAAAAGGCATATATATATATATATTTACACTGTATATTCACCTCCCGTAGTTAAATTTCTTTCTGTCACCATATATTTGACCCCCTTTATCCAGTCTACCTACCCCTCCCGCCACCCCTACCCTCTGGTAACCACTAGTCTGTAGTCCATGTCCATGAATCTCTGTTTGTTTGTCCTGTTCGTTTGTTGCTTTTAGGTTTATATCCCACATATAAGTGATATCGTGTGATTTTCAATTTGACTTATTTCACTTAGCATGATTATCTTGAGGTCTATCCATGTTGTTTTTCTTAAATGGACTTGTGTTAAGGTAACTTCCTTCTAAATCTGTTTATTGCGAGTTTTTCTCATGAATGGATGTTGAACCTTTCCAAGTGCTTTTTCTGCATCTATTGAGATGGTCATGTGGTTTTTGTGTTTCATTCTCTTAATGTATATCACACTGATTCATTTATATACATTAAACCAAGAGGGATCCCAAGGATAAGTCTCATTTGATTATGGTGTACAATTTTTTTGATGAATTTGATTATTGTTGAATATGAGAATATTTGCAGCTATACTTATCAGAAATATTAGCCTGTAGATTTATTTTTTTGTAGTTTCTTGTCTGGCTTTGGTATCAAGATGATGCTGGCCTCACAGAATGAGTTTAGAAGTATTCCCTCCAGTTCTATTTTTTAGAAGAGTTTAAGAAATATTGGTATTAATCTGTTTTTGAATGTTTCTTAGAATACAGCTGGGAAGCTATCTGGTCCTGGGCTTTTATTTGTTAGGACATTTTTTATTACTACTTAAATCTTGTTTGATATTGATCTCTTCAGGCTTTCTATTTCTTTTTGATTTAGTCTTGGTAGGTTGTATGCTTCTATAAATTATCCATTTCTTCTAGGTTATTCAATTTCTGTGTGGCTGAACTCATCCCAGTACTTAGCTTAGATTTGACTTCCTCAAGTTCTCTGTGTGCAACTCTAAAGGAGTTTTCCCAGTTACCATCTATCCCAACGCCTGATTTATTCTCTAGACTTCTTTTCTGTGTAATTCAGTTAACATTACTTGAAATTATGTTATTTTCTTACGCATATACTCCTATTAGAATACCAGGTTTCTTTTCCTGTCCTGTTCACTTTTGTATTAAAAAAACAAAAACAAAAACAAAACTAGAACGTGTTTAATATATATTTTTAGAAGGAATAAGAAAATAAATTTTTATTTATATAGTTAATATTTATACAATAATTATTAGTTATCTTCATACTCAAAATGTTTTCAACTAAAGACAGTTTTTAAAACATTGAACATCTCATAAATTTTAAAAATAACCACTCTTTCTGAGCACTAGAAGTGCTACAATGTGAATTGCCATTCAGATTCTTCACTTCCTGTGTAGAAGCTTCGGGCGATTCTTTATAATATTTGCATCGATTATTGCATCCATTGATTATTGCATTAATAATTAAAATATGGTATCTCATATATGATCCTCACAATACTCTGCTGTTATCCTGTAGAGGAGATAGTTACAGAGAAGATGTTGTAAAGCTTTCCTTCTCCATTCAGTCCGAGAATAGGAAGACTGTAACTGGTCTTAGAGGAACCGAAAAGTAGAGGAAAGTATATTGTTAATAAATTTTGTAATTAAGCTACTTTTAATTTATTGCTGCCACCATAAAGGAACACATGAAACTTTCTAAGTTTTAATTCTGGGTGACTTGGTTCACTCAAATTGTCTCTAGTGCATGGTGACTTTTGTAAAATTCCTCATGAGAAAATCAGTGAAAAACAGACCCGTGATCATGGCTACTTCTCAGAGAGAGGATGCATCTTCTCTAGATATATACTATACATACGCTATTTCTCTATTGTGAATACTTCACTGCAGAGCATGAGTTTGATGAAAGGATTTAAAAGAATTCCAAAGAGAGGAAAATGCGAAAGCCTCTCATTAAATTCTCATACATATGTATTTTTACCATCTACTTTTACAGTATACACATTGACTGTATTAAAATTGTTTTATGTCAATATCTGCCTAAGCTAATATGACTGCTCTTAGAAATGATCAAACTGAGATGTATGAATATTAACCTATTTGCAAATGATAACGAGAATCGGACCAAGGCTTTCCCGTGTTCCAGGCAGGACTATCATCAAAATGACGTTTGTTACCACGTAAATATTATGCATTACTCTGTTACGTGTGTACAACTGAACCCCTTGCTTTCTCTTTTGCTTTCTATTTTAGCAGTTGTACTTCAAGTGAAAAAATCAAACATGTCTCTTTATTCAATTTTCCTCACTGTCAATTCTGTCAAACTGAGAAGATAAGAAAGAAAAACAAAGAAAAAATGCAGCATATTTTGATAGGTCTCTTTAGAATAGACATGACAGCTGTCTAATTATAAGACATTGAAATGCAATGAAGTCCTTACGCAGACAGCTACCCTATCTGCCCTTAGCAATCTTCTCTTGTCCTTCCTGTCATGCTGGGCATTAAGGAAAACTTCTTGAATATGATCCCACTGATTTGGAATTTGTAAGATTAAGGCATAAGCAGCACAGTATTTTTTTAAATGGTGCGCGACAAAGTATATAGGGTCTTGTTTGGAGATGAAATGTAGTCAAATTAACTTTTCAAACTAAAGAAAAAATGGCACTTTCATGTATTTCAGTAAGTTCTCTCAATAATTTTATATCCTATATGTTAGTCTTTTTCTAGTAATAATTATACTTTTATGTAGCAGTGTAATGAAATATACCTTAATAGTTATAGTATATATTTATATAAATTATAAACTTAATTACGTGTTAGGTTTTTCTCTGTGTGTGAATGTTCTTTGCCAGTTATTTCCGTCCATTATGATTGGTGCTTGATATGTTTCTCAAATATGTAGAACAATACTGTATGTAAGTAAGATGAATCAACAGATGGTTTAAAAGTTGAACTGGAACAAAATTGTACCCAAATTTACTCCTCTAATTTTGAAGAACTGAGAACAAACACTGTTATCGCCAACATTACTCGAGTTTCTCCAATATCAAGTCTAATTAACGCCAAAGAAACTACAATCATAGTTTCTGTTTCAATGCTAATTTTTGTAGCTTAAGATCATTAGAGGCCACACTTTAAAAAGGTTGAATACAAAATCAGCAAGTTCAATATCTATATATATAGATATCTCAGTGGAATCAAATAGCCCAGAAATGTCTATATAGCTCTGTTTTTATGCCATTACTGTACGATTTCGATGATTGTAGTTTTGTCGTGTCGTTTGAAATTCGGAAGTGTGATACCTCATTCTTTCTTTCTTTCCTGAGGTTTCCTTGGCCATTCAGGGCCTTTTGTGGTTCCATATAAGTTTTAGGATTAGTTGTTCTGGTTCTGAGAAGAAGGCTATCGCTATTTTGTAGGAACTGCACTGAATCTGTATATGGTTTTGGGTGGTAAGGACGTTTGAGCAGTATTAATCCTTCCAATCGACGAGCAGGGTATATCCTTCCATTTCTTTGTATCCTCTTAATGTCTTCAGTGTTTTACGGTTTTCAGGGTTCAGGTCTTTTACTGGTTGAAATTTATTCCTAAGTATTTTATGCTTTTTGTTGCAACTACAAATGGGATCTTTTTAACTCCTCCTTCTGATAGTTTCTTCTTGGTGCAGAGAAATGCAACAGATAGATCTCTATTGATTTCGTATCCTGCAAATTGATAGTTTTCATATTGAGCTTGATTTTTTTACAATTTAACCAGAATATTTTTTTGATATGGGACACATTTTTATGATAAAATTTTTACCTATGACAACATTTCATATCCATCGTGAGGCGTACAGTAAAGTAGTTCAAATTTGCTTTTGTAAATTATGTTGTGTGATAGATATGCCAGTTATAGTTGAATATAGTTGAATCCTCATTTATTTCATCTTATAGACTCTGGAAGATTTCTAACTTATAATACAAGGCTAACTGAATTTTTACAATATGATGAAAATTTCAAATGTCAGCTTAATGTGTAAAATAGTATGTACTCTTTTAAAGTTATTTTAAGGAGCTGCATAATAAGTTAAGCTTTGTTTTATCTCACTCCCTATACAAAGGAGGACATAAAAAATGTCCTCCTTTGTATAGGGAGTGAGATAAAACAAAACAAAACAAAACAAAACAAAAACTTCATTTCTCCCTAGATAGCTGACTTCTTATTGAATTCAGCCAAACAGAAAATCAGGAGCGA
Organism: Rousettus aegyptiacus; assembly: GCF_014176215.1. NCBI lineage: Eukaryota > Metazoa > Chordata > Mammalia > Chiroptera > Pteropodidae > Rousettus > Rousettus aegyptiacus. The sequence goes on along the minus strand of NW_023416291.1, from coordinate 50,153,081 downwards.
GACTGCAGGACACGAAGACAGGAAAAAGTACTGGCTTCTTCGTGTCTCGTATCACCTCAGCAATAGCTTTCTCTCTCAACAGCAGTTGGTTTAGTTTCCAGGTTCTAAATACATGGATAGAGCTGCCCTTATCACGGAGTAAAGTTTGGATGAATGAAGCACCTGGAATTGCATTCAATGCTTTATTTATTTAGTTGATTTAAACTTGGGTTTGCAATAATTGAAATACAATAGAAATTCAAAGGCAGAAAGAATTTCTTTGAAAGAAAGGAATGTGGGAGTGCATTTATCATGTGCGACCTGCCTACCATCCTCCATTACACTCTTAATAGGGCCTAGAAGACACTCCATTCACCAAGACATTGATAAATACATTAGTGGAGGGGACGCCAGAATACTTGAAGATCTTCGTGGTGGTGGTGACAGCCCTCTGTAGGCTGGATGTGACTAGGGGAAAAATCGCCATTAAGATGACTCTCCTATTTAGTAGAGATGATAGTGAGGATCAAGTGGTCAGACTCAACCCTTATAGACAAGGTATCGCAATTTCCATATAATGCATCAGGGACACAATGGTGCTCAGAATGTTTTGATCTCCTGGGACTCTTGGTAATGGTTAATTGAATATGGTGTCCTTAAGAATAAAACAGATTGGCAGCCTACTAAAATATTTCTCAATTTCCAGAACAGAAAATAACTCCAGGTACAATGTCAGAAACCTAACTGGAGCTGTCAGAGGAGAATCATAGCTCCTCACGATGTTTCCATAACTAAGTCACTTCACAGGCTGGAACTTTTCTATTGAGGAGGAAGTCGTTCGTATCCCCAGAAAGTTTCAGGTTCTATCACATGATGCAGTATTTTCTTCCAATCACTGATGAATGTATGGTGCTATTTCTTCCTGACTAAATACATGAGTCTAGAAAACTAGGAATCAGAGGGGGATTGGCAACCTTTAGTATTATTTCTCATGAATCACTCAAAAACTTTACGCTTCTAACATTACAGTTTCTAATTCTGTGGTCCTCAGGAGCACAACTGGCGTCAGCAGCGTCTGTGTCTTGTCCTTAAGCCGGGCAGGGACATGAGTATCGTACAGTTCCCTCCCTTCTCATTTCTCCTCTTCTTATCAGCTGTGTGTATCCTCAGCCTCCCCGCTGCCTCCCACCCTTCCCCGCCCACGGCAGGTGAACCAGGCTTAGCAACCGCACACAACACGTTCTGGAGCAGGCCTCCAAAAGGGTCCCCAAGAACACTGTCCTGCTGATAGCCACACCTTCCTGTTGTTTCCTCCCACGTTGTGTCGGACTTGGTCTGCGTGACTAAGAGAATGCGGTAGAAGTGATGGCATGTCACTTCTGAAAAGTCCTCGTGGTTCCTTGCTTGCTCTGCCAAGGCGTCCCCACTCAGCCTTCACGCACATTCCGCCCCCCGCCAACAACCTCCCTGCAAACCTCCCGAAACACCCTTAACTAGGACTAGCCAACGAGGCCGATCCTGGATTCCTGTCCCTTAGAATCTGGAATATAATAAATGTTTGTTCGTTTATAATGATAAATAAGAGGGTAATTTGTTACAAAGGAAAAAAATGTGGAGCATACCTTCTAGCTTCTAACATCGAATTTTAGGTTCCAGAGTACATCCTGTAAGCTAAAGAGTGCAACAATTCGTATAGTTTGAGGATGTAAAATTCTGTCTTTACATCTGTCTCCATTGCTCTCCATAGTTAGAATAGTTTTTAGAGAGGTGGATTCAAAGAAAAGAGACCTTTTGGGTCATGTTATTAAAAGCATTAAGTATGTATTATGTGTGGCTCTCTGAAATTTCTAATAGCAACAGTTTGCATCTATTTAAGCAATGAAAATGAGGCTAAACCTTAAAAAAGGAAGAAAAATGGCATCTAGGAGCACATGGTGCTCTAAAGCTTGGTATCTTTCTCTTAAATGCATCTTATTTCCTTTTCCTCGTCTATAACTTCCTGCAAATCTTACTCTTACTGTTAATATCATATTGCTTGCTTAAATGCTAAATGCCTTCCTCTCTTCTAGCTCCTCAATTTTTAAAATTTCCTTTCAGTTCCTAAGTTCGTATTCAAGAACTGCCTAAACTTTACTTGCCCCACCCCTTTTTTTAAAAAAATAAGATTTACTTTACTGTGAAGAACTATACCGCATTCTCTTTTTTCAGCTTAAAAAGTCTTACTTTGCAATCAAAGGTCTCAGATTTACATCTTCGCTTTCTAGTCTTTTCTGAAACCGTTACCAGCCTTGGTCACTTAGCTGTAACTCTACTAAAATTTATAACAAAAAGAGGGGAAAAAATGCTTTCATAAAAGCACTAATTGGAAGAATTTTAGTGGAATAGAATTTAAAACAGAAATTGAATTTTATTTTGTTTGATCATTTTGCAAGTACTAAGATATACTTGCATCTACTTTCTCTGCAATGTGGATACATAAAAGTGTTATAATTAAATTTCTAGTACATAACTTTCTAAGAGCCAAGGCTCATTTGTGTAAATGTTTTCTCTCTTTTACTATGTTTTCTATTTTTTTGAGAATAATTATGGCTCAGCACTATAATTAATTAGTAACTTTACCCATCCAGTCCACAGATATTTACTGAGTTGAATCCCTACATCATATACTTGAATGTATTGTTTTGGATAACTAAAAAGCTGTTAGAAAAGCTTGCGTTTTAATAAAATGAAGAAAGTATGCATCCAGATAACTACTGGCATCACTAGAATTTCAGTATTCGATTTAATATATTTAGATGAATTGTGGCATAGGTCTTTAGATTTCATCGATAAAATTATATATTAATAACAAATATGTAAAAATGTCAACAATTAGTAAGAATTTTAAGTTAATTTCTCTGAGACATGCCCAGTGTTTTAACTTTCATCATTATAAATGTGAGGTAATAAATTAGTTTAACCAAGAACAAAAAAATTATTTTCTTTGTAGTATTCTCCATCCTTTCCTCCTTCCCTCCCTCCCTCCCTCCCTCCCCTACTTCTCTCTCTCTCTCCTCGCTCCCTCTTCTCCTGTTTTTATTTGAGGATTTTCATTGAGTTGAAACATTCTGAAATACTAAGGTGGAAGACTCTGTAGTTCTACTAATCCTACAGTTTATGTTTATGAGTTGACTTAAAAAGAGAAAAAAATCTGAGATTGGGAAGCAAGAGTTATTTGCAGAATATGAGAAAAGTACCATCAAGTGTATTTTAGATGTGATTTATGCGAAAAATAAATGGAAGCACTTTAAAGTATAAAATTGTTTTATGGACAGTTTAAATTTTATTTTGTGATTCTCTCCTTCAACCGACTTTTTAAATGTATGGCGTGGTGATTATAGTTAATGATACTATATTGTAACTTGAAATTTGCTGAGAGTAAATCTTAAGCATTCTCACAAAAAAAAAAAGAAAGAAAATGAAAAAAAGATAAAAAGATACATGTATATGAGGTGATGAATGGGTTAACTGACTTTTTTGTTTTATTTAAACAAATACATGTTTTTATCAGGTGATCTTTTTAAATTCCCTATCTTATATGAATAAAATTAAGTTGAGAATAAAAAAGGCAAATAACAAACCCTAAATACCTAGAAAAATTGAAATGTATCACTCAGGACACTTCACACTAAGGAAAGGAAGTCGAGGTTTTCAGCACATGTCCGGAGGACAACTAAGAAGATGGAAATTGAACGTGTAATGATGTGGCATCCAAGACTGTATTCCAGGCTAAGCATCCCTCAGAGGACCTGGCCGAATTGCCAGACGTAAAGCCCTTTTTGACACGTGCCAAAGGTCTGAATATTACACGCTTGAAAGAAGAGACAAAAAAGGCCTCAATCACTCAGGTCGAATTTCAGCTGATTCCCTAGTTGACTTGTGCATATTCGGAATAAGTATCAAATAAATCATTTCTCCCCTTCACAGCAAGCGGTAAGGGTGATATTTCCTGCTCCGATGCAAGGCTGGCCCTATGAAAAGATGTAAGAAACTGTGCAGGTAGATTGATTTATGGAATATCAAATATTCTCACTTGGCTAAACGCTTTAAGAGATTAAAGTGTGTGTGTGTGTGTAGGGGGGAGTTATATGGTTAACCCAAATTCCCACCTTTGACTTTAGAAGTCTTTGAAACAGAAAACTGACACAGTTTAAGAAATTTGATAGCATCCATATTTGTGTAATGTATATCATGTGCTGATGATGCATATTTTCATAGATTTTGAGTAGAAAAACTTAGCAATAAGTACCAAAATTTAAAGTAAAATTAACATTGTATATAATAAGATGGCTTCAAGGTTTCATTTTACATACTAAACTCATAAACATTTGTGAAATGAAGTATGCACCAATATTCAAGTCAAAAAACCGCGAACAGCCTAAATGTTCTTTAGTAGAAAAAAAGGTTAAATAAATTAATGCAAAGGTATGGGATGCAGAATTTTTTTAAAAGTACATCCATTTATATATGCTATTGAAGAAAGAATACCAAGATAGTTATTAAGTGTGATAAAAAGTGCAAAGAATGGAATACATAGTGAGATCTTTTTTCCGTGTGTGTGTGTGTGTGTGTGTGTGTGTGTGTGTGTGTATATATGCTTGCAGACATGCATTTATATATACAAGAATTACAGCTAATTGTCAAGCTTTATATATTTTGCACATGCATAGAAATTAATAGATTCATAAGAAACTGTTCTTGGTTATATGTGGGTGGTTAGGATGATTAATTTTACATTTCATTTTGTGCCACTTCTATTTAATATGATTTTTAAAATGACGTGATTGTAATAGTGAATTCTCCTCTCCCTCTTATTTACACCCTCATAACAATTAAATTCTTTGAGCCATCAGAACTAATTCTATCAGGCCCATTATCCTTGTTTACCTCAATAGAAATAAGAAGCCTGAGATTTCTAGGGGTGGACCCGCCCTATCTCTCATTCCTTTCCAAACACTAACGTATTCTAACTGTGCCCCTGCAAGTCACTGTGTATAACCAGTAAAAAGTTCTTTATCTATTCCTGTCATTCTTTCGCTTTGGTACTCAAACTGAAAGTTGTTTCTCCTGTGAAGACTCTGCTTATTTTCAAGTGGGTAGTGATTTCAGCAATGAGTACATTTGTGATATTATGATTTATAATAAGAAATAACATGTTTGGTTTTCATCCCCATTTCTGGCACAGAGCTCTTAAATTTCTTAAATTTCTTGCAATTTCCTAAGTGATGAGAGGTACAAAAGTGTCTTTTCTTATGTAAACAGGGACTTTTAGACCAGAACCTGTGATTGGGGGCAGGTTGTCAGTGAAGCAACTAGTAAGGAATCTAATCTAATCAGCAAAAAGTTTCTCTGAGTTCTGGGAGCAGCTCTGGCAAATCAATCAAACCCGAGGACGGATGTTTGTTTTTCTTTATAGTCAGTAAGTCAGAAGCAGAGGAGAAAACCTGAACCTGCAGTCGGCATCTGAATTCAGGGGTGGTAGGAAGAAAAGTCCCGCAGGACTGTATCCCTACCCTGTGGGATCTAATGTTCCAGCTCCCATTCTCTCTTCCTAGACTTTGTTCCTACTGTTCTGCTCAAGTACTTTTACATCGCTGCATTCTAGGATTCCTTCTTGGCCCGCATTTTACTGAAGCTGTTAGTTTCATTTGAAAGGCTGACCGCTTCTCTTTTCTTAACACCCATTCTTTTCTAATCACTAAAGACTCAACTGTTATTCTTGTTGTCTTCTATCTCGCTGGCTTTTGTGTTTCTGTCCACTGACGAACACCTCCCTCTGACAATTAAACGTTCGCGTGCACCGATATTAGACTTGTTTGACTCCCAGTTTGGATGGAGTGCTCGATGGACTGCAGAATTCCTTCCCATTTATTGGCGAAGCCGAGCGTCTGTGTTGTGATGTTGCGTCTCTTTCCCCACCCCGTAGGCTGAGTTGTCTTTAATAGAGTGAGACAGGTAGTGTTGTCCCAGTTCTGAGTCGAAGCGTCAAGGGACCTTACACACTTCCGCTTTGCCTTTGAGAACAGTGTAAGCATCATGGGAACAAGGCCGGCTTAGCTGGCTGGATGAATGGAGAAAAACCCAAAACATAGCTCAATTACACCTGTTTTCCCAAATGAGTGACTAGCAACTGTCCGGTATACAAAAGAATGCCACCCTAAATAGCTGGTTCCTGACAATTGATCACAGGATTGTGAATACGTGCATCCAAGGTCAAATGAGTCTAGTTTAGATCAGCAGAATAGCCTAAGTGACCCATAGATATGAAAAAGAATAAATACGTATATTTTTTTAACCGCCTTATTAGGTAGCAGTTGTTCTAACTGCTCATCTGTGAAAGAGGAGAACAATATATGGGTAAATCCTTCACATTGATAGACTCTGAGGAAACTAGAAAAAAAATTATCTGCATGCAATAATTCATTTTTTATAGCCATTAGATAACTAAAGAGTTCTTTGCTTTGCAGGTTCTAAGACTTACTCTTTCGCCTAAGAATGTGAATAAAGGGATAAAGAAGGGTCTGGGGACACTGGAGGTTAAAGCTTAATAAGATCGGAAGACTTTATGAACTGAAACTGAGAGATCTTATTCCGTTCCATTCAATGTTTGTCTTGTAGAAAGCCTAGGGACTTAGGAAAGAGAGAGGGAGCGAGAGTGGAAGACAGAGAGAAGGTAGGGGGAGAGGGAGGGAGAGAACAGAGCAAATAGATCAGAGTTATATGAAGCAATGATTGAACTTTTATATTAGCAGCAATAGTTTTTTTTTTTTTTCTATTAAAATTGAATATGAACTTCCAGTAGCAACAGACATATCCCGCACACCCAGACCCGGATTTTATAATGTCATTTCCCAAGAAAAAGAGCCAAGGACTCCTGGGTGATTCTAGGACTGAGGCTGGACATGTTTGGGATGAGGCTGTAGCTTCTGCAGTGTCAGGAAGTGCGGAGGTGCGCGCTCACACACACGACAACACATTGACGTGAATGTCGAGGGTGACGCAGGGGCAAACTGAAACAGGTCTCAACTGCTAACACTGGAAAAACTTGAGAAAAAATAGTATCGGCTTATAACCCAAAATGTAAATAAATATCTATGAGCCCCTTATGATACAAATAATTAATTTGATAAATAAAAATAGACAAATATCCCACAGACTTCCAAATAGTTAAATAATGCATATACTCCTTTCTCAAGAAGATGGAACCCTGCGTAAGTGTGGGCTGCTTATAGTGACTTCTTCCAAAGACTAAAGTATACAAATGGATAAAGCGTTTCTTTACAGTTGAGAAACATGACAAACACAGCCTCAGGAAGATGATCAGGGTTAACATCAACACGAACGAGTCAGGTTGGTAGAATCTACTCTTGATGTGACATTGTGAACCTGGCATCTTACCTTCCTCTCAGAAAGTACACAACTCCAGACTAATCATGAGAAAAACATCAGACATGCCTAAATTGAGGAACATTCTAGAGAATATCTGATCAATACTCCTCAAAACTTTCAATGTCATCTAAAACAAGAAAATTCTGAGAAGCAATCACAACGAAAAGGAACCTAAGGATATCTGAATATTAAATGTAATGTGGAATTTTGGATAGGATCCTATCTTCACGACTTTTTAGTCAATTTAAGACTATTCAAAAATTAAAGGTTTATTTAAAAATGTTAAATGTGAAACTCAATTATAAACAAAAGTTTAAAATAATTTCCTCTATGGTCTAAACACTTCTCCATGAAACACTAAAACTTGACAGGACACAATTAAGAATTCACCGACTGAAAGAATAGTTTCTTGAGTTTCATGAAATGAGTCCAATAATGTCTAAATTCTAGTAGAAAATGATGAATTTCAGCACTCGATTTTGTTTCTTCCACAACGTATACAAGCATATACTCCAGCACTGTGCTGGCGTGGAGAAGTGTCTTACTAATCAGGAGCGAGCGTTGTTAATGTTAATTTGTACAATGACCATCACATCATGTGCCTGCATACAGGAAAACGAAGAGAATGATAAGCGGAAAGGTTGAAGTAAGGTATTACTTTATAGAATTTCATTGGTGGTCAATATGCGCCTTACATGTAAGAAACTGTGTTGAAAAGACCTGGGATTCTTTCATCCCCATAAATAATAAAGCCATATACATCACTTCTGTCATTTAGGAGAGCATAAATCAAATATTGCGCTAGAAGCATCTATATTTAAGCACTCTACCTTGTAAGATGTTACAATAGTTCCCCTATCTCCTTTTTAGTTGAGAGGATTATTCTTTGCTCTGTAATATATACTGTACCATTAAAGATGTGTATTTTTTTTCTTTTGGGGAGGATGACAAGATGGTGTTTTGATAGCAAGAAGAAAACTCGAATTGGCTAAAGCATTTTTTACAACTGTTGTGGATTGGTTTTATAACAGTACATTGGCAAATGCTATCTATTAATCCAATTTGGTTTACCAATGACAGGGAAGTGCAATATAACATTAGCAAAGACATTCGGAGATCGTTTTTGGTTCTGATAATTTTATGAGTTGGTAGAGAACTGCTGAAGGCTGTAGGCTGCACTTTGATATGATATTTTGCCATTCCATCTAGGAATAAATTCAGTCTTTTCCGACTGCTTTAGCGCTGATACGTTCATTTAAATTTAAGATGTTCTCAAATCAAACAAGCGTACAAGCAACAGTAAAATTCAACCATAAAAAATGAATTCCCTGACTGACATAAATAAAGCAACCGTGACATCTGAAGGAAACACATTCCTTAGATCATCGATGACTTTCACTTCAAAATGCTGATTTTTCCGTGTCATGATACATCTGCCTATAACGAAATATCACCCGCGTGGCGTTTCCATAGCTTGTTCTCTAGGTTAGAGTAGTTTCTTTGCTTTTTCTTTTAGTAAAATGGATCAAAGGACCAACTCAAGGAGAAATAAAAAGAAAAACACTTGCATTTAATAAGTTCATGGGTTTTTAAAACAGGCTTAGACTTTGATCATTTCTCATGTGATCAAAGAGTATTTGGTACCCTTTGAAGGGAACTGTATTGTTGTAGTTTCAATCAGATTGGGTTCCCAACTTCATTATAACAAAAAAGAAAGAAAAAATGTATTTTTACTGTACATGGAATATAGTTATATAAAACAAGCACAAACATAAAAATATATATAGTTTTAATTTAGAATATCTAATTACTACTCTTTGGTAAATAGGTGTCATTCATTACAAAAAATAGATGAAATAATTGAATTAAAATTAAGTGTATGTGATAGTATTCATTTTTCTGTGAATATTTTTAAGTAAAGCATGTTATGTCTTTTACCATATCAGCGATAAACAATAGTATCACCTGACAGTCATTTGTTACAGTAATTTTTTTAGTGAATCACTTTAGTACTATACTATATGCATTAAATCTGGCAGTTAAATATTTTTAACTTAAAACTCAGGCACTGATTATTAAGTAAGATTGTTAGATACGAATTTAATTGTTTGAGTTCTAAGTGACTCCCTAGAAAGAAGATACACTGGAGAGGAAAAAGTTTGATATCCAAGAATACCTAAAAATAGGAAATAATATATTTATATTTCAAATGTGTTTTTAACTGTGTAAATGCTCTGTTTTCTTAAACTGACTTAAAACTGCCTAGAGGCTTATATTATTTAAATTAGTGTTTAATTATTTCTCATACTGTGATGTATGTCATAAAATATACATACATAGATACAATATGAGTTCTTAAAGCTTGCAATATGAGGCAGAATGTATTTTATTTCTCTATTTCCCACAAAGGAGCCAAAAACATACAATGCAGAAAGAAAAATCTCTTCAATAAATGGTGCTGAGAAAATTGGAAAGCCACATGAAAAAGAATAAAACTAGACTGCTATCTGTCACCATACACTAAAATTAACTCAAAATGGATCAAAGACCTGGATACTAGACCTGAAACAAATTCCACAGAAGAAAACATAGGTCCTAAACTCATGGACTTTAGATTTAGAGAAGATTTTATGACTTTGACCTCAAAGGCAAGGGAAGTAAAAGCAAAAATAAATGAATGGGACTACATCCAACTAAAAAGCTTCTGCACAGTAAAAGAAACCATCGACGAGACAAAGAGGCAGCCATCTGAATAGGAAAATATATTTGCAAACAACTCTTCCGATAAGAGCCTACTATTCAAATTATACAAAGAACTAATGCAACTCAACAATGAAGCAAACAAACAATCTAATTAAAAAACATATTTCCTTTTATTATGATGATTTTTAACCTGATTTTTCTTACCACTTTAAAAAATTTTTAGAGTGATTTAAAAACTCTGTTTTAATCCCTTTTTCCAATCCACTTTTGATCTAGGTATTGTCATTGTGCTGTGCCATAATGCATGAGCCCTCATTACTTCTATAACTTCATTTTCTATTTCTCAACCATTGTTCACTGAATTGCACCCACGCCGAATTCCTTGAAGTTCCATGATTGTGACAAGCATTTTCCCACCTCCTTTGCATATTTACACTTAACCAGAAATGCTGTTTTCTATACCTGTCTTTAAGTTTTTCATGTCTCTTTAAATATTAGCTTATAATTGAAAAAATTCTCTTAAACTATATAAGAAGTAATTCTTCCTCAGTATTGCTAAGATGTAAGTTCTTCCCAACTTGATGTATTGATTCAATGCAATTCAAGTCAAAATTGCAGGAAGTTATTTTATGGATATTGACAAAGTGATTCTAAGTTTACATGGAAAAGACCCACAATAGTCAATATAATATTGAAGGAGAAGAAAAGATTTGGAGGACTGATGCTACCCAAATTTAAGATTTACTATAAAGCTACAGTAATGAAGACTGTGTGGTATTAGTAAAAGAATAGACAGAGATCCGTAGACCAGAATAGAGAGTCCAGAAATAGACTCATAAATATAGCCAACAGATCTTTGACAAAGGAGCATAGGCAATATAATGGAGCAAAGACAGTCTATCTCTTCAACAAATGCTGCTGGAATAACTAGACACTCACATTCAAAAAATGAATCTAAGCACAGACCTTACATCATTCGGAAAAAATGAACTCAAAACGAATATTGGCTTAATGTAAAGTGTGAAACTATAAAACTCCTAGAAGAAAACTTAGATTATTTTGGATATGGCGATGCCTTTTCAGATATAATACTCCCAAAAAAATCCATGAAAGAAAAATTTGATAAACCAGACTTCACTAAAATCGAAAATTGCTGCTCAATGAATGTGTGTCAGGAGAATGAGAAGATAAGCCAAAGACTGGGGGAAAAATATTTTTAAAAGACACATCTGATTAAAAAAAAAAATCATTACACAAAGTATACAAAGAGCACTTAAAGCTTGACAATAAGGAAATTAAACAATTGGAAAAAGTGCTAATGACTTTAATAGATGCCTCACCAAAGAAGGTATACATATGGCAAATAATATGAGAAGAGTGTGTAAAATGCCATCATATGCTATCAGAGACATGCAAATTAAAACATTGAGATAGAACCCCATGCCGTCAGAATGTCCAAGGCCAGAACACTGACGATAGCAAAGGTGGCGAGAACGTGGAGCATCAGGAACTCCTTGATCTGACTGATCGAATGCAAAATGGTGCAGCCACTTTGGACAGCGGATTAGCAGTTCCTTACGAAACTAAACATACTCTTACTATACGTCCATCAAACATGCCACTTAGACAAAGGAGTTGATACTTAGGTCAGCAGGAAAACCTGCACCTGGATGTTTATACAGATTTGTTCATAATCGCCAGAACTTGGAAGCACCCCGCACGTCTTCGATAGGTCAATGAATAAATAAACTGTGGCACATCCAGACAGTGCAGTGTCACTGAGTCTAAAAAAGAAATAAGCTGGCACGCCATGAAAAGACATGGAGAAAACTGAAGCACGTGGTGCTAAGTAAAAGAAGACACATACTTCTGTCTACTGTATAAGTCCAAGTATGTGACCTTCTGGAAAAAGCAAATCTATGGAGTCAGTGAAAAGATGGTCGTATTTCATGAGTCTTTCTAAAGTTAATCCTGTCCCTTTAAAGGCGAGGGATCTTCTTGTTGACCTCTTTCTCTTATAAACTATAAGATTCTGGTAACATGATTCACATTTGAGTGAAATAAAATTTTGTGAGCTATCAGGCAATAATGTGATAGAGGATAGAGTACGTGTATGTTTCTATATGTTCAGGACTGAGCTTTGTACTAATTTAGCCTCTTTGAGCTTTAGTTTTCTTACTGAAATAAATGAGACTAATAATACCTCCATTGCAAGGCTGTGGTGAGATGCATTAGTTTTCCATTGCTATGTAATCAGTTACCTCAAACTAAGTGTCCTAAAGCGATACGAGTGTGTTATCTGTGGGTTTCTGTGGGTCAGAAATCTGGGCATGGTAAAATGGGTTCTCTGCTCCTTTTTCAAAAAACTGAAATCAAGATGCTGGCTGGGCCTGATTCTCATCTGAATCTCTGGTTCCTTTTCTCCTTAAAGTTGTTGGTAGAATCCATTTCCTTGTTTTTTTAGGACTGAGGTATCTCTCTTCTGTTGGCCATTAGTTGGGATTCACTCTCAGCAACTAGAAGTTAACCTCCGCCCTTAGTGACACGACCCCTTCCATAGGCAGTTTACAACATGGCCATTTGCTTTCACCTTGTCCAGCAGTAGGGTACGTGTAGCTCCTTATCTCGCATAAGGACTCACTTAAATAGGCCAGACTCACTCAGGATAATCTGCCTTTGAATTAACTCAAAATCAAGTGATGAGGAACCTTACTTACATCCAAAATATCCATTTTTTTCCATTTATGTACTATAATCATGGAGATAATATTCATCATATGCAGAGATCCTACTCACCGTAAAGGAGAGAGATTAAATCAGGGCAGGGCTCCTTGGTGGTCATCTTAGAATTCTGCCAACTGCATGAGACTTACTAGAGTTATGTATGTAAAGTCTTTCCCCATGCCTGGTCCACAGAAGGTGCTTGATAAGGGTACTATATGATACCCCTGGTTTTTAACTTCTAAATACATAAATGTGTTCATACTTTTGGGAGTAGTTTATACTTTTATGATATTTATAATACAGAAAAATTTTCCTAATGGCACAGATCACGTAAAGGTTTTGAATTAAAGAAAACCCTCAGAAGATGTGCGAAGTACCTGTTCTATTTCGCCTCCATTTTAACTGACTATTTCTTCTCTCGAGCAGTTTGCCCATCAAATTCCCCAGGGGCCTGAGAAAATTGTACTTGTGAGAAGTTGCAAAAGGAAACTTCCATGGCCTTCAAGTACAAGCTACATTATTTATCATCAGATCGATGTTCTGGCAGTGTTCTTGTAAGTAGATATACCGATTTAATCTTAAAATCAGTCAAGTGAGCTGAATTTTGCCTTGAGCCATAGGATAAGGAATGCATCTTACTTTGCTAGTACATTTGAAAGCAAGCTCAGTGAAGAAAATATTCAGATTTACAGTAATTATTAACAATATCACTCCGCTTCTTTGGCCAATGTAATTTAACAACAACAACAACAACAACAACAACAAAAAACAAATTTTTAATTGAAATTATTCTCATATATATTGGCCATAAAATTTTGGCAAAGACATGATTCTCAAGGTAAAGATGATGATTATCACTTCAGCATTGACACTAGTTATTAATGCTATATATGTGACTATGAAAAGCCCCTAATACATAGCTTTTCTCATCAAACGCTCAGCTTTTAAAAATATTAACAAATTGTTGAACATCATCAACTTACTAATACTGAATGATAAAGTGTGATAATGTCACAAAAGTACTCAGAGTTAATTTTTCAATACAGTTTATGAACTAGAATTGACAATTCTGATATAAAATACAGGAAAGGCAAAAAAAAAAAAGGTCATTTGGAAAGATTACGAGGTAAACTAACCGATTTCTGCAAGTGGCATATCCCATTTGGGCAAAAAAAGACTATTTTGTATCCTCAAGTAGAATAACTCATCTGGTCAAGGCGCTATATTCCAAGTCAATATCATGACCCAAATCTAAGTATCGTTTTAAAGAAGAGTGGTCTTTATTTGCCTACTCGTTTAGTTTCAGTCGACTTTTGCTGTTGTTCCTGTTACGGTCCATTTCATTACATTCTCCACCCTAAACTCGTTTGTAAGTGAATTCTTGCCTGTAACTCTCACCTTCCTTTTAAGAAGTAGATTCAGACCCAAACACTGAATACCTACTTGCCTGGACTTTTGTGACACGTTTTTACCACGTTCCACTAAATAACCTCTCACTGTCTTTTGTTAAACCTTGTAATTTGCAAACACTGTACTTATTTCATAATCCCCATTACTTCCAGATATTATACTTCCCTCCATTATGTGTGAGTAGATTTGACAGTTGTTTTTATGTGTTTAGATTTCTACTACCGGCTTTACTTAAACTAAATGTGTTCTCTTCCTATCTGATTGCAATTTCTCATAGCCTAATCCCAAAACTAAATACCTAATATAGTATAGCAATTCATTTATAAAATGTCCCTAGATTTTTATGAGATTAAAAACAAGTCTTGGAAAACATTAAGAATGTGACAAAGAGTCATCCCTTTTTATTTCAGCATTGCTTCTTTGCTCAGTCAAAGCTGCAAAATGACACATTTACTCTACAATTGCTCATGTTTATTGATTTTTCCTGATGATATCATCAGTAAAACACCATAGTTATTTTAGAGTTTCTTAAATTGTAATTATCAACAAGAGTTTTTGTATCAAATTTAAACTAAAAATTAGAACTGAAAAAATAGGACCTTTAAAATATATGATTGTTTTTCATTAATAATTTTTCCCTTTTTCGGTCTTCACCAAAGTCTGTTTTGTCAATTTTATTGAAGAAAGATACTCATGTAAACATGTATGAATCACAACTGTAGAATAAATATGCTTTGCAATAAGCATCTAAAACTTTTTTTTCAACTAAAAACAAAAATTATTTGAAACCCAGAAGCCCACCTTGATTTCTTTTCCATTCTCTACCCCAGGCCAGTATTAACCACAATCTTATTTCTAACACCAGATACTAATTTTGTCTATGTTTGAATGTTATACAAGTAGGATTAAATAGTGTAAACTCTTGTTTCTGGGTTTTTTTATTCAAAATATGTTTGTGAGTCATTCTTGCATCTAGTTCTGTTTTACTAATATTCCTCTTTATTCACATATTACAATGTACATATCCATTCTGGGATTCACAGATATGTGTTTAATTTTTGCTCATTGTTAAAAATAATTCTGCTATGAATGACTTGTACACGATTTTGCCATGAGGTAGGGATCAAGATACTTGTTTTTCAGTTTCTTTTCAAATGATCATCCGTTTGACCCAAAATGACTATGTCGTATTTCAGTGTCATCTTTATAACCAGTCAAGTCACAGATCTGTACCCGGCCGTTCATCTATTTTTCTATCCTTGTACTAACACCACACTGTTTAGTTTGCGTCACTAAATAAATCTTGATATAATTAGATTTCTCATACAGACATGTTCTTCAAATTTACCTATATTTCCATGTGTTAAATAATAGAGTCAGCTTGTCGATTTCTAAAGCAATAAAAGTCTTCAGATATTTTTATTGGAATTGCACTGAATAAGTAAATCAATTTGGAAATAATTGATAATTTTATAATATTAAGTTTTACAATTCATGGACAGCATATTTCTCTATTTAGGTCTTTCATTTATTTCTATAATAGATTTTTAGTGTGGGAATCATATACGTATTTTAAAAGTTTAATTTCTAGATTCGTATGTAGGATGTTATTTTAAATGAACTGTGTTATTTACATATGGCACTTTTATTTTGGTCTTTATAATTCTTATGCCTTTTATTTTTGTCTACTTTATTTCTCTTTGTGACATTGGTTAGAACTTCCGTACAATACTGGGTAGAAGTGATGACTGAGGGCTTCATTGTTCCATTTCTGATGTCAGGGGGGAGATTAGTTAGAGTTCTCCTCAGAAACAGAACCAGTAGGATATACAACAATATATAAGAGGAGACTCGTTATAGGAATTGGGTTTCCGGAGTCAGAGAAGCCCCAGGATTTGCCATCTGCAAGCTGGAGAACCAGGAAAGCTAGTGGTCTGATTCAGTCTGAGTCGAAGGCCCACCAGGCAGCATGCTGGTTATGGTCCGGAGGGTTTTCCCAAACCTGTTTGCGTTACTACTCAATGCATCCTTTGAAACCTCATTTAGTATTTATTTTAGAGTTAGTCTATACCTTTAACTGACTGTGTTTACATGGTCTGTCATAAGGACATTTTACTTTCATCTTCTTATATATTTGCTACATTAGTTTGCTTTTAAACTAGATCGTTTATATCCGAGAACTGATATTTCGTAGTGTATATTTCTTGGAGTTCCATAGAAGTAGAGAATAAAATTCTCTTTTAGTTGTCAGGGGTTGGGGTGAGGAAAATAGGAAGTTGTTGTTCAATGGGTATAAAGTTTCAGTTTTGTTAGATGATTATATTCTAGAGATCCGCTATATCTATAGGGCTTAGAGTTAAAAATGCTGTATTATGCACTTCAAAATTTGTTAGAAGGGTATATGTCATGCTATGTGTTTTTAACACACACACACACACACACACACACACACCCTTCCTCCCTCAGCAAAGACAAAATCCAAAGAACAAAAATCAGCCGTGACAGGTATGTGAATTACTTTGATTGTAGAGATAGTATCGGCGATGCACGCATATGTCCAGACTCATCAAATTGTTTGCATTAAACATGTGCAGTTTTTGCACATCAATTATCTCAAGAACGCTGTTAAAAAATATTCCTTTGAGTTCTAAAGGAATTTGATAAATATTTGCTGATCTGCTACCAATAAGCATGAGAAACTCTGAATGGTTAAATATAAATGTTACCTAACAAAACTTACTAACTCAAAAGTAAATAGGACAGTCATCTCTTTGAGCTTCAGTACTAAATTTATAACTCTAAGTTTTCAGATTAAATAAAAAGAAATAGAAATTTTTTCTAATACTATAACCTCACTTTTTAAATTCTGTAGTTAGTGTAATAGATGTATTATTTTTTTTTAATTTTAAAACTATAACTAATACGTCTATTTTGTGTTATAAATAAGAATTTTGGATGTTAACAATATTTAAATGTCAGCTTTCCAATTAAAGAAATAACTAATATTATTGGTTGGCTTGGCTACTGAACCTGTGGGTAATATTTTTTTTAAAGCTATTTTCTGAAGTTATAAGGCAAATACATATATATGTATACATATATGTATTTTATATATGTACATATATAAAGGGAAATGTAGGTACCATAAATCAGTAAGGAAAATGATGATAACTCAATAGAAAAATAGGTAAAGGCTAAGAACAAATCACTCAAAAAAATTAAATTTTCTCATAAGCATGTGGAGAAAATGTCCAACTTCACTTACAAATATAGCATTTGCTTCGAGACTGAATGACTGAATGCACAGTGAGTAGATTTCTATTGCAGATAGGAGAAAGGGAGACTTACTTCATGGATTGCTGGAACAATTGCAAGAATGTCGTTTTTGGTTACTTGGGAGTTAGAAAATATATTCAATGAACTTGTGGATCTGACTAAGGATTTGAGGCAGGATGTTGAAAATGCTAACTGGCTTCTCTTAGTTGCAAATTATAAGATATTGAAAAATATGAGATAAGGAATTAATTCTCATTTTCAGTAAAATGTTTAATAACTCAGTGGATCGGAAGATAAAAAACTGTGTCTCATTTTCAACACTTCTAGCCAGCAAAAACTTCTCAAAATAAGAATGGCCTCAGGGAAAAAAATCAAATCTACAATATGCTCTAAGACTTCAGGCATTTTATGATGGTTTTTCATAGACCCTCTCATCAATAGATAATTTAGTGTACAAGAACAAATAACTGAATGAAGAGTTTTATTAACTATACTTATTCATCTTGAAAGCAAGTATGAAGTTTCTGGACCTCTATCGGATTTACTGTTGCTTACCGCAATAACTCCATCTGTTCCTGATACCCCATTCTGCCCCTTGGGGTGACATGAGGGAAAAGAAGATCCCTATGTATAGAGTGGGTCCGCACTAGAGAAGTCTGAAATCTTGCATTTCAGAGCTTACAGCAGAATTGCTCCAGAGTAGCCCCTCCCCTCTCGAAAGAGGGAGGGATGTCCTTATCTTTGGATTATAAAGGAATCCTCCCCTGGAGGATAAAAAAGAATTGTAAAGGTTTAGGGTTTACAATACTTTGGAAGGAAACCAAATAAATGGCTCTGGGATAAGTAAACCTGTAAACCTTTCTGCAAGTCTCCAAATTGCAAGCCATGCCTGCCATTCAAACATCTTTTAACCCAGCTTGTCAGGAGTTTTTACTCAGAAAGTCCTGCCCATTAAGGAAAAAAATAAAAGTATTGTTTCTAAAGTTTTGTCCCTCGTTCTCGTGGTGGGGTTTGTGTCTGATTTCTCATTCATACGCCACTCCATTGGCAATCCCGGTCCTCTTACCGACAGGGGATAGGACCAGTCCTTTAGTCTTATGTAGCACTTGTCAAGGTGACTAGCAGCGCAGCTCAGAGCTGGAGTGTGAGAGCACCCAGCAGTTTGGATGTCAGCTGTCCCCTCCAGGGGGCTCCGATGCAGCCAGCTAAACAAATTCCACTAACTTTTAGAGTCGACTTTCCCAGTCCACCTGGCTCAAGGCATTAATCTAAATACAGCGGGATATTTTAATAATTTGCACCGACTTCACCTTGGCCTACAAAGAGAAAGTCTAGTGTAATTGGCATCTGTGACAAACACAGCTAGTGAGTTGACGCTGACCTGAACGCTTTTCCTAGGGCAGAGACACTGCCGTTGATCCCTGCAGTTAAGTTAGGGGCAGGTTTCATATCGCCCTTTCGAATGAAATAACTCTCACTGGAGGTAAAACTGCCCACAGAGCATGCACCTGAGGTGTTCCTGAAGTACTCGAATGTCACTGTTAACTATTCCCAGGTACGAATGACAACTAGCTCTGCAGACTAGAACAGCTAAAGCGTACATTATGGGGTTTCAGTGTAAACATTTCTGAGACAGACCCACGACTTCAGGAGAACCTTTGGACTGAAGGATCTCAAATAGCCAGAGGCTTTTGCTTTGCTTCAGGCATTAGCTTGAGAGAGGAAGTTTTTCCCTGCAGGGTTGGGGACACTTTCTCATGTAAAGTTAACCGTGGAACAGAAGAGCCCCATTCTTTAATATGCCAAGTTAATTTGGCAGAGACACTAGTTTTGTTCTGTAAGTGTTTTCTATCCAGAAATGGATATTCTAGCTGGAGAGTCACCAGGCCTTTGTGGGTCATGAGTGTAATTCCAGAAAGAACTCACAGCAAGATTTTCTGAAAATGGACTGTGGCCATGTCCGACACTCCAAAAATGAACCTCTAGCTGAAGGCTATTTTCCTCTTAGGCTGTGTCCCTTTGCATACCATTTTCTTTTGGGTGGAAAGAGGTCAAAAAATGCAGCAGTTTTTCTGTAAGTAGGGTACCTCAAAAGTGAGAGACATCAGGACTATATCCTAACACATCCAGGGCTGGCAGACAGCAAGGGAGTTTGCCCCAATAAAGTACTTGTCTATTCGCAAATTTCCAGTCAGCTCAGGTAGTGTGAGTTGGGGAATTACAAACTTGACAAATATTTCTGTCAAGCCTTCATATACGAAAGAAACAAAACAGCACAAATTTTTTTTTTTAACCTCATTTGTTTTCTTCAATCTACATTTGCTCAAAGCCCTAGCTGTTTGTTAGCATTTCAAAGATTAAAATCGCAGCTGCCTATTATCTCCCTGATAGGAGTCTGGCAATGCCAAGTTAATTTGGGATTGGGACAGCAGCAGAGGTAGGTGACAGGGCTGGCTGGCTGGCCGGGCTGCGTCGTTTTAGCTGCGTAGTTCATTCACTTCTTCCCCTGGATCCTGCCAGTCTGGGGAGTGCCCAGAGCTCAGGAGTTCTCACTTTTGCCCTCTCCCGGGCCATCGTGGTTCTACCCTCCAGTTCTCAGAAATGTACAAATACAGATTCTACCCTAAATTTTCCCTCGCGGGACTAGGTACTTACGTGTCTTTATCCGACAGAGCTGTAAAATCCGGTCTCTTCAAATCTCCGGTTCCAATCTCTTGCTCTCTTGACATGTCCGAGCATATTCAGAACGTGTGTAGCGTAGCAGTGCTGGTCTCTTTGGTCCAGGCCCATCCTGAATTCATAAGGCCGTCGAGGTCAGGGTGGAGTAAGAGCGAGAAATGAATGGGACCAGAGAAAGAGAGCATCTCCTTGCCGATAGACATGCCACGTTTCACCCAAGGGCGAGAAGCATTCAGGCTGCTCTGTCCAAAGCCTTCCTGAGATTTGAACACCAATTAGTCTTTCTCCTCTCACCTAGAGGAGCAGTTCTAAGAGTCAAAAAAAAAAAAAGAGAGACAACATTTAATAGAATACTAAACCAAATAACTAATTTTTTCTCTAGGTAAAAAGGAAAACACAGGGCTTTACTATCTTTACTTTCTACTTTACTTTTTGTGTTTTTAAAGAAGCATCATTCACGTTAATATTGAAAACTAAAGAAAAAGGAAATGATCATGGGGGATATGATTTTTTTTGGGGGGATGAGCAGACTTGACTCTAATTTCGGATATTTCTATAATAAAAAAAAAGGTCTAAAGAAATTCAGATAAAGAAACTGGATAAAGGGAAGTCAAAATTGATTGGCTGTGTAGTCCTTGCTTCAGCTACATATTATATTTATTATTATTTTTCACAGTCCTGAGGCTAGCAGCATAAAATATGTCCCACCAAGAGGAAGTACGCACTGGCTTGCTTAGGGTGTCGTGATATGGGATCCTTCCAACTCTTTTTTTCAGGTCGCAGCTTCTCCAAACAAAAGATTCTCCTTGTCTCAATTCCTTCCTCTGCTTGGATCTCATTGCATGTGATGATGCTAACCATTGCACCCCCCAGGGAGATGGCTGACTTCATTTACTCAACAAATATTTAGTGAGAATTAGACAATTTGCCATTCACACTTCAAATCTCCGAAAACAGTGAAGAAGGTAGCTATCTCTAGGGTTAGTAAGGTAGGCTGAATAATAGCCCTCCAAAGATGCCTATGCTGTAATCCTCAGAGCCTGAGACAATGTTACCTTATTGGTAAAAGGAACTTCGCAGATAGAATTTAAGTGAGGACCTTGGGATGGAGAGATTGCCTTGAATTATCTGGGTGGGCGCAATATAATTTCAAAATTACTTACAAGAAAGAGACTGTCCTTGGAATCAAGAAAGAAGACATTGGGGTGGAACCGGAGGGCAGGGTGATGCTCTGTGAAGCTGGAGGAAGGGACCATGAAACTGGAAATGCAGGCAGCTTCTGGAAGCACAAAAAAGCGAAGTAACAAATTCTCCCTTTAAGCCTCCGGAGAAATGCATCTTTGCTGACCCTTTGATTTTTGACTTCAAAAACTTAAAAGAGTAAATTTGTGTTGTTTTAAGACACTAAAATTTTGGTTATGTCTTATATCAGCAACAGGAAATGAATACAGTTAGGAAAGAGCTGCCAATTTGCTAAGAAACAAACTGTACTTTTTTTGATCTACTTGAAACCATGACCATGTTTAATTTTATTATGGGCTTATCATTAAATTTCTCGGGAGCAGTCTTTTATTTTTACACAGTTTTGGGTATAAGGGGTCTACTGTCTGCTCCAAGAAGCCATTTTAAAACCAAAATCAAAGAACAGAAGATATTCCACTCAAATATAAAAAAATTGGTGTGCAGGCTATCACAATAGAAATTGTACGTTAGCGATGTAATTTTTAATTTTACCATAGTTAAGATACTACATGTGTATTATAGGTCAGAACTGGATGTGTTACTTGTGTATTTTATTCTGAGTGGAATGCAGGTGATAAATATTTCTTAATTTGCACTAATTAAAAAACCCATTGAAGTAAATAATCTCTTAAATCTTGTTCTGAGGGGAGTCTAGAACAGAAGCCACATACTAAAACGTATGTTTCTCACATATTTAAGTACACATTAAGGACTTCTCGTCCTAGATAGAGTAGATCAGATTATGGTGGTCAAATGACTAGTTTCCATCAGTATATTTTGTAGTTCCTTGCAATCAGTATTTAGTGATATCCAAATTAGGCTCTATCGGTTAACTGATTCAAGCATGGGATGAGGCGCTTTGTGGGTATGAGGCTGGAAAAGGGACAGATCTAAGTGGTTCACATTAGCACGTCAGTCTCAGTGTGGACTGGTTTTTTTTTAGGCTGCGACTTGGATATTTTTATTAGGCCATAACTTTCCTTATGATTGGCACTTTATTCAAGTCTTTTAAATCTCTCATGCACACAGAAGCCTGACTGTCCTACTTGTCCACGGGATATATGTTGCGATGTCTAATCATCAGTGAATCGAGCTTTGGTCCCCAAAGTTACAATCTGGACGAAGCCCGCAGATGTGTTCGCTCAGCTGATGTAACATTGAAAAATAAAAGTTAATAATTTAGGATGGGCACACACTCTCAATTTATCACAGTTTATATGATTCCTTGTGTGTGACATCCAACCACCTCCTGCTTTTCTGTAACCTGCCTGGATCACAGAGACATGTGACTTTGTAACCCCCGAGACAGTTCAATATAGCTCTTCTCTTAATTACGTTATGAGGTTAAAGTACCTTGAGAACAAGAAGTTGTAGTTTACTTTTTGTATCCTTTTCTTCATAACTTCTCCCTCCTCCATTGCTTTAAATAATGTTCGGTAAACATTTGTTAGATTGATACCAGTATTGATTTCTACTATGTCTCTAAGATGTCCTGACTACAGAAAAAAAATGAGCATCATTTGACGTAAAGAGAAATATTCTGTCACGTTCCTTTCAGAAGGATGGGGCATAGATTCATGGGTAACATTTTTGTCTCTTGAAATTTTTCTTAAAGTATCATCTGATTTTCTGCAAGCAGAAAAAATGTCAATTTCTAGGTATTGATGTTCTATTAAAAGGCATCATTTTTTTTTCATACTATTAGCCATAAGAATAATTTTACTGTGCTACAAAGATGATCATCTGCTGTAAATTCTATTTACAGAGTAGAGTAGAAATGTTATTTTGTTTTTTTACTCAATTTTTATAAAGTTAAAGAGCTATTAAGAATTACAAAAGTTTAAAATCATAAAAACACCACAGACTGTATGATTTATTAGCACCTACCTAAAGCACACATACATAGCCAAAAAAATAAATAAAATAATTTTTGCATGATTTTAGATTTGAGAAATCTTCCAGATGTACCCACAAACAAATTAAACAGTGATGTCTGCATCCGATTATCATATTTCAGGTCTCGATTACAGCATTATTTCCAAAAATTATTATTTTTGTTACACAGGATTCTAACACCTTATTATTTCTTTTTATTTACCTTTTTTTTTTTTTTTTTTTTTTTAGACAACTTGGTTGGCTTAGGTATAAAGAAAGTAACAATGGGTCTCTAATACTGATGTATAGAATTTGGCAGATAACCCATTTAAATGATAATTACTATATGGAGACTCTAAAATTGTATGTAATTTTCGTGACTCCAAGGTTTTTTCCAAATGCCTTTTCTGGCATAGAGCTAGGATACATATTATAACACCAATTATTTTATGTGTTAAATACTAAATGGTCAGAGTAAAGCTCTGAAGAGTCTTTTTATGATTTAATATCCTCTCGCATTATTGTCTATGCTCTTTAAGTTATTAAGGCTTTCTTATTTAAAAAAAATAAAATCAACAACCATGGCTCCTGGCCCTCGAGTGTTGGCTTTTATATATGTTTCTTCCGTATCTTGGCACACTTTATTTGACCGCATGTGTTTCACCCTTATCTTTGTCTTGAGCTCCACTCATCTTTGGATCACCGGCTCGCAATACAACGCTGTAAGAACAAATACATAAAAGTGAGCGTTAAGTGGGTTTCTCTGTTTAACTGAGTTGGGCTCTCTTTGGGTTATGGCAACTCTGAGAAGCCTAGAGCGTATAAAACAAACTCTCTTATCACGGTCATCGCAGTCCCCATTTAAAGTTCCGACCCATGACATGTTTTCATGAGTCCTAGTAGAGGAGCCGCTAATTCTTAATTACTGATATTTCCTTCTGTGTAGAACAGCTTCTACTGCCTCGCTCCTCTCTCAGTCTTTTCCCAGGGAAGTGAAATGATTGTGTTATTCTGAGTTTGGTACACAGAACCAGGTATCTCTGTTACTCCATTCTGTGAAGCCTCCTGCAGAGAGCTGGCCCTCTGATTCGCTCCAAACCAATAGAGGCTTACAAGTCAAGGCTCACTCTAATTGGGCGATACCTGGAGGTTCTCAGGGCAGACCATCTGTCCGATTCTTCAGTACACTCTTGGAAGTCCATAGTTACCTCATCCCCAGGCAGTATCAAATGTGCTATTTTGATATCACTTCTGTTCTTTAGTGCTTTGGGTTTTATAGGGAAAGGCTTCCAGCAAAGAAGCCTGCAGTTTGGGGAACATAAGTTCAAATTGGAGGTGAAGTGTTGGTAACTTGTATACAATCAAGAAACTCTGAGACTTAGAGAATTGCACGGATCATGGTGATTTGACGTGGCTCAGCCTAGGAGCTGCCAGAGTAGGGACTTTAACCATTGAACTAAGAAAGGCAATAAGTGTTTGTTGTTATGGTTAGGGTATCAGTGGTTATTGCTTTGCCTGGAACGTTCAGAGTGGCCTATATCTTCCCACATGAAAGTTTTCTCAGTTGCGTTGTTGGCTTTTAAATGCTGCAGACTTTAACTTCAGACTTAAAGCAAATGGACCGCATAGGATTTTGATATTGGTAGTTTCCTACACGTTATGGTTCTTTTTATATGGGGTGGCGGTCATATTTACATAGAGAAGGCTGCATTAAAATATAGCTAAATAGAAAAGGTCAAAACTCAGGCTCTGGACCTTAAGGTGCAGGCTACTGCGGACTGACCTTAAATTACACAAGCATAGCCTGGACTGTTTTGTAAGTGAAATTTTTTATTAGACATTGGCTTAAAAATGCTTTCCTCTATTATTAACCATATCTGCAGGATGGGATATTAAACATCAAGGTATCTGACTTATGCCTGAGCTATAGAGTGCTGGTGAGATTCTACATTCAAATTGTTTAGATGTCCTTGACAAATGCATTTTGCCTTTAGGAACAAGAGTGAACAGTGTATGAACAACTTGGAATTCTGTGGCCTTTTTGCAGGCTGAAAATTCACCCCTTATGATATGACCTGTAATTAATTGAATTTTGCATTGATTATAGAATCTATGACCATGACTTTAGAGTCTCAAATTAAACTATTTTAAAGAGCATATGGCAGAAATTTTAGTTCTTATGAATTTGGAGCACAGTCTTCAGATACATCGATAGAAGTTTCGGTTCAAGAAAACTCTGAGTATAATTCATAAGCTAAAACAAGCATTGAGATTACATGACACTTGAATTCCAGAAACACTGGGCTCAAATGGAAAACACAAGTTAAGAATTTTGAAAAGACCAAAAAGCAAAGTAAATACATCTCAGTTAAGGCCCAGTGACGGAAGGTGTCTTCATAATAAATTTCTGAAATTTAAGAGAAGGTAGAAATGACTCTAATGTATTCTCTAAATTCTAGCTTTCACCCTACAGATGTATGCACACACAAATATAAATATGAATTCTCGTTAAATATAACTGACAGCATAATAGCCAAGCTAAAATCACTGAACATTAGATCCTAGTAATAAAACTTTGGCTTGTTTTGTAAATTTAATGCATGTAGTGGGGGTTCCATGAAAAATAATCCTGCGTCCTTTCTCAGTATATGTTCTTTAATATTAAGTATATGAGATCCCTACTATTGGACTAAAACTATTCTTGAAGCTCTAAACACATTGATATCAGTTAGAGTCAGTTTTGCCAGTAGCCACACAAAAACAGCAAAGCATTGATGTTTAAGCATTGATAATCTTAGAAAACACATTATTAATTAGGTAGGTTACATTTTGGACTTAACTTTCTTAACTTTAAATCAATATGAAAAGAATTCATCTTTGTACTTAAATACATTTGGGATTTAGTTCTCAAGATAATTTAATTTTGGGCTTTAATTTCTCCACGAGATTTTTATAATATAAGGTAGTCAATTCAAATGTAACATTTTTTGGTGCGTCGTATTGGAATATTTTTGCAAGGTCATTTAATCTCATTGAAGGGCTTCTGATAGGCTCTATTGAAAAATACAGCTAGAAGAAAATTAGAATGGAAAGTAAAAGAAGGGTAAAATTTCAGACTTGGATACAGAATGACCTTGCAGCTAACAATGTGCTATTATAACTCATTTCAGACCCTTACATTTTTCAAGAGCATTTATAAAGGAACAGTTCTTGCGTTGGGTTCCTTCTTTCTCTGTTCCAATAAACTGAATCATCCTCTTTGATCATAACCTTAATAGTTGAATGCGGTGGGTTAAAAAAAAAAAGAAGTTGGGGCTTTTTGAGGGGCTACATAGTGTTTATTTCTCATATACAGAAAGATCCATTAATCAGACTCTTGGATTCTGCTCTTTGCAGTACTGAATTGCCTCATTAGTGAGGATACTACAAGCTTCACAGAAAATATGGCCCAATTCCTCCATTATGGGGGATTTGTCTGTCTGCAGAGACCATGTGCTCTTGGTTGAGCTCAGACTTGCATTAACCTTAGTTGTTAAAAGGCCCTACTCTCCGGAGAAAGCCTTTGAATTGGCTAGAGCTGCTTGTGACTGGGTGGAAAAGAAACTGATGTTTAGCATTATCAAGGCCATTTTTGCTGCATACCTTAGCTATGTTCTAAAACAGCACTATCGTAAAACAAAACAAAACAAAACAAACCTTACTAGAATTTTACTCCCCATCTGCCTGACTCCCAATTACCTTTCATTTGTTTCAGAATTTGATTTTTTGAACAAAGGTTGTATTTTCATCATTTGTTAAATTTTCAACAAACTAGGGAAGTATAACCATTAATTGATACCATGTCAATTTATTTATGTTTTTAGAATTTGGGAGGGTAAAAGATGAAGAACATATGTGGATAAGAAAAATATACTGTGGAAGAAGTTAGTATATTCTAAAATGTACAATTTATGACTTTGACTAAAGAGACATTTTGGGCATAAAGTCATTGAAGATTCTGAAATTTGCCTCTATTACGAAAAAAAAATCACTTAACAATCCAATAATTGTTTAGTTTAGAGAATTGTCGAAGATAATGATCAAATAGTTTTAAGATTTTTTGACCACTTTCATAGACATGTGTTTTCCCAAGAAGAAGGAATCTGTTGCTATTTTAACAGAACGACTGTGAGTTTAGTCTAGGAATAGCTTCATGGTGAGCTGGCTGAGTGTACTTAAAGAATACTGAAATCAAAAACTGACAATGCTTAATTCAGACATCAGTCAAGGAGTTAAACGATAACCTGCCGATTGAGATGTTTGCCTAAAGAGTCTCAGAGTATGTACATTAGGGCTCATCTCATGATATAACTCCGAACTGATTTTTCCCAACTCATGACCCTTTGAATCAGTTGCTTTTATCCAGTTTTCCTCCTTAGATTTCAACTACACGATTGGTGTTTAATTCATTACATCACTTAATAATAAAACAAAAAAAAATCTTGAAAAAATAGAAAGAATCAAAAATACAGAGAGAATATGAGGTTAGAATTCATTACAAATCATGACAAGCTCTGCCAAAATATTTCAGTATACATTTATATCATTTTCCTAGTGAGTGATTCTCACTGTGATAATGTAATTCCTTATATGCAAAAGTTGATAGACACTATTCTGTTTACTTTTCTGAACTTTTACTGAAAAAAAATACATTTCATATTTATTTTTAAAGGGCAAAATGCAGTTTAAATGTGCATTGAAGTCAGAAATCAGATCCAACATAAATTTCATTATGTGGAATACACCAAGTTTTCAGTTTTCAATTTGAAAAGCGTTTGAGTTTTTGAATTTGAGTTTAATAATTGATCTCTCAACTTAAAAGAAGAAAAATTTCTAAAAGAATGTGAATTGATGTTCTCTTCAGTTATACTTTTCTCTGAGAAAATTGGTAGATTCTACTTGTCTATAATTACAAGGTTCATAGATACGTGTATTAAAAATGGATAGCAAGAGAAGCTTCAGTTTTATGTGCAGCCTGTGTATCTGAGTTTATGCTGTAAATGTTGGTAAAAATGGTAAAAAATAGAAAACATTTTTATTTCACATTCTACCTGCAAATATGGGAAATCATTTTAATAACTGCATAAAAATCTTTTTCATCGGTGATGACCATGCCAGTTTGATCTTAACAAGGGTCAGTATTCACAGAGTTCATATAAACTGAATAATTTATAAAAATGGCTTTCTGGCATTTAAACTTTCATATCAAAACAAAGATTCCAAAAAAGTGACAAATGCAACAAAACTGATACAATGGGGACTCTTAAAAAAGAAACAGAAGTTTCGATGCCATTTAATAGAAAACTTAGAAACACTGAATTAGATGTCAAATTGGCAATATTTTTTTGTACTGAGTTGCTTGTTAGCAGAATAATTCTTTATAATACTGTTGCTCATGTTAGATGTGACAATGAAAATAAGAAAGCATATAAAAGATGTCAGTGTTTCAAAACAAAGCCATAAACAAAAATAATAAAAACAATATAATCATCTTGTTTTACATGCTAATTAGGGTGATTTGTTACCCATTAGCAAATGAGGTTAGAGGTAAAATATGATAAATCATTGAATGAAATGGAAAATTTCAGAGGAAACAATCTAGAATGCTCAAATTAAATCCGCTTGAGAATATTGCAGTAAAAGCTCAATTTTATATTTAGTAGCATCTTTAATAAATTAATTTTATACAATAAAGTTACCCTGGAAACCTAGACTTTCATCGAATTTGTCAATAGATTTTTGTGAATTTTATATTTAGGAGTTTGAACAGAGATCAGTTCATCCAACTACTCATTTCGCAGATGAGAGGAGCCCATATGGTTATTCAAATTTCCCACAGTAGCAAAAGCCAGTCCTAGAAAACTAGCACTGGAATCCAGTTTTCCTGAATTTTAATTTAGTTAGCGGACCCAGAATTGATGACGTGGGGATACCACAGGAGCCCAAATAATGATCGACCTCTCAAATCCAGTTGAGAGAAGGACCAAAGTAGGAACTGAGGCATTTGTTCATGTAAGACTCAAACCCCAAAGCCATGACCCAGTCATTTTTCTGGTTGAAGCAGAAAAACCTGTCTGACTTTGCCCAGTCGGAAAAGCACCCAGACGTGGAGCAGGAGAAGGCGGCGCTATCAGAGACAGCCAAGAGTTTAAAAGCCAATGAGAAAGTATTCCCTGTTGTTTAAAATCAAATCCTAATAGAAAATCCCTTCCCCACCCCTCAAAACAACACTCACCAAAGACTGTCTCAAATGCCACAAAATCCCATGTTTCACTGAAATTGAGCACATGTTTTTGAATGAATGTTTCTCCATTTGTTATTTATTCTCTTCCAGACTTTAAAATCCCAGAAACTTTAAATATATATATTCTAATTAGCTTCAATTAAATGCTAGCTTGTTGGGAAGAAGATCACATTAGTTCTTGTAATGGCTAGCTTAATAATTTTACGTATTACAGTTAACAGGTAAATTTCCCTCTTAACTTTTCCTTCATGGCTCAATTTTTCTGTGTTTATATTTTCAATTCTTCTAGTGAATCTCTCTTTAACCCTAGGTATTATTTACTCTTAAAGTAAGGATTTGTTAATGAGATATTTGGGGAATTTTTAGATTCACTTCTCCCTATGCAGTGTGTCTGTGGAAATCAGATTTAATAGCAATATGGAGTTGTTCCAAACCTAGCCTTGCGTATCATTAGGTATTTTTCACCTTATCCATTTTTGTTTTATTGTTTTGTTTTCTGGTCACCCATCTCCTTTACTCATTGTTGATTTATCATTGTACATTTTATTAATTATTTATATTTTTATTCTCTGAATAAAGCATATATTGAAATCTGGCTTTGAGCTGCCATATCTCTCCTCATAAGTTTTTCATTTTTCTTGAGTTGCTGCAATTTCTTGGTTTTCTGTCATCTTTCCATGCCTGTCGCTTTCAACCTTCTTTATTTTTCCTCCCTTACTTGAGTTTTAAATTTTGTAATTCCTTGATGCTTTTTATACATCTTCTCTCCAGTTTATCTTTTATTCCATTGGTCTTAACCTTTAAATTCCCTATTTTCCAAATCTGATATATTAAACCAAGAGCAGTACACTAATACATGTAACTGTCTACTTGAAACTCACCTTTGGTAAAATGAAACAGATGCGCTTCCTCAAATACGCTGGCCCTAAATTTGGCACATATTTACACATTTTTTCTGGTCAACATTATGTCACAGAATAACAAGCAAACATAAAATATCACAACTTAAAAAAAATTTCTTATGAAGTTTTTTACTAGCTATTGTATTAATAAAATAATTTTAGAGTTATTACTTTTATAATTAAAGAAAAGACCATGGAAATGGTCGTTTTACTCTCATCTCTATTTCTACTTTTAGCAAACAAAATTTTAAGAAAACTGCCAGATTAACATCATTTTCTCAATTCCTTTGTTCTGGCATGGCTTTTGAGAAATTGGTAACATGTCTATTGACTCCTTCATTCCATAAAGGTACATTTTCTAGCATGGCTGCCTTTTTTCAACCTGAAATATATCTGTCCATAGTTTTAGCCTATGGCTTCAATAAATCTTCATCAATTGTATAAGTTTCAAATCTCACAGCAATATGAAATTTAATCTTGAAGCTAAATTTAAGGTAGCCTTATGACTTATTTAATCATGCTTTTCTTTATACTGCTTTTGGAAAATAAATATTTCTTATATGTTTCAAAATAGTCTTAGTGATTTTTCTTCACATTTTAATAAAGCCCCAAGAGTTCTGATTTCATGTAGTCAGTAATTCTAACTCATACAGAAGATTCAGATTTGTAAATTCAGTTCTATTTCTAATACTAAATACCATAGTTGAAATCACATGAGTACATAATTTTACATGAACCGTTCCTATTTTTTTTCAATTATTCAATAATTTTAGTTTGGATCAGTGCTATCATCTTCTGCACTGTGAAAATTATTTTAGGATTTCTACTGAAATTTATCTTGAATATTTCACAATATCTTAATCTTCATACTTTGATTTACAGAATTTTTTAAGGTCATGGGGATGTAACTTTTTATGTTTCCCTATCACAATGTAAAATGCTGCTTTAATTAACAAGTAATTGGTACATTGTAGATCTCTGTCTCTCCTCTACATTTACCATGGCAATATGAGTTTTCACTTTCAATTTTAGTTTTGATACTGTTCCACATTTTCCCTTGTGGCAGACTTATAATCTGAAGAGAGTGTTTTTTAAATTTAATTATAATTTGCATAATTCTAACAGAATCATATATTCTGCTAAGGCACTATTAAAGAGGAATTTAATTGTACATAGCATTCATTTACTTTCAACTTTGTCTTTATATATAAGAGTGGCTTTTTTTTAGGCAATATATTGTAGGGTCTTGCTTTTTTATCCACCATGTCAATTTAATTTTTTTCAATTAAATTGGAGTTTTTAAAATAATAACATTTAATGTAAATATTGGTGGTTTAAGATTTAGATCTTAAATTTATTATTTTATTTTGTTTCCCTATTGTGTATATCTCTGTAATCTTTTCCTATCATATTTTAGGTTGTGTGTGTGTGTGTGTGTGTGTGTAGTTAATTTTGTACTACCTCTAAATACAGAATTCTTGAAGACATAGATGGTCCTTTTGCCTCCCACTGACCTTCATGTTATGGTTATTGAAAATGCGCACACATTGAAAACTCCACAATAATATCTTATAAACTTTACTTTAAACATTTATTCATATTTCAAAGAACATAAGTGGTAAAGGGTCTTTAATTTTTACCTAGCTCTTTCTACTATTTCTCTTGCTCTCTCTTCATTCTTGAAGATTCAAGAACCCTTTTGAGAGCTTATTTTAATATTCTCCAACTTCCAATGTATGTCTTGTTATCCTTGATCATTTCCTTGTGATTTTTTTTTCTCTCTGAATTGTTAAGATTTATTTAATATTCTGAATGGTCTAAATTTCAGAAAGATGTGTCATTGTTTGGATCCATTTCTATTTAGTATATTAGCTACTTACTTAGTGGATCCTGGCTGTCATAAACATGTTTTTTTATATCTGAAAATTTTATTGTATCATTTCTTTGCCAGTGTTCTGGCCCCATTTTGGGGGCTCCGTTTCTTTTTAAAATAACTTTTATTATTTAAAGCTTAGTCATTCCAAACTGTTTTTCTAATCCAATCTTTATATTGAATTTTTATTTTTTCTGTTATACTTTCAGGTGTTTTTTTAATGAATGGTATTTATTTATAGTAGTTTATTTTTTTATAGAGGCAGTGCTATCTGAGATCTTAAAGGTTATGATGATCACATCGCCTTCAAAGATTTCTTTCCCTACCTTTATATATTTTCTAAAAGTTATTATTTCTGTTTGCTTCTTTTGTTTTCTGTGTTATTAGATTTTATTTTCCTCCAGTACTTGGGATTCCTTATCTCAACATAGTGAAGAATTATGCATTAAAATTCTGTTTGGGATCACCATGTGCATTAATCCGCTTTGTCAACTGAATTTGATTGAAGGATGATCTGGCAGGGCTGTTATATTTAGAAAAACAAAAATAAAAATACCTTTATGTTTTTTCTCTGAGGTAGTTTTTTTTCTCTCAGTGGGGGGGGGGGAAATCCTATTTGTTTTAAATGTCTTCTATTTGCTAAAATGATACTAATTAACTAGGCATGTTTGCTCTGGGAGTTCTTGGAGTTTAGCGAGGGAAGAGGCTCGGTATTCATTATTCATTAATGATAGTTAACATTTGCTGAACACTTATTTTGTGCCAGGTGCTAATTTTAGTGCCCTGCCTTCTTTGTGAATTTATTTCTCATACAACTTTATGTGTTAGGTACAGGAATTGTGTATATGTCACAGGTGATGAATCAGATCCTGTTAGGTTCAATAATTCATTTAAAGTCACAGGACTGGGAAGTGAGAAATTTGTAATTTTTCTATAGAATGGTTGGACTTTATTTTTTTCTCCTTTGATTCTGTGACTAAAGGATCTTGACTTCTATTGCTCATGTTAGAAAGGTTTATTAATTTTTTTTCACTTGTTTGTATTTTTAAGATTTTTTTTTAACCTCTTCTAAAAGGAAAAGTATTGCCAATTGTTCAGATCACTTTTTTTTAATGCCATTATTTGTGATTATAGGTAAAGGGATGAATATATAACATGTTTTGCTTTGGTCTATGTATAAACGCTGTACTTCCAAAGCCTTGAGAAAATTTGAGATATTCATATTATGCTGTGATCACGATGCATTAACGAAAGGGATAACTATGATGATGATTCTGTCTCGCTGCAGCAGAAGTATTCTTTCTGCCTTTCCATTAAATTTTTCCAAAATTTTTCATATAGAATTTCAGTCATACTGTAATAGCACAATTGTTAAGGCAATTTTATTTTCTATTTATGGAGAAAAAATGAAGCCAAAGTACAACTAACTTTTGGATGCCAAACTTAAAACATTTTTATTTTTTGTTAATCAAGGCTAGATTTTAAGGTGGGGAAAACATCTTATATATAAAAGTGATTAAATTAATAAGGTAACAAAGTTTTGATATTTTATGTATTATTGTGAACTTTAATTGTGAGTAATGAATTTTGTGAAACACTGAGTTCAGCAGTAATGTAAATGAAGACACTAGTAATATAACAATAAGTTTAAGAACAAAAACAAAGAGGCATATTTGTTAAACCAGTTAATTTTGAGTAATGTTATAGTTCCTAAAATAATGACAGCTTCAAATTATATCCTTTATTTCTCTTTGACCTTTATTATACTTAACATTATAAATAACAACATTTTTTTTCTTTCTTTTTTTCTTTCTTCTTCGCATTAGCTGTGAATTTTGAGGTATACTTATCCACCGGGTTCACTTTTGGCCCACGTGCAAGAATTCATCATGGCTGTTGTTCTTGAGTGTAAGTACATTTTTAGTGCAAGGCTTTCATTACTCCCTTACATAAACCTTCCTTTGAATTACTTTGTTTTCTTTCTACCCTATTATTTCTAATTAAATGTTTCTCAAATTCCAAGAACTAGTTGCATTAAAAATCGTTCGTATAGATTCTATTCATTTCATTTTCTATCAAATTAGTTTTGGAGTTTCAAGAAAGTTTTTTGATCCATTAACTACTCAGTCTTAATTTTATCTTGTCAAATTCCTAATTATTATTTACTAGATTTTTCATCTACTAGTTCTTATAATACTTGTGTTGCTGAACAATGTAAAAATTTGAATTTAAGGATGTTCCATTAAATGGTATAATGATAAGGTATCTCACTAGGTAATTACTTTATATTTATTGAAATTGGACTTATTTTTACTTCTTTCTTGTCTCAATTTGGATTGGCATCAGCAATTGCTATGGAACGTAAAAGAAAATAACCTAATGTGCAGGAAGTGCATAATAATCAAATGGATAAATATTTTTATATGTATTTACTTTAGTGGTTATTGGGGAGAAGCTGTTTTGCATAGATATCGAGAGAGCGTATGAAAGTATTCAGCACGTATGATAGAGCGAGAGCAATGATGCTATTATCTGTAATTTAGCAACTTTATTTCTCCTAGATACTCATATCCCTCTTTCAATCTCTGAACAAGACCTATAAATTTTACTCCAGAAATAAAATTGAAATCCACCTATTTTTCCCTCTTATTTTTATTTCCACCACTACATCGACCCCCAGATAGCTTACTTAGAATTCTGCAGTTAATACCCTCTTAATTGGTCTCCTGTCTTCCACTTAAGTAAAGTTATGTCACTACTGTGGTTAGAATCTTTCAATGGCTGCCCGTGAGAGTTAGGAAAAATATCCAGACTGTTTATGCAAGACTGAGAGCTGTAGGGTCAGCTGTCAGCCTTTTGCCTAGATTCTTTATTAGACTACATTTTCCGTTCAAAACTGTGTCTTCACCATCCTGACATTTATTGTGTTTCTCTCACACTCCAAGTTTTTCTTCTCTATAAAAGAAACCCGTATTGCCCAGATGGCTGAATGGCCAGCCCTTTCTCATTCTTTGCCTCAGCTTGAATGTGATCTTTTAGAGATCACATCTTGTTACCTTCTTTTTTTTTTTTTAATCTCACCTTCAGTTATTCTGAATCAAATTTTACTTTAAAAAAATAGTAATTATTATACTCTAAAATAACACTGCTCTCTTGTTTATTTTTGTCTCTCAGAACTAGAACATAAGCTCTATGAAAGTCCTAGCTACATAGTATTAGCATTTATAAAGCGTATCTTACATATTAAACAAGTTAATATTTTAACCTATTCATTAAACAATTACCTATTTGACAATGTCCGTGAAACAAGAATTTTAGAAGAAAAATACTGTTGTATTCCTCTCTGTCCTGTAAAAATAATGAAGAAATATTCTGTGATTTTACATTTTGTCACTTTTTAGAACTAGAGTATTTAAGAGTTTAGTTCGTATATTGCAGCTGATGTCAAAAGTGGCTGAGTGGGCTCGGGAGATGGCAAGACCCCTGTCTTTTCTTAGGAGCAAGAAGAGTGTGTGTGAAAGTAGAATTGCCTGTAGAAACAACACAAAGAGAGCAAGATAAAGGAATATGAAGGTGATTGAAAGAAATCTCCGGTATCATTCACAGAAACGCATTTAGCAGGCTCGTACTGAACAGGAAACAGTTACATTGGTTACTACAAAAAATTATAGTCTCTTTACCACTAAATCAAACACTTGTAAGTTCTCACACTTAATCTAGAATAAGAAAATGTATGCCATGCACTGTTTAAAGAACTCATCATGTTGGAACAGCCTTTTTCCCCTCCTGGTTTATTGATTTATGATATGGAAAAACATCTTCCAAGTTTTCCCCAAGTGTGATTATAAACAAACACACATTGAGAACATAGAATCGTAATAACAGGGGAAATAGTATAAAGAATATAACTGTTATTAATTTCCTTCTTAATATTTCTGAAACTATTTTAATGAATGAAGAGAATGTTCAGCTATATCTATATATCTCTACATTTATGTTTATATATGAATCTTATCATATGGTTTGCACAAAATTATGTGTGCAGCAGGATGTTTTTGTTTTGTTCCTTTGTTTAAGAGTCAGAACAAAAACTATAATGAGACAAATTGCCGTAACTTTTTTTTTCCTGTTTAGATGGAAATGAGATTTTTTTAGAGTAATTTTCTTTTAGAGGTGGATCTGGAACAGAATACATTTTAGTGAACCTTTAATTATGCCCATATAAGGAAAGTGTCTACCCATTGTGAAGAGCTACATGAAGTAATCTAAGAACAGATGTTTAAGACTCAGATGATTATTCTGTTTTATAATATAAACTGTGCCTTTGCAAGATTTGATACTCATTAAAACTGTTTGTTTTTATATCTGGACTTGGATTAATACGGTATCCATCCCTGTTAAATTGTGTTTACCGTTAGCAAGTAATGGTTTACAGAAGGCACAGATTTGAATATAAAGGATAGAGGAGCTGTTCTTAGAAATATCTATATTTTATTCTGTTTATTGGTAGATAAGAGTTCACTGTATATCAGTAAAGGTGTAGTTGAGACTAATTCAGGTATTTCAAGCCTAGGGAATTCAAGGAATTTGTTAAATAGGATGAAGAAAGGGCTGAGAATTATTGTAA
The DNA here is from genome assembly GCF_014176215.1 of Rousettus aegyptiacus. Taxonomy (NCBI): domain Eukaryota; kingdom Metazoa; phylum Chordata; class Mammalia; order Chiroptera; family Pteropodidae; genus Rousettus; species Rousettus aegyptiacus. The sequence goes on along the minus strand of NW_023416291.1, from coordinate 50,116,080 downwards.
TTGTAATGCGACTCAGAGATTAACAGTAGAAGATGCTAGCATCGCATTGGATAATGTCCAATGTCTTTTCTTTAAGAAAACATTTAGTAATGAATGTAAGAATGTTAAGTCAGAGAGGTAAGAGCCTTCTGTACAGTTTGCCACGTGCTTCCACAGTTGTGGAAACGTTAATCACAACAACATACCCCTAACTCTGTATCATTCATCTTGTTTTCACATTCTTAATTAATCACTTGTCCTGCAAGTGGTTTCAAGAAATATACCCTTCAGGACGGGTTCTCTGAAATATTGCTCTGATGTAAATAGTTCCGATGGCATTAATGGCACTGTTGACAGTGGTAAAGGGGCTGGTAGCCCACGGCCGGCTGTGCCAAAACGTTCACTTACACCGTCATACTTAAACTCTTGTAATCCAATGTCCGCGGAAGGCAAGGCTTAGGGTAACAGGGCAATTGCCGTCAGAAATATTTTAGTGAAAATAAAAAGCATAATGAAATTCATTGGTGATTTCTAATTGTGTTGCAGTACTTAGAGAGAAAAAAAAAACAATTAGTTCAGGGCTTTTAATTCATAACTAGTGGTCTTGGAAAATGATCAGAAAAATTCGTGATGACTCTACAATAAATCCTCATCCTCTGTAGACACAGAGGCAAGAGTATAAAAAACAAGCCTAAAGTCTAATCTTGTAGGTGGTTGAATTGCAATGCAAATTGAATTCACAATCTCACAAGTACTCTTATGTTCAAATTAAGTCACTGACTAGAAAAGTGCGTGTGAATTCTTGTCAGCTAGGAATCTTGGTTTCTAATTTGAGACTGAGCCTCCTCTGCCTGTAGAAGCAACCTTCCTCCCCTGAGGGCTGAGGTCTCCCTATGCTTGAAGAACTAATTGCCACAAAGGGAATTGCTGATATTTCTAAGGACTATGCCCACCAACTCTCATTGCTTCTAGAACCAAATTAAATTTAACTCCGAAGGCCCCAGATGATAAGTTATGAATTTTATCCTGTGAAGAAAGTCAAAAAAATATAAGATATTTCATTTAAATCAATGCTTTCTACAGGTGAATAGAGATAGAATAAAATAACGTTGGGTTGAGTCGTATTTGTTGGCAGATATTCTAGATTCATTGTATTAGCTCTAGCAGTTTGGAGAGATACTAGGAGTTTTTAGGTTGTTTGTCCAAGGAGCAATCTCAGCAGAAGAGGTCTTAGTAATTAAGTGATAAAAAATGTTCTTTTCTTTAGACATTATTCCACATTTTCCCAACCATTTCGTCCTCACAAAATTGGCTAATGAACAAAGTGGCTGTGATCGCAGGGACTAAGTTATACATGGTTTCATTGAACAGTATCTATTGCCGAGCGTCTAAATTGCCATCAGCCAGTCATTATCTCTAATGATTGAGCAGCAAGTATTTCATTTTCCAGTTTCACAACTTCGGTTTCTGTGGATGTCTAGGTCTTAGTTTCATTGTAAATGAATGTGGCAGTGGTTCCATTAAAGTGGGAACTGAGAGAGACTGCCATATGGCTTCTCTGGGCTCTTTATTCCAGCAAACCAACAGGAAGAGAAGTGAGTTATTGTACCGAATAGGATACTTAACCCTCACTTTCAAATAGAAATTAGGTATTACACAATGGGAGCAAAGAGAAGTTATGTCTGGAATGAAGGGCGACCCATGAGACACCTCTCAGGACTCTCAGGTCCTGCGATAAAAGTTAACAGAAAACTCTTACAACCCAGGGCGGTCAGGACTACTATGACCCATAGTCATCAGGGTAATGTATTGGACACCCCAAAATGCAAGGAACCGTGGACAGGCCAGTTGTTTGCTGAAGATATGGAAATATAGAATGATACAGGAAGAAGCAGATATAAATGCCAGTAATGAAATATGAAATAAGGAATGTAATAGTTATAATAGTTCTTTATTTTTATATGAATACATCAGTATATATAGTAAATATTTTCTTCTTGCATTCCATTGCTTTATAGCTGAAATAAAATGTTTTAATGAGAATTGATGTATAAGAATTTAAGAATATCAAAGTGTTTTTGACTCAATTAGAAGTGGACTCAAACTTCAGCCAGGGATAAATAAATGATACATCGGGCTTTATATCTTCTTTTGGGGAGCAAGTTAGCATGTTTTTGATTGTATGAGGAATAATTACATTATGTTATGTGCAAATGATTTAAAATTGCTTGTTTTTGAAAGTTAAAAACAGTTAAAATACAATATGTGGTGTGGATATCCAGTTGATAAGAGGTGGACTGTGGATATTTCGTACTATGTTAATCAAGTTGGGACTACATTTCCTGGGATTCCAGTTCCTTCTTGGTTCTGGGAATAATTACAAAGATAAAGGCAGGCTTGAGGGAATCTGCCAAGGGATGACGAACCACCACACGGCATCATAAAAGCCGTAAATCACTCTGGGCCTGAACATTGCTGCATATAAAATTCTTATTCATCAAATACGTGTTTCAGCTAAAAGTTCTTCGTTGTCTCCATTTTCCGTTAACGGTAAGTGTGAAAAAATATCTCATACTAGGATATTTTATATCTTCGCATTAATTTATTTAATGAATAATTATTAATGAGAGTTCACTCCTTATTCCACATATCGGTTCCGTTAGTAAACAAAAGATATTTTTCCACTCTAGAACTTACATTATCTCTTATAGTTTAGTGGAATAGTGAGTAAATTACATGTTTTTAGAATATGCTAAATGCTATAGAAACAGGAAAATATGTATAAGAGGATGAAGTTGTCCCAAGGCCCAAGATGATGGCCCACTATTAAACAGAATTATCCAGATAGGTTTCACAGATAAAAGGAGGTGTAAGTATAGCCTTGAAGAAGTTGAGGTAGTCAATGAAGCAATTGTCTGGGGAAAGAAAATTTCAGTTCGAGTGTGCTGGGAATCCTTGAGAAACCACAGAGAAGGCAGAGTGACTGGAGCAGAAAAAGAAAAATAAGAGATAACAGTAAATATTCGAGTACACGGGGATCGGATCATGCGAGGTTAAGAGAGAGTTTCTTTTATTTTTTTCAATGAAAGAGGGCATAAGGTGAGTACGTGCTTGTAAAAATGTTTCCCTAAAGAGGAAAATAAAATCATAGCAGAAAGGGCAGGCAGTGTTCTGGAACTTCGATCAGGGTAGTGCGAATGGGGCACGATGCACGAGCGCGGGCAAGTCCTGCCACGCGACGGGAGGGCGGGCCGCGCAGACGGACGGAGCTGTCCCCTGCGGTGGGGACACGAAGTGGAGCTTCTGCTCCCACGATTTCTGTGTTCCCCGTAGCAGATCGAATCCACGGGTGTGCAAGTGGAAGGGGAGCGGGAGCATCTGAAGGTGCGTGGGGTGGGGAGGGGGCGCGGATGGCCTGGGGCTGGCCGGGCAGCGCCGAAGGCCCGCGCGACGTCAGTGTTTGTGGACGCGCAGCGAGGCCAGTCGGTTCATCAGGCCGTGGTCAGTGGTGCAGAGAGACAGATTTCATCGTAATTGCTGTTTGCCCGAAAGGGCCAAGGAGGCCGCAGGGAAATAAGGACATTTAAGGTTTCTGCAAAGGTGGGGTTCTAATGAGGGGTCATGGACCCCCGTTGTGTAGGGGATAGTAGGGTCTGCAAATGGGGACCTTAGGGCAGTGCTTTCAAAGTTCCCTGGGACACTTTTAAAACGCAGGTTAGTTTCACGAACGTAGAATTCTAGTTTCGGTAGGTTTGAGGAGGATCCGGAGAGTTTGTATTTCTAACAAGTCCCTGGTCAATGCTTCTACTGTTGTCAGTGACCTCATTTGGGAACCCTTCCTTTTAAGATATTCTTAAGGCTCCGCCATCTCTTTTCTTCCTCCTCATCCTTTGTTCTTGTTCTGAGATGATCTCTCTGCATTTCATGCATTCATTAATTAGTTCACTTATATTCATTCATATATTAATGTTAATCTATTAGAAATACCCCACAATTTTCCCTAAAGGATTAGACAGTAGCATAGAACCCAAACTTTTATAAAAAGGAACAAAAAATATAGCTACATCCTCATTATTTTTTACCAGTCTCTCCTGACTAGAACTTTGTTTGCATTACTTCTCACGATTTTTTTATTTTTTACATGATGATGTAATAATTATGAATCTTAAAAAATAATTTACAAGGTTTATCTAGACTTTTTAGTATAGAACTATAAATAGGTTTAATATATTTTTTTAAAAAACTTCCCCAAAGCAAATCAACATAAAAATTAATAAAAGATATTCTTCCATGGACACTTATTTATCTTTAACTTTTAGAGAAAAAAAGAAAATCTATACTGGAACGTTAATAGCAGTGTAAACAGAGCTATATTGTTCTATAAAATCCGTGGTCGCTTTTAAACTTCTTTCAGTATAGGAAAATACCCGAGGAGGTTTTCTCCAGATTAGCATGCCAAATCCAGCAACCGAGTGACATTGTCTTTAAAGGGAGTCGACAAGACTCCAGAAGGAACATTTGGTGAAGAATTGGCCAACTGCCTTTATTACCTTCCGAGCTACCTCTAAGTTACAGGTCCTTCCAGTTCTGTTCTGCAGATAATTTGAGCTCCATCTGTGGCAGATAAATATTTTTTAGTATGCTATTACAAATTATGGCTTTAGGCATTGTTATACTTCCCCCCACCCCGAAATTTCAACTACATAAAATATTGTGCTTCTTGATTCTGTGTATAATTTCATAGTGGGAAATACAGTGGCAGAAATGGAGGTAGTATTTTCTGTTGTAATTTGTTGGTTGGTTTGTTTCCAAAACAAGGTTGTTTTAAATTCTAAGTATATTTCCTAACAGAGTCTATACTAAATGCCTTCGAAGGAAGTCAGGAGTTATCTGTAAATAAATTTTAATTCATATAAAACTTACATAGTAACTATGTAATTATACAATTTGGTTTGAAATAAGGAAGATTTGACTATATTTTGCGGAAAGTTTAATGAATTATAATTCATCTTGACAGAATTATTTTGTAAGTTAATACCATTTTAAAATATTTTGTAGTTCAATGTCTCATTACCTTCTAGATGCATTCCTGAAATGGTTTTAGAATAGAAACTTAGAATATTGTATACTAACTCTGTATATAAAGATGGTTCAGAGGCCTGGCAGCTTGTTTGCTGTAGAGATCATAATACGGCAGACAGTTATATCCTGCATAGTCAATATAGAAAGAAAGGCCAAATTAGATGATTAAAAACACAAAGTTTAGAAAACTTGGAAATTCACATTAATTAGCATGTGATACAAGTACAAAACAGTATATGGTATCAAAAGGTAGAATTTATTTTCATTTTTAATTTATTTTAAAATTATGGTGGGCATACAATATTGTATTAGTTTCAAGTGTACTACATAGTGATTAGACATTTACATACTTTATGAAGTGATCACCGTGATAAGCGTAGTATACATCTCAAACCATACATAGTTATAAAAATATTATCGACTATAATCCCTTTATATCTTCTTTATATCCTCACGTTTTACTTTATAACAGTTTGTACTTCTTAATCTCATTTACCTTTTCCCTCTATTCCCCGATCCCTCTCTCTTCCGGCAACTGTCAATTCGTTCTCCGTATCTGTAAATTAGTTTTCGTTTAGTTTTATTTTATTTTTTCATTTATTTTTTAGATTCTACCTGTAAGTGAAATCGTACGGTATTTGTCTTTCTCTGTCTGACTTACTTCACTTGATTAATACCTTCTAGGTTCATTCATTTTTTTTTGCAAATGGTAAGATTTCATTTCTTTTTGTGGCTAACATTCCATTGCATGCATGTGTGTGTGCATATGTATATATGTATGTGCATGTGTGTGTGTATACACACACATACGCACACACACGCGCACACATACCACATCTTCTTTATCCATTTATCTATCAGTGGACACCTAGGTTGTTTTCATATCTTGGAATAGGGGTAAAATAAGCATAGGAATGCATATTTCTTTTCAAATTAGTATTTTCAATTTCTTCAAATAAATACCCAGAAGTGGAATTATGGTGTCAGATGGTAGTCCTATTTTTAATTTTTTGGGGGAATTTCCATGCTGTTTTTTTAAGTTGCTGCACTAGTTTACAATCCCTCCACCAGGGCACGAGGGTTCCCTTTTCTCCACATCCTTGCCAAAACTTATTCTTTGTTACCTTTTTGTTAAAAGCCATTTTCACATGTTTGAGGTGATATTTTATTGTAGTTTTGATTTGCATTTCTATGATGATTAGCGATGTTGAGGTCTGTTTATGTGTTGGCCATCTGTATTTTTTCTTTGGAGAAATTTCTATTTGGGTCCTCTGCCCATTTTTTAATTGGATTTTTGAGTTGTATTTTAAAGATGCCACCAAAAGCTATTAGAACTAATACCTGAATTCAGTAAAGTGGTTGGATACAAAATTAATATTCAGAAATCTCTTGCATTTCTATATACTAATAATAAACTATCAGAAAGAGGAATTAAGAAAACAATCCTGTTTGCAATTATGTCAAAAAGAAAAAAATACCTAGGAATAAATTAAACCAATGAGGTAAAATACCTGTACTGTGAAAACTATAAAATGTTGAAAAACATTGAAGAAGACAGATTAAATGGAAGGGTTTACCCTAATCATTGATTGGAATAATTAACGTAATTAAAATGTCAAGTATTTAAGTGACATGTGTTAACTGTTATTCATATAGGTAACAGGATTTTTCAATAGTTAATGTTAGCCTTGAGTACATTCAGTTTTCTACTGTTCTTTAGTGGTTGATAATGACCGATATTACTATAGCTACCATAGTTTTCCCTTGGTATTATCCTCTTGTTTGTGTGGACTTTTTGTATTCTTTGTCTTTATGGTTTAAGTGTCTGCCTAATCAAAAACATATAGCTGTATTTTTTTATCTTTTTGCTGTCTTACCTGGAAAACATTCTCTTGTCTGAAAGGCTCTTTCCCAATAATCACTTCTTATACTTTATCACAGGATTTAGTCAGGAATCTGGAGAACTGAACGTCTGGAGACTGTCAGAAGATCAAATGTGCTAGTATGGGAAAAAGTAGTGGAAACTAAGAAAATTCTATAAAAAAAGTTGTGATGCACATTTTAAAACCAAGATAAATAGACTGTCTTCTAAGAAAGACTATATACTAGACAGAAATTCTGAAAGAGTCTTAGAACTATAATATAAATTAAATATTTAAGACTTTTTCTACAACAAAAGCACCTGCCTCAGATAGCTGTACTGTGCGATAGGATGAATACATGGCTATTCAACATTCAAGTAACAAAAAATCCCACTGATGGAAATTCTTCCAGAGGATAAAATAAGGATTATTCATCCATTTATTTTATACACTATTAAACCATATTACCAAAACTCCACAAAGGCACACAAAAATTATAGGGTAATCTAACTTATGATCATAGATGCACATGTTGAAAAACTCAAATTAAATATAGAAATGTAACCAGAAGTCATGACCAAATTGGGCTTAATCTCAAGAATGCAAAAATATTTAACATAACAAAATACATTAACATACAAAAAAAAAACCCACCAAAAAATAAAAATACAGTAACGTGGTTTATATCTTTAAGGAGATATGCCAATTAAAAAATCTTATAAGATTCACTGTAAATATGGTGAAAAAATGACTCTTACTTGCATATAGTTCATTATAGATGAATTAAAAATATAAATGTGAAACTAAAAATTTTAGAATTTCTAAGAAAATATGGGAAAACATCTTAGAGAATTTGGGTATTACTAACACAAGACACAAAGCAAGTAGAAACAAATGCAAATTTGTAAAATAGACTGCATTTAAAAGATTATTAAAAGACAGTAAAAGTGAAAACACAAACTCCAGAGATATAGGAGTTTTACATATGAACAAAACAGTTGTTACAAAGATGATATAAAGAAATTGTACAAATGAATATGAAAAGACAAACAGCCTAAGTAGATAAAAATAAGCAAACAGTAGGAAAAATTAAAAAAATAAAGAAAAAAGTACTTTTTGTGTGAAGAGTAATTCCTAAAAGAGTAAATGCTTAAAGAGTAAATGGCCAAGAAATATATAAAAGTATGCTTACTGGTAATTAACCCAATGACCATTTCACAGATTTGCCAACATGTAAAATCCTGAAAATAAAATAAAATAAAAATTCTCCTAGGATGAGAAGGTTGAAAACACTTATATACTGCTTCTGGGCATAATAGATTGCATTATAGAAAAATTTAATGAAATTGAAGACGTTTGTGTCTTCTGACCTAGTAGCTCAATTCTTACACAAATATAAGTAGAGACATGTACTAGATTGTTAACCAAGGCATTGTTTTCAACATAAAATTCAACCTAAATATTTTTTTGATAAGATAATGGAAAAATAAACTATATTTTCTGGCAATGGAAATTTATAGGTGGCAAGAACTATAAGGTAATTGATACTATATCTAATCTATCAAAATGAATTAATTTTATAAATGTAATGCTGCTAGGTGCACAATGGTGGTGGGTAGACAGTGTTCAGGTGCTGAAGAAGACTTACAGGACCCCAGGGGACACAGTGCTTACAAACCTACAGTGTATTTCAGGAAAGGACAGAATATTGCAAAACACTAAATTTAGGATTTATTTCATTACCCAACGCTGCGTCGTAGCATGAGGTTTTGACATGTCAGGCTCTAGCTCCTATTTTACTCCTTCAACAGGAAGAATTATATAAATATATTTCAGCATATTTCCCTTGGATCAGAAATAATCAAGATGTGCGCAAAATACCTTAGAACCAAGAAATGCAAAATGGAATCTTGGCCAGGATTTCTTATACCCTGTTGGTCTCAAGCATACTTTTACTATGCAACCAGCTTAAAACTTGACTTATCATTACTAATCTTTCTTTTATCAATAAACAATGATGAAAAGCTGGCATAAACTACTCTGAAACTCCTTGTACCAATGATTATAAAGAAGCACTATCAGTCAGTATTTTCCATGACTTTACCGGGGTTAGTTACGTGCAAGAACTTCAGCAGATTAGTTCACATTAATTTGAGGCCTGTGGAAATTAATCTTTATAGCATACCATGGAGAATTTTAAGAGAGATATGTGCAGTTGAGTATCATTTGTATGAAGTTTGAAGTCCTGCTAAACAATAAACATAAATGATAGCATAGTCTATGCATCCTTCTTAAATTATTTTAACATAAGTTGTTAAAATATAAGATCTAAAGCTTATGTTTTAAAATATAAAGAAATACATGGATGCTCTAATTACTAAGTATAGCGTAATAATAATTTTCCATAGAGGAAAGAATGTATGTACAGAGAGTTGAATAAACAGACCTTAAATGGTAGTAGTATTCTGTTTCTTAAGCTGTGCGATGCGACTGTCTATTCGCTATGTTGGCCTCTCTAACTTTTGCCTCAAAGATTTAAAAACATTTTAAAAATAACTATGGAAAAGGAAAATAATAGAACTGGAGGTAATGGGTGAATTCATTTAACTATAGAATAAAGGATCAACGATTGGGAAATTATAACTTTAAAAAATACCGTGGATATTTATAGGAAATTCATGGTGTTCGTAAGACTGACAATGATTGACTAAAGGCAACAGAAACAAAAGATAAAAAGTAATTTTAATGTGATTTTAGGATCTAGGAAATCAAGAACACATATAAATATGTATAAATGTATGTATAAATATACACATATAAACATATATGTATATATAAAATCAAGAACATATATGTATAAATATAAATATGTGCATGTATTATGTAAACTGTGTATGTGTGTATATATATGTGTGTGTATTTATATATAAATAATATATAAATAATATATATAAATAATATATATAAATATGTGTATATATTATATATATATAATATATTAATATATTAATATATTATATATTAATATATTATATATATCCACAATATATTATATATATTATATATTAACATATATAATATATATATAAATGACTAGGCACAATAAGACTTACAAAACTATTGAACCGGATAGAGGTGTGGCTGTTTGGCCACCATCATATTTCCTATTCAAGTATGCATAAAAAATGACGATACCACCAGTAGGGTAATAAAAGTACCCTTCTCATAGTTACATCAGGCCAGCAGGTGAGAGGAAGAGACAAGTCCATCAGTTAGCAGAGCGCAGGCAGAAACCGGTAAAGGACTGCCGACTGCCAGATTCCACAGCATCCTGTTTACACACGAACTATCCGAACTGTTGTCCATAACCAATGCAAAAGCTGTAACTACTTTTTCCCTAGGGACTATGCCTCTATCTCAGAACTTTCTCCACTTTCCTCCCCAAACATAATGTATAAAAGAGCCCCTCAGCCCCAAGATGACAGACGTGATTTTCTCCATCTAGCCCTGATGCTGACGGCTTAGATTGCAGGCCCTCAGACTTGGTCCTTTTTTCTAGCCAGCATGTGGCTAAATAAACTCTTTCAGGAAAGCTTTTAGCTCTAAAGGTTTATGTTTAACAGGTGTCCTTGCTGGCTGCCTGGCTTGAAACAGTCTGCATTTGTGACTATAGTACATTTGTATCACTCTATAAGTATCACGTTGGATATATACACGTCAGTCCCTTTTCCCAGTCTTACAGTTGGTATTAGCCAGTCCCTTAGCTGAATGGTCTACTTCGCATCCGTACAATGAATACGAAATGGACTCTAATATCTGCCTGGCAATCATTCTACATTTTCCTAACTCCTTTATTTTCTCACTCTCTCAGAAGACTGTTCTATACCTATTCATCTCTCCTGAAATTCCCCATACATCTTCTCTGTTACTCACTCTCAACTCAGGAGTTATTGTCCATTTTACCCACAATATTAAAGAAATCAGAAAAGGAATGTTACACATATCACCTCCCCGTGTGCCTGATGCGGTCACTCGCATTCATCTTTTGACAGTATGATCACCTGTGCATACCCCTTCTGTCTATGATCTCAGCTTTGAGTTACGTGTTTTACCCCATCTTCTCTCACCTACTCAGTGGTCAGACTCTGTTAACTATTCTGTCTTCTGAGTTATCAAACTTTTCCTCTCTGCTTTGTCATTCTCATCAGAAAATAACAAGAAATTCTATTATTTCTTTCATCATCATCAAACCCCTGTTGACCCCACTTCTCTCACCTGATCAACCTCTAAGTTCCCCTTATTAAAAAAAAAAATCTAGAAAGAATTGCCCATACTTTTATTCCCTCCAATGCTCCTCCCTTTATCTCGTAGCATTGTGTAATGAGTTGTGTCCCTACAGCTGAACCAACACTACCCAGTGAATTTATAACTGACCTCCATGTAGCATGGGGAGCAGTAGATGCCACTCTCTTCTTGGAAGGATTTCTCCCCTTGAATTCTAGATGCCATAGTGAACTACTTTTCATCTTTTTTCACCGGCAACTTCTCCTAATCATTCTTCTTTGCCAGCTGCCATCCTACAACCTAAACGAGTCCCGTTGGAGTAATCCTGGACTCCATCTTCATATGTGCATCTTAGACTACAACTCCTTCTCAAACATACTCCACACTCCTCCTTTTTTTTTTTCTTTTTTTAGTCTCTGCAGTAGGTTTTGTAAACTGACAAACTGTATGCTACTTATTTAATTTTTATTGCATATTTCCCTCTATTATGAGTTCTAGGAAGAAAATAATTTTTCTCTCTTATGTATCCTAATCCGTTTCTAGTACTTAGAAAGTGCCAGGAACAAAGTTAGTTCTCAGTAAAAATCTGTCAAATATGTGAGTGCTTCCTGTGCCTCTCATTCTGACACTACTTTTTCACATTTTCTCAGATTAGTGGCCTGAGGTTACTAGGTAGAACTTAGGGGGTTGAGCCAAGCACAGAGACCTATTGTTAAAATACAATACTCCTAAGTTTTAAATACTATGTATGGATAGAACAATTTGCTATAGTTATGCTTAAATAAATTGAACTGACTCTCCACCCACTCATATACAAATAATAGAAGGAATTGTACTGCTAAATAAGGTCTACTAATTAGTCACTTTTGCTTTTCAAACCATATCCTAATTCTTGGCTCTCAAACTCATACAAAAAAAAAAAAAAAGTTTTAAATGCTTTGCATGTCTGAAGAGGAGAATCTCTCTCAATAACCAAGTAAAATTTGGCCACATAGGAAAATGAACATAGAATCTATTTCCCAAAGGCAGGAACAAGGTAAAGGAAGATCTCTCTAAATTGTATGAGTAGTTTCAAGAGGGGCTGAGCAAGTATTCCTCCACAAATGGAATAAGACATCCTTGCTAGTTCTATAGATAGGATATATTTCAAATTTTATATTTTAGTAATCTTTTTTTTTATTGCTGCATAGTAGGTGAGTTGAAAGCACATTAATTCTCTTTTAGTTATAGTTCATCAGATTATAGAAAATCATTTAAGGTAGTAGAAACAAGTCAAAATATATCATTCATCACAATAAATATAACTGGATTAGAATTCTTAATTAAGAGATTATCAGATTTGATAGTTTTTTCAATGTCGAATTCTATGTTGTTTATCAAAGATATGTCTGTAAGTAGAAAATATTGGGATTAAAGAGATGAAAAAAAGCAAAACAGACAAATATTAGCCAAAATAACTAAGACTGTTATTTTAATAGCCATATCACATATAAAGGGATTTAAGACAAATATAAATTTTAAGGATATAAATTTTAATATATGGTGATCGAAGGATCATTTCATCTGAATTTGAAAAAAATTTATGTTGTCTTTGGTTTCCCCGGGAATCTGAAATTTTGGAAATGGAAATTTAGACACGGGAAAGAATTAATGGTGTAATGTCAGATGGTTCAATGACATAGAAATACTTCAAAATTGGTCAAAAATAGTGATCTCCTAAGACCAAGAAAATCATGTCAAAAAAGTAAAAACATTATTTTAAGAATATTTTGCTAGTCAGTATTCAGTTAGTGAAACAGAAACCAAATATACATTTAAAACAGAAAAGAATTAATATAGAGAATGTGATACCCACAAAAGCAGGGCTGGAGAAGTAAGAGAGAAAACACCACCAATTTTCTTATTAAATAATACAAGAGGGGAGTAAGACAAATTTATGTGGGCGAAGTAATCAAAAATATGTTAAACCAAATGCTAATTCTCATTGTGATATCATGTTTATCTGAAACAAACATAATCAAGGATTTTCTCCATTGACTAATAGCTGATGAAATGTAAATCGATGTCTATATCCTATATAATAACACTTGAGGGTATAATTGTCTAAATTTATTTGCAAGAATGTTCATTAATTCATCCCACATTTATCAAATATCTAATGTGTGTTAAATGAAAGTCATATTAGCTTTTATAGCAGCCGAAAACACAATATAGACACTATTCTCAAGAAACTCATGCTCTAGTTGGGGACAGAAGACAAAGAAATTAAAAGTATACGGTGACATGCGGTAATAAATTCCATGGAAGAGAGTAAAGCAAGGGAAGGAGACTAAAGAGGAACAAAGAATAAAATGTCTTATACAGAACCGTAACGGAAGCCTGGATAGTATAGTGTTCACCAAAAAGATGAAGAAATGGAGGATATAAACTTTGTCAGTATCTTAGGCAAGAACATTCTAGAAAGAGAGAAAGGCAACCATGACTGAAGAACAGTGAGGAGACCTGTGGGATTCAAACACAGTGACCAGTGCTGAGAGAATTAATACGTGAAGTGAGAGCAGTAGTAGTGGCCGGATCTTATAAGATTTTGTAGCACAAAGGATTTTAAATTTTGTTCCAAGTGAGATAAAAATAATGAGTATAATGGTTTGGCTTCGAGCATTCTCTCTGGGTTTTGTATTGAACAGGGGGTGCAGACGGAAGACCACTTGGGAGTTGATGGCAATAATTCAGGTGAGAGAAAAGCATAGTGGTTTGGACCAAATAGCAACTGGTAGAGGTTGTATGAATAAGACAGATTTTTTAATGATTTTTCTTTGAAGAGAAACAATTGAATGATGTTTTGAATATAAAGGATAAAAGGAAAGAGAAGAGTGTAAAATAAATTCAAGATGTATTTTGCCTATACAACTGGAAAGATGAAGTTTCAGTTGATGAAGATGAAGAAAACTATGGGGGGGGGGTGGATAAATTGTAAGGTGGAAATCAAGAATAAAGTTTAATTCATTTGAATGGAGGTGTTAAGTAAGTAGCTTAACATACAAGTCTAGAATTCTGGGTGGATATCTCAACCAGAAGTACCTGTCAATCATCCTCAAGCAGAGGGTATTTAAAGTCTGTCAAAGTGAGTGAAGTGGATGGATTAAGTGAGAGCAAAAAATTGCTCTTTGAATTTAGTGAACTGGATATAAGCGAAGATATTTTGTTGGGTGATAAGAGTGAAAATTAGTGAATTCAAGAAAAACTGAGAGTAAAAGACATGGAAATAGTGCTCGGTTTTGCTGTAAAGTGACACAGCAGGGAGGCATGGTTATGGTGTAAAAATGTGTATTTTTCATGCAAAAAAAAAAGTATAAAATGAGCAGTGAGCAAAGGGAAAAGAATATAACAGGGAGAGGAGGAGTGATTCCTGGAATTACGTCCCTGAGTAAAAAAAAAAAAAAAATTGATGAGATTTAATGAACAAGTAGAAACATCAATGCTTCTTAATCGATGGGATGACGGTATATGAGAACAGTGGTAGATAAGTTGGAAATATGATGCTGGGAACTTCTAGAATTTCTTCTGTGGTTATTTCTGTTTCCTTGGCAAAAACGAAGAATGGGATAGGAGTGATGGTCATGTAGCATTTCGAGGAAGGTCCTCTTTAGCGTAAAATACTTCTTGGAAGGAGCGGGAGAGTTGCCGAACTGGGTAACCGTAAGAGGATTGCCAAGTTGCACCGGAGGCCCGCCTGAGGTTAGTGGTCATTTTACTGAGTCCAGTCAATGAGATTGGGTATTTTTCTTCAAGCACGGGGTTGATGGAAGATTCCCGAACTGGGGATTCTCTAGGCAGTTTTATGAGCAAAATAGATTATGTTGGCTGCCGAGGATGTTCCAAGGGAGTGATAATGAAGAAAAGCCATGGATTCTAATCTGGAAGTGGAGAAAAGTGAGACTAGGATAGGGACGAGGACCGGAACATAGGCGGCGGGGTCATTTTCTGTGGGGACACGTAATAGTAGAGTCAGGGCACTGCAAGAGATGATTGAGCTCTGGGTACGCACCACGAGGGAAATCCGGTGACAGTAAATGCGGTCTATTTTTAAAAAAATAATCAAGAAAAAAAGACGAGAGGATAAAAAGAATATTTACAGTATAAGAAATATTTTCTTTCTTGTTATACCTTAGCTTTTAAAATCTATAACTTGGGTTTTACGACAAAAAGCATTAGGATACATATTTTTTAAAACTTTTTTTGTACTTTTAAGTAAGATGTATATAAAGGACTCAGCACATATAAATAGTTTCAAACTACTCTTTCCATTTTAAGTACATAACGACTGCTTTAGACTAAGAATTAAAATAGAATGTTTTTATTTCCATTTTAAAGGAAAAAAAACCATTCGGTTTATGGGAGGATAGGGTATTAGCTGCAAATATATAAGAACAAATACAATAAAAATATAAACAAACTGGTAATTCCAAAGAAAATAAAACAATTTAAACTCAGACTCTACAGCAAAAGGAATGAGGTC
Source organism: Rousettus aegyptiacus (assembly GCF_014176215.1). NCBI lineage: Eukaryota > Metazoa > Chordata > Mammalia > Chiroptera > Pteropodidae > Rousettus > Rousettus aegyptiacus. The sequence goes on along the minus strand of NW_023416291.1, from coordinate 50,100,354 downwards.
ATACGGAGCAAATCACTACCCCAAATGTGAACCATGGCTGAGATTCTGGTGTATTTTTGGGAGAGCATCATTGTCTTCTTTTCAGAAATCTCTTTCTTATCAGGGGATGAGCTAAGGATGAACAAACAACTTATAGAGCTTAAGTGAGACACATAATAAATGTTGAGAACAAAATGTCCAAATTACACAAAATTCGACAAAGGCAGTAGTTTATTTCTGAAGAACCATTAAAACCCAGTTTTAGTCTGGACAATATAGCAATGGCAGTAGCTAATTATGCACCACAAAAGGCCAGAATTTGACAGTTTTCAGCTACCTTTTCCAACAAAAGGCTGTTATCAAGATTTTTCATGGTAAATGCTTTTAATGAAGCCCCCTGTAGGCAAGTTGTCAAGGTGTACACATGCCATTTTGCATGTTCCTCTTTTAAAATGAGATGAAAATTGCTGAGAACACCTTGGACCGCCCTCCTCCGCAGAACATGAGTCCTCTGCTGCCTCTAATGACCGATCTATAAGACCTAAATAACGGTACAATTTCCTGCTGAATGTCCCCCCAGGGCACACAGTTAGACTGATGTATCAAAAATGTTTAGTGACAATGCCTGTTATTACATTCTTGATTTTCTACCTTCTAGGTTTTTTGACACATTTTTTATTATATAAGGATTTGGAAAGTAATATGAAGAAACTGCTTTTTTTTTTTTTTTCCTTTAAGCTGGGGCAAAAGTATTTGCCTGAGAATTTAACTAGCTCATTAGTTCATTTAAATCCTGTGGTAAATTCTAATATTAAAACATCTTTTGTGTAAAGCAGGAGTTTAAAAGAATGCAAATACAGCGGCCATGAGTTTGTTTTTTAAAATATTTTATACAGCATGTCCCACATATCTGTCAATTCACTTGTGTGAGAAGTAAGGGTTAAGGTTTTCTACTTTATTCTGAATATGAAATAAAAAGGTCAGAAAGATCTTTTTTTTTTTTTTTTACCTGTACTTCCCTTTCTCCCTATTTTTGAGGTATTATTATATTCATCTGTATTGCAATAATGGCTCCATGGAATATTCGAATGTGTAAATATTTATGTATGTGTTGTTCATTTATAATATAGCAAAGGAGACCAGCAAGATGGCTTTTCTGTATGGATTAATATGCCCCCAAAGGGATAGGTTTAATTTTTTTTACCAAGATGGCAACTCTAAGGTCTGGTTGATGCCACTAGGGTCAGGAATAGTATTAGTTAAGGTAGATGGGGGTAATGAACAGGCCCCAAATGCATAATGACTCAGAAGCAACACATTTATTATTGGTTCATACTTTGGGGATAAGGAATCGGGAGGTTTTTCATGTTAGGATTCAGAAACCCAGGCTGATAGAGGCTCCATCTTTTTTTAACATGTGACTTTGAAGGTTTCCCTGAGGGTAGAATTTCTCTCAGTCACCCAGTAATTGAAGAGCTGGTGACAGACACATGAGGTTTCCAATGGCCAGGTATAGAGGTGGCGCTCATCATTGCCACTCCCATGGAGTCTGGCTCTGTACCTATAAAGAAGAGAAAACTCATTTTGATTATTGGTCAGGAGTCTCTGCATAAGTATCTTCCTTTCAGGCTTATGCAAGCCCTGTTCATGTTACAAACACATTCAATGGGAATGGGACAGTCCGCATGGAGTAATCATATTGAATACATTTAAAACTTCTACAGATACTGCACAGATGGGAGACTCTAATTGTTAAATATCTATTCATCCTCAGTAGGATGTGTAGGAAAATCTTACATAACCATATAATATCTGTCCTATTGATTCCTCTGTCATTTTCTCAGTTTGGTGTGATCTGTTGACTATTGGAAACTTGATTTCCATAATCAGCTTTTTTTTTTTGGGGGGGGTATCAATTAAACTTGTAATTTCCTATCAGAGCTGATATACAAACTGCAATGAATTGATATTTCTAATACATATACTTTAGATCCTTGTCTTTGTTTAACAGAAATTGTATTCCATTTTTAGGCATGTGGCTATCATTTCAAAACAGGTGAGAAATACTAGAGGTATGATAGAGTCAATTTAGACTTCTAAATTTCCTCTTCATAGAAATGAATATTAAGAAGAATAAAAAAAGTAAACAAGCCAAGAAAACACTCTGAAATAATTAGACAAAAAAGATGCCAAGCAGCTTGTTCTAGTCTTGTTGAAAGTAGTTCATATTAAAAGACAGACATTTTTACATTTTTAGAATTCTAATTTGGTTCCGGATATCTGATCTCCTTCCTCTATCCTACCTATGAAGATTCTAAAACTTAAAGGTAGGTAAGAGAAATCCTGAAAAACCTACAGTGATCTCAACACAAACCCATACTTCTGTAGAGATAGACCAAGAGGTACAGTAAACATCCTTGAGCAAATGAGCAGACATTCTTTTCTTATCACTTTTGTATCACACCCAGGGCAAGAAATCAATTCTGGATTTCATTTATTTTGTGACTCTCAGTTAAAAAGAAGTTAAATGGATATATCTAGAGATAATTATATTTATCATTACTGAAAACAAAAAAGACAATAAAAATAATCCTTTTAGAAAGAAAAAAGAATCCAATTTCAGGTAACATTAGGTAATTCAGGTGAATGGCCTATAGTTTTACAACAGAGGAACACCTATAAACTGTGGTAACAAGAAGCAGATCATTGTTTGCCATGGGCTAGTGAGCAGAAAGGAAGGAATGAAATAAAAGGAAAACTAGGAAATTTTAGTGTGATGGAAATGCTCTAAATTTTCATTATGATGTTTACAAAACTATCAGCATTTGTCTAAATCCATAAAATTGAGCACTTAAAGTGGTCGAATATTAGGGTGTGTATATCTTAACTCCATGAAGTTGGTTAAAAATTAAACAAAAACGAAAATATTAAGCATAAAATGATTGGCAAAAGAAGTATCGCAGTCCAGGTATTTAGAAGGGCCTTCCGAAAACAAAAAGTGAGGAGGAGGAAATTGTGAGCTGGGACTCGAATTGAAATCGAAACAGGTTTGGGACTCCGGCATATAATACAATTTGGTGGGGACGCTATTCAGTCCAGAACCCGGAGTATATAATTGACATATTTGAGAGTTCCAGATTACTAAAACCTCAGCGCATGACATGTTGGTCATTGTTTCGGTGAGTGGCGTTTTTTTCCCCCTAAGCCTATCGGTATAGAGGATTGGAAAGAATTCACATTCATATGGAAAGGACAACAGTGTTCATTTATAGATTTTCCACAGGGTTAAGTTACCTACCCTGCCTTCTGTGGTAATGTAGTCCAAAATGATCTGGCCCATCTAGGTATCTCTTAGAACGTTACACTGATACATTCTATTGATGACATCTTGTTTTGATAGAACAAGCACTATGTGGCTGGTGTGCCAAATCTCGGCACAGCACGTGCTCCAGACCTTGGAAGATAAACTCTCCGAAGTATCAGTCGGGGACCTGTCAATCAGAACAATTTTAGGGTCTAGCGGTCGGGATGATCAAGGATATTCCATCCAAATAGGAGACAAATTGCTGGATTTTGTGTATTTTTACCACAGATAAGTTACACCTGGTACGCTTCTTTTGCTTTTGAGGACCACATATTCCATGATAGGTTCAGACCCATAGACTAGGAGACACAGAGGCTGCCAGACTCGGTGAGGCCCATAGCAACGCAGTGCTCAGCAGTGGATTCAGGCTGCCATGGTGTTTGTTATTGTAAGTCTTAGGGATGAGAAATGATGCAGTTTGGAGTTTATGGCAAATTCCAGTGGAAGACTCACCAAACGGATCTTTAGGGCACTGGGACGGCGTCATACCATTGGCAGTGAAGAATTATTTGCCTTTGGAAAAATATCTCCTAACATTCAGCAAATAGCCGAATGCAATGAACGAGTAAATGTGATTAGAAGACTAGGCAATCAAGGCTGAAAGGCAGATAGGGACAGATCGTATAAAACATGGTAAGAGGCTAAAGAGCTTCAGATGCAACGGTAAAATGGGGCCAACAGGGTCTGATATATAATTCTAAAGAAACGCTCTGGCTGCCGTGGGAAGAATGAACCATAGTGAAATAAAGTGGAAGCGAGAAGTAGATCACTTGGAGAAGATGAAGAGTTAGAGTGGTAACAATGGAGGTGATAAAGTTATTCTTAATTTGTTTTAGAAATAGAAGTAAAATAATGACTGGTAGATTAGATACGTAAGGTCATTTGTGGCGTCATTTCTCAGTCTCTAATATTTATATGAATCATCTGGGGATCCTGTTCATATCCAGATTCTGTATCTATAGATTTGAATCGAAACACATGATATTCCATTTCAAACAAGTCCTCAGGAAATTGTGGTCCGGGATTACACTTAGTGTATCAAGTGCCTACAGACTGGAATTGAGGATGATTTTGGCGGTTCTGAGCTGAGTAACCGGTTGGATGATAGATTGATACTGATAAAGGGATTGTACGGCTGCTGTTGCTGGGGCAGTGGATTGAGCATTTTGTTCGACCAAAGCAAGTTTAAGATTATCATTAAAAATCCATGCCGAGATGATGAATAAGCAACCAAATGTGTCGGTCTGGAATGCAGAGGAGAAAGCAGGACCAGATTTGGTGATTCAAGATGATCGGTTTACAAATGGTACTTGTATAACTTACAGAGAATGAGTAGATAGAAACTCAAATTGAGCTCAGCCCGAGCTCTGAGCCATTTTTACATTTATAGTATAAAATATGAACCAAGCTCACAAATTTTTGGTTAAGAAATGGTCAAAGCATGTTTATTGCCTTTTTAAAGCTTTAGTGACGCACAATATTGCAGCTATCTCAAAACATACAAGAATATTAGAGGATTATTTTTGCTTCCTTTTAGAACAGAGACAAGAAAGGGAACAAAACAGACAAGTGATTTCACTTACAAATTAAGTGAACAATGGCATTACCATATTTTATTAAATGACATATTTCCTACCACCCCCATTCCCCAAAATACAACTCTTGAAAACTTTCTCAAACAAAGCACTGGAAGCCTTTGCAGTTAACGTAAATTTCAATGTAAAAGTTTATATTTCAGATCACTAAAGGCAGTTTCAGTAATAGAATAATTTAGAAGAACCATCATTCTTATCTCTTACATTGAATGAGAAGAAAATACAATACAGTCACTCTTCTGCTTACAATTGACCGCAGTCAATTTTAGAGTTAATTGTCTGTCTCAACCTTATTAGACATCTGGGCAGGCTCTAATTTTTTTCTCCATTGTTGTGAATACTATGGTCCTTAGCTTTTCTAAACAGCTAAAGGAAATGATTTATAAAACAGAGTGAGCAGTATATTTTTATGTAAGTGAAATATATCACCACCTTTAAGTTAATGCTGATTTTATGATTAAATGACATTTCTGGTTTCATACTTTTGTTGATTAAAGAAGAGGATAATGTTGTTTGGTTCCTATAACTTCTGAAAGCATTTGACAAAATCTTAAATTCAGTTCTAATGAAAATAGGTGGATCTTTTCTTATTATGAGCTGGCTAGTTAGATATAAACAGATAATGAGAGAGAAAGAGAGGAGGAAGGCAGGAGAGGAAGTGAACATGATATTTGGTGGTAAAACACTAGAAACATTCTCATTAAAGGTGAACCAGAACAAGGATGGGCACTATTGTCACGTTCATGTGACATTCTGAACATATAACAAATGTAGTTAGTCAAAATTAATGCATTCGATCAGGAAGAAGTGGCACGTATATACAATGGACTATCACTCTGTCATTGAAAAACAAAACAATCATTAGAAACATTAATGCATATGTATATGTACATGGGATAAATATGTAGTGTAAATTCATATATCTCTTATGTTTTTAAATGTCATTTTCAGATTAGATGATCAATTTAGATGAGGTATTGCTGTAAAGACCAAGATAATCAGCTGAAAGTTATTAGAAACAATGTGAGAAAGGGGCATTGTGAGTACTTTCCTATATATATCTAGTAATACCTATTTAAAAATGCTGGCAAAATATCACATACAAAATAGAAAATAAAACTCCAACATTTTGAGTATTGAACTTAATAAATGTTTAAGATATATTAGAACATTTAAAAATTCTGAATGTCAGTAAAAGATTTTACCAGATTCCTTTAACCAATGTCACCATAAAAAATTAATTAACTAATAAAAAAAGTAAAAAAACTGATTTTACTCAAATTTAAAAAAATGGACAATAGATCTGAATAAACACCTCATTAAACAGATATACAAATGGCCAATAAGCATATGAAAAAAAAATGCTCACTATCCTATGTGATTATGAAATTATGAATTAAAATACTGTTGAAATACCACTCACTACATATCCATTATAACGGTTTCAATCCAAAGTACTGGCAATATCAAATACAGACAAGGATGTGGAGCAACAAGATCTCATTCATTCCTGGTGGGAATGCAAAACGATGTAGCCACTTTGGAAGACAGTCTGGCAGTTTATGCCAAACGAACATAGTCTTAGCATATGTTCTAGCAATTACACTCCTAGGTACTTGCACAAATGAGTTAAAGCCCTAGGTCCAAACAAAATTCTGTGCACAAAAGTTTATAGCAGTTGTATGCATAAGTGTCAAACACCGAAAGCAATCAAGATGCCCTTAAATAGGTGAATGCAGAAACAAACTTTAGTATATCTGTATCGTGGAATGTTATTCGGCAATGAGTTATCAGGAAATGAGTTATCAAGTCATGAAACAACATGGAGGAGCCTTAAGTGCACATTGCTAACGTGCGAGAAGCCAGTCAGAAAAGGCCACTACCCACTGTCAATTTCCAGTTGTATGACATTCTGAAAAAGGCCAAACTCCAGTGACAGTAGAAAGATCAGGGGTTTCCAGAGGATATGGGAAGGGAGCGACGTGGCTAGGAGAACATCAGGGCATTTTGAGCGTGACGAAGCTGTACTTGAAGGTGCTGTAACAATCTGTAAAGATACATGATATTATTCATTTTTCAAAACCCACGAAACTGTACAACACAAAGAGGAAACCCTAGTGGAAACTATGAACTCTAGTTAATAATAATATATCGGGGTTGGTTTATTATTTGAAACAAATGTCCCATGCAAGATATTAAAAAAAAAACAGATGAAAATGTAGGAAAGGGGTATTAGCTGGTCTCTGTACTCTCTGATTAGTTTTTCTGATTTTTAAAGATGATGAAGTAACTCACGAAGACTTGGAAAAATGATTTTTATCTAAACATAGTTTATTTCTCAAATACTGCAAAGTTTCAGTAAAAAATATTTTTCATTACTATGTTTTATCTTTGAGAACCGAAATTTTGTTATTTTAGTTCTCAAAGATAAAATGTAGTAAATAAAACAAAACATAGAAATATATTGGATACAACTTGGAAATAAATATTTTCTTGAATAATTCTTCTGAATATTGAGCAGATAGAAACACAAAAACTCTATATTAAGCAGTAGTTGTGCACATTTGTCATTTTATAATGTATAAGAAGTTAAAATGTAAATGATTATTTATATCTTATATTCAATTCTCATTTAAAATATATTTTATATTTTTATATTGGTTATATAAAGTAGAAGTATTATATATAATTCAAATTTTGATAAGTCAGTAAAAAAAATTTTCCCCTGAGTCATTTTATTGTTTTATCTATATCAATCCATATATACATTCTGTTTATGGGCTTCTAAAATGTTCTGTGAACACATGGTTCCAAATGTGTTCCTAGGCCCAAATATTTTGATGGTAATTGACCCGAGCTCAAATTTTGACAGCAATTTCTTGGAAGATACGTCTTCAGGTTTAAATACAGACAATGCAGTGATGATTTCTTTTTTCTTACTTAACTCTATGCATGCTGGGTGTTTTGGTCTTATTTTCCATTAGTGTCTACCTCTGTTTCAAATATGCTCAAGGTAGCTAGCTAGTTTAAGAAATGGTGAGAATCTTGAATCTTTGTTTATTAAAAAATCCCTGCAGTCGTTCATCAGAGTATATTTCTTAGAGCTGCCCATATGAGAAGCAAACGGCAAACCAGCTTGGAATATTTTCTTTTTTGACTTTTAATTAGAAGCTGGGTTTCATTTTCTCTCTCTCAGAATCCGATGACTTTGTATGTGTTTCCTCTAATCATGATTATCCAGGTTCTCCTTTTTTCTCAGTTTAAATGTCTAGACTCTTCCTTGTTGGAGACACACTGAGGAACCCCAAGGTGAATTTTTAATACATCACATCGTGAATGTTTTGGGTCAGTCATCTCAAAAACGACCTCCTAAGTATGTTAAAAACTGTTCAGCTTTTTATATCAGATGTGTAACAGGAAAACAGTGGCTCCCCGCAAAGAAACCTGACCTACTGCAAAAGATAATAAGCTTTGAATTTACATACTAGACAAAAAATCATTATAAATTAGGTTTGTTTATTTTAAACATGGACATACTTTAGCAGAGCCCCCGCAGCATCCAAGAAAAAGAAAGAGGGAAACTTGCTAACTACTTGTAAGAGAGCTTTTCGCCAGTTCTTTCCCTTCCGTGTTACCCACGATGTCACATGTGTATGATTTCTGGTGGGGGAGAGAGTCACCGCTGGGAGCTACCATCAGATCTCAAAAGCACATCTGTTGTGATATTGCCGAAAAGAGTTTTTCACTAATCTATATGATGGGACATTTTTTTACCCACTACCCCTTCTCAGAGAAGTGCAAGATATTTACCAAAAAAACATCTGGACTCTCCGGTAAAAGGAGGCATTTCTTATCTCATAAGACATCATCTTTATTAGATTTTAATACAATACGCTATCATTATACAGCGAATCACTAAAAGTAATATTCGTGTCAGATACGTTAATTCAAAAATATTTTTTTGAATTCTTTTGAGAAATCTTAATTATTCCAGCTTTCTCAGACTTTCCAAGATACCCAAAAGGAGCAAATTGCTTTGTTTTCCTAGTTCAGCAGATTCACTTTTTGTTTCATTTCTTTTCCTGAAGACTCAGCATCCCACAAATCTTCAGGACTCCAAAAGTTGCTTTCAAATAATTTTAGTACTAAAGTAAAAAATTAACTCTTTCTAATCACATACCTTTAAAATTTAGGCTGTATAAATCTGTTTTTATTTTTTTAATTTGCTATACTGCAGAGTTCTTGTAGTGTTTATTTGTTCTTAAATATATCAGACTGACCATGTAGTAAATGATAGATTTAACATTGACCTAAGAACTTTAGTTTAGGCATTTTCTAAGTTCTTGGAGTTTGCTATTTAATATTCGTTAGTTATATTTGCCACGTTATCTATTTTAATTAGGATATATGGCATTGGGTGATATAAAATCATGGTCACCATGTTAATTTATGAAAACTGCATCTAACTCTTTCTTGGTGATGATGTCTGTTCCTCTTCTAGCTCAAGCTCAATTCCTTACTGATATTATCAACTAAAAGACTGAGTTAGAAATTTATACACACATACACTTTATATAAAGTCATAGGGAAATAGAAGAGGGGAATCTGGATTTGCTGGGTCATATGGCTCAAGGGCAGGACTTGCACTGCAACCTGGATCAGCTAAAAATTTTTCTCTTGTCCTGACCCCTATTAAAAATGTGGAGATTTAAAGACTTCTTTAAAATGTTTTAGAGATACATGCCAACCCATGACATTTATTTTCTCTATAATACAAAAGGGTCAGCCAAGTATTGTTTCTCTTTCCTGGAAGAAGAAAATGCAACAATTCAGCCATTGCTGTTTAATTTTAGAGACAGTATTTTGAAGTACCCCAGAGCATTGCATTCCAGACACTTCATTATACCTTAACTTTTTTGTTTTATTTCTCCCATAGCCTGTCCCATATATATATTATCAAATTACCTCTGGCACCTGCTAATTCTGGTTTTCTAGGTTTCATCATTCTGATGTACAATGAATATGGTGGTTCCGAATAATGGCCCTAAGGTGGGAGGTGCTCTGTGATTCTGTAGAAAGCTGAAGTAAGCCAAAAAGAAATGCCACTGCTACTGTCAGCTGAAACAAGTTGTTTATGGTATTCATGGCTGCCTGGGGTAGAAAGAACATAACTCATTAGCCTGAAAGCTTCATTGAGGGTGACAACATTTTTGTTGATTTGGTCAAGTAAAGAGGCTACATCTGGAAAATATCTTCAGCTAGAATTAACACCACTTATGTTTATTATAATCCACTTACATTTTATGTGTTATCCGCATAAGCTCAAAAAGCTAAAAAATGAGGAAAGTAGTAGGAATCACCAGTCCTCAACATTTCAAGTCCTTGTTAATGGTATTCATCTCCAAAATCCATGGTCGCTATGGTAGCGTATACTTGCTATTTTAGTAAAGAGGGCTTCCCCAAGCTCTCTTACCACAAGGAGCCAATGTGGATATTCTTCCAGGTTCCAATTGTGTTCCGTGAACATTTGCATTTAGGAAGTGGGGAGATCAGCAGAGGGTGGGCTTGCAAATGCATTTGGTTCTTTTGAGATACATTGGAGCCATCTTCTGGCTCACTCAGATTTACATCTGGGTGGTAAACCGCAGTGACTTTCTGTGACGCCAGAAATTCATTTTAACTAAAAGTCCATGAACCCGAATCCCCTACACTATTTTCCTTTTCTCCTTTACACACATTTACATTAGTAAGTGGCCACAAGTCACACAAGCACACTGTGACTACTCTAGGTCTTTCTAGCAGAAAGATTTCATGCAGGCAATTAGATACTTAGAGTGTCACGTGAGACTGTATCTGGACTGTTAGCCTCAAGTTCACATCTGCGAAGAGGAAAGGTCAAGCAGTACTGCAGTCCCCACTGCTCTTCTGCGACCCCCCTTTGTTAACACTGCCTCAGACACCCACAGAGCTGGTAATCGGATAATAGAATGCAGAGTTTGCATTTCACATTCTCAGGTACGGTGATCTCTGCCTCCATTCTGCCTTTTAAGTCTTATGCTTCTGCATTGAATTAATGCAATCTACTCCTCATCTAGAATGTTAGTTTCCTAAGGTTATACAAATGTAGTTTTTGCTTAGAAATTTTGCTAATCTTGAGGATTTGTGATGAGCTTCGCAGTTTTTAGCATATTACATGAATTGACTTGTATTTTTCCCATTAACCCTGGGGGTACTCTACTTATTTCATTTGATAGATGAGAAAACTGAGATACAATATGTTGAATAAAATACCAGCTATCACAGCAATAAATGACAGAACTGGGTGTCAAACTCAGGTAGTGTTTCCGGAGCATGTGCCCTAAACTACTGGAACAAGCCATCTCTACTGTAATATTTCCTGAACATAAAGTTCCACCTTGCTAGACTCTGATAAATTTCATGGCTATCTCTCTCCATTTGCAGGAAAAATATAAAACTTTCTAACGATCCGGAGTCTCTTCATATAGTTCGTCAGTTCCTTCTCAAGGCTTTTTTGACCTGGATGCACTTCCCTAAATTCAGTAAATGAACTAATTTATATTTTCTAAGTAAACTCGAAAAACCCCATTTTCCATCATGAAAACAAACATTTTTAATAAAAAATTAAGGATGTCTATCACATGTTCAAATATATTAGGTATTTATTTTTCTATGTATTTATTATGTGTTGGTGATGAAAAATTCATATTAAGTTATTACAGGAAGAAGAAGAATAGAACTTATTAATTTGCAATAACTGGAAGTTATTAAAACTGATTTCAAATATCAAAATATATTTCAAAATGCATTGCTTTCCTGTCCATTATTAAAATTACTTTCCTCATCAGAGTTATTTTGCTATTAGATATAACTGGAATGAATGAATGACTGAAATAAAAGAGAAAGAAGAGTAAAAATATTTAACTGAGAACGTTAGCATAGGGCAGATGTTACATAACCTAATGTAAAAAAGATACTTCCCAAGTTAGAAGTTAATCATCTTCCCTATAAAAATATATAGCTGAAGCATTATGATCATGCTATAGGTGTAATTCTCTCAATGGGGAGGAAATAGTGAATTAGCTGGGGCTTCAAAGTGGACCTTACTCGGTATCTTTTCTTGCACAGCGAGATTGCCTAAGTAGCTGTCAATGAATGGCAGATGGAAAGGTCATATCTATAGCAATTACATACGCACAAATTCGGAAACATTTGTAATATGTCCTAATCAGATTACCAGGAACACAAGTCTGATTTCTCTAGGCTTCACTAAATCCGAGGATCCCTAAAAAGCATTATTCTAAGTTTCTACTAGTTTAAATTATTATCCTACGTAGTCGAAAGGACAGATCATTCCCATTCATCTTTGATAGATGATTCAGTTAATGTATTGTGGAATAATTAATATTTCTTAAAATAATAGAATTACTTGGGAATCTGTTTAACTCACAGTGAGAGACGGCATCTATGACTGGAAACATTATTATCATACCTTCCAGTATGAGTGGCTTGGAGATCAATACATTTTTTAATAAAATGTAGCATTCATCATCATTTACTCATTACTAAAGTTGACCCTTATTCAATCCATTAGTTTTAAAACTTAACATACATATTATCAATTCAGATTGGACCTGTCTGATATACTTAGTAAAAAAATAATGTTTTACGTTTAGATTTTAAAAATTGCCTTTGCTTTTTTTGAACTTTAGAGGATATGCAGAAACAGCCTAGAAAATTCTTCTTATGCAATTTTGACTTTCTACAATTCTAAGAAGTACTTGGTCCATGTCAGGGAATATTATTTGTAAATATTATTTTTATCTGGAAGTTCTTCCAAAGAAAGAAGACCACATTAGTGTTTGATAACTTTTTGTTCAGAAGCAAGAGTGCCAAATGCAGCCTTTTTTTCACTTTTAATGTGCATAGAATCTAAAAAATAAAGCTATTTTACAAGGCTATCTTATCCTTCCATCAACCAAATAGTTCTTAATTCTGCTGATGGAAATGAGTGCATTTATTGCCAATGCTTTCTAAAGGGGCTAATAAAGCAAATATAATAAATAATAAAAGTTACAAATAATTGATAAATATCTAAATGTGACTGAATATATCAAATAAACAGAACTTTGTTATATATGCCCTTGGCCTAGAATATATAATATTAAATAAAAATCTCTTGAATCATGAACCATTATGTTAATATTGTAATTGGTGTACTGATCTGCAACAAGAAAAAAAATGTTCAATTCTCTTGGCTTATTGTGATAGTATATAATCAAAATTTCTTGCTGAACACTTTTTTGGCTATTACAGAATAACGATACTTAGATTCTTTCCGTGTCACAAATATGCCCTTTCTCTACTCCGTGGCAAGTGGATTGAGTCTAAATTAAGCTCCTCTAAGCTGCTCATCCTGTTGAGCTTCATTTTCACTGAGCGCCATTAATTCAATTATTAATATTCTGTTTCTATTGACTGGTTATCGCTTATAGTCTCTGCAGAAGTCATGTATCCGAAACTAACATTCGCTTCTCCTTGTTGATAATTTTAAACTGCAATGATTATGGCATAGTTATATCCTGTTTTCTGTTTCAGGTAATTGAGGTAACCTCATTTAAAAACAGAGCTGGCTTGATCCCCTCTGAGCAATATCTACCCAATATAAATGTCCTGGGTTAAGAAAAATTTTTAATTATCAGCTCATTAGATAACATTTGAAATTGTTTTCTTGGGTAGATATGTTTTTTTAATTATAAAAGTAATTTTATCTTTTAATTTACATAATTTATATACAACTTTGTGTTAAAAATAAAATATATGTACATACAAACCACCAGATATATTTAATCTAACGTACAGTTTTCATTTGATTATAAATGATTCTGGAATTTTTTTTACTATTGTTAGATAAATAGCAACTTTTAACTAAATTTCCTACTTCACACAGATTAACTTAGTCTTCAGCCTTCGGAATCACAGAGAATCCAGCTAGCCGCCTATTCAGGCAACATACATAGATATCCACGTACATGGGCGAAAGTTCCAATTACTCTTAATTGTGACAGTATTCATTTTGCCTAATTCTATTTTATTGTTTTCCTTCTTATTTTTCAAATGACACAGAGGTGAGAATTTAGGATTTGAATTCGATATACGTTAAAATATATAAAAATTGTGTGATACTTTAAAAATATTAGAAAAAATTCTTTTAAGATGTCTGCTGTCAATTTTCTATTTTAATATGATGAAATTTTAAATGCATAAAATTGAATAGTTGTCATCCTTCAAATTTCTTGTTCACTAATAGCTTCACCCTTTTTCTGCCATTGACTTTTTCCTCAGAGCTACTCTGAGCCAGTAAGTATAACTGATTTACAGTCCCTCTTCCCTCTCTTACAAAAATACTGGTCTTTAAATAGGTTTATTAATGAGCAACCATCTAGCCAAATATGTAAATATTAGGGAAAGAGCACATAAATATTGTTGGATAATACAAAACGAGCTTAAATTAACTTGAAATAACCAAGTGTTGAATATTTAAAGCAGATTAAAAAAAGGAGAACATTTTGAATAGTTTATTATAAATTTCAAGTGGAAGTTCAAACAACGTGCTGTTGCTACTATGGCTGCTGACTTTGTTTCTGTTTTCCGTATATTCGATTGAGTAGATGCACTACATGCTTAGTTTCTTAGTTGGATTTCAAAATTCCTTGATCAGGGTCTTTGAAAATTTTACCCTCTGCTGTTCTAGCCATGACTCAGTTCTCTAGAAGTTTCTGACATATCAGTTTGTTTTTCTTCAATAAAGAATGAAGTGGCCCCATTTAAAGACTTCAAAGCTAAAGTTTTTAATATGATGATAAACCATAAACTGACATTAAAAAATACTTTTAAGTTTTCAATAGTTTAACAGGAAAGTTGAAAAATTAGTACAGAGAGGGTTCCCATATACCTTTTACCGTGTTATTAACATCTTCCATGAATATGGTATATTCGTTCCAACTAATGATGTCATACCGATTCATTCTTATTAACGAAAGTCCACACTTTATTCAGATTTCCTTCGTTTTTTACTTAATATCCTTTATCTGTTTCAGAATCCCATGCAGGATACATTACATTCACTTGCACGACTCCTGGATTTCTCTTCAGACTGTGACAGTTTCTCGGACCTCCTTTGTGATAGTTCCTGATGACCTTAACAATTTGAGGAGTGTTGGGCAAATGTTTTGTAGAACGCCCCTCAAATTGGGTTCATCTGATGTTTTTCTCATCATTCGATTGTGGGTTGAGGCCAGAGTTTCCTTAAGCAGTTCCTCTCTGAGAGCTACAGCTGGACCTGCCCATATCCTGGGAGACTCTAATGAGCTTCCCAGTGGCATAGAAGAGAGAGGCAGGGCCAGGAGGCAGGCTTTGTTCTCTTAACATGTGTTAGAGGGGACAGTGCTGTAGTCCTGCGTGGCCTCTACCCAAGCAGTCTAGGGAGGGGGTGGAGGCAGAAGACTTCCTGCAAAGGATCATGTGGCATCACGGTCCCACCCAAGTCACCTGAGTGTGATTCTCAAAATCACGAGCATTCTCCCAACTCCCTCAATTAACTCAGTGTTCTTGAGAACGGACATGTGAATATATATCCACACCCCTCAGGGCAAAAAGAGCATCCCACTGGGCTTCCAATGGGCTTCCAGGGTCCAAGAACTGTCTGGTTTGCTCCTGAAGGCTCGCTCCTTCATTGTCTCTGTGGGCTGCTATTTTCCAGGGGCTGCTTGTGGAGTAGTTGGCAGGAATGGAGTAGTGGCTTCTGGGCTGCCATCTTGATCTCAGCATTGCCCGCAGAAAATCCTGACTGAGCCTTTTAATATTGTTGTTCTCTTTAATACCTGAAAGCACAAGGCTGCTAGAGAGAGCTCCATGGGACCTTGTCGCTGGTTCCTTTTCAAAGGCACAGTCGTGGGCAGTCTAGATATCGGCTTCATGTGCTTGCTCAGCAGATCAAGGACTATCGAATGCCTGACTTTCTTGATAGGGTTCCACCACAGCCTGATGATATAAATGTAAATATAACATAAGTGTGAAGAGTACAGGCACAGAAATTTGACATCTTAGGTTTAAATCGAAACTCTGATCTCAGTTTCTTTCTCCATAAAATAGTAATGCTACTAATAGTATTTTTAATGGAGTCGTTACTGTCACATGTTCAGCACTCAAAAATATTTATGTTTAACCGAAGTACATTTATAGTGCAATTTATAATAAAATTTCTAAAAACCAAGGAAATGATTAAATACAACCACATTCCATGCAACCACCGAAGGTTCTTTGGAATGTTACATTTATTCTGTCCTTATACTTCCTTTTATTTTCGATTTTTTCTACTGAGCCAATTTTTCTACCATAGTATTGTTTTAGAAATATATCTACAAATGTAATGATGGTGCCATTACTTGTAAATATAATTAAATGATAGAATTAGTCCACACTATGTGCCTCCCAGCTCTCGATTTAATATTTCAGCTGCTTTTACTTCAACAATTCACATGCAAAGTGAGTGCTCCCTTCTAATGTTATTTTACATAACTTTGTCCAGTCATTTTCTCTCTCAATACCCTTTACCTTTGTCCTGTAGCACATTTTTTGTTTTGATTTTTCTGTGTCTCTAAAGGTAAACATTTTTTTCTCTGTTTCTCCCAGTTCCAGTAATGCTGGATTCTTAACCTTTCTGTCCAGTATTAGCTTGACTTTTAAGACAACCAGTAACACCCAGATGGGTTGAGTAATTATAAAAAAAGACCCCCTCCTTGGAAGTGCCCTTCTACCAACTTGAGTAGAAAGGGCCTTCGGCCTTATTTTCCAAGTGGGGAACAGAGGGTAGATGGCATGTCTGCCTCTCACTCATTGTAAATGCCGAAGGCACACTTTCTTTTCTTCTGCGATCCCGAGTCCACCTCAGCTTTTGTGCTTTCGCCACAGGAATTCCGACATGCAAGATGGCTTACGAAACGAGTAATGTCAGATCTATTTGTCATGTCGCCTCGCTCTCTTACAGCTAGATTTAAAACCAAGTATATTTTTGGTTTTAAAATTCATATAATCAGAATTACTCGGACTCTGTCGATTCGCCTTGTCCTTTGTTTGTTCTCCTTTCTATTTTTGGTCTTATTCCTTCAATTTATCCTACTCAAGCTCTAAAGGACAATGACAATTTAGAAATATAATTGGTGAAAAGATTACTTTATGGTTCTCTGAGTGTCAGCAAGTTTTTTAAAGTACTTTGTTTCTGTTACCACAGCTTCATGTTCGGTCCCGTATTTGAGGGACCAAAAAATGTTTGAAAAACTGAGATTCTTGTCCAGTTGGAGAATGCAATGCTTCTGACTTTTTTTTTTTCTATTTACAAAGTTAATGCTAATTATTAACTTTGGTTTTGGAGTACTATAGAGAGAACACAACCAAAGAGTGAGACATTTAATTAAAAACTTGTTTTTGCAATTTCTAATTCCTTTACCGAAAGATAAAAGCATACATATTAAGCATTTTCTTAGGAAATAAAACAGAAAAAATTGCCTATTTCTGGCTTTTACATTTGATTGGATGATTAATCTGCTAATAAGCCTCCCAACTGACATTGATATACTCCTAATATTGAAGTTCTTGATATTGTCTAGTCTTTACCATGATAGAGAGGGTTTAAGTTATAGACTTTAGCCTACCTTCCTTTATAGTCCGGAGAATGATCGTCATCCAGTCCTCCCAGTCTCTGGGCCATGCATACCCCTTTCCAGTAGGTTACCCACCTGTGTGTTACTTTTTATTTTTAAACTTTCTGCTCTCATTCGCCTTTTCTGGCTCTAACACTTCTGGGAGTGCTATGGACTGAACTTCCCTTCCAGCCCCCCGCCCAAAAAAGTATATGTTGAAGACCTAACTCTTAATGTAATGTTATTTGAGGTGTGGCCTTTGGGAGGTAATTAGGTTAAAGGGTGAGGCCTTCGTGAACATAATTCCCTTTAAAAAACGGATTTATTTTGTCAGGTTTTTAAAAAATGACATTTAATTTAGTGGCCATTCTGTGTGTCTACTTGTAATCCTGGAAGACGTAGATTTTCTTTTCTTTCCTTTTTTTTTTTTCATTGAGAAAACAGACTCACAGCAACATTTCCTTGATTCTTGCAAGTATTCATTTGTTATAGAATCAAAATTCAGAAATTGAATCTCTGTCATATAAATATTATTCCAACGCAAACAGCAGACTACTAATATTGCAATACACAATTAAATTCATTGATCTGCAGAATTTTGACATATGAAATATGTTATGGTTAGGTTACAAGTTTCCCGAAATGTGAAAATCCCTAGCATAGCAATCTTGAAATTAATTGGAATCCAGTTATAGGAAGAAGAGTATCTCTAAAGTTAGAAAACACTGTCAAGCTAACCTAATTTTTCATTTATTGCTCATAATTTTTGTCATTAGGGAAGTGGTTTAACATTCTGAGTCTCAAGTGAAGTACTTTATAAATTCACGTGGTTGTACAAATACACAAGCATACATTCAGGCATATTTTCCACAAATTAATGATCAATAATTTACATGTCTAATGAACCACAAAACTAGCATATCCTTTTTCAAATTACTCAACAACTCACCTTTAAATTACCAGAGATGCCCAAGGAATGGTTGAATATAAGATTGTGCAACTCAGCTAGTCATTATTGATTGTGCTTTGGCAGTTAGAGTCTTCCAGAGGATTTGTCTGTTTCATGTTTGTCAAATTAATGTTTCTGAAATAGTGTGACTGGTCTTTTATGATTATTTTAATGTGTATCCGATATTGGTATATTTGTCTTCTCTCAGATTTTTGGTCATTCTGCTAGATTTCTTTGTACTGACTTTTTAAGAAATAGCATTTTTATTTATTAATTTTCCGTATTGTTTAACTTTTGTTGTGAATTAAACGGGTTTATGCTCTAGCTTTTACTACTTTCTTCCTTCAACTTGCCTGGGATTTGTTCTGCTTTTCTCCACCTTGCCTCGCCCCCTCCCGCTGCCCGGTTCATACCATCCCCCCTAGTCTCCTAAGTAAGTTTAGATTGTGGAGTTGATAATTTTATTCATTTCTAATTTAAACATTTAATTTCTAAAATGTCCTTTTACTTCTTTAACATTTTATTGTACAAAATTTTATATGTCGTGTTCTGATTTTTCATTCAGTAAAAATATTTCCTAGTTTCCTTTTTGATTTTTCCTTTAATCTCTGGATTATTTAGAAGTGTGTTGTTTGCTTTCCATATGAGATATATTTCCATTAATGGTTTCTAGTTTAATTTTTCTGTATCATATTTTATATTCTTTCAATCTGTTTAAATTTGTCAAAATAATTTTATGGCCAATAATATCATTTATCTTGTTAAATATTTAATATGTATTTGAAAACAATGTGTATTATGCTTTTGTTTATTATTGTATTATATTTTTATTTGGCTCCATATATTTCAGTTAGTTCAAGCTGATCAATAGTGTTGCTCAGCTTCTTTTATATCTTTATCGAAATTTAGCGTACTTGTTCTTTCTTATACTGAATGAATAATGTCAGAACATCCTAACATAACTGTTGAGTTTTAAACTTTCTCTTTTCAACTTTATCAGTTTTGTTTCATTATTTTGAAGTTTTGTTATTGTTTTGTTCTTTTGATTAATTTGACCTTGTGTTACTATGAAATGCTTTTCTTTATCTTTGGCGATATTTTTTATTCTATTAACTTATTTAACAAGGACTAGGACTAATACTTGGACTTTTTTTTCCAATTATTCTTTAATCAATATATTGTTTTGACTGTTGTGAAAAAGATCTGTAACAACTTTAAAGAAATTTTTTAATGTTTAATATTCAGTTCACTACAGTTAAACAACTGATTACTATTAATACTTTTATAAATACATACATTTTCTTGAAGAATTTTATGAAAAATGTTTATTCATTTTCTAAATTATAGTTCAGTAATTTTAAGTTTATGTATTTCTCATATTTATTTATAAAAAATAAATGCCAGCTTATCATGATACAACTCAAATAAAAATTCTAAAATTTTTATTGTTTCCATGTCAATAGTTTAACTTACTAATATCACATTTTCTTTTGTATTTACTTCGTAAAATGTGCAGAACTTTGAGATTTACATATTTATTAAAGAGATTAATGTTTCATGATTCCTCTGGGGACTTGTAGAGATCATTATATGGCAATCTTTGGAAAACAAAATATAAATTTTAAGAACTCAAGTGAAGGATAAGATATAGATTTAGAAGTTCGTTTTATTGTTGTAAAACATCACATTTATTAAAGTTATTTTGAACAGTAAAACATAATTTAGAAATCTGGTACTGCGGGTCATCATTTTCTCAAGATTAGTAATTTACATAAACTTTCAAAACACAAAAATTATGTTGCTGTGCAGGCAAATTATGTTATAATATGTTTAAATAAGTTATAGATACATGCAGTATCTATTGTATATTTTATATTTATGTAAAAATTAACTGCCTATAAAATGTAGTGAAATGGCCTATTTTTCTTACTGAACTTCAGTGATCATAATTTGTATATTAAATTAATGACCAGAATAATTAATAAAGCTAATTAAATCCTAAGCATGTTATGCATATGTTATCTGGTTGGATGTTCAAGAAAAAATTCTAAGATCTATGAGAGGTATTTTCAGTTTTACAAAAAGATATTTTGAAGCAATACATGTCTTTTTTCAAATTAAGAAGAAACTTCATAATAACTAAATTTCAGGTTTTAATAGTGGTGGTTAGGTTTGAATATGTTCATAATTGGTTATGCCACATTATTTCCATTTTTTTAAATATATGCTTGAATCTGCTAAATAATTTAGATCTTAAATTTATTAATTGCATTGCCATGTACTCAGTGAGCACACAAGTTATCTACATTATATGTATCGTATAGTATAGTATAGTATAGTATAGTATAGTATAGTATAGTACAGTACATTATAAGTAACTAATGCAAGTTAAATATTTAATCTAATTATTTTCTGGTGATCATCTGATCTTCCATTATGTCCATTACAAACTTTTGACAGTTAAAATGGAAATTTCCTACAAGCTGTAATTATGGACATTTTATCTATTGCTTTATTTTCAATATATATTTCTGAATCTGTATTCTTGCTCTGGAAACTACCTGGGGGTACTCTCTCAGGGCCTTTCCTTCCCTCTGTTAGACAGCTTTGAGTTCCAGTCATTCTCTATGATCTACTTACTCTAAAATATTTTCTGCTCTTACCCTTTTATCCTTCAGGTAGATCCCTAGAATAACTGTCAAGATGTAGTCTTATAGAAAACAGTATGAAGGTTCTTCAAAAAAATAAGAAAAATAAATAAAGGAAATAGAATTACAATATGATCCAGCAAACCCACTTCTGGGTACATATCTAAAGGAAATAAAACTAGGATATCAGAGATTAATACAATCCCATGGTTACTGCAGCATTATTTGCAATAGCCAAGGTATGGAAGCAACTTAAGTGTCTACTACTGATGAATGGATAAAGAAGGTGTGATATACATTATATCTTAATACAAACAAACAAACAAACAAACAAACAAGAAAAGACCGTCTTATACTTTTCCAGCATGTCACTAAAGGTTATTATAGTTCTTTCTTTAGCTTACCAGATATGTAGTTTTATGGTATAATTATCATAATAACTACATATATAACTAAATATAATTTTAGTTTTCTTTCAATTTGTTTTACTTTCCCATTAATCCAATTTTGAAATGAATCTAGTCTTTCCTTGATTCCCTAAGCAAACCTGATTATTAGAGAAAGATTATTTTGGTAACAAGACTTTAAATCTATTTCTTAGTCTTTAGGCTTGGAATACTTTTCTGAGTTTTCTACTTCAACTGCTGCTCTCCCACCCCCTCCCCCAAATAACATATTCCCAATTTAATAAAAACCATTTCCACAAGAGTGCAATGATTTAGACTACCCTCTAAACACTGCTTTCATTGTGTTCTCTATTTGATAAGTCACATTTTTATTTTTAATTGCAAATATTTTAAAATTTCTCTTACAGCTTCTTTGATCTGTGTGTTTTTTATATGTTCTTCAATCTTCAAATAATTGGGAATTTCTCATCTATTATTCTGATACTGATTTCTAGTTTAATTCCATCACCATCTGAGGACATACTCTGTATGATTTTTATTCTTTCAGTATTATTAAGGGTGTGTTTTATAGCCCAGGATATGATTTTTCTCATTGAATGTTACAGGTGATTTTGAAAAAAATGTGTACTCTTTTGTTGTTGTTAGATGAAGTATCCCATAAATATCAATTAGATTAAATTGATTGGAAGACAATTCGGGTCAACATTCTACTTACTAATTTTCTGCTTGCTTTATCTATCAGTTACTGAAAGGGGGTTGTTGAAGCTTCTGAGTATAATGATGGGGCTGTCTATGTTGCCTTGTAATCCTATAGGTTTTTGCCTCACATAGTTTGATGCTCTGTTGGTAAAGGATTTTACGTATGTTTGGAGATCTGACTCCTTATTCGATTGTGTAATACTCCTCCTCCACTTGATAGTTTTCCTTATTCTGAAGTCTGCTTTGTCTGAAATTATTATAGATACTCCAGCTTTCTTTCAATTAATGTTAGCATGACATATCTTTCTTCATTCCTTTATTTTTAAGCCATCTATATCTTTGTATTTAAAGATCGTTTCTTGTAGAAAACATGTAAGTAGTTATCTACACTTCCAATTTATCTTTTACACATAAATCAAGTATTGCTATGTCGATTTAATGTTTGCAATCTCTATAATGATTTTTATTCAATACAACATATCATACCATGCATGAAGTAATATATTTGGAAGTCTCTATACATGTAGAAAAGTTTCTGAGTTAATTCAGCATTGAATGTTAATGATATTTTAGCTAAAGAAATAATGTTTTACCTCAATAAACATATATATGAACACATATTTTGTTAAGGGTTTTGAAAAATTAGAATTACTTAATAAAAATTATCTTTTATAATATATGAGTTTTAAAGTATAGGTTAATACTACATGTATGCATCCATGTCTAAAGCAGTAAATTCCTCTGGCTTCCTATGATTGTATAATGCATCTTTGGCATCAGATGATACTAGAGAATATTTTCTATAAATACAGTGCCATAGTTTAGAAATAAAATAAAATAGTAATAAAAATAAAAGTCCAAAGAGTTTCTTATGTTAAAATTCTAAATGTTTAAAAAGTTTTAAATTAATTATGTTCCTTAGAGTATACATATTTGAAGTTCTTTAATAATATATTTTAAAATTTAGTTCACAAATTTACTGCTCACACAGTAAATTCATATGTAGAAGAAATCCAAACAATTTTTTTCAGAAGTTGTATCTTCTTTATGGTGAAGTGATTATGTTTTTGCACATTTACTTAGTTGCATGTATTTGTAACTTTAAGGATGTTTAATTCCTTCTGCTAATAATAATAACAATGATAAGAATAATTGACATGTGTATTAAATCACTGACTCTCTAACTTTAGAAAACAGTCTTTATCAATCCCATTTTACAGATGAGAAAATTCTGACTTAGAATAATTAATTAACTTGGCCAAGTCTCATATCCACTTAATATCATAATTAGGCTGTATTAAGATCTTTATAACTCCAACATCCTGGAAGTCTGGCACTGTTATACCCCATTTCTAAACATAATGAAGTTGAAAATTTTTTATTATCTTGTTAATATTTTTCTTACATAAAAATAAAATAAACCTGTGAGAGTGTCTTTTTATTGTTACTGAGACAAAAATTAAATATATGTTATATGTATATTTATAAACACTAAGAATATATTTTCAGCACTAAAAAATAAAATGAAATAATCAGATACTAAACAGCACTGTTTTTGCTTAAAATATTAGATTACAAGGTTCTCACATTACAGCTATTTTTCTCACTTCTTTCCGTCCGTCCGTCCCTCCCTCCCTCTTTCTCCCTCTTTTTCTCTCTTGCTCTTTGTCTCTCTCATTTCTTTCTTTCTTGAAGGTTTGCTACAATATAATGAAACAATCTGGGACTTCTGAGTTAAGTACTATTTCAATTTTATATTCTATGCATGCTATTGTATAGCCAGAGAATTTAGATGTGTTGCCTGTGTTTTCTCTATGGCTCACCTTTTTCTCCCTGATTCTTGTACTAGGGTTACCATCTACTTCACACCGTTGTCCTGAGGATTAAATGAAGCAACACAGTAAGGTAGGCACTCGGTAAATGCTTGTCTCTTCCCTCTCTCTCTCTCTCTCTTTTTCATAAGGTAGGGAAATTCAAAGCACTAAGAGTGCATATTTTTCCTTTTTCCCCCCATCTTTCTCTTGTGTCTGCTGGGTGAACAATTTGATTTCAGATACCAAGTATTATGTAGTTTATCGTGCTGTTTTTTTCCCACTTAAAAAAAACTTGTAGTAGAAATAGGTAACATGATTTATCTTATGATAACAATTTAACATATTTCATTTTCATGAAAAAAACTCTGTCATGATTAGAGTTAGTATTTCCTATAACACACATATAGTGAAAAAGGTCATTTTATAGAAATTATTATAGCAATTATTTGTTTCCATTTTAATAATACACACATACACATGATTTTGGGGTGTGTGTGTGCTTGTTTGTATGGGAACTTTATTTTCAAAATAACTTATCACATGAAATTTTGAACCATTTTATTGTGCCACGTGTAGAATGATGAGGTATATAAGGGTAATTATGATTCAAATAATACTATGTAATTGAATACAATTGAGTTCCACAGACACGACCCAAGAGAATTGTACTCTTGTAATAACCATTCAAGCAAGATCTAATAAGCTTTGCTTCTATAGGCCAAGTGACTTTGAGAACACACAAAACGTGAAATGCCTATGATTTATATTGCCAGAAATGTTTCATTATCCTCATGCAATGGGATTTATAATAAATGCAGAACTCATTGCTCTGCATGTTCTTATCTATCATTAATATGGATGAGACACGGTGAATAGCAAATTTATCTTAGGAATATTGAGTCACTAAATTATTTTCTAAATATCATGCAGGTAGATGTTTGATAGTTTTGATTTAACAAGTTGTGAAATTTGGGAGCTATTAACTGACCATTATCATTTATTTTCTACTTAGTTTCTCATTATTGATTACTCTGTTTATCGTATATCATTTTAGAAACCTGACTCTAACTACCCATATCATCTTTAAGCATATCTGAGCCACAATATATTTCTTACATGTGTTTTTCTGTTCTCTTAAAGATTACCTTATTTTAAAATAAATGTTTTTTAAACAAAAATATTATTGAAAAATACATTTTATTTATAGTTGAAATTCCCTCATTATAATTTCTTCTACTGTCTGTTTCTTATACTCTACCTCTATTTCTTTCTCTCTGTGTTGCCTTTATTTCCATCTCTTTCTTCGAGATGAGCATCTATTTGTAAAATAATATTTCTTAAATATTGAAAAACACGTAACCAACTTTAGTGATCTCCACATGCTTTTAATGGAAACTGGCTTCAAGGCAATAATCAGCATGGTTTTATATTTTTATTCAAAGCATTTGCATGAGGTTAGATTAAGGTTTTTCAATTTCAGCAAAATAAATCACCAATATTGTGTTTTATTTTCCATATTTTTAATTTAATTTTTTTCTTTTAAATTCTAATTTTCTGCCCTGTATTCAGATTTATAATAAAAATCTCCGATCTACAGAATAAAGTAACGTATATTTCTTTATCACCCATTTCCCAGAGTAGATGTTTCATCGGCTTTTTAGACTTATTCTTGAGGTTCTTATTTAATGTCAATGTTGATGCCAGTTATCTTTATATACTGGTCCTGTGTCAGAACAAACACGTGTGTATGAGAGCAGACATTTATATTATGGAATTTTACTGATTCTTCCAACACAGTATCAGACAATTGTCTCTAAAACTGTTTTTCTATATCTTAGCCAGTCTTTAAACAGAATAGAACAAAAATGTTATCAAATATTCTGGGTACATTTAATAAAGAACTATTTTACAATGATTTAGTTCTTTAAAGCATCTCCCAACATGATCATGAATGGTTATATAGATCACTTGCAATGCTAAAGAAGGTTTATATTATGAGTTAGTCGTCGCCATGGAAACAAACACTATCAATTTTAGATAATAACATAAACTTAACTTTTATCAGAGAAATTTCTCTAGTTTTCAGCACACTATCTTATGGGACATCGATTACCAAGTTAAAGAGGCAAACCAAACTTCCCAAATTGTCCTTAGATATTGGGAAAATGAAATCAATCACATTCTGCAAAGAAATATTGAGAGATCAGTTAAACCAAAAGTAGACATGTATTTTTTTCTTATCACTTAATTAACTTTTGTTAAAATTTTCTTTTCTTATAGTTAGACGAACTATCTGATGAATAGCCTTTGATAATACCTACCTAGTTTTCAATTCCTCGTTTTACAAACTCAAATGAGGTAAATAACATTCAAGCCCACAGAGCTAGTTTAAGGCAAATCAGAATTCAAAAATCTTTCCTTAAATTCTCTGAGGAAGTTACACATTCAGTGGAAGAAAAGATCAATAAGGAGTGCAACATTGTCAGGGTAATGATCATTGTAAAGCAGCCCTGATGGGCTAGATAATCTCCACAGGCAGAAACAATGGGATACTCAAATATACTGTCAGAACAGCATGCAGCTTTGAGAGGAGGAAAAAATGAGTACGTTTAACTCATCTGCAAGTGGTGACAGGTCACCGAGGTTAAAAAATGGTAATATAGCAATATGAACACATGCCATTAGAAACAGGCTGATTCTCTCTAAATATAGGCTTTGCCTAAAATTTAGCTTGTAATTCAGAGCTTCTAACAATGCCAGACCTTGGAAGCATAGTTTAGACACTGAATTGTATCCCTCATCCCAATCTGGCAGGATCTTTATGGGCAATTAGAGAAACATTACACAATGAACACTATGAGGAGCTAAATAAATAATTAAAAATTAAAAAAAATCCATTTGAATTTATTACAGCAGAAGATGTTGCAATTTTACTGAAATGTTACTTTCACTGTAAACACATACTTATATGGTGGCAATTTTAGAATAAGGAGGTGGCAAAAATCTAAGCGTAAAGTAATAATATATACCGGAAGGAGCGATTGATAAAGTATCAGGGAACTGAGTTTTATTATTAATTAGGTAGTTTCTTATTTCATTTTTGTTTTCTTAACTACAAATATTGGTTTTGTTATGATTTCTCCATTCTCTTACAGCATTAAATTACATAATTCCTGATTTTTTTATTTTAATAAAAGTCACATTATAACAATCTTCACAAGGATAAAGGGACTTGATATGGGCAAATAAAATTAAGAACATTTATTAATAATTTGTATTAATATCTAATAATATAATTGAAGAAACCTTTGGGAATTAGTTTGATAACTTGTCACACAATAGTTAATTAACAAAATCAACTCAATACAATGAATGTTGAGGTAATTCAAAATACTTTTAAGACACAGATTGGCCCTGTTTTGAGCATACTTTAAGTGATTGAAAACGATACAACATATACATCAATTATAAAAAGAAAATGTCTCTAGAGGAAAATGTTATGTGTAAGTATGTGTAATGATTTTAGACTTTATATCTTAACTGTATTAAAATAATCCCCTCTGATAACTTTCCTGAAAAATATAGACATCATAGGATTATATTAGAAATGTATCTTGTCTATAATGTTGAAAGAAGTAGAACGATAAGATTTAGGAAAATATTTGCAAAAGGTAAATGAATCCTCCATCAAGAGGACAATTGACATTTTCACAACTCTTTACTGTCTTCCCTAAGTGCAAAAATATGTCTTGGGAATAGAGAATTGTCTATGATAGAAAAAGTCCAGGAACATATGTAGGATTTGCATGGGTTTCTAGACAAGAAAAAAAACTTGGCAGGAGGCAGCCTTTGGGTAAATTTTAGCTTTTACCTCTGTAGCTGATGTCAGAGATAGACTCATTCATTCCTTTTAATATCCTTCTTGTTGAATTCATTTCCTACAGAATCCTGAGAAATTATAGATGGAATTACTGGAAGTTACTGGTTTTTCTTTTCTAAGAAGGTTGTTGAGTAGACAGTTTTATTATCTGGAATTATTGCCGGTCCTTCGCAAGCTTGCTTTACAGATATACACACTTGGTACCATAGGCATGTAATGGGTATTAATCTTGGTAGTTTAAAATCCAGGTATATTGTCTGAGCCAATTGGTAACAACAGAGCAGACTTTCATGTACTGACACCAACTTCCCTATTATTGCCCCGTTCTTCAGTGAATAGACATTATAAAGCAGAAGGGTGTGTGTGTGTGTGTGTGCGCGCGCGCGTGCGTGCATGTGTGTGTTCTGATACAGGCTAAGGGACTTCTAGAAAGAAAGCAGAGAAAAATGATGTGAAAATAAACTACAAATATTTAGCTGGTTAAATATCATTGGTAAGATTATACAATAGGATTCGATTATAAGATTAGTACAAATAAAACATCATATCTGTTTAATCCAATGAATAGAAATTTTTTGAATGATTGTAGTTCCAATTTTCATATTATTTGTGTAATTCTGTATTAAATTTCTTGATATGAAAGTAGTGATATAAACCTAAAATATTTATCATCTCTCATTTCTTACCAATTTTTATATATATAAAGAAACTGCCTGGAGGAGAAAATCCATGCCATTTGAAAACTTTTTCATAAAAAAAAATGCAACTATATGAATTAATTCCTAGATATTTTATTTTTTCTGTAGTTTGTATGGTTTCTCATAAAATACAAAGTCAGGCAATTTAGAAAATATTAGAATATGGGGTTTTAAGCTTGATTATAAAGAAAACATGGATTATTGTTCAGAGTGACATGTAAAAGGAGCATTAGAAGTGAATAAAAGTTTGGCGGATGGAGCTGTGTTAACTCACTAGAGGTTGGAAAGCATGATAATCTTGCAGAAGCTATCGGTACAGTTGCGTGGATTTCTCCAGAACTTCTTAGCAGTTCAGAAGTAAAAGGAAAATGCAGATGGTGGAGTTTAAATTGTTTTGGGATCAGTAAGGCAAGAAAGTAAGAGACAAAAAAATTAAAAAAAAATAAATGATGGACTTGTCCTGGCAAAGCTGAACCCCAGATTTTCTCAAGCTACATTCCTTTCGAGAACAAACATTTACTACATACATCTACTGCCCTGATATCTGGCAAACCCAAATACAATACAACGTTTAATAAACAAAATTTTGTCAAAGATAACTTCTCTAAAAGCTGTGTTTCTAAATTTTGTGATTGTGAAACCAGTTCTCTCATAGTTCTGCAGATTTTGTTAACTTTTTGGACTTTTTTTTTTTTAAAGAAAACATGAGAGACATACTATTGAACTAATTTAGCTTTCACTGTCTTGAAGATACCATGTGCATTCCTGAAATAGCCCAGTTTTCAGGTTTCGAGGCAATTTCCTTTCTCCTGGGGTCTATGTGAGGTACCTGGGGCTGAGATCAAGCCCAGTTAGAACCGCCGAGAATGAGGAATGGGGCTGGGCTTCAATTTCTTTGGACTTTCACTAAAAAAGAACACATTTTGCTTTGGGAGTTAATATTTTTGGATTCCAAATAAAACATTAAAATTTCTTTTTTCAATTTCATAAAATGAATTTTTATTTCATTGAATTCCAAGCTACATTTTTTTTTTTCTGGGAGATTTAGAAAGTTAAAGTCCATATTCTAATTTAAATATATATTTTTCTTATATAAAATTTGTAATAAAACATATTATATAAATCTCTAAGTATAGATGGTCTTTAAATAGAATAGAACAAAAATACCAGCAAATATGAACACATTCAATTATATGTATCACATATATAATACACTCAGAGTTATTTGAAACCATATGAATCTATATTTACTCTTTGTTGAAAATTCTGATCATGTGCTTTTTAACATTACAGCATGAGTGATTTTAATTGAGCAGTTATGTATGGTTTTGTGCAGCCCTTGTGGAGAATTTTTCACTGAAGAGTGCTTCTGCATTAGTTAGCTTTTCTGGGTGCTGGGGGAGTGTCAGTTTTCAGGAACCTATTTTTATGATAATTTCCCAACTTGGGCATTCTCTACCAATAAGTAGAGCAAGAATTCTAACTTCGAAATCATGCACGGAATAACTTATGATTTATCTAGAGAGAGATTTTTTTTTTCAACCTGGAGACTAGGTAGTGATAGAAACACTTCGTGGGTTTCCTTTGCTTGTTAGGTGTGTTCTTTGTTTTGACTAGTTCAGGTGCTTATACTAGTCCGTCCTTTATTGAGCCCTTCAAGAATTTCTGCTTTACATGATGGTCTTAATTGATTTCCCATCTTCATTCCTGGCTCAGGTCTCATATTCTTCTTCGTCATAGGTGGTAAAGAGCGTAGCCATTGGTTACTAGAGCTGTCTGTCCATAATCAAGTAGCTAGTATAACCCGTCGATTATGTGCTTCCTGAACTGCTCTATGTTATTCTGTATTCCTAGCACCCAGGATTTTAATCTAATTTCATTTTGTTTGAAACAATGCATTTTAACAAATGTTAAAATTGTATGTGACATCTCTAGATATTAGCAGTAGGAAAAATTTATGGCTGTCATTTAACAGGTTGCTGAGAACAGAAGTTTTTATTCGAGTGTTATTATTAAATATTTGAACTTTTAAAAATTTATTTCTGACATTAGTCTATTCAAGTTCATTATTTCCTGGGATTTCGATAATATATGCTTTATAAGAAATATTCCACTTCTTTTAGATTTCCAAATTTCTTGTTCTAGAATTATAATTTATTATTAAATATTGAAAAAATGTTAAGATTATTTAAGTGCCTGCCACATTCTAGGCACTATTCTGTACAACAGGATATAATAATAAACCAAATAGTTATTTTCTTTGCTCTCAATACAATCAAATTAGAAATAAATATATAGTGGATTATTAGAATTCTTAGACGCTTTCTAGTTTTACACACAGAAAAAAATAATATCGCTTTAAAATATAAAGACAAAATTATCTCAAACAATATATTAAAGTTGACAGACAAAGTCTAGGGCAGAAGTACAACTATGAAATAAGGAACCAAACAATATTATTATCAATCTGCCACCTTTAATTTAGAATTATTTTTGCATACGGTGATGTTTTTCTCATGCTTATTGCCTCGTGCTATCACGTGGCCGCTACAGTTTGAGGAAATTTAAGAAAGGAAGAAGGGGAGAAACGTGACGCTGTTAACTCTTGATTCTGTTTCTTTTAAAGACAAAATTTTCTCTCTAGAAATCCTCCATAAGACGTTTGCTTATTTGCTATTATCCAGAACTTTCACATAATCATTTCTGACTTAAAGGAGGCATAAATACTAAATGTCTGGCAAAAAAACACAAAAAACAAAAAACAAAAAAACAAAAACAAACAAACACAAACAATTACCAAAAGTGGTTTAAAGCATGCATTGACAAACTTTTAATGTAAAGGCCAGAGAGTAGTATTTTAGGCTTTGAAAATCGAATAGTCTCCTTTCAACTACCTAGTTCTGCTAGTGGACTGTGAAAGCAGCGTGGACAGTATGCAGATAATTGCAAATGGCTGCAGTCCGATGAATTAATTTATACAAACAGGCAGCGGGCCAGATTTGGCCCATAGACTTTACAGTTTTGAACTGATCACGATTTGTTTCCTGTGGCAGGACAAATTGTTGCTCTAAAAAATAAAATAGTAAAAGGAATAAAGAAGTGATCTTTCTGTCAAGGAGGAATAGAGTGTTGGAAGCATGACCCCAAGTACTAAATATAAATGTATTTATTTTTAGCTGTGATTTCTTAATGGCACAGGCATTAAAAACTGTACCATTTAATTTCCCCTTGTGAGTAAACATTTTTCAATGAAATTTTTTCCTTTTCATAGCTTTCCAGATCATTTAAATTTTCTAGTTGGTATATATGTACATATGTATGTATGTATGTATGTATGTACTTAGTTTAAGTTATGTATGAATGGACTCTTTCATTTCCAAATAGTAAAATTTTTGTTCTGCATCTTACTATTTATTTTTAATTGAAATGTATCAATGTGTCTTGTAAATGTTAGTTCTGAAATTATTTTAAAGATTTCATGGCCAACAAGTATGTAAAATATTTAAATTATTTGCAAATGCTTCATAAATATGCACAAAAGAAAAAATATATACTTTTTTTATGCATGCGTGTAGGTATACATAAAAATTATATATTAGTTTGTTCTTTTTGTTTCTTAGAATCTGCATATAAGTGAAATTATATAGAATTTATCTTTCTCTGTCTGACTTATTTCACTCAGTATAACAACCTCTAGGTCCATCCATGTTGCTGCGAATGGTAGGATTTCATTTTTTTATGGCTGAGTAATATTCCATCGTATATTTGAACCATAACCTCTTTATCCAATCTTCTGTCGATGAGTATTTAGGTTGCTTCTATATCTTGCCTATTATGAATAGTGCTGCCATGAACATGTACTGTGTACTTGAAACTAATAACAGAATAAAATAAAATGCTAAAAAATGTTATATATATGTAAACATATTCTATTAAACTTTAAATTGCTCTACTGAAATAGAACATGTTCGAAATGAAATTAGCTCTATGATATTTATGGAAAACATCTTATAATTAAGTGATACGAAATATTCGCTGTCGGGAGCATATGTACATGTGTATTAGGCGTCTGTTTCACTGACACTCAACCCATCAGTCTTACCCTCCCCTGCTACAGCAGTGACTAGAAAGGTTAAAACCCATTTTTCTGTCTCTATTGTAGCTGGGAAAAGCTCCTGAAAATATGCCACAATTGCACAGAATTTGGAAGTGAGGCGGAGATCACGTGCTTATATTCTCGCATTACGTACTTCGTATACTGGCATAAAAATTTCATGATATAAGATAGCTCTTTATCCTGTTTAATTCTTTGCGACTGCTTTCCTTTCACTTGACTGTTTCTGATCTCTTTTCTCGTCTGTACCTATCGTAGGGCAATGCTTCGGAAGACCACTGTAGGTATTTCAAGGGAATTTGGTGATTAAACATGATCGAAGGGGCCGGGTGAGGGGGGCGTCAAGGAATGACCACAAGGCTGTTGTTTCCAAGGTCATCCGACTTGAGTGGGAATCTGGGATCCGGGCACCTGCCGCTGCGTCCACTGCTTCCACCGCGACTTTGAGCTCTGGCGGTCAGACTGGAATGAACGCCCGGCAGCCACACGTGCTCATGGCATTATTCGTTTGCCCACAGCTGCAGGGGAGGGCACTTGCCTCGCTTCTCAGTTCTGTGCCTTTGCTCCTCATTCTCAGAAGCTGCAGGCCGTCAGGACGCTAACTGCAGGGGGGTGGGGGGTGGGGGTGGGAAATACTTTTTGACGTTCCGATCACTGCTGCTCCGGGAGGGGGTGCAATGGATGCGATCGGGGGTGAGCGACAGAAGCGACACGTGACGCCCACGTTCCTCGTGGCCAACCTTTCTGTATCACCTTATTTAAGATGCTTCTTGTAAATGTCAGAGCCTGAGTTATTTTATTAGCCTAATCTGACAGTGTTTTCCTTTCAGTAGAAAAATTAGTCTTTTTATTTTTAGAACGGTGTGTACACTGGCAATATTTCTTGCATGTTCTGCGTGAGATGACCTGAGTGAATGTCATTTCCTTCTAACCGTTGCCTTGTTATTGGTAAAATATTCATGTTACTATTGTTCTCGGTCTGAGACTCCTATTCCTTTAATATGAAAACAGAACAACTCTTTCCTCCCTGATACTCTGCGCGCATTACCTCCCAGTAAGAGGTGTCCCTCTGAATGTGGGGCGCACTGTTTCCTCTTGCTCCTCATCTCCACCTGAGACCCTTAGAGTGTTTTAAATTCTTTTCTTCCTTCTCCACTTGGTCATTTCATCTTCTACCTTTTCTTCCTCTCTTTTTCTCCTATCCGTCTCTCTCTCTTTTCCCAGCTACTGCTGCTTACCTCCCCCTCTGGGCTTTTTGATGAGGTAGCGAAGTACTTTTAGCTTCGGAATCAGAGTTCAGCACCTGTGTTAGGTATTCCTGAAGAGTCTATCACGAAACATTAAGATGAATTAGTAGATTCTGCTCTAAGAACCCTGCTTGGTTCTTAGTGACCCATTTCATGTTGGTGTCCATTTGGGTTTTATAATAGTTCAGCAGATGGATAGTGTAATTCATTGGTCATCACTGCTTCATTTCCTCCACACACAAAGCATTAAAATGGTCGACCATCAGTATATAAGTACGAAGGACCAAAAAATAAGAATATTGTAAATAAATATATCAATCGAGAATAAAGGAAAGAGAGAGTTGGAAGGAAAAGAATTGTCAATCTAATAGGGGAAGTCAGGTCTTTTCATAAACATTATTTCCAATGATATGGAGGTTAATGAATGACCCTGCCAGAGGATTGCTGAGGTAAATTAGATTAAATCATTTGGTTTGGAATAGGTTATCAAGAAATTATTTGCAAAAAGTGCTTCGTAAATTCTAAAATGATATAAAAATATGAAATGATATTCAATCTTCCCCTTCTTGTTTATTTTTCATGTTTTTCTTTCCTATTATCATTATTATTAAATTATCAAATTGCCAGAACAAAATAACAATACCAATATTGAATTACCAGTATTAATATAGTATGTTGAAAGTTTAACGTTTACTGAAGATTAAAGGCGTTTTGAAAATAACAAATATATTATAGAAGATACAATATAACTATGAAATATAAGCTTCAAAATGCATTATCTGGTATAAGTTATTAGCAGCAAATATACAAAATGTAGATCCCACATAAATGAAGAATATTAATCAGTCAGAAAATTTTAAATAATATTACGTAACTAGATAGCACCACTTGGATATAAATTTGTCATTTGTGTCATAATCAAATCTGGAACGTCATTTTTAGTAATTTTCCAGCTGTTGAAAAAGTTCTTTTTAACTACTTTAGATGAGTCTTGATGGAGAATTAGTTATAATCTAATTCCAAATACTGTCCTTTTGATTCTTTCATCTTCAAATAATTTTATTTTTTTCTTTGTTACTTAGAGAACTCTAGATTCCTTATGTATAGATTGATATTACAAAGAAGACGAAATTGTATCATTTTAATACTATCACATTAATTTTTTACTTGAGAAAGTCTTTGCACTAGAGGAAGGAGTATCTTGCAAATCACACTGTTTATTATCTTTTATTTTTTCTTTTGAAAATTCTGGAAATGTAAGACCATGCACATTTTCTTGATACACATTTTTAATGTGTATGTCACAATTGGGAAAGTTTTATGTTTCATATATTTTGAATACACAGAAGTAATAGAATTTTATACCAAAAATTATAGGTACTGTATAAACTGTACTGCATACAAGGATATGTGATTTAAAAACATGATATTATAATCATTACATTCACTATTATGATCATTCTCATCTGATATTGTTAAGAATTGATACACAACAGTGTAAACGAGATCATGGGAATGGTGTATAGAAAGGAAAAAGCAGTCAAGATTTAAATTAGAAAAATGACTGTAAAAGTAGATACAATTAGGTGTTACTAAAGTAGACATTGATAATCTATCATCTATCTATTTTTAATTTTCAACAATTTTTTCCTAGTCTTTTTCTGAGGATGAACCTTGGGAGACTGTAAAATTTCTATTTCTATAATTTGGTATTGTTTGAACAAAGATTGCCACTTAACTGTGTGAAGTCAATGACCATATAATACAGTACTATTCTGCGTTATAGTTTCAAGTTTACATTTTGTGCAGTTTGTCCTCTTTTAAAAAAATCTAAATATCAGAAAGTAGATGGATATCTTCAACAAATTTCTGGAATTTAGAATCTTCCTTGGGAACATTTTGCCAAGCATCTCTGGGGATATTCTTAAAAAACATTTATATAATGTTTCTTTTTTTCTTTTGAGAAAATGAAGCAGAAAACATTTTGTTCTCTTTTTAATTTCATTTTAAATATCCCTCCAGCAACTAAAAATATTAGTGATTTAATAGCTAGTTTTTCTTTTAATGTCGTGATATCTTTTTGTATTTATTTTTGGGCAACCCATGTTAATTTATATTTCTGCTTACATAAGTGGCTTTAGAAAGTCCATAGGTATAATTGGATGAGCATTGTGTGGCTCTCTCTAATTAGAATTTTCAGTAAGTTGAGCAGGAACTGCTTCTACTCTGATATGCATGTGTAATTTCCACTAAAGTGAGCAAGCATAACTAAGGACAATGTTTTCCCCTTTGAGCACTTCGAATTCTATGTGCTCCAGATGCTGTGGAGACTCCTGTGACCGTTCCCTTATTCAAACTGTTGATTTGTTATGGCAGTATAATTCCTTACGAAATCACTTTTGTTTGTTTAAGTGAAGTTTTAGATCCTCCAAAGTAATACGAGTTCTAGTTATGGAGGCATTAACTTTTCAGTGATGGAAGAAATATTTGCTCAGTGAAATGAAAATATTTGTCGAGGCCATCATGCTTCTAGTTTGATGATTCTGGACAGGATGCTGAGACTAGCTGGCAAAAAGATATGAACATCCCTGCAGATTAAAATGCAAATTTTATTGCCGAAAACAGCAATACACAGAAAGACCATAGAGTCTTTCGGCTTTCTGACAGCAGCTTGCAGAATCAGTGCACTGAGTCACTCAATATCTTTAAGTGTTTATCCTGTTCTGGAACTCTCAGAAACATCTGCTCGTACTGTACCCATGCCAAGTTCTAGTTTTAAAAATGTACAGGCTTCAAGATTAAATAACTCTTGGACTAAACACTTTCTCTAGAGTCGATTTTGATTGAATATACCCATAATTAAAAAATAAAATGAAGATGGGATAAAGTAAAAGGTGATACTATACCATCATATAGCGATATAAGCCTTAGATATGTAAGTCTTATTCTTCAAAAAATAACAATTTGAATGTGATATTGCTTACAAAATACGATATACTTTAATTCTGCAAGGGAAAGAAGAGATTAACGGTTTATTCGACAAATATTTATTAAGTGATTGTCGGACACCAGGCCCTCTACTAGATTGAGTGGCTACAGATAGAGCAATGAAACGATCTGTCTTTCAACTTTCAAACACCTAGAGTTCAGCTGGGACGTAGCCCCGCAAACATATAATTCCAGTAAAATGTGATGATACCTTGTTTAAACAGCACGTTCTATGCTCATGATTGATTTTGCTGTAATCTCTCAATATCGAGAAACGTTTCATCCAGAAATGGAAGAAAATTTTGTTTTAAGTTAGTCCGTCATAATACACATTCAGAAAAAGTGGCATTTAGCAGCTGATCACAAAATCTAATGCTGTCATCATCTTATAATAACCAGTTCTTTAGAGCTACTAGGAACACCAAGTTGGAGCTTGGCCAATGGTGGAAATATGGTAATAAATTTGGGGCTCCTCTTTCTAGACTTCCTGATGGTGTACTAGATGATTGACTTGATTTACTAGAGCATGCACTCTGGTCACTTAGAGGTTTATTTAGGTTTACTCAGATATATTTTAATATATAATTTGTTAAAATTATTACTTTTATCAATTTACCCCTAAATTTTATTTTCCCAAATGAAATATGGGAGTATGACTTTAATTTTAAATATTTAAAATACCTTATTGTAGCCCTGTATACACTGAATAAAGTCAAATTTTTCCTTTTGCCCGAATCGTGCATAGAACAATCAAGGCTGATTCATCTGTAGATATTTAATATGTAACATTTTATATTTAATTTTTCTTATCAACCAATATAATTCTAGGTTACTGTAAACAATCCAAATATTAGCTTAATATGGCTGGGCAAAGTATAATCGTTAATATACGTATGTAAAAAATCCTTGCATGCATTTTGAATTCAAATTAAAATAATTAGGAAAGTTTTTTTATTATTTACATTTTAAATTTATTCATGCCTCCGTATTTCTTCATTATTTTGAAGAACTTAGAGTTATTTATATTTACTTTATCTTCAATTTCTTATGTATGCTTTAGAATGTTCCTTTCTTTTCTATTATCTCTAACTTTAATATAGCATTTTGACAGTGTATAAAAAGAGTTTTAATGAACATTTCTGACATTTTCTTACACTGTACTTCATTGCTAATATTTTTCTATTGTAGTATTACCAATTCTGAAAAGTATGGGACGTCGGATTTTACACATTTCTGGTTTGCATTTAGCATAAATCATTCTATGTGGTTTAATAGCCCAAAGGGAAACTAGAAAATAAATACACATTAATGCAATTATTGTTTAATACCTAAGAATATATTATTTTCCCTTTACGGGTGGAACGATGTACTACTATGGAAGATGAGAAGGTCGACTATTAACCTGTAAACTGAGAGAGGAAAATGACACGAAAGTATCATCACAAACCACTGTTTTATTAATATTTCTTTCTGTGAGGGAGTTCAAGCACTAAAAATTAGCAAATGCCATCCTTAGGCATTAAAGACAATAACAAAATAAACACTGCATGGATGTCTTAGATGGTTTCAGAATAGCCTTGCTCTCTCAGTAGAGTTTTGTAATTAAAACTGTCGAATAGGGGGAGTGAGTTTGTCAGCAAACGTTTTGCATATATGTAGGAGCTACACTCCCTGCCATCAACCAGATTCGATGGGAGAAAAAGGGCCTCAAAAATGTAGTCTCTCTCGCTACAGATCCTTCTATGAATAAAACTTTCTAAACATCGAGAATTTTTAAAAATGAGAATTTCTACCCATTTTGGGTTTCGCATGCGTTTGACATTTAAATATGGTAACGTGTGGAAGAAATGTCTTCTGTCAACTAATGACCTTTTCTTATGAAGCCAAAGTTTTACATATCTTTTCAAACCTATGAGTTAGAGAGCACACACACACACACACACAGCACCCACGCTTAAACTCAGGCAGTCGTGGCTTTGTTTAATACTTTTCCTATTCCAATTTTTGATTGATGTTTTTAAACATAGCCTTAATGTTCTCTTTCACTCAGCCGATTTGCGTGAAGAGAGGACCGAGGCCA
Organism: Rousettus aegyptiacus; assembly: GCF_014176215.1. Lineage (NCBI taxonomy): Eukaryota > Metazoa > Chordata > Mammalia > Chiroptera > Pteropodidae > Rousettus > Rousettus aegyptiacus. Next base: position 50,061,173 of record NW_023416291.1, on the reverse strand, counting down.
AGCCTACCATTACTCAAGAATTCATGGTTCCCAGGCCAACGGAATAAGCCTGGTTAACTTTCCAGCAACTGTAATTTTAGTCACACAGTTGTTAAAAGTCATTGACAGGAAATAATGAACACATGGCTAATATGTTTTGAATGCTAACTCTTTCATTTTTATCTTAGGAATCCAAAGGCTGTCTATTTTCTCTGGCAAAACTTCTCTTATAAAATGTTGTGACTTTCATATTCAAAACTTCATGTTATTATATTTAGGAAATGACATGTATTTTATATTTTTAAAGTGAACTCAGTGGGTAAGGGTACCATTATAGTATTTTATCATAATTTGGCATATATGTGATAAATTTTGAGGATATAATAATATTTATGTACAAAATAATCTACAATTGAATTGAGAAAACAAAATGAACATGGGTATGAAAGTCGCATGTTTATATGTTTTTTTAAAGGCAAAATAGAAAAACAATTTTCAAAAGACAATGCATGGTGGTCAACTGGTAGTGTATATAATAAATAATGATACCATATGTCATATTTCTATATAATATAGTTATGTGTATTTTTGACATTTATTGAATTTTTACTATTTATCAGGCACTGGATTACTCTTCATGTCATTTTCCCCTTACAAAAATCTTAAAAATTAAGTCCTACTTCCTATGGGTTTACAGTTCGATGGAATTGCTCTGGGAGGAAAGGCCTAAAATTACTTTCGAAGGGTGGGAGATTTGCACTGTGTCCTTACGTGCCTAACTACTAGTACTAGAAGTCATGCTCAAGTCTCAAGCAAGACATTAGGAATAAGGATCAGTTTTGAGAAAAGCTGTGACAACAGATGATATCATCTGAATGACGACATCCTTTACAAAATACTGACGAGATCGGTTTGGCAGTTGGGGAACGGTGCATAATGTGCCTGGGAAATTACATAACTTCAGAACACGGCTTCGGAGCGTTTGTGCACTTGGCTAAGATTGCCAATGCCACGTATTGCTTACTATATATCAGATATTGTGTGAAAGGCTATCCACATGAGAAATAATAACTCATTTTATGCTTCCGTGAGCCATGTGAGATGTGCACTTCTTTTATGTTCATTTAACCACCGACGAAACTGAAGCATGAGTTTGACTTGCCCAAAGTCAAGCTAAAAAATAAGTGGCAAAGTGAATTTTCTCAGGTGGAAAGTGATATCTGATTAAGTTGTGCAGGACAGGGAGAGATTAAAGATTAAAGATTATAAAGTTTTCGAGACCAGTAAAATGGGAGAGTAATATTGCCACTGTCAAAATAGGAAGTTGGAAACGAAATCCAGTAGGGAACACTTAACGGAAATGGCATGCTTTATTCTGCATTTTCAGGACGCGAAGGAACTAGGGTAAATTTCTCAAGGGCGCTATTATGAAAATTGAATCAAGACCTACTGTTCAGTTTTGTTTTTTAATTTCACTTGACTGTATACAAAGACAGACTTACTATAAGAATGTTAAAAATCCTCAGAGAGATTGTTCTGGACAATATATTATCAGAAAATAACCTGTAGTTTACATGTAAGTGTCAGACTCTGGTACACAACCAATTTATTCATATATTCTTGAGTTATGAAGTGAAAGTGTGTCTCGGGAGAGAAAAATCCTGACAGTAAATTTACACTAAGAAGAATCATCACTTACGTATTATTTTTCAGTTGTTGAAAGGATTGCATGCTAGAGTGTTTTCAAAGGATCGGCGCATCTCCTGGGGAGTGGGGTCAAGTTTATCATCTGTGGAGAGAGAAACCACAAGTTCAAGTCTGGTTCTAAGACTCACTAATTTGACCGTGGGGACATCTGTTTCATAGTCTCGGCATCTTTACTTTAAATGTGTGAATAGTTTTAGAGATTGTGAGATTATTGGTTAAATAAGACAGTATATGTACTTTGCAAATTATTATAAATGTGCAGGGTTTATATCATAAACACAGTTTCCATGGGTGACCAGTGTCGAGTGGAAGACAGACAGTTCTAACAGCAAGCAGGAGTGCAATACCGAAGTCCTCTTTGTCAGATGAAGGAAACTGATCCCGTCACGACACTGGGTCACATTGCCTGGGCGTTGAGTCGCACATTATAGAACGTAGGTGGCATTAGCTGAATCAACAGCCAGATTTAATTTTTGTTTTGCAAGAGTGCCTGAATCATTCTATGTTTTATTTTAAAGGATAATAATTAGAAACAATTTATTTTCTCCGCCTCCCTAGCTATCAGAGGGAAACAACTTTCCGTTTGTAAAGTTCTGTCTATGCCTACTCAATCTGTAGGTTAATCAAAATAAAATGATAAATTATTTCTGTAATCTCATTGTTTCAATCTGGCCACCCATTTCCTGAATATTTAACTTATTGCTACTTTTAGATTTTGAGGTAGTCATTTGGCTATTGTAATAATTTCTGGTTTTAATGTTTCACTATGTATCTAATCTTACTGGCCACTCAGAGTTCTGAATTAGAAATCACTGTAACTCAGAATTAATTAGAAAGAGTATTGCAATGATAGAACTTCAGCCTTAAAAACACAATGCCTAACCAGGCAAGAATGCTGTTGAAGAAATACCTTTGACAGCTACGTTATCAAACAGCGTCTACTGGGCCGGCAAATGCTAACACTGACAGTCACCCCTTGTTGCTGCTCACATGGTCACTGTGCATCCTGGCATTCTGTTCATCTCATTTCAGTGGCAAGAGAGTTTAAGTACACAGAATAATTACCTGAAAGCTGAACAGATTGGATTGGACGTTGTAGCCTCATCAGAATTCAGCAGCAGTATGAAAGGATGAAAATGAGCATCACATAAAAAGAAAATAAAAGATTGGCGCAGAGAAACAAATATCTATGTTGTTGCTTAATTAATATGAGGAAGGAAGAGTTTGTATGATCTTAAGTTTCCACCCCCCCCCACCACCACTTTTTAGGTAGTATTTGACTATAAAGTTAATTGCGTTGAAGATTTCTCGTTACCATTCATGCAACCTTAAAGAACCAAGTCTGGTCAGAAGGGAAACAGATGGAGAGGGTCATGTTCTCTCCTACAAGCTTTATCACTACATTGTCATTCAAAGCATAATTCCACAGAGTTAAAATAGCATCGCAAAAAGGATGCACCACCCATTATAATGGAGCTATATGCAGCTGTGTCATAAGTCACAGCTATATTACTAATAAAGATCCTCAACATATTCTGTCAGGTGATTGTCATTAAATTAAAAAAGATCTGTGGAATAAATCCAGTTTATAGTAAAACAGATGTTTTATTTTATATTTACTCAGGCTTAGACTGACACCTAATTATTTTACATGCGAGTCTGGAAATAAATATGTACTGTAGTTTGTTCCCAGAACTAAAAAAAAAAAAAAAAAGAAAGAAAGAAAGAAGAGGTTGACAGGTGGAACAAATAATAAATATGACAACTGCTCCTTGTAGGAAATTCTTTGTAGTTGTCATGAATTTCAGTTATGAGTTATTGCCACTAATTTGAAGCCTAGAACTAGTATGGATAGATAACATTACATGTAGCAGACTATTGGCAGAGAGCTTCATGATTGAGCTAAGTTGAATGTATTTTTAGAGTCTGACATTTCTTTTTGAATGTACACATAGCAGTGGGAAAAATCAATTTGAGACTAGTGGTGAGTGTGGGATTAATACAAGATAAGCAGTGTGAAATAGAGTAACAAAATCATACTTCCTAAGGGTACTAAGTATAGTTGCATACAAATAATAGATTTTATATATATACACATTCTTTGTAAGATTCTTAGTAATAAAATAAAAATATAACTAAAAATGAAATACCCATTAATACAAGATTTCAAGTTACATTATGGGATACTTATAAGATAAAGTAATATATAGTCCTAAAAAAATGATGGCTATTTATATAGTTACTATGAAAGTTTTTTTAAATAATAAATGCATATTTTAGAATAGCATTTCTAGTATAATCCTATTTGTATATAATAAGAAATTATTAAATTAATGATTAAAAATTAAATATAAGTTTTAGAAGAAAAAGCCAGTTACTGCAATTACTTCTAGAAACTAACAAATGAGGATAGATATAGAGAAGGAACTTCTAATGATAATTTTTTTATCTTTTATAGAGTTGGAAATTTTTAGCATGGTAAAATATAATGTATATTAAAGTAAAAGGTATTATTTTAAAAAGATGACTGTTTCATATCATTCCTTCCCTAATTGTGTTCATCTTTCATAAATTCTGACTTTATGTGCTTTTGGTCATTTGAAGAATCCAAATACTCTTTGAGGCCTACGGCCATGCCACCCTGAACAAGCCTGATCCCATCTGATCTTGGAAGCTAAGCAGGGTCGGGCCTGATTAGTTTTTGGATGGGAGGATAGGAGACCATCTAGGAAGACCAGGTCCTATAGCCATACGAAATAAAATTAAAAAAAATAAGAGATTGTAAACTAACAAGGTTCTTGCGGTCCATGAGGTCAACCAAGGGTTGCCTTGCCTAAAAAAAAAAATCCTCTTTGAGGATATATTCCAAAGACTTCCTATGTGGTTTTATATTATTTTGACAATAAACATTCTTTTATAATAAAATTTCTATCTGTTATTCACCTAATTAAAATAAATCAAACCATGGTAATGATGTACATTCAATTTAAGTCTTAGAAAACACGTATAATGATTTTTTTTAATGACTACTCTAAAAGCATTTTTAATATCCTATATTTAGGTAATATTATTTCAAATTTAATGAACACTTTTATGATCTATATCGTACAGTGCCGTATATATAATAATAAATAGAGAGAAGATCATTTATCTTAGATTAAATATTTAACCAAGTGGAGATAAAACTAAAATGATCATTGTACAACATGAATGGATTCCCCTTGCAGATTGAACTTTAGTTTTCTTATTTATTGCTGCAATTACAAGCCTTCAGGTATTTAACAATGAAGTAAGATTATTTATTAAATAAGTTCTAAATCTAAATATATATTATATAGTAATCATCATGGATGTGTTTGATAATGTTGCAATGGATTTTGAGTTAGATTATATAAGTGATCTCCATTCTAAGTAGATTCGGTAGAAATCAGATTTTAATGGATTCAGAACTAAAAGCAGAGATAGGAAAAAATGGTCCTATCTTTGCTTTTATCCTCCTCTTTCAAAAATATTTTCTTAAAAAAAGGAAAAAGAGGTATATTAATGGGCTAAGACTTTTAGACACAAAAAGGAAAATAATGTGTGATAAAGATTTGGTGGCAGAGGTTGAGCGTTCACACGTACGGATCCTAATTTTATTATTAAATTGAAAATATAAAAGATCGTTTGTGGTTGAGTCATAGGACTCGATGAAGACATGGGAACACCCTTAGTAGAATTAGTTTTCTACACAGGAAGAGTAAACAGATCTTCCTATCGTCAATAAGGGGCTGCAGACCGTTGCTTCCATCCTCTGGTTCTAGCTTGAAACTTCCACTTGCCCCAAGTGAGGGAAAAGGAGGAGGATGTTCTCCATCTCAGCTGTGGGTATGCGCAGTCCTGTTAACCTACTCCTTTCAAATGGCACTGCCTCATCCTCAGCTAAGATTAAGAAAGTCAAAGGAGGCCAAACTATGTTAAATGTTCATATCCGAGCCAAGTAATTGTGAGTAATAGTCTAATTTTCATGCAAACATAGGTTAAAGAGATTTTGTATCTAACCTAAGATCAAAGTTACTGGCAATGCAGGTTCAGAGGCCTGGCCTCCAGGCCCTCCTAGTAGAACACACTGCCTGCTACTGTTTGTGTAGATAAGACGTTAGGTATGAAAATGAGTCACTTATGCTTTTGTAGAGTTTTTCTGTTTGTTTGTTTCTTTGCTATTCAGTTGTTATATTAATCGGGGAACACGAACTTGGTATTAATGAATCTTGCTTCAAAAATACCTTTCTTTTTCTTTTTGATGTACTCAGAATCTATTATCTGCAACTCTTTATGATGAGCTAGGAAACAGGGAGAAACTCTTTCAAATCACGACTTATTTAAAGAGAGAAAGTATAATATCGCAACAGAGATAAAAGTTCTAGAATAGGAGTTTCTTTTACATCTGTGCTGATAGCTCTGGTTAGAAGTGTCACGGTATAACATAAATAAGACAGTAGAATTAATTTCGAAGTAGTAAAAGGTGCACATCACTTCATGAAAGGCTAGAATAAAAAACCCTCTGCGTGACTCCACGACAGAAAATATGCCTCATTGCCACATTAAATACTGAGGAAGCTTCTTAAAAACCCAATCTTACTTCAGTAGATTAGCTCATAGGAAAAAAAAAATTAAAAAAAAAGACATCAACCTCTCCGTAACCCTGAACATGAAATGAGAAATCTTCCTAAAAACGGCTGCAGCTGCTTTTTTCGTGAGCAGAGGAGGTGATGATATGATAACAGATGCTCAGCTTCTCCCCGAGTGCCAAAGCATATCGGTGATTTCAAGTAGGGCTGGCATCTCAAAGAAAGCAATTAGGTTCTTTGTGAGTTATGGCGGTAAAGAAACCGAAGTAATTAGGACAGATTAAAGCCCAGAAAGATAAATATCTTGCCCAAAGAGAGGTCGAAGCTACACGGCCACAGTTACTTCGGCGGGAAACAAGGCGGTGCGTATGGTCGTGGGCAGCTCCGCCTCATCCCGATTGCACATTTCACATACAATGATTATCGAAAGCCTTTAATTTAAGATGTCATATGTAGTCACATCAGGAAAGTATATTTGGTGAAAATATTTGCTGATGGTCTTGTAAAAGAGTTAAACAGTGTAGGGGTATGTTTCAAAACTACCGCTTTTGAGAGGAACTTTTATATGTTACATCATACACACTAAGAAAAGACTCTGGGGGATCATTTATAGGTTTGAAATCTATTCTCTACTTTCATATATATGTTATCTAGGTGGATTGTAGAAACTCTGTTTTTCCGACACACTTGCCTAATTCTACTTCGTTTCCAGTCTGCTGTCGTGATGTAGCGGGTCACCATCCTGCATATCATTTGCTGGCGGAATAGCTCGTGCACAGGCATCGAACCACCGAATGTCCTTAGAAGACTGGCTTCGTTGTCGGTTTTTTTCAGTAGTCTTAAAAAAAAACAAACAAAATTAAAGGGGAGTGTATTTCTGTGGTTCTAAGATTAGAACACTGAAGTTAAATAAGGAATATATGGCCTAGTGTCAAAGGCACAGGTTGATAAACCAGCCTCCTTCAACGGGGATTGAATTTTCAGCTGCACTCTATCATGACCAGCTTTAGGTAGACGTGCGTAATTCTCATTTGTCAAAGAATACCACACCCTTCTCTGATAGTTTGCCCCTTACTCCCCCACCATTTATAAGGATGACTCTCCTAGACGAAGTAGAATAGAAGATCCTAGAAGATAATTTAAGGATATAGAGTTAATCTTGAAAATACTTGGGGAAAATAGACTAATAGTAAAATGACAAACAGTTTTCACTGCTACTAACTCTTCTCACTTCCATTTTCCACACAGACACACATTTTAGATGTTTGAGCACTTTGGGACCCTAAGAAAACAGAGTAAAATTGAGAGACACTCTCTTTATTGTGATATCCAGTGAATGCTTATGTTCAAAGCTGATTCTGTGAAACTTCACCAAATTTCTATAAATCGTAAAATTTTACCATGTCTTCCAGTCTCTTCCCAGTTCCGTCCCCTTCCAATGTCATGGCAGCCCTCATAACTATGTGGGCAAAAGGCGAGATTTCTGATCCATTCTCGAAAGCCTTCTTAATTTTCTTTTTGATGACTCACTATTCACAGCACTTGAAAATACCTAACCATTGTATGCTAAATATTTCACATTCCATATTTCATCCTTTTTCCTTTTTCAGAGTATTGAAGTCAGACCAAGTAACATTGAGTAAAATAAAAAAGACATGAAAATGGGAATGAACAGTAAATATTTAATGTAGAAAATATAATAATTAGGTTGATTTTTAAAATTCGAAATGTGTGGAAGGCACATACAGTAGGGAGTAGTGAATAATTTGGAAGATTTTAAGAGAAGGATGAAAACGTTGGTTTGATATGTTTTATGCCATATTTATTAGAAAAGAGAGTTTGGAAATAAATCTAGTATTTAGAGATATGTGTCTTATGGTGAAATAAAGGAGATATTAAACAAAATGACTTGCCCTGTAATAAATCAGCCCTCAAAGGATGAGATAGGACCGGCATGGATTGAAGTTTGAATAACGATAAGATAGCATACACGAAAGCTTCACTAAAAGGAGAAATAATTTATAAATGGAAAAAGCATATCTATAACTCTACAGAGTTTTGAAAACAAGTTATTTTGATCCTCTTAAAAGTAAAAGCGATTCCCAAGTCAATCCAAAATCTGACAAGCACTATCTAAACTAGCTCTTTGGAAATTTAACTTTGGTGAACACAGAATTCAATATAAATGTGACATAATGTTGAATTGTACACTTGAAACCTATGTGATCTCATTAGCTAATGTCACACCAATAATTTTAATAAAAAATAATATAGCTTATCCAAACTCTTCATGAAAATACTTCTGTAGATAAACATAGAGATACCAAAATTGATGTCAGTCTTCTAACCTGAATTAATAGAAAACTAGGAACCATGTTCTAGAGGGATTTTACACTAATTGTGAAACTCATTTAGGTGGATTATGAAGCACAATTTTGGATTAAACACTCACTCTCTTTATGCTGAACTCCAAGTGGATTGAGAACCCCTGAAAAGGCAAGAACTTTTTCAAATTAACCCGATTATATACCTTTCACATAAGGACTCTGTGACTACAATGAACAGAAAGTAATCTAAATAAATTTGTGGCCATAGCCTAGTTCTTATTTGCTGAGTTTGCCTGACCTAAGTTCGTCCTTTATCCATCATTTCACTGTCATGAGCTTTGTGTCTTTTATATTCATAAGATACCATAACTGAAAATGCATAATCCAGGAGAATGTAGAAGGTCAAGGGGAAATGTGTAAAGCATCCAAAGTTCCTCAGTCACTGGGAAGAAAATATCGACACTCTACATAGAGTTAGGGATAACAGCAATACATATACATAATAAGAGATGTAACCTTTCATGCAGTGTAGATTCTAAGGTACCCAAGCTGCATCCAGAGTGTATCTGATACTCAGAAGAATGAGAAATCTGATCCCAGGTGCTAAGGTCGACAGAGAAGTAAATGTAGGATGCTAAGCATCACGTATTAAGTCAGTTTGCTTTACATCGATTTAATTTTGTGATTTTTAACCCTATCTGAAAGCAAATATTTTCTGATGTTTCTTACATTACCTTGAAATGCACAGATGATAACTTAGCAACATATGTAATTAAAAAAAAATTTCCTTAACAGAGAAGATAAATAAGGTAACTATGTAATAAAATATATTTAACACACAAGTTTAAGCATATCCTATCAGAGCAGTAATCTATAAACTGACATAGACATGACCCCTGAGATACACAGAGAATTTCTAAAGATTTTAGTGTTTAAGAAAAGTTAACCATGATTTAAAATAAAATCGATGGAATTGCAACTATAATCATAATCTCAAAAGCTAAGTAGCTGATCAATATACAAGCTCACAATTACTGAAAAATATGTTATGATCCTTATAAATAATTTATTTTATCTACAGCTCATTATCACAAATTAATAAAAAATAACAATATTCTTATATAATAATAAACAACTTATGTTTATTATCTATATGATTTTCACCTGAACTTAGATATATACATTTTTAGTTCATTTTAATTTACAAAGACTATAAACGTTTTTAGTCCAATGGAAAGGGAAGGGGTACAAAGCTAGGAGAAATAAAAGTGTGGTAGTAACCAGGTTGCATACACAGGAATAAAATAATTTAACATCGTAAGAATGATAAATTACTAAAAATAAAATAACAGAAGAAGCAGAATTATTAACAGATAAATACATGTGATATTATAGTTTGAATCTGAGCCTGAATTTGAATCTGTATTTTATGAACATACCACGTATTACTTTATGACCACAAATTTAGCTTGAAACAGACAATTTGTACCCTCCACCTTTTTTATGCTAAACAATAACATCAGTAAGCTGTGAAGCATTCACATCGAGGTAGTTCTCTTGGTTCTAAAATCTGTAATTATTTTAACTCATTTTGAGGATTCTACTTTTCTTATTACATTTATTCACGTTGCTTTTAATTCATCTTGCCTATTCAGAGTTTGAATATTCCCACATCCATTTCACCTACAAGTCTAACTCTAGTGTTTTTTTTAAATGTCTCCCTCCTAGATATAGATGTTAGAAAACTAAACATTGACCAGCGTATTAGTAGATCTGACAGCCTTCCACGTGTATCAATAGAGTTTTACTTCATATAACCCAAAAGGTCAGTGCTATTAAAGCTGATTAGATTATCTTAAAAAGAAAGTACTAAATAAAAGCTGGGATAATCAAAGAAGTTCTCAGTAAAAAAGTAGAATTTAAGTTATGTTTCCACATCTTGTAAAAAATTATAATTGATTTTCATGCTAGGCATTAATATTGCCCACAAAATATTTAGTAAATGGCACTAAAGATGGTCATTCTTTTTCGCGCTCTTTGTCTTTCTCTGTCTCTCTTTCTCTTTAGACATGGAAAATTGAAAGCAAAACTAAAAACAGCTCAGATGAAAAATGGTTAACAATACAGTTTCTGTGTACATCTAAATTTGAGAGAAAATTTGAGTTATTTATTACATTAAGTCTAGTATATAAAGATATGTTAATAGCTTGGTTAAGACAACTTTTACTTTTTAAAAAATTTTTGCTCAAAAAGAACAAAAAAGAAACATTGGAGATCAAAAACACATGAGGGTACAAGTTAAGTCAGCTCTCTTGCGACTCCATATGTCTCGAATTTCGGAATTCAATGGCCTCAGCAGCTAACATGGAAAGAGATACCCACTAGGACGGATGAACCCAGAAATGCTTGCTCTCTTTTCCATTTATGTCCCGTGTGGGTCGGGGCACGTGTCAGCCTATCTAATTTATGCTTAACATCTGAGGTTTATAATCTTACTGTCCAGTCCCATGACCCAGTTTGATAATGCATACCAAGTGTTAGAGATTGCCCAGCTGTTTCTGAGTTATATATTTTATTTCTTGCTGCACCACATACCTATTTTCTGATTCAGTGTAGCAGGACTGACTATCACCTATTACAAACTGGCATCTGGCTTTTTTTTCCCTTCAAATGAAGTTAATAGAGACTACAGAATTGATCTAGGGCTAACAGTTGTTGAAATCTATTCAAGACCAGAGGTCTCAACCAGTGGTCTTTTTATATTTCCTGACGTAGCTCATGTAACTCTAATATTTTATGTAATGCCAATTAGTTCATTAGAATTAAGTTTAAAATTCCATTTGGAAAGCTTTAAAAAAAAACCCAGAAGTGACCATGTTTTAATAATACTAATGATTACTTCATAACCTTATAGCTATTAGATGTTTCTGAAACCGTGTCTGATTTAACAAGACTGAGGACTTATTTATAAAATCTCAAAAGAAATCCTTTTATAGTTGAGAGCCAATAGATTTGTATTTTTATTATTAACTAATTAAATTCAAATAAAAACATGTATTGACACAATAAGAGAAACTGTTATGCTAAAATAATTTGATTTTATTTTAAATAATTGATTTTTACCCTGTTTATGTTATATGGCTTGGATTTAGTAAATTTGCTACCTCTTGTGAAACAGAAAATTAGTTGAGATAAAACCTTGTTTTGTTTTACATCAGCCAGAGTCTGGTTATTCTATAAAAAATATTCACTTCAGGTGTATATTGAGAAAACGATGTCTCTCAGTCCTTTTTCATTTATATCTCCATGAGGTAAACTGATAATTTTTGTTCGAGTGTCTGTTTGTAGAGCTGCTTTTGCCGATTCTAGATCCCTATTGCCGGAGTCAACACACATACAACGAAACCGCCGACAAAAAGAATAACAAGTCCAAAGCATAGCTTACGTACTCAGAAAAACAGCATGTGGAAGAGATAAAGCAAAGGAAATAGGAATGGATTTCTACATAGAGTGCCTGGCACTCCATAATGAAGTTGTAAGAGCTGTTGCTGAACATGTTAAAAGTACTACAGATCTCCAAGTCGCATAAAAGAGAACACTGTGATGCTATCTTCCACGAAGTGAAGAGTCACAGCTTGATTATTGAACTGTCCATATATTATATTGAGAAAGTTGGACCTACCCCTGTTAAGCACTTGTTTATACACCGACACACTTTTATTATTACCTACACACTCTTTTCCCATATTAAAAAGTGCATAGAACACCATTTATCTCTTTCTCTATACAGTTACCCTTCTATATTCTCTTTCTATTAGTTTCTGGAAATTTTTTTCTCTAACTAAATCCATAAGGGATTAATCAGCTTTCTTGACCCATGTAATGAAACCTCCTTATTTTTTCCTCCATTTGGCCCTCTTCTTAGGTACATTGCATAAACCTCCGATCCTCATATTATTTAATACCCATATATGATATGCATGATGTTACAAACGTGATATTCTAAAATTTCTATGAATGAAAACTAACAAACAGGAACATGGTCTGCTGTTTCTTTTATTAATCAATTATTAAAGACAAAGATAAAAACAATACAGTGTTCAATTCTGTAAGAATATATATATGGTACAAAGCTGGCCTCTAATGAAAAATTGACCTTTATTACGGTTATTCAAATAATTGCCTAAAATACTGATGTTGGCAAATTTCTTTTGAAGTAAGACTAAATTTTGTCATTGTCTTGTTAGTTTTCATTCAATTTTTTCTTGCTCTCACTATTCCAAATTACTACAAATAAAAATTGTGAGAAACGTGGAAAATCCATGTAGGAAGTGGGAAAGCATTGGATATTTACACCTGCTTTTATTTTATTACGTATTATCTTTTCAGTGAAGTAGTTTCTACAAGGGGGTCTGTTAACCTGTAGAATAAAAAGAGAGAAGAAAAATAACATGTCAGATTAGCAATAAATTATTTTCCCTTTAGATCCTATGCATAATGTTTATTCTTTTTTGTAATGTAGCACAATTATGGAGTGTACAAAAATTACCGAGCTATGATTAATAACATTCTCCTATCCTTCTGAATAAATGTTGAAGGCAGCCTCACCCCCTACTTATGTTAAATAGTAATTTAAAGTGTCCTCTTCACTCTGAGGTGACAAAGGGCTTTTTATATATTGGAGGCATTGGGTGTGAGATTTCAAAGCAAGCTTTACACTAAAGTTTCTCATTCTGTTATTGTAAGTGGGAATCGAGTAGATCTTCATTACTCTGAGAGTTACTGATCCCTGCTTGACAATGTTAAAATCAATGAATATCTCAAAGGTATTCTTTCAATATATGTTTCCTAAGACCCTACAATGTGTCAAGCCCTGTTTTAGGAACTGGGAATGTAGTATAGAACAGAGAAGTGACATCCCATTGAATTAGGTTATAATTCAATAACTACATAAACACCTACACAAGAAATGAAACTAAATGTTTAAGTGCTACATGGAGTGTAAATAAGGTTGATATGGTACAATGACAATGTGACTCCATTAGGCTGAGTGATTAAAAAAAAAATGCTCCTCTGAGAGAGTAAAACACAACGCAAATTAGAACTAATATTTGTGGGAAGACTGAGTAGAATGATATTCCAAGCAAAGATTCAAAACTAAGAATGTGCTCCATGCATTCAAAAAACCAAACGAAAGGCAATGTGACCACTCTATAAAAGCAATAGAAATAGAATTGGGAGGGTGAGATTACCTTGCAGGTTTTATGAGGAAGATTGACGATGTAAAGCTATTTTAGCCAGAAGACCATTTAGAGTTTAGGTACCAACGGAAGACACTTTGAAGAGTTTTATGCAACTATATGGGGAATAGTATGTCGGGGTAAAATGTGAGAGTAGAGAGAACACATGGTAGGCTAATTACTTTAAGAAATTGTGGCGGACAAGCACAGTGATAATCGAACTAGTGCAAAGTGTAGGCGTTAGACATTAGGTCAGATTTTGAAGATAGAAAAAATAAAGAGTTACTGATGTGTTTGGGTGAGGGACAGGTAATCCTCTAAGACAGTTCCTTACCTTTTGCCTTGAGCAAAAGATTAAAAGTGACCCTTATTGAGCGGGGGAAGATTAAAAAAGAATGAGATGAGAGTGTTAGGAACAGGAATCAAGACATTTTTGACTTGTTAAATTTGAGATCACTATAAGAAGTCTACCTGAGCATGTTGACTAATTCCAAGGTTCAGAGAATTCAGATATAAAATTAGGAATCATCAACATATAGTCCATGTTAAATGAACCAGTGGAAATGAACAAACTAATAATGTGGGAAAGAGTAGGAATAACATCTTGAAAGAAAAATAACAAGAAAGTCTAGAGTATAATTGAAGGTACTTACTAGTGCAGGGTAAGTGCAAGGATATTTCTTCTGTAATAGCAAAACAGAAGGCATATGAATGTGCTCCTGATAAGATGAAATTCAGATTGTTCGTTTTCAATGAAGCAAGGCCATTAATTAAGAATGAATAAAGAGTAGAGGAAAAAAAAAACGAAATTAAAAGAGAGATAAAAAATGAGCAATAGAGATTTGGGCTAGGTGGAAATTAAAGAAAATGTGTAAGTGTAGTCTGATGTTTGAGTAATACAAAGAGATCATTTGAAATGTGTGTTCTTGAATTTCAGGTGAGATACATCAGTTCTGATGTGTGCAGTCATGGAGAAGACAGAAAATTGAGTTTAATTAGTTATCTGGTAAAGCAGATGGCAAAGGGGAAAGGGAGTTAGAAGTGTTTGCAAGGTTATTGTTATAATTACAGAGCACCGAATCGAAGTTGAATAGGAAATAGCATGAAGACATGGGTTGGAAAAATTAGTTCATAGAAAAATTCAATTGGAGTTCTCAATAAGATCAAAACGTTGGTAGGAAAGAAATTGAATTTGATAGGAAACGTGTTTAAAGAGTAGTTTTTGTTTTGTTTTATTTTGTTTTTCACCTTTCTGAGTCTTAATTTAAGTAGTAATTACACACACACACACACACACAACACACACACACACAAATGTTTATTTGAGAGGGCTTTTAGAGATAGGACTGTTGTCAGGATACCGAGTGTCTTTTATAAAGAGATAGGTGGGCATATAGTAATTGCTTAAAAATTTGAGGAAATTTGCTGATTATAGATCTGCCAGTCAACATATATCATAGCATGGTTTTGGAGGTTGTATAAGTAATCTGACATTATGTCAGATTAATATATATGTATATACTATGTATATTATTATATACTATATATTATATATAGTATATATAGTATAGATATAGATTAATATACATGCTATATTTAGTATATATAGTATATACTATATATATTATTGATATACATTAATATATATGCATATGTATGTATATGTGTGTGTGTGTGTGTGTAAAATGGAGAGTAGAACCAGAGGCTTGGGTATCTAATGGTGTATAAGGTATATGAGGTACCTATGGCGTATGGGTTTCTAAGTGTGTAAAGGAGTATATGAGACTCATGGAAGTCACCATGGTAGTCTTATGAAGGGAGACAGGAAACCAGATTAATATGGATGGTGTGAGTCCTCTGAGTAATATTCACTTCTGTCCTGGGGGAATGATGTCCAGGGTGATGAGTTGACTGAGGGCTTGCTCAAGGGACGGTGGCTTCTTATAGGCAACTGGTTGTTCTGAGGGCCTTCGCATCTAATAGCCTTGCTGTACGGCACATGGCCTCTCTTCCAGGAGGAACTAAGGAACTTTCTCTTTTTTAGAGTGACAGAATATCATTGTGGCTGGACACAGAAGGGCTTACATACTGCTTTTTCTCTGTACAGCAATGATGTGAAGAGAAATTTCATATGTGCGTTTGTGTGTATATATGATTTAACATAGTTTAATATTTGTACGTGGGTACCTTCAGCCATGGGTAGTTCATCGCTTAATGGTGGATCCCAGATATTTTTTATTGTGTGGAAGGACTAACATGTAGTGTGTATACTTACACACATATAATAATGTTTATTACACATAAATATATTTATTTATAAATCAGAAATAGGTACATTGGCCCTAGTAAATGTTTTTTAAATATATCCAAAATAAATATTTAAAAAGGCACGTTTAGAATATATTTAAGTAGAAGTTGTAGCAGTTTCCTCCTTACAAAGAGCACACCTAAGTGCGTAACACACGGACTGTTTTAAACATGGCCACCTCATTCTGGAGGTCACTCAGAATATACACTTTAAGAAACCCACCATCAAAATCGTGCCATATTAATTCATAATTAGACTAAGATATGCTAGTATATACAAAATAAAAAATAAACATATATTTTTGTGAAATATTATATAAAAATCCCCTAATTTATGAAACATAAGAACAAACCTGTGCAATAAAATGTAGTTTTCAAGAGATTCAGCTTACGTTCAGCCTTGTGAAGCCTGATTTCTGGTTTTACTTTTTAGTACAAACTATTTTTGTTTCTTTGACATTGACTACTTTCAGAGCTAACACACATGCACTCTACATGTTTTCTAATGCTACAAATGTTATACGTAAAGGTAAATGCAACATTTCTCTTAGGATGCCATGTAATGTGATTCTTCTGTCTTCAGATTCACTCTGCATCTTTACCTCCAGCATCCTACTTGGTTCGCAACCCAATCATCCCATATTTGGTTTGCTTCAATAGTCTTCTCTTCTATCTATTCACACTCCCTTTCACCTTTGACTCAGTCTGCGACCTATCATCACATTTCTTCTAAATTTAATTCTTGTACTTCAAAACTGTCATGATTGCTGAGGTGCTGCTAATACTTATTACATTGGATTCTAATCTCTCGAAAAACATTTATCATCCTCAACAATTTTTTAAAAAATCTCCTGGATTTTTATTATCAAATTTCTCTTCCTTTATATACAAACACAAGTTTCAGTTTCTTATTTCACCCTTCACAGACTATTTTTATTTTTTATTGTGATATTTGTTTGGTCTTGTTTATTTGGACTTCTCGTTTTATGATTCAATCTGTATATTATGAGAAAATATATATCTCTCCAAATTTCTATTTAAGAGTGTGATATTGTTTGTAAGACATTAACTTAAGTGAGAGTAGAACCATGACTGTGCTCAAAGACATGAAGATGGATTCCAGAATTTCATTCAGAGTAAGACAGACCCTGTAAGAAGGAGGCACTTTCGTTTAAATTTGGATATGCAAATTTAAAGGTAAGACAGGGCTCACAGTGAGATGTTCTGCATTGATACAGAGGAGAATTGAAATGTCTCTAAAAATCTGGGAAAGAGAAAAAACATTTCTACCAAGGTAGCCACTGTATAAAGGATACTTGAGAAGACATTTGAGTAGGGACATTGGATATTGGAAAACAGATGTCTAAGAAAATTTTATATTAATTTGCATTGTAGAAATATGTCATATAAATTTTTTCCTCTATACACTCACTTTAGCAAAATCTCCAAACCCAATTAATTGTTTTTTGTTACGCTTTTGAGGAGAGTTAAAGAGGTACTGATATTCATTCTTGAAGTGATATGAGAAAACAGCCCACATAGCTTTAGGACATAGAAGGGATTGGCTGGAATCCTAGCCAACCACAAAAGTCCTGTAAAGGACACATTAGGTAGTATATTTTTAATATATTCTTTCTTAATGTTTCCACCTGATAACTAGCATATCAGGACCATGGAATGGGGCCACCCAAGTAGTCCGGCTCACATCACAAATCTAAACCTGTCAGCCTGCACTCTTGGGTAACACCTGCCAGAAAACCTAATGTGCACCAATCACAATCCTCCAACTCAGCTTTAGCTAGCTTACCTTACCCACAAAGTAGGATCTTCTCGCCTTATGAGGAAATCCCAGACCTCCTAGCTAATCACACACTGTTTCCATGCTGTCTCTTCTAATGCTCTATAAAATTCACTTTTGCACCAAATCCCTTGGGAACAATGCGTCACTGCTTGTGACTCATTGTACTGCCCGAATTTATGGATTGTTTCCCTTGAATAAGGACATCAAACTAGTTACTAAGTTGTTTTAATTTTGTCATTTGACACACCGTACAATGTGTCACCTCTTGATCTAACTTTCATATATAAATTATTTTAGCAAATATTATAGCACTTTATATACCGCCATCTCTAATATTCCACTTATCCTATTTTATAGATCTTGTTTTCCCCATTATGCTATAAGAAATTTAAAGGCAAGAAAATACAATTGAATTTTCTTTCTACCTTTAGAGGCTAGCATTTTGATCAAATCTTTATAATGCTAGCTAGTATTTTAGAGTTTAATACATGAAAATAGAATGTATATACATGATTTTATCATTAATATTAGATCATTTACTATATATAGTTTTTTAAAATGTTAAATAGTGAAAATAAATACACATTTAATTTTAACAGTGATTGCTTATTTTTTATGCTTTATCTTTTCTATTCAAGTAAAAGGGGTAGAAGAATGTTTAGCGTACATGCAGGAAATATTTCCAGAAAACTAGACTCTCGCATTATTTGTCTTTGTTTTGTATGTTAAGCTTGTATTTTGTAAGCTATCTGTAGAGTTAAGAACCACCGAGGATGGGTCCTGAGGATAATTTGATAGAAACAGATGGGTAAATGCTAACATAACTGTAGACACATTCAAAGGGCTCATAGTTTTGGTAGTTCCTCCAATGGCCCCGAAAGATTCCTGTATCAGAAAATGTCATTGCAATTAAGGAAAGAAAGACTATTTTCCAAATCCTCACCACAAATAGTATCACTGTCAGTAAACATCCTCATTAGCTTTGGGGAGGTCGTTTAAATTGCTTAGCTTCCTTTATTGCTTCTTTCCCTTCATCTCTTTTCTAAAGGTGAAGGGGGGACTAAACCAAATTATTAGTTAGCAGGTTGACATGTTAAAACAAGACGCAGATTATGTTCTAAAGCATAAATGACATAAATCGTACTTCATTAAGAAGGAAATACTCCCTTCTTTACTCTGTGATAGATTTGTAAATTTATACTAACAGATCAAATTGCTAAAGTGAAGTAATAGAGTTATGAAGGTCTCAAAGGGTAAATTATATTATAAAATTTTTGGCATCTTTTGACAATGTGTTTTTAGCATTCTTATGTGTTTTCAATTTTATATTTTTATTTCACAATGGAACATTAGAGACAAGGCGTGAAAATTAGTGAATTTTTTTACTGAGATTAAAAATTTGCTGCATTGGAAAACCTACTTATTTCCAGTTCATTATAATTGCATTAAGAACAGAAATTCTAGACCTCATATTACTAAATAGTAATGATTTTTACTTTCCATTACTTAATTATATAAAAGAGTAAAGTAAAATTAAATAATATATTGAATAATTGATCAAATATTGTTGTATAACATAAATTGTCACAGCACCACGAAGGAACCATTGACTAGAATGTATGGTACCAGCGAAAGCTCATTAATATGTATGAAAATCTGTAATGCCCCTTAGCAATGGTCTTAAAGCATAATACTCTGAAGCGAAATCCTTCAAAGTAGAATTAAATGCCAATAAAATATATATTGATGATAATGAACCATATAAATTCTAATACATTTATCTCAACATTTGGTGAATTCCCTCAAGCAGTTAGGTGGTTCTGATGTTTTCCAGATAACCTTTGAGCCCATTCTCTACCTGATTTACCCCAAAACTGATTAGTTTAATAATACTTAGATCATATTTGTTGCCATAACTATATGGCTTCGATAATCAGAATCTTGTAGATTCTTGTTATATATGAGTATTATTTCAAATAAATATTTCCCCAAATCATCAAAAAAGTAAGAGAAATTATATGTAAAACACTAACTACTGTCCTTATTTTCTTCCTAGGTTTTTAAAATTCATTTAACAATGATAGAGGATTATAGAGGTGGCAATCAGTTTCAAAGAAATGCCAGAAGGAACCTAAATGCTTATTACTGAATCTATATCTACGGAATGGATTGTTATTCCATCACTTGATTTTACTCTCTTTCCCCCAAATTGTTATTTAATTATAATTTCCAGGATTGAGTGTAAAGTGGATTAACATTTTAAAAAAAATATATAGCCAATATAAACTCGTAGACTTTTTTTTTTTCATTAAGATGACTGATTTTAAAATGTAACCAATGATTTTAGATTTAAACTAAATTATACAGTAGTTTTTGATTTAGAAGAGAAATTTCGTCTAGGAGAAAACTGATCTCATTCTTAGAGACTGGTGAGATATAATACATCTAATAATTGTCCAGTAAATGGATAATGAATAGTACACAGATACAGACATCAATAAGCACATTCGCTAGTATATATTTACTAACAATAAAAATATTATTTTTAAGTCTTCTTCCATGTTTAAAAATAGAACATAGCATAAAGCTCTTGAATTAGTGATCAATGACTTTTTGATGGCATTTTAATGATTTTGTTTAAAAGAGATATCTCTTCTGTCTAAATTCTTTATAGATTATATGCATATATGTGAAACACAATTTATATGTGTGTAAATGTGTGCATTTGTATGTGTCTGTCTACCTATCTGTAAAATCAGCAATGAGTGTTTTAGAGAGCAAAATGAATTGAATATACTTTCATCACTAGCATAACTATTCCGCTATTATAGAAGATATTAAGAAGTTTTTGTATTTTAGGGAAAGCAAACATATTTTAAAATGCTTGCTATTTACTGAACTTAAATAATGTTAATTAAAAAAAGTAAGAAATTGTTCTATTATAATTTTGATATTAATATAAAATAAAAGTCCTTAATACAACTAATATAAAACACTACTGATTGTGGTTGTATTATTGTTATAAACAGGCTAAAAACAGCCTCTAGATAGATACCCAAGATTGACCTGAATGGATTAACCCTGACAGCAGACAGTATCAATGCCACAGATCACATAGACCATACAAGATTTTGCAATGAAAAGTCTGCCTGGGGCAGCATTGAAAAAAGCTGTAGTGTTTCATAATACTTTGAAATGTGTACATAATGTTCTGCAGACTTTGCACAATTGCTTCCTCCATGTAATCGATGCTCTTGATATCAGATGATTAGGCTGTTTTCAGCACTGCACACTTTATGGCCATGCATTGCTGTGTTAAACTCTAAAAGCGTTAACATTTGGACACAATCACGCTGGCTGTATTTTAAGTTCATGGTGAGAAATTACTCAGATCAGTTTTATTCTCAATGCATTGTGACCTAGTTAAATATATAATGTCTCATTTTTCCATCGATAAACCGCTAGTTTGCTGTGTCCTCAATAGTTCAATTCCACACACACATCCAAACTGAATGGAAGTTGCTGCTCGCTACCTTTTAACTTTAATATATTTTTTGAAAATATGCAAAGCATCTTCTTGCAGTGCATTGTATTACTGTTTTTGTTTATGGCTTCAGTCTTCTAAGTAAATGTAAATATTTTCAAGTATGTAAGATTTTCTTTCCTTTATCATCACCATGCAAAGTAATTGCAATCTTATGAACAAATAATATTACTCAATTTTTTTTTCTGCTAAAAATGTACTAAATACCTCGTGCAGTGTTAGGTAGTAAGGGAGATAATAAATAAAATTAAAGTAACTCCCAAATCTAAATTTGCAATACTGACCTCACAAGGTTTAGCCCTACAATGTATTTTCTTGATATTTCTAACTTGTCCTGTTAGTGCTTTGAATTATTTACATATACATTGGAACGTATCTTCTTTCTCTACACATTTTTTTTCTTTCCTTGTTTCAAAATTCCAAGTCTAATATGAATTATTTCTCACCCTTATTCAGTCAGTGGCTAAATTCTATTGGGCCTTAGTAAAGCCATTTAAACCCACCCTCTCGTTTAGCATGCTGGCAGAAAAATTTAGGCCCTCCTTATCAACCATTGCTAGACATCCCATTGCTAGACATCCCCTAAGGAGTTTCCCTTCCTTTTCTTGGTAGAATTCATTCGAATGATCCATCTAGAACACACTTTTACGAGCTCAAGAGAGTCATTACCCAGCGCCTAGACCAACTTGTGATGAAAAGTAGGTGTTTCGTAAATATCTTCCCTATGATCAATGAGCACCAGCTTCACAAATGCCAGGCACGTTATTGTGTGTAACAACCGCCTGTCTACCCCCATTGCCTACACTATTTCTGTCCTAAACTGTCTTCACTGGCTTTTATTGGTAGTTCTCGTTTTTATGCCATTTTTCTCTTTTGCCTGCCTGAGACTCAAATACATACATGTTAGACCATTTAGATCACTCCACTCGGTACTGATGCCCTGTTCATTTTTCTTCATTTTCTCTTTTTCTACTTCTGGTTGGATAATTTCTATCACTATATTTTCATTTTCATTCACCTTTCTTCAGGATTTTAATCTGCTATTAAGTCTATTCAGTAATTTATATGTTGTTTAACATATATATCACATATATTTATACATTATGTATCACATGTATGTAGTATTCAAGTTCTAAAAGTTCTATTTGTTTCTTTTAAAAACATCTTCCATGTCATTCTCTATCACCTTGATGTTTTACTTTAAATTGATATAAATATTATAACAACTATTTTCAATTCCTTATTTGCTAATGATATCATCTCCACTCCTCCCTTCCCACAACCCGAATTACTTTGCAGCCTTGACTCACTGAGCCTCATTCACGCGGCTCTGGGGGAGCAGGCTGGGAGACATGGTCTTGCCCTGCTTCTCAGAGTGCTTGAATGCAGGCTGCTAACACATTTTAAAAAAATTTTTAATATACTGCCATTGGCTTTGTTAAGTGTACATTAGTTAACATACATAATTAATATAATATACATTCTCTAGCAACA
Organism: Rousettus aegyptiacus; assembly: GCF_014176215.1. Taxonomy (NCBI): domain Eukaryota; kingdom Metazoa; phylum Chordata; class Mammalia; order Chiroptera; family Pteropodidae; genus Rousettus; species Rousettus aegyptiacus. The sequence goes on along the minus strand of NW_023416291.1, from coordinate 50,038,164 downwards.
GCTGAACAATCTCATATTTTAAAGAAAAATGCTATAATCCCTATTCAAATTAATCAGATGTAAACCTCACTGTATTTTCATAATCTCTTTTTATGTTTGTCAAGTGATTATTGATGTAGGTGTATTATCCTATTGGACATATAATTTATCTTATCTATCTCATTTTATTTTATTTTACTTTAGCAGACTTGCAAACCTTTCAACCAAGGATTTAACAACAAGGAAAACAGAGCTTAAGAACAAGTCATCCAACATCAAAGTATTAGGCAAGCTGTGCTATGTCTGCTTTGATAACAGTGTATTTTCAGAAATTCAAAGTTTTAAGAAGAATATATTTTAGAGATAAGCATGTGTTATACACTGGGTTTAGATGACCTTATTTGAGAAAGCCACCCTTACTTTACTTTCAGATATGAAATTCCTGCTTGTATCATTTTGTATTTTTTCTTTTCTTTAGCACAAATAAGTTTACTCATTTGAATGAGGATTTTCTTATCTTTTACCATTAGTTATGTTAAATTATTATAGGCTGAATTATTTTCTTCTCATTTATTCACCTTTTCAATGATCACCTATGAAATACCTATAATGTATTTCAAATGGGAAGGATCACAGTCTGTAATACCTATATAAAGGTATTACAGAGATTATTTGAAATATTTATAATATAGACTGTGATCCTTCCCATCCAAGGGATCTAGAGTAGTAATAGAGAGCAATACTATAAAAATAACCACAGAAAGTTACCTATGAAAAAATTGACATTATTAATTAAATGATTAAGAATCAACATCAACCAAAAATTTCTGGAACTAATAAGCAAATATCAGAAGGTCACAGAACACAAGGTTAATATAGAATAGTCCATTGCTTTCCCATATACCAGTAATGAATAATTAGAATTTGAAATTTATATTTATATTATACAACATATTAATACAACTTGTATTTACATACAAACAACTGAAACACTGATATTTAAATCTAACAAAACATATTTAAGATCTGTATGAGAAAAACTACAAAACTGATTAATCAAAGAGAAGTATTTATTTAATATTTATTTTATTAATAATGTAATCAATACTTTTATTAATAAAATACATTATCAGCCCTTTCTTATTGATGTATAGGTTCAACCCAACCTCAGTCAAAATCCCAGAATGTTATTTTTTGTATATCAACAAACTGATTCTAGTGCATGTGTGTGTGTGTGTATGTGTGTATATGTGTGTGTGTGTGTGTGCAAAAAACCCAGAATAGCCAACACAGTACTAAAGGAAGAAGAACCAAGTCACAAAGAACTGAAAACTATGACATCAAGAATTACTATAAAGCTACAGTAGTCAAGGTAATGTGGTTCTAGTGAAATAATAGACAAATTGATCAATGAAATGGAATAGAGGGCCCAGAAATTGACCCACACAAATATAGCCAAGTGATATTTGACAATGGAACAAAGGCAATTTCATGATGTGGGGGAGAAATAGTCTTTTCATGAAATGATAGTAGAGCAACTAGACATCGACACGCAAAAAAATGAATTCAGACAGACTTTACACCTTTCATAAAAATTAACCTAAAGTGAATCATATACCTAAATGTAAAACACAAAGCTGTACAATTCGTAGATCATAACATAGAAGAAAAGCTAGGTAACTTTCAGATAAGGACATTTAAACTACAACTCCAAAAACATAAACCATGAAAAAAAAATCAGTAAGTTGGAATTCATTAAAGTGAAACATTTTTGCTGTGTAAAAAGTTCTGTTAAGAGAATGAAAAGACAAGACAGAGAATAGAAGAAATATTTGCAGAACACATCTGACAAAGAATTTGTATCTAAAATATACAAAAGCTGTTAAAAGTAGAACCTGGAATGAAACCTGCAGCAGTTTTATCTATAATTTCCAATACTTGGAAGCAAGATGTCCTTCAGTAGGCGAATGGACAAATATACCGTGGTGAATCCAGACGATGGAATAGTATTCATCATTAAGCTGTCAAATCACAGCAACACACAGAGGATCCTTAAATACCTATTGCTAAATGAGAGAAGCCAATTTGAAGAGGCCACGTACTCTATGATTCAAGTTATATGATATTTTGTTTCGGAAAAGGCAAAAGTAGAGACAATAAAAAGATCAGTGGCTGGCCAGGAGTTCAAGAACATGGTAACTGTAAGGAGCTGGAGAGCCGGATAGCCAAAGAGTTCTATGGCTTTGGATATTAAAATGATTTCACATGTATTTAAGCGTATGTGGAGTGTTAATCATGTGAAAAAGTATGTATTTTTCTTAATTATTTTAATTAAAACATTCATAGAAATATTGATTCTGATTCGAGCTGGCAGAGAAAATTGAAAAGAAGAATAAATAATGACAATTCGCAATAATGATCTAGACTATAGCAGCTGCTGCAAATGAATATTTCCCAGCAAAATGCAGAAAATCGGGGTGGTAATTGGATAAGATCAAGCGACAAAGTAGAAATACATGAACAAAATATATAAAAGAATAAAAATCCCAACCAGCCTGTCTTTCCCCATCCTGTTTTCTATGTACCTCGTCTCTGACTTGAAAGTTGCTTAACTAACTTCCATAATAATATGAAGGTTTATGTAGTCATTGAATCTGACATTGAAATTGGAGAAATGATTTGTTCTGTAACTCTGTAAGACATCATTTTGGGGACGTGTACGTGAAATGTGTAGGCCTGATAAAACCTCTGCATTACAGATTCAAAAAATTGCCGCATAGTTTATGTCCAACAGATTTATTCATAGTCTGAGTACTTTATAAAGGAAAAAAAGGAATTGTCTGAAACTTTGATGCCTAGTCAGAGAAACCACACAATCAGTTTTGAAATGTTACCAGAGGTGACATGGGAACAGGTACTGAAGAGTGATGAGAAGCTCTAAATTGTTTATTTAATAAGGAAACCAACTTGCTCAATCCAGTGTCTAGCAGTTTCTTTTTATTCTTTCTTTTGTCTTGCTTCTTTATTTAATGCAGTTCAGGGAGCCAACGCTATAACATCCTGTGCATTTGGTAAGCACATTTTCCCTTCATTATCACATCATTCTTTGTTCAAAGGATTTTTGATGCATGTGGCAACTTTAGAAACTTAAGGATGAATGTAAAGAACTATTCAAATAATGCTTTGGATCCACATCAAATGCACATTGACATTTCAGAAGACAAACTGATCAGAATTTGCTAAATACCACAGAAAATTCATTTCAGATAAGGGAAAATAATTAGCCTTGGGAAAACTTACCGCCTATGCTTGAAAGAATAAACCACTACAGGAGGTTTATTTGATATGGTCTACCCCAAATAAAAACAGCTATCTCCGATCAAATACCTACACAACCCTCAAGATTGCTAGAATTTTCTCACTCTGAATTGGTTTGTATTTTTCCACAGAAATTTTTTAAGTTTTGTTTTTAACTTACTAATGGAATAGTCACATCAAAGGCATTTTCGTATTTCTGCTATTGCTACTTCAGTTGGCTGAGAGCTTCTCTAATTAGGCACAAGGATTAGTGTTGTAAGTAATGTGAATGAAGAAATAGAAAAGAAACTCGAGACATATTTCTCCATAATTAAACATAACTTTCTCCTGAAATAAAATAAAAATCAAGGGGAAGAACAGGATTAAAATATACCATTTTATTTTAGGAATTAGAATTTTAAAAAGAGGATTTAAAAAATTTTTAAAAGTAAAATAAAAACACATTCTCATTGCTCTTATTAAGAAAAAACTTCCTGTTTTGATCATAAATAACAAAGTCATAAGGAAATAAGTGGGAAACAAAATCTAAAAGAAAACTGTTGAAGTGTATCGATATTTTAGAATCAATATTCTAAATTGATTTATTTTAGAATATGTAGGAAGATCAATATTGGCCACTTTCAAGTGTATATTCACGATTATTGTATAAAAGTCTTGGAGAAGACTTACTAAATTCTGCATTGAACTTTGTGTTAATTATTCAACAACATTAAGAGAAAGACTTTCTTGATCACTGATGATTAGAGGTAGAATGTTCTCTGTGTAGAATTTGTGAAGAGTACTTGTGGTGAGAAATGGATTGCAAATACTAATATGTCTCAATGTTAGGTTTTAATGATAAATTTATGGAAATTTTCAAAAATGTAAAAAGATCTATTAATGTTGTCACAAATGGCACTATTTCATCTTCCTTATGGCTGAGTAATATTCCATTGTGTACATACACCACGCCTTCTTTATCCAGTCATCTACGGAAGGACGCTTTGGTGTTTCACGTCTTGGCCATTTGTCTGGTTTCGGTAGTGAGCGGTTATCTCATTTGCCTCACAGACTGTCTTAATCACTTTAGCGTTTAGTAAGTCTGCGAGTTAGGTAGTGTCAGTCTTCTGACTTTGTTCTTATTCAGTATCGTTTTGGCTATTCCACAGAATCTGTTAAATTAGTTTCCCCATCGCCACAAAGTAACCTAGTGGAATAAACATAAAAGAACTGTAAAATTCAGTGGCAAACAGCAGTATTTATAGCATTTATCAGTCATACCCACGGCAGGGATGCAGTATTTTCACTAAGCAAACTCTCCTTAGCTTTGTCTTATTAATCATATTTCTGGAACTCGTTAATCACAACCAAGTTTACTTTAATATATATATATTATTTATATTGAATTTATATATATATACAAACATATATATTATATATATTATTATATATAGGAATATTATTATAAATATTATTAACTGTCAAAGAGTTAGTTGTCTACGAGTATTTTATAAAATATTAGATGATTAATAGAAAGGATTGTTTCTATGAATTTGCTTATTCAAAATGAAAGTTGTAATTATTTACTTTGACTAAAACAGTCAACTCTTTTTAGTTTAAACAAATAAAAATTTGAGCTTTAAAATATTAATAGAGAATGATATATTGCCTCCACCTTTAAATAATTATCTCTTTTTGGGTATATTTAATTTAATTTTTTATTTTACTATGTGTATTAAAGAATTATTTTTAGGATTCAAAATGTATTTTTTTTACTGCTCACAATTTCATATTTTTGTTCTTTTAAGTTTTCTTTGTAGAATGCTTATTTATTCATTTTTATCTTTATTTTTCCAATCAATGCATAGATATATATACATTGTAAACAGTTTGTGAAGATTTCTTTAGGTTGATTTTTTAAAAAAATCCTGAGTGATTGTATTTTTTTTGGGGGGGGGGTTGTTAATTTTCAATTTCACTGAATATATAAAAATTACTTGAGTTTTACTCAAATTTGTTTTTGTGTAAGTTTTTTTCAGATTTCATAATATGGTAAGAGTAAAGGTATATAATTTGTATAGAAAATACCAATAGAATTTAAAGTCCTAAAATATAAACAAATAGCCAAACAATTTTGTAGTTACTCTATTCCTTAGGCTTCTAAGATTCTCTTTGTAAAAAAGGAAATGAGTTCTATGCTTTAAAAGTTGAATTCTATTGCCTTCTCAGATAATTATGCAATGACAATCTTTATATAATTTTGTAGAAAATACCCACATTTAGACAATTTTTAAAAAACTAAAATTTAAGAATGAATAAAAGAACACAAGTCTCATCTATTTTTTAACCCTTTACATCGGTTGATCAACTATGTAGTTGATTTTTGGGGGGAAACATAATATCTTTAACTCTGAAATTATAATTATATTTATTGTTGATAAAGCATATTCATTTTTAGTACTTATCCTATAATGCAAACAGCATTAAAAAGTGGATTCTAGGAAGAAAGTATGTTGTCGAATTAGACAAAGAATGCCACAGGAAATATTTCATGATTTAATAGGTGTTTTAGAAGAGAGGGGGCCACATTCTCATAGTTCATTGATTGCATCTTTTCTGTCTGATGAAACTGTTGTAGCTCCAGTGTTAAACAATGCATATACAAATGCGGAAGCTAATGAAATGGATTTTTCTGTCAGTAGCCTTATATTTTCAGACTGCGAGGACTGAGATGTTGCAGCCACAGCCACACGTTCTTTCTTCTGCTATGAATAGTAAACTAGTGTCTTTCATAGTTGAGCAAATTGCTATGCAGATAATAAAGTTAGAAGTATAGAACTGACTTTTTTTTCTCAAGACGAAAGCCAGTAATATCACGATTGTAACTTTTCATGAGATATCTAATAAGTAGAAATAATTTTGAAAAATGAGTGTGTGGTTATTATTTGTGGAAGAGATCTTTCCAAGTAGACCTGCTTTTCGAAGCAGAGTTTCTGTTCCTAAACCACCCACCTGTGGAGTGAAAATACTTGCGTTATAAGCAAATAAGTTTTAACGTGATGGGAACACAGCATGACGTTGAAAATGGTTGACTGGCACAGCAGCCACCTGCAAACGGAGTGTGACATGATTCGGTGGAAAATATTTTGGATTAGCAATTGATACATGACAAAATATTTCAGAAAAAAAGTAATATAAAAAGTATTTCGTTAAGTAATGATCTTTATATAACACCTTAGTGTGTCATATATGATGTGGAGTGTTTAGAATTTCATATTCAAGTCTT